>NC_133454.1:114861030-116061030 GCF_048565385.1 Saimiri boliviensis | reverse complement strand
CAGAATCTTCCTAATATAATTTTTAGTCTACCAGTCAAAGATTTTTGATATCTGGTTTTATACGATCGATACGGTAGTCAATAAGTCAAGTCTGAATAATCAATAATAATCTGTTTAATACATAGTCTATTTTCATTTACTTAATGAATAACATACATTTCATTCAATTAACTTTAAGACTAAGTACTATATTATTAATTCTCACTTTTTCCTAAATTTTAATTTTTTTATCTTTATGTGATCTTGAAGCACAAAGGCAGTGATGGGTAAGATGAATTGCCCCTGTTACAAGTAGGTATAACACCTGATGAGGTGCATGAAAAGGTAACAACTTCCTGGGGATCCCACAAATGCTTTACTGAGAAGCTGGCCTAAGGGCTCCAAGCTCCAGGATCATGGTCTCCCTTCTGGATAGCCCATTGCTTCAGAGAATCCTTTGAGGGACAAGAACTCTTGAGAATAAGGTTGAATGCACTTGTAATTGCCAACTTTTCCCTAGAGGAGATGGCCTTTGAGAGAACCAACAATCAACTAATGTTTTTACAACTTCCTGAAGGTCTAGGTCAAAGGTGAAACTTCCTGATCAAAACCTGACAGAAAACCCCAAACTTGACCCACTCGTTTTCATTATTTCACTTAGCAGTTCAATTTCTTGCATATCTTGAAGTAATTAGAATATATTTAAAGAACAGTTCCTTTTTTGCAATTTTCGTCTTCTTCCTATTTCCCTACAGACACAAACATACAAACAGAACAACTCAGTCTCATGTCAAAATTGACGTCTTTAATGTTCACTGTTAATTGGGAGACTCAAGCAGAGGATCAGTTTCTTTCTCTGTCCTAGTCCAAATACCAATAGTGTGCCAAATAGCAATCCTCTAATACCCATATTTTTACGGAAATTAGAAACAGAGAAAAGTGTCAATCTAGAAGAAAGACCTTGATATCCCATAAAAGGGCCCTCAGACTGCAATTGAGAGGTCAGGACATAAACCAACTTCTTCCCAAACAGAGAAACTTTTGTTAGTTTTTAAATTTCATATACTCATTTTGAAATGCAAACTTTTATTATAACTCTGCTTTTCCCCATTCTTACTTCCTAGCATGCAGAGATTTATTTTTATACCCCGTACTTCCTATAATAATTGTTCATTTTATTGAGTGCTTGCCATGTACTTAGTGCTATAGTAATTCTCGCAACAATGAAGTTAGTACACAATTATCCATATTTTAAAGAAGAGTAAACTGTGATGAAAAGAAAAACAACTTACCCAAAATTAGTTTAAAAAAAAGAGAGAGAAGCCTGTATTCAAGCATAAGATGCCTGCCTCTAGCTCTTCAGTACTTAGCCAGCGCTTCTCCAGTATCAGTCCAGTTTACTTCTGGGACTCAGCAATGCCAGTTTGGACAAGTGAACTAGTACCCAAAGCTACCACCTGTGACCATAAGAAATTAGTGACATTCCTTTTGCTAAGCTAAGAAATGCAGAGTCAGGTGTAATGAGTTCAAGGGTCCAACTGGACAAGACTCTAGAATTGTTACACATTAAAAATCCTCAGGCATCTTGCATTGCATCAACTTGTCTGTACTTTAAAAATGAAGAAACTTAAGTCTCAAGAGGTAACGTCCAAGAAAACACAGCTAATTTATTTGTGACAGAGAACAATAAGAAAATACAGGTCTAATAATGCCTGCCCAACACAGTCAGGTTTTTCCATCACAGCTGGCCTTTCTTAACATACCTTAATATGAGTATAGACAAGAAAAATCACCCTACAATGACAAAATTAACTTTCATGTCTTATCTTTTCCAATACCTGTCTTGATTGTCTAAGAAAGAGGGCTGAGTTCAGAGATGCAGAAATTCAGCCATGAGACTACACCCATTGTAAAAGAAACAAGTTCTCACCTGGTTAAAACAGTATCTGAGAACACATGAAGACAATCAAAATAAAAAATACCCCTAAGCCTGCAGTTTAACATAGATTCCCAATTACAGCAGAGGGTACACTCTTTACTTGCAGACCCTGTATTTTAATGCACTTGCCTTTTGGATTCCAGTCTTAAAGCTGAAGTTTTTGTTTGAAAAACAGAATCCAAACTCTCTCCTTCTCTTCCCTCCGATACTGACCTGTCCTGAGCTCAGTGAAGGTCACACACCTTGTCAGCTCTACTTTAAATTTGCCTTTCTTTATTTTCAGTTGTTTCTCACACCTCCTCCTACTAGTACAAGGTGAAATTTTGCCTCTTTTTAATCCCTGGAGACTTTCAAAGTTAAAGTATTATTTCAAGGAAATGAGTAATTGTACAAAAGCCAATCTGTTTATGTACATAAATCATTACATCATATGCCCTACACCTGGAGGAAACCTTTAGCGACCCATCTACCTACTGCACTCTCTTCACACTTCAAAGCCTAGAAATTGACTCAGGAATCCATAAAATGTTAACCTTTTCCTAATAAATTGTAGTTATATCAATACACAATGAGGAGAATAAATATTTCTGCAAATTTTCCTAAAACACTTAGAAGTCATTGTCCATCAAATATCAGATGTAATACTTTAATGAGTTTAATTATAAACACCTTGGCAGAAAGAAGAAATGTAAGGAACTGGATTAAAGATAACTTACTGTGATTGCCTCTATAGTTTAGGAGAATGACCACTGTATTTGGAAATACGAAGTAACCATTATATGTACCTGTTCAAACAGCATGTTATGTAATGTGTATACCCAAGAATCCACTGACTGGACAATTTTACAAAAAGCACAGAATGTCAAGATGACAGCAATTTCTCCAAATGGATTCAGCAAGCATTTTCAAAGCTCCAGTGCCTTTGAAGTTCAAGTTGAAGGGAAAGAAAATGTTAGTTGAATTTGAAACCCAAAGTCCTTAGTTACTAAAGAGAATCTCCAGATCTTCTCTGACATCTAGATCTATATTATAGAACAAGGGACACAAATATTCTAACAACACCACCTCTCTTGTTCAGCCTTTAAAATAGGAAAAACGGCTTCTCTTGAATCATAGTGTTTAGAGAAGATACTGAGAACATTAAAGGATCTATCATTATATGTAAGGCTTTGCCCTCCCAGGGATTAATTATCTCTGTTTTTTAAAAGATTTTTCCTTAGAAACAGATATTTGGGAGTATTTGTCTATTAATAACACATCTTCATCTGATTAGTTCTTTTCTCTGCCTTTTTTTTTTCTGAGACAGAATCTCACTCTGTTGCCCAGGCTAGAGTGCAGTGGCATGATCTCAGTTCACTGCAACCTCTGCCTCCTGGATTCAAGAAATTCTCTTGCCACAGTCTCCTGAGTAGCTAGGATTACAGGCGTGCACCATCACACCTCGCTAATTTTTTTGTATTTTTAGTAAAGACGGAGGTTTCACCATGTTGGCCAGGCTGGTCTCAAACTCCTGACCTCGTGATCTGTCCACCTCGGCCTCCCAAAGTGCTGGGATTACAGGCATGAGCCATCACGCTTGGCCCCTGTATTTTAATCTATTAACATCCCACATCTCCAGCCTGGAATATTATGCAATAGAGTACTCCTTTTATAAGCCCTTAGGTATCATGAAGGATTCTAAATGCTTGTGGATTAAAAAAAAAATGGGGTTTCATTCAGGCTAGATATCTCTGAGGAAGTTTCTTCACTGACTGAGGTCACAGAGGAGGCTGAGATTCTGAATCAATCTCTCAACTGTACCATAAACACATCAGGACACATTCCATCCATAGAAATGAACCTTGAAACTTGGAAGTCTAGAAATTCCACCAGCCATTCGATGGAAAAAGCCTCACCTAGGCAAACACACTTCAAATTTTCTTCCCTCATAATTTTCAGGACAGTGAAAATTTGTGAACCAAATAGGTTTTACCACCTTGCAAACATACATTATAGCAATTACTCCTCAGTCTCAATAACAGAATGCTGTTTAAATAATGTATCATAAGAGTTGTAACTGCTGCTATATTTTAAAACATGGGTAAGCAGTGAATGGAGAACTAAGAAATATAGCAATAATGGCAGCTATCGTTACTGAACACTATGACTTTTATTCTATCGACATGGTGTATTACATTGATTGGTTTTCATATATTGAAACAACCTTACATTCCTAAGTAAATTCTACTTAGTCATGATGTATAATTCCTTTCATAGGCTACTGGATGCCATTTGCTGGACTTTTGTTGAGAATTTTTGTACTAATACCTATTTTCCTAACAGATGGTTGTACTTTTTCTTATCTTTCTTTGATTTTGGTATCAGGGTAATACTTGTATCACAGAACGAATTGGGAATTGTTCTCTCCTATTTTTTAGAAAAACTTGTGGAGGATTGGTGTTAATTCTTACTTAAATACTTAATAAAATTCACCAGTAAAGCCATCTTTCCCTGGGTTTTCTTTGTGATAAATATTTTTATTACTAATTCAATATTGTTACTTAGTATAGTATATTCAGATAATCTATTAAGTCGACTTCAGTGGCTTGTGTCTTTCTAAGAATGTATTTATTTTATCTAAGTCATATAACTTGTTGCATATAACAGCTTATAGTATGCCTTATAATCCTTTTTATTTTTGTAAGGTCAATAGTAGTATCCTTCCTTCATTCCTGATTTTAGTCATTTGAGTCTTCCATCTCTTTTCTTCTCTGGTCAGTCTAGCTAGAGATTTGTCACTTTGGCGATCTTTTTAAAACATCCCCTCCCGTTTTGTTGTTTCTCTGTTCTCCTTTCAATTCTCTAATTCATTCATTTTCGCTTTAGTTCTTGCTGTTTCCTCCCTTCTGCTTGCTTTAGGTTTAGTTTGCTCTCATTTTCCAATGTCTTAACAGGCGAATGGTAAAGTGATTGATTTGAGATCCGTCTTCTTTTTTAAATACACACATTAACGGCTACAAATTTCCCACTAGGCACTGATTTAGATGTGTTCCATAGGTTATGTTATGGTGTTTTCATCTTCACTTATCTCAAAGTATTTTCTTTTCTCTTTTTTTTTTTCGTTTCTTTTTTTTTTTTTAATTTCATTTTAGGTTTTGGGGTACATGTGAAGAACATGCAAGATTGTTGCATAGGTAGACATGTGGCAGTGTGATTTGCTACCTTCCTCCCCTTCACCTATATCTGACATTTCTCCCCATGCTATCGCTCCCCAACTACCCACCCCCCACTGTCCCTCCCCTATTTCCCCCCAACAGACCCCAGTGTGTAGTGCTCCCCTCCCTGTGTCCATGTGTTCTCATTGTTCAATCCCCGCCTATGAGTGAGAACATGCGGTGTTTGATTTTCTGTTCTTGTGTCAGTTTGCTGAGAATGATGGTTTCCAGGTTCATCCATGTCCCTACAAAGGACACGAACTCATCATTTCTGATGGCTGCATAATATTCCATGGTATATATGTGCCACATTTTCCCTGTCCAGTCTGTCATCGATGGGCATTTGGGTTGGTTCCAGGTCTTTGCTATTGTAAACCGTGCTGCAATGAACATTTATGTGCATGTGTCCTTATAGTAGAATGATTTATAATCCTTATCTCAAAGTATTTTCTAATTTCCCTCATGATTTCCTCTTTGACACATTGGTTATTTAAAAATGCATTGTTTAAATTTTACATATTTGTGAATTTCCCAAATTTCCTCCTAATATGATTTGTAATTTCATTACATTCTGGAAAACATACTTTGTCTAATTAATTATTTTAAGTGTATTGAGTCTTGTTTTAGGTTACATATGGTCTAACCTCAAGAATGTTGTATGTGCACTTGAAAAGACTGTATATTCTGCTGTTGTTGAAGAGAGCATAGTATAGACGTAGTCAGGTGTACGCCTAACAGAGTAGTGTTATGTATTAGTTGCTTGTAGCATTTTGTAAGTCTTGTTTCCTTGATGAACTTCTGCCTAGCTGTCTACCCATTACTGAAAGTGGGATATCAAAGTCTTCACCTATTGTCGAATTGTCTATTTCTCTGTTCTACTGTGTGAGTTTTTACATCATATATTTTGGGGCTCTGTTGTTAGATGCATATATGTCTATAATTATTATAGACATGGGATTAGCACCTTTATAAACGGTAAAATCCCCAGAGATCTCTTGCCCCTTCCACCATCTGAGATTATAGCAAAATGGCCATCTAGAACCAGGAAATGGACCCTTCTGCCACATACCAAATCTACCAATACTTTGATCTTGGACTTCCCAAGCCTTTAGAACTGTAAGAAACAAATTTCTGTTGTTTATAAGCAGCTCTTAGTAAACTGACTAGTAAACCCTTATGAAATGTTCTTCTTCCTCTCTGATAGCAATTTATGTCTTAAAGTTCATTTTGTCTGATATTACTATTAAAGTATAAACATTCAGCTATCCTTTGCTTACTGTTTATGTGGTTTATATTTTTTTCACACTTTTGCTTTCAACTTATTTGGGCCTTTGAATCTAAAGGATGGCTCTTGTAGACAACATATATTTGGATTAGGTTTTTATATCTAGTTCTGATTAGCACCAACTTAAATAGAATAGTACGTAAGAATAGCGCTCCTATATAGCTCTATTTCCTCCCTTCT
Source organism: Saimiri boliviensis (assembly GCF_048565385.1). Classification (NCBI taxonomy): domain Eukaryota; kingdom Metazoa; phylum Chordata; class Mammalia; order Primates; family Cebidae; genus Saimiri; species Saimiri boliviensis. Next base: position 116,054,453 of record NC_133454.1, on the reverse strand, counting down.
ACTTTGTGTTGTTATTGCCATACAAATTATATCTTTACACATTTCACATCCATCAACACATATTTATAATTATTGCTTTATGCAGTTGTCTTTTAAATCACATGAGAGGAAAACAAGTAACAAGCTAAAATATGTAAATATTGTCTTCTATATTTTCCCGTGTAGTTATGTTTATAAGAACTTTTGCTTTCTTCATGTGAATTCAAATTATTGTCTGGTGGAATTTTATTTCAGCCTGAAGGACTCCTTTAGTACTTCTTAAACAGAAGACTGCTAACAATAAAGCCTCTCAGTTTTTGTTTGCCTATGAATATCTTAATTTCTCCTTCATTTTCAAAGGGTAATTTTATTGGACAGGCAATTCTTGGTTGACAATCTTTCCCTTTCTGTACTCTGAATATATTATCCCACTGCTGCCTGACCTTTATCATTTCTGACAAAAAATCAGCTGTTTAGCTAATGAGAATCTCTTAGATATGATGTTACTTTTCTTTTGCTGCTTTCAAGATTCTCCCACTATGTTTGGTTTTTGATATTTTCATTATGATCCCATAATCTCTTTGAATTTATCTTACTTAGAATTTGAGGAGGTTTTTGGATGCAAAATATCTGGAGAAATTCTAAGCCGACTTTTTTTTTTTCAAATATTCTTTCTGCCCCTTTCTTTCCTCTACCTCTGGAAACACCATTGTATACATGTTTGATGGTGCTTGATAGGTCTCTGGGGTTCTGTTCATTGTTTCTTCTTTTCTTTCTCTTTCTGCTCCTGAGATTGGATGATTTCTACTGGTCTACCCACAGTCACTGATTCTTTATTCTGCCTATTCAAATCTGCTACTGAGTTCGTCTAATGAATTGTCATTTCAATTATTGTACTTTTTACCTCTAGGATTTTCTTTTTTTATATATAATTTCTGTCTCTTTATTGAAATGATCTACCTGTTGAGACATCATTCTGATAATTTTCTTTAGTTCTTTACATATAATTTTCTTTATTGTCTTAAATATATTTGAAATAGCTAATTGAAAGTCTTTGTTTAGTAAGTCTGAAGTCTGGGCTTCCCCAGAGACAGTTTCTACTGACTGCGTTATTTCCCTATGTATGGGTCATACTTTGTTTTTTTCATGTTTCATATTTTTCTTGTTGAAAACTAGAATATATGTATATATACATTTCTACATAAAAGTATACGTGTGTGTGTGTGTGCGTGCGCACACACACACATACACTATGATCAAAAGTTTGTGTCCTTCCAAAAATTCATATGTTAAAACTTAACCTCCAATGTGAAGGTATTTGGAGGTTGGGGCTTTGAGAGATTATTGGATCACGAAAGCAGAGCTCTCACTAATAAGATAGGGACCCTTACCTGAGAGATCTCTCACCCCCAGAAAGATCCCTTGCTACTTCCTCCATGTTAAATTATTATAACAAGAAGATGATCATCTGGAATCAGAAAGTAGACTCTTACCAGACACCAAATCTGCTGGTGCCTTGATCTTGTGCTTTCCACCTCCCCAAGCTCATCTATGAAACCCCATGCATTTCACCACAGAACTGAAGGATCCACTCCAGAGTCCCTCTGACTCTGCAGAATAGAGAGCTTTTCTCTTTCCTCTCACCTATTAAACCTATGCTTTTAAACTCACTTCTTGTGTATCCATACCCTCGATTTCCTTGACGTAAGACAATGAACCTAAGGTATTTACCTGAGACAAACAACACTGCTTCACTTTGGGGCCCCATCTGGGATGCAGGTATAATCATCAGAAGAGTGAGTATAGGAGTGGACCCCAACTCTGCCCTTGCATTTTGAGGCTCTTGGCCTCCATTTTTAACTCAAATCAAAGCAAATACTGGGCCCCTGTCAGCCATTTAAAAATGGTTAGAGTGGCCACCAGCCTTCCAAGACCAGGGGACAAGATTGCTGGGGAGAACATGGAGAATCTTCCAGTGCCCTAGGGTTGCTGGGCATATTGCCTATGTTTTGAACCAGTTTCCCTTCATGAAGGACCCAGCTGTCGCATGGGGCTGAAAGAGGTCCTGGAGTGACTGAGAATTTCCGGCCAGGACTATGCCCTGGTGTTATCTGAAAGCTTATGGACCAACCCCAGCCTTTGACTGCCCGACCAGCCATCAGCAATAAGATCTGCAGCTTCTCTGTCTCAGATTTCCTCCTTTCCTGTCTGCAATTGCCATGTCTCCTATCATCTCTCTGTATGCAATGCTCCGGAAATTTTTACAGTCCAGAGAAATAGTCCTGTTAGGAAAGAACAGCAAACGCCATAGTAACTGGAAATACAGCTCAAGGGAATGTTGGTTTTGTGCTTTTCTAGGAAGAGAGGGTCTTCCCCTCCTCCCTCCCAGTGAGCATCTCTCTGCGCTAGGTCTTCAGAGCACACAGGAGCTCAAGGTCAACAGCGCCACCTAGTGGAATCGGAATCCTCTCCACGAGGCACTTTGTTGGCCCTTTGCAGAAACACTTCCCGATTCTCCTCCCTTTTTGGGCTCCTCTACTAGACACCAAGCTTTATGCCTTTTCTGTGAAAGGGAAAAACTCTTCCTTCAACAAGGATGAGGAAAATGTCCTCTGAAACCAAATTTTAGTCTCAGTAGTGTCCCATCAGCAGGAAAACCACCATTTGGTCCCTACATTCTTTTAAAGCACCTACTCTGCCTCCTATTAAAATGGTACTTACATAGTAAGGCGACTTAAGGGTAAACACTTTGGCATGAGTCATAATAGCAGGAACTAGAGTGCAATCTAATACACCCCCTCCATTAAAGGGGGCTTGCCCAAATACAACTATTACACAGTCTTTCTCGAGATCCGTCTGTCTGGAGCCACACAGGCCACGAAAGTCTAAGAAGTTAAAGGGAAATCATAAACAGAAGACTAGAGTCACATGGGTAACTGTGAGTAATCCCAATTGCTTAGTTCCTCCACCTCCATGGCTGCGGGTCACGCCTTCAACTACAGACAGTGGGTAAACCCCCGCTGTCTTCCCCTCCATCTTGGGTCACACCAAAAGGAAGGAGATTAAAGGGATGCCTTTTTTCTGGCTTCTCTGTCTAGACAGGTTAAAAAAACATCTTCAACCTGTACTCCTCTGAAGTGCATTGTGAAGCACTGGGATTCCTTTGGCCCTGAGACTTTGAAGAAAATCATTTTATTTTGCACAGGGCATGGCGTCCTTACGAGACCTTTGCAAGCATTGCACAATCCAGCTCTTTCAGCAGTCATACCAGGTAGGCCCAATGGGAATGATTCCCCCCAAACTAGAGAAACAACCCCCAGGAAATTCTCAAATGCAGCTTCCAGATGCCCCAGCTTTTCCTGTTCCCCCTATTCACATCACCAACTACTCCAGTTCCACCACACAAACCCTTAGATTTTCTATGGTATTTTTCCTCAGTCCTTTCATGGTTTAAAATGGCTCATATCTCTTCTTTTACAATGTTCCTCCAAAGTTGGAAAAGTTAATTTCCCCAAACGTTAAACTGCTTGGCTAAAAGTTGAGCTCAAGGGGAAGGATCCTGGAAACCTGACAGACTAGCAAAAGGGTAAAAGTTTTTTTGTTTGTTTTTTTTTTAACCAGTCGGATTTTGGCCTCTCTCTCCCTGTGCAAACCAGTAAAAGGAATAATAAGGATCACTATTTACATTTTCTGTAAAATTTTAATTAATGAAAAACTATTTGTAAGGTTGGTCTCAAGCTGTAGCCAATCTGCTGTGTTTTGTATGTCTTTCTGTGTGGTTTTGTCAAAAGAAAGCATATCTCAGCCTAGGATAGAGGTCTAGGACCCCAGAAGTCTGCTGTTGAACCCAGCCCCAACAAAATGGTCAGTAACAAACTTTGCTGCAGGCCTCTACCTTGTTTCATGCCCTTGAGAACATGACCTGTAACCATGTGGCAATACTATATTTTAGTCTCCACCATTTTACAGTGGTGGCCCAGATTCAATTCTGGCTTGGGAAATGAATACTTTACTTTTACCATTTGCTGATTCTCTTCCCTTCATGAAAATCTTCTATCTGCCTTTCATAAATCTTCCTCTCTCTAAACTGCCTTTAAATGTAGATTTTGCAACAGTGTGACTGCCCAATGAGTTCACCTTGCACGCTGCCTAGACAAAGCTGATTTATCAAAACAGGAATTGTAGTAGAGAATAAGTAATTCACACAGAGCCAGCTGTGTGGGACATGGGAATTATGCTGTTGCTCAGATGGGTCTCTCCAAGCATTTGGAGAGCAGAGTTTTTGGAGACAGCTTAGTAGTGGGGTAAGCCAATGAGCCAGGAATGCTGACTGGTAGAGTCAGAGATGAAATCATAGGGAGCCAAAGCTGTCTACTTATGCTAAGTCAGTTCCTGGGTGAGGCCACAAAATCAGGTAAGCCAGTTTATCAATCTGGGTGATGTCAGTTGATCCAACAAGGGCAGGATTTGCAAAATATCTTAAGCACTGATCTTGGAAGCAGTTTAGGAAGGGTCAAAATCTTGTAGCTTCCAGCTGCATGACTCCCGAGCCATGTTTTCTAATCTCGTGGCTAGTTTCTTGGTCTGGTCCCTAGGCAAAAGGGAGGTTTATTTTGAGAAGGGCTGTTACTGACTTTGTTTTAAACTATAAACTGTAAACCAAGCTCCTCCCAGAGTTGGTTCCACCTATGCCCAGGGATGGGCAAGGACAGCTTGGGGGCTGGAAGCAAGATGGAGTTGGTTGGGTTGGATCTCTGTTGCTGTCTCAGTCACAATTTTGCAAAAACAGCTTCAAAAGCTACTTACTGCTCCTTGGAAAACTCCTTGTATACTCACAGTGACATCATAACCTAACTAAGGGCTGTCGGTTTCACCTGTGAGGTAACTTTTGGTAAAGTTCAAAAGCTGAAAATCGTAACTGCTTGGTGTGGCTAAAGTTGAGTAACAAATGATTTAAAAGGATTTTCTTAAAGAGCACTCAGCTTAATTTAAAGTGGATATCTAAGTTACAGGTATATTTTAAAGGCCTTTATGTTTTTTTCTTCTCGGATCTTGTTTTTCTGAAAAATGTTTCTTCTCAGTCAACTCAATTCCTTTTCTCCATTTTGTTTTGTCACTCTTAATGCATGCATTACTCAATGCACACATGAGGCCCCAAGATAACTTCTGGTATCATGAAACTCATTGGGAAAACGGAAAAGGCACCACAAGTCCCATTTTGGGAGAAATCTGTTTTTCCTCATGGAACTCCAGGAATTAATGGTGGATAGATCCCTCTCAAAATCTGTTTTTGTCTTCGCTAAAAACTGCATGCTCTCCTAACCCTGTTCTTAAAGGTCCTCAACCAGAGACCAATAATCCAATTAGGGATAAATCTTAAAACAACTGAGTCTTTTTCTGTTTGCTGTGTAGTTATGTGTGTTGCATGCAGTGTCTATAAAATGAACTCTAATTGACTGACTTAAAGAAAAATGAGAACTTCAATGTTTTTTAAATGAAAGATAAAATCTGTAATGCCTTTTAGTTTGAGTGATTTTAATTTTTAAAAAATAAAAATAGTTTTAAGGATTATTAGTAAAATACAGGTGTCATTAAAATCCAAATAGGTGGTCTAAATCCTGTAAGTCAGCTACTAAGTTTGCTAACTGTTTCCATGTAAACTATCTGCTTTACAACTTGGTGAGGCCTGGGGATATACAAAATTAACCATGTCCCTAACTATGCTGGAAAAAATCAAACTTTATCTGTGCCTTCTACATAAAACAACTTGCCAGGTTTCACATTAAAGTTAAAAAATGCTAAATGTCACCATTATAATTTGCAATTGAAACTACTAAAAATAGATGCAAGCCGTGTAAAAACAGTAAAATATGTTTTTAGTAAAAGCTATAAGAAAGCATGGAAATGTACACATTTTGCCTAGGGATAAAGTATTGTCTTAAATTAGATATGATAAAGCTGAATGTTTAAGCAAGTAATTGAAAGATCATAAAAATTAATCTTGCAAAAAATCCCATGTGTAAATATGAACTAATTTCAAAAGGGAATTTTACATGGTCTTTTCATAAAATGAGCACTGAAATAAAAGCACAGCAAAGTTGTCTCAAGACATTAATCTGCCCTTCAGCAAAAGGGTTATAAAAGGTTTATAAAAATTTCACATAATGGTCAAATTGATTAAGATTAGAAAGAATTGTCTATGAGGTTTCATTTAAAAATTGAGTTCACATTAATAAATTAATGCAAGGGTAAAATTTGGCTTTGAACAGGATTTTCATGTAATAGTAAAGGTTAATAAAAGGTTCTGCCTTTTATTATCATTATGGAAAATTAATGATTTATGGTAATCTGTAATTCTATTTCATAATATCAAGTATTTTAAACCTCTCACATATATAATAGGCTTCCTAAAATCAAACCTCAGTTTCAAGGTTGTCTTTCCTGACCTTTACAGAGGGCCCTAGAGCATTCAAAAGAGAGGTAAACAGGCTTATTTAACAGATTTAGGTATGTGAGATTGCCAAAATAATGTTTAATCTTCTTCAGGTTATATTTTTGTGAATAATATTAATATATGCTCCATAATTGTGTGAAATTTATGAAATTCTATTGTCTGAGTATATGCTAAAAATTGTAATTAAGGTTGTTATGTTAAGTTATTGTAAACCAAATTGTAACTACCCTGGAAATTTTGTCATTCACAGACAATTGTTGCCTTGCTTTTTTCTTTTCATAAGATGGTTTATAATCAAGCTATAGGACTTTAACAGATGTCCTCAAATGCAGGGGTTTTTTTTATAGCTTTGAATATTGTAACACTGGAAGACAGAAACAATGTACAAGACTCATGAAGAGCTGATATGTTCATGAATATCAGACAGGAATTAACTGTATGAACTACACTAACAGAAGTTTGAAGTAATCTTTTATACAAACATCACATCCTATCAAAATTTGGCTTTACTGAAAATTAGGACTGGACATAGAAAAATTATGCTTCAAAACTTATCATACATTTGTAATTAAATTATAGTCTCATTGGTTGTTTATTTTAGGCTAACCTTGCTTATTCCTGTGAATTAAGTAGTAAACTCCTAGGCTCAGAAGAAACAAAAGGGGATGGGTAATGTAAAAATCTGGATCAATATGTTAGTTCTTGGCAATCATCCTGCAAATCCTGCCAGGTAATAAAAGTAAATAGGATACCCATAACCCAGAATTTTCTTTGGGAAAATAAAACCAAGGTGATTAACAAAAGCCAAGCCCCAAACACCTAAATCTTAACAAGCATAACCATAGCTACCAGTTATCAAGGGGTTACAGCAGCCTCAGGATTTTTTGAGCTGTTCTTACCCCACCTTGTTTTATTCTGATATATGTCCTCTAATAACCCAAATTGTTTATTCTCACCAAGAAGCTATTAAACTCCAAATGGTACTGCAGAGGGAACATCCATGAACATGCCATTCTTCTGAGGATCCTTAGGTCAACCCCAGGAGGAGCCCTAGCTGCTGTTCCCCACACAGCGCCCCTTCTTCAGCAGGAAGGAGGCAGAAAGAGTCATAATCCAGCACCCACTAACAGGTGTTAGGGTTACCACTTCTAATGGAGGGGAAATAATACAGGAGCTAGAAAGAAATTACTTAGGCAGATAGTGAGGATAAGAGAGTCCTTGGTAAGGCTTCCCTTTTAATAAAAAGCAGCCCCAAAATCATTTCTTTTCTAAGAAAGAGCAGCCTGAAAAATCAAGCTGCAGACATAGAAAAGCAAAGCAGCAGCTCGCATGGGTGAATGCTGGCAGCTGTGCCAATAGGAAAAGTCTACCTGGGAGCCAGGCATGTTCACCATGGAGAATCCATCTTCCCTTTCCTTTGTCAACCACATGTGCAGGAAAGAAGGCGGCAATGTGGCACCTACCAGGTAGAGAACCCATTCACATAATATACGATTAGGATGGGGCGGCCAGCTTCTTGACATGCTATGTAAATGGCACAGCTGGTCCAACCAATCTTTTGGGCCCTATATAAATCAGACACCACCTCCTCAAACTCATCTATAAAACCCCGTGCATTTCACTACAAAACCAGAAGACCCACTCAAGAGTCCCCCTCTCTCTGCAGGAGTGAGTTTTTCTCTTTTCTCTCACCTATTAAATCTCTACTATTAAACTCCCTTCTTGTGTGTTCACACCTTTAAGTTCCTTGGTGTGAGATGACAAACTTTAAGTATTTACACCAGTCAAACAATGCCACTTCAGAAAGAAGACCACAAAACAGAAAGATGAATTAGAAAGTGGTAATAGAGAACGGTGGATAGGAGGCAGGACTAGCATGCAGTTCCTGCTCAGACAGACAGAGCAGCATGTGGAGATGGACATCATAACCTTTTGCTCCAGGAATGTTCCAGGAAAGCTGAGAGAATCCATGGACCCTCTGAAGGAACTGGATCACTGCTGCAGACCCCCTGAGGTGCTGAAAAATTGTGAGTCTCTCTGCTTTCTCAATAGGGAGGCTGGTGGTATGGGGAAAGTTTTCAGCCCTGGTAACCAGCTGCCTGAAGATAGATTTGGTGCTGTTGTGGGGGCACAGTGAGAGTGAGACTGGCCTTTAGGACTGCAGGCTGTGTGGGAGCAGGGTGAGGTCTGTAACTGCCAGCTTTGCTCAACTTCCCTGGTGACCTGTATGACTCAGCAGAGGCAGCCATAATCTGTATGGAACATAACTCCATTGGCCTCAGAACCACACCCCCATCCCCGCAGCAGCCACAGCAAGCCTTACCCAAGGAGTCTGAGCTCAGTCACACCTAATCCTGCCCCCAACTGGTGGCCTTGCTTTACCCACCCTGAATGCCAAAGACAAGAACATAATCTCTTGGGAGCTCTATGGCCCTGCCCACCACCTGAGAAACCTAAATACTCAATCAGGTGACCCTAGGGCAAGTTCGTATCCTCTCTATCTTCTCTTTAGTACCACATCTCATGTGCTCTTGAAAGCACCACCTCCTGGCTGGAGGCCAACCAATATCAAACAAATGCACCAAACAAAAATACAACCAAGGACCTTCAGAATCCACTTCATTCCTCTCCTACCTCCACTGGAGCAAGGTGCTGGAATCCACAGCTGAAAGACTTGAAGACAGACCACATCAAAGGACTCTTGTAGATACTCGCCAGACCAGTCTGGAGCATGGCAGCTTCACTGGGTGACTAGACCCAAAAGAGCAAACACAATAACTGCAGTTCAGCTCTCAGTAAGGCCCATCCATAGGGGAGTGGGGAGAACACCACATCAAGGGAGCACCATGTGGGACAAAAAAAATCTGAACAGCATCCCTTGAGTCCTAGATCTTCCCTCTGACATAGTCTATCCCAATGAGAAGGAACCAGAGAAACAATTCTCGTAATATGACAAAAGCAAGTTTCTTTAACACCCCCAAAAGATCACACCAGCTCACCAACAATGGATCTAAACCCAGATGAAATATCTGAATTGCCAGAAAAAGAATTCAGAAGTTGAGTATTAAGCTACTCAAGGAGGCAACAGACAAATGTGAAGTCCAACTTAGAGAAATCCAAAGCATGATAAAGGGTATGAAAGAAAAATTCTTTAGTGAAATAGGCATCATAAATTTTAAAAATCACAACTTCTGGAAATCAAGGACACACTTAGGGAAATGCAAAATGCACTGGAAAGTCTCAGTAATAGAATCAAAGAAACATAAATAATGTCAGAGCTCAAAGACAAGGCTTTCAAATTAGCCCAATGTGTCAAAGACAATGGAAAAATATTTTTTTAAAAAAATGAACAAGACCTCTAAGAAGTTCAGGACTATGTTAAGCACCCAACTTAAGAATATTTGGTGTTCCTAAGGAAAAAGAGAAACCTGAAAGTTTGGAAAACATATTTAAGAGAATCATTGAGGAAAATTTCCCCAGCTTTCCTAGAGATCTAGCTATCCAAATACAAGAAGCTCAAAGAACACCTGGGAAATTCATTGCAAAAAGATCATCATCTAAGCACATAGTCAAAAGGTTATCTAAAGTCAAGACGAAGGAAAGAATCTTAAGAACTGTGAGTCAAAAGCAGCAGGTAACCTATAAAAAACAACCTATCAGAGTAACAGCAGATTTCTCAGCAGGAACTTTACAAGCTAGGCAGAATTGATGTCCTATCTTTAGCCTCCTTAAACAAAATAAGCCAAGAATTTTGTATCCAGTGAAACTAAGCTTCAGAAATGAAGGAAAGATAGTCTTTTCCAGACAAACAAATGCTGAGAAAATTTGCTACTACCAAGCCAGCACTATAAGAACTGTAAAAGAACCTGTAAATCTTGTCACAGAATCCTTGAAATAAATCAAAACAGAACGTGCTTAACACATAAATCTCATAGGATCTATATAACAGTAGAACAATTTTAAAAAAAAGTATTCAGGCAAAAAAAAAAACAGCATGATGAATAGACTAGTACTCCATATCTCCATGCTAACATTTTTTTTTTTTTTTTTTTGAGACGGAGTTTCGCTCTTGTTACCCAGGCTGGAGTGCAATGGCGCGATCTCGGCTCACCGCAACCTCCACCTCCTGGGTTCAGGCAATTCTCCTGCCTCAGCCTCCTGAGTAGCTGGGATTATAGGCACGCACCACCATGCCCAGCTAATTTTTTGTATTTTTAGTAGAGACGGGGTTTCACCATGTTAACCAGGTTGGTCTCGATCTCTCGACCTCGTGATCCACCCGCCTCGGCCTCCCAAAGTGCTGGGATTACAGGCTTGAGCCACCGCGCCCGGCCTCCATGCTAACATTTAATGTAAATGGTCTAAGTGTTTCACTTAAAAGACACAAAATGGACGAATGGATAAAAAGTTACAAAACACATTTCTGCTGTCTACAAGAGACTCACCTAACACATAAGAACTCACATAAACTTGAGGTAAACGGGGGTTATATATATATATATACACACACACATATATCTATATATATGTATATAGATAGATATTCCATGCAAATGGACACCAAAAGTGAACAGGAGTAGCTATTCTTATATCAGACAAAACAGACTTTAAAGCAGCAACAGTTTAAAAAGAGAAAGTGGAACATTATATAATGATCAAAGGAATAGTCCAACAGGGAAACATCTCTATTCTAAATATATATGTACCTAACACTGGAGCTCCCAAATTTATAAAACAATTACTACTAGACCTAAGAAATAAAATAGATGGCAACACAATATTGGGAAAGTTCAATACTTCGCTCACAGCATTAGACAGGTCATCAAGACAGAAAGTCAACAAAGAGACAACAGACTTAAACTACACCCTACAACAAATGGACTTAACAGATATTTATAGACCATTCTACTCAACAACTGCAGAATGTATATTCTATTCATCAGCACATTCTCCAAGATAGACCATACGATAGGCCACAAAACGAGTCTCAGTAAATTTAAGAAAACTGAAATTATATCAAGTACTCTCTCAGACCACAGTGGAAAAAATTGGAAATCAACTCCAAAGAATCCTCAAGACCAGGCAAGTACATATAAACTAAATAACTTGCTCCTGAATAATCACAGTGACAACAAGGAAATCAAGATGGATATTTAAAAATTCAGTTTAAAGAATGTATTGTATACTTTAAAATTATAAAGAGAATAGACTTTAAGTGTTCTCACCACAAAAAAATTATCAGTACGAATTTGTTAATTAGCTCAATTTAGCAATTCCACAATGTATATATATTTCAAAACATTATGTTGTACAGGATAAATGCATAAAATTTTTACTTGTTAATTTAATAAATTAATTACATTTTAAAGAACAAAAATATAAAACAAAAAAAAATTTCAATGTCAATAGAATCTTTAGTAATCTTCCCTTTCTGATTTCTGATATGGATAATTTGTGTTTTCTCTGTTTTTCTTGGTTAGTCTTAGCCAGGGATTAACAATTCTATTAATTATACAGTTAATCTTTGCTGTTATGATTTAATATTGCATCTTTACATTTGTTTACATTTATCTCCACTTAGAATGACAACACATGTAGTCTGTCTTTCTGTGTGTTTATAAAGTTTAACTTTTTAATAGATTTGTATATATTTTACAGTAATAAATGATAAAATAGACTAGCATCTACCTATAATTTTATGCATTAATGACATGCCTTTTTTAATTTTTTATGTCACTAGGCTACATGGTTCATCTGCAAGTTTTTTTAAATTGTCACTAATTCCCAGGCCATCTGTAAAGTATGCTGCTTGTTAGACTGATCACAGGCAGGGGCTCGTTCAATCTTGAGGTTAGCTAACTCTTCAGTGGCATCAAACAGTGAGTTCAGAGGCAGAGCAGCCATGTGTTTATGAGGCAATGTGTTGTCCCACCTTTCACAAGTTTCTGAATTTGTATTTCTCTTTTATAAGGGAATTCTCCTGTTCATTTTCCTACCTGCTGACTTTCTGATATAGCTCAAGACATATGGGTATTTCCCACCTCAAAATAACATGTGTTCTAGCAGCCATAAAAAAGAATTAAATCCTCAAAAAAAAAATCAATAAAATCATGTCTTTTGTAGCAACATGGATGGAGCTGGAGGCCACTACCTTAAGCAAATTCATGCAGGAACAAATACCACATGTTCTCACTTATAAATGGAAGCCAAACATTGTGTACACATGGACACAAAGAAGGGAACAATAACTGGGCACAGTGGCTCACGCCTGTAATCCCAACACTCTGGGAGTCTGAGGAGGTGCGGATCACTTGAGGTCAGGAGTTCGAGACAGTCTGACCAACATAACATGGTGAACCATCTCTACTAAAAATACAAAACTTAGCCAGGCAATTTGGTGGGCACCTGTAAACCCAAAGCTGAGGTAGGAGAATCACCTGAACCCAGGAGGCAGAGGTGGCAATGAGCCGAGATCAAGCCACAGCACTCCAGGCTGGGAGAAAGAATGAGACTCTACTTCAAAACACAAAAAGCAGAGGGGGAGCGGGGAAACTGTAGACATTGGTACCTACTTGATGGTACAGTTGGGAGGAAGGTAAGAACTGAAAGCTACCTATCAGGTATGATGCTGATTACGTGGGTGACCAAATCATCTGAACACGAAATCCCCAAAACACACAATTTATCCATGTAAAAAATCTTCACATGTACTTCTTGAACCTAAAATAAAAGTCAGAAAGGAAAAAAAGTAAAAGATAATAACAACGTTATCTCCTTCAGTAAAAGTAGTTTCAACTGAAGTCCAATAATAAATGAGCAATCACTTTTCAAATAAGTGTGTGCCTTTTAGCTGTTTCAGGAAACTCTCCAGTCCAAAATGGCAATAGTTACCACTGTTAATTCCAAATCTTTTGCAGAAGGCATTGTTCAGAAGAGACATTTTTCCTCATGGCTCCCTTTTTAGGATTGGAGAAGCATCGCACAGAAGCTCTCCAGCAGTTTTTCTTTGTCTCATGTGCTGTAATTCTGTCACATGCCTACATAAAGTACTGGAAAGTGAAGAGCATTATTATAATTGGAGATTCACACCTATGGACTGGACAGATCCATTTTGCCCCAAACACATGACCACCTCACACCAGAACCACATGGATTTCTATTAAAGAGGAAGAAGAGAGAACATAGCCTCTTTGTGGGTAAATCACTGCCTACCCATCCAACAGGCCTTCATTGATAACTCCCTGCCCTCTTGTATCTTTAACTTCTCTTTCTCTCTCCCTCTTTCTCCCTAGCTTCTTCCTACTAGCATTTAAACATAAAATTTTCCCCCTCTTAAAAAAAAAATGCTATCCTCAACCCCACTTCCCTTTTTAGTGACTAATGTGATTCTATGCAACCCCATGTAGTAATATTATCCCTGTTTTGCACAAGAGGAAACTGAGGTACAGAGAACTTCAGCAACTTGCCCAAAATCACACAGTTTGGCCAGTAGTTAATAAAGATAACCAACATTATATCAGTGGTGGAAAATGCGAACATCTCTCAATTTAGTTTAGAAAATACTTTCCAAATATTTTCCATTCTTAATGTACTAAATGGATTTCACATGCTATCTTTTGGAATTCTCCCCAGTAACCTTTATTTAAGGCTGCTTTATAGGCTTGGCATATTAAAGGATTTTAAGTGACAAGCATAGAGCCATATGATAAATAGAATTTGAAATTATACCAAGGTTATGTCTACAGTGTATTATTTCTCCAAGACCCTACCAGATCCCATTTATGTAGAGGAGGTCCCTGGTCCTAAGTCTGAATTCTGCTCAGTCTTCCCTTCCACTCTACAGGCATTGGGAAATTTCCAGAATCAAGTCTTCCAAGATAATGCTGAAGCAGTTCCTCAGGATGAGATCCAAAGGTAGGAAAGGAAGATGAAAGGCATTTTCTTTTCTCTATGACTCTTTTATAAACTACTGATGCCCGTGTTATCTGACGGCGGAATCTGTTCTGCCTGCCATTGGTGGTCAAATCAAAGTTTGCAAAGCAACGCAAAGCTGGTATGTGTCAGCACCTCCTCTCCCACCACCACCCAATGGATGAGACACATTATGGAATCAGTATCTCATCACACATAATGGCATAATAGTTAGAGCTCAAGCTTAGAATTAAATCAATCTGGATTTACATTTGAACTGCCAGTTATTTGCTTTTTGACCAAATGATACCCAGAGTGAGCATCAATTTCCTTACACATAAAATGGAATGAATACTTTCCTCATGGGAACTAAGTGTGAATTAGATGAGATTCCACACTTACCGGAGTGATCGTGCTGATTATTTGTTAATTTTCAGCATATCCTCATTTCCTTTATCTCCTGCAACCATTTCAGGGAATCATCCCTTCATTGTCAGATTTTTTAGTGGAGAGAAGATCAAACACTCATAGGAATATTTCATAATTATGACTTATGAATCAGTATTCAATATCTCAAAATGTGGCTTTTATCTCCTAATTTCTAGAACTCAACCATAAGAACAAAGAAAACAAGCTACATATATGAGTTGAGATAATACTTGCCAGAAACCTGAGTCACACCATGAGTTCTGATTTCCTGTACAGAAAATGTTAACAGGTAACAGTAAGCCTTTATGCTTTCCCAAGCACCATTCTAACTAAGTACATGCATTATCTCATGTAACCACCACAAAAGTCCTAGGAGCCAAGAACTATTATCAGCCTGCTTTTTGCAGATGTGGAAACTCAAGGCTGAGGAAACAAGGTTACCTAATTAGTAAGTAGAAGAGTCAGTAGAGGCTGGGCACAATGGCTCAAGCCTGTAATCTTAGCACTTTGGGAGGCTGAGGCAGGTGGATCACCTGAAGTCAGGAGTTCGAGACCAGCCTGGCCAACATGATGAAACCCCATCTCTACTAAAAATTCAAAAATTAGCCAGACGTGGTGGCAGGTGCCATAATCCCAGCTACTCGGGAGGCTGAGGCAAGAGAATCACTTAAACCCAGGAGGCGGATATTGCAGTGAGCTGAGATTGCACCATTTCACTCTAGCCTGAGCAAAAGAGCGAAACTCTGTCTCAAAAAAAAAAAAAAAAGAGTCAGTAGAACTTTTACTCTTAAGCATGATTCAGATTTATAATATTAAAGAGCATCTTTGGCCGGGCGCGGTGGCTCAAGCCTGTAATCCTAGCACTTTGGGAAGCCGAGGCGGGTGGATCACGAGGTCGAGAGATCGAGACCATTCTGGTCAACACGGTGAAACCCCGTCTCTACTAAAGATACAAAAAAATTAGCTGGGCATGGTGGCACGTGCCTGTAATCCCAGCTACTCAGGAGGCTGAGGCAGGAGAATTGCTTGAACCCAGGAGGCGGAGGTTGCGGTGAGCCGAGATCGCGCCATTGCACTCCAGCCTGGGTAACAAGAGCAAAACTCCATCTCAAAAAAAAAAAAAAAAAAAAAGAGCATCTTTGGAGTATTAATTAAAGAATAGCAGTTTTTCACTGATGTAGATTAGACATTTTCACGTTATATTGCTCAACTCTCCCTGTAACTCTATGGGGCAGGTATTATTAGGGTTGTTTTATAGGCTCTGACTGGCCCATGCATTCATACCTCCATGACTAGAACATTCTGGGTCTGGGGCCTCAGGACCTAAGATCACTTCCTAATCACAGTCATAAGAGAGGCTGTTAGCCTAGCTGGCTCTCCCCAACCCTTTGGTCACAGATGTCATCACCACAAGAGAGAGAGCAGGATAAATTGGTTTGGCTACTACCTTGGCAGATGCTAATTCCAGTCATCTGGGAGATGTCAAGCATTCCCAACTCCTCACACTTGAATAATATCCATGAAATATTTTCCCAAATCCACATATGAAAACGTTGATAAGGACAGACTAAGGATTTCTGCCCCAGGAAGACCACATAAGCATAACCAGCCACAAATCACAGATGTTTCATTCTGAATTTCCAAATTTGGATCCAGACTTCCAGGACCAAAGAAGCTGTCTCCAGCCGGAGCACAGGCTTACCAAAAGAGAGAGAGAGAGAGAGAGAGAGAGAGAGAGAGAGAGACAGAGAGAGACTTGCTGCTTCAAGATAGCTTTCATTAGTTGCTGATTTCATGATGCTTTCGATCCCAAATTTTTCTATTTTAACTTAGTTTTCTATATTCAGGGCTTTAAAATGGTTTAGACTTCAGATCAAGTGATTTTTATAATACTCTTCATCTGGTCATCAAGAAAGCCTGGCAAATGCATTATAACGCGACTTGGAGAAAGATGACCTTCAATGGCTAGGTATTTTTCCATCAATGTCTGTTGAAGACTAATGGAAACCTAAGCCAGCCTTTGGAAGCTGACGAAAGAAATTTAGATTCATTTCTGAGCTCAGATGCTTGTGTCTCACACTCACAGGATGGTGTGACTCAACAGAGAAAAACAAATTCAACCCATGAACTCAGCTGTTATTTAGGAAGTCTCTTACCATCATTTTAGGTCACCAGTTGAGGAAAACATCTATAATACTTAGGTTAAAAATGGATGAAATCTGCAAAGCAGCAGTTAGTGATGAGCCAGTGAATGCTAACTCCATGCAAACTGCTCTCTGCAAATAAGATGCCTTGCTACTGAACGACCCTGTTACTTCTTCACCTTATTAGTAATTTTTTCTGAAGATAATAAATACTAGGGTCTTCAATTTACAGGTGAGTTATATTTAAATGTGTTTTACTGTTACAGATTTGTATACATAATGACCAAAATACTCAGTCCACTAAGAAACACATTTACCCAGGGTATTACAAAGTCTGACTTGATAATAAAATAAAACTTTTATTAAATTATTTTACTGACTGCAAAGGTAATATATTCCCTCTATAGAAAACTGAGATCAGAAACTTTTTAAAAGAACATTAAAATTTCCCTTAATCCCATTATTCTTATAAACATTATTATCCTTTATTTACTTTTTTCAGATATATTTTTAGTGGATATATGGCATTTTAAACAGTTTGGGTCATAACATATAAACTATTTTATATTTTGTATTTCCCCACTCAATATTATATTGAAAGACTTTCCACATCAATTCTTTCACAAATAACTTTAATGTCCACTGACATATAATAACTATAATTCATTTAACTGTTCCTCTTTATGTATGTTTGGATTTTTTACCTTTTTATTAATATAAAAAATATTGTGAAACACAACTTGTATATATAATTTTTTCTATTTTTTTTAATCTGGAGTAGATTTCTAAACATAAAGAATACTGTACCAAGGGTCATAACTAGTTATACAACCCTTATTATAAGGGGTCAAACTTCTTTCTAGAATGTTTCATGTCAACACACATTCACCACTACTGAATAACACAACTGTCATAAATCTTTGCCAATTTGTCAGTATTTCACTGTTTTTAAATTGCAATTCTTTGGTAACTTATGAAATAGAGGACTTCTTAGATGTTTAATGTTTTTTCCGAGAATTGTCTTTTTATTAGTTTTACCCTTATTTTATCTTAATGATGTGAGTGAATATTTTAATTTGTTAAAAACTGCTTCTATAGTAACAACTGTCATACTTGCAATTGTTTTTCCAGGGTGTTCCATATCTCCGTGTAGCTGAGTGCATCAGTTTTGTTTTGTATCTTATACCATTATGTTTTTATTTTAAAATATTCTTTATCCACTATGGATGAAATATATGTTGATTTCATTATTTTTTGGTTTTGTAAAGATCTATATTTTATCTGAAGTCTTTAAATACATGCTATTCTTTTTTCTCTTTTTCTTTTTTTTAATGATGGCATTAAGAAGAGACTTACTTTGTTTTGAAAAACACCTATCCAATTATTTAGAAATCTTTTATGAACTATACATAATACCTTTTAAATATTCTTCACAAATAATCTTCTTTAGTGGCATTGCTATATTTGTTTCTTGTTGACCTCATTTGTTTTCTTCAGTTTTATTTATATTTTTAAATATCAAAAAGCTTTTGAATTTAGTTATCAAGTCTAATTTTTTCACTGCCTAATGTGCTTCTGTATTATCTTTTTTTCTGAAATAATTGCTTGTTTATCTTGAATTGAGTACTTAGTTCATTTCTCTCTTAATATTACCACAATAAAATAATTTAAAGATAAAAATAATGATATGCAAGGTTTTGTTCATTTGTGTTCTTTGATCAAGATATGAAGTACGTGGTAAGGTATAGGTTTACCTTTAGGATACAAAGCTTGATATATTTAATTATGATATTCTTTAATTCCTCCATACCATTTGTTATTTTTCCCATTTTATATATGAAAACGTTTAAGCACAGTGAGACTAAGATCTGTACACAATATCATGTGGCTAATAATGAAAATAGAATGTAAAAATACGGCATCTGATTCTAAAAAACACTCTGTCCAATAAATTATGGTGCTTTTGTTTCCTTACCTTAAAATTATCTTTTCTAAACAGGTCCATGTAATTTTTCATAGTCAGTCTTAAGTTGGGTTTTGATTTGCAAAATGCCCTAAAATCTAACATGGCAGTTCTGCAAGTTAATTCTAAAGTTTCCGATACATTCGGGGAATGTTGCCTCGCATCATACTGTTTTATCCTCTTCCAGACGTGTTTGATTGTATTCTTAGACAATCCTGTTTGGATGTGGCATAAACTCACAAATCTAACTGCCAGGGCTTATCTTACTACAGCCTCAAACATTCACTCAGTTCAGTTGATCTGAAATGTGGTGGCATCATTTCTAATTTCAATTTGAACCCATCTGATGTTTTATAGTTACCCTGAAACAAGTTAAAAATAACAAGAATAACAAACTCTGCACTGTAGTCTCAGGAATATGATTGGCTAGAAAAAAGAAACTAGGAAATCAATTCACAAATTCAAACCTTTGCTCCTCCTCTTTTTAACTCTAGTTTATCTATGGGGAAAAAAATACTATAATGTGATTGGGAGAATATCCATCCATGTACAATTATAGGAAAAATACCTGACATGTCAACATCGTAAAATCATGTTTGTGTGTATAAATGAATATGTGTATGTGTGTGTCTCTGTGTCTGTGTATGAGACAGAAGAGGAATGTGTGTTCATTATGTCACGAATAATATGGCGCAACTTAAAGTCTGGGATTACATCAGTGCTACAGAAAATAATCCTGACTAAAATTATGTTATTATTCAAAATGTATGTGCCAAATTGCACTTCTTGTGCTATTTACAGATAAATCAGTTATCCAAATGCCAAACTGGATGTATGAAGCAAGTGAACAACGTAACAGAATTCATCTTGCTTGGCCTGACACAGAATGCAGAGGCACAGAAACTCTTGTTCGCTGTGTTTACACTCATCTACTTTCTCACCATGGTAGGCAACCTACTCACTGTGGTGACAATCACCACCAGCCCAACCCTGGACTCTCCTAGGTATTTTTTTCTGTCTTTCTTGTCCTTCATAGATAGCTGCTGCTCTTCTGCCATAGCCCCCAAAATGCTATTTGACTTATTCACTGAAAAGAAAACTATCTCCTTCAGTGGGTACATGACTCAGCTCTTTGCAGGACATTTCTTTGGGGGAGTTGAGATCTTTCTGCTCGTGGTGATCACAATGAACAGGCAGGTGTGTGACCTCCTGGTGGCCATGGCATGGGTCGGGGGATTTCTTCACACTCTGATTCAAATGCTTTTGATAGTCTGGCTGCCCTTCTGTGGCCCCAATGTCATTGACCATTTCATCTGTGACCTTTTCCCTCTGCTAAAACTCTCCTGCACTGATGCTCACATCTTCGAACTCTTCGTTGTCACCAACAGTGGGCTGATGTGTATGCTCATTTTTTCTTTTCTTATTAGCTCGTATGTCCTAATCCTCTGCTCACTAAAGACTCACAGCATGGAAGGACCGCGGAAGGCTCTCTCTACCTGCACCTCCCATATCACTGTGGTCGTCCTATTCTTTGTTCCCTGTCTGTTCGTGTACCTTCGTCCCATGATCACCTTCCCTATTGATAAAGCTGTGTCTGTGTTTTATACTGTGGTAACTCCCATGTTAAACCCTTTAATCTACACCCTCAGAAACGCAGAGGTGAAAAACCATGAAGAAGCTGTGGAGCCAAATAATATGGGATAATAATTTGTGTAATTAGAGAAGATAAAAAGAAAACCTACTCATATTTTAACCACAGGTATGACTAATGAAAAGGGTAAAGGTCTTGAGGTCAGAATATGTGTGTTT
Source organism: Saimiri boliviensis (assembly GCF_048565385.1). Lineage (NCBI taxonomy): Eukaryota > Metazoa > Chordata > Mammalia > Primates > Cebidae > Saimiri > Saimiri boliviensis. Next base: position 116,033,764 of record NC_133454.1, on the reverse strand, counting down.
AAGTATAGTTTGTTCCCCTTATTTTCTGGAATCTTTAATGATGCTTTTTCGTAAAAGATCAATATTTGATTAAATGATGACTAAAGTTTCTACCAATTAGAAACTTCTTCACACTTACAAATTATTAATCCAGGGGGACATTGCTAGTCAACATAAAAATGCTACAGTATATGGAAAATCCATGAGTTTATGTGTTTAATAGAACAATTAACTGCAAAGCTTCAGTATAGAGTATATAACTAACAGGCTAAATAATTAAAATAAACAAAAAGGCCTAATGGCTAGATATTTTGTTGAAAATGCATAGTTTTAATCCCAACTAATAAAATCAAAGTAGAACTATTATTGTGAGAGAGAGAGATGGATTAGAAATGATTAGGATTTGAGGAATGAGAGTTATTAAGGAAGAACTCATCCAAAATTAATGCTGTCATGTTGCACAACTTCAGGGGTTACCATTTACATTATAATCTAGCTCTCTCCAAAATAAATTATTTAATAGTATTATAAATTATGTAATATCCCACTCAATATTATATTGAAACTCTTAAATAATATATTATTTAATATATAATATAATATTTAATATTATCATATTATATGATAATCTTATATTAATTATATTATACATTATATAATAATATAATATTATTAAATAATTTATTACTAAATTATTTTCTCTGTTTAAAGCCAAAGAGGAATAGAAAATTCGTCCAGGTTCAATCCTAGAACAATCTTGGACATTATTTCTCAGGTAGAAGATATTTCCTGAAGCACTATTTTTCTGTCAAAAATATCCTATACACCACTTCACCTCAAAAATGGCTTTTATTGGATGTATTTGTGCCTTACCAAAAGGAATAAAGTAGCTGACACAAAAGAAAATTGGTGGCCGGGTGTGGTGGCTCACACCTGTAATCCCAACACTTTGGGAGGCAGAGACAGGCAGATTACTTGAGGCCAGGAGTTTGAGATGAGCCTGGCCAAAATGGTGAAACCCCATCTCCACTAAAAATACCAACTTAGCCAGGCATGGTGTCCTTGCCTGTGATCCCAACTACTTGGGAGGCTGAGGCACAAGAATCACTTGAACCTGGGGGGCAGAGGATGAAGTAAACCAAGATCATGACACTGTACTACAGGCTGGGTGACACTGCAAGACTCCATCTCAAAAAGAAGGGGGGAAAAAAGGGAACTGGTGATCTGTGAGTAATTAAGGCAGAAATTCTGCACATTCAAATTTGAATAAAGAACGCTGCCCAACTGCAGACCACTGGGATGCGAAGTAATTTGAGATGCAGATATAGTGCAATCCTAAGAAAAATCATCCATATTTTTTAAAAGATCTAGACCAGGGCCGGGCCAGATGTCCTGCAAATCTCAACAACTTCATCTCTACCTTCATAAGAACTGAATTAACCCACAGGACTCCACAACCATGCTTAAATCTTCAGTATGTATTACACGTAAATTAATATTCAACAATTTAGTAAATAATTTATTCCAAATAGGAGATCAGTTTTTCTCAACTGTAGCTAACCCATTTTCTGGAAATATCTAGGTGCTACCATCATGATTTCCAGCCACTTCTTTTTAAGGAGGGCCATGTTCGCAAAAGTGATATAAATCACATTCAGGCATAACCATTTAGGAGCCAGTGAGCCACTCCCCAGCTTTATTCATTGGGGAGTGGCTACAGCAAACCTGGGAGACACAATCTGACATGAAACAGCCACACAGAACAACAGCCTGGATTACTAAGTAACTACCAGGAGAACAGCTGCCCTAGAGAATCACCCAACCCTCAGCTCAACGGATTTGGCTTAAACGAGAAATAAAATTGTATGTGTTAAACCACTGAGAGTTCAGAATTCATTTGTTACCACAGCAAAACGCAGCTTGTGCTGACTAATGACACAACTAACTTTATCTTTTAAGGGACTTAAACACACTTGTAACAGTTAACATAACTTTTGCAACCATCTTGATTCTCAAATAGCATAATGGGTGAATAGCAATCCTTACAAAATCAAGTCCAAATAGAGCCATTTTCAGCTTTGGTGTAACACACTATGGTAACTGATACATTTAAACCATAAATTTATAACCATCTTCCTTTTCCCTCTACCTAACATGTAAGGCAATACTGAAGAAAATTATACAATTATACGCTAAGTGAGTACAGAAATAATTGTGAACTCCAATATGAACTAGGTCTTCAAATCTTCCTGAGCAAAATTTCTGGCTATTATAGCCAGGTCCTTCTTTCTACACATTCTGATTTGTTTGTTTTTGTTTGTAAGTAGTTTATTTCACAGCAATAGATAACTGAAATGGGCAAAGGTGGAAGACAGACACAGGACACCAGTGGGTCAGCTTCTGCAGTCATTTAGGGAAGAAATGATGGACTTGAGCAGACTAGTAGAAGTGAGGATAGTAAATGGTCAGATTCAGGACACATTTTATCAGTGCAATTTTCAGGCTGAGATGCTAGGGAAAGAAAGGTATATAGAAAAGCAGTGAGCTCCTGCCTGTCCCTCCTCTCCAGACACTCCTTAGAGACAACTACTTTAGATTCCTAGCTTTCTCTTTGATAGTTACCACCATGTTGCACCAACCAGTTGCTTATACTTAGTCTTTTTTCTTTCTTTCTTTTCTTTTGCTTTTTTTAAAAAATAAGATTAAATCATTGCATAGAGAAATCCTTCCTGACCAAGAAACAAAACCTCAAAAGCACCAAAAGACCACCAAAAAATTTTAAAACCTTCTGCATTATTTTTAAAATGCCACAATTAAACGAAGAGCTATAATGAAAACACTTGCAAAACATAACAAAAATCTCATGCCCTAAATATATAAATAATTCTAAAGAAAAAGTCAAATAGAGACTAGCATTCAGCTGCTTTAAGAATTTCACTTTATATTTGCTGTGCTTTGATGTATGAGTTTTAGACATGTCTCATTCTCCAATGGTTTCTCAGAACACGGTGGTCTCAGGGTTTCAAGATGGTGAAAAGGGAAGTTTTGAGACCTCTTAAAGCCTCAGCAATGGAAATCACACAATGTCCCTTCTTGTTTTACTGGGTCAAAACAAGTCATAAGGCCAACCCAGATCAAAAGGGTAAAGACATAGACTCCCGGTTTCACTGGGAGAAACAGCAAAGTCCCATTGCAAAGTGGTGTGGATACAGAGATGTGTCGTTCTTTGAGATCATTATTATAGCAATCCCCCATACGATGTCTAAAAATGCCTTTCCTCTGCACTCACAATTGATTGTTTGCCTGGTAATTTTATTTTAGATTTTTAACTATCTTTTCTAAGAATGAAAGCATTGCTGCATTGTCTTGTAACTTCCAGTACTGTTGACAAGGGTATGTCATTTTGATTTCTGTTCCTTCATATGTGATCTCATATTCTTCTCCGAAATCTTTCAGGATCGACATCTATTGTATAGTGCACCCTTGACATAAGTAACTCCATCTTACAAAAAGATCCACATTAACATTTAATAAGGCACTTTGTCAACTGAGATCAGATGTTTTGCCTGATCAATAAAAACTGCACCCAGGCCAGGTGTGGTTGCTCACAACTGTAATCCCAGCACTTTGGGAGGCCAAGGCAGGCAGAACACCTGAGGTTAGAAGTTTTAGACCAGCCTGGTCAAAAGGGCAAACCCCAACCTCTACTAAAAATTAAAAAAAATTAGCCAGGCATGGTGGCTGGCACCTGTAATTCCAGCTAGTTATCAGGCTAAGGCACAAGAATCACTTGAACCTGGGAAGCAGAGACTGCAATGAGCCAAGATCTTGCCACTGCACTTCAGCCTGGGCAACAGAGTGAGACTCTGTCTCAAAAATAAATAAATAAATAAATAAAGACTGCATACAATCAGATAAGGACTCTGTGGCCATAAAAAGCACAGGACTTCAGCACCTTGAATTAGCTGTCTTAATAGACACTGTCTTATTGTCACTTGTGAGAAGCACCTGGCATCTGCCACTGAAGGCTCTGCCCACATCAAAGATGCTTTCTTACAAGACCAATGAAACACTTGGCCCAGACAAGGAAATTCTTTTTGTCTACATTGCTCTCCCTGTACCGGTTTGTTAACCTCTCTTCCTATTCCCTTTCTCTGGATGTTAAATATTACTTTGTTTGTTGTGGAATGTTTAAGCTATAACATGTATATATTAAGTGTACTATTACGTAGGATTTGCAATATTGACTTACGGAATGGCTTGTTGGGCTCTGTGCCCAAGTGAATGGGAAGTACTAAGGAGAACTGCCTCCTTGGGAAATCAATGTAGCTTGAGGCTTTTATGATTGAGATGCCATCAATAAAAGTCAGACATCATGGAAAGACACTAGTGTGCATGGTGTCGGTTATCTCTGACCTTGTGCTGCTCGTGGGATCTACAGTGTGATGAAATTTCATAACATGGCCTTGTGTGAGTTTTCTTTTTTCTTTTATCTCCTCCTCTTTCTGTTTTTCATTTACTGTGTTAAGCATCAGAAGGTCATTTTAATCTGGAAATGCATATCCTTTGGTTTTGAAGTTTTTCTGATATAATTTCTTTGATATATTTTCAACAAATATATTTTCTAACAAAAAAATTAGAAGAGTATCATTATCTTACATTTTAAAACATCTCTTTTCTTAATTTCAATAGCTTTATGAGTATAAGTGGTTTTGTTTACATAGGTAAATTGTATAAAGGTGAAGTCGGGGCTTTTAGCATACCTGTCACTGAATAGTGTACAGTGTACTCAATAGCTGGCTTTTTTATCCCTTGTCTCTCTCTCACCCTTCCCACTTCTGAGTTTCCAATGTCCAGTATACCAGTCTGCATGCCTTTGTGTATCCATAGCTTAGTTCCCACTTATAAATGAAAACATATAGTATTTGGCTTTTTCTTCTTAAGTTACTTCACTTAGGATAACGGCCTCCAGTTCCATCTAAGTTTCTGCAAGAGACATTATTTAGTTCTTTTTTATGGCTGAGTAGTATTCCATGGTATATACATGCCACATTTTCTTTATCAGCTGATGTTCACTTAGGTTGACTCCATATGTTTGCAGTTGTGAATTGTGCTGTCATCAACATATAAAGTTTCTTTTTAATGTAATGACTTATTATTATTTGGTTAGATTCCCAGTAGTGGGATTGCTGAATTAAATGGTAGACCTACTTTTAGGTGTTTGGGAAATCTTCATACGTTTTCCATGGAGGCTGTACTAATTTACATTTCTACGAACAATGTTTCAGCATTCCCTCTTTACCTCATCCCCACCAACATCTATTGTTGTGGCTTTAATTTGCATTTCAATAATGATTAGTGATGTTGAGTATTTTTATGTTTGTTGGCCATCTGTATACCCTCTTTTGAGAAATGTCTATTTATATCATTTGCTCACATTTTAATAGGATTATTTTGGTTTTTTCTTGCTAATTTATTTGAGTTCTTTGTAGATCCTGGATATTAGTCCTTCATCAAATAAAAAGTTTATAAATATTTTCTTTGATTCTGTATGTTGTCTACTTGCTCTGCCGATTTTTTTTTTTTTTTTTTTGGCTATGCAGAATTATTTTACTTTAATTAAGTCCTATTTATTTTTATTTTTGTGCATTTGCTTTTGAGGTCTTAGACATACATTCTTTGCCTAGGTCAATGTTCAAAAGAGTTTTTCCTAAGTTCTTCTGGAATTTTTATGGTTTCAGTTCTTATATTTAATTTTTTTAATCCATCTTAAGTTAATTTTTGTATATGAGAGAAAGGAATCCAGTTTCATTCATCTGCATGTGGCTATCCAATTTTCCCAGCACCATGTATTGAATAGGCTGTCCTTTCCCCAGTGCATTTTGTTTGTTTTTTTTTTGGTGGGGGGGGGTTGCCTGCTTTATCAAAGATTAGTTGGTTGTAGACATTTGGCATTATTTCTAGGTTCTCTATTCTCTTTCATTTGTCTATGTGCCTACTTTGATACCAATACCCTGCTTTTCTGGTTATTATATCCTTGTAGGATAATTTAGAGTCTGGTAATGTGGCACCTCAAGCTTTGTTCTATTTGCCTAGGATTGTTTTAGCTATTTGAGCTCTTTTTTGGTTCCACATGAATTTTAGGTTTGTTTTTCTAATTGTGTGAAAAATGACATTGGCATTTTGATAGTAATTGCCCTGAATCTATAGATTGCTTTGAGTAATGTGGTCATTTTCACACTGATTTTTCCAATCCATGAGCATGGCATGTTCTATTTTCTACAGATTCTTCAAATTTCAATAACCTATTGACATGGTTTGGCTCTGTGCCTCCACACAAATCTCATGCCAAATTGTAATTCCCATTGCTGGCAGAGTGACCTAGTTGAGGGGTGATTGGATTATGGGACAGATTTCCTCCTTGTTGTTTCTTGTTGATGGTGAGTTCTCATGCGATACGGTTGTTTAAAAGTGCCTAGAACGCCCCCCTTTGCTCGCTCTCTCTCTTGCTCCCCTTTACTTTCTGCTATTATTGTAAGTTTCCTGAGGCCTTCCAACCACGCTTCCTGTACAGCCTACAGAACTGGGAGTCAATTAAACCTCTCATCTTCATAAATTACCCAGTCTCAGGTACAGGTATTGATCGACTTACGACCCATGCAACTTACGACCATTCGACTTTACGACCACAATCGCTAGCCACGACTGCTCCGCGTCTGGAAGCGCAAACGTTGCCCAGCTGGGTGTACAACAGTGCGGACCAGCTTCCGGCAGCACTAGCATCTCTGCATGCACCATTTCAACTGTTATCCCAGACTTGGTACAGCAATTTGTGTTTTGTGTCTTGGATATATTTTTCTTTTTCTTTTTTTTTGAGATGGAGTTTCGCTCGTTACCCAGGCTGGAGTGCAATGGAGTGATCTCGGCTTGCCGCAACCTTTGCCTCCTGGGTTCAGGCAATTCTCCTGCCTCAGCCTCCTGAGTAGCTGGGATTACAGGCACGTGCCACCATGCCCAGCTAATTTTTTGTGTTTTTAGCAGAGACGAGGTTTCACCATGTTGACCAGGATGGTCTCGATCTGTTGACCTCGTGATCCACCCGCCTCGGCCTCCCAAAGTGCTGGGATTACAGGCATGAGCCACTGCGCCCGGTGTCTTGGATATTTTTCGTCAAACCCTTCCCAAGATGTCTACCAAGAGGAAATTGTCTGTCTACGCCTCAGCCTGCCAGGAAGGAAAGAAAGGCCATCAATCTTGACACGAAAATGAAGGATTGAATGGATGGCGCATGATGTGTTTCATCCATATCGTGAAATTTATGAAGAAAAAAAGAAACATACAATTCAGACAAAGCTCACTATGTTTATGAAAAAACCAACTCCGGCAACCCCAACTGCTGCCTCAGATGACGACATCAACGATCCGCAGCTAAGGACCAGCGGCCAATAAAATGTTTCATACATGTTTATATATTTTGATATATTTTGCAATTGGGAAAATGTTTCCTATGATATTTTTTACACCTGTATTTTGTATTTTTGTATGCATCTGTATTTTGTAATTTTGTATGTTTTGCAAATATTAAACCAGTTGTACTGGTAATGTAGTGTTTTACTTAAACCTGATGAATGTAAAAATACAGTAAGAAACAAAATGGTGTAGAGATGATACAAATGGCATAAAATGAACAAAGAAAATTATGATATAGGCCGGGCACGGTGGCTCAAGCCTGTAATCCCAACACTTTGGGAGGCCGAGGCGGGTGGATCACGAGGTCAAGAGATCGAAACCATCCTGGTCAACATGGTGAAACCCCGTCTCTACTAAAAATACAAAAAATCAGCTGGGCATGGTGGCATGTGTCTGTAATCCCAGCTACTCAGGAGGCTGAGGCAGGAGAATTGCCTGAACCCAGGAGGCAGAGGTTGCGGTGAGCCGAGATCGCGCCATTGCACTCCCACCTGGGTAACAAGAGCGAAACTCCATCTCAAAAAAAAAAAAAGAAAAGAAAATTATGATATATAACAATAATGAAAGAAAATTATGATAAAATATGACTTAAAGATTTTATAACATCATTTCACAGTACTGTACATATAGCGTACTCAACTTACGACCAAATCGTGTTACGACCAGTCTGTTGGAACCAATCATGATCGTAAGTCGAGCACTAGCTGTAGTTCTTTATAGCAATGTGAGAATAGACAAAGATAGAAAACTGGTTTCAGAGAAGTGGGGCATTGTTATAAAGATAGCTGAAAATGTGGAAGCAACTTTGGAAATAGGTAACAGGCAGAGACTAGAAATGATAGAGGGCTCAGAAGAATACAGGAAGATGTGGGAAAATTTGGAATTTCCTAGAGACTTGTGAAGGTTTTGACCAAAATGCTGATAGTGACATGGACAGAGATGGCCCAGCTAATGAGGTATCCGATGGAGATAAGCAACTTATAGGGAACTAAAGTAAAGGTCACTCCTGCTATGCTTTAGCAAAAAAAAAAAAAAAAAAAACCTTTCAGCATTGTGCCCCTGTTCTAGAGATCTGTGGAAGTTTGAACTTGACAGAGATTATTTAGGGTATCTGGCAGAAAAAAAATCTAAGCAGCAAAGCATTTACAATGTAGCCTGGCTGCTTCTAAAAGCTTATGCTCATTTGCATAAACAAATAAATGACCTGAAAATAAAACTTCTATTAAAAAAGGAAGCAGAGCATAAATGCTTGGGAAATTTGCAGCCCAACCAAGCTGTAGAAAAGAAAAAACTCATTTTCTGGGAAGAAATTCAAGGCTGTAGAAATTTGCATAAGTCAAGAAAAGTCAAATGTTAATAGCCAAGATAATGGAGAAAATGCCTTCAGGGCATTTCAGAGAACTTAATGCAGCAGCCCCTCCTACCACAGGCCTGGAGGCATAAGAGGATAAAATTGTTTCATGTGCCAGGCCCAAAGCCCTGCTGCTGTGTGCAGCCTCAAGACACAGCAACCTGCCTCTCCGCTGCTCCAGCTCTAGTCATGGCTAAAAAGGGCCAAAGTACAGTTCAGGTCATTGATTGAGAGGGTGCAAGCCCTAAGCTTCCACATGGTGCTGGGCCTGCACCTGTGCAGAGGCAAGAGTTGAGTTTTGGGAGCCTCTGCCTAGATTTCAAAGGAAATATGGAAACGTCTTAATGTCCATCCAAGCAGACGTCAGCTGCAGTTCTCACTGGGGAATCTCTACTAGAGCAATGGAGAGGGGAAATGTTGAGTGGGAGCCCTCACACAGAGTCCTCACTGAAGCCCTGCGTAATGGAACTGTGAGAAGAGGGCTGCCATCCTCCAGTCCCCAGAATGATAGATCTACCCACAGCTTGCCCTATGCACCTGGAAAAGCTGCAGGCACTCAACATTAGCCCATGAAAGCAGCCACAGGGATGGAGCTGCCCAAGGCCTTGAGAGCCCAACTTTTCTTTGCAACAGTGTGGCCTGGATATGAGACATGTAGTCAAAGGAGATTATTTGTGGGCTTAGGATTTAATGGCTACCCTGCTGTGTTTTAGACTTGCATGGAGCCTGTGGCCACTTTGTTTTGGCCAATTTGTCCCTTTTGGAATGGGAACATTCACTTGCCCAATGCTTGTACCCCCATTGTATCTTGGAAGTAACTAACTTGTTTTTTGGTTTTATAGGCACATAGAAGGAAGGGACTTGCCTTGTCTCCGATGAGACTTTGGACTTGGACTTTTGAGTTCATGCTGGAATTAGTTAAGATTTCAGGGGACTGTTGGAAGGCATGACTGTGTTTTGAAATGTGATAAGGATGTTTGATTTAGGAGGGGCTGGAGTGGAATTATATGGTTTGGCTCTGTGTCCCCACACAAATCTCATGTTTAATTGTGATTTTCAATGTTGTGCGAGAAAACTGGTGGTAGATGACTGGATTATGGGGGTGGATTTCCCCCTTGCTGTTCTCATGATAGTAAGTCCTCATGAGACCGGGTTGTTTAAACGTGTGTAGCACTTTCCCCTTCACTCTGTCTCCTGTTCCACCATATAAGATGTGCTTTCTTCCCCTTCACCTTCCACTATGATTGTAAGTTTCCTGAGGCCTCTCAGCCATGCTTCCTGTACAGCCTGCAGAACTGTGAGTCAATTAAATATCTTTTCTTCATAAACATCTTGGTCTCAGGTAGTTCCTTATAGCAATGGGAGAGCTAATACATCTATATTCCACAAATTTTCCTATAATCTCAGAAGATTACACCTCTTACTTGTCAGGAAAATAGGAACCAAAGCAGAATCTCTCAACCTTAAGCTTCTTCCTCAATAATGGTATGACAATTCTCACCAGACAACTCTTGTCCCTCCACAGAATCATCAGCTTGAACTATCTACCTTCGAAAATACCTTCACAAGAGCTAAGGAAATCAGTTGAGATATTATAGCACCTGGGTATAGCACACAAATCCCAGGCAGCATGGCATGGAGAAAAATAGCCTCTGCATGCAGAAAGGAGAGAGAAGCGAGCATTAGACTTTCCCTCAGACTCTAACATCAGAATAGCCCCAGTAAAATCCAGCACTGGCCAGTACCCCATGGCCCCAGGTTCCAGGACTCCCCTGCTGACTTGGTCTCTGGATCCGCAACATTGCCAAGGCAACTCCAGTAGCTCCAGGTTTCAGGTCTACTCCAGCATGAGGCAGGCCCCGTAGCCTTAGTCATAAGGTCCACATCCACAGATCCAGACTCCAAGTTGATCCTGAGGTCCAGGTTCCAGGCCTGCCCAGTACCAGGTCAGCCCTTGTGACTGAGTTTCCAGCTCTGCACCAGATTCCAGACCAGCTGAGAGCAAGGTGGGCCCACACAGCCCCAGTCTTCAGGCCCACTCCAGCACTAGCTCAGCACCCCTGACCTCAGATACCAGGCTAGCACTCGCAGACACAGTCTCCAGGCTTATGCAGTATGAGGCTGGTCCCTGTGGCCCCACCCATCAGGTTGACCCCAGCATCCCCATACTTTGGCAGACCTAGGACTCAGGGCTTCTTGAATACCCAGGGTCCAGGCCCATCCCAATAAACCCCACCACTGGGCCATGCCCACTGGACCCAGGCTCTAGGATTGCTACTATGAACTCATTTCAGCCTAGTACCTGAGGCCCTAGGACCCATCCATCCATCATGAACTCAACACTCAGACCAGCACTTATACACCCAGTCTCCAGGCTGGCCCCTGAAGACCCAAGTTTTAAGCAGATCCCCACAGCTCCATACTCCAGAACCTCATGACTCCAGGCACCAGGCCAGCCCCTGCAATCCCAGACTCCAGATTAGTCTTTGTAGAATCAGGGCCCATTCCTGCCCCAGCACCATGCTAGCTCCAGGCTCTAAGCCAGTCTAGAAGGCTCCCATTCTATTGAGAATAGAGGAAAGTTTTGCTTTTGTTTCCTGGTCCTGGACTTTGGGAAGTGTAAGTTTGTTTTAAAAGCAAAAGTTGAGAGCAGGAAATGTGATTCCATGTAAAACTACAGGCAGTTCTTCATCGCTTCAGAAGCTGAAGGAGAGAAGATAGTAGTGGAGCCTTCTTCTAGAGTCTCTATTCTACACCTCTGGATGTCATCATATATGAGTGCTTGGCTAAGTGTGATTGATTCTCCTTCTTCGATTTTTTTTTTTTTTTTTTTTTGCATTTTAGGTTTTGAGGTACATGTGGCAATGTGGGAAAGCATGGTACCTGCTCCAAGTCACACCATTCCCTCTTTGTGGGGTAGAAAGAAAACATATATACTTTTGAATTCATCATGAGAACATGTCATCTAGGAATCATCCTACAGAAAGTTGATATCTCTGTTACTTGAAATTACCCAATCTTTGGTAGTTGAAAATCCTGCCATGTAAGTTCCCTCAGTCAGTCATTAATAAAAATCTCACAATCTCCCAGGGTAATCAGACACATGACCTTGAATACTGTCTTCCCCATTCTCCAGAGAAACCATACCATTTAGACTAGATATGGGTTCAGAAAGAAATTTATTCTCTAAACTCTGACCTCTGCCTAAAACTACCCCATATCCTAGGCTAGGCTCAGCAATGCCACAGTTAGCAAAACAGCCCTATAATGAAGGGTTCCAAATCTTATCCTAAACAATAGCCACAGACATCTCTTTAACCCAAGTTCAACTGCATTTCTAAAAATAGCCACTAATGATGTTTGTGGGTGCCAGTGAGAGTAAATGAAGGACCTGACTATCGCTTTCCAAATATTCCAACAAGGCCAATTACTAATCCTCTGGGTACTTGAAAGGTCAATGCATTGCCAAATCCTGCAGTCTATGAAAGTCTATTTAAATATTTCTCTAGAGCCAATGAAGAAAGAATTACAAAGAAGGGCCTGTGAGCAAATGACAGCAGCAGAGGCAAAAAGATGAAGATCTTCACCAAAAAGATGAAGATCTGTTTGGGAGACACCACTCCTGAGCTTAGTGGGTTTCTAGGGAAACAGAGTTGAAAGAAGAACTTGAATCAGAAATAAAAGGAATTCTCTCACCACATTTTTCAGGGACTCAAGGACTCATCAGAATAGATTTGAGAAAACAATACCCAATCAAGTGGATTTGATTCACTTATTCATTTTATAGTTGCATTTTCCAGATTTGAAGAATTTTACATTATTCCTAGTTTTTAATTTGGATTGAATACCATCCTAAGAGATCTGAAAAATAGATATTTTGAAGATTGGCTTATACATTCGTAAGAAACCCAGAAAGTAAGTAACTAAATCCTAGAGATACTGAAGGTTTCTAACTGAAACAGCTTGTTTTCTTGGTAAAGTCAGACTGACAATGGAAAGCAAAATAAACTAAAATGTCAGAATTGGGAGAGCCATCTAGAGAATTCAATGTCCCACTTGTCAGCTCATGGAGTCTATTTGTGGCCATGTTCGATGCCTAGAGGGGAGGAAAGCAGTGACTGCACTCAATCTAAAAATGGAGGAATCCATAATCAACACATCCTGGTCAGTGAAAACTAAATCTTTTTTCCCAAATTTTAAGCAGATTAACTTGTTTGAGCCAATTTGTTTTCAGTGAAGTAGTTTTTGTCATTACATACCTGACTTGAAGTTTAGTATTTTTCTCTGAAAACAAATTTGGACACAGCAACATAAAAATATCAGTAGAAAAGCTTACGCATAATGTTGCCAGACCCGATGTGCTAAAAACTACTGAAGTCACTTGTAAAACATCCTGGTTAACATTTATGTCTTGCTAAATACACTGATTCTGTAGATTTCAGTTTGTCATGGCTTGAAATGCTTTTCCCCTTTTTGTGAGTTCCATATTGCCACATTGAGGTTAGAATTTGTGAATTAAATCCATTGAGAATGGTTAACCATATAGTCACCATCTACAGAAGCCATGAATAAAGAGGAAGCAACTTAGTGACCGAGTTTTCCTGAAAACCGAAGGCATTTTTACTCACCTTTAATGAAGCTGAGAGGTCACGATGCTGACTGACTTCTGTTTCTAGAAATTTGTGAGGTAAACTTTGTGGTTATATTTTTGCCAGGGATTAGGGAAAGAAGGAGAAAAGGGGGAGGAGAAGAAATAAAATATCTTATACTCTTTTGTAACGACATGTACTTACTCTTGAAACTCTGTCTAGATTATTCAAAAGTATCTACATTCTTACATATATATATATCCAATGTTTTCCGTTAGCAATAGAAATTTCCAGTTGTTTATCCGTTAGCAATGAAAACTACAAGTTCATCTTAACTGACTGAACTTATGCCAAAAGAGAAAATTGCTTTATCTCAGGTGACCCTGACATTTCTGTCTTGCCAATAGAAAACTCAAGCACGTCATCATGACTCATTTAATTCCATTTGTAAGATGTGAACAGAGAAATATATCTAATCTGGTGTATAATTCTATATGTGATAGAAGTCAACTGTGAGGAAAACTTATTTATGAAATATTAAATTTTATAACTTCACACCATTTACATAGCCACAATCAAAGATGCAGAAGGAGTGAGCATGAAAAAAAATGGGATAGGATGCAGCATTCGGGGATGCTGAATGAATTATGCTCAATGAGCTGTTATGATGATAGTTACTTGGCATTCCAAAAGAAAAATATCTCCATTTGCGGCTCTGTCTCCATCTGTGTACATGTGTGTTTATATGATAGAAAAGGATAATAGATCACAGAACACAGCTAGCTTTGATTTAGTAAGGCTTTGCACTTTAGTATATATTATGCAAATTAGTATCTAATACACACACTGGGTTCATATACCTACAAATAACCGTAACAACAGAAAGTATAATTTCAAAACAATTGTTATTGATAAGATTTCTCCTCCCCCAAAATGAAAGACAGACATAAGTGAAACTTTAGAGCCAGAAAGGAAGTCTGGAAGTCAACATTTATAACAAGACCGTGTTTTATTGTGGTACTTGTAAGACAGTGTCACTATTTCCTTACTACGAATTAGGAGAAATCTAATCTTCTGTTCTTCTTTACAACTCTCTGCAAAACAGCAGAGGTGGGTGGCAATGTAGCTCCATCACCCCCAAAAACCAAGACTAAAGAGGTAATGAAATATTTTAGTATTGAATTTAAAATACTATCATTCAGAAATGCTATTTTTTTTTTCAGATGGGCCATACACCCACAACCTGAGCTACACCCACAACCTGAGCTACACCTACGAAGAAGATGAACAATGTAACAGAATTCATCCTGCTGGGCCTCACGCACAATCCAGAACTGCAAAAATTCTTGTTTGTTACGTTTTTAATCACCTACTTGATCACATTGGCAGGTAACCTGCTCATCTCAGTGATCATCCTCATCAGCCCAGCCCTGGCTTCTCCCATGTACTTTTTCCTGTCCTATTTATCCATTATAGATAGTCTCTACTCTTCTTCCATAGCCCCCAAAATGATCTTTGACTTTATCTCTGAAAACAACACCATATCCTTCAATGGCTGCATGACTCAGCTCTTCACAGAACATTTCTTTGCAGCAGCTGAGATCATCTTATTAAGTGTCATGGCCTATGACCGCTATGTGGCCATCTGTAAGCCCTTGCACTATGCAACCATCATGAGTGGACCTATGTGTGGATTCTTGTTGGGGGTGGCTGTGATTCTGGGATTTGTGCATGGAGGCATCCAGGTTTTGTTCATAGCCCGGTTACCATTCTGTGGCCCTAATGTCATTGACCATTTTATGTGTGATTTAGTACCTCTTCTGGAGCTGGCCTGCACAGACACCCACACCTTGGGGCCTCTGATCGCTGCCAACAGTGGGTCACTGTGTTTCCTCATTTTTTCCATGCTGGTTGCTTCCTATGTCATCATCCTGTGCTCCCTGAGGACTCACAGCTCTGAAGGGCATCGCAAAGCTCTGTCTACATGTGCCTCTCATATCATCGTTGTCATCTTATTCTTTGTCCCTTGTTCATACCTGTATCTAAGACCTCTAACCTCCTTCCCCACTGACAAAGCTGTGACTGTGTTTTGCACCCTATTTACACCTATGTTGAACCCTTTAATCTACGCGCTCAGAAATGAAGAAGTGAAAAATGTCATTAAGCAACTCTGGAAGCAAATAATGAAAACTGATGATAAATAAGTCGTGTGATATAAACATTTAGGCAAGAATATCTGGTAATATTTTATAGAGATTTATTCTTATTCTTGATTGATTAAACTTGGAACAGTCAATTATCTTGTCTCCATCAATTTTTATTAGAAGCACATATAGTAAACTGGGCTGACATATTCATTAAGGGACAATAGTAGTCCCAACAGCCCATGATATTTTAGGGGCCCCTGAAATGCTTAATTTCTTTAAAAGAAGAAGAAAATGAATATAAACTAAGCCCAACTGGATTATATTTATCTTTATGTCAATACACTCATAAAATATAATTTTTTTTTTTTTGAAACAGCATTTCACTCTTGTACCTCAGGGTGGAATGCAATGGAGCAACTTCAGTTCACCACAACCTCCACCTCCCGGATTTAAGCTATTCTCCTGCCTCAGCCTCTTGAGTAGCTGGGACTACAGGTGTGTGTCACCCCAGATAAATTTTTTTGTATTTTTAGTAGATATGAGGTTTAACCGTATTAGCCAGGAGGGTCTCAATCTCTTGAGCTCGTGATCCACCCGCCTAGGCCTCTCAAAGTGCTGGGATTATAAGCATGAGCCACCATGCCTGTGCCCGGCCATAAAATATAATTTTCAATACTATTTACGGAGGAAAGAACTCACAAGGGCAACTATATATGAAAGGACTAAAAACAGAGCATTTTCATGAAAGCTTAACTTTTTTTTTTTTTTTTTGAGACAGAGTCTTGCTTTGTTACCCAGGCTGGAGTGCAATGGCACAATCTCGGCTCACTGCAACCTCCACCTCCCGGGTTCAAGCAATTCTCCCTGCCTCAGCATCCTGAGTAGCTAGGATTATAGGCGCCCACCATCACACCGGGCTAATTTTTGTATTTTTAGTAGAGACAGGATTTCTCCATGTTGGCCAGGCTGGTCTCAAACTCCTGACCTCAGGTGATCTGCCCACCTCAGCCTCCCAAAGTGCTGGGATTACAGGCATGAGCCACTGTACCTAACCAAAAACTTACTTTTAAAAAATTTTATCTCCACTCCCTATAGTATACAATCAGCTACAAAAAGAATGGAAAGTTGTTTGTTTGTTTTTGGTTTTGGAGACAGAGTCTCCCTCTGTCTCCCAGGCTGGAGTACAGCGGCACGATCTCAGCGCACTGCCACCTCTGCCTCCTGGGTTCAAGCAATTCTTGTGCCTCAGCCTCCCAAGTAGCTGGGATTACAGGCCCACCCCACCACACTCAGCTAATTTTGTATTTTTAGTAGAGACGGGGTTTCACCGTGTTGGCCAGGCTGGTCTCAAACTCCCGAACTCAGGTGATCAGCTCACCTCAGTCTTACAAAGTGCCTGGATTACAGGTGTGAGCCACTGCATCCAGCAAGAATTGAAAGTATTATTGGCTGGAGCAAAAGAAATATGATTGATAAATATAACTGATAAAAGTAACAATAAAGGCAAAAAAAAAAAATCTGGATCTAGATGCCAGCAAAGGAAAAGAAAGCTCTGTAAACAAAACAGCTGTAATAGGAAATTGCCAGTGATGTAGAAATAAGTTTGTGTCATGAAACTGGATGACAATGATGACAAATGTAGATTATAGAAAAGAGTCCATGCCATGAATGTAATGAAATGCTAAAAGATTCAGATTTAGTCAGATGCTTTCAAGTTAGGGATTAAGAGCCTTGGATCAAAAAGACCTGATTTATCATCTGGTCTCCAGAATTAATTAGCCTTATAAATGTAGGCAAATTGTTTCACCTCTCTACCTGTTTTTTCATCCGTACAAGGAAAATAGCATTGCATGTTTTTTTTTCAATAATGATAATTAAATGATTTAAATTGAAACCCTGAGTCAGCTGAAAAGTTGTGAAAATTGTTCCAACACTGAATACCCCTCCGGGGTGGCTCCAGGGACTAAGGTGTGCCGCAGACTGCAGTTCCTGACAAAGGATGACAAGAACATCACTACCCTTCTTCAGTAATCATAGTCACAGCAGGATTCAATGTCTGTCTCAGACCACTGTATTTTAAAACCTATCATTAATGTCATCCATTTACGCATACGGACAGAACAACGGTAGGTTGTTTTCTCACCTAGGATGTTCACTGGAGCCAGGGACCAGGTCTTTGGAAATTAAAGACTATCCCATCACCTACTTTCTCTTCGGAGATGAAAATACTCTTAAATGTCTCTGCAGTTACAAATGAGGGAGCTAGTGGGAGCCACTGTGAGATGCCTGAGCAGAACTAAGTTTAAAAGCTCTGATTAATGACAGATCCCGTCCTGGTTTGGTCCTCTGAAAGAAGGAGAAAGGAGAGTCAGTGTCAGGGACCAAAAGATATGTCCCTGTACTGAGCCTGTGGTTCCTGTGGGTGAGCTCAGAAACATGTTTTCAGGACATTTCTAACCCATGGAGTTACATATCACCAGATGCAGATATTTTTTGTGTTCTTAGGACATTATATCAGGTTGCATCTCACATATAATGCCTTTTTGAAAATAAATGCATTGTCGTAATTTCCTATGAGTGTCTATTTCATAAATACATGCAAATAACAGTAGGACATGAATTCATTCTTTGTTTGTTTGTTTGAGATGGAGTTTTGCTCTTATTACCCAGGCTGGATTATGCTGGATTTGCATTCCTAGGTTTGGGCTCATAGCAAAACCACTCTATGAAGCTCTAAAAGGGAATGATCATGAACCTTTGAACTGGGATGGAACCTGCCAACAGGCATTCCTAACCTTAAAAGAAGAGATGGGCATAGCCCCTACTTTGGGACTGACAAACTTAGAAAAAAACTTTCACCCTCTATGTGGCTGAAGAA
This sequence comes from Saimiri boliviensis, assembly GCF_048565385.1. Lineage (NCBI taxonomy): Eukaryota > Metazoa > Chordata > Mammalia > Primates > Cebidae > Saimiri > Saimiri boliviensis. The sequence goes on along the minus strand of NC_133454.1, from coordinate 116,015,350 downwards.
CAAGGGACAACTTTGGGTGTTCTAACTCAAAGTCTCAGGAATAATCCTAGACCAGAGGTTTCTCTAAAGAGCTGGAACAGGTGGTAGCTGAATGGCCAGCATTCTTACAAGCTATGGCCACCACCACTTTATTGGCAGAAGAAGCCAGTAGGTTTACCATGGAGCACCCGTTAAATGTTATGACCTCCCCATCAAGTACAGGAGGTTCTAGAGGCAAAAGGACATCGATGGCTAATAGGAAACCAGCTTAAATATCAGGCCCTGCTGCTCGACACCCCCAGATGTTACCCCTAAGGTATGTTAAGTTTTAAACCCTGCTACCCTGTTCCCAGACTCCACATCCCAAGAAACGGATCCCCAAATCATCCACTCCTATATGAAAACCATGAACAGACCTACTCTAGCAGATCTGACCTTAAAGATGAGCTCCTGATAGCTTTGCTGTTTTGTGACCTGTAGACAGGAGTAGCTTTATTCATAAGGGAGTAGTAAAGAAGGCAGGTAATGCTATGGTTAGCCAATAAGAAGTTACTAAGGCCAAAGCATTACTTCCCCAGACTTCTGCTCAAAAAGTGGAATTAATCGCTCTAATCAGAGCCTTCCAACTAGGAAAAGACTTAAGAGTCAATATATTACTGATTCTAAATATGGGTTCCTGATTCTCCACGCTCATGCTGCCTTGTAGAAAGAAAGAGGACTCTTAACAGCTAAGGGGGCTCCCCATAAAACATCACTCTGAGATCCTGGAACTTTTAGAAACTGTCCAACTTCCAAAAGAAACAGCATTATTCATTGTAGGGTACACAAAAAGGGAGACACGTCTGTTGTTAGAGGAGATGCTCTGGCAGACAGAGCCACCAAGGCTACCGCTACAAGAAGATCAGGACCACTGGTCACTGCACTAATGCCTGAAACTCCACCTATGTCAGCAGAACCATACTATACACCTGAGGAAATTAAATGAACAGAACAGAAAGGCTTACAAAATGGTCCCTCATGGTAGTTGCTAGAAAACAATAAACTTTCTCCCTAAGGCTAAGCAATGGAAAATCATTAAATATTTTCTTCTTTTCATTTCTTTGGTTTTGCTTTGGTTGCCCAGGCTGGAGTACAGTGGCACGATCTCGGCTCACTGCAACCTCCACCTCCCAGGTTCAAGCGATTCTCCTGCCTCAGCCTCCCAAATAGCTGGGACTGCAGGCACACGCCACCACGCCTGGCTAATTTTGTATTTTTAGTAGAGACAGGGGTTTGACCATGTTGCCCAGGCTAGTCTCGAACCCCTGACCTCAGGTAATCCACCCACCTCAACCTCCCAAAGTGCTGAGATTACAGGCATGAGCCACCGCACTGGCCCATTAAGTATTTTCATAACTCCTCACATTTGGGATGAAATTCCCTCTTCAAATTGATTTCCCAAATATTCTTGGAGAAGGGACTCTTCCAGACTGAAAAGGGGGTCACCAAGGCCTGTGAACTATGTGTCCATAACCCAGGAAGCCACTGACTCAAACCTTTATAACATCAAGGAACATACTCTGGGGAAGACTAGCAAATAGATTTCACTCAGACCACCTTACAGAGAACTACAATATTTGCTAGTACTTATAGCCACTTTCACCAGGTGGATAGAAGCTTTTCCCACAAGGACAGAAAAAGTAGTGGAAGAGTCCAAATTCTTACTTAAAGAATTTCATCCGAAGGTTTGGATTACCGAAAAGCATACAAAGTGGAATGGACCCTCCTTCATAGCTAAGGTGACCCCACAGGTTTCCTCAGCCTTGGGCATTACCTGTCATCTTCATTCCTCTTGGAGGCTTCAATCCTTTGCTAAGGTAGAAAGAGCCAACCATGTTTTTAAAAAGACATTAGCAAAACTCTGTTGGGAGACCTCAGAGGCCTGAGTTTTTCTCCAATCCATAGCCCTCTTGTGCATAAGGAGGGCTCCAAGAGGACTCTGAAACTTAGTCCATTTGAAATAACCTATGGAGGCCGGGCACGGTGGCTCACACCTGTAATCCCAGTACTTTGGGAGGCCGAGGCAGGCGGACCATGAGGTCAAAAGATCGAGACCATCCTGGCCAACATGGTGAAACCCCGTCTCTACTAAAAAATGCAAAAATTAGCTGGACGTGGTGGCGCACGCCTGTAGTCCCAGCTACTCAGGAGGCTGAGGCAGAATTGCTTGAACCCAGGAGGTGGAGATTGCAGTGAGCCGAGATTACGCCACTGCACTCCAGCCTGGCGCCTGGTGACAGAGCAAGACTCTGTCTTAAAAAATAATAAATAAATAACCTATGGGAGGCCCCTTTTAACTTCAGATTTCCTGTTTGATGAGGAGACACCTAGAATGCTTGCTCACTCCTACTAGCAACTTAGGCCAGTGTCAAAAGGCCCTTCAAGAATATGGAAATAAAGTATTTCTCCTTTCCCCAAAGGAAAAGAATACTCCCCTTTTTAATCTGGAGACTTAGTCTTACTAAAAACTTGGAAAGAAGGCTCCCCCAAGGATCTATTACAACCAAAATGGAAGGCCCCCTATCAGGTGTTGTTAAATACTCCCCTCCCCTGCTGCTATGAAGCTTTGGGGAGTCACTAGTTGAGTACACCTGTGTAGAATTAAGCCTATTTTCTCATGAGTCCCTGCAGGTGCAAGAGAAGAACACCATGGCCTACATTTGTGAACCCCTAGAAGATTTAAAGCTGTTGTTTCACAATCACACAGACAAGTAACAGGACGAGGAGAAGGATGTGCAGTAATAAACCACACCTGTTGTTCTTATGTTAACAATTCAGGGTTAGTTGCACTGCAAGTCCAAGGACTTCCACCCTTCTGCAATACTTTAAGGATTATATAATCTCTGAGGGGCAAACGAGGTAGATCAGCAGGACTTGGGTTCCAAGCACCAGTCACAACTGCACCCATCATGCAGCTGGTCAAAGCCCCAATTTGGGGGTTTGCCTGCATCAGAATTGTTAAATCAAGCTAATTAACGTATGCATTAGCTCACATAGTTATCCTTTTGTGGTGAAAATACTTAAAATCTACCCTCTTAGCATTTTTTAAGAATACAAGATACTGTTATTTACTGTAGTCACCATGCTGTGAGATAGATTTTTCGAACTCATTCTTCTCATCTAACTGAAATTTTGTATCCTTTGACCTACACCGTGAAGGTGGCAAATCTGTGACCTTATTTCTGTGCTTACTTTTTTTTTTTTTTTGAGACGGAGTCTCGCTCTGTTGCCCAGGCTATGTAAGGTTGCTATCTCGGCTCACTACAGCCTCCACCTCCTGGGTTCAAGCAATTCTCTGCCTCAGCCTTCCCGAGTAGCTGGGATTACAGGCACATGCCACCACGCCTGGCTAATTTTTGTGTTTTTAGTAGAGATGGGGTTTCACCAACTTGGCCAGGCTGGTCTTGAGCTCCTGACCTCATGATCCACCATCCTCAGCTTCCCAAAGTGCTGGGATTACAGGCATGAGCCACCATGCCCAGTCTGTGCTTACTTTTTTTAAGCCTTAAAGTATAGAATTTACCTGTCTAAAATGTTTCATTATTTGAACATAATTATGACCCTACTCACAGAAAGGTGTGAGTACCAACAAAACAATGATACAGTATTTAAAATTATGATGGTTATTTTTGAGTGCTTACTATGTGCAAAGTATTTTATATTCTTTCTATTATTTGTTAATAATTCTCATTGCAGCCCAATAAACACAATAACCTTGATATTCCCATTTCATAAATTAAGAAACCAAGAGACAGAAGGTTAATTATAGTGTTCAAAGGTAACTAGCTAAAATTTGGCTTAGATAGAATTTGAGTCTAAGCCTGTCCAACCCAAACCCTCATGCTTTGCCAAATTCTATTCTGCTTCCACTTAATATAAATAAACAAGTTAATTTGCCTTAAATTTCTTATGTTTACATTCAAATTGTTTTCTTGAAATTCTTTGACTTTTTTTTAATAAATTTTATTGTGCATATCACTTTTTGAACTAATTTGCAGGTGAACTAGTTTTCAAAGACCAGGCTGAAAATGTGTCTGCAAAGAACAAGCTAGTGACTTATCAGTAATATATAATAACACCATGAATGTTTTGATTCACACATATCAGGACACTTCTTTGAAAATAACTCTTTTTCTCCACCTGCACCACTCTGTACATGAACAGCACATAACTTACACAGTGATACTTTCCTCTGATAAATAACAAAAGAAAAAATTAGCAAGTATTTTTATACGAGTATGCATTCATTTTGCTGTTGTTCATTAAAACAAAATTCCACTTAAGGGAAAAGCATTCAAGAGAAGTGAAAAAAAAATGATTTTTTAAAGTAGCTTGCCAGTGGCCGCCTAACAATCGGTTGTAGAATAAAAATCGCAAACACAGGTCTCCTCTTTTTACTTGACCAGTATATTTTCCACAGTACTTAACATTCAGAGGATTACATTATTTCTAACCTTTTTTCTTCTGTTATCCTTTTCTCACTGGCAAGGAAGGAAACTCACATTTATCAGGCTCCTATTGAGGGAATGTGTTAACTTCTCTTCCCGAGTCCACAAGCGCGTGGTTTCAAAGGCAAGAACTTTCCAGCGACGCCCCTGAGCTGCCTTCTTTCACGTCCCAGCCAGGAGCTTAGGGGTCTTCACCTAACTTTCCAGCCACCGGAAGTAGACTGCCCAGGTGAGCTGCTTTTGTTTAGAAAGCCCGCGAAAAGCTACGGGGGAGGACTGAGGGTCCAACAACCAATCAGATGTCAAAGTCAATAAATCAATCACTTCAGAGGAAGTTAAGAAGAACGTTTCTCATTGGGAGAACTTGAATGGGCGGGAGTAACTCCCAGATTAAAAGACCCCTCACCTGTGCAGACTCCGCCTCTGGATCCCTTCCTAGAATGTGCAGGGAATTCCCTTTCTCTCTCCCTACTTGTCTTTCTCTCTCTCAGTCTCTGCCTAATAAGTCGCTTTTCTGCAAAACTCTTTGGGTCCGATATTTACTTGAACGATATCATGGGGGGTCTCCTCCCTATTCTTGCATCTGTGAGAGCCCAAGGACCTGGAAAAAAACACATCCGTTGGGGAACAGTGAGTGCCTCCCTTCCCCTGGTAACACTATCACCTGCCGAACACTGTGTTCTTACACACTTTCCTTTGACAAAGGCATGACCTAAGGAATAAAATGTCTATTTATAGATGAGGAAACCGAGCATCAGATAAATTTATTTGCCTAAGATTACTTGTAAGCTGAATAAATAATTCAGCCCTAGAGTGTAGTTTCCACCTTTTAGGTTGGCAGAGGCTTAACCAAGTGTATAGATTAAGCTGAAGTTATGGGAAAAAAAAAAAAAAAAAACAATAATTGGGAAGTGAAGAGATCTTGGAGGTAATGTCATGGGAGGGGGTCAAGGGGACCAATGGAGAGACTGCCCTTGAATAGGAGGATAAGTCAGAGTAATTGGCAGTGTAAATAAGAGTATAGGGAACCCATGGGACCAGGAAAGGGACACCAGCACAATATCTTTATTTTGACTTCATCTAAAGAAAAATCTAGTCTGGGCGTGGTTGCTTACACTTGTAATCCCAGCACTTTCGGAGGCCGAGGCAGGCAGATCATGAGGTTAGGAGATCGAGAGCATCCTGGCCAACACAGTGAAACCCCATCTCTACTAAAAATACAAAACATTAGCCAGGTGTGGTGGCGTGTGTCTGTAGTCCCAGCTACTTGGGAGGCTGAGCAGGAGAATCACTTGAATCTGGGAGGTGGAGGTTGCAGTGAGCCAAGATCACGCCACTGCACTCCAGCCTGGGAAAGAGCGAGACTCCATCTCAAAAAGAAAAAGAAAAATCTTAAGTTGTCATATTTATAGGTTTAAAAAATACATAAAAATACAAAGAAGAGAAAAAACAAGGCCTGTTTTCTTATAATCAATAAACAACAACTTTTAAGTCTAACATAACTGTTTTATGGGGTTTCTTTCCACTTTCAATTACAAAAAGTCATGTACTGATATATTGTGCTTAATAAATAAGGATATAAAAAGTAGAGGTAAAAGACCCCTCTTCTCTTCTACTTCTCATGACAAAAAAAAAAAAAATGCTATTATCTACCTTCATACACACAAATACATACACATGCACACACAAAGAAAATATTATTGGTGTTCAGTGGTTTTTTCTATTAATGTTATACTAGATGCATCATTTTCAACTTACTTTACACTCAACACTGTTTTTCAGATTGATCTGTATTAACAAATAAAAATACAATTCATTTCTTTTAACTGCTGTACAGTAACCCATTGTACACCATGGTTGCTTAAGCAATCCCCTAGTTGATTACGTCTATGTTTTATTACAAACAATTCTATGGTGAAAATCCTTGTACATGTTTCCACGTGTGAATTCATGAAATTCTTAGGTATTAAGTAGAAATACCTAAATTAGGTGTTCTCTAAATAGATACCTATGAGTGAATCAAATGGTTTGTACTTATTTTTAACAAATACCATCAAAGAGCTTTCCATGCTGACTGTGCCACCATCAGTGTAAGACAGAGCTGCTGCTTCCCATCTCTGTCCACACTTGATATTGTCAAGTGTTTTAGTACTTGCCAAGATAATATGTGAAAATTGATTCTTTTTGTTGTTGTTTTTGTTTTTTCTTGAGACAAAGTCTCACTCTGTCATCCAGGCTGGAGTGCAGTGGCTCAATCTCAGCTCACTGCAACCTCTGTCTCCTGTGTTCAAGCGATTCTCCTGTCTAAGCCTCCTGAGTAGCTGAGACTACAGGCACAAGCCACCACAACCGGCTAATTTTTATATTTTTAGTAGAGAAGGTGTTTCACCATGTTTGTTGGTCAGGCTGGTCTTGAACTCCAGGCCTCGTGATCCTCCCCCCTCAGCCTCCCAAAGTGCTGGGTTTACAGGCGTGAGCCACCGCACCCGGCCCAAAAATTGATTCTTATTGTTACTATAATTGGCATTTCCCTGATTACCACCAAATTTGAGCATATTTAAAATGTTTGTATAAACCGTAAATTTTTTGTTTATACATTTACCTATTTGTCTATTGGTTATTTAACTTTTTCTTCTTATACTGTAGCAATGCTTTTTATATTCTGATTCTCTGGCTACTATACATGTTGCAAATACCTTCTTCCAGGCAGTGACTGATCTTTTGACCTTGTTTATGATGTCTTCTTATCATTCAAAAGCAATTTATTTATTACATGGCCAAATTTATTGATCCAAATTTTATCTTTCATTTCAGAAAGCTTTCTCTGACCTAGATCATGAATATAGTCTCAAATAATGTCTTCTATTAATTTTTAAAAAGAAATGTTTGAGTTTAGGATTTTTTTCATCTGGAATTTATTTTCATACTCATGTAAAGTAGAAACCTAATTTAATGTTAAAAGCTTCGAGTGGCTTAACATTTTCTTACAGGACCAAGGCCAATACACTGTATCCTGAAAGCACATGCTGTTTCTGTGACTGTAATTCACTTTTCATTCCTCACATTTTTAGTTGACTCATCCGACTCCTTTTACTCATACTTCAAAATCTAGTGAAATATAGCCTCTTGCATGTAATACTCCTCGATCCACTCAAACAGTGTTGAACACCTTTTACTCATCTCCTATACCTGGCTCGTACGCTATTGTTGCATTCACCACATTGTGAAATCATTTACATGCCAGATTCAACTCTTGCTTCCAAAATACCCCATAATTGATGACTACCCTACTGTGTCTTCTTGCTTCTAACTTATGAAAGAGCTATTCCTCTAGAATGACAGTGTTCTTTTCTACTTTTGTTCCTGACTAACTGTGACTCTACTAAGTTTTTTTTATTTTCTTTTTTTTTAAGTTTTTTTTTCCTAAAGATGCACTCTTAGATGTGTAAAAATATTTGGCTAAAAGAATATCTGTTGTAGTGTTCTTTATAATAGCAAAAACTAGAACCAATCTTAATTCATCAATAGGGGTTCAGTTAAATAAATTTAGTAAAGCTATACGATAAATACTAAACAGTCATCCATATTGATGTCACAGAAAAAATTTACATTCTGCAGATATACATCACAGGCATAAACTGAAATATGAAAATCAGATTAAACAAATCAGTATGGAAATAAAATATTATCCCATATATAACATAATGTCATATATAGCATATGATATACTGGATATAGAGGGAGAGGGAAATAGAGACGAAAAGGGAGGAAGAGAAGAAAGAGGGGGAGGAAAAGGAGAAGAAAAAGATGATGAGGACTAGAAGAATATCTACCAAAAGGTTGATAGTGAGTCTTGGAGGTAATGTCATGGGAGGGGGTTATGGGGACCAATGGAAAGACTGACCTTGAATAGGAGGATAAGTCACCTATAAGACTCTAATGGGCTTATAGGTGGATTTATACATGTGTGTTGGAGGATGTATGTTGACCATCTTTATTTTCTTATTTTCTAAACTTTCTAAAACAAATACGGATGATGAAGGAAAGACATTTTATAGGGTCTCTAAAATAAATGATACAACTACCGTTATAAACAAGATTAGAAATAATTTTTAATTACTAGAAAACAACTCAGAATATTTACCCATGTATTTAATTTAGCAAGTTGAAATTTTTCAAAAATAAGCAATATTTGTAACAATGGGGATGTTGTTCTTCATAATTTGGACAATAAAAATAGGGGTGCACTAATATTAGTCCTTTTCCTATTTGATATTTTAATAATGAAAATCAGGGTACCTGTAAATGACAACTAAAATAGTTTGCTTTTCTAAAATGCCTTTTGAGATAAAATCATAGCAAGCTGGTCAAAAGACAGGCTATTTTTGAGTGATCCTCAACATGATTTTATATTTCTTAGTTAATTAAATAATATTTTTATCATCTAACAGCAGAAATGAGTGGGTACAGAATTCAAGGTCTCAGTCATAGCTAGCTATTCTTAATTAGCTTCCCAAAATTTGACAAAGTAAAATAAGGCAATATTTCTTTTGCTAAAATATTAGGCAATTGTCATTTTTATTGGACATAGAGTTATGGGGATAAGACGAGTATTTCCTGATAATCTCCCAAATGTGGTGGAAACTAATTTCTTGGAGACTAATTTTGTGCTTTTTGTGATTTTTACTTTTGTTTTAGATTCAGGGGTCCATGTGCAGGTTTGTTAAATAGGTGTCATGGGCTTTGGTGTACAGATTATTTCGTCACCCAGCTAATAAGCATGGCATAATAGCCCATGGGTGGTTTTTCTATCCTCACCCACCTTCCACCATCTACTAGGCCCTGGTGTCTGTTGTCCCCTCCTTTGTGGCCATGTGTATTGAGCGTTTAGCTCCCATCTATAAGTCAGAATGTGCGGTTTTGGTTTTTCATTCCTGTGCTAGTTCACTTAGGATGATGGCCTCTTGGAGATTAATTTTGAATATTTCTTCTTATAAAAGAGAAATTTTTTATATGAATTTCTAGTTTGTTTTGCTTAGTGTAAAAAGTGAATATGTTGTAATAGGAGGAATTACAGACTATTTGTCAAACCAAGGATAAGTTTTATAGAAATTATGGGAGCCTGCAATCTTAAAAGGTGAAGTTTTGGAAGGGATATGGTGAGCGTTTGTAAAACCAGGAAAAAGATGGAATGAAAATAGACCTATGTTTTAGATTCCAGAGTTTGAAATGAAGAGTCTTAGGAAAAATAAAAATATATGCCATGTTGTATTACTTGACAAAAAAAAAAATTACTCTAAAGGCAGCATGTATTTCAAGCCTAAAAGAGGTAGAAAAACAAAAGAAAGCAATTTCTTTATAGAAGGTTAGGAAAGGGTTGAGGGAGACATGGTAATATCAAATAAGCATGCTGAGAGTTTACCATATGCCAGAAACTCCCTTAAGAACTTTGGAGAGATTAATAATTGTTCCAATAACACTTTCAGATGTGTATTATCATTACCTTTTATTTTGCCAGCTTTATTGAGGTATATAGGTGACACCTTAAAAAAGAAAGAATTCTGTCATTTGCAGCAAGGTAGATAGACCTGGAAGGCATTATGCTAAGTGAAATAAGCCAGACACAGACAAGTACTGCATAATCTCACTTATATGTGGAATCTAAAATATCTTTACTTTTAAAGACAAGCATCAGAGGTTTGTAGAAATCTCATCACTTTACTCAAGGTCATGCCACTAGTAAGCATAGAAAATAAGATTCGATACTACGGAGCCATAAAAAGGAATGAGATCATGTCCTTTGCAGGGACATGGATGGAGCTAGAAGCCATTATCCTCAGCAAACTAACGCAGGAACAGAAAACCAAACACCGCAAATTCTCACTTATAAGTGGGAGCTGAACAATGAGAACAGGTGGACACAGGAAGAGGAACAACACTCACTGGAGCCTGTCAGGGGAGGGTTGGGAGGGGAGAGCTTTAGAGAAAAGAGCTAATGCATGCTGGGCTTAATAGCTAGGTGAGGGGTTGATAGGTGCAGCAAACCACCATGGCACATGTTTACCTATATACCAAAACTGCACGTCCTGCACATGTACCCCTGAACTTGTAAAAAACAAAGAAAATAAGAGTCAAATTCAGAATGCTCTGTCTCCAGAGCCAAATTCCTACCCTCTTTGCTATTGTGTAGCAGCAGTATTGCTAATGTCACACAGAGTGACGAGAAGAAACAGAATCCAGGCTGGATGCAGAAGAGCCTGCTATATACAGCTAAGTGTTAAGTAACATTTTGCCTCATGTTTCTACAACTCAGTTAATTATCACACAGGCTCAAATGATGTCAACATGAATCGCTGCTTAAAGATCTAGATGATGGATCAAAATTTCGTTTAGGCATTTCAAAACTAGATAATCTTGATTAATTGACTAACCACATCAGTCAACGGAGTTATTGATTTCTAAAATAGGAATAATAATCATTCATACCATGTATACTTCATATTATAATTAAATTATACAATTCAAGTGAAAATAATAAACAACAAAAGTCAATGAAGGCTGGGCATGGTGACTCACACCTGTAATCCCAGCACTTTGGAAGGTCTAGGCAGATGACTTGAGGCCAGGAGTTCAAGACCAGACTGGCCAACATGGGAAAAACTTCATCTCTACTAAAAATACAAAAATTAGCTGGCTGTGGTGACTGGTGCCTGTAATCCCAGCTACTCGGGAGGCTGTGGCACAAGAATCACTTGAACCTGGGAGGCAGAGGTTGCAGTGAGCTGACATTTTGCCACTACACACCAGCCTGGGTGATGAAGTGAGACTCCATCTCAAAGAAAAAAAAGTCAGTGAAGATGAAATCATGCTTAAGATGGAATACGACGATACATGACACAAAAAAGTAAGACTTGGTCTGTTTCACTTACAAAACTAAAGTCATTTTTATTTCTTGCATTACCACTCGTTATCCACCTGCAATTTCTTACCACGTAAAGAGCTTTCTTACAGCATTTTTTACCTCTTCATTTCTCAGGGTATAAATGAGTGGATTCAACATAGGTGTCAGAATACCATAAAACAATGCCATGCTTTTGTCTATAGATAAAGTAGAAAATGGATGCATATAAGTAAATATACAGGGCACAAAGAACACAACAACAACAGTGACGTGGGCTCCGCAGGTGGAGAGGGCTTTGCGTCTCCCATCTGCGCTGTGGGACCTCAAGGAGTACAGGATGACAATGTAGGAGGCAGCCAGCATGAGGAAGTTCAACAGGCAGATTACACCACTGTTGGCAACCACCAGCAGACCGATGGCATATGTGTTGGTGCAGGCAATTTCCAGCAAAGGGTACAAGTCACAGACAAAGTGATTGATCACATTGGGCCCACAGAAGGGCAACCAAAGGACAAGGAGGAGCTGAATCAATGAATGCAGGAAGCCCCCAAGCCAAGCCACCCCTACCAGCATGGCACAGAGATGCCTGGTCATGATGGTCGTATAGTGCAGGGGCTTACAGATGGCCACATAGCGGTCATAGGCCATCACTGTGAGCAGAATGATCTCAACACCTCCCAGAAAATGAGCTCCAAAGAGCTGAGCCATGCAGGCCTCATAAGAGATGGTTCTCCCCTTATACAAGGAGTCAGCAATGAGTTTAGGAGCCATAGAAGAAGAATAACAGGTATCAATAAAAGATAGGTTAGCCAGGAAAAAATACATGGGGGAAGCCAGGGTGGGGCTGGAGGTGATAGTGACCACAATGAGCGTGTTGCCACAAACCGTGACCACATAGATCATCAGAAAGATCGCAAAGAAAACTCTCTGTACTTCTGAGTTCTGTGAGAGTCCCAGCATGAAAAATTCTGTGATATTGTGTGGTATTTCCATAGATTCCAAGTTCACTGAGAATGCAGGTGCAGTATTGCCTATAAAGACAAGGAGAATTGCATGGGGGAGAACCATTGCAAGTTTTCCTTTAGCATACCCTTTACCCCTTTTAACCCACTTTTGTTCCAAAATTCTTAAACAAATTTAATCTGCTGACCACATATTGTAAGCATATGTATATCTGTTAACTTGAGCATCACGAGGCACTACATATCTCAATTATTAGATGAAAATAATCACTTAATTATCTAAATTTGCATTTTTTGTGGCTGCTGGGATTGAACATTTAACAGACATTTATTTTCTAATTCAAACTGGAACAAATCTCTGATCACTTTCAGCACAGATAAGATCGCACTTGAGAAAACCAAGAAGAATTAGAACCTCCTGAAGTCTGCATGTATGGTCCATATTTTGAATTAAAGCTTTCTTCTTGGAGTTCGCAGTGAGCTTGGTTATACTTTTTGTCAGTTTTCCCAATGGTAATACAAATTGATGTAAAACAAACTAAAGCAGGATTGGGAGAAACTGACTTGGTTGTGGCTGGAGACTTACCAAATTCTCTACTTCTCTACTTTCTCATTTATTGCATCTGCCCGCTGTCAATGACGTCGTACCTAGGAAGACAACTTAACTTTCTCCTCCCCCTTGCTTTATACATTTTACATACTTCTGAGTTTTGCTTTCTCTGACCTTGGTGTAATCCTTTTAGTTAAGGACTACTAGTCCCCCTGCAATCTACAGGGAGGACTCAAAGTAAAAAACAAAATAAAATTTCAAAAAATGGGGAGCATCAGTAAAACGTACTATTAGATGATTATCTGCCTATAACTGCATAAGAGAAGCTACAAGTGCAGAGGGAACAGATCCCTTGTCTTAACCAGTTATCAGTCATAACCTCATATGACAGAATATCCCGACTCACCCTTCATTCCCCTAATGATACTAAGGAAATGTCTGTGAAATAGACCTAATATAGTCATGGATAAACATAAAACTTGCTCTTCTGGTCTTAAAACTTAAAATTTACATTTTAAATTCTTATCTGAATTCCCTCCTCAAAACATCAACCCTCGGATATCCCAAAAAGGATCACAGAACTAAAACTCACCAAATCATTGCATCCAGACAATAAGACATCAGACCCCACATTCATCATAATTGCTTCCTCAGCCCTCCCTGTTTTCCTAACCAACCACCTGTTTCTTACTGCCCAACTCCTCTTCCTTACCTGTCCCTAAATCCTGTTTTCCCACACAGTTACATTTCCTCCCTGCTATATAAATCTCTAATTTCAGTTGGTTGAGGAGATGGTTTTGAGACTAATCTATCTTCCAGCTCAACAACCAATTAAAGCCTTTTTCCCCAGGAATACTCCTTGTCTCAGTAATTGGCTTCCTATGCGGTGAACAACAGGACCTGGACAGAACCCCTGACACTTTGGTGACACCTGTGCCTATCTTAAATTTTAAAACTGTCACTAACCCTCTCCACCACCCCATCCTTTTCCTGGAAACACAGATCTTCTTAAAGTAGCTGCATCCTCCAACTTGCTGAAGATTTCATGCTCAGCATGATAAGAATTAAAGGAAAACCATCAACTGTCAGAAGAAAAAAGAGGTTACCTAGACATATAGAAACACTGGAGAGAAAATTCAAGTACTGATCATGAAAGAGCTACCTTTGTCTCTCTCTCTGCACTTTATTGCAAGAAGGTAAATATCGCTTCTGCAAGTGACAAGTCTGATGGGAACTTTTTCAGGGTAGAACATTATGGCCAAAAAAAACGTAGCATTTCGGCTTTGCCAAGCACTATCCAAACACTTACATACGTCAGGTTGTTCAATCCTCACATTATTCCCATGAAGTAGAGTACTGTTTTTATCCTCATTTTTCAGAGTAACAAAGTAAGAGACACAACTAATAAGGGATAGAACTGGGGCTCGTACCCAGGCAGTCTTGCCACAGAGTTTGTGGGCTTCATGGTACCATACTGTCACTTAAACACATCTGGGTTCGAATCCCTCCTCTGCCGTTTTATTGGCTGTGTGACTATGAACAACTTCTCAAGACTCAATAACCTTATCTATAAAACAAAGACAAGAGTAGAGCAACACCCTGAGGCTACAGAGAGGCGTAAGAAACAATTCATATCAAGCATTTGTACAGATAAACGTTCCATACGGGGAGTCTCTACCACCATCATCAACATCCTGGGCAATAAATTCTTCATATAATGTAAGGAGGCAAAGACTTAAATGTAGGGATTCAAAACCAAGCAGGTATTAATACGGATATAAATATGAAAATTCTCTAATACTCATCCTCATACAGAACACAACAGGGGTAGAGAAAATGTAATCAGTGTGAGTAGTATACAATGTAGCCAAATAATGGATTTATATGCCCAGAAATAAAAATGATAAGCTGATTCATCTCTGTGACTCAAATTTGTGTCAAATAAAGTGTTTGTTAAAAATTAGTAAAGTAAGAAAGTCTCCTGTTTGAATTATCTATGAGAAATAAAATTATTTTGTGGAAAATAATAAGAATTCTAGTAAATTTATTCCACTGCATTTTTATTTGGGTTACATTTTTCTTGCTTTTTATTTTATTTTATTTTATTTTTTCTTGAGATGCAGTCTCGCTCTGTCGCCCAGGCTGGAGTGCAGTGGTACAATCTCAGCTCACTGCAACTTCCGCTTCCCAGGTTCAAGTGATCCTCCTGCCTCAGCCTCCTGAGTAGATGGAACTACAGCCACATGCCACCATGCCCGGCTAATTTTTTGTATTTTTAGTAGAGATGGGATTTCACTGCATTAGCCAGGATGGTTTTGATCTCCTGACCTCATGATCTGTCTGCCTCAACCTCCCAAAGTGATAGGATTACAGGTAAGAGCTACCGAGCCTGGCTTTTTCTTGCATTTTATTATAAAAATAGATTATAGAAAACTTACATTGACTGGATCTGACAATACCAACAGACCACAGGTCTTCAGATTTCTTTTGAACTTCATGGAATGGCACACCTGGAGCAGTTTTTAAAGTGTCTTCAAGGCCAACTTCAAGCATATGATCCCAAATTTCAGTATTTCATGTTTTTAAATTCCTGGTAAGATTCAAATTGCTTTTTACATTGAGGCAAAGCACAGATTGGGAAGTTGCTATTGATTACAGAAGCTCAGCTAAGCTAAGAGTCTCTTAGAACAGTACTTAGTAAAAACCCAAAGGGGGGTTATTTATTTACAAGTCGCTGGGAATTTGTTCCATCATCCATTTCCCTTTTTTATTTTTTTTAATATTTACCCACATATTTACCATTTCTGGTGCTCTTTATTCCTTTGTTTAGGTATTATTTTTGCCTCTGCCTGAAGCACTTCTTTCAATATTTCTTGAGCAGGTGTGCTGGTGATGAATTATTTTAGCTGCTGCACATCTGGAAAAGTTTATATTTCATTTTCTTTTTGCAGCTTTTTATTTTAAAATTATATAGGCTCGTAAGAAGTCACAAAAAATAGATACAGAGTCAATCTGATAAGCTCTTCACCCACTTTCCTCCTATTTGCTAAAGAATCCTACGACATTTCAAACTATCTTTTTTAGTCACCTCCGTGTAAATGGTGGACCTGAGACTCAGAAAGATTAAGTGTAGTTTGTCTAAAGTCACATGAGTGATGGGTGACAGAGGCACAGCTAGAACCTGGGTGGCTCATCACCCAGACTGTGCCCTTCCCAATATAGCCACCACCTTCCACTTGGACTCCTCAGGCTTTGACAAGTTAAAAAGCACTGCCACTAACATTCAGGAGAAGAGCCTCAGAAAAGGGGTAGCTGGCTTGTTAGCTCTGCTTTCTGCTAAGAATACTCATCAGCACAGACTCAGAAATAACAACTGTCCCTCCACTGAAAAGAGTTATTATTTATAAGGTAGAAATGAGAGCATAGGGATGACTAGTACTGTGTGCTTTCTACCTCTCCAAGGGAGACAAATGCTGCTCTCACAGGATCTCTTGCTGAAGCAGCATTGGAACAAGCCTTGTTTGCGGGTGAGAACAACATTGATACCATCATTTAATTAGTCCCTGTGAATAGAGTCTTGGTCTCACAAGGAAATAACATATTCTTCCTTCTAAAAGTACCAAATGTCCTTCTAGTCTACTCTCTAGGGAGAGTTCACAAAATTATCCAGAAGAAAGGAAACCAGGATATTGCAGAACCTGATATTGAAGGGTCAGTGTTTTTAAGGAAATCACTGACTGAACAACAGCAAAATCAACAGCCCTTATTGAGGATCTCTTGCGTTCCAGGCATGGGTCCTAGGCCCTCTAACACACATCCTCTCATTTGTCTCCCTCCTACAAAATTAGAGAGAAGAATCACTGTCTGTTACCCACACCTCTACTGTGTGGCATGCTAAAATATCAAGGGAACTACGGTCAGAAAATCTGAACTGGAATTACACTTCCACCATTTCAATCATTCAATAAGTATATATTACTCAGGCCTGAGCTAATAAAAGACAATACTTTGCTAAATACCAGGGATATGATGGCGAATATGATGAACCTGGCTCCCAGCAGCCTGGAGCTTATATTCTAAAAGGGGCAGTGGCCACCTCCCAAACAAAGCAGGAATAAAAACTAAACAAATAGAATCATTGCAAAGTCAAATGCATGGAATTGTTGGGTTAATTATATATATATTTTTTAATACTGATATTACTGGACAGGTCCAGGTCCGTTCTGCCCACCTACAGTAAATCCATCACTGCAATTCAGGTTTTGCCAAGGAGAAAAGATTTATTTGCAAAGCTACCGAGCAAGCAGGCAGGAGGAACAGTTCTCAAATCTGCCTCCCCAAAAATAAGACTTAGGGGTATTTACGGGTTAGGGAAGTGGACTGGTCTAAAGCATGGGGAAAAGTGACTAGCAATGGGGAAAAATGAGGTAATAGGTTCGCTCTGAGCAAGCATAGTCGGGGTTCAGGGCATTTCATAGGACATATGTACAGAAAACTGTAACATTAGCATAATCTGAAGGTGGAGGTATTTGGCCTCTGATGTCAAAAGGACACCTCTCCAGAACTGTGCAGGTCCAATTCAAGGGTCAGTGGTCTCAAATGGTTTGAAATGGGCAGGAGCTGACCCAAGTTCCTGAAAAACAACTGAAACAACCATTGATACAGTGACCTCTGAACATTATCTACAAAGTAGTAAACATCCACTAAATTGGAACTCTATCAAGTTTTCTATAAACTCTTGTACTCTTTTCAACTACCCGGGCCTTCAGCTTCATGGAAAAAGGAAAACAAATAACGAAAAGCAAACAACCAAAAGCAAGCAAAGCAGGAAGACCTAATCAAATCCACCCCTCAGTTTCATTGATAAATACTGATAAATGTCTCTCCAAAAAGGCAGCATCACTTTACCTTTCTGCCTAAGCCCAACAATCCCACTTTTAGGAATTAATCCAGCAGATATAGTCCCACATGCATACACAACAGAATTGCTGAGTAAGAGGGAGAGATATATTTAATACTTATTCATATATGCAGGAAACTTTGTAAAAATTTACATTTGTAACCATTGACATTTCCAATACCCTTGTCTGTATTGCTGCATGTACCCAGAAATTCTCCAATACTAGATGAATTTTATTCTTTTTTTAAGTCTTTAATTCATTTTTCAGATGAATTTTATTCTAAGCCTTACCAGAAATTCTCCAATACTAGATGAATTTTATTCTAAGCCTTCTCCACACCTATTTCCTGAAAGCATCTAGAAAATCACAAAATAGGGAAGATTTAACTCATATAAATTTGTGTCACCAACTTCAAAAGGCACATCAACATTGCTCAGCAATTCTAGTATATTGCTTTAATCAACACATGTTTCCAACTCTCAAGAACCATGTACAACCTTTCTCACTTTCTTCAAAATTCCCTTCCCCAACCTGCAATCTCCACTCTACACCTTTAACTCAAAGACTCCCTGTCAGTCTTGACAAAATTTTCCTAGAGCTGCATTGTAATCTAGAATCTACCTTCCTTTTTTTTCCTCATGCTCTCCTTCATAGGAGTTAGACATGAACTATTCCTGGTAGCTTCTCCCACTTTCCTTTACTATTTTTCCCCAATAAATCTCTTTCACATTTACCTTAGCATCTGTTTCTCAGAGAACCAGGACTGATACAGAATATATAAGGAATGATCTTATAAAATAAATAAGATAAAGACAGACTACCATGTGAGACTTGAAAAAGCACTTTGGAAAAGATGGAAAGAAAACACGTAAGAAAGTTGGGAGGTGGTTCACCTCTTAGTTGTCAAAAAATATGCAAAACCACAATAAAATACCACAGGAATGCTCTCTCTGAATGGCTAAAATTAAAAATTGTCAATGCCCAGTGTTCATTGTCAATGTAGAGGAGTGGTATCTCTCATATCTGCTGGTAGAAATGTATATTTGTTTTTTAAGTGTATGTTGGAAAACTATTGGAGATTATCTACTAATGTTGAATATATACATATAAGCTATGACCCAGACTCCACGGTTAGGTATAAATCCAGAACAAATGTGTGCACTTGTACATTGGAAGACACATCATCAAGAGTGTTAATAAAGCATTATCTGTAACAGCACAAAACTGGTAACAAGCCAAATGGTCATCAATAATAGAATGGATTTAAAAAGTGATGGTATATTCATATAATGAGCTAATACAGCAATGAAAATAAGTGAACTACAGGCACAGATAACAACATGAATGAATCTCACAAACCCAAGGTTGAGTCAAAGAATGTAAACGCAAATGATTACAAGCTGTACCACTGGTTTATTTAAACTTTAAAATTAAGCAAAACTGAGGGTGTGCATTTAGTGGTAACTGTATAAAAGTATAAGGAAAAGTAAAGAAGTTTTATCAAAAAAGCCACGTTAGTGTTGACTTTTAGAGGAATGATAGAGGTATGACTGGGAAGAAAAAGACTGGGTCCAGGAAGGGCTAGCAGTCTTCTACTTCCTCACCTTACTTGTGGCTATATTGGGGTGCCATGTCATAATTCAAACATTTTGTCTTTTTTTTTTTTGCTTTACAAATGATGCTATAAATAGATTTACTTATTTACTTTTACAACATGATGTTTGATATATGTGCACATTGTGAAATGAACAAATGAAGCTAATTCACATATCTATTACATCATCTACTTATGTTTTATAGTGATAACATTTTTAAATCTACCCTGTTAGCAATTTTGAAATATGCATTATCAACTAGAGTCACCATATTATGCAGTAGATCTTTAAAACTTATTCCTTGTGGCTAACTAAAATTTTGTACTCTTCGATCAACTTCTCCCTTCTCTAGCCACTGCCCCCCATTCACTAGTAACCAAAATTCAACTCTCTACTTCTTTGAGTTTGACTTTTTAGATTCCATGTGTATGTCAGATCACGTAGTATTTGTCTTTCTATGCCTGGCTTATTTCATTTGGCATAATGTCCTCCATATTCACATAGGTTGCTGCAAATGACAGAATTTCCTTCTTTGTCAATGCCATATCGTGTTCTACTGTGTACATATGGCCACATTTCCTTTATTCACTCATTCATTGGTAAACACTTAGCTTGATTTCATATCTTGGCTATTGTGAGTAATGCTGCAATAAACATGGGAGCACAGATATCTTTGCAACATACTGACATTATTTCCTTTAAAAACACAACTAGAAGTGAGATTTGGGGATTATGTGGTAGTTCTATTTTTTAGTTTTTTGAGGAACCTCCTTACTGTTTCCCATAATGAACCATGCTAATTTACATTCCCATCAACAGTGTACTGGGGTTCCCTTTGCTCCATATGCTCACCAACACTTGTTATCCTTCATCTGTTTCATGATGCCATTGTAACAGGTGTGTGGTGGTATCTCACTGTGGTTTTAATTTACATTTCCTAAGGATTAAAAATATTGATCATTTTTTCATATACCGATAGGCTATTTGTATATCTTGAGAAAGGTCTAGTTAGGTACTTTTCCATTTTTTAAGAACATCATTTTTTCTTGCTATTAAGTCATTTAAGTTCTTAACATATTTTGGATATAAACCAAAATGTATTATGATTTGCAAACCATCAAATTATGGTTTGCAAATCTTTTCTCTCAATCTGTGAATTGAATCGCCACTCTGTTTCCTTTCCTGTGCAGATGCTTTTTAGTTTGATGTAATCCCATTGTGTATTTTTTTGGTTGTTTGTTTGTTTGTTTTTGTTTGTTTGTTTTTTGCCTGTACTTTCAGGATCATATCCAAGAAATTATTGCTTCTCCCATTTTCTTCTAGTTTTATGGTTTCAGCTCTTACATTTAAACCTCTATTCATTTTAAGTTGCTTTTTTTCTTTTGCTTTTGGTGTGAGATAAGGGTCCAGTTTCATTCCTCTGCTTGTGGATATCCCAGTTTTTCCAACAACATTTATTAAAGAGAATGTCTTAAGATTCTCATTGGTTAGGTTGGAGCAAAATGGTGAAATAGGTTCCACCAATCATCCCCCTGGCAAAGACATCAGTCTAACAGCTACCTACACACACACACACACACACACACACACACACACACGCACACACCCCTTTATAGGAACCAAAATCAAGTGAACACTCACAGTACTTAGTTTTAACTTCATATTGCTAAAAGAGACACTGAAGAGGCAGGAGAAACAGTCCTGAGTCACCAACACCACTGTTGCCTCATCCTCTGGCAGGAGCAGTGTGGTGCAAAGAGTGTTTCTGTGCCCTGAGGAGGGGCATAGGCAGCAACCGTAAGGCATTGAACTCAGTCCGGCTCTTGTTATAGCAGAAAGCAGAAGCAGACTGGACTCAACTAGCACCCACCCATGGAAGGTGCATTTAAACCAGCCCGAGCCACAGGGGAATTGCCAATCCCAGTGGCTGGAACTTGAGTTCCCACAAGCCTAACCACTGTGGGCTAAAGTGTTCTAGGGCTCCAAATATACATGGAAGGCTGTCTAGCCACAAGGACTGCAAGGTGAGTACCAGGGCTCAACTGGGTCCAGAGACAGTGGACTTAGGGAGCATGTGACCTACTGAGACACTAGCTGGGGTGGCTCTGAGTGCTGGCGTCACTCCTTCCATAACTCCAGGCTGCACAGCTCGAGGCTCCAAAAGAGACCCCTTCCTCCTAGCTGAAGAGAGGTGGAAGAGTAGGAATGACTTTGTCTTGCATCTTGGATACCAACTCATTGATCAACACTTAGATCATCTAGAAAGCCTTCCCAAAAAAGATGAGTACAAACAAATCCAGACTCCTAAGCAGGATAGGGAACTGGTTAGAGGCATGAGGTCCCTTTCCAGGCCTAGACCTTGGACATTTCTACACATACCCTAGGCCAGAAGAAAACCTGCTGCCTTGAAAAGAATGACCCAGTCCTTGCAGCGTTCATCACCTGCTAAATGAAGAGCACTTGGTCCCTGAACAACTAACAGAAATGCCAAGGTAGTACATCAAGGACCTTGGGTGAAACACTGAGACTTGCTGGTCTCAGGTGAGACTCAGCACATTCCTAGCTGTGGTGGCTACAGGACAAAACCCTGGGCCATAGAAGATGCCACTCCCAAAAGGGTGAGTCCCAGGCCAGACAGCATTTACCACGAGTTGACTGAAGAGCCCTTGGGCCTTAAGAGAACATTGGCGGTAGTAAAGCAGTACTCCCTGTGGGCCAGTGGTGTTGGGAGGTCATGGGGTGAGACTCTTCTGCCTTTGGAAAGGAAAGGGAAGAACAGAAGGACTGCATCTTATGGTTTGAGTGTCGAGTCAGCCACATTACAGTAAAACACCAGGTAGACTTCTAAGGTTTTTGACTCTTGTCTGTGGCTCCTGGACAGCACCTCTGTACCAGCCCAGGGCCTGAGGGAACTCACTACCCTGAAGGCAAGGACATAAGCCCAGCTGGCTTTGCCACCTGCTGATTGCAGAGTCCCATGGCTTTGAGCAAATGTAAGTGGTAGCCAGGGAGTGGTTATAGCAGGCCTTGGGCACGACCCAGTGTTGCACTGGCTTCAAGTGTGACTCAGCACAGTCCTACAAGTGGTGGCCACAGCAGGCTTGTGTCTTTCCACCCACAGCTCCAGCTGGCTCAGAGCAAAGAGAGACCCCATTCATCTCGGAGAAAGTACAGGAAGAGAACAAGAATCTCTGCCTGGTAATCCAGAGAATTCTTCTGGATCTTGTTCAGACCATCAGGGTGGTATCTCAACAAGTCCTCAAGAACCACAGGACTACTGGGCTTGGGTACCCTGTAAAGCAGATACAGTTTAGATCACAACACCCAAGTTCTTGTGAATATCTGGAAAGCCTTCCCAAGAAAGATGAGTATAAACAAATCCAGATTCCCAAGACTACAATAAATATGTAGCTCTTCAGTGCCTAGACACAGACGAATATCTACAAGTATCAAGGCACTCTAGGAAAACATGGCCTCACCAAATAAACTAAAAAGGCACCAGGGATCAAACCTGAAGAAACAGAGATATACGACCTTTTATACAGAAAATTTATATTAGCTATGTGGAGGAACTCGAAGAAATTCAAGATAAAACAGAAAAGGAATTCAGAATTCTATCAAGTAAGTTTGGCAAAGAGATTGAAATAATTAAAAAGAATCAAGTAGAAATTCTAGAGTGGAAAAATGCAATTGGCATACTAAGAATGCATCAGAGTCTTCTAATAACAGAATTGACGAAGGAGAAGAAAGAATTGCTGCACTTAAAAAAAGACTATTTGAAAATACAGTCGGGGAGACAACAGAAAAGGAATAAAATATAATGAAGCACACCTTTAGGGTCTAGAAAATAGCCTGAAAAGGGTAAATCTGAGAATTGTTGGTCTTAAAGAGGAGGCAGATAAGTAGATAGGGTAGGAACTTTACTCAAAGGGATCATAACAGAGAACTTCCCAAAACTAGAGAAAGAGATTAGTATTTAAGTGCAAGAAGGCTATAGAAAACCAAGCAGATTTATCCTAAAAACTACCACAAGACGTCTTAAATCAAGCTCCCAAAGGTCAAGGATAAACAAAAGATATTTAAAGCAGCAAGAGACAAGAAACAGATAACATACAATGGAGCTCCAATACATCTGGCAGCATACTTTTCCGGGGAAAACTTAAAGGCCAGGAGAGACTGGCATGAGTTATATTTTTTCTTAAACTTTTAAGTGCTGGCTACATGTCCAGAATGTACAGGTTCATTACATAGGTAAACACGTGTCATGGTGGCCTGCTGCACGGATCAACCCATCACCTAGGTATTGAGCCCAACATCCATTAGCTATTCTTCCTGATGCTCTCCCTCCCTCAGGTCCTACCCCCAATAGGCCCCAGCATGTGTTGTTCCCACCCATCATGTGTCCATGTGTTCTCATCATTCAGTTCCCACTTATAAGTTAGAATATCCATGTCTTTGATATTGTGAATTGTGCTGCAGTGAACATAAGGGTATGTATATCTTCATAATAGAATGATTAATATTCCTTTGGGTGTATACCCAGTAATGGGATTGCTGGGTCAAATGGTATTTCTGCCTCTAGAGCTTTGAGGAATCACCACCTCATCTTCCACAATAGTTAAACTGATTTAGACTCCCACCAATAGGGTGAAAGCATTCCTTTTTCTCTGCAACCTCACCAGCATCTGTTGTTTTTTGACTTTTTAATAATCGCCATTCTGACTGGCATGAAATGGTATCTCATTGTGGTTTTGATTTGCATTTCTCTAATGACCAGTGTGATGTAGAGCTTTTTTTCATGTTTGTTAGCCACATAAATGTCTTCTTTTGAGAAGTGTCAGTTCGTGATCTTTGCCCACTTTTTAATGGGTTTTTTTTTTTCTTGTAAATTTGTTTAAGTTTCTTATAGACTCCGGATATTAGACCTTTGTCAGGTGGATAGATTGCAAAAATTTTCTCCCATTCTGTAAGTTCTCCCACTCTGTAGGCTGTCTCTAATGCTAGTTTCTTTTGCTATGCAGAGGCTTAGTTTAATTAGATCTCATTTGTCAATGTTTGCTTTTGTTGCAATTGCTTCTGGTGTTTTCATCATAAAGTCTTCGCCCATGCCTATGTCCTGAATGGTATTGCCTAGATTTTCTTCTAGGGTTTT
The DNA here is from genome assembly GCF_048565385.1 of Saimiri boliviensis. Lineage (NCBI taxonomy): Eukaryota > Metazoa > Chordata > Mammalia > Primates > Cebidae > Saimiri > Saimiri boliviensis. The sequence continues at coordinate 115,990,823 of NC_133454.1, read as the reverse complement.
TAAAGTTTGGGGTTTTACATTTAAGACTCTAATCCATCTTGAGTTAATGTTTGTATGTGGCATCAGGAAAGAGTCCAGTTTCAATTTTCTGCATATGGCTAGCTAGTTGTCCCAGCATCATTTATTAAATAGGGAATCCTTTCCTCATTGCTTGTTTTTGTCAGGTTTGTCAAAGATCAGATGGTTGTAGCAGTGCAGTCTTATTTATGGGTTCTCTATTTTGTTCCATTACATACCATGTAATTTATAGGCAATAGAAGTTTATTTGACTCATAACTAACCCATTCCTGGGATAAGGACACGAATCTATTCTTAAAGAGACTTAATCCCCTAATCCCCTCTTATAGGCCCCACATTTTAGTACTGTTGCAATAGCAATTAAATTTCCATATTTAAGTTGTAGATGGGGTTATTCAAACTATAAAATTTCCAACAGCTACCACCTGCTGCCTTTGGGCCACTAGAATCCATTTTTCCCATATTAATGGACAGACAAAACTACCTGGGACTTTAGCCCCACACCAGCCCCAGAAAAGCCCTTAAATAATGTCTAAATGGTGTGGGCATATGAAAACTACATGCTTGACTCAAATCAAACAACTCTTGTCATAATTTACACTCCAGCGTTTCCCTACAAGATAAGGTTAAAATGATCCTGTGCTGAAAAGTACTTGAAACTGCACCCTTGTTTAGATTTCTCCACTACTCTGTCTTGCTTCCTGTATTCCCTTTCCAGTTTCTCCTAAGAACATTTCTTTAATAAGTCACTTCCACAGAAATCTATGCCTTTAGGTTTTTTGTTCTTTTTTCTTTTTGAGACGGAGTCTCACACTGTTGCCCAGGCTGGAGTGCAGTGGCACGATCTTGGCTCACTGCAACCTCCATCTCCCAGGTTCAAGCAATTCTCCTGCCTCAGCCTCCCAGTAGCTGGGATTACAGGGGTCCACCACCACGCCTGGCTAATTTTTTGTATTTTATTTTTTAAAGAAATGGGGTTTCACTATGTTGGCCAGGCTGGCCTCTGACCTCATGATCCGCCCACCTCTGCCTCCCAAAGTGCTGGGATTACAGGTGTGAGCCACTGCACCCAGTCTGCCTTTAGATTTTCAAAAGACTTTTTGGCCAGTAACACCTAACCAAATCAAAGTTATCCATAACTTGTATATTATAAGATTGAGTTATCTTTCCAAATTATTCAAAATTATTTGCAGATACAATTTCAAAAAAAATCTTCAAACAAAAATTCCAAGGAGTTATTAAATGCTATTTGACAATTTAGTTTTTTAAATTGTTTAAAGATGATAGAACTCAAAGTAGACAAGATGAAACAAGTTTAGAATATCTTGCCCTATCAGATATCAAGACCTTATAAAAATACAGTAAATAAGACAATGTAAGGTTGGCCCAGAACTAGACTCATACAGGTACAGAAATAATATGTGTGACAGAACCAACATTGTAGACTAATGAAGAAAAGGACTACTTAATAAATGATGACAAATGTTTGGTTATCCATCTGGGGGGATAAAATTGAATCCTTTCCTCAAACAGTTTCCAACAATCGATTTGAAGTCAAACTTAAATGAACGGCACAACTTTAAATTTTTGGAATAAAATATCAGTTAATATCTTTCTGACACTGATTTAAGAAAGATATTTCTTAAACAAGCACTAACAACAGAAAATTTTAAACTACATTGAAAATAAAAATGTTTAGCACAGAATAAAATGAAAAGATAAGCCACAAGTTAATCTTATAACTGATATATAACTGACAAAGGATTAGTCCAAATATACACAAAACTCTTAGAAATCTATTTTTTAATTCAAATAAATCAATAGAATAACGGGCAAAAGATATGATAGGCAATTTACAGAAAAGGAAACACATATGAGAAGAAGCATATAAAATTTTGCTCAATCTCATTAGTAGTCATAGAATTATATACTACAGAGAGGGTGCCATAAACTGAATGTTTATTACTTCTCCCCACACCCCCCATGACCCCCAACTTTTGTAAAATTCATATGTTAAAATCCTAACCCCCTAACGTGATGGTATTTAGAGGTGGGCTTTTGGGAGGCGATTAGGCTATGAGGATGGAGCTGTCATAAATGGGATTAATGCTCTTATAAAAGAAACTCTAGAGAGCACCTTCACCCCTACCACCACGTGAGGACTCAAAGAAGATGGCCATCCATAAACCAGGAGGCAGGCCCCCACTCAGCAGATATCAAAGCTGCCAGTACTTTAATCTTGGACTTAATTTGGAGCCTCTAGAACTATGAGAAGTAACTATTTGTTGTTTGAGTCACCCAGTGTATGGCATTTTTATTATAGCAGCCCAAGGGGACTAAGATACAAGGTATACTCTGTACCCTCAAGATTAGCGAAAATGTTAAGATGTTTTGGCCATGCCATGTGTTGGCAAGAATGTACATTGTCAGAATCTCTTATACATTGCTGTAGGGAGTGAATGTTGGTACAACCACTTTCAAAAGCAATTTGGCATTTTTTTGGTAAAGCTGAACATTTGCATACCCTTCAACATAGCAATTCAATCCCTAGGTATATGCTCCAGGCAAACTTTTTCACACATACAAGAATGTTCATAACAGCACTCATCTAGCTGAAAAATATGGAAACAACCAAGGTATATTTATAAAAGAATAGTAAAACAATTATGGCATATTCACCCAATGAAATACTGTGCAATAGTAAAAATGATGAAATACAATTAACATGCAACAATAAAGATATATTTTTGAAATATTATGTTAAGTGAAAAAAGCATGTCAGAAGACTACAAATGTATAACACCATTTTTATAAAATTAGAAATAAGAAAAAATAAGCAATATATTGGTTAGGTGTATATAAACATATGTTAAAGCTACTTTCCTAAAGTAAGGAAGTTGTGAACCAAACTTGAGTATATTGGTTATCACTGTGAAGGCAAAGAAATAGAATACAGAAGGCACATATGATGCAAGTTATTACGAATGTTCTTAAGTTGATAACAAGTTCATAGATGATTATTAAATAATTATTTTATAATATATTAGCATATAATTTTATTTATTACTTATTACATATATTAAATAATACATATATTTACATATATTATTTGTACCAAACATTTTTAAGAAGTAATATTTTAAAATATTTTATGAAGGAAATCGGCCATGGGACTCCTTCTCACCTCTAGTGTACCTTCCTTTTCTGCCTTCATTGTGGACAATTTCACCTTCCAAGAATGAGTTCATGGTCCCTTCCCCAGTACCATACCTACCACCATATCTTTTCTCTGCTCACTCTCCAACCAAATGTATAATAACAATTACATCTTGTTTGTAACTGAGAAGTCCTTCAGAAAAACTCAGTACTGAAGGGTAAATATACTGACAGAGTAGCTGAGTGACCAGTCAATGAGCTTCATCTACTAGTGACTTTCAGAATATCTGTAGTAGGAACATTGAAATGGGGCTGTGTCTTAAGGAAGAAGAGTACAGAGAAATACAATTAAATTTTTCTTAATTTGATGTTCTTCCCTCTTGTGATAATTGTGTCAACTCCATAAATCTATGGCAACTATATGCAATATTTTCTTCTTATAAAATCACCTAAAAATAATTCGAAGGAAATATGTCACTAAAGTGAGAAAAAAAATGATTGACTCAAATTTCATGTAGTCTATATTCCTGAACAAAATAGAATCATAGGATGTCTGAGCTGAAGGGCCTTAGAAATTCGAACCAGTCTCCTTGATTGTGTACGTCAGGATCTGGAAGCCCTGAGAACTTGGATGGAGGTGCCAATGGCCCTGCACCTAGAACCCTGTTTCCTGAATTTCCATCTAGTGTAATTTCCACTGTATCATACAGCAGCCTCGTCTCTTAATGCCAAGTTCTTATACCTTACACAGCTCCTCCTGTAGTACTTACCCAGTCTCCTCACCTGCATCTGAAACTCAGATGTCTTTTCTCCCCTGAAGTACGTGATCTACTTCCTCCAACCCAACTTCTCCCTCTTTTCTCACCCCAGCACGAAGCAGGAAGAACCATCTGCCATAGCAAGCAAGCACACCTATGATTCCACATCCTAAAATGCTTCCTGAGTTGGTCAGTCTTCTGTAAACAGAAATCTAGGCAAAGTGTGGGATTCCTGAGTAATTGCTTTCCAGTCACCTGTGATCTGACAAATCCATGATGGAAGTGCTTCAATTTCCTCAAAGAAAAGAGTAGAGGCCAGGCATGGTGACTCACACCTGTAATACCAGTACTTTGGGAGGCCAAGGTGGGCAGACCACTTGAAGTCAGGTATTCAGGACCAGCCTGGCCGACATGATGAAACCCTGTCTCTACTAAAAATACAAAAATTAACGCGATGTGATAGCACATGCCTGTGGTCCCAGCTACTAGGGAGGCTAAGGAATGAGAATTACTTGAGCCTGGCAGATGGAGATTTCAGTGAGTTGAGATTGCACCGCTGCGCTCCAGCCTGGATGACAGAGCAAAACTCTGTCTCAAAAAAAAAAGAAATAAAGAAAAGAGTAGAATTTTCAGACGCATGATAACTTCTTGTTAGACCTGAGTAAATTAAACTTTGAAATTTTACCTAGTAGAGTAGATACATGTTGATATGTGCGCATCCATATGTTCACAAAAATGTCCTTATATACCCGTCTTCATTTACATGAATATATATATGCATATATGCCTGCATACATGTGTAAGACATACATATCACTATCGCTCTTCTTTAAAATACTGTATGAAAGCAGTAGTAGAAAGAGCACTAAACTAGAAATCAGAAGTCCTGTGTGTGACCTATGCACATAGCTTAGCCTGTCTGTATCTCCACTTGCCTTTAAACCTGAATAATCATTCATGTTCCCACATTGTTCCAAGGAGTTTTAAAAGGGGCTTATTTATTCAACAGAGTAAGCTGATGTATGAAAACTTCTGAGAATAATATACTTTCAAGGTGTCAACTGCCATTTTTTGCTATTATTTTTTCAGAATCAGTATCAACATTTGCATCTGTGTTTGTTCAGCATTAGATAGTCTAGCAGGCGTCCCCAAACTTTTTACACAGGGGGCCAGTTCACTGTCCCTCAGACCGGTGGAAGGCCGCCACATACTGTGCTCCTCTCACTGACCACCAATGAAAGAGGTGCCCCTGCCTGAAGTGTGGCAGGGGGCTGGATAAATGGCCTCAGGGGGCCGCACGCGGCCCGCGGGCCGTAGTTTGGGGACGCCTGGATGAGTCGTCTTTATTAACACCACTTTCACCGAAATCTCATCACATTCCTGGTGATTACATCTCATTCATGAAGTTGTTGAAAGGATTAAAGGACTTAATACAACTAAAACAGTTAGAAGAGTCTCTGCAAATTGGAAGAATTCAGCAAGGGTCAGCTTTTATCACACACTAAAATGTAAACTCCACGATTACAAGGAGTTTTGTCTGCTTTCTTTTTTGCTGTATTTCTAGCCCCAGGAATATCACCCAGCACATGCTAAGTGTACATGAAATAATCTGATAGTTTGGTAACCAGGGCTTTGAGGGAAAGGCAGGGATAAAGGGGTGAATAGGAAGAGAAAGAGGAATAGAAGATACTATTTAAAAACAGAGCTAGCAGCCACCATTGAACAACAGACTTTGATGTAGGTCTTTACAAAGTCTTATAGGTCTTCTCACAGCCTTCTGAAGCTGGTATTATCAATGTCTTCTTCTGTAAATATGGAAACTGAGGCCCAGTGAGGTTAAATGACCCATGAATGTTTAGGAAAGACACCAAATCCAGCTCTTTCATTGCATCCTGCACAAACTTGGCTCCCTCCAGTGGCAAAATGGAGCAAAGCAACAGGAGCTACAGAGGGCAGCGGTTAGCTGTTTTGCTGGAGAGAAAAATCAGCACCACCGAAAGAAGCGTTGACAACGTGTTCTTCCCGGCTCTTCTCTTCATCATCCCAAGTCATCATCTCTGTCATTCCTTGGTCCTTCAGAAGTTCCTGGTCATTCCTGCTTGGTGTCCATTTGGTCACACTTTATCAAGAGATCCTAAGGTGAGAAAAGCCCTGAAAGCTAACTTAGGGACATGTATTCTAGCCCTCACCATGCTCTGGAGTTAAAGTGCAACTTTGAGTAAATCCCTTAACCTCTCTGCATTATTTATTTTTTTATCTGCCTGCTGAGAGCATGAAGGGTTAAGAGTAAAGTGGCTTTTTATTCTTAAAAGAATGAATTTCATTGAGCACTGTGTTAGCCAACACAAAGGGATTATGTAGTGATTTTATTCATTTATCAGTGAGATACCTGGACTTTCAAGACACTCCCTCATTCACAGGCCCTCACAGGTTTCCTGAATGAGCTCTTAAATATCACACCAAGAGCCTCCTGGACTGTACTCTCCTTGAGGGAAAGATTATGTCTTACCTTTATTTGTGTTCTCACTCACTATAAACATTCAATACATATTTAATGAATAAAGGATTGAAAGAACATGTGGGATTATTATAACAACAAGAGCTAGGAGGACAGTTTCCATTGCAAACATCACACTGGAAATACAAAGTCTATTTTAGATGCTACAAGGTGGAAAGTGTTCCAATTTCCTGGCTGGACTAAGATTCTCTGGAGTGTCACTTCTCCCCTAAGCTCCTCTTGACCCTAAACAGCTTCCTCATGGCATTTGTCACTTTGTTGTTCCTTAGCGTATAGATCAAAGGGTTCAGCAAAGGCGGCATCACAATGTTAAAGAGGATGATAAGTTTGTCAGCAGCCAGGGTGGTAGACGGACGAATGTACATGAACATAGGGGGCACAAGAACCAAAAGGACAGTGATTACGTGTGAGCCACATGTGGAGAGAGCCTTACGCCGGCCCTCAGATGACTGGCTTCGTAGGTTAAGTAAGATGACAACATAGGAAATGATAAGGATGAAGAAAGAGACTAAGGAAATCATGCCACTGTTGGCCACCACAATGAGACCCACCATGTAGGTGTCTGCACAGGCCAACTTGAGCAGGGGATGAACATCACAGAAGAAGTTGTCTATCTCATTGGGCCCACAAAAAGGCAGCTGAACCGTGAGGAGGGTCTGCAGGATGGAATGCAGGAAGCCAGCTAACCAGGAGGCCCCAGCTAGCAGGCCACACTTCTGACGATTCATGATAGTTGTGTAGTGCAGGGGCCTGCAGATGGCCACATAGCGGTCATAGGCCATGGCTGTAAGGAGGAAGATCTCAGTGCCACCAAAGAAGTGGGCAGAAAAGAGCTGGGTCATGCAGCCATTGAAGGAGATGATCTTATGCTCCACAAAAGTGTCAGCAATCATCTTGGGTATGGTAGCGGATGGATAACATATGTCAGCAAAAGACAAATGGCTCAGGAAGAAATACATGGGAGACTTCAGGGTCTTGCTGGAATTGATGGTGGTGATGACCAGAAGATTCCCCAGGACAGTGAGCACATGAAAGAGGAAGAATATCACAAAGCATGCATGCTGCATCTCTCTGCTCTGAAAAAGGCCAAATAAAATAAACTCAGTCACGTTGCTCCTGACACCCATGTATTATCTGCCCCGAGACCAACAAAGTGGCTGGCTGGCTCTGCAAAGACATAAATTATGTGATATAAGAAAGCTTTCTGAGATACCACCAAGGTTATGGAGTAAGAAAGACACTAATTTTCATCCCCATGACCAAATATATACATAATATATATATTATTTATATATTATAATTTTATATATTTATATGTAATATATATTATAATTTTATATATAATTATATAATTACTTATATATTTTATATGTTATATATAATATGTTATTTATAAGTTATAATATATATTATATATTTATATATATTTATTTATTTATTATATATATTTATTTATAATATATATTTTATATGTATTTATATTACTTATAATATATATTATTTGTATAGTATATATACAGCCATCCACAAACCAAAATAGCTCTGAGAGGGCTCAAGGGCCCATTAAAGAATCTGCAGCAATACAGAGGAGCAAGAACATGGAGAATAACCACACACAGAGGATTGTTGGTGATATCTGCATACTTGAGATGCCAGGAGATGGTTAGGAACAAAGAGGAAAGGTTGAGACAATTAGATCAGCCATGTGGTGGTAACTACCATGATCCCTGCTTTGCAGAGAACATGGCATTTATGCCACTGAGATAACCAAAAGCCATTCCCACCAGGAAATCTTAGAAAGGGAGACACAACCATACTCCATCCACCTGCAAGAAGCAGATACTATTAAGCTGCTTTGGAAAAGAAGCCGCCACCTAACACCATACAAACCCCAAAATGCAGCTTCTCCTTGAGGGCTTACACTCAGACCCAGGGTCTGTGACTGCCCTGCACCCACCCATGTATCAGACACTGGACCATCATTACAGCAAGCTAGTTTACACGCCGGGCCCTGGAGCCAAGGTCTGTCTGAGCATGCCCACACTTTGGGCACCAGTTCATCCTCCACAGAGAGTTAGTCCCCACCCCAACTTATAGCCATTATAACTCTGTATATGTCTATGCTCCCATTCTTGACTCCCTGGCTGCTTCAAAGCATTCACACCTCTAGCACTGTAACCTATGTGGTGGCAGGAGGGCCTTCATCCTAAGCACCAGTGTCATTATCATTCTGGATCCCAGAGTCATAGTTCCTTCATATGTGCCCATGCTCCAGGCTTCAGTTACATGGCTGCACACTAGGTGCCACCCATAATACACTTGTGCCATCAACACCGAGAGGAAGCACACAAGACAGACCCATGTTAAATAGGATTCTCTAAGCCACAACTTCCCCAGTAGGAGAATAAATTGAGAAGATCCTAGCAGCCACCACCGGCAACAAACCCAACAACCCTTGCTGCCACTACAAACATCCACATCATTGGCCACTGAGGATCCCTGAAACCTGTGTCACCACTGACTTCAGCTAACAGGGCCACACAAACACTATACATCTGCATCCCACTGGTGCCAAAACCTATCCATCCCACCTACCCAATCCATCCCATTTAATCCTTGTGGCAGTCTGGGCCACAAAGATTACAAAGCACCATCATGCTCCATAAAAGAAAATCTTTCCACACTGAAACTAGCCAATGAAATTTGCAAGGGATGACTGCTCCACCAAATGTGCAGATATCAACAAGAGGGTAACAAGAAACAATGAAAAACCAAGGAATCATACCTCCAAAAGAACACAGTAATTTCCAAGTTGCTGACCCCAAAGAAATGGAGGTATGTAAACAGTCTCAAAAATAATTCAACATAACTGCTTTTAAAGCTTCACAAAGCAAAGGAAAATAGAGAGAAATCATTTTTTTAAAGTTAGGATGACAATAAACAACCAAAACAAGGAATTTAACAGATAGTGAAATTACTTTAAAAACCAAATAAAAAAGAGAGACATAAATAAAATGAGAAATGAAAGAAGAGACGTTACAATTCATACCACAGAAATATGAAGAATCACAAAAGACTACTATGAATAATCATAGACCTACAAAATGAATAACCCAGATGAAATAAGCTCCTGGCCACATTCAGTCTAACAAGACTGAATCATGAAGAAATAGAATATATGACCAAACTAATAATGAGCAAAGAGACTGAATAAGTAATTAAAGTTTTCCATCAAAGGAAATCCCAGGAACTGATTACTACTAAACTCTACTAAATATTTAAAGAACTAACACCAATCCTTCTCAAACTCTTCTGAAACAAAATGAAGAGGAGGGAATATTTCCAAACTCATTTTATGAAGCCAACATTACCCTTATACCAAAGCCACACTCGGACACTAGAAAAGAAGTCTACAGGTCAATATCCCTGATGCACATAGATGTAAAATTCCTTAACAAAACCCCAGCAAACCAAATTCAACAGCACATTAAAAAAATCATCTGCCTTAATCAAGTGGGATTTATCCCTAAGATACAAGGATGGTTCAACGTATGTAAATACTACATTAACAGAATTAAGACCAAAAAAAAATTATCATCTCAATGGGTGAAGAAAAACTGAGAAAATTCAACATCTTTTTATGATAAAAACTCTCAACAAGTTAGTTGCAGAAGGAATGTAACTCTCAACACAATAAAGACCATACGTGACAAGCCCACAGCTAACATCAGATTCAATGGTGAAAAGTTGAAAGCTTTTCCTCTAAGATTGGGAATAAGATGAGAATTTCTACTCTTGCCACTTCTACTCAACATCATACTGGAAGTCTTACCCCAAGTAATTAAGCAATGAAATGAAATACAAGTAATCCAAAGTAGAAAGGAAGAATTTAAATTGTCTCTGTTTATAGATGTATGATCTTATATACAGGAATGCTAAAGTCTCTCTCCCCACAACCTCTGCCAAAAAAAAAAGAAAAAGGCTGTTAGAACTAATAAACAAATTTGGTAAAGTTATAATATCCAAAATTACCATACAAAAATTAGTAGTATTTCTATATACTAATAATAAACTATCAAAAAAGTCAGGAAAACAATTGTTTAGAATCACTATGAAAAATAATAACAATTGAAATAAATTTAACCAAAGAGTTGAAAGATGTGTACATGAAAAATTATCAAATATTGGTAAAATACATTGAAAAAGACATTAGTAAATTGAAAGATGTTCCATGTTCATGGACTGGAAGAATTAATATTGTTAAAATGTTCATGCTATCCAAAGCAATCTGCAGAGTCAATTAAATTTCTATCAAAAGTCTAATGACATTTTTCATGAACATAGAAAGAAATCTTAAAATTCATATAGAATCTTAAAAGACCCAGAAGACCTAAATAATTATAAACAAGATGGGGAGCATCACACTATGTGATTTCAAAAATCTACTACTAATTTGTAGTCATCAAAATAGCATGGTACTAACATAAAGACAAGACACATGGACCAATGGAATAGAGAGCCCAGAAATAAATACACACATTTACAGTCAATTGATTTTGACAGAAATTCCATGAACACACAATAAGGAAAGAACAGTCTCTTCAATAATGGTGCTGGGAAAACTGGATACCCAAATGCAGCATAATGAAATTAGATTCTCATATTACACCACATAAGAAAATCAACTCAAAATAGATTAAAGACTTACTAGTAAAACCTGAAACTATAAAACCACTAAAAGAAAAACATGGAGAAAAAGCTCCATGACATTGGTCTGAGCAATAATTTTTTTGAATATGACCCAAGAACACAGGGAACAAAAGCAAAAGTAGAAAAATGGAATTGCATTAAACAAAATCTTCTGCACAGCCAAGAAAATAACAGACTGAAGAGACAACCTAAATATATTTGCAAACAATAAATCTGATGAGGTTAATATATAAGATACATAGAAATTCAAACCACTCAATATTAGAAAGCAAATAACCAATTTTAAAATGAGCAGAGGGTCTGAATAGACATTTGTTTAAAAAATATATTTAAATGGTCCAGCAGATATATGACACTAATTATCACTAATTATCAATCAATATGACACTAACATCACTAATTATCAAAAAATGCAAATTAAAACCACAATGAGATATTACCTCACACATGTTAAAATTACTATTACCAAAAAGACAAAAAATAATTTGTATTGCAAGTTTGTTAAATTAAAAAAAAAAAAAAAGGAGTCCTTACACACAGTTGGTGAGAATGCAGATTAGTTCAGTCATTATCGACAACAGTATGGATGTTTCTCAAAAAATGTTCCTTCAGCCACATGGGCTAAAGTACTCTGGGGCCCTAAATACACTTGAAAGGCAATTTGGACCACAAGGATTGCAATACCTAGTGCTGAGCTGGGCTTGGAGTCCATGGACTTAAGGGCACACAACCTAGTGTGACACTCACCTGGGCAGCTAAGAAAATGTTTGTGCCGCCTTTCCCCAAAACCCAAGCAGCACAGCTTGTGAATCCAAAAGTGACCCTTCTTTCCACTTGAGGAGAGGAGGGAAGGATAAATAGGACGTTTGTCTCACATCTTGGATACCACTCAACCACAGTAAAATAGGGCATCAGTCACAGTAATAAGGACCCCATTCCAGGCCCTAGATCCCAGGTGACATTTCTAGACACACCCTGGGGCAGGGGGTAACCCATTGCCTTGAAGGGAATGACACAGTCTTGGCAGATTAGAAAAAACTGAAAGAAATTCAAGATAATACAGGGAAGGAATTCATATTTCTATCAGAAAATTTAACAAGAAGATTAAAATATTAAAAAGAGTCAAGCAGAAATCCTGGGGTTAAAAAATACAACAGACATACTGAAGAATGGATTAGTGTCTCTAATAGTAGAATTGATCATGCAAAAGAAAGAATTTGTGAGACTGAAGACAGGCTATTTGAAAACACAATTAGAAGAGACAAGAATAAAAAAGAATACAGCATTCCTACAATATATAGAAAATAGCCTCGCATGGACAAATTTAAGTTACTGGCCTTAAAGAGGAGGTAGAGAAAGAGATACAGGTAGAAAGTTTATTTAAAGGATAATAACAGAGAACTTCTCAAACCTAGAGAAAGATATAAATATCCAAATACAAGGTCATAGAACATCTAGCAGATTTAACATAAAGGAGACTACCTCAAGATGTTTAAAATCAACTTCCCAAAGGTCAAGAATAAAGAAAGAATCCTAAAAGCAGCAAGACAAAAAACAACAACAACAACAACAACACCAAAAAGAAAACATAATATAACATACAATGGCGTGTCAACACATCTGGCAGGAGACTTTTTAGTAGAAACCTTACAGACCAGGAGAGAGTAGTATGAGATAGGGAAAAAAAAAAAAAAAAAAAAAAAAAAAAAACTCTTGCCTTAGAATAGTATAGCTGGTGAAAATGTGATTCAAATATGAAGGAGAAATAAAGTGTTTCCCAAATAAAAGTTGAGGGATTTCATTAAGACTAGACCTGTTCTACAAAAAAAAATGCTAAAGGGAGTACTTCAATCAGAAAGAAAAGGACCTTAATGAGCAATAAGAAATCATCTGAAGGGAAAGATAGCACATAGGAGATAGGAAGAACATCTAGCTCTCACACAGACAAATCAGAGCAGCATGTGGAGATTCATATCACGACCTTTTGCTCCAACAACCACCGCAGGACTATACCAGGAAAGCCCAAAGAATTCACAGATCCTTTGAAACAAGCAGCACACCACTGCAAATTTCACAACACAGGCAAAAAACTGTGAGTTATCAAAGTGTGAGAGGGAGAAAACTACCTCTAAACACACATCCCCACTGAGAAATCTGAAAATCCAGATCACAGGAGTAGGATTTAACCTTAGCTAGATAGGAAATGAGTTTATGAAGTCACAAAAAATATAAAAGTACAAGTAGCAGCAGGAAGTGCTTTGGATGCACTCCCAGCCTCCAGGAGCCCTGGGAAGCCATTCTTGACTATATCTCTCGGGGCCCTTGGGGAAAGCAGCCAGTGAAATTGGGGAGAGTTCGTGGGGCAAAGAAAACTCCCAACTGATATTGATAGTGATTTTGTCTGGGCACAAATTTTCTTGAGCAAGATCTGAAGGACGAGGGGGAGCTGCTGTGGATACAAGTGAGCAAGCACAGGAGCACAGGGGCTGCCACCTACAGAAAGGGCAGATGGGGAGGAAAGAGGTGAGAAAGCTTGCTTTCTCAGTGGAGTAGCTCGTGGCCTGGGGCAAGGTCTGATTGGAGGGGACACTGCAGGAACAAGACCGGCCTTATCAATTGCATGGGAGCTGGGTAATTGATAGCTCATCCTGGGAATGCAAGGCTGGTTCAAAATATGCAAGTCTATAAACATAATCCACCACATAAACAGAACCAAAGAAAAAAACCATGTGATCATCTCAATAGATGCACAGAAGGCCTTTGACAAAATTCAAAATCTCTTTATGCTAAAAGCTCTCAATAAACTTGGTATGGATGGAATGCATCTCAAAATAATAAAAGCTATTTACAACAAACCCACAGCCAATATCATACTGAACAGGCAAAAACTGGAAGCATTACCTTTGAAATCTGGCACTAGACAAAGATGCCCTCTCTCACCACTCCTATTCAATGTAGTATTGAAAGTTCTAGCCAGAGCAATCAGGCAAGAAAAAGAAATAAAGTGTATTCAATTAGGAAAGGAAGAAGTCAAATTGTCTCTATTTGCAGATGACATGATTGTATATTTAGAAAACCCTATCATCTCAGCCCAAAATCTCCTTAAACTGATAAGCAACTTCAGCAAAGTCTCAGGATATAAAATCAATGTGCAGAAATCACAAGATTCCTATACACCAATGACAGACTAAAAGAGAACCAAATCAAGAGTGAAGTCCCATTCATAATTGCTACAAAGAGAATAAAATACATAGGAATACAACTAACAAAGGATGTAAAGGACCTCTTCAAGGAGAACTATGAATCACTGCTCAAAGAAATAAGAGAGAACACAAACAGATGGAAAAACATTTCATGCTTATGGTTAAGAAGAATCAATATAATGAAAATGGCCATACTGCCCAAAGTAATTTACAGATTCAACGCTTTTCCCATTAAGCTACCCATGACACTCTTCACAGAACTGGAAAAACCCACCTTAAACTTCATATGGAACCAAAAGAGAGCATGCATAGCCAAGACAATCCTAAGCAAAAAGAGCAAAGCTGGAGGCATCATGCTACCTGACTTCAAACTACGCTACAAGGCTACAGTAATCAAAACAGCATGGTACTGGTACAAAAACAGACCAATAACAAGCAGCAAGATTAAAACAGTAATAAAACAAAAGCCAACAAAAAAAGCCCAGGACCAGATGGATTCAGAGCTGAATTCTATCAGACATTAAAAGAACAATTGGTACCAATTTTAATACTATTCCAAAAGATAGAGAAAAAGGGAATCCTCCCTTTATCATACCACGAAGCCAATATCAACCTAATTCCAAAATTAGGAAGGACATAACAACAAAAAATATATATATATAGACCAATATCCCTGATGAACATAGATGCAAAAATTCTCAACAAAATGCTAGCTTACCAAATTCAACAGCATATCAAAAAGATAATATACCATGATCAAGTGAGTTTCATACCCAGTATGCATGGATGATTTAACATGCAAAAGTCAGTAAATGTGATATATCACATAAGCAAAATTAAACACAGAATCATACTATCATCTCAACAGATGTAGAAAAGGCATTTGACAAAATCTGGCATCCCTTTATGATTAAAAATCTCAGCAAAATTAGCACAGAAGGGATATGCCTCAAGGTAATAAAAGCCATCTCTAACAAACCCATAGCCCACACTATACTGAAGGCAGAAAAGTTGAAAGCATTACCCTGAGAATTGGAACAAAGCAAAGATGCCCACTTACACCACTTTCATTCAATATAGTACTGGAAATCCTAGCCACAGCAATCAGACTAGAGAAAGAAATAAAGAGCATTCAAATTAGTAAAGAGGAAGTCAAACTGCTGCTGTTCACTAATAATATGATTGTATACCAAAAAAAAAAAAAAACCCTAAAGATGAGAACCACTCCAGCATAAAAAATAGTAAAAAAAAAAAAAAAAGAAACCTAAAGATTCATCTAAAAACTCCTAGATTTGATAAATGAATTCAATAAAGTTTCAGCATGCAAAATTAATGTACACAAATCAGTAGCACTGCTACACACCTACAACGACCAAGCTGAGAAACAAATCAAGAATACAATCTTTTTTTACAATAGCTGCAAAATATAAAATAAAACACTTAAGAATATACCTTACCAAGGACAAGAAAGACCTCTACAAGTAAAACTACAAGACTCTGCTGAAAGAAATAAATGACACAAACAAATGGAAACATATTGCTTCCTTATGGATGGGTAGAATTAATATAATGAAAATGACCACACTACCAAAAGCAACCTACAGATTCAATGCCATTACTATCAAAGTATTCATTATCATTTTTCACGGAACTAGAAAAAACAATTCTAAAATTCATATGGAACTAAAAAAGACCCCACATAGCCAAAGCAAGACTAAGCATAAAGAACATATCTGAGGGCATCATATTACCTGAATTCAAACTATACTATAAGGCTATAGCTACCAAAACAGCATGGTACTGGTATAAAAATTGGCATGTAGACCAATGGAATAGAATAGAGAACCAAGAAATAAAGCCAAATACTTGCCACCAACCGATCTTCAAAAAGCAAAGAAAAACATAAAGTGGGAAAAGGGTACCCTATTCAACAAATGGTGCTAGGATAACTGGCAAGCCACACGAAAAAGAATGTAACTGGATCCTCAACTGTCACCTTATGCAAAAATCAAGTGAACATGGATCAAAGACTTAAATCTAATACCTAAAACCATAAAAAAATTCTAGAAGATAACATCAGTAAAACTCTTCCACACGTAGGCTTAGGCCAAGAGTTTATGTCCCAGAACCCAAAAGCAAATGCAACAAAAACAAAAACAAGTAGATGGGACTTAATACAACTAAAAAGCTTCTGTACAGCAAAAGAAATAATCCACAGAGTAAACAGACAACCCACAGAATGCGAGAAAATATTTGCAAACTCTGCATCTGACAAAGGACTAATATCCAGAATCTATGAGAAATGCAAATCTGCAAGAAAAAACAAATAATTCAATCAAAAAGTGGGCTAAGGACATTCTCAAATGAAGATATACAAATGGCCAACAAATATCTAAAAATGTTCCACATCATAATTATCAAGGGAAAGCAAATCAAAACTACAATGCAATACTACTTTACTCCTGAAAGAATGGCCTTAATCAAAAAATTTTTAAAAATAGATGTTACTGTGGATGTGGTGAAAAGGGAGCAATTTTACACTGCTGGTGGTAATGTAAACTAGTACAACCACTAAAGAAAACAGTATGGAGATTCCCTAAAGAACTAAAAGTAGAACTACCATTGACACAGCAATCCTGCTACTGGGTGTCTACTCAGAGAAAATTGTTAAATTAAAAATACACTTGTACATGCACATGTATAGCAGGACAATTCACAATTGCAAAATATGGATCCAGCCCAAATGCCCATCAATCAATGAGTGGATAAAAAAAATGTGGCATATATACACCATGGAATGTTACTCAGCCATAAAAAGCAATTATAATGGCATTTGCAGCAGCCTGGATGAAGTTGGAGACCATTATTCTAAGTGAAGTAACTCAGGAATGAAAAACCAAATGTTGTATGTTGTCACTTGTAAGTCGGAGCTCAGTTACGAGAACACGAAGCCATAAGAATGATAAAATGGATGTTGGGGATTAAGGGGGAAGAGGGTAGGGATAGGGGATTAAAAAAACCTACACATTGGATACAGTGATGTACCCAATTGGGTGATGGATGCACCAAAATCTCGATAATTACCACTAAAAGAATTTATCCATATAACAAAAAACCACATGTTCCCCAAAAACTATTGAAATTAATTAATTAATTTTTTAAAAAATAAATCATCTGAAGATTAAAAACTCATTGGTAATAGTAAGTACACAGAATATTATATTAAATAACACTATGACTGTGGTGTGTAAACTACTCTTAAGTAGGAAGACTAAAACATGAACCAATCAAAAATAAGAACTACAACTTTCAAGACATAGTTGGTAAAGAAGATATAAATAAAAATGACAAAAAGTTAAAAATCAGGGGAGACAGTTAATGTTTAGAGTTTTTATTAGTACTCTTTTTGCTTGTTTGTTTGGTCAGGCAAGCAGTGGTAAGTTGTTATCAGCTTAAAATAATGGGTTATAAGATAGCATATTCAGCCTCATAATAACCTAAAATCTAAAAACATACAAGATATACACACAAAATCAATAGCAAGAAACTAAATTATGCTACCAGAAAATATTACCTTCACTGAAAGGAAGACAGGAAAAAAGGAAGCAAAGACCACCAAAACACACATACACACACACACACACACACACACACACACACACAGAAAACAAATAACAAAATGGCAAGAGTAAGTCCTTATCAATAATGACATTGAATGTAAAGAGACTAAAATCTCCAATCAAAAAACATAGAGTGGCTGAATCAATAAAAAGCAAGATCCAATAAACTACTGCCTACAAGAAACACAATTCACCTATAAGAAACACATACACTGAAAATGAATGAATGGAAAAAGATATTCCATGCCAATAGAAACCAAAAATAGAGCAGGAGTAGCTATACTTATATAAAATAGATTTCAAGACAAAACTATAAGAAGAGACAAAGACGTTTATTTTATAATGATAAAAAGCCAATTCAGAAAAGAATATAACAATTGTAAATATATATGCACCCAACACTGGAGCAGCCATATATATAAAGTATATAGTATTAGAGCTAAAAAGAGAGACCAACCCCACACAGTAATAGCTAGAGAAATCAATAACCCTACTTTCAGCATGGGACAGATTTTCCAGACAGAAAAATCAACACAAAAAATTGGACTTAACCTATGCCATAAACCTAACAGATGTTTACAGAACGTTTAATTCAGTGGCTGTTGAATAAACATTTTTTTCTTCAGTATGAGGATCATTCTCAAGGATATGTTAGGTTGCAAAACAAATCTGAAAACATCCAAAAAAATTGAAATAATATTCAGCATTTTCTCTGAACACAATGGACTAAAACTAGAAATCAATAATAAGAGGAATGTTGGAAACTACACAAACACATGGAAATTAAACATATGCTTCTGAATGACCAGTGGGTCAATAAATAAAATAAGAGTAAAATTGAAAAAATTCTTGAAACAAGTGATAATGGAAACAGGACATACCAAAACCCATGGGATATAGCAAAAGCAGTACTCAGAGGGAATTTTATAGCTATAAGGACCTACATCGAAAAAGAAGAAAATTTTCAAACAAACAATTTAACAAATCATCTTAAAGAATTCGAAAATCAAGAGCAAACAAACTCAAAATTAGGAGATAAATAATAATCAGAGCAAAGTTAAATGAAACTGAAATGAAGAAAATAATACAAAATATAAATGAAAACAAAAAGTTGTTTTTTTAAAAGATAAACAATTGACAAACATTTAGCTAGAATAACTAAGAAAAAAAAAAAAGAGTGAAGACCTGAATAAATAAAATCAGAGATTAAAAAGGAGACATTACAACTGATACTGCAAAAATTCAAAGGCTCATTAGTGGCTACCAAGAGCAACTACATGCAAATAAATTAGAAATTTTCACAGAAATGGATAAATTCCTGGACACATACAATCTAACAAGATTGATCCACGGAGAAATCAAAAACCTAAACTGACCAATAACAAATAACAGGATCGAAGCCATAATTTTAAAATATCTCAGCAAAGAAAAGCCTAGGACCCCACGACTTCACTGCTGAATTCAACCAAGCATTTTACTCATTTCCCATTTAGAAAATAAATGTGCAGCTCATTGCCAGCATAGTATTCTCAGAGCAAATGGGAAATGGGTTAAAGAAGAACTAATACCAATCCTATTCAAACTATTCCAAAAAATAGAGGAGTGGGATTACTTGTAAATTCACTCTACAAGGCCAGTATTACCCTGATACCAAAACCAGACAAAGACACATTACTTAAAAAAAAAAAAAAACTACCAGCTAATATCACTATGAATATTGACGCAAATATCCTCAACCAAATAGCAAACTGAATTCAACAATACATTTAAAAGATCATTCATCATGATCAAGTGGGATTTATCCTAGGGATGCAAGTTTGGGTCAACATACACATATCAATCATTGTGACACATCATATCAACAAGATGAAGGATACCATTTGATCATTTCAGCTAATGCTGAAAAAGCATTTGATAAACCTCAACATCTCTTCATCATAAAAACGTTAAAAAAAACTGGGTATGGAAGGAACATACTTCAATATAACAAAAGCCATGTGTGACAGACTCATATCTAATATTGTACTGATTGAAGAAAAACTGAAAGCCTTTTGTCTAAGATCTGTAATACAACAAGGATGCCCACTTTCACCACAGTCATTCAACACAATACTGGAAGTCCTAGTTAGAGCAATCAGACCAAAGAAATAAAGGGCATCCAAATTGGAAAGGAAAGAGTCAAATTATCTTTGTTTGCAGATGATATGATCTTGTATTTGGAAAAAACTAAAGACATCACCAAAAAACTATTAGAAGTGATAAAGGAATTCAATAAAGTAGCAGGATATCATATCAACTTACAAAAACCAACATGCCAACAGCAGTCTGCAAAAGAAATCAAGAAAGTAATCCCATTTACAACAGCTACCAAAAAAATTAAATACTTAGGAATTAACATCACCAAAGAAGTGAAAGATCTCTACAATTAAAACTATAAAACATTGATGCAAGAAACTGAAGAGAATACAGAAAACATAGAAATATATTCCGTGTTCATAGATTGGAAGAATCATTATTGTTAAAATGTTTTTTTAACATTTTAACAAAACAATCTACAGATTCAATACAATCTCTATCAAAATACCAAGGACATTCTTCACACAAATAGAAAAAACAACCCTAAAATTTATATGGAATCACAAAAGACCCAGAAGAGCCAAAGCTATCCTAGGCAAAAAGAACAAAAGTGGAGGAATTGCATTGCCTCACTTCACATTATACTACGGAGCTATAGTAAACAAAATGGCATGGTACTGGCATAAAAACCAACATGTAGACCAGTGGATCAGCATAGACAACCAAGAAATAAACCCATATGTCTACAGTGAACTCATTTTTGACAGTGGCATCAAGAACATCCATTGGGGAAAAGACAGTCTCTTCAATAAATGTTGCTTAGAAAACTGGATACGCATGTGCAGAAGAATAAAACTAGACTCCTATCTCCCACTATATACAAAAATCAAATCAAAGGAGATCCAAGACCTAAACTTAAGACTTCAAACTATAAAACTACTATAAGAAATATTGGGAAAACTCCCCAGGACATTGGACTGGGCAAAAATTTCTTGAGTAATACCCCATAAGTACAGGCAACCAAAGAAAAACATGAACAAATAAAATCACATCAAGTTAAAAAGCTTCTGCACAGTGAAGGATACAATCAACAAAGTTAAGAGACAACCCACATAATGCAAGCAAATATTTGCAAACTCTCTGACAAAGGATTAGTAACCAAAATGTGTAAGTAGCTCAAACAACTCTGTAGGAAAAAATTCAATAATCTGATTTTAAATGGGCAAAAGATGCTTCTCAAAAACAGACATGCACATGGCACACAGACATAGGAAAAGACGTTCAACATTATGATCATCAGAGAAATGCATATCAAAACTACAATGAGATATTATCTCACCCCAGTTTAAATGGCTTATCTCCAAAAGACAGGCAATAATGAATGGTGGCAAGGATATGGAGAAAACGGAACTCTTGTATACTGTTGGTGGGAATGTAAATTAGTACAACTACTATGAAAAACGGTTTCAAGGTTTTTTTTTAAAAAAAAAAAAAACTAAAAATAGAGCTACCTTGTGATCCATCAATCCTACTTTTAGATATATACTCAAAAGAAAGGAACTTAGCATATCAAATAGATAGCTATGCTCCCATGTTTACTGCAACTCTATTTATAATAGCCACCATTTGGAAACAATCTAAGTATCCACCAACAGATAAGTGGTTAAAGGCAATGCGGTATACACACACAATGAAGTACTATCCAGCCATAAAAAAGAATTAGATCCTGTCATTTGCAACAACACGGATGGCACTGACGAACATATATTAGGTGAAATAGGCCAGGTGCAGAAAGATAAACTTCACATATTTTCACTTACATGTGGGAGCTAAAAGTTAAAACAATTGAACTGATTGAAATTCAATGAAAGTAGAGAGTAGAAGGATGGTTTTCAGAGGCTAGAAGGGTAGCAGAGGTTGGCAAGGAAGTTGTCAACCATGTAAAGCTACTTACTTGCTTAAATACTGCATGATCCCACTTATATGTGGAATCTAAAAAAAATCAAACTTATGAAAACAGAGAGTTTTGCTTTCTAGTTATTCTTAAATTCATCAAATACTAATTCATGGTGAATGAGTACCAAAAAAAAAAAAAATCAGATAAACAAGGCCTAGTATTCGCTAGCACAACAGGATGACTATAGTCAAAAATAATTTAACTGTACATTTTAAAATAACTAAAAGAGTATAAGTGAACTGTTTATAACACAAAGGATAAATGCTTAAGGTGATGGAGACCCCATTTACCTTGATGTAATTATTACACATTGCATGCCTGCATCAAAATATCTCATGTAACCCATAATATATACATTTACTATGTACCCGCAAAATTAAAAATAAGTAATTAATTTTAAAAAAGAACTACCATTTGATTCAGTAATTCCACTATTGGATGTCTATGCAAAAGACAGGAAATCTGTATGTCATACAGGTATCTGCACTTCCATATCCATTGCCGCATTTTTCACAATAGCCAAGATACAGATGCAACCTAAATGTCCATCAATGAATGAATGGATAAAGGAAATGTGGTATATATGGTATATATACACAATAAAATATCATTTCGCCTTTATAAAAAAGGAAATCCTGTTGTTTACAACAACATGGATGAATCTGGAGAGTACTGTGTTAAGCCAAGCACAGAAAGGCAAATACTGCATGATCCCACTCATATGTGGAATCTAAAAAAAAAACCAAACTTATGAAAACAGAGAATAAAATGCTCGTTACCAGAATCTGAGTTGAATCAAGTATATACATAGTTTTATATTCAGCCTTTTTCCCTTAACACTTTAAGTATTCCCACAAGATGATATTCTTCAAAAGATGTTTTTAATGGTGCATTATTAGAAAGTCCCATAATTTATTTAACAATCTCTCTATATATGAGCTTTTAATTACTCCCAATTTCATACTACAGTAAATGCCCTTGCTCTGTGGCTCTCTGGACAGTTTTCCCTAGGATTTATTCCTTAAATTGTGAAGGTTGAGGTGAAGGCATGAACTTTATTTAGGATCTGGATAGAACCTCAATACGATGTAAAGACAAATGTCATTTGCCATTCTAAGAATTAAAGAAGACACTAATAAAACAATGATCATTAGCTCGCAACCCAGACTACCCTTCTCGGGCCTAAAGGTCTTCAGCACCTTCAACCTCTCCTTCAAGGACTCATTTTTATCCATTTCCTTTTCTCTCATACTTTCCCAAATCCTCGCTTTATCCTTAAGCTATAAACATCCCCTTGAAGCTTGTAGTCTGTGAATACCTGAACAAGACTGAGCATAGCACAAAAAAAGATTTCCCACTTCTTATACCTCAGGCTGCCACCATCATGGTGGAGCTGGAGTGGGTTAGGCACTGTTCATGAGCTTCACCCACTATCCTAGTTCACACTTTTCACAATTCTTTAAGGTAATTAACAACACCTTCACTATACAGATGAAAAGGAAACTCAGAAATTTAGCTGTAAATGACTTGCTCTAGGTGAGACACAGCAAGTCCCATATAAAGGAATTGAATCAAATCTGCCTGATTCCAAACCGATGCTCATTTGCTACACCCTTCTACTGTCCCCACTTTCACGCACTGAAAAACTTCAGAGACATGAACACTGGACTGGACTTTACACAAAGGAGGCAGCATCGACAAAAAGATGAAGATTAGACTAAGGGCTGGGATTCTAAGCTGGAAAAATAGAAATATATCCCTAAAAATCAATTTTACTGATATTGATGACTTTGAGGATGAATTCGTATTTGATGAATTTAAGAACAACTAGAAAGCAAGGAAGTTGCTTTCATCTTTACTAATTCCCTTCACTACTTTTCCTGGGAACTGGTGGGGGATTCAGATTTCCATTACACTGAATTTGTCCTCTCACCAGTTTTCAAATACATGGTCTTCAAATACAAAAGAAATTTGTAATGCAATTTAGAAACACTTCTACCTTAAAATATTAAAATGTAATCATTCTTCTAAATTCCTTTTAAGCTTCAGGTATTCAAAGGACTCATTTACACGTAAAAGCACCTTGCTGGGTGGGTCTGGGCTTTGGGGAAAGTGTTCAAAGACTACACCTCAGTGAAAATACACTCAGATTACTCTAATTTCCAAAAATTTAATGTGGCATCAGGGACCACATGCCAGGGTAGCCCATTCCCTGGTCTAAAAATTCTGACCCTTCTACTTTAATTACACATGCAATCCTGTGCCTTCAGCAGCCTCCAGCCATGGTTCCGGCATCCATCTAGCAAGCATCTAAAGAATCAATACATACACACACCCAATACAGAACACCCAGACATACAAGACTAATAAAGAGACTTAGACTCCCACACAATAAGAGTGGGAGACTTCAACATTAATATTAGACAGATCAATGAGACAGAAAATTAACAACGATATCCAGGACTTGAACTCAGATCTGGAACAAGTAAACGTAATTAACATTTATAGAACTCTCCACTTGAAATACACAAAATATACACTCTTATCAGTACCACATCATATCAACCTAGAAGTTTAAACGAAATGTTGGTTGGCTCCTTGTTTGTTATTCTCTTCCCTCATTTTCTTTCATGTCTCCATTATTAAGGACAATTACAGGCATACCCATATTTAGACTGCATTCTAGCCCTGGCAATAAAGCAATACCCCCATTCTCTCTCCCTCTTCCTCTTTCTCTTTATTCCTCTTCTTTATTCTTTTTCTTATTATTCTTTTTTTCTTTCTAAAAAAAAAAAAAAAAGAAAGAAAGAAACCAATGGGAACATTGCATTCAGGAGAATGTGTGTAATGAGAAAACCTAGCTCCAAATGTAAAACACTTCTCTGCTATTTCTTTATCTAAAATCCGTGATTCAGAGGACCATGACAATATCCCATTGCTATAGATGTTTTTCCCCAGTGCAGTTTTCCTTTTTCCCTTTTTGTAGAGAGATGCTGGCCACTTACGGTATACAAGTAGCATTACCAACAGAGGGGAAAAAAAAAAAAAAAAAAAAAGGCTTTCTTTAGCTCCTATCTTCCTTTAAAAACTACTACATCTCTCTTATCAGCCGAATACTTGGGAGGAGAAGCCCTAAGTTCGTGTCATTGTTTTCTCCCCTCCAGTAAAAAAAGAAAAAAAAAAAAAGAATAAATACATGTGAAAGCACTTTCTGAGCTTTAACCTGGACGCAAGTAGTTACCACAGCAGTGTAACATGTGCTTGTACCTACTGAGCACTTGCTGTGTGCCAGGACCTGTGCAGAGCACTTCAAATGCCTCATCTCACTTAATCCACTCACCATCATTTTGAGGAAGCTACTATGACTGTTTCTACTTTTCAGATGAGCAAGAGGAGGATTCAAATGACTGAATGACTAGGTCAGGTTCACACAGCAGTAAAGTTTAGAGGTGGAAATGAAACCCAGCTTCCAGGGCATTAATGCTATCCTCTTAGTTACCATACAATACTCCTAACCAAGGAAGTGAGACCACCTGATCACCCAAAGAGACCACGTCCTCAGCAACTAATGAGTAACGGTTACGGAAATGGTTAAGGAGAAGAATTTCAGTGATACCATGGGAATCTGAAGAAAAAAGATATCAACTCAGATATAAAACTCCCACTTGAGCTGGGGGTGGGGAGTTGGGGAGAGATAGCATGGAAAGAAATGCCAGATATAGGTGATGGGGAGGAAGGCAGCAAATCACACTGCCATGTGTGTACCTATGCAACAATCTTGCACGTTCTTCTCATGTACCCCAAAACCTAAAACACACACACAAAAAAAAAACTCCCACTTGATGCATTTGAAAGCAGGATCCTGAGAAACACTCAGATACTGTGCAAGAGGACTTCCATGTGGGCATTGAGAACAGAACAGAGAGAGAGCAAAGCAAGTGAAGGTATCTGTTTTCTATAAGGTTCCCTAGTCAGTTCAGGTTTATCCTAGACAGAGTCCCCAAAAGACAAAGCCTATATGAGAACTGACCTTAGTGAGCCCCACCCTTCTCCAGTGAGCAGCGAAAGTCAAGAAGCCTGACCAGAGAACTAGAGAGTTGCAGTGAACTTTTAAGCACAGAGGTTCAAGGAAGCTCATGTGGTGTCATCCCAGCCAAAACTATCACTAAACTTGGTGCCACTGCTTTGGGAGTTATAGCACATTCGTTTTTAGTAAAAGTACCTTGAGGCTTGCTAATGAGCCCCCAGGGGCATTGCATTCCAATTAGAGGAGGGGCCATGGAGACATGATATCCCTTTGTCACATTAACTTAACTAACTTTGGAAGCTATGAAAAACTAACTTTGGAAGCTATGAAAGCCACTGTTTTTATTTTCGCTTTAGACACCTGTATTCAGTCATCACAAACTAATTCATTCTGCACGTAGTTATTAAGCAACTACAATACATAGGGCATGGTTTTGTGCTATCTGCTTGTGACATGGTAATTGCCCCATAAACTGCATACCTCGACCATACCTCAGCTTTCTGTTGAAACTGCTCTCTGTAACCCTAATGTGACAGGCAAGTGGTCCAGACCAACACCATTTAGGCCCCTGTACCATTTTAAGAAAAACTAAACTTTGTACTAAGTAACTGAAGTCTGTAATTTTCCACCCTACCCAGACAATGTGTAAACTAACACTTATCTTAACTTTTGTGAACCACTTAAGTAACAATCGGAATGTCCAAAGCCCCTCGCCCTTGCCTCTGCCCAGGAGGTGGTTTATGGGCATAAAAGGTCTTGACACCCTCCTTTCCAGGCCACAGGTTAGAAGAGACGTGAGTCCTCCGTTGCCACCGGCAATAAAGACCCCATAATTTGGTCTAGTCTCAGTGGTGATTTCGTGCTCACTCGGTTACAACAATTTGAGGAAATAAGCCGGTACTAAACATGAAGTGGTCTGGTTTTCTTGTGAGTAGTCCGGACAAGTTTGAACTAAACTAGTGCCTTTACTACCGCCTTATGTTAACATAGCATTTTTAGGTGTTTTCACCCTGTGAGGTAGGTAACACATACGAGGAGTGATATGGACCAGGGAGTCAACCTGCCTTGTTTAAAAACTGACTCTCCTCTTTGCTAAATATATCACCTTCAACAGTGGCTTAACTTCTCTTGATGTCGCTTCTTCATCTGCAATTTTTCTTTCTCGGGTTTAAAGAAATCAATAAACAATTCTACAATCGTAGTGGGAGAAATTAACTCTGTCAGAGGTGTTTGAATCAGAGCAACTCCATCTTGAATAGGGACTGAGTGAAATGTGGCTGAGACCTCCTGAGCTGCATTCCCAGGAGGTCAGGTGCTCTAAGTCACAGAATGAGATAGGAGGTCAGCACAAGAAACAGGTCAGCACAAGATAAAGACCTTGTTAGCAAAACAAGTTGCAGTAAAGAAGCCCTCCAAATTTCACCAAAACCAAGATGGCAATGAAACTGACCTCTTGTCATTCTCGCTGCTCATTATATGTTAATTATAATGTATTGGCTTGTTAAATGACACTCCCACAAGTGCCATGACAGTTTAAAAATGCCATGGCAACAATAGTAAGTTACCCTGTATGGTCTAAAAGGGGAAGAACCCTCAGTTCCAGGAATCGCCCAGCCTTTTTCCGGAAAACTCATGAATAATCTACACCTTATTTAGCATATGTTCAAGAAATAACTATAAGTATCCTTAGTACCACAGCCCAAGTGGCTGTTCTGCCTTTGGAGGAGCCATTCGTTATTTCTTTACTTTTTTTTTCTTCTTTTTTTTTTTTGAGATGAAGTTTCACTCTTGTTACCCACGCTCGAGTACAATAGCACAATCTCAGCTCACTGCAACCTCCACCTCCCGGGTTCAAGTGATTCTCCTGCTTCAGCCACCCTAGTAGCTGGGATTACAGGCGCCCGCCACCACACCCAGCTAATTTTTTGTATTTTTAGTAAAGATGGGGTTTCACTATGTTAGCCAGGCTGGTATCAAACTCCTGACCTCAGGTGATCCACCCTCCTCAGCCTCCCGAAGTGCTGGGATTACAGGCGTGAGCCACTGTGCCCAGCTTCCTTTAATTTCTTAATAAACTTGATTTCACTTTACTCTGTGGAATGGCCCCAAATTCTTCCTTGCACAAGATCCAAGAACCCTCTCTTGGGGTCCAGAATTGGATCCTTTTGCAGTAACAACTCAGCTGCTTCAAGAAGTGGTAGTATGATTAGACCAAGAAAATCCGTAGACACATAAAAGATCTGAGCAACATATGACCCAACCTAACCTAACTGATATTTATAGAGCACTATACCCTAGAACTGAAAAATGCACATTCTTTTCTAGCACACATTGTACATTCAGTAAGATAGACCTTAGGTTGGGCTATGAAACAGGTTTTAACAAATGTAAAAGGAAAGGCATTATTCAGAATGCTCTCTGACCATAATGGAATTAAACTAGAATTCAATAACAACAAGATATCCAGGAAAAAAATCCCAAATGATTGAAAATTAAACAACACAATTCTAAATAACCTATTGGTTAAAGGAGAAATCACTAAAAATGAGATTATATTTTAAATTGAATGATAATAAAAATACATGTAAAATGTTGCGGGATGCAGCTAAAGTATTGCCTTTTAAAATTTATAGTTTTAACCTTTTTAATTATTATTTTTTTATTTTTGTGGGTACATAGTAGATAGATATATTTATGGGGTACATGAGATATTTTGATTCAGGCATGCAATGTGAAATAAGCACATCATAGAAAATGGGATATACATTCCCTCAAGCATTTATCCTTTGAGTTACAAACAATCAATTACACTCTTTATTTTAAAATATACAATTAGGTTATTGACTGTAGTCACACTGTTGTGCTATCAAATAGTAGATCTCATTCATTCTGTTTTTTTCTCATTGATCATCCCCACCTCCGCCTCACTCTTCCACTACCCTTCCCAGTGTCTAAGAAAGGTTTGAGAAAGCCACTATTTCCAGAAGATATACCCAGTGATAACTACTTATGGTAGTTATTCCATCTCAACACCTATCTTCTTAGACTTTTCCAAGAGAAGCTATGTCTCCATCTAAGATACCCCTGCTTCCCAGGAATATCACTTGATGTGGATATGAGCAAAGATTGGAAATGAGAGAACCAGGAAGGTATCTCTGGAGATCACTTCCCATACTGGTAAAAAGCCTGGGCATCTAGAATTCTCAGAATAATGTAGGAATAATATAAGTTCTAGACCAGGGGCAGTGGCTCACGCCTGTGAGCCCAACACTTTGGGAAGCTCACTTGAGCTCAGAAGTTCTAAGCCAGCTTGGCCAACATGGCGAAACCCCCTCTCTACTAAAAATACAAAAATGAGCCAGACATGGTGGTACACGCCTGTAGTCACAGCTACTTGGGAGGCTGAGGCACAAGAATCACTTGAATCTGAGAGGTAGAGGTTACAGTGAACCAGGATCATGCCACTGAACTCCAGCCTGGGCAACAGGGCAAGACCTTATCTCAAAGAAAAAATAAAATAAGATCAGGCACAGTAGCTCATGCCTGTAATCCCAATGAAAAGGTTAAACAATAAGAGACAGAAGGAGGGAAAACAGGGAGGTGAAGGGGAAACAAGTGTGAACAGGAGAGATTTTTATAATAGGAATCAAAATGTTGATAAAACATGGAAAATAAAACCTGTACCTACAAAGTGGACATTATCATGCAGTGCTTTCAATTTGCTTAACAGCTCCCTGTGGTTCTTCTGGAATCTTGAGAACCCTGAGTCTAATGCTAGCATGAGCTCATATTAATCCCTTGACAAGAGTCAACGTCATTCTCAGGACTACACCCTTCTCAGTCAGCTTGCCTTTCCAAACCCCTCTCAGCAAAACCTCAGTGTGTCAATTCAAGAGACTTTCCAATCATGTGAATGTTCGAACTGGAAGGACATGGTGACCACTGCTCCCTGAGACAGCCGTTCTCAATCCCCACCTCCCTCTTCACCATTCCCAGAATGACCGGGTTTTCTGGAAGAGTTTATTCTCTCTACATCAGCCAATCTGTCTTGAAGCCTCTGTCAGATTTGGAAGCACAGCACTAGAAGACCCCTCTTTCTCCATCCTAGACACCCCTTCAATCTTATCCAATCCTATAAGATGAGGAAACTGAAACTTCATAGAAAAAGGTGACTGGCCCAAGGCCACTCACTCCACTGGGCAAGGTAGACACAGAGTGAGATCTTAGGTGCCCCCATTTCCCCTCCTCTCTTATTTTCCCTAACTAAATCATCTACTTCTCTTCCCAAATTACTTTTCTCCCCATGAGACTCCTCATGGTGTTTCTCACTTCCGCATTCCTGAAGGAGTAAACGACAGGGTTTAAGAGAGGTGTGGCCACTGTGTAAAACATGGTGACTATCTTATCCGCAGGGAGGGTGACACAGGGCCTCACGTAGACAAAGAAGCAAGGTATGAAGAACAGGCCCACAACTGCGACATGAGAGGCACAGGTGGAGAGGGCCCTTTGCCGCCCCTCCGAGCTGTGGCTCCTCAGGGAGTGCAGGATGATCAGGTAGGAAGCCATCAGTACTGAGAAGCTGACCACAGAGATGGAGCCGCCATTGGTGAGGATCAGCAGGCTAATGAGGAAGGTGTCCACGCAGGCCAGCTTCAGCACTGGGTGGACGTCACAGAAGTAGTGGTTGATGTTGGGGCCACACAAAGGGAGCTGGAAAATGAGGAAGGTTTGCCCAGCAGAATGCAGCAGGCCCCCACCCCATGCTACTGCCAGCAGGAAGCCACGCATCCACTGGTTCATGGTGGCAGTGTAGCACAACGGCTTGCAGATGGCCACGTAGTGATCATAGGCCATCACCATCAAGAGGAAGACCTCAGTGCCGCCAAAGAAATGGAGGAAAAATATCTGTGTGATGCAGCCCTTGAGAGAAATAACTTTCCTCTTGATAAAAGAGTCGAAGATAAGCTTGGGGGCCATGACAGAGCAGTAACAGATCTCCACAGAGGATAAGTGGCTGAGGAAGAAATACACGGGAGAGATGAGCCCTTTGCTGGCCAGGATGGTCACCACAATGAGGCCATTGCCCAGCACAATGGCTATGTACATGAGAAGAAACACCACAGAAATGACCCTCTGCTCATTCCAGTTCTGGGAAAACCCCAAGAGAATGATTTCAGTCACATTGTTTGTAGCAGCCGTATTTTAAAGCACAGGAGCTGACAGCCTGGAATCAGAGAAATCAAAGAACTCTCCTGAGTCATTAGAAATATTAATAAAATTAATAAACCATTTTAAGATCAAAAAAAAAAAAAAAAAAAATTAATAAACCATTTTAAGATAAAAAAAAAAAAAAAAAAAAAAGAAATATCCTTCCCAGACCTGGAGGGCTGTCATCATTCTGCTTCCTCTTAAGTTTGTTCTCTCCCTTGGTTTTCCCCAAAACATGTTCTGAGACAAGTGAACAAAACAGCAAATATCAACCGCTTGATGTTATTCCCAACAGAGGCCTCGATTTTGTAGCGATGCTGCCTTGAAGTGTTTTTGCTGATCTAGCATGTGCTGACGGAATGCTCACAAGAAAAATCAGAGGGCATTTTACAGACAAGAAAAAACTGAGACTCAGAGAGGTTTAGTCACTTGCCCAAAGCCATACAGCTTTTATTTGAGCCCAGATCTGTGTTTCTCAAAACGTACATGCTTTCACTACATCTCTTATGTCTAAAGTATGCCTGACATCTACTTCTGCTTCTGCAGAATTGTAATGTCCCAGGGTTCTGATTAAAGGGTCTCAGGGTTAAGCATCTACAACAAGCCCTTAGAACAGTCAGCTACATTATAAAATGGGACTGAATATGCTAGGTGACACGCTAAGTTAGTCACAGAAATGAAAATACTGTACAAGTCCATTCATACAGCATATAGAGTGCCCAGAGTAGTTAAATTCACAGAGACAGAAAGTAGGAGAATGGTGGTTGCCAGGGACTGGGAGGGGAGGGGGGGAAGAACATGGAGTTAGTGTTTCATGGTAGAGTTTCCGTTTGGGGCAATGGAAGGCGTTCTAGAGACGAAAGGTGGTGATGGCTGCACAACTCTGTGAATGTATTTTATTTTCCTTTCTTTTTTTTAATTTTTTTTTTGTTTTTGTTGTTTTGGTTTTTTATTTTTATTTTTATAGAGACAGCATTTCACCATGTTGGCCAGACTGGTCTTGAACTTCTGACCTCAGGTGATCCGCCTGCCTCGGCCTCCCAAAGTGCTGGGATTACAGGCGTGGGCCACCGCACCCAGCCTTGTGAATGTATTTTAATGCTACTGAGCTGTACACTTAAAAATGGTTAAGATGGTAGATGTTGTTATTTTACCCCAATTTAATTAACCAATTGTTGAAATGCCTCTGACTTGTTACCTCCTCAAAAATTTCCTCTTCTCCATACCCTCCTCCAAGGACAGTGTTTGAAGCTTTGTGATTTTCCTTTCCACTTCCCAGTTTCTTCCTTATGCCTGTTAGGAAACCTGGTTAGCTACACAGATTTGAGGCTGGGGTTGAGAAAAGTTAGCACTCAAGTGTAGAAAACTTGTTCCATGTGATAATATAAGGCAAGATTGATATGATGAAGCATTATAAGGTACTCTGCGGAAGTCAGAGATATGGTAGAAGCATTAACATTTTGAAAATACAGACCTTGGTTCAATGAGGAGCTATGTGGCCTGGGACAAGTGATGAAACCTCTCTGAGCCCCAGTTTCCTGATCCACAAAACAGCCATAATGCCATCCCCTCATTATTGTGGCCTCCCTTTCACTCCCCACCATGCCCTTCTGTGTAGCCAGCTGATCCTTCCACCACATACCAATCTTTCACACACAGAAGGTTTATGCAGAAGGCAGGAATCTTACATGGGCAGGTTGCATCCTCACGGGAACAATGACTCTATCACTAGGTGAATATTTCTGTAAAATTTGGCTTGAAAGCCAATGTTCTCTGTTTCTCACACTCCTTCTGGTTTGGGGTGTCAATGAGAGGTCCTCTCAGAGGATTTGTAGGAACCAGTTTAGTCTTCTTATTTTAAAAGATGAGTTGTTGTATTTTTAATCCGAGGCTATTAAAGGTTAACAGAACAAGATATATATACAATATAATCATCAAATCGTCTTAAAAAGCTAAACAGCGAATGGATTTAGAGTAGAATTTTTAAAAGGAAATTAAAATGTATTGAACCTCTGCATGGAAATGAAAAACCTTTGAGAGATCATTTCACAAAGAGGTCAGTAGATTTGTAAACCACCGACAGTGGTAGTGACATTTTGCCTGTGATGTCTAGAATACTTTAATACTGAGGGTTTTTTTTTTTTTTTTTTTTAGATGGATTTTTACTCTTGCTGCCCAGGCTGCAGTGCAATGGCGCAATCTAGGCTCACCGCAACCTCCACCTTTCAGGTTCAAGCGATTCTCCTGCCTCAGCTTCCAAGTAGCTGAGGGATTACAGGCATGTGCCACCACAGTGGGTTAATTTTTTTTTTTTATTATTTTTAGTAGAGACGGGGTTTTTCCATGTTGGTCAGGCTGGTCTCAAACTCCCGACCTCTGGTGATCCACCTGAGGTCTCTCAAAGTGCTGAGATTACAGGCATGAGCCACCACGCCCGACCAGTACTGACTTTTTAATTGGCAGGGCCTAAGGAAGAGACCCTGAAACATAAGTCTCTGTTCTAATCGGACAGCTCATTAAATGGACATTTCCAGGGTTCACAGTTAAGAAAACCTAAAATGGGGATGAACACAGAATCTTAAGGAGGGCCTGACCTCAGTAAATAACTTCTGTGAAAATTTTTAAATATTTTTCTATTCCCCTCCCCCCTCCAATTTTTAAATATTTAAAATGAATACGGTCCCTACTTTGTGGTTGCTTATTTCACTTTTTCTGTCATAGAACCTCATGTACGATAAGGTTTTGAAAAGTAAGATTGGTCTGACTGGCCTTTTCCAACACTTGTCTCCAAAAATATCCTATCAGAGAGAAGTCAGATGCAGAGGACTCTGTCCTTCCTAGTTTCCTCTACAGAATAATCATAAGCCATCAAATTTGGAAGGAGGCTGATGGATTCTTCATGTTACAGAAGATGAATCTGGGGCCCAGAGTCACACGGCTGGTTGGTGCACAGCCTGAACTAGAACTAGGTATCTCAGCTTCCCAGTCAAGGCTTGCTTTAAAGATCATCAAATCCGTTGACTCTTCCACCTGGTGCTCACCCAAATCCAGCTTCCAGAATGCAGTAATATCATGGACAGGAAAGAGAATCATGTTTATGACAAATGCAAAGCCAAGTGGAAGAGTAAAATATTTAAATTTTTTAAAAAAAGGCACTAAGAAAGAAAATTGACAAAAATGTGGTCCTTATTGTTCAGCTCCCACTTATAAGTGAGAACATGCAGTGTTTGGTTTTCTGTTCTTGTGTTAGTTTGCCGAAGATGATGGCTTCCAGCTCCATCCATGTCCCTGCAAAGAACATGATCTCATTTCTTTTTATAGCTACACAGTATTCCATGGCGTATATGTCCCACATTTTTTTAATCCAGTCTATCATTGATGGGCATTGGGCATTTGGGTTGATTCCATGTCTTTGCTATTGTGAATAGTGCTGCAATTAACATAGGCATGCATGTATCTTTATAACAAAATGATTTCTATTCATTTGGATATATACCCAGTAATGGGATTGCTGGATCAAATGGTATTTCTGGTTCTAGGTCTTTGACGGGTTAATAGTTGCAGCAAACCGCAATGGCACACATTTACCTGTGTAATAAACCTGTACATCCTGCACATGTATCCCAGAACTTAAAATTAACTTAAATTTTAAAAAGTACAAATAGAACTTTTAGGAGAAACAAAAAATGTGATCTAACTTCAGTTATCTACTTGGTGTAATTTCTTCCAAGGCAGCCTGCGCGGAGCTTAGAGGCACTGGAGAGGAGAGAATGTTTCATGAGCCAGCCAAACTGGGCATCCAGGGAAAGAAGTCTTTGCAATATCTGCTTTTGGGACTTGAGATCTAAGCTCTAAGACTTTCTTACCAATTATTCTCTATCTAGTTCATGTACTAGCTCCGTCAGGTCTCTCAGTGAAGACGTAAGCTTCTAAAGGCTAGTTAAGTGTCTGTTACATCCTCTATAGCACCTTGCACACAGCTGAGAATATAGTAGATATTAAGAAGTGGTTTTAGAGTGATCTCTGAATCCTCCATCTGCTACTACATCTATTTTTAAGCCAAGGTAACACCAGAGGTGTCCTATAAACAGCCCAGAGGTTAAAGTACATGCAGGGAGGGTATCTAATCTGAATAAAATACGCTCCTCTTTTTGAGACTAATTCCGAGCATGCTGCACTGAAGATTAGGTGAATGAACTTACCTTGAATGTTGTTTGTTGTCTTGATTCTTAACTTATCTTCTAGATTTTTTTTGTAGTCAGAAGACTAATTCACTTACACCAAGTCATCCCAAGAAAGACTTTTATTTCACCAACAAAGTCTAAAGACAAAGACATCAAAGAAATCTAAATAGTGTGTTAGTGTTCACTAGTCTAAAACTTGGAGATTTTGGTTCAAGATTGCTTCTCAACAAATTTTAGATTTCTATATAGGCTAATCTCCATTCAGGCTCAGATAGGCTAATACTTTTTTTCTCCCATAGAAGGCCAGATGTGAAAGCATCTTATTTATCACAAGAATATTGAATTTATCAAAAGAATATTAGTGAAAAATACCTAATTCAGCTGTTGATACAGAAAACTAATTTTGCAAACTATTCCTTGTTGGCCATTTTACCAGTGGCTCTGGTTAGAATGACTATAACATCTGCTCTAAGCCAAACTATAAAGTAACTTTGTCACCCTGTCCTTTAACTAGACAGGTAAGGCTTTAACAAGATGGTATCTAAGGTCTGCCTCATCAGCTGAAAGAGTGAGCAAATCTAAGAAGGTTCACCATGGATGAAACCATGTCGAAGCAAAAGTGACAACAGAAGGCACCGATGTGTCTGAAAGACCCCACCTGAAGGTCTTCCCATCCATGGTAAGGGCTCAATAAATGTAACTGACTTGGAATCTTTCCTCCCCTAAAAGCTACTGCTAAATGCTGATCCTCCCCCTAAGGATTCACCACGTGCCATTGATGCCAGCCCTCCATGTGCCAAGTCCAGCCCTTAATGACTTTCTTGCTAAGAAAGTTGTAGGGGAATAGAACAGGGTCAGTCTGCCCTAAAACCCACTAAAAGGAGAATTGAGGGAAAGGTTTGCTGGACTTAGAAGCCCGAAGCATTTAAGATATATGAAATGGAAAGTTGAGTCAGAGAACTGAATTCTCTGAACTTTTCTAGCACCCTCCCTCTGGGGAGTTTCTGAGAAGAGCAAAAGTCATTTCCCAACAGCTTCATTCAGAGGTTAGGGAACCGATCTCTCATTAATCCAATTATAAACCAGGGGCTTCTACTTCCTTCTTCATGATTAGCCCCCTCATATTCTGGCCCCCATGGGTTTCCCTCTCTATTCTCAAGTAAGTGACAGAGGAGAATCTAACATCCCTTCACCCCCGTCCCCACCACAGATACACTCAAGGGGCCCTTGGCAACTTCTTCTGCCCTCGTGCATCATTGGACCAATGATGTTGGTGAATGCCAGGAAGACTCTAACCAAGTGGACCTGGACCACTTCATGCGTAAATGCTGGACATGTCACTTGAATCACAGCATACTAGACATGTAATTTATGCCAGTATTAGTGAATATTGTAGATGTTCATTTTATGCATATCACCTTGTTTTAGAATGTCATGGCCTACAGTATAAGAATTCTTTTGTCCTTACTGAAAATGAACTAGTCTATGTGTCTATAAACCTTTGTGAATTATTGTGCACAAATAGCTTTAAAGGCATGTATTCGTTCTCTCTCTTTCTCCCTCTTTCTGTCTCTCTCTCTCTCTCTTTCTCTCTCTCTCTCTCTCTCACACACACACACACACACACACTCTCACACA
This sequence comes from Saimiri boliviensis, assembly GCF_048565385.1. Lineage (NCBI taxonomy): Eukaryota > Metazoa > Chordata > Mammalia > Primates > Cebidae > Saimiri > Saimiri boliviensis. Next base: position 115,953,750 of record NC_133454.1, on the reverse strand, counting down.
TGCACATACACGTACACTCTTACACAGATGAACTTCTACTTCTTCCCTCATGACTAGCCCCCTCAAATTCATTATGTCCAATTCATTCACTTTAAAGATGGGAAAATAGCCAAAGAGAAAAAATTACTTGTACTTGCAGCTTGGTTAAACCAGCTCTCTCCTAACTCCTACTATAAGAGTCATCCAACTGCTTGTTCTTAAAGTTCTAAGCATTTCATGACATATTCTCAACACATGGTTTTTACATGCAGGGGTTTCAGAAAGACTCAAGTTGACTGTGTCAACTGCTAGACATAGTTTGCTAAGCAACAGCACATTACATTTGTGTTGGGCATTATTATATCTTTCAAATTTTCCAATGTCTCACATACAGTGAAAGTAACACTCTATTGGAGTAAGTAGTATTCCTATTTGACAGATTAGGTAGCTGAGGCTCATAAGAGTTAAGAGAATGGTTCAAACCTATGAAACTAATAAATTGCCCAGTCGGGCCGAATGACAAGGTGTTCCAGTACTTGCCCACTCAGAATCTGTGACCGGCAGCTGATGTCTTTTTAGGAAGCAAACAAGCCAGTGGAAAGTTGAACAAGGTTTCCCCACTCCCATCTGCTTCTGCTCTACGCAGCCATGCTACTTCTTGAAAGTTCTGTGCCCTTGGCTAAACAAAGCATGAAACAGGGGTGTGAGTGTGGCCTCATCCTTTTCTCCATATCCCTCCTGAAACACTATTAAAACTCAAGTTCTATTTTTTTAAATCCCAGGGTATTCTCCTATTTAAAGAAATCTGTGTTAGGTCCTTTTACATATTACAGTAATAACATCCCAACTCATCAGTTTCAAATGAAATAGCATTGGCTGCTGTCATAGCCACAGCCTTTCTCATCTTCCTATTAAAATACTCTGCTAAACATTTTAGGTGAAACTTTATGTGATTCTCAAATGACACTATGAAATGAGTACTCACATTATCCCATTATGTAGGTAAGAAAACTGAGGCATAAACTAGTAAGAAACTGTCTGATGATCACACTTGCCAAGTGACAGAGTTATAATTTAAAAGTAGAGAGTCTGACTCCAGAGCCTGTGCTATAAACCTCAAACAATAGGTAATGAGGCCATACTGATTTTTAAACAGCCAATATTTTACCTGTCCCCTCCTGCTATCAGCACCTTTCTCTCTACATCTAAGATTGTTCAAAATCTGGAAACTAACTTGAATAAAAATAGGAGACAATCGAGAGCGATGGGGGAGATTCGTGGCAGCACATTATCCTTGGTAGGGACAGTGCCACAAGTAGATCTTTTCAGGCAGGGACAAATGCTGGAAGTAAATGTAATTTACCCCAGTATTAGTGAATACTGTAGGTGTTCATTTTATTCATATCTCCTTGTTTTAGAATGTCATAGCCTGCAGTATAAGAATTTTTTTGTCCTTACTGAAAATGAAATATTCTGTGTGTCTATAAACCCTTGTGAATTATTATGCACAAATAGCTTTAAAAGGGTGTATTTACCCTCTCTCTCCTACAGACACACACACACACATGCGCGCACACATGCACATGAATGTGCTATCCAGAGTTATCAGCTCCCTGGTATATTTTTATTATTTTCATTTAAGAATATATCTTGGTGGTCTTCCAAAGCAGCATGTATGAATTTGCTTAATAGTTTTTTAGTTATGTATGGTATTTCAGATGTATGCATGTAAACATTTATTTAACAGCTCTTAAATATATAGACATTTAGGGTGTTTCTAGATGTCTATTATTACAATCATTAGTACATTGAAAATTCTGATTCACATGTACAAATAGATTTCTAGGATACAGTTTCACAAGTGGCACGCTAGTTCAAAGGATGTAAGCATTTTTCATTTAGATAATGTCAAATTGCTTTCAAAAAGCTTTTTATAAAATTATATTTCCAACATCAGTTTCAGAAAAATCCACATAATATCTTATACCATATGCAAATTGTATATTTTCAGTCTTCTTTTATTTTTCTAGAAAACGTTTTTAATCAAGAATGATCTCAGAGGAATACACAAAGAAGGAAATAAGATTAACTTACTTTGGTTTTGCATATGAAAAATTTCATTGAGCATGAAATTCTTGAATAAAAGCAAAAGTATACTACTAAGACAAGAGTTCAGAAAATATACTTATTTTCTTGGAAAAAAATACTTCAATGATCAGTTTGAAAATTTCAAAACAGAACTGAAATCTGTATAAGATGACTAAATATAAATTCCAGAAATTAAAGATACAATATTTAAAATTGAGATCTCAGTGAATTGTTTCAATAGCACATTTGACATGACTAAAGAAAATTAGTGAACTGTAAGCTAATCACAGAGAAGCTAAAGTACTAATCAACACTAGACTTTTATAAGTTGAGGATAAATTTTTCAACTCTAGAATAGACCTAAAGAAAAACTAAAATAATAAGTAATTTCCCAACTAAGAAAAGCAGAAAAAGGAAACAGAATATTTATGAAGCCAACATTACCCTGATACCAAAATCTGGCAAAAACACAATGAAAAAAGAACATTACAAGCCAATATTCCTGATGCACTTAGACGCAAAAATCCTCATCAAACTACTAGCAAACTGAATCCAGAAGCGTATCAAAAAGTTAATTCATCACAATGTAGTAGGTTTTGTTCATAGGATGCAAGGTTGGTTCAATATATACCAATCAATAAATGTGTTTTGCCACATAAAAAGAAATAAAAACAAAAGCCATATGATCATCTCAATAGACACAGGAAAAGCTTTCTATAAAATCCAGCATCTCTTCACAATAAAACCTTCAACAAACTGGGCATCAAAGAACATCCCACAAAATAATAAGAGCCAGGTATGACAAATCCACAGCTCACATCATTCTGAATGTGCAAAAGGGGGATTCATTCCCCTTCAGAACTGGAACAAGACAAGAATACTCACTCTCACCTCACCTCTCCTATTTAACATAGTACTAGAAGTTCTAGCCAGAACCATCAGGCAAAAGAAATAAATAAAAGGCATCCACAAAGGAAAAGAAGAAGTCAAATTCTCTTTGCTTATGATATGATTCTATACCTAGAAAACCCTAAAGACTCCACCAAAAGGCTCCTAGAACTGATTAACAACTTCTGTAGTTTCAGGATACAAAATCAATTCACAAAAATCAGTAACATTTCTACATACCAACAACACACAAGCAGAGAGCCAAAGCAAGAAGACAATCCCATTCACAATTGCCACCAAAAAATAAAAAATCTAGGAAGACCTCTAACCAACTGGGTGAAAGATATCTACAAGGAGAATTACGAAACACTGCTGAAAAAAATCCAAGATCACACAAATAAAAGGGGTAAGAGTCCATGCTCATGAACTGTAAGAATCAGTATCCTTAATATGGCCATACTCCCCAAAGTAATCTACAGCCTTAATGCTATTCCTATCAAACTACCAATGTCATTTTTCACAGATTTAGTGAAAAAATGTATATTTATTTTATCATGTAGCCCAAAAGAATCCTGAATAGCCAAAGGAATCCTAAGCAAAGTGAGCAAAGCAGGAGGCATCACATTACCTGATTTCAACCTATACTAAAAGCCTACAGTAACCAAAACAGCATGGTACTGGTACAAAACAGACACATAGACCAACCAATGGAATAGAATAGAGAGATCAGAAATAAAACCTTATGCTTACAGCCATCTGATCTTTGACAAAGTTGACAAAAACAAGCAATGGGGAAAGAATCCCCTATTCAATAAATGGTGCTGGGAAAGCTGGCTAGCTATATGCAGAAGAATAAAATAGGATTCCTACCTTTTACCATAAGGGACTTTAACAAATCAACAAGCAAAAAACAAACAGCCCCACTAAAAAGTGGGCCAAGGGCAGGAACAAACACTCCTCAAAAGGAGACACACAGGCAGCCAACAAACATATGAAAAAATGTTCAACATCACTAATAATTAGAGAAATGCAAATCAAAACCACAATGAGATATCATCTTACAGCAGTCAGAATGGTTATCAAAAAATAATAGATGCTGGGGAGGCTGCAGAGAAAAGGCAACATTTATACACTGCTGGTGGGAATGTAAATCAGTTCAACCACTGTGGAAAGCAGTTTGGAGATTTCTCAAATAACTTAAAACAGAACTGTCATTCAATCCAACAATCCCACCATTGGGCATATACTCAAAGGGTAATATATTGTTCACCAGAAAGACACACGTACTCGTATGTTCATTGCAGGGCTATTCACAATAGCAAAGACATGAAATCAACCTAGACGCTCATCCATGGTGGAATGGACAAAGAAAATGTGGTGCACATACATCATAGAATACTCTGCAGCCATAGCAAAGAACAAAATTGTGTTCTTTGCAGCAACATGGATACAGCTGAAGATCTTTATCCTAAACAAATTAATGCAGGAACAGAAAACCAAATACATTATGTTCTCACTTATAAGTGGGAGCTAAACATTGGGTACTCATGGTCACAAAGATGGAAGCAAGAGACGCTGAGGACTATAAATTGGGAGGAGGTAGATGGGGATATAAACAAAACAAGCTTGGCCATGAGTTATCTGTTGAAATTGTGTTATGCGTAAAAGAGATTCTTTATACTATACCATCTATTTTGATACATATTTACATTTTCGATAATAAGAAGGTTACAAAATGAATCTAGCAAGCTTCACAGCCTGATGCCTTTCAAAAAGAGCTCCATTTGGTCCTGTGAGTTCAATGGGTGATTCTGTTGCCTAATTCAACTAGATGATTGGCTAATTCTGCAGACTATTTTGGAATGACTCTTTTATGCAAGGTATTCATCAGAATGCCAAAGGAAAGAGTGGAGGCTTAACTGAGTTTGCTGTATGACAGTTGCATGCCTATTGGCATTTACATGTATTATGAGCAGCAAAAAAATAATATATGTAAACAGTGGCTTTTATACCTATGTCAAACAATTTCCTATAATAGACAGACAGGCAACCCTTGAAATGTGCATGACCTGTAGGGGAGAAAAATGTCAAAACTCTACTGAAGAACACAAAAAAAGACATGAACAAATGGAAAGACGTGGTTTTGGATGGGAAGACTCACAGCATTATAGTGTCTATTATTTCTAAATACATTTGCAAGTATTTACATGAAATATAAATTTATTTCAATCAAATTAATAGGTTATTTTAGGATATGGGGGGCAGAAAGAGAAATAAAAGTATATTTAAAGTTTATATTTTTAAAAATATCCAGGAGAAGTTTGAAAAAGAATGTAGGAAATGAGAATAAATAAAAGGTTCCTCTTCAAAGTTTTCCACTTAGATCATTATGAATAAAGAACCATTTCTTCAAAGGTTAATTTATTTTAAAGTTTTGCTAATAATCTTAAAGTAGCTATTAGTCATAATAAAGAAATAAGTGCATCCCGTGTTCTTAGTTCTTACACTTTAACCTGGATGTTTGCCCTGAAATGCTTGGACAAGCCCAGGCAAATCTTAGGTCAAAGTTTATTCCTTTTCCTTATTTGAAAATGTTATTGCTTCTCTAAGCATTCCTCAAGTTACTTCTTCTTTTCCTTTGTTCTCCTCTGACTTTACATCTTTAGAAAATTTCCAAGTTTTTAGCCAATCAGGTCAAGCATAGAATGGGAGGTCCCATTCTGGCCAATGGAAACTGGGCACAGCAGTAGGGCAACTGTGTCAGGTTATGAAAGTTGTAAATGTCCCTGTCTCCTTGTTCAGGTGTGCTCTTGTGGCAAGACTACTGGTGAATTGCACCCTTCCTGCAGGAAGTAAAACTAGCCTAGCTGAGTAATCCATTGTCTCAGTGTGGATTTTTCCCAACATTATAAATCCATTTCCAACAACAAAAAGCAACAAAAAGGGCCTAGCCCACCAGATATTAAAACATTCTGTAAAACTTCCAGAATAAGAAACAACATGACTCTGGATACTCCATAAGCCATAAAGGAAAATAATAATAATTTACATAGAAAGGAAAGACTTCTATATGAAAAAAAAATCATAAAAAGTCAAAAGACCAATGACCAGGACAAAAATCTACAATTCATGTTGGAAAGGACTAATTGTTATATGTAAATAGTTCCTAGAACATAATAAGAACCACAACCCAAATATGAACACATAATAAGAACTGTTTACAAAAACCACAAATGGCCCTTAAAAATATGAAAAGATCTGTCAGAATCTGACAAAAAAATAAATAAAATTATTTCAACATTATTCAACATAAAAGAAATAGAAATTTAAATTATCCTGTGCTCCCATTTTTCAACTATCAGATTAGCAAAATCCCAAAATTTAACAATATATTTTGCAGGAAAGACAAAATTGTTGGTGAGAGTACAAGTTGGTATGACTATTGTGAAGGGCAATGTGGTCATCACCATCCAATCACAAAGAAATACACACTTCCTGGACAATTCATAATATTGAGCATCTTTTCATATACCTGTTGGTCATTTTTATATCTTCTCTAGATAAATGTCTATTTAAGTTCTTAGCCCATTTTTAAATCAGGCTATTGGTTGTTTTGCTATTGAGTTTTATGTGTTCCTTTTATGTCTTAGAGATTAGCCCTTTGCAGATATGTGGCTTGCAAATATTTTCTCCCATTCTTTAGGCTGTCTTTTTGCTCTGTTGATTGTTTCTTTTGCTGTGCAGCATTTTTGCTTGATGTAGTCTTGCTTTTTTAATTTTGCTTTTGTTGCCTGTGCTTTTGGTGTCAAACCCATGAAATCATTACAAAACTCAACATCACGAAGCTTTTCCCCTAAGTTTCCTACGCTTTCTTTTAGGAGTGTTATAGTATCAGGTTCTACATTTAAATATTTAAATCATTTTGAGTTGATTTTGTGTATAGAGTGAGATAAGGGTCTAATTTCATTCTTCTGTATGTGGATATTGTTTTCCTAATGCCATTTATTGAAGAGACTGTTCTTTCCTCATAGTTTATTCTTCACATGCTTGTCAAAAAAAAAAAGTAGATTATAGATATGTGGATTTGTGTCTGGGCTCTCTATTCTATTCCATTAGTCTATGTCTGTCTTTATGCCAATACTAAACTGTTTTAATTACTATAGCTTTGTAATATATTTTAAAATCAGGACATGTGAAATCTCCAACTTTGAAAAACATACATTTGTTCCAGCAGTTTTATTTCTGAAAATATATCTTACAGATTAGTTGTACATATTTAAATTAAGATTATTTGCTGCAACACTATTGGAAAACAATCCAAATACCCACCCGTAGAAGACTACCTAAGAAACTAATGGTATGCGAACACCATATGTTCTCACTAATAAGTGGGAGTTGAACAATGAGAACACATGGACACAGAGAGGGAAACAACACACACCAGGGCCTGTTAAGGAGTTGGGGGCTGAGGGGAAGGAACTCAGAGGGCAGGTCAATAGGTGCAGCAAACCACCATGGCACACATGTACCTATGTAACAAACCTGCACATGTATCACATTTTTTTAGAAAGAATAAAGAATGCTATCACACGTGTAAAAGGCAGAAATAAATGAGAATGTACATATTATACTTGTATTTGCTTAAAGAAACTCTCTGAAAGAGGCTGGGCACAGTGGCTCAGGCCTGTAATCCCAGCACTTTGGGAGACCAAGAGGGGCGGATTACATGAGGCCAGGAGCTCAAGATGACCCTGGCCAACACAGTGAAATCCCATCTCTACTAAGAATACAAAAGGTAGCTGGGTGTGGTGGCTCGTGCATGTAGTCCCAACTACTCAGGAGGCTGAGGTAGGAGAATCACTTGAACCTGGGAAGCAGAGGGTTCTGTGAGCTGAGATTGTGCCACTGCACTCCAGCCTGGGAAACAAGACAAGACTCTGTCTCCAAAAAAAAATAAAAGAAAAAGAAAGAAACTCTGGAAAAAAATACAGGAAACTAAGAAAACCAAAAGAGAAATAGGAATGGGGAAAGGATTGAAATGAAACTTTTCACTTGTGTATCTTTTCATTTTATTTTTAAAACTTGATGAAGACTACCTTTGTACAAAAGTAAATCAAAAATTTAAGTAATTTTTCAAAGAAAATAATGTCTCTAATCAACGGTGTAGGATAATCTAAACACAAAAACAATGGAATAAATCATTTTTTAAGAAAACTATCTGAATCATTTTACATTGTATGCATGTGTCACAATATCACTCTGTATCTCACAAATATGTATAATTATTATGTGTCAAGTAAAAATAAAAGGTAAAAAATAAAATATAAAATTTTAAACTGATAGATTTTACTGTAAAGAAATGTAAAGCTTTTAAACATTGACAACTTTGTAAATCAGGCCCAAAACCAATTAAACATGAAAACATTCATCCTCACAAAAAATTAAAAGGGCAAATTAACAGTAAGATGTCTTTCTAATTTAAAATCTTTATTTTTATTTTTATAGATTTAGGGGGTATGTAAGTTGTTTTGTTACATGGATATATTGCATAGTGGGGAAGTCTAGTTTTTTAGTGTAGCCATCACCGGAATAGTGTATATGGTAACCATTAAATAATTTCTCATCTCTCACTCCTCCCCCACTATTAACTTTTTATTATAAAATGATTTGACTTACAAAAAAGTTCCAATAAAGAACAAAGAATTCCTGATTTCCCTTAATCCAGATTTCCCAAATATTGGTATTTTCCCATATTTGCTTTATCCTTCATTCTATCAATAAATATGCAGACAAACAGATGGGTAGAATTTTTTCTGATACAATGGAAGTGTGGACAAGTAGGTCAAAGGATGAAAACCTGTAGTTATGTAGAATAAGTCTAGAGATCTAATATGCAACATAAGGACCATAGTACATAATATGGTATTATATGCTGGAAATCTGCTGAGTAGATTTTAGGTACTTTTACCACGAAAAAAAGCAAACGCTGGAAAGTAATAGGCATGTTAATTTGCTTGACTGACTAATAATTTCACTGTGTATAGTATATGTAAATCAAAACAGCAAGTTGCTCATCTTAAAGACATACAATAAAAATGATAATTTTTCTGAAATGTTTTGAAAGCTGCCAACATGCTGTCCCTCTATCTCTAGATATCTCAATAAGCAATTCCTAAATCCAAGAACATTCTCTGAGACAAACACAGTACAATGATCAAAATCAGGAAATTAACATTCATGTAACTTTATTATCTCATCTACAGAGTTTTGTCCCACAAATGTCCTTTATCTAATACCCAAGATCCAATCGAGGATCACATGTTGCCTTTACTCATCGTCTATCTTTAATCTGGAGTAATTCTTCCTTCTTTATCTTTACACATTTGAAGAGTGAAGGACAGTAGTTTTGCAGAATGTTCTTTGGGCTCTCCTTGTGTTTTTTTATGATTAGACTCAGTTTATGTATTTTTGGTAAGAATAGCATAATAATGATACTGTGTGCCTCTCCAGTGCACCATATCAAGAGGCGCATGGCATCAATGGGTCTCATTTCTCGTGATGTTAACTTTGGGGAATTGTTTAGAGGAGAGGGACTATAAAGTTACATTTTTCTCTTTGTAATTCATACTCCTAGGTATCCTGAGGAAAGATACTTTAAGACAATGTAAAATCATATTTCTTATCCAAAAAAAAAAAGTGTTTAATGACAGAATTCTGCTCTGTCAAGAGTACTTTCACAAGGTAGTTGAAACAATGTAACACCTTGCACAAAAGGTCTTTACACTCTTAACACTAAATTCACTCCAGGAAATAAGCCTAAAAGAAAACCAGAAGGATGATTAAAGATGTCTATTCAAGAATATTTACTACAGTGTTATTTATGGTGGTAAAAAAATTAGTACATGCACAAAAGGAAATATTATCCAAACTTTTTTTAAAAGAGGGAGGCCGGGCAGAATAATCTGGAACTAACAAGTCCTGTGAACTTTCCCTTCAACCTATTCTGCACCTTCAGTTTGGACTCAGCAATTGTTCTGAACCCAAGCATCAATACCACGTCTCAGCCTCTACTTCTCATGGAGTCTTAGTGTCCGAATCCACAGCCTCTTCATGGCCTTCTTCATTTCAGCATTTCTCAGGGAGTAGATGACAGGGTTCAGGAGCGGGGTTATCACCGTGTAGAACACAGCCAACACCTTGTCTACAGGCAGCGTGGTAGAAGGCCTCAGATAGATGAAGATGCAGGGCCCAAAGAACAGGCTAACCACGGTGACATGAGACCCACAGGTGGAGAGAGCTTTGCGCCGCCCCTCCGAGCTCCAGGCCCTCAGGTGGAGCAATATGACCAAGTAGGATGCTAAGAGGACTCCCAGACTGATCACAGACAAGGTCCCCCCATTGGCAACAATCAGCAGACCAATGAGGAAGGTGTCAGAGCAGGCAAGTTTGAGAAGGGGAAGCAGGTCACAGAAATAGTGATTGATCACATTGGGGCCACAGAAGGGCAAGTGGAAGACGAGAAGGATTTGGGCAAAGGAATGCACAAAGCCTCCCACCCACGCTGTTCCTACAAGGACAGCACACACCTGACGGTTCATGATAGTGGTATAGCTGAGGGGCTTGCAGATGGCCACATAGCGGTCATAGGCCATCACAGTGAGCAGGAATATCTCAGCGCCACCAAAGAAGTGCATGAAGAAAAGCTGGGCCATGCAGCCCCACCAAGATATGGCTTTCCTTTCAGCCAGCAGATCCAAGATGAGTTTGGGGGCTGTAACAGAGGAGTAGCAGATCTCCACGAAGGCGAGGTAGCTGAGGAAGAAGTACATTGGGGAACCAAGACTTCTGCTGGTCATGACAGTGAGCACAATGAGGAAATTCCCCAGCACGATTGCTGTGTACAAGAACAGAAACATCACAAAGCAAACTCTCTGCGCCTTTTGACTGGGAGAAAGTCCCAGAAAAATGAATTCAGTCACATTGTGTATGTTAGCCATGAGGTTGTCACCAAGAGGCAGCAATATGGGTAGTGTGACCTGAAATGATACAAAAGACTTCTTCCCCGAGTGACTGAATTATGTAAAAGCCCTCACATAGCTGAGACGCTTGTAACTTAGAAATGGAAACATGAGTAGGAGTTAGTTATGTGTAGAAAGGAAGAGCATTCCAGGAAGGCAGAGAGCAAGCACGAAGTCCTTGTGTGTGGCTGGAATAAAGGAAGGAACAGCAAAAAATAATGCTGTAGATAGACATCAGTACAAATTTGTGAAGGACTGTTACGGCCTTCAGGGACCCTAACTGTCCCAAAGTAATTTTACTTTCCAGTTGATGAACATACTTGATGATTTTCCATTGTCTGCAGAATCAGACAAAGTCTGTAGTACGTAGAGACCCAAAGTACGGAAAGCACTGTCCAGTGGAAATAGATCAGAGGAGGAGCTCTGTTAGGAAGTTAGAAAGTCCCCTCATTGGACAATGTAGAAACAGCCAGGATAGTGTTACTGTCTCCATGTCTCCATGTTAGATGTCTTTCTATTGCCTTTGAGTGTTTTAAATTATCTTGTGCCTACAGCTTTCTTTCATTCCACCTCTTTCTCATTTTTTTTTTTTTTTTTTTGAGACAGGGTCTTACTTTGTCACCCAGGCTGGAGTGCAGTAGCGTGATCTTGGCTCACTGCAGCCTTGACTTCCCCGGGCTCAAGTGAGCCTCCCACCTCAGCCTCCTGAGTAGCTAGGACTGCAGGCATGTGCCACCACACCCTGCTACTTTTTATATTATTTGAAGAGGCAGAGTTTCACCATGTTGTCAAACAATCCACCCACTTCGACCTCCCAAAGTGCTGGGATTACAGGCATGAGCCACTGCTCCTGACCTCCTTTTCTATCCTCGGTTTGCAGAACCATGTCCTCAACCTCTCCACGTACCATTCAGGGTCTTTAGAAGAGATCTCCCTGGTAGACCTCCTTTGACAATCAACATCTCCTCTTATTTCTGCTTCTCCCTCTAATTCTCATATTCTACACTTGGTCACTTGGTGAGCTTGTCCTCTTCCAAGGGCCCAGCTCAACTCAATCCATGCACAATTCTCCTCTTCACTGGCACCTTCAGTTTCTCCAATCACATCCTTCAGTGGCAACAAAGGTCCAACACCCCCCAACACCTCCCCCGCCACACACACACACGCATGCACATACATCCCAGTGCCCCCTCATGCTCTGACACATCCTTCTTCATAGCCCAGGCTTTTAATACCTCAGGGCATCACCAAGACTGCTCACTGACTGACTGGCAGGCTGTCCCAGTCCACGCTAAACTCTGTCCAAGGTGGCTGAGGTTTTGTATATCCACATAGTCTCTCCTATGGTAACACTCCCAGGCACCTGAGCCTGGGAGCCAGATCACTTCCACTCAGACCACAAAGCTTCCTTGCTTCTATGAGTGGGGCAATCTCAAGTGATTAAAGATCACCATGAGCCAGAAGGAAATCACTGATAGAGCGTATAGTTACAGAAACAAAGAAAGGCCAGCCCCAAACTCTCAGATCAGCTGGGGAACTTTACCAAGAAGTTTCTCACAGAAGAAAGCACTAACAGTCTGAACTACTGGATTCGTAGTCAGATTTTTCAGGGAGTGTTTGTGTAAGATCTAGAAAGTTCTTTAACCTCTCAGAGACTCAAGGTCCAACTGTAACCATGCAGATAATACCTCCCTTACAGGTAGGTCCCTAAATCCCACTCCCAGTCCATCCCAAGATAAGTTAAGGGCCAGTCCTATGAGCTGCCCTGGATTCCTCTCCAAGATAGGCAGTCCATCTCCCCAGTTTACAGGCCCTCTCGGCCTGGGGCCCCTCTTCTCTCAGGACATTTTGGAATCCCAGCACTTACCACACTGAATTCTCATTGTTTTGGAGTGGCCATCTGCCCACTGGAGTGTGGGTTTCCTTAAGGCAGAGTTGACAGTTGCTCACCACTCCATCTCCAATGCTTACTGCAGTGCCAGCCATGCAACAGCATTCAGTGAACGTAGAAAGAATGAGTAATATTGGATATGTATCTTCCCAGCCTTCTAAGCACAGTATTTGGTACACTGTTGGTGTTCAGTAACTATTAAGAGAAGAAAGTTCCCCAAGGACTAACACCACTCCTTCTTCATCTCTGAATCGCAGAGCCTAGCACTTGGGATCGCCTCAAAGATCAGATGGATGTGAAAGTCCCTTGTAATGTGTTATACACTTCCTGGAACCATTCTCTTTACTTTCAAGGTGGAATTAATCGTCACTACCAAAGAAGCCCATGGTCACAAAACAAAACTCACCCCAGTGTTTCTGTGGCTTTGCCGTTCTCACCACAGTTACCTATTCTGTTCTAACCACGGAGACGTAAATAACACTCTGAGAACAGCCCTACGCTCACACACGTTTCCCAGTTCACCAATCAAGAAGCATTACAAAAGGCCACATTACCAGCCAGAGCTCCTGCTTCACTGGAGTCACAAGACAGAGAAGATCTGCTCCCCTCCAGCCTCAGCCTTAGAAATGCTGAGAAATGCTAAGCCTCTTGGGTTTCAATTACACCTGATTTTAAAGAAGAGCAAAGCAGACTTGCCCCGCAAGGTGTTCCGCAGAGAACTTAGAACCTGGCAGCTCAGCCCCGAGTTCACCGTGCTTAAGACACTAGGGGAGGAGGCATGTGATCAGGTGAGAGAAGCTGGGTCCCTAGAGACCTGTACCCTTTCGCCTTCCTAATCAGGCAGACCACCTCTTGGGAAGCAGGGCCTCAAACTCCTTGTAGGAAACAACTTGCAGAAAACAACTCACACTGGTAGGAAAATCTCAGACTTCCTTGTAGGGAACAAGTTAAGAAAGAAACAGAAATTGTGAACGAACTCAATTCACCCCACGTTTGCACGTACTCTACATGTGGCTGTTCAGAGGTCCATGAGCTATTGCCCCTGCTTATCAAGAACTCAGTCACACGGCCTTACATAAAATAACACCATTCAGAATAGGGGGCCCATGGAATAGAGACCACGAGTGTCTGGAAACTGAAATACCACTTCTCTGTGTCTGGTGTGAAAGAGTTATGGATCAGTGGTTTTCAACCAAGGGCAATTTTGCCCCCAGAGGATATTCAACAAGGTCTGGGAACGTTTTCCATTGTCACAACCTGGCTAGGAAAAGAGTGCTACTTACATCGAGTAGGTAGAAGCCACCGATGCTGTGAAAGTTCCTACAATGCACAAGACAAGCAAAGAATGATCTCACCCAAAAAGTGAAAGAAGCCACACAGAAAAGGGTACATGCTTTCATTTAAACAAGCTTAGGACAGGTTAAACTAATTCATGATGAGAGAAATTAGATCAGTGGTTGCCTGAGGAGGGTGGAGATTGCCTGGAAGGAGTCAGAAGAGAAGTTTCCGGGATGATAGAAATATTCTACATCTTAGTCAGGAAGTCGGTTCACAGAAATACAAATTCGTCAAAACTCATTAGATTGTACACTTAAGGTCTACACATTCTGCTGAATGTGAATTTTACTTCAATTACTGAGAATACATTTTAAATGTTATTACCACAAAAACAATAACTTTGTGAAGTAATATATGTGAATTAGCTGGATTTTGCCATTCCATAATGTGTGCGTGTGTGTGTATATATATATATATATATATATATATATATATATATATATATGTATTTCAAAATGTATCATACATGATAAACACAAATTTTATCTGTCAACTTTTTTAAAAGTAAAAATTAAACAAAATTATTTTCATAAAGTAAAATCTAACAGGAATGGGAAACCACAATGAAGGAAACCTCTGGTCTGGGAATCAGAGTATCCTAATTTGTGCCCAGGCTTTGTGCTGGATTTACCCTGGAGCAGATATCACTAGTGTTCCTAATAGTTATTCTCTTCTACTTCCTTCTACAGTACTAGAACCCCTGAATTTTTATCAGGGCACATGCTCACCTGGAGTGAAAATTATACTACCCAGTCTCCCTTGAAAACTCAAGGAACGGGACATGCCTTATTTCGTCTCTTCCTGCTTTCTGATAACAGGATGCTGCCATTATGACTGGCGCTCCAGCAGCCATTTGGGGACATGCAGTGACCTTAGGAATGAATATTATAAAGGATGGAGAAACAAAATAGAGAATATTTCTAATCCAGATCGTTAGCTTTTTGACTTTTATCTTGGTTTAGAATCTGATCCTTGCAGCTGAAACCTAATCTAAATGATGTTTCATGTCAAACTGTACATTGGGAATGATTAATTCATACTTCATTGATATCACAGGATTGCAATGAGACATGAGTGAATTAATGAATGTGAAAGGGCTTTGAAATATGCATAAGGTATTATGTGAATACAGGATATATCAATTAATAAGTTCAAATATAGATTTAATGAATTAGTTTGGACAGTTGGTATTTTTTGTTGCAAGATAATATATGAACACTATTTCTGTCTCTCAAATAAGTTCTTTTCTGGCTGCTTCAAGCAATCTCACTTCTGGTTCAAACCCTTCCCAAATGATAAAGTCTAATAATGCTGACATCATTTCAATATATTTCATCCATTGTGCAGCTACTGAGCATCTACCACCTGTCACTCATCACACTAGGTGCAAAGCAGCAATTCACCTAAAATCAACTCGGCAACCATAGTCTGCCAGATGGCCAAATTACCAACAGTCAATTCACAAGATTAACCAATTCAACAATTTCACCATGAGGCATATGGCCAGTTCACTGAATTATTAATTCACCAAAGATATGCTTCCACTTCCAATCTCAGCTGAAAGGCTGATTTTTTTTTTTTTTTCATTTAAAAACATCACTTCTTTATTTCAAAGGAAAATAAAAGACCCTCCCAACCCTGTCCAAAAAAACCCAATAATAATAATAACAATAATAAAAATCCTATTAGAAACCATAAGGAAGCACTGAGAGTTTGAGTATTACATTCTTCAAGTATGCTGTTTGGATTTTTTATTTTTAGGTTGTTAACTATACACATATAAAAAAAAACCCTTAAAAGTGCGGCCAAGGGATTTTGCTTAAAATTAAGTATTTAGAGGGCTACTTAAAAATACTGTAGTAGGACTGTGCAGTGATCCTTTGGGGGATGATGCTTTCACTTTTGTATCCTAGCAAAGGTTAAGGGGCAGGTTCAAAAGTGATCATACTTTCAAGGGTAGCTTAAGTGACCAACTTGGGTGAGAAAGCCAGGGAGATCCATGTGTTCTTCCACGGACAAGGAAAATCCACCCTGAATCCAAAAATTCAGACATGGAATGTGGTTGTAAAACATACACAAAGTCAGCATCCACCACATCTGGATCAACAAATCCATTGAACATAAAAAAGCAATTTGCAAACACAATTTCCAGACAGTTAAATCAAGGGCAAAGCCCTCAAGGCAGCAAAGAGGCCATGTTCAATGTTTATGCTTAGCAAAATCGTTATAAAGAACTGTGAGGTAAGTATGTCAAGTCTAGTAAATATTAACCACTTTTAATCCAGACCATTGACTTTTCTGCTCTCCTTTGATATGCACATTCAGCAGGTCAAGTCTAGTGAGTTTGTACGACATTAACAACCACTGAACCTCGGTAGCATGCAACAAGAAGCATTTATTCTCAAGTTCATGGGTCTGCAGGTGGGCTGAGGAAGCTCTGCCTCAGGCCACAGCTCGGGTGGGTCGGCTAGAGAAGTTCGGCTCCATGTGTGTTCATTCATTCCGTAGTTCAGCCTACAGTGCAGCTGCCCATCATCTCATGATCATGACAGAGACACGGGGAGGCAAACAGAAATACACAAGTCCTGGTAAGGCCGAGGCTGTCACTGCTACAATGTCATTTCCACCCACCCCATGTCATTAGCCAAAGGGAGTCACATGACTGAGCCTAAAGTCAGGGGATGGAAACATGTATTCTACATCTGATGGGAAGGACTGCAGAGTGACAAGGAACAGGGTACAGACATAAGAATGAAAGAACTGAGGCAGATCATTCAATCTGTTTCAGGTAAGTTTGGTTAACACACGTGAAAACATACCCAGGTATAATTCCTCATCTATTACCTGTACTTTTTTTGAGAAAAGTCAATTCAAGAATGAAGAAAAATAAGGAAGTTGACTAGACTGAAAATTCGCTGGAAGAGTGAAACCAACGTACACAAAATTCTTAATATTCATTATTTCTAATAAAATTGAAATTGAAAATACACAAAAATCCTCCTCCCCCAAATTGCTTAATGCAGGCATCTGCAAAAGATAAGTTTGTAAGTTTCACAAATGGTTAACACAATTGGGTTTTGATGAATCAGAAGTTCAGTTATATGGTAATTCAGTTAAATTAGCAAAATGTTATTTGGCAAATTTATCTGTAGTGAATTGACCCAGAACCAGAACCCAAGGACACACATGCAAACAAGATCCAAACCCTGCCTGCAAGGACCCCAAAGATGACTTGATTCCTACTCACAACTACCAGGCACTCGTATTCCAGGGCCACTCTTCTAAATCCTCCACAGGGAAATTAATGTAGGGCTCACTCTCAAGAAAGCTGTGAACATTGAAACATTGAGTGCCCTGCAATGAAACAAAGATCGCAACCCTAATTCACATCACGTCTAGCACTTTGTAGAGTGTAAACCACTCTATAATACGCTTATTACTCACTCATTAAGCCACTACGTACTCATTAAGCCACTACGTACTCATTCAGCATTAAATATTAGCAATCTAATATACATGTGTATGTGTGTGTGTGCCTATACGTGTGTGTGTGTACACACAGAGAGACAGCGTCACCCAGGCTGGAGTGTAGTGGTGTGATCATGGTTCACTGCAGCCTCAACTCTGTGGCTCAGATGATCCACTTCAGCCTCCCAGATAGCTGAGACGATAGGCATGCACTACCATGCCTGGATAGTTTTTCGTACTGTTTGTAGAAATGGAGTTTCATCCTGTTGTCCAGGCTGGTCTCAAACCCCTTAGCAATCCTCCTGCCTCGGCTCCCCAAAGTGCTGGGATTATAGGCATGAGCCACTGCACCTAGCCAATTTTAATGTATTTAATTTTATTATTAGAAAATGAAATTGAAGAGAAATGGTTATTTGCCCAAGGTCACACAGAAATCCGTGAATTTTGGGACTCAGGATCAATCTTTCTGACTCTCAATCGAGGGTCCCAAATTGGCAGTCAGCAGAAAAGCATACGGCAGCAAGACTAAGGGTTTCTCTCAACATGGACACAGGGAGGAGAGCAACACACATTAGGGCCTGTCGCAGGTGGGAGGTGCGGGGAGGGAACTTAGCGCACAGGCCAATAGGTGCAGCAAACCACCATGACACATGTATACCTAGTAACAAGCCTGCACATTCTGTACACGTATCCCATTTTTGTTTAGAAGAAATGAAAACAATGAAATTAAATTTTTTTTACAAAAAAGAAAAGGGTTTCTCTCTAAGCTACTTCACTGGAACAAACACCTACTGAGAACCTCTTATACATCTCAACACTCACCAGATTACACAAAAGAATACAGATCACAATACACACCTTAAGCTAACAATATCATGTGATCCCAAACAATATTCTCTAGATGAAAGTGCCCACTGGGAATTTTTCACCACATATGATCCATGAGAAGTAAGTTTAAAATATATATATGAGCTGGGCATGGTGGCTCACATCTGTAATCCTAGCACTTTGGGAGGCTGAGGCAGGCGGGTCACCGGAGGTCAGGAGTTGGAGACCAGCCTGGCCAACATGGTGAAACCCTGTCTCTACTAAAGTGTATCAAATCATATTTATATGAATATACTTATATGGACATATATCCATATATATTATTTGATACACTTTGATTCTCTGCTATGAAATATGTCCCCATTTTCTCCATTACCTCTTATTTCATATGTGAAATTATTTTTTAATATAATTTTTTTTTTTGAGATGGAGTTTCGCTCTTGTTACCCAGGCTGGAGTGCAATGGCGCGATCTCGGCTCACCGCAACTTCCGCCTCCTGGGTTCAGGCAATTCTCCTGCCTCAGCCTCCTGAGTAGCTGGAATTACAGGCACGTGCCACCACGCCCAGCTAATGTTTTGTATTTTTAGTAGAGACAGGGTTTCACCATGTTGACCAGGATGGTCTCGATTTCTTGACCTCGTGATCCACCTGCCTTGGCCTCCCAAAGTGCTGGGATTATAGGCTTGAGCCACCGCACCTGGCCCTAAAATATAATTTTAAACAACTAAAAATATACCTTGAACAGCAAAAAACAGAATCAACAAAGAAACAGAACAGAACGGAACCCTGAGTTTTCACTGAACACAACTCCACACACTATAAAAGATTAATATTGGCCAGGCATGGTAGCTCACACTCGTAGTTCCAGCACTTTGGGAGGCTGAGGCAGGTGGATCACTTGAGGTCAGGAATTCAAGACCAGCCTGGCCAACGTAGTGAAACCTTATCTCTACTAGAAATATAAAAATTAGCCAGGCATGGTGGCACATGTTTGTGGTCCCAGCTATTCAGGAGGCTGAGGCACGAGACTCACTTGAACCCAGCAGGCGGAGGTTGCAGTGAGCCCAGATAGCACCACTGTACTCCAGCCAGGGCGACAGATTGAAACTCTATCTCAAAAAAATAAAAATAAAAATAAAAATTATAGTTCCATTCCTCTTTTATAATCAAGTTTGGCCATGCTACTGATTGTTATCAAGTAAGCTGAAAGCAAAAATGCTACATGGCACCTTTGGGAAATCTAAAAGGGAAAGTGATCAGTTTTTCCTTCTTCTTTCTCTTTTCCTGTCCCCTGGAATAGAAATGCAATGCTAGAGCTGTGTTGTCCAGTGTCAGCCACACGTGGATATTGAAATTTAACTTATTAAAAGTGAATAAATTTAAAATTCACTTCCTGGGTCATATTTCAAGTGCTCAATAGACACTACCATATTTTTTCCCTATGCCTTAATGCTCGGAAGCACTGCCATAGTGAACTGCACAGGTATCTCCATCAGGGCTGGACTTTCTTTCTACCTCCAAACTTTAATTCTATCTCATTAAAAGTTGATTTTTTTTTCCCTGTTACATGCAGTCAAACCTATACCTAAATAGATACAAATAATAAATAGACAAAGGACACAATTATATGTCTGAGTAGCTTACAGCACTCTACTATTTTTTCTTTAAAGAAAGAATATTATATTGGTTCTCTTAAAAATATATTTTTTAATATTATGATAAAATCAACCACCAAGATTTAACTACATCCTCTCTAGTGCTAAGTGGTATGATTAGACTGTGACTACTTCTGTTAAGTGAGAAGACATTTTTTAAAATTTTTTAAATTCTCTCTCTTAAAACAATGAAAAAATATTTTCCTTTAACTTCTGTGTTTCTTTCAGCAAGGCCAGAGCAAAGTGAGCCATCAGCTGTCAACAGACCTAAGACTCAATTCTCTTGAGGGTTGAGAGTAGGTGACATAATCTCTAAGAATTTTGACCATTCAGTTAGAGGAGATATTATCTGCCTATGAAGTATCCAGCCATTCAGAGTTCATTGACGGTGTTCTATTCATAGCTCTTCAGAGAGGAAACCAAACCTGTCCATGAGTAAGGGACTCCTATCACAACCTGTATCCTAAAGTCCCAGCCTGCTTTAATCCGAGCAAGACATCAAGAGAAAGGAGGGGGGCCTTCACTGTGTTTAGTTCTGGAGCAAATGCTTTAAAATATACATTAACGAGATAGAAAAGCATTTAGCATAAAAGATTATAGGAAAGCTATTTTACAGTCCACATTAATTTAACAAATACTAAGTGAGTACCTATGATGCGCCAGGTAAACAGTCTGACAGAGAACGTTTCTATTCAGAGAAGCAACACAGCATGCAAGAGAGAGTGTCTCCTGAACTGTCTTCGAATGCTTTTGGGGTGGAAGCAAGGCCTGTTCTGAGTAGCTCTACAGGACAGAATGATCGTTATGTGGGCAGGGATGCAGTCATCATGCAAAATAAAATTAATAACCAGAACTAATGATAAAAATGATGATGACTAGTATTTATTGATGACCATAATCTTTTCTGTCATTGCCATCCTAACAATCACAACTCCAGCTGCTGCTGCTGTTTATCCAGAGTCTACTGTGTGCTAGACTGTGGAAGGCATCTTACAGCCATCCTCTCATTTTTTTTTTTAAGACTGAGTCTCATTTTGTCACCCAGGCTGGAGTGTAGTGGCACAATATTGGCTCACTGCAACCTCTGCCTCCTGGGTTCAAGTGATTCTCCTGCCTCCGTCTGCCAAGTAGAGTAGCTGGGACTACAAGCACACACCACCACACCCAGCTAATTTTTTGTTGTTGTTGTATTTTTAGTAGAGATGGGGTTTCAGCATATTGCTCGGGCTGGTCTTGAACTCCTAACCTCATGATCCACCCACCTCAGCCTCCCAAAGTGCTGGGATTATAGGCATGAGCCACTGCACCTGGCCCATCCCCTCATTTAATTCTTCCTGCACCTCTTTGAGGTCGCTAATTGATAGATGAGAGAAATGAGGCTCAGAGATGTGTAGTAACTTGCCCAAAGAAACACAGCTTGTGAATGTTTGAGCCACAGTTGCAACTGAGCCTATCTAAATACGGGTAGGGGAGAGCTACCACACTACAGCTGGAGGATAAAGGGGTTAGCCACCCCAGGGCCTTGGAGAAATGGCATCAAGGCCCAGGGTCAGTACAAAACTTTGCCAAACTCATTTATTAATCCCTCCCTGTGAATAACAGGAGCAACATAGGAAACTCCACGTTTTGGAGAATGTTCCATTTCCACCATTTCTGGATCATCCAAGATCAAGAAACCATGTGGGATCCTCAGCAAAGCGTGAGACTCAGGGACTGCCCTCTGCCACTTTACCCCAGGGCAGGGATTTGGATGGGAGGCAGCACTGTGGCTGGTGAGACCCAGCTGTGGGATCTGTCATTGTCTCCCAGCACAGGTGAGCTGAACGAACTCCTCTCACACCGGGCCTTAAAGCAGCACCATCACTTGTCCCTCCCGCGGGCTTGAAACTGTGGAGTCACATCTAATTCATGCCTCCTCCACCCGCCAAACTTACACAATCTTAAGTCCTGTTGATTTCACCAGTTTCCTCCTCTGTCTTCCCGCAGCTGCCATCTTCAAGCAGAACATAAACGCATGCGAGGACGACGACTGCAAACTCTGACATGTCCCTCTGTCCCCAGACCTCCCTAGTCCTCATCCCCAGTCTATTCTGCATACTCAAGTTAGAAATTCTTCATCTTCCCTTGGTTCCAAGTCACTTAGAAATTGCCATGATCTCCCTGTTGGCTGGCAATCCATTCTAAATTCTTCCACCTGATTTTTAGAAACCTCTGCAGGAACTTCCACGTCCCCCTTCAAACCCTCTTTCCTGGGCACTGAACTTCACACAATCTCAGTTCTCTTCAGAGGTCTCCTCACCTTCCTATAAATACAAGCTGATCCCCACACCAGGTGCCTCTTTTCTACTTTTCACATTACCCAATGTGTCACCTCTTTTTGCCTCCCTCTCCAAGTGCCACCTACTCTACAACGTCTGTTGTCTACGAAGCCTTCTCTGGTTCCTTCAACACTGCTTCATTTCTCTCTGCTGTCAACTCTAGAAATCAGTTTAAGTCATCCTTCTGCTAAACGTAAGAAGGCACACAGTACTCATCTCATAGCAAGCCCTCAAAGAATGTAAACTATTATGATTGTTATGCCTCTAACATGGCTAACACAGTGAAATCCCGTCTCTCCTAAAAAATACAAAAAATTAGCGGGGCGTGGTGGCACATGCCTGTAGTCCTGGCTACTTGGGAGGCTGAGGCAGGAGAATCACTTGAACTTGGGAGGTGGAGGTTGTAGTGAGCCCAGATCGCACCACTGCGGTGACAGAGTGAGAGTCCATCTCAAAAAAAAAGAAAGAAAAAGTCAATTAGGGGAATTTAATATAATTATGTCAGATGACTTAACGAAGTCATAGTGAGAGGACAAAGGTGATGAATCCAGAAGGGCAAGTGACCTTTCTTTTAGTGAAGGAGACAGTTCGAGGTTCAGGGTCCTCTGAAGTACAGAAGAAAACAAAGCAAGAACCCCTGGCTAAGCTGCCTTTCTCTCTTTTCGGGAATTGTTCTAAAGCAGTGGGTAAGAGGGTGAGTGTTGAAATTGTGAGCCAACTCTTAGCTCTACTGCCCACCTATCATGTGTTCTTATTAATAGGTTTTTTAAATATAGTAGCAATTTATATTTGCATAGTTGTTGGAAGAATTAGATGTGAGATAAAATATATAAAGCACTTCACAGGGTTCCCCAGCAAAGAGAAAGCTTTCAATAAATAGTAGTTTTTCTTAGCTCCGATTTTCTGGCATTTATTTACATTTCTTTCTGCTTTCTCTTTCCACCTTCCCCAAAAGAAAGAGTTATTTGATAGCAAATCACCTCCTCTTTCTTCCAGCATTTCCCAGATAAATCTCTCACCCTGCGGTCATGGATTACATGTAAAAGCCTAGGTAGAAAAATTATCATCTAAATAGTAACTAGGTACAATTTTATCCTCTAACATGAAGCCCCAATAAGAGAAATCTGACGGAGACAAAACAGTGAGAGAGAGCCTGGAGGACCCACTGCTGAGCTCGAAGCCCCATCACAAGGTCTCCTTCTCACCACCCGCTTTGGACCCCCAAATTGCACTGCATGGAATCCCAGAAAGTGAAAGCTGGAAAGAACTTTAAGACACATTCTGTCCAGCCCTCTCCTTTCTACAGAGTCAGAAACTGAGCCTGAGAGGGAAAGAGGCTTATCCTAGATCACACAGAGATGTGGTGCCTCTAACTCATGCTCAGTGAACCCGAGAACTCTTTCTGGATGGGGCTTACATACCTTCCTCGGGTAATATTCAGCCTTAGAACAAAAAATGGAATGGGAGCCTTCTTCTCTTTAGGCTGAAGAAAATTTTCTTCCTCCCTTGCAAGTGCTTATCATTCAGAGGGGTGTCCAGGGCTGAGGGGAGTGAAGGAGTGGGACTGGAACAGAGGAGGCCTCTCTTCAGAACAAGAGTCTCCCACTCAGCTTCTGTATCTGCATTGAAGGCACCCGGTAGATTAAACCACTTCATCTCAGCTGAGGCACCAGGTGAAATCAAATAAATTTTAGAGCTGAATAAATTTGTAGACCATTAACTCAATTTCGTTAGTTTTCAGATGACGCAACAAAGGGCCAGATAATTTAATTGACCTTTCAAAGTCACACAGCTCGTTATTTACTGGTCAAGTTGCTGAGGTACAAATAGTGCTGTTTCCGTAACACCGGGATTCCTTTCTAGTGATCTTAATTTTATGATTCTTTGTGGGGAACACTCCCGTGTGAGACCCCTAAAAGGTGTGAGTCTCACTATACGGTGAGTTTGATCCCAAACACAGTTTCCTACTGGAGGCAGTTGAGCTATCCGGAATATAGGAACTGAAAGATGAATGATCAGTTTCTAATATCAACCACAATATCGTTTGGGCCTAAAACTATGCGTTGCTGCTAGACCGAGTGACCCCCTACCAGCAACCAGTTCCTGCTCTTAACCTTTTTATGACTTTAAGAATAATCCTTAAACCTTACTTACCAGACTGCCTTGTACCCTAGATAATGGTTTAACTGTCGATATTTGCAAAGCAAATGCCACCATAAGGGATGGCTTTGATTCCTGACTCAGAGATTCCTGAATGGGGAAATTGAGTTGAGTTAGGAGTAGACAAAGGAGAATCCGGTTAAAAGATATTCTGATAAGCAAAACCAGAAAACCTTTTCACATCTCAGTTCTAAAACAAGATCAAACCGGAGATACCTGCAGCCAGGAGGAATAATGTCTGGATGCAAACAAGCTTTGTGATTACAGGAAATTCTGTTACTTTTTACAACCACTGATTGTGTATCTGACTTTTCAATTGTATAGGCCATGTAAGGTATACATTTGCATTTCCTCTTGCAACCATTGTGTATCTGATTTCTCTATTGTATAGGCCATGTGAGGCATACATTTACATCCCTCTTGCTATGACGTAAACCAAAAGCCAAGAAAGTGTATTTATTCCTGGCATTTGAAAAATAAAATTTGCTGTTTAGGCACAGCCTATCAGCCCTCCAGACGCCTCGCTTTCTCTCTCTCTGTCTTTATTATTTTCTCAGGCGCACTCCCTCTTCCAGGTATTGGGACCCTCTTGCAGGTCGAGAGACCCCCGGGCAGACATGCCTACCCGTCCGGACGGTCCACGACAATTCTTATTACCAATTAACAAGTAAATCTTGCTTCCACACAACGACATTCCCTGCGTCCTGTGATCTTTCATAAAATGAACAGCCTATGTTGACACGGATAAATTACAAAAGGAAAGATTCAGGAAATCAATCCCCTGGCCAATCTTTGGATCAACGGAGTTTCGCTCTTGTTACCCAGGCTGGAGTGCAATGGCGCGATCTCGGCTCACCGCAACCTCCGCCTCCTGGGTTCAGGCAATTCTCCTGCCTCAGCCTCCTGAGTAGCTGGGATTACAGTCATGCACCACCATGTCCAGCTAATCTTTTGTATTTTTAGTAGAGACGGGGTTTCACCATGTTGACCAGGATGGTCTCGATCTGTTGACCTCGTGATCCACCCACCTCGGCCTCCCAAAGTGCTGGGATTACAGGCTTGAGCCACTGCGCCCGGCCCGCTAAATAATGATTTTTAAATCCTGTTTTTGAGTTTAGAAAACCCACCCACTCACTAGAAGACCAATGATTGTTTTTCAACGTTGAGATGCTTTGAGCTATTTGAAATAAATTGAGCCACAAGCTATAATCAAGGAACCAAACTTCCCGATGGAATTTTTTGTTACTAGCATGAAACTTTGCCAATAAAATGTGAGTTAGGAAAAGTTCCAAAATGTGTTTCAATTAATTCATTGAGAGATATTTAAGAAGTCCCAACCCTCTGGTAGCTATACTCTGAGAGAAGGAAGCTAGAGACATTAGGAGAGTTTTCTGAGTTAACCACAGAAATATGAAACTGAAGGGAGAAGAAAAAACCATGTCAGATTTTGTTTCCACCACTTAATAACTTGGTAACTCTAGAAAATTTAGTTAGCAGCTTTTAGTCTCACCTTTCTCATCTGTTAAATGGCCACAATAATGCAGACCTTCAGGATTGTTAGATGGGAAGTGAAATAACCTATGTTAAGTGGTTATCAAACAGGATGTTTGATACATAGTGGGTGTTCCATAAATGTTCATTCGGATTTTAAAATTATGCAGTTGGACTATTACCCAGTTTAATGTGTGGGTCTTTGCATCACATTTTATAGCAAAAAGGCAATAAATGAGAAATCAAATCAGTAGCACCAAAAATAATTACTAATATTTCTTTGATAAACAAGGAACTGTCTAATAAAAACATTTTTTCCTCTTGTATGGCAAATACTGCTAATGCCTTTACTGACCTTACTCCTCTCTAATCCTGCCCAGAGGAAAAGAGTCACCTTTCCAGACTCCCTTGAAGCTAGATGTGGCAATGTGATCCAAGTCTGGCCAATGAAATGAAAGCAAAGGTCACTGGATAGAGCATCTGGAAATTTTCTGAAATGTTCAGACTTAATTAGCTTGCTTAGTCAGCACTTTGCTCTTCATCCTTGACTCCTCCTGTCCTTCTTCTTCCTGCCCACAGTATGGGCGTGACACTAGAGGAGCAGGAGCTAGTCACTCTTGCAAAGTAAATAAACAAATAAATAAAATCAAAGCCATGCCCATAGGAAAAAAGGGTGGAGAACTATATCCCAACAAAAGTCTTGCGAAAAAAACATGAAAATGTGAATAAAAGCACTGAGCTAATAAAATGATTTAAGCTCTTTTTTAAAATGCAAACACAAAGCTGAAGAAATCTGCAACACATTACTCAAAACTGAATTGAATATCCTCAAACAAAAATTTATACATAAAAATAAAATTTGATGGAGAAATACAAAAATTAAGAACAGAAATGGATTTTTAAAACCACAAAGAGATGAAATGAGATTTGATTCAATTCAGGAAAATATAGAACAAAAAGAAAAATTGTATAAATAATAAAGGTTAAAGCACCAAAGGGAGAATATTCAAATTAAAATATAACAAAGAGTAAGGCCGGGCACGGTGGCTCACGCCTGTAATCCCAGCACTTTGGGAGGCCGAGGCGGGTGGATCACGAGGTCGAGAGATCGAGACCATCTTGGTCAACATGGTGAAACCCCGTCTCTACTAAAAATACAAAAAATTAGCTGGGCATGGTGGCGCGTGCCTGTAATCCCAGCTACTCAGGAGGCTGAGGCAGGAGAATTGCCTGAACCCAGGAGGCGGAGGTTGCGGTGAGCCGAGATCGCGCCATTGCACTCCAGCCTGGGTAACAAGAGCGAAACTCCATCTCAAAAATAATAATAATAATAATAATAATAAAGAGTATAAAAGTAAAGCAGAAAACCAAAGGAAATATAGCGAAATTTTTTTGATTTCGACTTTTATTTTAGGTTCGGGAGATACATGTGCAGGTTTCTTACACAGGTATATTGCATGACACTGAAGTTTAGGGTATAAATAATCCTGTCACCCAGGTAGTAATCAGAGTACCCAATAGGTAGTTTTTCAGCCATTGTTCCACTTTCTCTCTCTCCCATCTAGTAACCCCAGTGTCTATTGTTCCCATCTTTATGTCCATGTGTATACAATGTTTAGCTCCCACTTGTAAGTGAGAAAATGCAGTATTTGATTTTCTGGTAGTGCATTATTCACTTAGTATAATACATTCCAGCTTCATCCATGTGGCTGCAAAATACATGATTTCATTGTTGCAAAGGACATGAATATTATCGCTGCATGGTATTCCATGGTGTATATGCTCCATATTTTCTTTATTCACTCCACTATTGATGGACACCTAGGTTGATTCCATGTTTTTGCTATTGTGAATAGTGCTGCAATGAACATATGAGTGCATGTGTCTTTTTGGTAGAACAACTTATTTTCCTTTGGGTATGTACCTGGTAATGGAATTGCTGAGTCAAATGGTAGTTCAATTTTTAGTTACTTGAGAAATTTCCAAACTGCTTTCCACAGTGGTTGAACTAATATACATTCCCACCAAGACTGTACAAGTGGTCCCTTTTCACTGCAGCCTTGCCAACACCTGCCATTTGTTTACTTTTTCATAATAGCCATTCTCAATGGTGTGAGATAATATCTCGTTGTGCTTTTGATTTGCATTTCTCTGATGATTCATGGTGTTGAGCATCTTTCATATGTTTGTTGGCTGCTTGCATGTCTTCTTTTGAGAAGTCTCTATTCATGTCCTTAGCCCATTTTTTAATTGGCTCTTATAGGCTTGTTGAATTGTTTAATTTTCTCATAGATTTTGAATATTACAACTTTGTCAGATGCATAGTTAGCAAATATGTACTCTCATTCTATAGGCTGTCCATTTACTCTGTTGATAGTTTCTTAGTTGTGAAGAATGCTCTTTAATTTAATTAAGTCCCATTTATCAATTTTTGTTTTTGTTGCAATTGCTTTTGGCATCTTCAACATGAAATCTCTGCCAGGGCCTGTGTCCAGAATGTTATTTCCTAGGCTTTCTTATAGATATTTATAGTTTTAGGTCTTGCATTTAAGTCTTTAATTCATCTTGAGTTAATTTTTGTATATGGTGAAACATAGAAATCCTGTTTTATTCTTCTGCATATGGTTAGCCAGTTAACGCAGCACATTTATTTAATAGAGAGTCCTTTCCCCATTGCTTATTTTTGTTGACTTTGTCAAAGATCAAATGGTTGTAGGTGTGCAAACATTAGTTCTGGGTTCTCTGTTGTGTTCCACTGGTCTGTACAACTGTTTTTGTACCAGCATAATACTGTTTTGATTACTATAGCTTTATAATATAGTTTAAAGTTAGCTTTGCTCTTTTAGCATAGGATTGCTGTGGCTATTCAGGCTCTTAAAATAAGATTTAAAAGAAGTGAGGCCAGGCGCGGTGGCTCATGCCTGTAATCCCAGCACTTTGGGAGGTGGAGGTGGGCGGATCACAAGGTCAGGAGTTTGAGGCACAAGGTCAGCCTGACCAACATGGTGAAACCCCATCTCTACTAAAAATACAAAAATTAGCCAGGCATGGTGGCAGGCACCCGTAATTCCAGCTATTCAGAAGGCTGAGGCAGGAGAATCACTTAAACCTGGGAGGCAGAGGTTGCAGTGAGCCAAGATTGTGCCACTCCACTCCAGCCTGGGCCACAGAGTGAGACTCCAACTCAAAAAAATTAAGAAGGAAGTGAAAAGTGTCATAGAGGAAGAGAGAATGAGGTATAAATGTCCAAGACCAAGAAAGTCTAACATATATATAATTGACATCCATTAAAAAAAAATTAAGATAATGAAATGGCACCAATACTTAAATTTACAATTCAAAACATATTCCAGAAATTTAAAAAATATCTGCATCTACACATTGAAATGATCTACTGTACCAGGAAAAACTCACCTAAAACAAACAACCACAAGACATATGCTAGTAAAACTATTAGACATTAAGCTAAAGAAAGAAATCCTCGGCCGGATGCAGTGGCTCATGCCTATAATCCCAGCACTTTGGGAGGCCCAGGTGGGTGGATCATGAGGTCAAGTGATTGAGACCATCCTTGTCAACATAGTGAAACCCTGTCTCCACTAAAAATACAAAAAATTAGCTGGGCATGGTGGCACATGCCTGTAGTCCCAGCTACTTGGGAGGCTGAGGCAGGAGAATTGCTTGAACCCAGGAGGTAGAGGTTGCAGTGAGCTGAGATTGCACCATTGCACTCCAGCCTGGGTAACAAGAGCAAAACTCAGTCTCAAAAAAAAAAAAAAGAGAGAGAGAGAGAAAGAGAGAGAAATCCTCAAGAACTCTCGGCAAAATTAGGGAAAAAAGGGAACAAAAATCAGATACAAAAAGAGAAAATAATTAGGAGGATGGTTTATTTAAATCAATCCAGTCCATAATTACATTAAATATAAATGGTCTATATACATGAATTTACAAAAATTGTGTAACCTGTGAAATAATTTACAAAAGAAAGATAATTCTAGTGGCATCTGATTTTCAAAAATAAAAAAGAAATAGCATATAAAGTATGGCAATAACAGTGAAGCAGCTATCACAAAAAGTAAGAAAGTATAAACCAGAATCTTATAGCCAGCTGAGTTGTCCTTTAATAGACAAAACTATAGTAAACAGTTTTGACCATGCAATAACTCAGTAAATACTGTATACAAGCAACTTTTCTGAGGAATCTACTATATGATCAGCTTCATCACACCAAAAGTTTACTAGGAAAACTTCAATAAAAGAACTATCAGTTTCATCAGGTTTTTTTCATGTATTTTTGAGACTATGTTGTTAGGTTCATATACATTTAGGGTTATTATAGCTTCTTGGTGAATTGATCCATTTATTATTATGCAATGTCTTCATTATCCCTGGTGATATTTTTTTGTATTGAATATACTTTGATATCAACATGCTATTTTAGCTTTCTTTCAATTCGTGTTTTTATGGTATATCTTTTTTCATAATATTATTCTTAACCTGTATATGTCTTCATATTTAAAGTTTGTTTCTTATAGGCAGGATAACTTGGACTTGTTAGTTTATACAATTTGAAATTTTATAAATTTATGTGTTTATACCATTTATATTTAGTGTAATTATGGGCGGATTTAATTTAAATCAAATGTCCTATTTCATATTTTTCTGTCTGATTTTGTTCCTTTTTTCCTCATTGCTGCCTAATTTTGGATTATGTGCATTTTTTATTCCATTTTACTTCCCTATTGGTTTATTATTTATACCTCTTTTTAAAACTCTTTAGTGGCTTTCCTAGCATTTATAATACACATTTTTAATTATTCACAGTCTACCTTCAAATTATTATTTTTCTTTTTTTGAGACAGAGTCTTGCTCTGTTGCCCAGGCTGGAGTGCAATGGCACAATCTCGACTCACTGCAACCTCCGCCTCCAGGGTTCAAGCAATTCTCCTGCCTCAGCCTCCCTAGTAGCTGGGATTACAGGCATGTACCACCATGCCTCACTAATTTCTGTATTTTTAGTAGAGGAGGGGTTTAGCCATGTTGGCCAGGCTTGTCTCTAATGCCTGACCTCAGATGATCTGCCCGCCTCAGCCTCCCACAGTGTTGGGATTACAGGCATGAGCCACTGCACCCAGCCAACTTTTAAATAGTTTTATACCACTTCACAACTAGTAAAAGAACCATACAACAGTATACGTTTAGTTCCTCTTATGCACATTTTGTGTTGTTCTCCCATCATTTACTTTTATGTGTGCTAAAAACCCACAATATGTTGCTACTACTTTTGCCTTAGACAATCATTTAAGAGCAATTTTTTAAAAAAACTTTTAAGAGTCCTTTATTTTCACTTTTATTGTGTAATCATTCTGGAGCTTTTTGTTTCTTTGTATACACTGCAAGTTTTATCAGTTTTTTTTATTTGTTTACTCAAAAAAACTTTAGTATTTCATGTAGTGTGGGTCTGCTTGTGTAAATTCCCTAAACTTTTGTCAAAAAATCTTTATATTGCCTTTATGTTTGGAAAATATATTAACTGGCATAAAATTAGGGATTGGCATGGGATATTCTCCCTTTCATAAAACTCCCAATTTATAAGAATAAGGATTAAGATGTTTTTCATATGACGCAAGCCAAAGTGAAATGCTTAAAATGTACTAGGCCCTAATAAAGTTGTCTTTGTCATAAATAATAGCAAAATAAAAAAAAAAGAGAGACAACTTTGCTAAAGATCTGGCTCTGATTATCACTCACTCACTATGACTATGACTAACTATGCTAGCCACTTAACCATCTTGGCTTCAGTCATTTCTCATCTGCAAAATGGAAATATTAATATGCATAGTATATATCATACCTAGTTAGAAACACTAATGACATAATGTGTAAAAACACTTTAAAAAATGAATAACATAACAATGAATATTTAATTATTATATGTCATAAATATAAGTATAAATAATGAGAATTAGAAAATATATTTCTAATATTTTGCTAACATGACTTAGTATACAAATGATAGGTTTGTTACCAAGGTACTTTTTATTGCCTGATTCATTTTACAACAATGAAATTTAAAATCTTTATCAAAATAGACATCACTCTTTTACCTGCTTGCATGTATCATTTCTAAAAAGAAGTCTGCTAAAATTTATATTTTCTTCTAGGCATATAATATGCCTTTGTTTCCTGGATGACTTCGAGCTATTTTTTATTGTCACAGTGTCTTTGTATAAAGTAGATTCACCATGAACTGGTATCAATCTCTGGGGAGACCTTCAAACTCCTTGTCAGTATTGTACACTGCTATCAATCCCAGAAAAGGACTAAACACCTTACCAAAACTGTGCCCTGCGGTCAGTCTGTGTGTATGAGTCCTAGTGAGACAGAACACTCACACTAGTTAAGCAAAGCAACTTTGCTCCTCACAGACAGGCACCAAGGGAAAACAGAAGCCTAGGATTTAAGGTGAGCCAGTCCCTCAAGGGGACTGATGAAGGATAACTCTGGATCTCAGGATGAGGATAAGTTAACCTGCAGAATGGTCCCAAAATCACATATTTCTATTTATTTACCGCATCCCTGATGCTTACTGAGTACCTGCCAAGAACTTAACAATGGAAAACCTAGCTTTGCTTCAGGCTCCAAGATAAACTGTATGACCCAAACAGCAATTCTATGGAATAAGTGGGAGACAGAGTATTTTTCAAAGCAACACACATGCTGTTACCTACAGAAATTTAAGACTATTGGAATAGGAATAGTGTTTGGAGGGTTCATAGCTAGGTAGAGGATTCATAGGACCCAGAAGTAAGAAATGGGAGATTTCCATACTTCCTGGTAAGTGAAATCACCTTCATTGCCTTTCTTCATTGTTTTTTCCCATCTTTACAATATGCAGAATAAAAATAAAAATAACTAACATATCTTAAGTATTTCCTGTAGAGCAGACACTATTATAAGCTTTTAAGTGCATTAGCTGAAGTGACATCAGCAACATGGCAGAATAGGAAGCTCCTGACTTTCCCTCCACCCATGGATGCACCAGATAAACCTCTATTCATGAACTGATTCCCTCCAAGAGAAAGTCACAGACCAGCAGAGAGACTCCTGTTTACTAGCCAACTGAGAACACATCCAAATCAAACGGGTAGGAAAAGCTGAGGCACATTTGGGGGCAGACCCCCACCCAGGCACTGTGCCATAAAATTGAGAAGATAATCCCAAACACCCAGCATCTTCCTGTGAACAGCAGAATGTGGACCTCACACATAGCACCTTAAAACTAAGGTTCCCTATGGTTTGCCTCTTACCTCACCAACTCTGGGAGTGGGGGTAGTTAGACCCATGGGTCTCTCTAGATGACAGGAAGTTGTTTAGCTTTCTAGCAGGACAATTGGCCTCCTCCTTTAAAATGTACTGTGCATCCCAGTGAGCCAGCAAGTCTCCCGGTTACCTCTCCTAAAGTAATATTGCAAGTGGCCCAAGAGTGAGCTATACAAAGACACTATAGCATTGCTTATTATAGAAAACATTACTTGTAACGTGCCCAAAAAAGATCTACCTAAACACAATAGAACATTGCTTATTTAGAAGACACAGGAAATAAGAGAATAATGAAGATAAGCCGGGTGCCTTGGCTTACAACTGTAATCCCAGCACTTTGAGAGGCCAAGGCAGGTGGATCACTTGAGGTCAGGAGTTCAAGACTGGCGTGGCCAACATGGTGAAACCCTGTCTCTACTAAAACTACAAAAATTAGCCAGGCATGGTGGTGCACACTTGTAATCCCATCTACCAGGGAGGCTGAGGCAGGAGGATCACTTGAATCCAGGAGGCGGAGGTTGCAGTGAGCCAAGATTGTGCCACTGCACTCCAGCCTAGGCATCAGGGTAAGACTGTCTCAAAAAAAAAAAAAAAAAAAAAAAAAAAAAAAAATAAAGAATGAATACAAAATAAAAATAAATGAGACTGTATATGGATCAGTGATGAAACTAAGAGTATAATTAGCTCAATTCTGAGATTGATACACATGCACATTTTGGTACATGTGTAAAATAAAATACTATAAAATGGTTGAAAGAATGGATATATCTACCCATGCTGACATTGAAAAAGCTCCACAATATATTGTTAGTTAACCAAAAAAGCAACTTGCAAAACGTAATACTGTAAGTGTTAAAAACAAAAACAAAAAACTTGTAGATTGAATCCATGTATTCAGTTGTTTCTACCAACCCTCCACAACTCAGATATTGACCTCTATGAATTTAGTGGAAAATGTTCTCTGCTGCTACAGAGATTATCAAGGGGAGAAAAGAGCCAATTAGTTCTCCTTTCTGTGAGTTTGATGTTCATTCAGCCCTCTGCCCTCTTGGCACGCACCCAGGCTTTATGGCATGGAGACAGCCTGTGGAAACTAATTACTCAGCCTTTGGAAACCCCCTAAGGAGTTAAGGCAGAGAGTTAAGAAAAGTTTTCAAAGAAGCAAATTAATGTCATCTCTTGGGGGTTCTTCAGAGCTACCTGAGAACTTTTTTTTACGTCCTTGAGATTCTCAGGAGCTTCAGGTTCATAATTGAAGCATGATTGGAGGTTGGGAAAACACATCCTCACTAAATGTTCAAGCCACTGATAAGCCAGGACTTAGGGTTCCAGATCCTCCTGTAACCATACTGTGGGCTGAAATTAAGACATAACCTTTACCAGTATCCCTTTGAGGTCCACAACAACACATTTGGAAGCAGCTGGGCCACTGTACCAATGCAGAAAAACAGAGACCATTCCTTTCTCCCCTACTCTTTCCCCACACAGGTTGCTCTGGAAGGAGAGAGGACACTGCCATTTATGGAATCCCTGCTGTGCCTTAGACACTGGGCTAAGCACTTTATTCAATGTCCTGACAAATGTGGTTGAGAATGTCAATATCCACCAACATCCACAGTTAACTTCTTCCTGGGCATGCAGCTAAATGCCATTTTCCTTTCAATGGAATGTGGATGAGAGTAATATACAGATGTCCATTGGTACCCACAGGGGATTGGTTCCAGGACCCTGATGGCCACCAAAATCTAGGGATGCTCAAGCCCTTTATAGAAAAGTGGTGTTGCATCGTCATATAATTATGCACACCCTCCTCATACTTTAAATCATCTAGATTACTTATACCAAATACAGTGCAAAGACTATATAAATGGGTGTTATAATGTATCTTTTATTTTATGTTTTATTATATTGCTATTATTTTATTTTTTATTTTAGATGTTTATGGGTTTTATCGATGGATTTTTTCCCAAATATTTTCAATAGCAATTCGTTGAATCCGTGAATGCAGAACCCAAGAGTACAGAGAATTGACTATATGTTACTTCCAAAGTTGGCCATAAAAACCTCCCACACATTGTCTTTGGCCTTATTCTACCAGCTGAATGGTGACACTCTGAGAGGTTTGGGTTAAAGGTCATACAACTCCTTCCAGCCTAGGTTCTTGAGTGGCTGCCAGCTACATGAAACTGGGATACGAGAATATGCCATTGAGATCAAGGAGTTGTGATGGCAGCGATTAATTTACCCCAATTCCTACAATCTATCTTATCACCTGGAAAATAAAAATTAAATCACATCTTTTATTTATTTATTTATTTATTTATTTATTTATTTTTGAGACAGAGTCTTGCTCTGTCACCAGGCTGGAATGCAGTGGCACAATCTCAGCTCACTGCAACCTCTGCCTCCTGGGTTCAAGCGATTCTTCCGCCTCAGCCTCCTGAGTAGCTGGGACCACAGGCGCGTGCCACCACGCCCGGCTAATTTTTGTATTTTTAGTAGAGATGGTGTTTCACCATGTTGGTCAGGATGGTCTCGATCTCTTGACCTCATGATCCGCCCGCCTCGGCCTCCCAAAGTGCTGGGATTATAAGCGTGAGCCACTGTGCCCAGCCACATCTTTTTTTTTTAATTCAAATAATGGTTCAAGGCCTCACCTGTCTTGTTAGCAGGAAGTACATTATCTCACACACAACGCCAAACCCCATCTCCATTCCAAATTGGCCAAAAACTTCCCAGGAACACTCAGTCAAAAGGACTCCTGCTTCCAAAAAGACTGCTTGGGTGATTGGGCTAATGAAAGCAGGGCCATTATCTGATTGTATGGAAGTAGGCAGGCCAAACTGGGGGATGACATCATTTAATAGGCAAGAAACAACAGCAGTAGCCTTTTCTGTTCCAGTAGGGAACGCTTCAATCCACCCTGTGAAGGTATCCACCCATACAAGAAGACATTTAAATTTTTTGACATACGACATAAGAGTAAAGTCAATTTGCCAGTCTTGCATGGGAGTAAATCCTCAGCTTGATGGGTAGGAAAAGGAGGAGGTTTTTTAAATCCTTGGAGGTTGGTAGAGTGACAGAGGGAGGACTGAGATTGATTGTTTTAAGGATGGACTTCCATGAGGGGAAAGAGACGAGAGGCTCTCAGAGACGGGCTAAAGGCTTCCATCCTACACGAAAGTGGTTATGGAAGGAAGAAAGGATAGAATAAGCTTGCGAGGCAGGAAGAAGGAATTTTCCGTGATCTAAAAACCAATTACCCTGAGTGGGGAGGGACTGACACTTTAATGATTCTGAGGTTGAATAAAGAGGATTAATAGATGAAAAAGAGAAGTACTGTCCACTAGGTGGGGATAGCAGTGCGTTGGCTGCTTTCCTTGCAGTCTCGTCTGCTAATGCGTTTCCTTAGCGATGGGATCTGAAGTTTTATGGTGCCCTTTACAGTGGACGACCCCAGCAGCTTTAACGAGGGCCTTTATTAAAGCAGCATCGATAATGGAAGATCCTTGTGTAGTGAGAAAACCTCTTTCTGCCCATATGATGATGGGCACGATGATGGAGGACGTGGAAGGCATGTTTGGAATCAGTACAGATATTTACTCTGAGCCCTTCGGCCAAGGTAAGAGCACATGTGAGTGCTATTAATTCAGCCTGTTGAGAAGGAGCAGATGGAGGGAGAGTGGCAGCTTTAATGATAGAAGTATGGGAAACAACAGCGTAGCCAGCCTTTCCTGGAGAGGACTGGTTAGGTTTGGAAGAGCTGCCATCCATAAACCATGGGTGATCAGAGTCTGGAATAGGGAAAAGAGAGAAGTGGGGGAAAGGGGAAACGGCCGTATGTACTAGGAGATGCATTAGCCGGGCGTGGTGGCACGCGCCTGTGGTCCCAGCTACTCAGGAGGCTGAGGTGGAAGAATCGCTTGAACCCAGGAGGCAGAGGTTGCAGTGAGCTGAGATTGCGCAACTGCATTCCAGCCTGGCGACAGAGCAAGACTCCGTCTCAAAAATAAATCTGTACTAGGAGATGCAGTTACGCCATGCAGGAGTAGCGTTCGTGCTTGGTATTAGGTGAGAGGCTGAAATAAAATCAGGACCATGTGCAATAGTCACAGTGGGCATTTCAATAAAGAGCGAATAGAGTTGAATCAGATGTGGGGCAAATAGCAGATGTGGAAGATGAGAAGAGGAAGTTAAAGCCTGGAGGTTGTGGGAAGTGCATAAAGTCAGTGAAGCGTAGCCTGTGATCTTGAAAGCTTCCAGAAGAATTAGAGCGGCTGCCGCGGTGGCCTGCAAACATTGGGGCCAGCCTAGGACAGTGAGGTCCCGTTGTCTAGAGAGAAAAGCAACAGGGCACAGACCTGGCTCTTGTGTAAAAACTCCAACCGTACACCCCTGGATTTCAGCATTATATAATGAAAAGGGTTGAGACAAACTGGGGAGAGCTAGAGTGGGGGCCGTTTTTAGAGCTGTGTTTAAGAAGGGAAAGGAGCAGTGAGGAAAGGATTTAGGATCAACAGAGTCGGATAAGTTTCCTTTAGTGAGTTTATACAATAGCTTAGTTAGAATAGCAAAACCTGGTATCCAGAGGCGAAAGTAGCCAACCACACCCAGGAAGGAGAGAAGCTGTTGTTTGGGAGAGGGGTTTGGGTGTCAGAGCTTAGCTGGACCCGATCGCTAGGGAGAGCGCGGGTGAGGATGATTCCCAGATAGGTGACAGACGTGGAAGAAATCTGGGCCTTAGAAGGGGACACCTGCTATCCTTTTAAAAACAGGTGCTGAAGAAGCAGGATGGTGTCTTGCTGAGAAGTTTCATAAGCGGGGCCGCACAGCAGAAGGTCGTCTGCGTACTGAATAAGGTGGGAAGACGAGGGACAGAAAGAGCGAGGGCCTGGCTGTGGTATGGGCTGTCCCTGAAATCCTGAGGCAGGACGGTCCAGGTGAGTTGTTGTGAAGGGTGGGTATCAGGGTCAGTTCAGGTCAAGGCAAAGAGACGCTGAGAGGAGGGTGCAGCGGGGTGGTGACACAGGCATCTTTGAGATCAAGGACAGAAGAGTGGATTGTGGAGGGAGGAATTGAAGACAGAAGGGTATGTGGGTTTTGCACAACTGGATGTACAGGGAGGACAATTTGATTGATAAGGCGGAGGTCCTGAACCAGCCGGTTTTTGGACAGGCAAGATAGGAGTGCTGTAAGGAGAACCGGTGGGTTTTAAGAGACCATGCTTTCTCTCAGGCCGGTGATAACAGGTTTTAGCCCTTGCAAAGCTTGTTGGGGAGGGGGAGTACTGCCTTTGGTCGGGGTAGGGATGATTGGGTTTTAATGGAATAATAACAGGCTTACGTTTAGTGGCCAGCAGAGTAGACGTATCCCAGACCCTCGGGTTGAGATTTGGGGATACAAGAGGGGATTGTGGGGAAGGCTTAGAACTCGGCAAAAGACCGGCTATAAGACGGGGCTGGAGTCCAGGAATAATTAAGGAAGCAGACAATTTAGTTAAGATATTTTGTCCTAGTAAAGGGACCGAGCAGGTAGGAATGACCAAGGAGTGTGGCCCTAGCTGACACCAAAGCTGGGGGCTTGGCGTGGTCTAGAAGCTTGGCCGTCAACTCCCACAACAGTCATAGATGCCGGAGAAACCGGCCCTTGAAAGGAGGGTAAAGTGTTGTGGGCAGCCCCCGTGTTGACGAGGCAGGGGACGGACTTACCCTCCATGGTAAGAGTTACCCGTAGCTCCGCGTCCGTGACGTTCCCGGGAGCTCCAGGAGCATCCAGGTGGCGTCAATCTTCAGTGGCCAGGCCCAGGAGACCCAGGAAGGAGCCGGCTTGGGCTCCAGGTGCCATTGAGGTGTCGGTAATGCAGGTCGGGCATTACCTCCAAGGGGGCCCCCTGCAAACAGGACATGACTTGTGAGGGGCAGGGGGCTGCTGACAGGCGTTTGCCCTGTAGCCAGCATTCAGGCACTCGTAGCATCATGCAGTCCCGGGCTGTGGGCATTCCGTGGCCCAATGACCAGGGTTGTGGCACTTGAAGCAAGGTCCTTGAGGGGAGCGTTTTGGTAACTTGCCTGGCGGTTGTGGCTTAGCTGACGGAGCGGGGTTCCTCTTACCACAGATGCCAACATTGGCAGGTCCTCCTCCCTGCTGTTAAATACCTTGAAGGCAAGGCTGACTAATTCTTGTTGTGGGGTTCGAGGGCCTGCATTTAACTTTTGGAGCTTTTTTCTAATATCAGGGGCAGACTGTGTAATAAAGTGCATATTGAGGATGAGACGGCCTTCTGGCCCTTCTGGATCTAGCGCAATGAAGTGCCCAAGGGTGTCAGCCAGGCAGGCCATGAATTGGGTGGGGTTTTTATTCTTGCCTTGGGTGGTTTTTTAAAGCTTGTCATAATTGACAGATTTGTAAGCTGCCCATTTAAGTCCTTTAACTAAGTAAGAGACTATGGTAGTTACACCTGGCAAGATCAGGTGAGCCCACCTGGTATCGCTATTGGGGTCCCTCCTTAGGTACTGTGCTGACGCCCTCTTGAAGGGCTGGCTTGTGGTGTTTGCGGACCTACCATATGACTGAGCCAGAGAAAAAACTCTTATCTCATTCATTTGGTGAAAGAGTGGAAGTTAGACTGACATTTAAGTCTTTCCAGGTTAAATTATAGGATTGAGTTAGATATTGGAACTCTTGGATATATTTAGTAGCGTCTGATGAAAAGGATCCTAAGCACTGATTTATTTGGGACAGATTAGATGAAGAAAAAGGAACATGAACCCTGATTATGCCTTTGGCTCCAGCCACCTCCTGAAGGGGAAATTGCTGAGCTGGGGAGGGGGAGCTAGTTTTTAGACTGAACTGTGCCCCGGACAGGGTGTGGGAAGAAGTGGCAGAGGAGGCATAGGAGAGGGGGAAGGGGTGGTGGGGAGGGCAGGATTCCACTCAGCCTGTTGGGGAACAGCCTAAGGGAGAGCCTAAGGAGGAGGGGGAAGGTCAGAAGGGTCTATAGAGAGGGCAGACTCTGCAGTGGTGGCAGGGACAGGGAGCGCAGATGGGAGAGAAGGAAGGAAAATTTGAGAGGGATCACATTGGGAACAGAGGCTGGAAATGGATCAAAATGTAAAAAATGCCTGGACGTAGGGTATTTCAGACCATTTGCCCTTGGTGCGACAAAAATTGTCTACATTTTGTAAAATCGAGAGGTCGAAGGTGCCATTTTTTGGCCAATTGGAGCCGTTGTTCAACTTGTAGTGTGGCCATGCTGTGTTACAGAAGAAGATGAGATGTTTGGGTTTTAGGTCAGAAGACAGTTGAAGAGGCTTGAGGTTTTTTAGAACACAAGCCAGCAGAGAGGAGGGAGGGAGAGAGGATGGAGATTGCCCATGGTTCCTGAAAGGCAGCAGAGACAAGAATAGACACCCAACCCAGCTGCTCAACAGGCGTCCCCAGTTGAGCCTGAGTTGAACCTGCTCATTGGTGAGCAGTCAAAGAGAGCGCCCTCTACGCCGACCTGCCACCGATATCGGCCATGACCCTGGTCGGTGAGTTGACTAGGGCCAATGTCTCCACGACAGTCAAACCCTTCGGGAAAACTGGGTCCCCTGGTTCATGACCTACGTAGGATTTTTCCAGTCCTGAACCATACAGAAGAACCTCGTTTACCTGATTTTCCTTGTCTTTGCGGTGGAAAAAGGACAAGACCAAAAGGGGGAGGAAGTGGAAAGGAAAAGACAAAAGGAGGGGAAGGCAAAAAAGAGAGAGAGAGAGAGAGAGAGACAGACTGCTTACCAAAGCAGCCGGCGGTGTGCGCCTGCGGGCCGGTCTGATGAGCCCAGGTCGGTAGGTAAACCTCTTTAGGAAAGTTGGAACAGCGGGCTAATCTCCCGTGGGAGTTGCCCTGTCCCAGGTTTCGGCACCAAATGTTATTCAGGTCCAAGAGTACTGACTAGTAAATGCATTTAATAAAGGGATTTTCCAAACAGGCTTTGTGTGGGCAGCAAGGCCGTTTTATTTCTCGCTTGTGTGCAAGTGGACCAAATCCAAGAAAGGACAGGTGAAGGGGGTAAGGTGGGAATGGGCTTTATAGGTTGGGGTAGTTTATCGGGGGGCAGGGGTGTTGCAGAGTAAGATCAGTTACGGTGGTGGGGGTAGGGGAAAGGAGTATACATTACAAGTTCAGTTACAATGGCGGGTGGGGTGAGGCAGAAGAGCAGTTAAGATGGCAGGATGGGTAAGGGGTATTCACATTATCGTAAGAATAGTTAAGAGGGCAGGATGGGTGAGGGGTATTCACATTATCATAAGAACAGTTAAGATGGCAGGATGGGTGAGGGGTATTCATATTATCAAAAGAACAGTTAAGATGGCAGGATGGGTGAGAGGTATTCATATTATCATAAGAACAGTTAAGATGGCAGGATGGGTGAGAGGTATTCACATTACCATAAGAACAGTTAAGATGGCAGGATGGGTGAGAGGTATTCACATTATCATAAGAACAGTTAAGATGGCAGGATGGGTGAGTGGTATTCACATTACCATAAGAATATTTAAGATGGCAGGATGGGTGAGAGGTATTCACATTATCATAAGAACAGTTAAGATGGCAGGATGGGTGAGAGGTATTCACATTATCATAAGAACAGTTAAGATGGCAGGATGGGTGAGGGGTATTCACATTATCATAAGAACAGTTAAGATGGCAGGATGGGTGAGAGGTATTCACATTATCATAAGAACAGTTAAGACAGCAGGGTTGGGTGAAGGGGGCTTGTCTGGGGAAGCTCCGCTGGGCGATCAGGGACAATGGTGAACACAGGCGAGGGGATGGGAGATGATCAGCCAAGGCAGGCAGGACGTCAGGCTCTCAGGCTCCAGGATTGCATATGGAGACCTGACAGGCGGCTTCTGCCTTACTGGCTGTATCTACTGTTTTTATTTGGGTGCTGGTTATATGGATGTATTCATTTTGGGAAAATTCCTCAAACTACCAACCTATGATTAGTCCATTTTTCTGTCTGTATCACGCTTCAA
Source organism: Saimiri boliviensis (assembly GCF_048565385.1). Taxonomy (NCBI): domain Eukaryota; kingdom Metazoa; phylum Chordata; class Mammalia; order Primates; family Cebidae; genus Saimiri; species Saimiri boliviensis. Next base: position 115,911,279 of record NC_133454.1, on the reverse strand, counting down.
TAGAAATATTACTCAAAGAAGACTGGGTGCAGTGGCTCACGCCTGTAATCCCAGCACCGTGGGAGGCCAAGGTGGGCAGATCATGAGGTCAGGAGTTCAAAACCAGACTGGTCAACATGGTGAAACCCTGTCTCTACTAAAAATACAAAAACATTAGCTGAGTGTGGTGGTGCACGCCTGTAATCCTAGCTACTCGGGAGGCTGAGGCAGAAGAATCGCTTGAACCCGAGAGGGGAAAGTTGCAGTGAGCTGAGATTGCACCACTGCACTCCAGCCTGGGCGAGAGTGAGACTCCATCTCAGGAAAAAAAAAAAAGAAAGAAAAAGAGATACTACTCAAAGAAGTATGTTAATCTTAAAAAGAAACTTGAACATGTTTGATTCCAGTTTTGCACAAAGATGAAAATAAATACATGAAGGTGTATGTATGTGTGTGCGTGTGTATGTGTGTGTGTGTGTAGTGTTTGTGAGAATTCTAGGTTACAGAATTATTTATAGTAAAATGTTAAGAGTGGCATTACATGTGGTAGGGTGTATCAGCCTACATTAGTTATCTCCTGCTCTGTAACAAATCATCCCAAAATAGAGCAGTTTGAAACAGTAAACATTTCTCATCTCAGATACTTTCCGTAAGTCAGGGAATGTGGGTAGGTTCTGGCTCAGGGTCTCCCAGGAGGCTGCTGTCACCCAAAGGCTGACCTAGGGTGGGAGAACCTGCTTCCAGATTCACTCATGCAGCTGTTGGCAGGAGGTTCAGAAGCAGCTCACCACGTGGGCCTCTCCTAAGGCTGCTCAGAACATGCCGGCCGGTTTTGGAGAGACAGGTGGGGGAGGGGGCTCGAGGGAGTGGGGAGAGAGAAGGGAGCGGGGAGCAAGAAAGAGAGAGGAGAGAGAGAGAAACCAAGAGAGAAACTGCACAGTTTTATCTCAGAAGTGGGATGCCATCACCTCTCTGCAATCTACCAGCCACACAGGCCAACGCTGCTGCAGTGGGGGAGGGGCCACACGAAGGTGTGAATTCCAGGCAGGAGGCTATTTGGGGACCATCTTGTTAAATGGTGACAACATAGATTTTTTTTTTTAATATTTTTCTTCTTTTCCTAAATGTTTTACCAGGAACATATTAGGTAATAAATCATATGGCAAACTGCCAGCTGCTGGCAGGGGCGCTTCCTTAGCCCTGTGGTTGGTTTCTAGCCCTCCCTTAGGACTCTCCTGGCTCCTTCTCCACCGCCCGGCCACAGCCTAGCCAAGGATGGCTTCCAAGCCCCGTTCTCTGGCGCCATCTCGTGGCAGCATCCAAAACTGCTATCCCAACAGCTACCCGCTACTCACCTTTTGGGTCAGGGGGCTTCACCTGCCTGCCGGAAGGTGACTGTGTTAAATCTAACGGGTAAAGCCCAAGCTCTCATGTTGGAGGCCCCAGAGATCTGCCGCGTTCAGCCCCAAATCGAGCTGTGAAACCCTAGAAGGGATGGGACGGCTATCGAAACTCAGAAGCGTGGCTGGGTGTGGTAGCTAACACCTGTAATCCCAGGACTTTGTGAGGCCGAAGTGGGTGGATCACCTTGAGGTCAGGAGTTCGAGACTAGACTGGCCAACATGGTGAAACCCCACCTCTGCTAAAAGCACAAAAAATTAGCCTGGCATGGTAGCAAGTGCCTGTTATCCCAGCTACTCAGGAGGCTAAGGTAGGAGAATCGCTTGAACCTGGTAGGCAGAGGTTGCAGCAAGCCAAGATCGCACCACTGCCCTCCAGCCTGGGAAACAAGAGCAAAACTCCGTCTCAAAAATAAATAAATAAAACTGTAGAAAGAACTCTTGGGAGCCTAAATCTTCTCTACTCTTTCTGCCCACTCCCTCTGCTCCCCAGATGCCAAAGAGGCCGTTGACCTTTGCAGACCACACTCAGCCAGGAGCAAATAGGCAGGGCCTTGTTTCCTACGGCCTTACAGCTCAGAGTCTAACGCCCAAAATCTTAACTTTCCTTTTTAAGGAACTGCTAGCAACAGGGGGTGCTCCAAAAACCTCCTGGAGTTCACACTCGTCTTAAAGAATTTTGTGACTTGACTAGTACATTTTAAACTATACCTTACCTTCATTTTTTTGAGGGAAGGAGGAAAAAGTGCGAAGTTTTAAACTAGTGCCTCCTAAATAAGTGCTCCATATTCACTGGGAGAAATTAGAAACTATAGACGGGTGAAAATGAAAATAAAATCCCCTACTAATCCCACTGTTACCTTATTCTAGAGTTGGGTTGCTTTTTTTCTATGCACTTTTTTAATTCTTAGTGGGCTTGTTCTCTGCTTATAGTTCTAAAAGTTGTTTTTCTCACTTAAGCTTTACATTGTATAAGACCACAGGTGATCATTTGGTTTTTCTTTCTCACAATATCTCAGTTCCTAGGCTATACCTGGGTGAAGTCGTTTTTATGCAAGTGGTAGGAGCAGAGAACATTGTGCCATTTTGCAGGGTAGCCTAGTTTGGTTCGTTGTGTTTTTTTTGTTTGTTTGTTTGTTTTTGAGATGGAGTTTCGCTCTTGTTACCCAGGCTGGAGTGCAATGGCACGATCTCGGCTCACCGCAACCAGGGCAGCAATACGGTGTCTCCCTGCCTCCTCTGAAACAACAGTGTATGCAGAAGAGTTCTGGGACAACTTTGGCCTGAATCGAAACAGGAAGATGATGGATACTTTATCCCCAGCCCAAGTGCTGCCCCTAAGCAGAAAGCCCAGGAGAGCTAACTACGTCATAATCTTTAGTGAAGGCCTTTAGAACACAGATATAAGCAAAATTTGTTGTTTTATTTCACATGATACCTCCAGGTTATGTTTATATTGCTTGTGTTAAGAAATAGACTTATTTATTTTATTTATTTTTGAGATGGAGTCTCCCTCTGTCACCCAGGCTGGAGTGCAGTGGCACGATCTCAGCTCACTGCAACCTCCACCTCCCAGGTTCAAGCGATACTCCTGCCTCAGCCTCCCGAGTAGCTGGGATTACAGGCATTCGCCACCACGCCAGCTAACTTTTGTATTTTTAGTAAAGACAGGGTTTCGCCATGTGGGCCAGGCTGGTCTCAAACTCCTGACCTTAGGTGATCTGCCCACTTCAGCCTTCCAAAGTGCTGGGATTACAGGTGTGAGCCACTGCACCCAGCTTATTGTTAATGTTGGCAATATGTCCACCTGTGTATGTGTACACACACACACACACACACACAGTGTTTAAAGGGTGAGTTTCAGCCAACCACGCAGGCAGCCCTAGAGCACTCACCTTCCACAGTTATCAGCTTCAACTCACCCCACTCACCCCCACCCACGTGCTCCTCGACCTGAAGCCTGGCCATTCTCCCAGCAAATCCTGTACTCTGCTGCCCCTTACTTGACCCTCCTTATCACCCCACTAAAAGCCACCCACTCGTAATTCCCTGGGCCCCTGTTATGTCTTCCTTTAAACCTCCTCTAGTATTTCCTGGCATTCATTTGGCACCTGCGTCTGCCCGGCCCCAGCCGCTCCCTGGAGGCTCTCCTCAGGGGAGGGACTTCCGCTCCATTCCACTCTGTCTCTGGCAGGCCTGTGAGGTGTGCGCTGCTGCTGTCCAAACTCTCATTTTTCCCCAAAGCAGGGTTGTGTGGAGGGTGTGTTGCACAAGATCTTTGACCTTGACAGGGTGTAACTGCACTGCCTACCACGTGAGAGTGATGAGTTGGTGCATCAGGACGGGAAATGCCATCTTTCTTCATGTTTTCACCCTCTAACATGCTAAAGATTTGACTTACCTGTGCTGCTTGTCTGTCTCCCTTTATCAGCATGTAAATTCCATAAAGGCAGAGATTTTTGTCTGCCTTATTTACCATTAAACCCTCAGCCACTGAGGTATAGTGACTGGTAAGGGATAGGGAACTCACTAAATAACAGTTGAATGAATGAATGAATTTGTTTCACAAAAGAGATCTCACAACAAAATCATCTTAGTCTGATTTTTTTTTTTAAAGACAGAGTCTCACTCTGTTGCCCAGGTTGCAGTGATGCGATCTCAGCTCACTGCAACCTCCACCTCCCAGGTTTAAGCTATTCTCCTGCCTCAGCCTCCCAACTAGCTAGGATTACAGGCGCCCGCCATCATGGCTGGCTAATTTTTGTATTTTTAGTAGAGACGGGGTTTCACCATGTTACCCATGCTGGTCTCGAACTCCTGACCTCAGGTTATCCACCCACCTCAGCCTCCCAAAGTGCTGGGATTACAGGCACAAGCTACTGTGCCAGGCCATCTTAGTCTGTTTAGAGTTTGCATCCATGTAGAAGAGAGAGAGAGAGATGAAATTAAAACTACCCAAATTGCCACAGTATTCCAGCAATTCTAGGATTCCTCACATCCACCAACAAAAGCCCTCTAAAAATCCCAGGGGGCTTGCATACCCCCCCCCCCCACCAACTGGGTATCCATCCACCTGCAGACTCGCACCTCCACCCCTCAGGGAACACACACAGTCTTAAGATGCACAGCCACTTCTTCCAAGTCTCCTCTTCACTAAACTGCCCTGAATGTGTGTTATGGGCTGAACTGGGTTCCCCTCCAAAACTCATATGTTCAAGTCCTAATCCCCAGTACAACAGAATTTGACATTTGAAGAGTGTCTTTAAAGAGGTAATTAAGGTAAAATTAGGTCAATAGGGTGGGCCCTGATCCAGTTTGATTTGTATCCTTCTAACAAGAGGAGATTAGGAGGCACAGGGAGAAGACAACCATCTGGAAGCCAAGAAGAGAGGTCCCCGGGATGCTGGGGCAGGAGAGTCACTTGAACCCAGGAGGCAGATCGAGCCTCTGGGTTGCAGTGAGCCAAGATCGAGACACTGCACTCCACCCTGGGCAACACATCAAGACTCTATCTCAAAAAAAAAAAAAAAATAAGACAGGTCTCACAGAAAACCAACCCTGCCCACCCCTGGATCTCCAACTTTTAGCCACCAAAACTGTAGGAAGTAAATCTCTGTTGTTTAAACCACAGTTGGTGGTACTTGTTACGACAGTCCTAGAAAACTAAAAGAATTTGGAAATCCCAAAGAGAAATGTGTTTTTGTTAAGGATGCCCAAGTAAAATGCAGGCCAGTAAACTGCTTGGTACGTTGTAAGAAAAAAAAAAAGAAAAAGAAAGAAAGAAACAAAAGCCATAATACACTGACATTTTTTTTATATTTGGTATTTGTAAGTCTTTAAAAAAATTTTTTTTCAGGCCATTTTTTCCTTAAAAAAAAAAAAAGCAACCAACAGCAATACTCTGTACAAGTATAACAAACATTAGAAATATGCATCATTCCAAAATAGTTACAAGAAAATTACAGTTTAGAGTCCACATCAACACATCCTAGTCATATGTGCCCCCAAGGGAGAAAAATCTACGGTATGTTAAACACACAACTGCTACACAGTAGTCTGAAAACCCAGAACTTAAGACTTTTGAGGCAAATCAGCATCAGTCACCAAGACTAGTTTAGCTTAATAAGTACAATCAAGGATTTCAAAAGGGAACCAGGCTTTTTCATCACAGATGAAAAACAAACGCGATTGGCTGCATAGTTGACCTCCGACCCTCTATCCCCAACCCCCAGGAGGCTCCGACTCAACAAAGCACAAATCCAGTGGAGTCAATTAGGCCGAAGCCTGGCTGGAGGTCACAGTGTGGCCACAGTGGGCAGACACCAAATGTCATTTCCTGCTGGTGCTGATCGTCACGAGATTCGACTTTGGAAGCAAAAAGTCCTTGTTCTTGGGAGATGGTATCAATGGCCCAAATCCCCCAAACCAGCTGGCCACCCATCTTTGGCCCTTCCATTGACAGTGAGACCCATGCCAGCTGCTTCTCTGTATGCATTTGTCAAAGACTGAGCACGGGCACTCACGCCATCCCCACAATTCCATTGGACCCTTCCAATTTTAACTCATTGTTTCTGGGAGGGATCGAAGAAGCTCAGAGGCACCCTCCTCTTGCCTCTGACCAACCCCCAGCCTGGGTGTCCTTTATATTTACACATTCATCTTCCCTTTTCAAGCTCTGTGCTATAAATACCCTTACCACCCCCACTGGCCCTGTCCCCAGCCCTCTTCAGGATGCAGAGAAGCATCCTGACCTCCGTGTGACCTGCCCCTTTGGAATCCCGGCCCGCTCCACCCCAAGACTTCCTCCCGAGATTGCTGGGGCGGCTTGCCCATTTCCCAAGCCCACACCAGGCGGAAGGGAAGAGGGTTACTGTGTTTTGCATTTTTATACAATATGTTTACAATTACATTGCTTTAATCTTTTAAAGGATTCTAATCTTTTAAAGGATTTTTTTTTTTTTTTTTTTTTTTTCACAAGAAGTCCCTTCCTCTGACTTCTCTGTGGCAGTGACGCGGGCAGAGCAGGGCTTAGGAGCTACCTGGGATTTGCCACCCATCACAGTCATTTTGGACAAATTGGAGGGGAGAGGGTCACAGCCCACCGAACTGCCACCTGAACAGGGACCTATGAATGAAGTACAGACCGCTCCAGGATCTGTATGAGTTGGAGGCAGTGTGAAGGCATGGGAGGAATCCACCCACACTCAGCTTCATGCAACACCCCAAGGACAGCAGAGATTCCCTGATTCACACCTACTGAGCAAAGGCCCCCTCTGAAGTTAAGTCAAGAGGACCCGACCTAGCCTGGCCAACTCATTCCTTTGAGGACTTGACACTCAATGAACTGCTCACTACCAAAAAAAAATGCAAAGGATTCAGCAAAAAGTGCAATTTCCACTTGAGAAGTAAGATTCTCCCCAAAACATGATACAACCTTTTCATCCTTTCAGTACCTCAAAGGGAAAGGAGGAAAAAGGGCCTCCAGCACTCACCCTCCAAACCACATCAGGGGCTTTCAAAGTGTGGTTCACCCTTTAGAACTAAAAGACCCATTAACGCATCCGGTCAGTTATCAAAGTGCCAGTGAGGTGAGGGGCGTGGCAGAGGCAGGAGGGACCAGGACGCTGGACCAGCCGGCTCCCATTCTCAACAGGACATACCTGTCCTGTCTACAGCAGGATGCGTTACTGTTGAAGCAGCCACCGGACTCCGGGGACTTGGTTCTTCCTTCATAAAACCTCGTCTACTTCATTGCCTATTGGAGGATAAACTCAAAACTTCAAAATATAACCTGAGCCACAATATAAAATAAAAAGAAGAAGAAATTCTTTTCATGTTAATGCCTTGAGAAGTTTACAGATTATGTACCAATAAAATAAATCCACATAAATTCTGAAATTCTTGGTGGATACACACTTGAAGCAAAAACAACAACAACAACAACAACAACAAATTAATCTACATTTTAAAAATCAAAGTAATTACAGCAGCAGTATAGTGAAAAGAGGTTTTAAAAATAATAATTACATCTTTGATACAAATTCAAACTTTGTACACCTCAATTCATAGGAATGACTGTTTTTGAGAGCTTAGTGTATATATATATACACACAGTAGATTCCGATATGCGTCATGGCAGAGAGAGACTAAAGCCAGTGGACTTTGGGGAAGGAAGGGTTAATCTGACACCGAATTCACACCGAAGTGTTCACAGATTGCCACGCTTCTGAACACACACACACACACATACACACACACACACGGACACAGACGCATAAAATACCAACCTGAGTAAAACGTTACTAAAAACCTAGAACATCATGAATCACTAAGTCACATATTGCACCTTTAAATAATCCTTCATACCAAATACAGACATGAGAAAAAGGATAATACAGGGACAAGAAAGATTTTTGTCACTGTAGGATTCCTCTGCTTCTCCCACTCCCACCCACAGAAATTCTCAAGGTGATATTCAAGTCTCCATTCTCACCCAACCAATGGGCTGAAATGTTGACAACAGAAGAGTCTTTGGAAAAAGTGGGAAGGAAAAAGGAAGAAAAAAATGGAGCACAAATGTACAGGGGGCTGGGGAAGTGGGGTCGGGGCAAAGGGGCCTCCCCTGATCAAATGAGAACAAGAATGTTACTGAGGAGGCCAACCTCTGATGCTAAACTACTGTTTAAATATTCCGTATATTCCAATTATGAGATTCCGTACAAAAATATAGATCTCTACTGAGTTTTGCCTGTGGAAGCATAATTCAGAAAAGGCACATGTTCAAATAGAAAACCCATCCGAAGAGGCGCCACAGACCCCTCCGTGCGCAATCATCATCCACAATTAGGTATTTTCCATCAGCTAGATTCCAAGATACAGTAGGTAAAAATAGACCTCTGATACTTAAAATATATTCAACCCAATGCAATCCTGGCTTAGCATGTGAATCATATAAAATAGTCTTTTTTTAAAAAAGAAACTGTTTTGGAAAAAAAAAAAAAAATCATAGCTCACTTTTCCTGGTTTTTCCACAATCCTCAAGGGGAAAAAAAAAAGTGACCTCATCCCACTGGTCATCAGGAATGCAGGTGATTGGCCCCCCACCCGCCCACAGTCCCCCACAGCCCCAGTCTGTCATCTGTCATGTGCAGCTTCATGCCCTCAAAATTAGTTCTCACAAAACAGAACAAAGAATTAGGATATTAGACATATAAAAACATGTCGACACCGGGGCGTGGGCCTTTGCTGTGGGCGCAACCATCTGCTTCACTCCAGAAGGGTTTTTCCTTTGGAATCAGGCGATGTAACCATTTGTCTTTCCAAACGTGGTCACGGGCGCAAGGTTTTCGTAGATTGTCATTGCGGTCGTGTTCTGGTAGATGAGATCTACTTTTGAATCTTTCTGGGATCTGACAATATCCAAAACACACTGATTGAGGAAAACATACTGGTCCTGATAGAAAAAGGAAAGAGAGAGACAGAGAATGAACACAGGTCCCCGAAATTAGCACCCAAAATTATTTCCAAACAGGTCATTCCGCAACTCCACTCCCAAGCCCCACCCACCCAACAGCAAATGGAAGTGAACGTATTTCAAGAGGTAACAACATTGTGGTGAGATCTGAAATCACAGAAGCAAGACGTCCTTCGTCAATGATTCTCAACCAGAAGCGCACACTCCACACCTCCCCTCCCCAGAGAGAAATGCCACAGTCTCGGGGAAGGTCAAAGGAACGAGGAGATGGAGAGGAAAGAACGCACACACACATTCGAACAACAATATGTCCAACAAGATCGTGTTGGCTGGGGAGGCTGTACAGAGTCATAATCAACAGTAACGCTCAAGCGAGGGGCAAAAAGGAAATAATCAGGTGGAGCTGGAGGAGGACTACCCTTCAGTCAGGCATATCGGAATCTACAGGTAGTGATGAAAGAGAGGAAAAGGAGTATAAGCTGACACAGAAAGATGTCCATGGCCGGGCACGGTGGTGCACGCCTATAATCCCAGCACTTTGGGAGGCCAAGGTGGGCAGATAATGAGGTCAAGAGATGGAGACCAGCGCCTGGCCAACATGGTGAAACCCTGTCTCTACTAAAAATACAAAAAACAGCTGAGTGTGGTGGTGCATGCCTGTAGTCCCAGCTACTCGGGAGGCTGAGGCAAGAGAATCTCTTGAACCCAGAAGGCGGAGGTTTCAGTGAGCCAAGATGCCGCCATTGCACTCCAGCCTGGCCACACAGTAAGACTCTGTCTCAAAATAAGAAAAAGATATCCATGATACTGTAAGAGAAAAAAAATCACAGAGAAGCAACATATATAAAGCAAAATCTGGCCAGGTGTGGTGGCTCACGCCTGTAATCCCAGCACTTTGGGAGGCCGCAGGGAATGGATCAGCTCAGGTCAGGAGTTTGAGACCAGCCTGGCCAACACTGCGAAACCCCATCTCCACTAAAAATACCAAAATTTGCTGGGCATGGTGGTACATGCCTGAAATCCCAGCTACTCAGGAGGCTGAGGCAGGAGAATTGCTGGAACCCAAGAGGCGGAGGTTGCGGTGAGCTGAGATCGTGCCACTGCACTACAGCCTGGGAGATAGAGCAAGACTCCATCACCAAAAAAAAAAAAAAAAAAGATCCAATTTTTTCAAAGTGCTCTGTGTGTGTCTATGTCTGTGTGTGTTTCTGTGTTTACAGATACACATACAGAGCCTTATAAAGACGTACACCCAACTGTAAACACTGGCTACCTCCAGGGAGCAGGACTGGGGAAGAAAGAGTAAGACAAAAGTAAATTGTTAAGTGCTTTCATATGAATAAGTATTGTTTTCAAAACATAAAAAAGAGATTAGCAGGCTGGGCACCGTGGCTCAAACCTGTAATCCCAGCACTTTGGGAGGCTGAGGCGGGTGGATCACGAGGTCAATAGATGGAGACCATCCTGGTCAACATGGTGAAACCTCGTCTCTACTAAAAATACAAAACATTAGCTGGGCATGGTGGCGTGTGCCTGTAATCCCAGCTACTCAGGAGGCTGAGGCAGGAGAATTGCCTGAACCCAGGAGGCGGAGGTTGTGGTGAGCCGAGATCGCGCCATTGCACTCCAGTCCGGGTAACAAAAGTGAAACTCCGCCTCAAAAAAAAAAAAAAGAGATTAGACTCTAGGAGCAGGTATAAGATTTCCATGTTTCTCAAAAAAAGGATAAAAGATTGAGAAATACTACTTTATATAATTATAGCAGAAAAAAGAAAAATCTCTTTTCTGACCAACACAGGAGGTGAACTTCACTCTTTCCACCACAACCACCAAGCTCACCCCAGAGCACACAATGTACCCAGGCGTCTAGAACATTCCCTGCTAGACTAAAAAACACAGCACATATTCATAGAGTTCTAAATCGGTACAGGACGAAGGCCTGATACAAAATTAATATTCTGCTCTCATCCTGGTCAAGGAACATTCACCCCTTTGAGAAAGGCAACTTCGCAGTATGTTCTGTTGAAAACATGCCTCAAAAATGCTGCTTCTCAGTAACATTTTGGGTGAAACCAAATCCAACAGTAGTCTAGAAAATATGGTAGAGATTAAGCGTTCATATTCTCCACTGGTCAGTCACGCTTCTGTAGCTATAATAATTGATGTTCTTTAAAATTTACACAGCTAGGTGAAGATAAATTGCTGTATTAACAGTTAAGCAGCATTATGCTATGTCATATTATTGATGTTTGATGAGTTTGTTTCATTTGCTTATTTTAAAGATAGTCAGACCTTCTTAGAAACAAAGAGTGAAAAATACCAGTTTTTTTGTTTTTTGGTTTTTGGGGTTTTTTTTGAGACGGGGTCTCTCTGAGCCACCCAGGCTGGAGTACAGTGGCACAATCTTGGCTCAGGGCAACCACCGTCTCCCAGGTTCAAGCGGTTCTCTCATCTCAGCCTCCCGAGTAGCTGGGATTACAAGCACCCACCATCATGCCTGGCTCCTTTTTTTTTCTATTTTAGTAGATACGGTGTTTTACCATGTTGGCCAGGCTGGTCTTGAACTCCTGACCTCAGGTGATCTGCCTGCCTCAGCCTCCCATAGTACTAGGATGACAGGTGTGAGGCACCACGCCCAGCCAAAAAATACCAGTTTTATGAACCAGAAGCCAAAGTTCAAAGATGTCCTAAGATTATTTAATGAGTCAGGCAGCAAGGTAAAGAATCCTCACACTATCTCAGTTTGTAGTTCCATTACTGACATCAGCACTACTATATCACTTGTATTGGGTAATTTAATCCCAAATCAGGTTACAGTCTGCAAAGAAATCCAGTGTTAGTTCACAGCCAAGGGCCGGAAAGATCTGGAAGGATGACATATTTTAACACAAATGCATGACACAATGCAACCTTTTAAAAATGGAGGGAAAGGGCTGGGCACGGTGGCTCATGCCTATAATCCCAGAACTTCAGGAGGCCAAGGCAGGCAGATACCTGAGGTCAGGAGAGACTAGCCTGGCCAACATGGAGAAACCCCGTCTCTACTAAAAATACATAATTAGCTGGGATTACATGCCTGTAATCCCAGTTACTCTAGAAGCTGAGGCAAGAGAATCACTTGAACCCAGGAAGCAGAGGTTGCAGTGAGCCAAGATTGAGCCACTGCACTCCACCCTGGGTGACAGAGCAAGACTCCACTTCAAAGAAAAAGGAAGAGAAGGACAGAATGTCAAATACAGATCCTGGCCTCACCTCTGTCTGCACCATTAAAGGCCTGTGCATTCGAAGGTCATACACAATCCCGTACACATCCACGGTGTTCTCATTCTCTATCTGGTAGATGAGACGATCAATGGCAATGAAAGTGCCCGTCCTTCCAACCCCAGCACTGAGAGAAAAGGGAAATCAGCCAGTTACGGTGGGTTACCTCAACGGCGAGCCACTCAGAGTTCCCCATTCGTAGGTAATCTTGCTTTCCTTCGCTGTCATACTTTGAGGGCAATGCGCAGGACCAGTATACATTTGCTCAATGGAAACCTCAGCAAGTCAGACAGCACCAGCTTGGGACTGGGGCCTAAGTCGCAAACTCACGTCTGAGTCAAATGCCACACATACGACCCCTTGCTCAAGCTTCTTCAATCTCAGTCCCATTCAAGTTGCCACCGTAACCTAGGATGGCATGTTCTATCAATTTATTTCCCACTGGGCCACACAGCCACTCCTGTCTTCTGTCCTAAATTAATTCCTTTAGCTCAAAGCTAACTTCTTATTGCAAGGGGTTGGCATACTTTTTCCATAAAGGGCCAGACAGTAAACATCTTCAGCTTTGCAAACCATATGGTCTCTTTCTGCCATTGTAGCAGAAAAGCAACCATAAACAATATATACATAAATAGGCGTGCTGTGTTCCTATAGAATGTTATTTACAAAAACAGCAGCTGACCCGATTTGATCCATGGGTTACAGTTTGCCAACCTCTGTTTTGGAAGCTCAGGGCTTAGGGAGTAAGTCCATGGTTCCTTATCCAAACCTTTCCTGAATTTGTAAATGCCTATTACATTCCCTCTTAGGCCTTGCTTTTGGAAAGTGCTCACAAATACATATGACATTTGAAATCTGTCGCACATGACGCGCCATCTGTGTACCTGCAATGCACCAGAATCGGCGATTCAGGAGGACTCTGCTTCATGTAGTCACGAACAAGGTACCGGAAGTTGATGAGCAGGTCAGTAGTGTCAGGAACACCGTGGTCTGGCCAGGAGGTGAAATGGAACTGTCTCAGAGGGTGGCTCTCACTTGTCTGGATCTAAAAGCCAAGAAAATGTGTTAGATCCAGAGAGAAAGGCTGCCTAACAACATCAAAAAGGCAAGGGAAATCAAGCAGAGCCTGAGTACCAACCAGGAGTCATAATGACTACAGATTAGAACTTTACGTTTGCACAGCAGCTGATAAAGTGCTTGCTCATCAAACCCTCACAATATGCCCCAGAAGGAGAGTTTATTATCCCCCTTTAAAGATGAGGCAGCAGAGATTCACAGAAGTGAAGTCATTTCCCCGACACCAATTTCAGATGCAACAGAAATCCCTCATCCTCCAATTCTGCATTCAGATCCTTCCCTTCCTGCCACAGCTGCCTGTCAATAATGAACTCACATTCTTACATCTGCACCTCCTTAGCGCTTCATGAACCACAGCCCCAAGCCCCTCTGAAAATGTCACTGACCATAAAAACCAAAAATAATTTACTCAAATACAACCATGATCATCAGCACCTTCTGGGCAAGAATGGCCTCATAATTCACTATGTCCCCTAGAGAAACAAATAGTGACAGGCCACTACCAAGCACCATGCAAATATTTAGAACTGGAGGGAGCTGAGAAAGGACTCCCCCCAAAAAAATGCATTACAACATCTGGAAGTCAACAGAGCTCATTATTACACAGACTGGTTCCCCACCTCGTGCCAAAGCATATATACCTTGAAGCACCAGAAGCCCACCCCAGCTGGGGCATGTCCTGACCCTGACTCAGCTGTGCGTGTTATGTCCATATCCGGGAATGACCGCACCTATGAGACCTACATCTGCACTGCAGGCATTTCTGTCCCCTTTATGACAGCCACCCTTTGACACTCATTTTTTCAAATGTATATTCATTATAAGAACAATGAATTTGCAGTATTCAACATTTGGAAAACAGCAGGGAAAAAAGTGTGAATGAGGGGAGAGGTGCTGGAAGACCTCATCAGAGATAAAGTCAACATTCACAGATTTAACCAAAAGTACTGATCCAAAGACAGAAACCAGCTGTGAGAGATGGAGGTAGGGGAAGAGGAAGAAAAAGGGAGGGAGAGGGAGAGGGGAGGGGAAGGGAGTGGAGCAGGAAACAGGAGGAGGGGGAGAGCAAGAGGGAGCAGCATGGAGGGTTATACTTAGTATGATCTTCACAGAGAGGCAAAGGGGCTCAGGTTAGGGGTGGTAGTCAAAGGATGCCATTAGCTCGATTTGCAATGTTCTCAATTTTCAAAAAGAAAATGTATTCATGCATTTTGTAGAATTAAAAAACAACATGTTACTAAATGCCATGTGGTGTCCTGGATCAGATCCTGGAACAAAAGAAGGCTTTAGTGGAAAAACATGAAATCTGAATAAAGTCTGGAGTTTAGTTAATAAAAAATAATTATTATTTAATAGCAATTTTTTTAAATGATGTAGACAACTCCACCCAAAATTCCCCTCCGCAAGGGTAAGCCCCAAGCAGTGGAGGCAACCAAGAAGAAACCAGTCAGTTTAAATGAGCAGCATCTATAGAAATAAGCATGACATTTTTCTACTACTGTGAGCTGCATTATTTAGGTGGCCAGATCAGTGCATGGTAACAGCTTTGATGGCATCTCCAGAGGAGGAGCTGAAATACTGAGGCCAGACCCTTTGAGACACAGCAGTTGGCAAAGAATTAGAACTTAATATACCATACTTTTATCCATGACTTACGGAATCTTCAAGGATAATGTCATAAACTAGACCCTAACCCACGAAGGCCCCTACCCACTCAAAAGATTCAAGATTCAACTCCATTAAATCTACTGCCTGACTTTCCTTTTATGCACTATTCATAATACGCATAAATTTTCATCTCCTAAAATGCTTCTCTTACATTACATCCTGCCATTTCCTGTGGTAATTACATAGTCTACCCATCCATTATTTCTTTTTGGGGGGGAGGGGACAGGGTCTTGCTTTGTCACCTAGGCTGGAGCATAGCGGAGCAATCTTGGTTCACTGCAGCCTTGACCTCCTGGGCTCAAGCCATCCTCCTACCTCTGCCTTCCGAGTAGCTGGGACTACAGGTGTACACCGGCATGCCCGGCTAATTTGGGGTTTTGTTTTGGTTTTGTAGAGACAAGGTTTCACCATGTTGCCCAAGCTGGTCTCAAACCTGAGCTCAAGCAATCTGCCCACCTCAGCCTCACAGGCATGAGCCACCGTGCCTGGCCCATTATTTCTAATAGCTGAATAATGATATTATAAGCAGACAAGTCATAGTTGAGTTATCCTTTCTACAAAAGCTAGATGTCTGCATGGTTTCCAAAGTTTTCCTCTATTATAAATAATGCTGAGACTCATCTTTCTGAATAAGCCTTTTTGATAGTCTCAAACTTCAGACCAGCAAATCGAAGAGAATAGATGTTTTATTAGAGAAATGCAAATCAAAACACATTGAGATACCATCTCACGCCAGTTAGAATGGCGATCATTAAAAAATCTGGAGACAACAGATGCTGGAGAGGATGTGGAGAAATAGGAACACTTTTACACTGTTGGTGGGAGTGTAAATTAAGTCAACCATTATGGAAGACAGTGTGGCGGTTCCTCAAGGATCTGGAAATAGAAATACCATTTGACCCAGCAATCCCGTTACTGAGTATATACCCAGAGGATGACAAATCATCCTATTATAAAGACAAACACACATATGTTCATTGTAGTACTGTTTACCATAGCAAAGACGTGGAACCAACTCAAATGTCCGTCAATGATAGACTGGATAAAGAAAATGTGCCACACATATACACCATGGAATACTATGCAGCCATAAAAAAGGATGAGTTCATGTCCTTTGCAGGGACACGGATGAAGCTGGAAGCAAACTGACAAGAACAAAAAACCAAACACCACATGTTCTCACTCATAAGTGGATGTTGAACAATGAGAACATATGGGCACAGGGAGGAGAACATCACGCACCGGGCCTGTTGGGGGATAGGGGAGCTAGGGGAGGGGTAACAGGGGCTGGGGGGATTAGGGAGGGATAACATTAGGAGAAATACCTAATGTAGATGATGAGGGGATGGATGCAGCAAACCACCATGGCATGTGTATACCTATGTAACAAACCTACACATTCTGCCTGTGTACCCCGGAACTTAAAATATAATAAAAATACAAAAAAAGAACACCAAAAGAGAGAGAGAGAGAATAGACATTTTTAGGCCTCTGATATAAACAGCAAAGAGTTATACCAACGTACACACCCATCAACAGATACCAATGCTGTTTCATGGCACTGCCTCTATTTTCAAAGCATCCTTGAAAAAAGAAAAAAAGGCACATAAAGTTGACTTCCTAGAATGCCTGCACAATTTAATTGGATTTGCTTTTGTAAATCTTGAGGAGAAGGGAGACCATGTGCATATGCCCTGGAATCCTATTAATGTAACTGTTATCAATGACTCCTAACAGCACGTGGCTGCTCCTGATGCCATATTTCTAACCAAATAATCCAAAAGGCTATGGTTTGTTCTGTAAAATCTATGAGCAAGTCTGCTGGAAGTGGAAAGAAAGGAAAGAGTTTCTGATGCAGGGCCACCTGCTTATGATTCATTTTATTCAGGAATGACCCAGGAAATTCCCAAGAAAGTAAATTTCCCAGGAAAGTCAAGCTAAGGGGTTGCCTTGGAGTATACATGCATATGGATTGCTCTGTTCTGTAAAGAAGGGATCAAAACATTTCTCAATGCATAGGAAAACATACTAGCTAATATCAATGTAAAACATATCACCCACAAATTCACATACAGTAATTACATGAGATCAATTAATCCCGACTTCTTACTTACATTTTTCACTGTGAAATCTCTGATGGTCCATTCCGGAAGAACAATTTCTGATGTCATCGCCACAGTTATGTCCCCATAGTCGTGAGCCTGCTTGGAGGGCCAATACTCCTCACATTTGGTCTGCAACAAAATTGCATTTTTATAAAAATACTCAGATCATGCCATCTCCCATCACTAAAACCCCATAAGGGAGACAAGCTATTGAAAACTGGCATCGGAGATGGGATCAGACCCTTCTAGTTGGGTTTTGTTTGACCCACAGAATTGATTTATTTTATTTTTTAGAGACAGGGTCTTACTATGTTGCCCAGGCTGGAGTGCAGTGGCTATTCGCAGATGTGATTATAGCACACTACCACCTCCAATTCCTGCACTCAAGCAATCCCCATGCCTCAGCCTCCCGAGTAGCTGGGTCTAAGGACACACCACAGCGCCTAACAGAATGGTTTGTTTTTTCTTTTTTTCAATTTACAATTCTTGCCAACTCTTTTAAAATTCCTCATACAAATCTAGACTTATTTTCTCTTTAAAAATCGGATCTGCCTACACTAGGCCCGGGTTTCTGCATGAAAATCGATTTAGAGCGGAGCAGCAGCTGTCCCTTGACCTGCCACTCCACAACTGTTCACTGACCTCATCTTCTCCCATAACCCCAGGCAGCTGGAAGAAATGACGACTTTTTCCCAAGGCTTTCAGATACACATCAGTTGTAATACAAATACACAGACCAACAAAGACAGTCAAATTAAATCATTCTGGGACCTTTGATTTCTATAAAGTTGGTGGGCAGATGTGAAGAGAAATAAAAACCAGGACACGCCAGCTCTCCAAGGCAAATGCCTACACATACACACATACACTCACATGCATACACTCACACATACACATGCATTCACACACACTCACACATACACACACACAAACAAACACACATACTCAATATTCCAAGGTGTGCTCTACTGTTGTTAGTTTTCAAAGCTAATTGATTATCTGACTCACCTGAGAAGTCTGAGTTGTTTTGTGAGTTGTTTGTTTGTTTGTTTGTTTGTTTGTCTGCTTTGAGACCGTCTCACTGTCATACGGGCCAGCATACAGTGGCATGATCATGGCTCACTGCAGCCTCAACCTCTCAGGCTCAAGTGATCCTCCCACTTCAGCTTCCTGAGTAGTTGGGACTTCAGGGATGTGCCATGACACCCAGCTATTTTTTTGTATTTTTGTAGAGATAGGGTCTCACTATGTTGCCCAGGCTGCTCTTGCACTCCAGGCATAAAGTGATCCTCCCACCTTGGCCTCCCCGAGTGCTGAGATTACAGGCCTGAGCCACTGTGCCTGGCTTTGTTTTGTTTAAAAAGGGATTCCTGGGTTCTCTCCAGAGATTCTGACTCTGGCTATGGGATCTGTATTTTTCTAAGAAAGAACTCAGGATCTGGATACACACTGGCACGGAGTTGATTCCCAGCCCAGCCTCTTACCAGGTGTATTTTTGTTGCTACCTTGTAGGCAAGTTCTTAAACTCTCCAAGCCTCAGTATCCCCATCTATAAATCATAATGCCTCACAGGGCTGTTACAGGAAAGAAAGAACACATATGCGGTATCTAATGCAGAAAATACACTAGCTCCCTTCCCCATCCACCCAGGGTCAGTAATACCCACTTCAATCTTGACTTAAGATGAACAAGGGACCATTTAAATTCATCTTCATGTTCTCCATTATGTAATTATGTCATTTTTATTTATCTAACAGATAGATTTATAAGAATGTTTCACGTATAAGGCCCTGGACTCAACAGTATTATAAAGTTTATTTGCATTCTTTTTTTTTTTTTGAGACTAAGTCTCTGTTGCCCAGGCTGGAGAGCAGTGGCATGATCTCGGCTCACTGCAACCTCCGCCTCCCAGGTTGAAGCAATTCTCCTGCCTTAGCCTCCCTAGTAGCTGGAATCACAGGTGTGTGCCACCACACCCAGCTAGTTTTTGTATTTTTAGTAGAGATGGGTTTTGCCATGTTGGCCAGGCTGGTCTCAAACTCCTGACCCTCAGGTGATCTGCATGCCATGGCTTCCCAAAATGCTGGGATCACAGATGTGAGCCACCGCACCCAGCCTATTTGCATTTATTTAAAAAATGCTTTTATTTCTCCTACAACCTATTCTCCTGATTCAAGAAGAGGGTAAGGAGCCCACCCTCTATCACAAGCAACATGAGGATGGGCATCATCTCTCATTGCTCTGTTATCTCTTACTGTTCTGTTATCTTTCCCTCCTCCATATCCCCAGCCTCTAGCACAGGACCTGACACATACCAGGGGCTGGATAAACATCTGCTAGCTTACAGTGAAATAAAGAACATTAAAAGAAATGATGCTTGGGCTGGGCGCAGTGGCTCACCCCTGTAATCCCAGCACTTTGGGAAGTCGAGGCGGGTGGATCACCTGAGGTCAGGAGTGTGAGACCAGCCTGGCCAACATGGTGAAACCCCATCTCTACTAAAAATAAAAATAATAAAAATAGCCGGGTGTGGGTGGTGGCACATGCCTGTAATCCCAGCTACTTGGGAGGCATTGCAGTGGGCTGAGATCATGACACTGCACTCCTGCCTGGGTGACAGAATGAAACTCCATCTCAAAAAAAAAAAAAAGAAAAGAAATAATGCCTGATGGGCTCCCACTATCACCGGGGACCACTCAAAGTGTACACCCCAGAGTTGCGGCAGCAGGATCACCTGGAAACTGGCAGAAATGCAATTCTGAATTAGAAACTCTGAGCGTAGAACCCCACTCCTGGTGATTCTGATGGAAGTTAAAGTTTGAGATCCACTGGCTTAAGAAGTCAACTCCTATTCCTCAAGCAATGCACCTACACTTAACAACAACTCACAAGGCAACATTAAGTCCCATTCCTGAGGCACAGCGTTTCTGAGCTTAGCATGTGTTTTTCAGTTCTCTTCACATCAATTTGTAGAAATACAGAATTTTATTACTATAAAAAATCTTCTCTTTGATGGAAGCAGCAGAGGGATTTCAGGACCTCATAGGAGAGAAGGGGCTGCTGAGGCTTATCCAGGGATAAATCTGAGATTTTGCTTAAAGAAAGAGTTCCAGGCCAGGTGCAATGGCTCACACACTTTGGGAGGCCAAGGAAGGGGGGGGGTCACTTGAGGTCAAGAGTCTGAGACCAGCCTGGGCAACACAGTGAGACCTTGCCTCCACTAAAAATTTAAAAAAAAAAAAATTAGCCAGGTGTCTGGTGCACACCTGTAGTTCTAGCTAGTAGGAGACTGAAGTGGGAGGGAGCCCAGGAATTCAAAGCTGTAGTGAGCCATGATTGCACCACTGCAGTCCAGCCTGGCTGACAGAAGAGACCCTGTCTCAAAAAAGAAAAAAAAAAAAAGCTGGGGTGGAGGCAGGGAAGTTCAGTGTTCAACCTAAGTTTGAAAATCACCAAAATGATGAAAACTCTCATCTCACAGATGAAGAAGCTGATTGCTTAGAGGCGTGATGAGCTTTCCCATGTTCACGGGGCAATGAAGGACAGAGCCACACTGTGAACAAGCATTTTGCACTAGGCCTGGGAGATTTTTCCCCAGCACTAACCCACTCCTGCCATGTATTAACTCCAGCAGCGACATAACAAATAGAAGACAATGGTATTTGTCCACAAAAAAAGATAATGATGGCCGGGCATGGTGGCTCACACCTATAATCCCAGCACTTTGGGAGGCCGAGGGAGGCGGATCATGAGGTCAGGAGTTTGAGACCAACCTGGCCAACATGGTGAAAGCCCGTCTCTACTAAAAATACAAAATAATTAGCCAGGTGTGGTGGCACATGCCTGTAATCCCAGCTACTCAGGAGGCTGAGGCAGGAGAACCATTTGACTGTGGGAGGCAGAGGTTGCAGTGAGCCGAGATCACACCACTGCACTCTAGCCTGGGTGACAGAGTAAGACTCCAGCTCAGAAAAAAAAAAAAAAAAAAGATAATAACAAAATGAAATTTGCTTAAAAACGTTTTTAAATGTTTCTCTTAAGGGAAAAAAAGAAAACAAGTTTCTAAGAATAAAGTGCTAATGTTTGAGTTTTTTTTTTTTTAAAGAAACAAATGGTTTTTAAGATACCCTTCCGCCACAATAAAAAGTAATTAATTTAATGTAATTTTAAATTTTAAAAACTAAAAAAGATACTTACTCTTCCCTGTTCAACACATTTGGTCAACATAATAATGGCATATACATTTTTCTCCCAAACCATACGCCAAAAATCTTTCAAAGTGTTTGGTAAAGGTCCTTGTGTGGCAATAAACTCTTTCTTGGAGTGGTAACCCTAAAAATGGGAAAGAACATAGTCAACCTCAAAGAAACAGCAAGAAAAGCGAAGTGCTCTGAAGATTTCATTAAAGCAGGCCAGTGCTGTGAGATCATCCTCCCACTTACAGGCATGTAGTTGGCATTGATGTAGTCATCCGTTGAATGGGTCTGGACCGAAAGTTTAACTCGGGAAATATCATCTGTGACATGAAAAGAAAAAAGTCCTCATTATAAGCAAATGTTTTAGTAAATTTGGACACAAAACAGAACAAAAAGAAATTCAAAATGGCAACACTGGGATTTGCCTTTGAAGAGGCACAGCGTGGCATTTCACTTAGACCACCTCATTAATCCTCGTGATCGCTCTATGTAACCGTGGCACAGAGAAGTCACATGATTGCCAGAGCAGAGCTAACGAGTGGCAGGGCCAGGATCTGAACCTGTAGCCCGACACCAGGGCCCAAGAGCTTAACCACACCAGATGCCTTCTCACATAAAATGAACCTGTTAACTGTTAGCATCCTCAGGTATCTACCATGAGCTAACATGAGGGAACATGCTAAACAATTTTGTTTACTCCTCAAAACCACCCTACAAGCCTCTGCCCTGCTTCACAGATAAGGAAACTGGGGGCTATAAAGTGACATCTCCAAATCCATGTATCTGGTAAGGGGCAGTCAAAATTCAAATCTAGTGCCCATTCCACTAGGACACGGTAGGTCCCTAGGTTAACCTCGCTACTCTGCCTCTATTCTCATATAAACAAGTCGATATAAAAAGAGAGTGCCAAGTTCAAGAAAAAATTGAATGTATAAGACCGCTATAAGTGGTCGGATCTACAACACAGAATTATATGTTTTAGAAATATTATTATCATCTCAAAAGCATACACACAAACTTGCCCAACTCAAGGGATGAAATCATAACCTTAGAAGTGCAAGTGTCAGGCTGAGCCAGAAGCAGCAGCACCTCAGTTTCCCTGTCTCTGACTGTACTTCCTCACCCTCCTCTGGACAAAATAACATCACAGTGCTTAACTTCACTTAACATCAAGTAAGTCTAGTACTAACTTGAGTCTCAGCCTAAAGGCTTCCCAATAAAAACAATACTCAAACACCCACTTCCAAGCTCCCACTCCAGATCTGAGACTCTCCACAGACATTCATAAGAAGAGGCCGATAATCCCGAGTTACTCTTAAAAGGGCAGTACTGAGGCAGGTCCCCCAGCCTAGTTTTAAAAGCGTTTCCCTCAGAACACGGGCCAATATTCCTTGTCAAGTACAGAGGGATGAATGGAGAGAAAGAACCCAGGAACTAGAAAATGCTAAATTTAAAAAGAACTTAATGTTTTAGTCCAGGAATGAAAAACACAGCTTCAAATAAAGACAACGATATCCTGATGTAAAAATTATCTGCAGTCTATCAATTTGAGCTACATCACAACACAGCTACAATCTACTTATATTCCTCTTTGCGTCCTAATCCCCACCCAAAAGAGAGATCATGATCAACTTTCCATAGAGAAGTGTTTACATTTCATCTGATGCTTTGATGTAATAAATAATTCTCATTTCAAACTCAATTTACTATTATCCCTGCTGACTATGATGCAGACATTGTCAATTCTCAAAAACAGGAAACAAGCTAAATATAATTCATACTTAGCTGTGGAATTCACTCAGCCCATGTGTCTAGACACAGAAAGTGTGACTCCCTGTCTGTCTCCCTCTGCTCACTTTCATTCCAGAATTATAGAATTGAAATAAACAGCTTTGAGACAGAAGGGTGAAGAACACAGACTCTGGCCGTTTCCCTCAATGAGATGGGCAGACCTAGTCCAAAATCTAGTTTTCCTGTCACTATCTGTGTGACCTTGGAAAAATCACCTAACCACTCTGTGCCCCATTTTCCTCATCTGCAAAATGAATATTCTACTACCTACTTCATAAGGCTGTTGTGAGGATTAAATTAAATAGAATGTACCTAAATATAGTGCTTAGCACATAGTAGGTGACTAATGGATGATTGTGGGAGTAAGTGACTAATGAATGATTATGGAAGTGGTTACTTAGAACACTGATTCCTTCCCCTCTCCAGTTAGAGACCTGATGGCCACTGATGAAAAAAGAGAAGATGCTGCAGATAAAACAACTTACAGGGCAGAACATTATTATAGCGATTCTTTCCTCTATTCTCAGCCAATTCCGCTGCATACTTAGGTTGACTAATTCCAACAAGTTTCAGATCCTGAAAACAAAATAAATGAGGTGTTCATTTATTTAGTCTTCAAATATTATTCATACTTAGCATAGCATATGACAGCGAAACCAGCCCAATAGTCCCATAGACAAGTTGCTTTTGGATAAACATAGAAATTTATCCTTCTGCTATTAAAGCCTGAAACTTGTATTTGTTTTATCTGAGTTCCTTTCTCAGGAAAGGATCTTCAGGAAGTATCAAAGAACTGAAACTCATCAGATCACTGCACTCAATGCCTCCTTGTCCCTCCTTAGTTCCTGTTTTCTTACACATTGTTACATTTCTTTCCTGATAGATAAACCCCTAGTTTTAGTCAGTCAGGGAGATGGATTTGAGATTGAGCTCCCATCTCTTTGGCTGCAGCACCCAATTAAAGCTTTCTTTCCTGGCAATACTTGTTGCCTCAGTGATTGGCTTTCTATAAGGCAATGAGCAGGACCTAGACCAAACCCGTGGTGTTCTGGTAACAACAGAACAAAGTGGAAATCTAGAGGTGATATGGCTTAAATTGTGCCCCAAAAAGATATGTTGGATTTCTCACCCCTAGTACCTTATTTCTTAATAAGTACCTATGAGTGGGATCTTATTCAGAAATACACTCTTTGCAGATGTAAACAAATCAAAATGAGGTCATAATAGAACAGAGTGGGCCCTGAATTCTATATGACTGGTGTCCTTATAGGATGAAAAGAGACAAAGAGACATAGACACATGAGGGGAGACAGTCATGTGAACACAGAGGGAAACATGAGAGTGTCACTGCCACAAAACCAAAGGATGTCTGGGGCTCCCAGAAGCTGCTGAGGAGAGAAAGGATGCTGCCAGAGGCTGAGGAGGGAGTGTGGCCCTGCCCACACCTTAATTTGGGATTTGTGGTTCCAGCCTCCAAGTTTGTGGTGCTTTTTTATGGCAGCCTAGGAAACTAATACAGAGGTCAGAATATAGGAAAAAGGACAACCCTTGCCTTCAAGCAGCTGCAACCTGGAGGAGAGGTATACATAGAAAAAAAAAACTAATATCACAACAAGGCAGAATTAAAGAAATGCTGAATATTGGTAACAAGCAACACGTTACAGAGGAAACAAGGAAGTCTTAGCACACAGAATTCACGTCCTCCTAATGGGATCCCAGAAAGCCCACAGAGGAGGCAGCATGTGCACTGTGCTGAGTGCTGGGCAGGATTTCAGGAGAGTAAAGGCAGAGATGCTGGACAGGGCAGCACAGGAGGACAAGCATACATGGACATTCTGAGAAGGGCTAGTTCCTGGGCTGGTTGGAGCAGAGCTGCTGGGCTGGTTGGAGCAGAGCATGGGGCACTGAAAGGTAGACACCGGCCAAGAAAGTCCTTCTGTAGGCCTTCACGTGAGCCTCACGAGCCACCCTGGGCCACACCATCGTCAAGCCCCAGACTTCTACATGTCCATTTGGTTTCTTTGTAGCTCATATAGTTTCCTAAGTATCCTAGCTAATAGTTCCCTGACTTGAATTCCTAGTTTCTATAACAGTTTTCTAACTCTCAGGAAAAACATAAGCCAATTTGTAAGGAAAGTGACTGTGTTTGTCAGTAGTAGGCTGAGGCAGACATCCAGGACAGTATCACACAGCAGGTTTGGAGTGCAGGTCCACAACCCCATGTATTAGCCATTTAATGTAACCTGTTTGTGTGAGCTCATACCTGACTTTGAGCCTCTATTGTCTGTGAGTAATATAACTGCACTGCTAACTCTGTAGGAGAGAGAATAAAGCCAAGTACCAACTGCCTACAGTCCCTCGAGTGTCCTTTCAGCTACCTGACACCCATCTACGAACTCTCCTCGGACCGCAGCTTGGGTTGGAAGCTGACACAATTAAAAACACAGTATTTATAGCCACATACTTCATATTCTTCCGCAAACCCACAGTTGGAGTCAGCTTGCTGCTTCTTGAAGTAGGCCTCAAAATTCTCCACTCTGATTAACTTAGATCTAAGAAAACAAAACTTATCAGGACTTTTTTACATTCAATGAAATCCATATTCAAATAGAAAAGTACTAGTTATTAAAAAAAAATAAAGAGATTACTTACTTTTTAGGTCTTCATGATAGAAAGGAAAAGAAAAAAATAAGCAATTAGAAAGACTCATTCATTCATACTCTAGAGATGACAATAAACATCTTCCCAAAACAACAAAACCCAGGGTATAATTTGGCAAGAGAAAAGTCAGAGTTCCATTATTCACAAAACACTAAAATATGAATCAGGAGATCTGATTTCTAGACCCTACTGTGTAACTAATTGGTTTTGTGACTGTAAGTAAGTTCTTCTCTCCCCTGGATCTTGATAACCTATTTGACATTTTTAATCAAAAAGTATGTATTTATTGGTAGAAGAGTAGAACATGAAAAGGAAGCTGGCTTCAGGAGACTAATAAAACATAGATTCCTTGCAGAAAACAGAGCTAGCAAAAACTTCCTGATGATCATGGTCAAAATGTGCCAATGGAGAAAAATGACAGGAAGTTCAAAAATTCTTTACAGATAGTCACTGAACAGAAGGGAGGATCTAAAATAAAGCTAATAAGTTGAGAGACTTACTTAATTTGAGAAAAGGACACTTCATTATTCTTTGCATCTTTCCTGTTTTAAGAGAAAAGAGACCCATTAGACAAAAAAGATTCCTTGCTGTGCTTTTCCCTTGCGTATCTGGAGTCGATGTCATCTATGAACTAAAGGTGTTACACCTTTTCCTCAGGCATCAATTCATAGATGACACCAAATCCTGCCCCCAATACTAAACGTAATGACCCAAGCTGCAAATGCCAATTATAAATCTGTGAAGTTATTTTCTTTTGTACTATCTAAAAGAAGGGAAAAAATCATATCCAAGTCACTTTTAAGAATTTCCCTGCAAATATATAGCAGTGACATTACCTTATTGTAAAGAAAGAGTTGTTATTTCATACTTTTTTTTTTTTGAGAAAGCTTTTCTATAAGTGAATGCAATAAACCAAAAACCATATCAGATCCAGAACCAGTAAGTTGGTGAGGCATCTGCACACTCCTGCACTGTTGACTGAACTCTGCATTACTGTTTAAGGAAAACTTTCTGGAAGGTCATTTGGCAGTATGTATCAAAACCAAAAGCATGCATATCCACTGACACAGCACTTGCCCAGCTTGGAATTTAGCCTAAGGAAATAATCATGAATGTGTCCAAAGATTTAGGTACAAGGATAAGTAACTGTGGCCAAGCAGAAAAAAAATAAAAACATCTAGGAAATTGATTAAATAGATCATGGTACTTCCATACAGTTGAATACTCTGTAACCACTTAAAATGATGATGAAATGGGCTGGGCATGGTGGCTCATGCCCGTAATCCCAGCACTTTGGTAGGCCAAGGCAGGCAGATCACCTGAGCTCAGAAGTTTGAGACCAGCCTGGCCAACAAGGTGAAACCCTGTCTCTACTAAAATTACAAAAAAATTAGCCAGGTTTGGTGGTGGGCACCTGTAATCCCAGCTACTTGGGAGGCTGAGGCAGGAGAATCGCTCAAACCCAGGAGGTGGAGGTTGCAGTGAGCGGAGACTACACCATTACACTGCAGCCTGGGTAACAAGAACGATACTCTGTCTCAAAAAAAGAAAAAAAATTGATGATGAAATGAACCTGCCACCAATGTCTGAACTGAATGAAGCAGGTTAGATACTAACATGTGTAACATGATTCCATGTGTGTGCACGCAATGGTGAGTTTGGTCACATCAAAATGTCAAGAGTAGTTTTGTGTGGGTTCATTGATTGCAGATTTCCTATTTATTTTTGTTCTTCTGTGTTTTTCACCATAAGCATCTATTACTCTTTTCTTTCCTTTTTTTTTTTTTTTTTTTTTGCTCAGAATCCCTCTTCATCTATTAGCCTTGCTTGCTTCTCTCTATATTACTCTTATTTTTAACACAAAACAATAAAGCTGTTTTATCCAGCCACTGACCCATCCATTTCCCCCCTAAAATCAAAACCTAATCTGGCCAGGCACAGTGGCTCACGCCTCTAATCCCAGCACTTCAGGACGCTGAGGCAGACAGATCACTTCAGGTCAGGAGTTCGAGACCAGCTTGGTCAACATTGTGAAACCTTGTCTCTACTAACAATATAAAAATTAGCTGGGTGTGGTGGTGATGCCTGTAATCCCAGCTACTCAAGAAGTTGAGGCAGGAGAATCGCTTGAACCCAAGAAGCAGAGGTGGCAGTGAGCCAAGATCGTACCACCGCACTCCAGCCTGGGGGAAAGAGCCAGACTCCATCTCAAAAGAAAAAAAAAAATCAGAACCTAATCTAAAAGCTGGAGCATAAGCACTGCCTGTCACCTCAACAGGGCAGGGTGAAAGCACAATGAACTGGCCTGGACCGCGTGAGGACTCCTGGGGCAGAATGGAGATTCCCTGGTTGACAGCACCTAATAGCAAAGAAATCCCAACTAACACACACAGGCTTCACACGTGACACAGTCAGACAAGAGGGCGTGCCATGAAGTGTGAAGACCAGGTTTAAGTTCTGTTTCTACACTTCCTGACTCGGCTTCTGCATCCTTGGAAGGGACTTACCGGACTTGCCTCACAGAGCCTCATCCATGAGATAGTTCATGGAAAGCACAGATGCGGGCACACAGTGAGCACTCACAAAAGGGCTGCTCTTTTTACCATTTAATGACCTCACAGGGCAGTTGTACAGATAAAATAATAATAATAGGATAAAAGCTACAAGACACTGATTTATTTGATCCTCCTCAGCTTCACAAGTTAGCCACAATGATTATCCTCCTATCATAGATGAGGACATTAAGGAAGCTTTGACCAGCTTCCTCAACAGCTGGTCAAAGACAGAGCTAGTGTTAAAACTGAGCTACCTCTAAAATGAAATCTCTCAACATCCTAGTACTATGAAACTGACTTATAAACAAGAACACATCGTTTGACAGTAGCATCCCACACTGTGGCATCTATCAATGGCCAGATGCGAGAGGTGGGAGCACATTAACATCACCCAGCTGAGGGCACCGAGGAAAGAGGACTGGCCAAATGCAGAACACTGTGGGTAAACGGAACATGGCGTTCATCATAACATTCCTTCCAATTCTGTGAATGTTTGAAATGTTCCTTAATAGAAAGCTTCCTTAAATACCAGAGTATTATTATCAGCATAAGCAGTATCACCTCTTCTTCCTCCAGAAGATGAAGCCTCCCACAGTCACAATAACCAGGGCACCAAAGATACAGCCAAAAACCGCTCCACAGATGACACCTGAGAAAAGTCCAAACGGGAGACACTTGAAGAGGTGTTCCTGCAGACCACACGATGTGCTAACAACCAGCCCGGGACCCTAACATCAGAGGGCTCAGGTGTGTATGTGGCATACACACACATGTGCAAATGCGCACACACGCGCGCGCACACACACACACACACACACACACACACACATACATACACACACAGTTAAATAGCTTTGGACTTAACACTAGTCCATACATCCTGTTCCCAATCCGTTACTACTTGGATGGTTCTGAGAAAGCTACTGTTCTTCTCCAGGTCTCAGTCTCCTCAACTGCAAATTTAGGTTTTTTCAGGGTTTTCAGGGATGTTTCCTGCCACCTCTGACTTTTTGAGACTAGCACCCACATACGAGCAGAAGTACCTACAGCAGCATCCATGCTCAGGCGACAGGAAACCCATTTTTTACCGGGTAAGAATGTGGGGACTACTCCCTAAACTTTGCTTCTGGGGCAGGGATTCTTTCCTGTATCCAACAACCACCAACTAGGAGAAAAACCAGACAAACTAACAAGCCAGTCCATTCTCCTCTGGCTTGAAGGTAGGGGATGCAGCCCTCTGGGATCCCTGAAGCTCCTGTATCACTTAGGTTTATGTGATAAAGGGTAGAAGCACTTGACAAGGGTCCAAGACCAGAATTTCAGGCCTGCCTCTAAAGCCATGGTGTAACCCTGGGCAAGTTACTTCCCCTCTCTGGGCCTTAACAGTCTTACTTCCACAAAGCGGGCAGAGAACAGTGGCTCATGCCTGTAATCCCAGAGCTCTGGAAGAAGGCGGAGGGAGGCTTAAGACCAGGAGTTCAAGACTAGCCTGGGCAACATAGCAAGACCCCATCTCTACAAAAATTTAGCCAGGCATGGTGGCACACACCTGTGGTCCCAGCAACCTGGGAGGCTGAGGCAGAAGGATCCCTTGAGCCCAGGAATTCAAGGTTACAGTGAGCTATGATCATGCCACTGTACTCTTGGGCAACAGAGTAAGACTCGGTCTCAAAAATAAAATAAATAGGCTGGTGGCTCACGTCTATAATACCAACACTTTGGGAGGCCAAAGCAGTTGATCACCTGAGGTCAGGAGTTCGAGACCAGCCTGGCCAACATAGCAAAACCCTGTCTCTACTAAAAATAAAAATAAAAATAAATAGCCGGGTGTGGTTGGTGGCACATATCTGTAATCCCAGCTACTTGGGAGACATTGCAGTGAGCCAAGATCACGACAATGCACTCCAGCCTGGGCGACAGAGTGAGACTCCATCTCAAAAAAAAAAAAAAAATACAAAAATTAGCCCAGTGTGTGGTGGCAGGTGCCTATAATCCCAGCAACTCGGGAGGCTGAGGCAGGAGGATCCCTCGAACATAGGAGGTGAAGACTGCAGTGAGCTGAGATGGTGCCACTACACTCCAGCCTGGGTGACAAAGCAAGGCTCCGTCTCAGAAAAATAAAATAAATCAATAAATAGAATTAAAATTATGCCGTAAAATAAACAGCACTGAACAAGACAATTTCTGTGGCTTCCTCCGATGCTAGTATTTAAGGATTCAATGCACTGTGTCAAGCTGTGTGCATGGCATATGGGCACACAAGTGACCACACGGAGATAAGGGGACTGAATAACCTTTGCAGACTGGAAGGGCAACTAGTATTTAGAGAAGGGAGAGTGTGGGGTCCAGGAGATGGGGCCTGGGAGGAGGAAGCCCAGTAAGTGTGGTGACCCAGTGACATCTCAACTTCTGGGAGAGGAGAGCTGGGCACACCAACCCTCCTGAAGGTCTGAGGGAGGCATGTATGCAGCTGGCCTTCTGTGGACACTTGGAGCAAAACATCACAGAACCAACGCCAGGACTATTGTCCTCACCCTACCTGGATCCTGGGGCAAGGAAACGGCCTCTGAATAGCGACTAAAGGACACATAGCTCTCGGCCCCGTCGATGAGCCCGTTGTTTTGAGGGTGAAAGGTAATGTTGGTGAAGCCAGCCACACAAGCCCTATGGGATGACAAAGAGCAAAATGAGGTCCCTGAGACATGTCTGACCACAGGCACATAGAGCTTTAGGCTCACGAGGCTCAGCTCCCAAAGAGCAAGAATCAGAAGATGTTACCGGTAGGAGCCCAGAGGTTCCAGCTTCCCATTGTAATAGCCAAACGTGGTTGATTCATTGCCAACATCGATTTCATATTTCAAAACTTCAGACAAACTCTGGGAACGTCCCTTTTCTTCTGTCCTTATGAGGTATGTCACGTAAGTATCTGAGGCTCCCTTTTTGAAATCCTCATATGTGTATTTCAGGACATCGGCAGAAGGGTGACCAGCTAAGAAAGGCACACAGAAGGAGAATCATAAGGAAGTGATGGCAGAGAGATTTCGTCTCCTGCATATCTACGTGGTGGTGATACTGGGTCATAGTGATGCCAGCAGCCATCTCTCAAGTATCTCTCTGTGCCAGGTTTGACTTACACTGAATTCTAAGCATTTCACCTACAGCAATTCATTTCATCCCCATGATTCCCATCACAGCAGCTTATTGTCTCCACTTTACAGACAAGAAAACAAAGGTGCAAAAGGCTAACAGGACTGGGCCCAACGTCACACCGCCTATGAGCTGGAGTTGGGTTCCCAACCCAGGGGGTTGCACTCAGAGCCTGAGGTTTCATCTGATCACAGGCCAGCA
This sequence comes from Saimiri boliviensis, assembly GCF_048565385.1. Classification (NCBI taxonomy): domain Eukaryota; kingdom Metazoa; phylum Chordata; class Mammalia; order Primates; family Cebidae; genus Saimiri; species Saimiri boliviensis. The sequence goes on along the minus strand of NC_133454.1, from coordinate 115,879,764 downwards.
CTGGTCAGTCTGGCTACTATGCAACATGGCCTTCCTCAATGGGATTTGCTGACAAGCATCACAGCAAAATGACTAAGAGCTAGAAACAGATCCGAAATTAAAAGACAGAAAGAGTTCAACCTCACTTTTTGAAATTTTGCCATAGGTTATGGCACCAGCAAATTTCTACTCTCCCAGATTCCCAAGCCCCTGACAGTATGATTGGTCTCTACCCTCCTCGAAGAGATAAGGACAGCACCACAGGGGAGAGAGTGGGCAGAAAAAACACTGCATTATTCATGCATAAACAATCCCCCACAGAGGCTCACGTCTGTAGTCTAGTCGCAGCACTTTGAGAGGCCAAGGTGGGAGGATCACTTGAGCCCAGGAGTTCAAGGTGAGCCTGGGCAACATGGTGAGACTTTGTCAAAAGGAGGGGAGGGGAGGAGAGGGGAGGAGAGGGGAGGAGAGGGGAGAGGAGGGGAGGGGAGGGGAGGGGAGGGGAGGGGAGGGGAGGGGAGGGGAGGGGAGGGGAGGGGAGGGGAAGGGAGGGGAGGGGAGAACACAGAGAGGATGGGAGGAAGAGAGGAAGAGAGGCAGGCAGATGGAAGAAAGGCAGGAAGGCCGACAGAAGAAAAAAGGAAGGAAGGAAGGAAGAGAGGGAGGGCGGGCAGGCCTACAATAAAACAAAACTCAGACTTTTAAATCTAGGCCTTATGCAAGCACTCACACACAGCTACCAAAAAGGCTCTCAAATTATTCCTTTCTTACCACAAAGGAATGTAACAGAGCCCTTTAAGGAAAAGCAGCCTTTAATCCACCTCTTCTCTCAGCTAAGGAGATATTCTACAAATTCCCACTAGCTAATGCAAATCCTTTTCTATTTTCTTTCGAAGGAAAATCATCCTTGGAGGATGGCATGTGTGTACGTGTGTATGTGTGAGTGAGGGAGACAGAGACAGAGATAGAGATAGAGTTGGTTAAAACTAATATTCTACCACCTAAAAGGCCATGTGATGTAAAAGAGAAGAAAAACCTAGATCACAGGTCAGCTAGTTATGGGCCACAAGCCAAACCCAGCCACCTGCCATGATAAATAACATCTAGTGGGAATGGCACCACTCATTCCTTATGTGTCTTCTGTGACTACTTGCAAACTACATTGGCAGAGTTGATTGCTTGCAACAGAGTCTATACCACCTGCAAAGCTTAAAATATTTGCAATCTGGCTCTTTCCAGAAAGTTTGTCAACCATCAGGCAAATAGCTCACCCTCCTTCTCTGTCTGAGTACATAGCACAGGTGGCAGTGAGAAGATAGGCATGTGTCTGTATCACTAATGTCCCTCAGTGGGCACAGAGAAAGCTCTGGTCACTTCATCACTCACCAGCTGTTTAACCCACGAAGGTCCCTCCTTACCTTCCCCGGTGGTAAGAATGACAGCATAGGCTTTGATGGGTCCGTGGCTGGCTTCAAACCCACTAAACTTGACCTTTACTGAATTGTGACTGACAGATGTAATATTAGGGGATTCATCTGGAGGAGGGGGATCTGAAACAAAACAAAACATGATCACCCAACACTGAAAACCAAAGCAGTACATTATTAGGTAGAGAACATGCTTCAGCAACTTCCTCAAGTTCTTACTCTGGAAACTACATGCTGGGCTCATGGAAAGCAGCAAATCCAGGAGCAAAAGGCAGGGAAGGAAACTGGTAAGGAGCAGGGATGGGAGACCCTGGGAAACCCACCCAGCTCACAATGACTCCTTCAGGGCATCCAGCCACATTCTCAGGGCAGGCACTCAGGAGCCTTGTTTAGTTTTGCTATGGTTGTTTTGAACAGTGCATGCTTTTATTTTTAACAGATTGATTGAAATATAACTAGACTACAACCAAAGAGATGAAAGACTTGTACAGTGAAAACCACAAAACACTGATAAAATAAATTAAAGACACTAATATACAAATACTTGCAAAGACATCCCATGCTCATGGATTGGAAGTCTTGATATTGTTGGAAGAATTCATACTACTCAAATCATCTACAAATTCAATGCTACCCCATCAAAATCCCAATGGCATTTTTCACAGAATATAGAAAACAATCCTAAAGTTCATATGGAACAGTGAAAGACCAGAAACAGCCAAAGGAGTCTTGAAAAAGAATAAGGCTGGAGGACTCGCACTTCCTGATTTCAAGACATATTTATTACAAAGCTGCAGTAATTAAAACAGTATGTTACAGGCATAAAGACAGACATCAACCCATAAAACAGAATACTGAGCCCAGAATTAAACTCTCATATACACAGTCAACTTATCTTCAACAAGGGTGCCAAGAAGACACAATGGGGAAAAGACAGCCTCTTCCACAAATGGTGCTGGGAAAACTGGATATCCATGAGCAGAATAATAAACTGGACCCCTCTCTTACACCAGACACAAAAATAGACTCTGAACAGGTTCAAGACTTAAACATTAGACCTAAAGCTGTACACTGTAAAATTTGTTTAAAAAAAAAAAAACACCACATCAGGGAAGAGCTTTTTGACATGGTATTTACAATGGTTGCTTGGATACCACACAAAAAGCACAGCAACAAAAGCAAAAATAGACAAACAGGATTAAATCAAACTGAAAAGGTTTTGCAGAGTTAAAGAAACCATCATTTGAGTAAGAAGGTAGTATCTTTGCATGGGGAAGATAGCCTGCCCTTGTCTTCTTCCCCAGTCTCTTCTGACTCAAGATGAGCCAGGTTCGTTATCCTGAGATCTGGGGTGGAAGAGGAGAGTGAGAAAGAGACTGTGCAGTGGAACTCTAAGTGTGGCCTTGGGAGCTGCATGGTGACACCACACGCTAACACCACTTGGCCCCAGGATCAGCTGGTTGGCTGAGAGCAAAGACAGAGCAGATGTCCAAGGAGAAGAATCAAAGATGAGGTGGGAGAGAACACATTTTCTACTGAGACCTGGCCACAGCACTGCTCCGTGTTCTTCATAAACAGTGCCCACATTTTTCCCAGAGTTGGTCTAAAAGATCACCTAGAGAAACCCAACAGATCCTCTTCCCAGAAACCAGAAAAGCCCCCACAGGACACTCCACAATGGCCTCCATGATTCTGCACCCTCCTTTTGCAAGCCAGGGTGCAGAGCCACTGTCTGAACTAACATGAAAGAAAGAAGACACTGAATTAAAGATGATCCACTCTACACACTCACTATCTATCTAAATTCATCTCACACATACAGTTTGGGTTGTTCTCATCATTTTTTCTTATTTTAAAAAAATAAATGAGATGGGATCTCACTATGTTGCCCAGGCTGGTTTCCTGGCCTCAAGCAATCCTCCCACCCGGGCCTCCCAAAGTGCTGGGATTACAGGCATGAACCACCACACCCAGGCTGTTCTTGTTATTATGTATATATTCAAGATTCAAGAAGACAGAAATCCAGACTCCAAACCACAACACAATTGTCTAAACCTGGGCGGATACCGCAGCCCCTACCCAGCCATACTCAGCGGCCGAGCCCCTGAGATGTGACCAGTTTGCATTCAGATGTACTACAAGCATATAACACAGACCAGATAGCAAAGACTCAGTACAAAAGAAGATGTAAAATTGCTCATTGATACTTTATAGAAATTACATGTTGAAATCATACTTTTAATATCCTGAGTTAAATCAAATGTTATTAATTTCAGCTATTCCTTTTTACTTTTTTTTTTAAGTTTTCCTAGAAAACTTTAAATTATATGTGAGGCTCACATTGCACATCTAGTGCCTGGTCCTGCTCTAAACTACAAGCTTCACAACCTCACAAGTGCCTGACAGCACAGGCTCTTGCATTTCCCAGCAGCTCTATGCCTTATAGCTGGCCAGAGAGGGTCAGTCCCCAGGTCCTTGCCCCAAAACTGGCAGCTGATGCTAGCTCACCCACCACCAGACCTGGAAATCCTCTCCCTCTCACTACTCTTCTCAGTCACATGCTCCAGGGGCCCTGTCACCCCTACTCACCATAGTGCCCCTCACCACAGCACACAGTAAGCCACCAACAGATGTGGGCTAAGAGATGGCTGGTGCGGTGGCTCATGTGGATAATCCCAACACTTTGAGGCCAAAGCAGGTGGATCACTTGAGGTCAGGAGTTCCAGACCAGCCTGGCCAACATGGTGAAACCTCATCTCTACTAAAAATACAAAAATTAGCCAGGTGTGATGACATGCATCTATAGTCCTTGCTACTCAGGAGGCTGAGGAACGAGAACCACTTGAACCCAGGAAGCAGCAGCCGCAGTGAGCTGAGGTCACGCCACTGCACTCCAGCCTGGGCGACAAGAGCAAGACTCCATCTCAAAAAAAAATACAAAAGAAAATATGGCACTGAGTTACACTGTAAGGAAAAGGAACTTTTTAGAATGTAAAGAATGAGTCTCTCTTATTCTGCTTTTTAGATTGATTTCTATACAATGAGAAACCAATCTATGCCAGTAAAAGCCAATATTTTAGGGGAAATAAAAAAAAAACAGACTTGTAGTCCACACTTGCAGACCCACTGGGTCAGTCTCTCCAGGAGTGACCACAGTGCCATCTGACCAGTGCCTGCCTTGCCGCCCACCTGTGATGCCAGTGGTGCAGGTGTTCTGGGTGGGGGCTGCCATCTTTCCACAGGACACGGTGGTAATGCTGATGTTATAGGAGGTAGAGAAATTCAAATACATGACTTCCGTCCTGTACTCAGTGTCATTGTCAGAGGAGCAGCTCTCCAGCTGGGTCGCATTGTCCCAGGCTCCACTGCTGACTTCCAGCTCAAAGCCTGCATTGGCACCAGGAGGGCAAGTCCATCTGAGAACCAGGGCTGGCTCTTTGGGGACCACTTCGCAGTCGAAGGAGGCCACAGATGCCGGATCTGCAAAGCAAGCACAGCACAGCATGAGATTCCAGGACTTTTGCCTTTGCGAACACAGAAATAGGGAATAGCAGAATCCTGGCGATGAGGAGGTGGTGGGTGATATGGCGCAGGGCTGACCCTGAATTGGGCAACACCAAACTGTGTGACCGTGGGTCAGTCACCAAAGTGCTCTGAGTCTCAGCTGCAGGACTCTGAGAACTGAATTAACAATGGTGTCAGGCACCAAGCAAGATGTCTGTAAGAGACCAGGGCTGCATGAGAGGCACCACATGATCCTGTGAGAGGCAGCAACCTCGTGTGCACCATCTCATCATGAGGCCCTCCTGATGCTCCTTCTGAGACAGGTGAGGCCCATACTGTCCCATCTGCAGGTAAATCCACCGAGGCTCAGAGAGGTGAAGTCACTGGCCAATGACATGGCAGGTGGTGAAGCCAAAACCAGTCTCCAGGTTTTCTAAGTCCAAGTTCAAGACACTCTACTCACATAACATAACTGTATCATCAGTGATAAATGGTATCGGTTTCCTCATCTTCAAAATGGAATATTTGTCTCTATCTATCTGAAGACCAAAAGATTTTTGTTGAGGACTAACATCAAACTGACGTAAATGGAAAGTTCCATATTAAAACTGGGGGCGAGTATTACTATTAATCGAATGTCATAGAAGTTTAGAGCAGGAGAAGCTCTACGAGGGCACCTAGTGAAACTCCCACATTCTCCACCCAAGGCCTGGAAAGGTAACCTGAACACTACACCTACTTTTTTTTTGAGATGGAATCTTGCTCTGTTGCCCAGGCTGGAGTGCTGTGGCATGATCTCAGCTCACTGCAACCTCCACTTCCCAGGTTCAAGCAATTCTCTGCCTCAGCCTCCTGAGTACCTGGGATTACAGGTGCCCACCACCATGCCTGGCTAATTTTTGTATTTTTAGTAGAGGCAGGATTTCACCGTCTTGGCCAGGCTGGTCTTGAACTCCTGACCACCCGCCTCAGCCTCCCAGAATGCTGGGATTACAGGCGTGAGCCACCACACCCAGTCTGCACCTATTTTTACAGCTCCTGTTCCACTCACACCTAGTCATAAATGCTTGGATGCAGATTTTCTCTCGCTATAGGCTACAAATAACGAAATCTAAGATAAATACCAGCAATGGAAGCCACCCAAATATCAAAGATGGGTGTCTAGACCAGGTGGGATGCAGCAGAGGTGACCCAAAGCTGTAGGGATTTCTGTGGCCACCCCACTGACTACTGAAAGGCCAGAGGCCATCAAGGCCGGAGCTCCTACACTACCAAGAAGGCTGATCCCATGAGACCGCCACTTCCAAATCAGCCTGAACATATGTGAATGGCCTGGGATAAAAAAGGAAGAGATAGGAGCGAGGTGGGCAGAAAATGAGTGCCCCACAGGTACTGAGTGATAAAGGTGCCACAGTCAGCACTGTAAGCAGAAGTGCCCACCACAGTCTGCAAAGCCTTCCCTGGGCTGTCCCAAATGCATCCTCAATGACACACAGGGCTCTTTTCTTTATCACACATTTGGAGTTGTGAGATAGGTGAGGATCAAGAAGGATGCAAAGGCTGAGCATCATTTCAACAACAACCTTTCCGTCTTCCCCAGTGCAAAAGACAAACCAAAACCTGCAAAGCCAGACATCACCCACATCCTGGCCCAGCCCCACTCAGGCCCTGCCTCCCACCTACACCCTCCTGTTCCCATGGGTCCACTCCTCCCACGCTTACCTCCTGCTCTTCCTCCAGCCTCCAGGACATGGTGGTGATGCTGCACAGGCCTCTGCCTATAATGCTCTCATGCCCTGATATCCACATGGCTGCTCCTTCCCTTCATTCAGATCTTTGCTCAAAAGTCACCTTATCATTGAGGCCTTTCCTGAGCACCCTAAATAAACATCCCACTTCCTCCTTCTAAAATAAAAGTTCCAAGAAGGCAAGGACTTGACTGTCTGGCATGTAGTATATGCTCAATAAATATTTATTGACTGCAGAAGTGATGAGGGCACCGAGACAGCACCAATAAGCTAACGGGATGCCTCGGAAAGCTCAACATCCATCACTGCACATCACAAAAACCAAACAAACTACAGACTGTGGAGGACCGACCTGCAAAGTCAGCACCACTCAGGGAGGAGTCCAAGAGGCAGAGCGCTACGCTCACCTGTACAGAATGACTTCCTGCCAGGTTCCAGTGACTCCATCACGCCCCCTACTCGAGCAAAGATCTCCACTGTGTATGATGAACCAGGCGTTAATTCAGTGACTGTGGCTTCAGTCATTCCAACGTCCGTGACTAGTGTTTCGTTGCTGGCATCTCCAAACTTCACAATAAGAAGGCGGTAGGAGTATGTGGGAGAGGCGCCATCAAGGTTCTGCCAACGTAAAGTCGCTGCTGTGGTGTTGGTGCTTACGTCAATGTTGGACACATTGCTGGGCCCTTGATTTTTTTTAAAAAAAAAAAGAGGAAATTCATGTAAAAGCACAGATTAGCTAGAATTCCAGGACGATTTTATTTACTACACCCAAAAATAGACTGGCTCGTTTTAGAAAGAATGAATAAAGCTAGTATTTGCTGGCTCAAAAGATTGAAAACTGCGCAAAAACACATGAAGAAAATAATTATACAGATTAAATCTCCAAAGAAGTTTAATTTACACTTCTTTTAATATTTCAAATTTATTTCAAATATATTTTTAACATAAAATTTCTAATCTGGTTTTTTTTTTTTTTTTTTGGTTTTTTTTTGAGACGGAGTTTCGCTCTTGTTGCCCAGGCTGGAGTGCAATGGCGCATTCTCGGCTCACCGCAACCTCCACCTCCTGGGTTCAGGCAATTCTCCTGTCTCAGCCTCCCTAGCAGCTGGGATTACAGGCATGTGCCACCACGTCTGGCTAATTTTTTGCATTTTTTTTTTAGTAGAAACAGGGTTTCACCATGTTGGCCAAGATGGTCTCGATCTCTTGACCTCGTGATCCACCCTCCTCGGCCTCCCAAAGTGCTGGGATTACAGGCGTGAGCCACCGCATCCGGCCTTCTAATCTGTTTTTTAAATCTAATAGATGAGGCCAGGCACAGTGACTCACGCCTGTAATCCCAGCACTTTGGGAGGCTGAGGTGGGCAGATCACCTGAGGTCAGGAGTTCAAAACCAGCCTGACCAACATGGAGAAACTCCATCTCTACTAAAAAAAAATACAAAAATTAACCAGGCATGATGGCGCATGCCTGTAATCCCAGCTACTTGGGAGATGGTGTTGCAGTGAGTCAAGATTGCACCATTGCACTCCAGCCTGGGCAACGAGAGCAAAGCTCCATCTAAAAAAATCAATAAATAAACAAAAAATAAATCTAATAGATAAAAGAGAAAATATACTAAAAGCATATTCCAGACTAACATCTTCACCATGTATTTAATTCAGATATTAGCAAAACACCTCCCTCATTGTTGCAGGCAAAGCTTCTCATCTGGGCAGTATCTGCCAATGCCAACATGACAAGGTGACCCTTCTTTACTCTGTATCCTCTAGGAATGACAAGCACATTCCTAAGGAATCACTTCCTGCTTCTAATGACAATTCTAAATTCACATGGCTTGAAGACCAGTGCCTCATAGGGACAGCAGAATCATTGCTAAGACCAGTGTTTTCAACTTCAGCAGTTTCAGGGTCAACCTGGATCCTAGAAGCACACTGGCCATCATGTCACCAGTGCTTCCTCCAAGAGATGGTCAGAGAGGCTGCTCCTTAGAAGGGCTTACTGTTCCTAAGAGACTTACGTGTGTACCGTGCAATGGAGGTGGAGTGTCCCCGGACGTGCTCCACTTCTGGAAAGATGGTGATGTTATATAAGGTGCCCGGGATCAGGCCCTGGAGAGTGACCGTTTTGTCAGACGTGTTTGTGGGGTTAGAGCCATGCTGGGGCTCTATGACTAAATGGTAGACATACTCAGAAGCATTGTCTGGGTTCTGCCATTCCAGCTCCATCTCCGTGGTGGTGACGTCGACCACGCGGATGTCAGACACTGCGCTGGGAGCTGCTCAGAAGAAAGAAAGAAGGGAAACCAGTTACTGACTATCATGAGCCTAGCTTCGTCTCCAAGTGCTGGCAAGAGAACCTGCTCTTTTGCCATCAGACTTTAAAATGAGTTCACAAAAGGCACACTCCAAAATCTAGCTGAGAAATGCACACACTCAGTGCTCTCAAGAATTTTAGCTCTTCTACGATGCAGACGAACTTGCTTGTTCATCTTACCAGTTCTCCAGTTTTTTGTTTTTGTCATAAAAATGAGCTGCTAGGCCGGGTGCAGTGGCTCACACCTGTGATTCCATCACTTTGAGAGGCCAAGGTGGGTGGATCACTTGAGGTCAAAAGTGTGAGACCCGTCTCTACTAAAAATACAAAAATTAGCTGGGCGTGGTAATGTACACCTGTAATCCCAGCTACTTGGGAGGCTGAGGCACGAGAATCACTTGAACCACAAAGGCAGAGGTTGCAGTGAGCCAAGATCATACCACTGCACTCGAGCCTGGGCAACAGAGCTAGACTCCGTCTCAAAAAAAAAAAAAAAAAAAAAAAGCTCTTCAAGGGGGTCTTCTGAAGTGGAAATCACATTCAGTTTCTTGATCTGAGTGCTGGTAATGAGATGTGTTCAGTTTGTAAAAGTTCATGAAGCTACGCACTGAGGATACGTCCCTTTTTAGTATGCATATTGTATCTCAATAAAGAGGTTTCTTTTGTTTTTTTAATCCTTCACTCAGAAGGAAACATCTTCCCATGACACAGCCTGACATGCCGAAGAGGAAAACTGAAATGGTGAGCTGACCTTTCCTAAGGTGAAGCATTTGAGGACAGGTGAGGAGGGGAAGAAAACAGGCACCCTCTGCCCTCAGACCAATCAGAAGTGGGGTCCCCACAGGGGCCCGCCCTCCGATCCTCCCCCACGCTGCACACTCAGCCATGGCACCATGGATGCCTCCATCAAGGCTAGGAAGTAACAGCAGAGGCAGGGCCTCTTTTCTCCTGTGGCTTTCAACCCCGTCTCTCTTCACCTGGCAGTGAAGGTCAGCTCCAGGGAGAGGAAATGCGCAGGTTGGGGACAAAAAAGGGAAATGCTTTCACTGCAAACACCTTGGCTTTAAAAAAAAAAAAAAAAAAAAAATGTGCCATGTACATGTACTGTCTACTCCAAAATTAATTTTTTTAAAAAAAAATTTTTAGCCGGGCGCGGTGGCTCAAGCCTGTAATCCCAGCACTTTGGGAGGCCGAGGCGGGTGGATCACGAGGTCGAGAGATTGAGACCATCCTGGTCAACATAGTGAAACCCCGTCTCTACTAAAAATACAAAAAACTAGCTGGGCATGGTGGCACGTGCCTGTAATCCCAGCTACTTAGGAGGCTGAGGCAGGAGAATTGCCTGAGCCCAGGAGGCGGAGGTTGCGGTGAGCCGAGATCGCGCCATTGCACTCCAGCCTGGGTAACAAGAGTGAAACTCCGTCTCAAAAAAAAAAAAAAAATGTTTTAATGGGTTCTTAAAGAGAAGCCGCCAGGAGGAGCCTTTGTTTCCTACTAGAAGATTCCTGATATCAAAGAGATTCCACAGACAAAAGACCATCAAAGACAGTGTTTGCCTATAAACATAAAAAACAGCCAGGCACAGTGGCTCACGCCTGTAATCCCAACACCCTGGAAGGCCGAGGCAGGCAGATCATGAGGTCAGGAGATCGAGACCATCCTGGCCAACATGGTGAAACCCCGTCTCTACTAAAAATACAAAAATTAGCCGGGCGTGGTGGCACACACCTGTAATCCCAGCTATTCAGGAGGCTGAGGCAGGAGAATTGCTTGAATCAAGGAGTTGGAGGTTGCAGTGAGCCGAGATGACACCACTACACTCCAGCCTGGGCAACAGAGTGAGACTCCTTCTCCAAAAAATAAGTAAATAAATAAATAAATAAATATAAAAAAACTAGAAACAACCTATATCTTCAATAACATGGGAGGGCTGTGGGCATTGTGATCTGGCGGCATGATGAAACAGTCTGCAGCCACTAAAAACATGAAGACCACACTAACTATGGGGGGAAGTTGTGGTATAGACTGAGTAAAAAAAGATTCAAATACAAAATAAAAGTATTTGTGTAACAATCACAACAATGCAAGCAAAATGTATGACTGTGGACACAGAGAGAAAAGGCATTCAGCTGGGTTAGAAGAGTGGAGAGATTTGTTTCTTTTCCTTTTTATTGCGGTAAAACAGACATACCATAATATTCGTCATCTTAACCATGTGTCAGTGTACAGTTCAGTGGTATAAACATTTACAGTGTTGTATAACCATCGCCACTATCTGTACCCAAAACACTGTCATCATCCCCAGCATAAACTGTAGCCATCAAACAATAATGCCCACTCTCTCTTCTGCACTGCCCCCGGTAACCTCTATTCTACTTTCTGTAGAATATGAAGTTGTCTAATCTAGATACTTATGTAAGTGCAATCATACAGTATTTGTCTTTCTGTATCTGGCTTATTTCACTTAGTATAATGTCCTCAAGATCTATCCATGTTGTACCATAAATCAAAATTTCTTTTTTATGGCTGAATAATATTCTGTTGCATGGATGTTCCACGTTTTGTCTATCCGTTCATTTGTTGATGGGCTCTTGGGTCCACCTTTGGGCTCCTGTGAACAGTGCTACCACTATGAACATGGGTGTACAAGTAACTTCAAGGCGCTGCTTTGGATTCTTTTGGAGATATACATAGGACTGGAATTACTGGATCATACGGTATTCATTTTTTTCGAAGTTGCTTTTAATGCTATTAAGCTGACATTTTCAAATAATAAAGGTTATTCAATAATATAAAGGTAACTCCTAAGAGTTTAGATCTTATTGTAGGCCTTCTTGACTTTCATTCAATGGGACCACTGAATGAAATGGGTCCTTTCAGACAATGGAATTCCAGGCAGATGCTAAAATTACCCTGCAGAAATATTGATATGAAGAGGAAAGAATATTCATAGTAAACTATAGTAAAACAGATACCTTCTCCTCACTAATACTAAACTTTACTGCTGTACCACATCGAAGTGTCAGTCTACATGGTGGTTGAGTGCTTGGCCTTAGACACCAGACACAGGTCAGTTTGCCACCTTGTCGCTCTGGGCCAGTTACTTAAGTTCACAGAGCCTCCGTTTCCTACCCTGTAAGACAGAGATGATAATACCTACTGCATGAAGTTGTGTTAAAAATGTAAAATACAGTATGAGAGCACTCTGCGTCTTGCAGACCCCCAACATATTATATTATTGTTACAGTAGGTTCTGGGCAATAGCAAGTAGCGTAATATCATCTATCCCCCACAGTGGTGATCCTCTTACCATTATCCACATCCTTAAAGACAGAAGAAATATGTTAATGTTAAGCCTCACGTCAACAGTTTAAAATGCAGACTTGCAAAGGGAATACTGCATTTCAACTGGGGGATGCCTTTTAGCAGATCCCTTAACTTTGAAACAGATCCTCTGAGTGACTATCAGTGCTTAACCCAACCAGCACAGTTGAAGAAGCTTCCAGAAGGAGAATCTCAAAAGCCTAACTAAGGCCAGGTGCGGTGGCTGACGCCTGTAATCCCAGCATTTTGAGAGGCCGAGGTAGGCAGATCACGCTGAGGTTAGGAGTTCAAGACCAGCCTGGCCAACACCCTATCTCTACTAAAACCATAAAACTTAGCCAGGCATGGTAGCACATAACTGTAATCCTAGCTACTTGGGAGGCTGAGGCAGAAGAATCGCTTGAACCCAAGAAGTGGAGGTTGCAGTGAGCTGAGATTGCACCACTGCATTCCAGCCTGTGCAAAAGAGCAAGACTCCGTCTCAAAAAAAAAAAAAAAAAAAACCTAACTAATTTCATGTGTGATTCAAGGAATCTGTCCATTTCTTTATTCTACCCTCTGTATAACGGATTTCAACTATCTTGAATCAAAGACCAAGGAAGACTGTATGTTTTTCAGCCTTTCCCAACACAAATTATTCCAAATTTTGTAAAAAATAATAATGAACATTACTCTCTAGGATTTCCCAAAAGTTTCTCCTATAGTTTATTTAAACTGTTTCTATTAAAAAAAAATTTTTTTTAGACAGGGTCTCCCAGGCTGACGCTGGTCTGCAATTCCTGGGTCAAGCAATCTTCCTACCGCGGTCTCTCGAGTATCTGGCACGATGAGCGCAGGCCACCATAGCTGACAATACAATTACTTTAGCAATTTCAATTAGCCTTCTAGAACTAGCACACTGTTGTATCACAGTGCTGTTTATGGATGACTGTAAACAGTCCACCTGCCCAACACAGCCCCGTAGTTCATTTCTAACACATCTTGACCAGAGGTTCTTAAACTTTTTGCTCTTAAAAGTTATTAAGGCTCTAATCGGCATTAGATAATTTACCAACTGAAAAAAAAAGTTACTAAGGGTCTCAGAGAATTTGTATTTACAAAGGTTATATTTGTCAATATTTACTATATTAGGGATTTAAAATGAAGAAATTATTAAGATATAAGAATCCACAGCATACATTCCATTAGCGCTCAGAGAGACAACGTCATCCCATATCGGATCAAAGCTGGAAAACTCCAAAAGAGAATGAAGTAAAAAAGCCAAACAGCATTTTAGTATTGTTATGATAATACTACCTTGGAGACCCCTTGAAAGAACCTAGGGATCCCTAGAGAGCCCTGAACCACAATTTGAGAACCACTGATCTAGCCCAGGGGTCAGCAAACATTCTCTGTAAAGGCCAGAAAATAAATCTCAGGCTTCACAAGCCACACATTCTCTGTTGCCACTACTCAATTCTAGCACCAAAGTAGCCATAGACAGTACATAAGCAAATGAACATGGTTGTGATCCAATAAAACTTTATTTACAAAAACAGACAGTGAGCCAAATTTGGCACAGGGGCCATTATTATCTGCCAACTCTGTTTCAGACAATAGAATTCCACACAGGTGTTCAAATCATCCTGTAGAAATATTAAGAGGAAAGAATATTCATAATAAATTAGCAAGTTGGGGAAAAAGCAGATTACAAAACCACATGTACAGGATGGCCTCGATGTTTGTAAAAGAAATAAATATATATTTGTGGGCTGGGTGCAGTGGCACACACCTGTAATCCCAGCACTTTGGGAGGCTGAGGTGGGCAGATCGATCACTTGATATCAGGGGATCAAGACTAGCCTGGCCAACACGGCAAAACTCTGTCTCTACTAAAAGTATAAAAATTAACCAGGCATGGTGGCACACAACTTAATTCCAGCTACTCAGGAGGCTGAGGCACAAGAATTGCTGGAACCCAGGAGGTGGAGGTTGCAGTGAGCCAAGATCACGCCACTGCACTCCAGCCTGGGTGACAGGGTAGGACTGTCTCAAAATATACTTAATCAGGAGATCAAGACCAGCCTAGCCAACATGGCAAAACCCCGTCTCTACTAAAAGTATAAAAATTATCCAGGCATGGTGGCACACACCTGTAATTCCAGCTACTTATACTCACACATATATTTGGGTATCTATATGTATATGTTTAAAAATTGTAAAATATCATACATCCAAAATGATTATCTCTGCTTGATGGTTTCCATATAAGTTTTTTCTACTTACCTGTCTGTATTTCATATAAGAAATAAGCATTAGTGTTATGAAAATTTGTAAAGGTTTTTCTTAGATAATTAAAAGAAAAGCAATATCTGGAAACATTATTATGCTGATTTCCATTAAGAAACATGACGGTTTAACAGAAAAGCCGGTTTGCTTACCAGTTCTATTGCAAACGGTCTGAGATGCCCCTTCGGTCCCACTTGGTCCTTGTGGAAATATTTCAAAGCAATACTTGGTTCCAGGGAGCAAGCCACCAATGGTAATACTTTGGTTGGTGGTTGTTTCTACCCAAGACTTGCCAGCTCCCTCCAGAGTGATACGCATCTTAAAGGATTCTGCGTCACTGCCGCTCCATGCTAAGCTGATCTCCCTCGTGCTGACCATTGTCACTCGGAAGTCGGAAACTGGAGCAGGGGCTGTGCAAAGAAAGTAAACAACTAGGTTAAAAATATATTTCTCCAGAAGACAGGGATGCCCACCTCAGAAAATATTTACACCAAGACAAAACGTACATTTAGGACACCTGATCCCTCTCTTTGTCTCATCTCACCTACAAGCCCCTCACAAACTGCTGTTTCTCGCCATGGAGGAAGCACTTGATCATGAGGGTGCAGAAGCTCATGACTGCACGCGGCCATTCACAGGAAATGAGAGCAGGTGTGAGCTCCTGTGGTCAAGGGCGCAGGCTCTGGAGCAGAACCCTGGCCACACTGGCCGCTTTATCTTGAATGCATTACTAGCCTCCCAGAGCCTCTGTTCAGGGAGGTACCGATAGCAGAGGCTACTCTTGACCCCCAAAATCCATTCTTCATTTTCCCTTCATCACGCTCCCAGAATTCCAGCCCTGTATGTGCATGGCTGTGGGGAACAAAGACCACATTTCCCAGCCTCCATGCAGCTAGATGTTGCATGCGACTAAGTTTTGGTTAACAGAGTGCGAGCAGAGGTACTGGGTGACTTCTAGAAGTGTCCTTAAAGGGTGGAGCTCACTTGCACCCGGGAGGCAGAGGTTGCAGGGAGCCGAAATCACGCCACCACACTCCAGCCTGGGTGACACAGGGAGACCCTGTTTCAAAATTTAAAAAAAGGACAACCCTGTGAAGACGCAGGGAGAAGACCAGAAGAAACCACACCTGCCGTTGCTTTGATCTTTAACCTTCAGCCTCCAGAACTACGAGAAAGTGTCTGTTTCTATTGTTTAAGCCACGCAGGCTGTGACACTTGCTCTGGTAGCCCAGCAAACTAATACAGCAGCTCTTCCAATGACTCTGTGAAACCTCGATTCCCAGGATAAATCCCTTCTGGTTAAAATAGCTCACAGTTTCTGTTTCGTGCCACTGAGCCCTAGATAACCTCTACTGTCCCCATCCTGCCTAGCACTGGGCCTCCGTTACAGGAGAGAGAAATAAACCCCTGTCTTGCTTAAGCCATGGATACTTGGGCTTTTTTCGTTGCTGTTCTCAGTGGTGTTATTCATGACTGAACCTAATCCTAACAGATTAAACAGTAAAAGGTAAAGAAATGAAAGCATATTTCCTTTTCCCAAAGAGCCGGTCCAAAACACATCTGTAAGAATGCTAAAGCGTGCTTTCTGGGAAGAAATGGACATTCTATGGGATAAGCCCTGGGTCCAGAGCCACACACCCCTGGATTCAAGGCCTACTCTGTTACTCACCAGCTCTGTGGCCTTGGGCAAACTGTTCAGCCATAGGGCTGTAGTTTCCTCACCTGTAAAAGGGAACCCCAATACCTACCACGGAGACCACTGCCCTATGTATAAAGCTCCTGGAACAGTACAAAATGCAGTGCTAGTGTCAATACTATTGTTTAATAGTATATCATCAATATTATACCACCATACTACCAGTACATTATTAGACCTTCTTTGGAACCAAAAGCCTTTTATTTGCTGCATGAAATCTTATTTTTAAGGGACATTTAAGCAAACAAAGATGAGATGCAGCTGTGCCAGCGATTATGATAATGTCAGCACCCAAAAGACAAGGGGATATGAATATCCAGGTCAATTCTGCCTCCCTGTATCATTCACTCTAGGTCTCTTCTCCACTGGAAAGAGTTGTAATTGCAGGCTCCAGGTGAGAAATACCAGAGGTTTTCATCTCACCTCTGCCACTTTCCAGCTGTGACGCCTGCCTAGCACCTCTCTCAGCCTTGGCTTCCCATCTATAAAATAAGGCTGCTGCCAACCATGTCACAGGCCTGTTGTGAGCATACAATGAGCCAGTGCAAGGAAAGCATGTCACACGAAGCTCGGCGTGCGGTCAGCCGACAGTCACCATTATTACATCACACGGCCTGCATCTGGGCCTGGCACATAGCAGGACAGCAGGAAAGGGGAAGAAAAGCCACGCATGAACTCACGGGTGTACACTTGGAGGAAGCCCGGTGTGCCCTGGGTGCCACCCAGGAAAGGACACACTGTGATGTTGTAGAAGGTGCTGGAGCAGAGGCCTGAGATGGTGGCGTGAGGCCCGCTGACGGTGACATTGAAGGAATGCATCTCCCCCACCACGTCTATCTTGTAGGTATAGACAGAGGACGGGTCGCTATCATTGATTTTCCAGGTCAGGGTCAGGGTTGTGGCACTGATGTTCACAACAGTGACGTCAAAAACCTGAGGAGCATCTGTGAGAACACAAGGGAGTTAAAAATAACCAGAACGGCCAAGGCAGAGAGAGGCAGAGAGAGGGAGAAGTCACCAGGGCATGCTGTCCAGCCAGGACACTGCCCTAGGAACTGTTCCTTCCTCCACACCATCAGCCACGGCTAGGAAAGCATGAGGGTCCCGGCCAAAGTCAGGCATCGCCAGGCAGTGAAGAAACAACCTCGCCATTGGGACCTGCAGGGTCACTCTTTGTTCCTTTAAGTTGACTTTAGAGATTTGACCCAAATGATTTCATTCTTGCATCATTTGTGTTTAACAACTTTTCTGGGTTGTCAAACACAAATGATGCAAGAGCGAACGCTGTGATCTGCGTGACCGCCTGAGATCACAGAAGTCCGGACGAGGCAGATCTGGGTTCCAGGCCTCACTCTGCTGTGACAGCCAGGTCGGCCGTGGGAAAACCACTTGAGCTCAGCTTCCTCATCTATAAAACCAGGAGAGGGATCCTAACCTCAAGAAAATGTAAACCGAGTGCCAGTTACTGGCCACCTGCCCACTCCACCCTCCCAACGAATCCCTTGCCCTTCCCTTGCCTGCTCTGTGCTCAGGAGGCTGATCCTGCGCAAGGGGTCACCAGGGGTCTTGCTACAGGGGCTGTGACCAGGTTCCACCATAAGCCAATGGGCAGGCCCCTGGGGGGCCACAGGAGAAAGGAGTCGGTGCCTCCTCCATCACCTCCTGCTCTGGGCCTCCTGTCCTCCACTGCCCCAGCTTTCACTGGGCTCCAGAAACACCCTGTCCTCCCCAGCCCTTCAGCCCTAGAGGTGGCTTTCTGCAGTGGGATAGTCTGGGGGCCTCAACAATGTCGTCTGATGCTTTCCTTAATGCTGCCCCACCTAACTAGCCACTTAAAAAGTGGGTGGGTGGAAATGTGTGTTTATCTGTGTTTGTGTCTGTGTGTATGTCTGTGTGTGTCTCTGTGTATGTCTGTGTCTCTGTGTATGTCTGTGTGTCTGTGTGTGTACGTGTGCATGTGCGTGTGTGTGTGTGTCTGTGTATTGCAACAGACAATGTTTCTGTCCCCATAAAATTCCTGCTGAAATCCTAACCCCCAATGTGATGGTTTTAGGACGTGGGGCTTTTGGAAGGTAATTAGGTCATGAATTTAGGTCATGAATTACCTCCCTCCTGAATGGGATTAGTGCCCTTATCAAAGAGCTGGAGAAAGACCCCTCCCTCACCCCTTCAACCATGTGAAGACCCAGGGAGTCTACAACCCGGAAGAGGAAGAGGGCCTGTACCCAGAGCCCCGCGACGCTGCACCCCAGTCTCAGACGTCCAGCCTCCAGAACCCTGAGAAATAAACGTTCATTGTTTACACTATCTAGCGCACGGTCATTTGTTCCAGCAGCCCAAACTGACTAAGACATATTTATACACAAACACACACTCGTCCCTTATAGAGAGGGAAAGGCTACTATCCTAATTATTTACCAAGCATTAAGTTCAGCGCAAACTAGGATGTGTGTGAATTCACACCACCCAGAGCCTGAGATGCAATCACTACTACTTTGCTTTTGCTCAAACTGCTTTAAAAAGCAGGGGCCCCAGGCCCACACAAATCCACGGGTCCTTTTAGCAAATCAGTTAAAGGATCCTTCCCCTGGCTGGACCCAGCCCTGGGTGCACAGCTTGGTGCAGGACACACAGGCTAGATTTCAGCCCCTTTCACTCTCACACAAGCTTACCATGCAGGACACCCCACCCCTGCCAACGGCACCCATGGAGGAGCCCTTTCATCCCCCTCCATCCTCACCCTGTGGAATCCAAGACCTCCTCACCCGAGAGCCTCCCGCTTGCCACTCCTGCCAGGTCACTGCCGGCCCCATGAGGTCAAGCGGCCTCTCCTACAGCCACATCCTCCCCACCCTACCCCGACGTTAGCAAAACCAGTACAAGGGGAAGAAAGGACACCAATGGACCCTCCCTCGACGTGGATACCAGGAAAAGCTGTCATTCCTCACAGACACCGCTTCTCACCACCATCTCACCAAAACTTCTAGCCCTATACAGGTAACACAGCCTGGCCAGTAACGGCCTCTAAGTATTCCCAAACATGTTCCCCTCCCGCTCTTTTCACCAAAGCCTCCAGATAGTTGGTGAACTTATAGAGTGGAAGTGCTGATACATTATAGTGAGGAAGCAGGAATGTGCTTGTCAACTAGCGTTTCCATAGAAAGGCTGGTATGAATTACAAGGGCAGGCAAGAAACTCAGTTTCTTAACTCAAAGTGGGGGGGGGGGGGGGAATAAGCAATGATTAGCTGTTTTTAAGAGGAAAGTATGTCAGGCGCAGTGGCTCATGCCTGTAATCTCAGCACTTTGGGAGGCCAAGGCGGGTGGATCACCTGAGGGCAGGAGTTCAAGACCAGCCTGACCAACATGGAGAAATCCCAACTATACTAAAAATATAAAATAAGCCGGGCGTGGCAGCGGGTGCCTGTGATCCCAGCTACTCGAAAGGCTGAGGCAGGAGCATCGCTTGAACCTGGGAGGCGGAGGTTGCGGTGAGCCAAGATCATGCCATTGCACTCCAGCCTGGGCAACAAGAGGGAAACTCTGTCTCAAAAAAAAAGAAAAAGAGGAAAGTATTATGCCAGTTTGTCTCATCAGCCGCCATGCAGCATTGTGAAAGACAGTGTGAGGCAGTGCCCAGAGGCTGCTCCGTGTTTTTCATTGCACTTAACGAGAGATGTGCACGGTCCGTGGAGTTCAGAAGAAACTGACCAGATCTGCTCTGTCCAAAATCTCCTCCAGGAAGCTCCCTCTGACAACAAAACTTGTTGTTATGCAAGAAATAACTCAGAATCGGAATCAACGGAGACAGAACACTGTGCTAGGAAACTCTGGCTGCCATCATTTTACGAAGTTCAACCTACATGTCCTGAACTCTTTGGTCCGGGGCTGTCCTTCCATGCCATTCGCTGCTTGGGAATAAACGATGGCATTGTACCGGGTGCCAGGCTTTAACCCAACAAGCAGGACTTCCGTGACTCGGGACTGCTGGCCGGAGGATGGGAACTCTTGGCGCACAGGGGCAGTGGGGCTCCCTGCCTGGCTTTCCTCTGTGTTGTTGGCATCTGTTTCAAGCACAGGAGACAAAAACACATCAATCACAAGAAGGACACATCCCCTATCTCCCTTTGGAGCCCCCGCCCCATCGGATGGCCATCAGACAGTGGCCAAAGTTGGTGCTCCATCAATATTTGCTCCCTTCCTCCTCCAGAGAGAGATGCAGCCCCTAAAAAGGCCTGATGGCTCCATCTCCATTTGTACTCTTATTCCAGTTAACACCACAGATATCTGGTACTTCTCTTTCAAACTCTGCTTATTTCAGGTCATTCTCTCTTCTTTGTGGCATTATATTCTCCTGTCCCAGCGTCGATTTCCAGGGACAGTTCTGTGAAGCAGACTTTGCTAATCAGAGACCCCTCAAGACACATTTCCCTGGACCAGACCCCAGCTGCTGGGGCAGCTGCAGGGTGTGAAACGGGAGCTGCTCTGAGAATGAAGCTGATGAACAGGAAGAAGCAGGAGGGAGGGGTTAGAATTGCCTCACCTCTTTCTCTAAGGCCTCCCCCTAGCAGGAAAATCCATGTAAGCCAATAAATTGTTCCTTCTGTCTGAGCTATCCAAAGTCTGGTTTCTGCCACTTGCAAGCAAGGATCCCGACACCCACCCTGTAGCTCTGTTTTCTTAAGTGTTAAATGCAAGGTAAGTGCCTGTCCTCCGCCTGGGGTTATCCTAGGGATCCTCTGCAAATGCCATGAAACCTACAAATGACAATGCCAAGGTCAACCAGCGGACGTGCTAAGTTCCTCCGAAAGCCCAGCTTGGGTTGATATCAGCGTTATTTGCTCAACTGAAAGAAAGCTAAAGGGGCCTCTACTTTCCTGGGTGCCAGATTCTAAACAGCTTCAAGCCCTATTGCTGTTCTCAGCCCCAGTGTGTTCCCCTGTAAAATCAGAACACGTTTTCTTCCTCATGAGGGTGGGGGAATCAAACTAAAATGTGGAGGAAAAGCCCTCTATAAATTCTAAATCTCTAGGCACATGGGAGAGCAATTTCTTTTTTAAAACATTAAGTTACTGAAAGTCAGAACCAGTAAGGGAGATGGGAGGTACCCTTTGTAACTCACCCATGCGACCTTCTGTGCCTGGGGAGGCTCCCTTTGTCTCGTTTGATTTTAGATGATATGGGTTGATGTTGTATTTAAACCCTGGCTTCAGGTCCGAGATATTGACCGCGAAGTCTTGGGTCGACGTCTCGTGGCTTCCAAGGCTTTCAAGAAGCATCCGGCAGGAGGCAGTGTCGTTACCATTGCTCCAGGTGACAGTAACGTTCCTCAAATCTGTGTCAACACTGAGGTCAGACACTGGAATCGGCTCTATTTTAAAAACACAGCATGCATTAATGGAAGATATATGCAGTCACCCTCATTAAGAATGACTGGGGTTCAGTGCTGGGAGCAGGTCTTTAAAAAGAAAGAAAGAAAGGATGAATGAATGAGGTCACTGATGTCCCAAGGTGACTCTAAAAATACTTCCTTTCTATCAGAGTCCAATGCATTTCCACCATTTCACAGCAGGACTGAGGAAGAAAATAATAATGCAGAAGAGAAGAAAAAACCTTAAAACTGAAATTGTTTAGGATCTACACTCTTCTCCAAGATGAACCCCAACAGTGATTAGAACCCTTCTAAACCTTCAAAATTAGCCCTTTTAAATGGTAGCATTTAATTATATGTGTTTTAGCTAGCAGGAGCAAAGCCTCAAATAAAGTGACTGTTTACTAATCTAAAGGCCTCAATCCAAGATAATGCAAATAATACCATTTTAAATCACCAAGACATTTCAACTAAGCAGCACATTCCATATCCCAGCCCCAAGGGGGTTTTTCAGAAGAAATTCCATCTCCACTCTATCCTGGCCCTTCCTCCCATCAGCTTATCTGGGTGATGGTGACATAAGTCAAACCACTTCAGTGAAAATGACATGCACTGCCCTCACTTTCCCAGTAAGAACATGGAGACCGCGAGAGGCAGGGCAGCTTGCTCCAGAACACACACTTCCAGTAGCAGTGGGGACAGGCGAACCCAGGGCTGCAGCTTTACGTAGAGAAAAGCACAGACAGTGCTGCAGAGAGCGCGAAACCCTGCCTGAGGGGCTGCAGGTGCCTGAAGGTGAAGACACTGGCCCAGAGGAGTCCAGGGCACCACCCAACTCCAAAACAGTGAGATGATTCCTCACAGCACGTGCTTCTCATGCAAAGATTTCTTTTACATATATACATATGTATGTGTTTGTGTATGTATATACATACGTGTGTGTGTGTGCATATATATATATATATATATATATATATATATATATAAGTTTGGGGTGCAGGTTTATTACACAGGTATACACATGCCATGGTAGTTTGCTGCATCCATCCCCCCATCATCTACATTAAGTATTTCTCCTAATATTATCCCTCCCCAATCCCCCCCACCACCGGCTATCCCTCCGCTAGCTCTGCCACCCCCAACAGGCCCTGGTATGTGATGCTCCTCTCCCTGTGTCCATGTGTTCTCATTGTTCAACACCCACTTGTGAGTGAGAACACACAGTGTTTGGTTTTCTGTTCTTGTGTCAGTTTGCTGAGAATGATGATTTCCAGCTTCATCCATGTCCCTGCAAAGGGCATGAGCTGATCCTTTTTTATGGCTGCATAGTATTCCATGGTGTATATGTGCCATATTTTCCTTATCCAGTCTATCTTTCTAAATCGGGTCAGTCATGTGCCTTTTTGCTTTATTAAGTAATGAGGAACCGATAAATTCCCAGCTCAGTGACTCTGGGTGGCTGTTACGAGCATCACTGCACCACGGTAGTCTAGAGTTAGACTCCTGGGTTCCAGCCCCACCACTTGATGCTCAGTAACTGAGACACTGGAAGAAACTTAACTTCTCCACATTACAGTGTCTTCTGCTGCAGCCCTCAGGGTTACTGTGAGGACAAAATCACATTAAGGACAGCGACGCACATGGGCCATGCTCAACACACAGCAGTGGACGGACCTGCTTCAACACAGACCTGCGCTCAGGGCTTTAAGGTAGATAAAGACACTCAGCCCCTCGACTGATGCTTCCTGCACCTCCGCATCCAGCGGCCACCCCCTTGGGATCACTTTGTCCTCGTCACCATTTCCAAATTCTGTGTTTTCTCTCCTCCTCTTCTCTTCTGTCATCTCTCTGTGCTCTCCTTCTTTCCCTCTCTTTCACAATGTCAGAGAGCAAACCTTTACGGTGGGTTTCCCCCACTGAAATTGTGCTCTGAGGAGCTCCACGAGTTTTGTGAGGGTGCCCATGACACCCATTTCTTTGGCTCTTCTCTCTCCAGTTCTTATTTTTACTTACTGGGCTCCTGGGCAAGGTTTTGTTTAAAGAAACAGTTTCCTTTGGGAGGCCGAGGCGGGTGGATCACGAGGTCGAGAGATCGAGACCATCCTGGTCAACATGGTGAAACCCCGTCTCTACTAAAGGTGCAAAAAATTAGCTGGGCATGGTGGCGTGTGCCTGTAATCCCAGCTACTTCGGAGGCTGAGGCAGGAGAATTGCTTGAGCCCAGGAGGCGGAGGTTGCAGTGAGCCGAGATCGCGCCATTGCACTCCAGCCTGGGTAACAACAGCGAAACTCCGTCTCAAAAAAAAAAAAAAAAAAAAAAGAAACAGTTTCCTGAGTAAAACTGTCAGAAGCCACTAGTTTCGTGTTTGCTGCTCCATGTCCGGGAGGTTTGCCAGGCTGGACCTTGCTCACCTCCAGCCGTGGCCTCCAAGAGCTCAGGAGCCCATGGCTGACTCCAGCCCCTGAGGTCACACCCCCCAGCACCCCCCACCAAGATCAGAAAACTAACAGAGGACCTCTTTTTTCTTTTTTTTTTTAAGAGGCATGAGCTCATTTTTTTTTTTTTTTTTTTAAAGAAGAGGAAGAAAGAGAAAGAGAAAGAGGGAGAGAGGATGGGGGTATTGCTTTATTGCCCAGGCTAGAATGCAGTCTAAATATGGGTATGCCTATAATTGTCTTTAATAATGGAGACATGAAAGAAAATGTGGGAAGAGAATAACAAACAAGGAGCCAACCAAGATTTCATTTAAACTTCTAAATTGATATGATGTGGTACTGATAAGAGTGTATATTTTGTGTATTTAAAGTGGAGAGTTCTATAAATGTTAATTACATTTACTTGTTCCAGATCTAAGTTCAAGACCTGAATATCGTTGTTAATTTTCTGTCTCATTGATCTGTCTAATATTAATGTTGAAGTCTCCCACTATTATTATGTGGGAGTCTAAGTCTCTTTATAAGTCCTGTATGTCTAGGTATTCCTGTATTGGGTGCGTATATATTTAGGATCTTTAGCTCTTCTTGTTGTTGCATTGATCCTTTTATCATTATATAATGTCCTTCTTTGCTTCTTTTGATCTTTGTTGCTTAATTGTAACTTCTGCTTTTTATTTATTTATTTTAGCTCTCT
The DNA here is from genome assembly GCF_048565385.1 of Saimiri boliviensis. Lineage (NCBI taxonomy): Eukaryota > Metazoa > Chordata > Mammalia > Primates > Cebidae > Saimiri > Saimiri boliviensis. The sequence goes on along the minus strand of NC_133454.1, from coordinate 115,855,002 downwards.
GTTTGGTTGGTAAATCTTTCTCCATCCCTTGTTTAGAGTCTTTGTGTATCCTTGAATGTGAGATGGATCTGGATGCAGCATACTGATGGGTTTTGGTTTTTTATTCAAATTGCCTGTCTTTGGATTGGGGGATTTAGTCAATTTAAATTTAGAATTAATAATAATATATGTGAGTTTAATACTGTCTTTAGCTGGCTATTTTGTCCATTGGTTGATGTAAATTCTTCATTATATTGATGCTCTTTTTGATAATTTTTTAAGAAAGGCTGATACTGTTTGTTCCTTTCATATGTGTAGTGGTTCTTTCAGAAGCTCTTGCAAAGCAGGCCTGGTGGTGATGAAATCTCTGAGTGCTTGCTTATTCACAAAAAACTTTATTTTTCCTTCACATGTGAAGCTTAGCTTGGCTGGATGTGAAATTCTGGGTTGAAAATTCTTTTCTTTAAGGATGTTGAATATTGGCCCCCACTCTCTTCTGGCTTGTAGGGTTTCTGCTGAGAGATCTGCTGTGAGTCTGATAGGCTTCCCTTTGTGGGTAACCTGACCTTTCTCTCTGGCTGCCCTTAGTATTTTCTCCTTCATTTCAACCCTGGTGAATCTGACGATTATGTGCCTTGGAGTTGCTCTTCTTGAGGAATATCTCTGTGGTGTTCTCTGTATTACCTGGAGTTGAATATTATCCTGCCTTACTAGGCTGGGAAAATTTTCCTGAATAATGTCCGGAAGCGTATTTTCCAGCTTGGATTCATTCTCTTCGTCACATTCAGGTACACCTATCAAGCGTAGATTAGGTCTTTTCACATAGTCCCATATTTCTTGGAGACTTTGCTCGTTCCTTTTTATCCTTTTTTCTCTCGTCTTGTCTTCTTGTTTTATTTCATTGAGTTGATCTTCGACCTCTGATATCCTTTCTTCTGCTTGATCAATTCGGCTGTTAAAACTTGTACATACTTCACGTAGTTCTCGTATTGTGTTTTTCAGCTCCATCAATTCACTTATTTTCCTCTCTAAATTTTGTATTCTTGTTGACATTTCGTCAAACCTTTTTTCAAAGTTCTTAGTTTCTTTAGATTGTGTTATAACAAGTTCTTTTAATTCAGAGAAGTTTCTTATTATCCACGTTTTGAAGCCTGCTTCTGTAATTGGAACCCACTCGTTCTCCATCAAGCCTTGTTTCGTTGCTGATGAGGAACTGGGATCCCCTGCTGAGGAAGAGGCGTTCTGATCTTGGGTATTCTCAGCCTTTTTTGACCGTTTTCCTCCCTTCGTTGTAGATTTATCCATCTGTGGTCTTTATAATTACCGTCTTTGTAATTGGGTTTCTGAGTGGACGTCCAACTTACTGATTCTCAGCGCCGAAATCTGAGCAACCCACTGCACCGACTAAATCAGCGGCGTTAAGATTGATGGTGCTTTTCCGACTCTGCACCGAGAACCGACGCTCCGAGGCGCCGGCAAAACCACCTCGCCGGTCACAAGAGTCGCGCTGGCGACCCGTGGGGCTCCTCCGCTGGGAATCTCCTGGTGCGTGAGCAACAAGAATTCACGTGAAGGTGTGGCGTCCTCTCCTTTTTTGCGCTTTCAGTGGGAGCTACAATCCCGAGCTGCTAGTGATCAGCCATCTTGGATCTCTCTCCCCGAGGACCTCTTTTTTCAATTTGTTGTTCTCCTCACCTTAAAAAGAGTTTCTCACTTGTTTTTTAAAAATGTTTGGTTCTTTTCAGCTTAAAAAAAAAAGAGCTAAAGGCCAGGCGCGGTGGCTCACACTTGTAATCCCAGTAGGTTGGGAGGCCAAGGCAGGCAGATCATGAGGTCAGGAGTTTGAGACCAGCCAGGCCAATATGGTTGAAACCCTGTCTATACTAAAAGATGTGAAAATTAGCTACTCCCAGCTACTTGGGAGGCTGAGGCAGGAGAATCACTGGAACACAGGAGGCGGAGCTTGCAGTGAGCCGCCATCACACCACTGCACTCCAGCCCGGGTGACAGAGCAAGACTCCATCTCCAAAAAAAAGCTAAGTTTGCAACCATAACAGATGGCTTAAGTATTGACATCTATTTCATTTGAAATGCACACTCCTCTATAAAATACACCAAACTTTCCTGTCCAACAGAAACTCCTGGGAATATAACATAGCATCAATTTCCTGGGAGCTTAAAAGGCTGGTAATCACCGTAAAAACATGTTTTTAAGGAAGTCTCTACTCCTGAGTGTGAACAGAAGAGTAGGTATTGGCCAACAGTAACACAAGATTTTTAAAACCAAACAGAAGTAGACAGAACTTCCCAAAACACACAGGACCTTAATACTGAATGATCTGGCCACCTGAACCCCTGGGCTTGAAACAACACAGCACCTTTTCTCTCTTCTAGTTTATGAAAAACAATCTCTTTGCAACAGGCAACCTGAATGGACAAGGCCCTAGAATATAAGATAATAAGGAATGGTTTGTCATCATCCCTGGGAACCAATCATCTTACCTGTGGTGACATTTATGACTGTGGGATCTCCCCAGGTCTTATTGCCTATTTCTGGAGTAATGGTGAACACATATGAAGTCGCTGGATGTAAGTCTGTGATGTTACACCACTTGTGATGTGCAACAGAAATTGTCGTCTCATTTTCCATCTCATTCTTCACTGCACACTTGTACTCGGAAGGAGCTGGGTTGCTACTATTCCAGGTTAAGATCACATTGGTTGGACTGATGAAAACAGCTTTACTGTCAAACACAAGACTGGGCCCTATATTGTTTAAAAAAAAAAAAAAATTATTGCGCTTCAAAGAGACATGTTAGAGCAAGGTCTGCCCTATATGTCTAGTTTCGAGAAGTGACTTACCAATCACAGAGTTTCATCTCTCTTTATCGGCCTCCTAGACTTCCCTGCACCATAACTTATTTAAATCTATAATGCATAGATGTATGTGTGTATGTTAGTAAAACAGAAGCCTTTGGAACAGAAGCAAACCTGATAGCAGTTTGCCATGTTGGCTGTGGCTTAAAAATGGGGTTAAGTCTGTATAGAAGCTGATTCCAAAAGAGACCAAATTTTGGGAGGCCAAGGAAGGCAGATCACCTGAGGTCAGGAGTTTGAGACCAGCCTGGCCAACATGGTGAAACCCCACCTCTACTAAAAAAACACAAAAAGTAGCTGGGTGTGGTGGCAGGCACTGCAATCCCAGCTACTCGGGGGGCTGAGGCAGGAGAATTACTTGAACCTGGGAGGTGGAGGTTGCAGTGAGCTGAGATCACACCATTGCATTCCAGCCTGAGAGATAAAAGCGAGACTCTGTCTCAAAAAAAAAGAGACCAAAGATGCAAAATGAGTCCATCTCCCCATTCTCAGAAAACACTGCATGATGCAAAAGCACATGATAACTTTTTTGCCAAACGCTGACATCTAGAAGGAAGCTCGGCAGTTTTCTGACATAAAGATAGCAGGGGCAGAGCAGCGTAAAGAGAAAAGGACTGGTCATGGAAGCCAGATCTGGCTTAAAGACCTGCTCCACCACTGGGCACAGTGGCTCACACCTGTAATCCCAGCACTTTGGGAGGCCGAGGCAGACGGATCACAAGGTCAAGAGTTCGAGACCAGCCTGGCCAATATGGTGAAACCCTGTCTCTATTAAAAATAGAAAAATTAGCCAGGCGTGGTGGCGCATGCCTGTAAACCCAGCTACTTGGGAGACTGAGGCAGGAGAATTGCTTAAACCCGGGAGGCGGAGGTTGCAGTGAGCCAAGATCGTGCCACTGCACTCCAGCCTGGGTGACAGAATGAGACTCTATCTCAAAAAATAAAATAAAATAAACAAAGACCTGCTCCACCCGTTAGCTGTGTGACCTAGAATTAGTCCCTTCAAACCTCAGTCTCGAATACGTCTGCTGACAGCTCTAGCACACCACACTAAACAAAAAGAACTATTATTGAACCACCATGATATGATAAACAGGGGACAAGATTTAGACATTTAGAAATCTGGTTTCAGGGTCCAATTCTGCCAGTTGCTTACTGTGCAGTTTTACTCAAAGTCATCTTACCTCTCTGAACCTCAGTTTCATCATCTCAGACATACAAGATCGTAAACCCGTGGAAGTCATCAGGGTTATCAACTGCAAAACTACCAAATGGATGCACCCTAATTAAGCTGAAGACTGAGGAGTAACAACCAGAGACCAAAGAGTAAAACCCAGGTGATAGGGCCCTCATTGTCAAAGAGCTTAGGAACCCATCCCAAAAGAGTAAAGATGGCATAAGTGACACCATCTTGGTAAGTGCATGGAGAGTGTGTCTTGCCTGGCTCATGGGATATGCAAACATTCATCCAATCAATAAAAACGGCAGGAAGCCGGGCACAGTGGCTCATGCCTGTAAGCCTGGCACTTTGGGAGGCTGAGGCAGGCAGACCACGTGAAGTCAGGAGTTCAAGACCAGCCTGGCCACCATGGTGAAACCCCATCTCTACCAAAAATACAAAAATCAGTCAGACACAGTGGCAGCTGCCTGTAATCCCAGCTACTCAGGAGGCTGAGGCAGGGGAATTGCTCGAACCCAGAGATGGATGTTGCAGTGAGTCAATATCATGCCACTGCACTTCAGCCTGGGCAACAGGGCGAGACTCTTGTCTCGCCAAAAAAAAAAAAAAAAAAGGCAGGAGAAGAAACAAGAGCAGGGAAAATGGAATAAGCAGAAAAGGACCCTGTGGCCCACAGTTCACCAAATGCCATGCCAAAAGGCCCCTCAAGCTTGAGTTTCCTCTTTAGAAAATGACAAGTTCAGCCGAGCGCCGTGGCTCACACCTGTAATCCTAGCACTTTGGGAGGCTGAGGCGAGTGGATCACAAGGTCAAGATATCAAGACCATCCTGGCCAACATGGTGAAACCTCGTCTCTACTAAAAGTACAAAAAATTAGCCTGGCGTGGTGGTGCGTGCCTGTAGTCCCAGCTGCTTGGGAGGCTGAGGCAGGAGAATTGCTTGAAACTGGAAAATGGAAGTTGCAGTGAGCCGGGATCATGCCACTGCACTCCAGCCTGGCAATAGAGCGAGACTCTGTCTCAAAAAAAAAAGAAAGTGACAAGTTCACAGAGTCATAGTGGCACATTTGGAAGACGATGACGGTGCTGCCGTTTACAATCAATAACAATCACATTGATCAGGCTAATGATGAAACAGTAGCAGCAGTCACAGTGGGGTAGGTGGCAAGAACAAGAGCACTCCAAATGGGAGGCTGACCCTGTCCCAGATGCTGGACCAGGTGCTGTACAAGTATTTTTCATTTATGCCTCACAATAACATGAGAAAGGTATGGCACCATTTTAAAGGAGAAATGTGTTAAGAACTAAATTCTGTTGATTTGTACAGGGATTCTGGGAAGGTTTTGTAAAAGCAAGTTCTTAAGTTCAGAAAAGAAAGCACATTTAACAATTTTTTTTTGGGGGGGGTCAAATGTTTTTTTCTGCATCTACTGAAATGATCTTATGGTTTCTGCCCTTCATTCTGTTGATACGGTGTATCGCATTTACTGTTTTATACAGGTTGAACCCTTCTTGCATTCCTGGGAAGAATCCCACTTAATCACGGTGAATGATCTCTTTAATATGCTGTTAAATTTGGTTTGCAAGTATTTGCTTGAGGATTTTTACATCTTGGCCTATGGCATTTTAGGTTATATCCTTGTCTGGTTTTGGTATCAAGGTAATACCGGTCTTGTTAAATGAGTTTGGAAGTATTCCAGCCTCAATTTTTAGAAGCATTTGAGAAGAACTGTCATTAGATCCTCTTATTAAATGTTTGACAGAGGACTGGGTGCAGTGGCTCACACCAGTAATCCCAACACTTTGGGAGGCCCAGGTTGAGGGGATCGCTTGAGGCTAGGAGTTCAAGACCAGCCTGGACAACATAGTGAGACCTCCAGCTCCACAAAAAATAAGAGTTAGCTGGATATAGTGGTACACACCTAAAGACCCAGCTACTCGAGAGGCTAAGGCAGAAGGATCATTTCAGCCCAGGAGTTCAACTTACAGTGATCTATGACCACACCACTGCACTCCAGCCTGAGTGACAGAGACGGAAACCCTGCCTCTTAAAATGATAATAAATAGAAATGGCAGATGTTCTATTACTGATTCAATCTCCTAACTCATTATTGGATTATTCAGATTTTCTATTTCTTCATAATTCAATCTTAGTAAATTGTATATGCCAAGAAATTTGTCCATTTCTTCTAGGTTATCCAATTTGTTGGCATATAATTGTTCATACTTGCTCCTTTGTATTTCTGTGGTATCAGTTTATAATGTCTCTTGTTTCTGATTTTCTTTGAGTCATCTCTCTTTTTTCTTAGTCTAGCTAAAGCCTTGTCAATATTCTTTATCTTTTCCAAAAAAATCAACTTAGTTTATTGATCTTTTTTAGTGCCTATTTCAGCTTTGTTATTTTGTTTCTTTTACTAATTTGGAGATTAGTTTGTTCATGTTTTTCTAGTTCCTTAACGTGCCACATTAGGTTGTTTGAGGGTTTTGTTTTGTTTTTGTTGTTTTAAAACAGGGTCTCAATACCCAGGATGGAGGTGTGAGCTTTCTCTCCTTTTTTTGAGACAGTCTTGCTCTGTTGCCCAAGCTGGAGTACAGTAGCGCGATCTCGGCTCACTGCAACCTCCGCCTCCTGGGTTCAAGCAATTCTCCTCCTTTAGCCTCCCTGGTAGCTGGGATTACAGGTGTGTCCCACCACGCCTGACTAATTTTTGTATTTTTAGTAGAGACAGGATTTCGCCATGTTGGCCAGGCTGGTCTCAAACTCCTGACCTCAAGTGATCCACCTGCCTCAGCCTCCCAAAGTTCCGGGATTACAGGTGTGAGCCACTGTGCCCAACAAGCTATCTTTTTGATATAGGAGTTTACTGCTATCAACTTTCTTGGAAGGGCTGCTTTTGGTGTATTCGACGGGCTCTGGTACAATGTGTTTCCATTTGCATTTGCTTCAAGAAATTTTTTTAATTTGTCTTTTAATTTCCTCACTGACCCATTGATTGTTCAGGAGCATCTCTGAGAAAATAATTAAGAGATTATTCAATAGTTACTGTGGCAGAGAGGGCAAGATCAGCATCACCCCTACTGGGAGCTGACCATGTCCCAGATGCTGTACCAGGGGCTGTACAAGCATTTTCTAATTTATGCCTCACAGTACTTTCATGAAAGAGGTTATGGCACCATTTTAAAGAAGAAAATATGTTAACAAAATTGCTTAAGAAGTGATGTTTGTCTCGAGATATTTTTTAGTTTCCTTTTAATTTTATCATCAACCCATTAGGAGCACGTTGTTTAATTTCCATGTAGCTGTGAATTTTCTGAAATTCCTCCTGTTATTTATTTCTACTTTGATGCTATCATCAGAAAAGATATTTGATATGACTTCACACTTCGTGAATCTGTTAAGACTTGTTTTGTGGTCTAACATACAATTGACACGGAGAACCTTCCAGGTCCAATTGAAAAGTGTATTCTGTGGTTGCGGGATGGAATGTTCTATATATGTCAGACATATCCATTTGGTCTAAACTATAGTTTAAATCTGATGTTTCCTTACTGATTTCCTGTCTGGATCATCTGTCCATTGCTGGAAGTAAGATGTTGGAAGTCTTCTACTATTAACGTATTGCAGTCAATCTCTCCATTCAGATCCATTAATATTTGCTTCATATACTTATATTTATAATCATTGAGACCTCTTGATGAATTGATTCCTTTATCATTCATTATAAAATGAAGTTTTTTGTCTTTTTTCTAAGTTTTGAACTTAAAGTCTACTTTATCTGATACAAGTATAGCTACTCCTGGCTCTCTTTTGATTTCCATTAGCGTGGAGTATCTTTTTCCATCCCTGCACTTTCAGTCTATCCATGTCCTTGCAGGTGAAGTGAGTCTCTTGAAGACAGTATATTATTGAGGTTTGTTTTTGTTTGTTTCTTTGTTTGTTTTTTGACCCATTCACCACTCTATGTCTTTTGATTAGAGAATTTAAACCCTTTCCTTTCAAGGTTATTACTGATTGGTAAGAACTTACCACTGCCATTTGGTTGTTTTCTAGACTCTTTGTTCCTTTCTTCCTCTCTTGCTGTCTTCCTTTGAGGTTAAGTGATATTCTCTAGTAGTACATTTTGATTCCTTGCTTTGTATTTTTTGTATATCTATTAAAAGTTCTTTTTTGTGGTCACCATTTACATCTTTTATATTGCATATGCCCCCTGCAAGTTACTGTAGTTATTATTTTTTAAGTATTATCTTTTAACTTTCATACTAAAGATATGTATGACCATTACAGTATTCGTGTATTCTGAATTTGACTGTGTATTTATTTTACTAGTGAGTCTTATCCTTTCATATGTTTTCAATTAATCATTAGTGTCCTTTTCTTCCAGCTTAAAAACTCTCTTTAGCATTTCTTGTAAGACATGTCTAGTGGTGATAAACTCTCTCAGCTTTTGTTTTTCTGGGAAAGTCTTTATCTTGCTTTCATTTTTGATGGCCAGTTCTGCTGAATATAGTAATCTTGGTTGGCAGGTTGTTTGCCTCCAGCAGTGTATATATTACCCCACTCTCTCCTGGCCTGTAAGTTTCTGCCAATAAATCTGCTGCTAGCTGAAGGGGAGGTCCCTTATATGTTATTTCCTTCTTTTCTCTTTTTGCTTTCCAAATCCCCATTGTCTGTGATGTTTGACAGTGTGATTATGTTCTGGAGTAGTCTTGTTTAAATCGACTCTGATTGGAGTCCTTTGTCCTTCCTATACCTGGATATTTATATCTTTCTCTAGCTTTGGAGAGTTTTCTGCTACTATTTCTCTAAATAAGCTTTCTACCCTTTATCTTTCTCTCCCCCTAGATGAACTCCAATGATTCAAATACCATCTCTTTTGATGTTTTCCCATAAATCCTATAATTCTTCATTTCTTTTTATTCATTTTTTTCTTTTTCCTCCTCCAACAATATGTTTTCAAATAATCTGTCTTCAAGTTCAAAGATTGTTTCTTCTACTTGATCAGTTCTACTCCTGATGCTCTCTATTACATTTTTCATTTTGTTCATAGTATTTTTTAGCTCTGGAATTTGTGTTTGCTTCTCTGTTGAATGTCTCAGTCTAGTCATATTGTTTTCCTCATTTTTTAAAATTGTTTCTCTGTATTTTCTTAAAGTTTCCTAGGCTCCCTTAAAACATATATTTTGAATTCTCTATCAGACAGTACATAAATCTCCCATCTGGTCAATCACTTGCACTTGACTTTGTCTCTCTGGTAACATAATTGTTCTTGATCGTTGTGACTCTACATTGATGTCTGCACATTTGAAGAAGCAGGTTCTTATTCCAGTCATTGTAGATTGGCTTCCTCTGGAAATGCCCTTCTACAGTAAGCCTGTCCAAAGATTTCTGGACAGACCATCTGATATGGTCCCAACCTCTAGGACTACAATGGCCACTGAAGTGCTAGAGAGGGCCCTAAGCCCAAACTTTTATAACAATAATTAACATTAGTTCCCTAGGATTTTTTTTTTTGAGATGGAGTCTCACTCTGTCATCCAGGCTGGGGTGCAGCGGTGCCACATCCACTCACTGCAACCTCTGCTGCCCAGGTTCAGGTGATTCTCTTGCCTCAGCCTCCCGAGTAGCTGGAATTACAGGTGTACACTACCACACCCAGCTAATTTTGTATTTTTAAGAGAGATGGGGTTTCACCATGTTGGCCAGGCTAGTCTTGAACTCCTGACCTCAGCTGATCCATCCGCCTTAGCCTGCCAAAGTGCTGGGATTACAGGCATGATTCATCATGCCCTGCCCCCTAGGAATTTCTAGAAGTTTCTCATACTAGCCTAGAAATAATTCAATGATTTATTTAAACTGTTTACATGAAATGATTTTAGCCATAGTTCTAGGACTAACAAGACTATTGCATCATAATGTTTTTATGAAAAATTGTAAATAATCTACCTTCCCAACAACAAGGAAGTAGTCAAATAACTTACAATTCTTCTAGACAAGAAATTCTTAAGCATTGTGGTCTCAGGACCCTTTTAACTTCTTAAAAATTATTAAGGCTCTTGGAGAATTTTTGTTTATATGGGTTATATTAATACTTACCATACTGTATTAGAAATAAAAAAGATTAAGTTTTTTAAACATAACAATGTGAAAGCATACATTCCATCAGCTGTTAGAGTGACAATGTCATCCCATGTCATATAGATCTGGAAAATTCCACTCTATACACATGATAAAATGAGAGCAAAGAAGCCAAATAACATGTTAGTAATATTATGATAAAAATATCCAGAAAGGCCAGGCGCGGTGGCTCAAGCCTGTAATCCCAGCACTTTGGGAGGCCGAGGTGGGTGGATCACGAGGTCAAGAGATCGAGACCACCCTGGTCAACATGGTGAAACCCCGTCTCTACTAAAAATACAAAAAAATTAGCTGGGCATGGTGGCGTGTGCCTGTAATCCCAGCTACTCAGGAGGCTGAGGCAGGAGAATTGCTTGAATCCAGGAGGCAGAGGTTGCGGTGAGCCGAGATCGTGCCATTGCACTCCAGCCTGGGTAACAAGAGCGAAACTCTGTCTCAAAAAAAAAAAAAAAAAAAAAAAAAATCTAGAAATACGTTGAAAGAATCTAGGAGACCCCTAGAGATCTCTGAACCACGGGTCTTAGAATCACTGATCTAACCCAGGTGTCAGCAATGTTCTTCTGTAAAGGCCAGAGAATAAATACTTCAGGCTTTACAAGCCACACATTCTCCATTGCCACTACTCAATCCTAGCATGAAAACAGCCATAGGCAGACTCAATAAAACTTTACTTATCAAAACAGAAAGTAGGCTGGGCATGGTGGCTAATGCCTGTAATACTGGCACTTTGGGAGGCTGAGGCAGTGGATGACCTGAGGTCAGGAGATGGAGACCATCCTGGCCAGTACAGTGAAACCCCATCTCTACTAAAAATACAAAAATTAGCGGGGCATGCACGCCCCTATAATCCCAGCTACTCAGGAGGCTGAGGCAGAAGAATCACTGAACCCAGCAGGCAGAGGCTGCAGTCAGCAGAGATTGTGCCACAGCATTCCAGCTTAGGTGACAATGAGACTTCATCTTAAAAAAAAAAAAAAAAAACAGGAAGTGAGCCAGATTTGGCCCATGGACCATTATTATTTGTCTACCTGATTTAGACAACAGAATGACAGGCAGGTATCAAAACTGTTCTGTTGAAACAGATATACTTATAGGGAAGAATATTCATAATATATTGGTAAGAAATTACACATACAGGATGACCTCAGTATTTGTAAAACAAAATAAAATATATATATAACGTGTATACATATGCACGCACACACACATATGTATCTTAAAATTGTGAACATCATATATCAAGTAATCAGTGGTCATCTCCAGTTAATGGTTTACTTGTTTTTCCTTTCTTCTTGCTTGTCTATATTTTATATAATGAATATGCATTACTATTATTATAAAACTATTTTAAAGATTTTCTTAGGTAATCAAAAGAATAATATTTGGAACATTTATAAATTATACTGACTTCCTTTAAGAAAAATGACTGGCAGAAAAGCCTACTTGCTTACCAGGGCTACTGGAAGTTTTTTGAGTTGCTCCAGCAGTCCCACTAGATTCTTGTCCAGATGTTTTCAAACTATCGTTGGCTACAGAGCCAGCCCGACTGGGAGTTGCTTCTTCACTGGTGCTCTGAGCTCTGTCACTTTTCTCTGTGTCAGAATCTGAAGCCCCTGTAACAGTGGCTATGCAAAGAAAGTAAACAATTAGATTAAAAATATATTTCTTGCCCAGGCCTGATGGATCACGCCTGTAATCCCGGCACTTTGGGAGGCCAAGGCGGGGGGATCACCTGAGGTCAGGAGTTCAAGATCAGCCTGGCCAATATGGCAAAACCCCATCTCTACTAAAAATACAAAACTTAGCCAGGCATGGTGGCAGGTGCCCGTAATCCCAGCTACTTTGGAGGCTGAGGCAGGAAAATCACTTGAACCTGGGAGGCAGAGGTTGCAGTGAGCCGAGATCATATCACTGCACTCCAGCTCAGGCGACAAGAGCAAGACTTCATCTCAAAAAAAAAAAAATAAAAGTATATATGTATATATACTTTTATATAAAAAGTACATATATAAGGCCGGGCGTGGTGGCTCAAGCCTGTAACCCCAGCACTTTGGGAGGCCAAGGCAGGTGAATCACAAGGTCAAGAGATCGAAACCATCCTGGTCAACATGGTGAAACCCCGTCTCTACTAAAAATACAAAAAATTAGCTGGGCATGGTGGCACATGCCTGTAATCCCAGCTACTCAGGAGGCTGAGGCAGGAGAATTGCTTGAACCCAGGAGGTGGAGGTTGCGGTGAGCCGAGATCGCGCCATTGCACTCCAGCCTGGGTAACAAGAGTGAAACTCTGTCTCAAAAAAAAAAAAAAAAAAAGTATATATATATATACACACACACACACACACACACACACACACACACACAGTATATACTCTTCAGAAGATGGGGATGTCCCACCTCACAAAATATTTACAATGAAATTAAACGCACACTTAGGAAACCTGATCCCTCTCTTTCTCTTCCTCATATCATCACCTACAACATATGCCCACTGGAAACTGCTGTTTCTGGCCACAGGGAGGGCGCTCGGCCTCGAGAGTGCGGAAGCTCCATGCTTACACTGCACACAGACATTCACAGGAAATGAGAGGAGGCATGAGTTCCTACAGTCAAGGGCGCGGCTCTGGAGCAGAACCCTGGCCACACTGGCCGCTTTATCTTGAATGCATTACTAGCCTCCCAGAGCTTCTGTTCAGGGAGGGACAGCAGAGGCCACTCTTGACCCCCAAAATCCATTCTTCATTTTCCCTACATCACGCTCCCAGAATTCCAGCCCTGTGTGTGCATGGCTGTGGGGAACAAAGACCACATTTCCCAGCCTCCCATGCAGCTAGATGTTGCATGCGACTAAGTTTTGGTTAACAGAGTGCGAGCAGAGGTACTGGGTGACTTCTAGGAAGTGTCCTTAAAGGGTGGAGCTCAACCTTCTGCCCATCATCCTCCTTACAGCCGGAGCATGGATGTGATGACTGGAGCTCACGCTGCCTCACTCTAGAACCAACACTGTGGGGGTGGCTACAGCTTCCTGATCCCAGGATCACAGCTCAGAACATGCACCCCTGGATCCAGCAACTACAGCAGAGATTTCCTGATTCCTCCCTGTGCTGTCTGCGACCACGGTGGTGACTCTCCAGGGGGTCAGTTCTGCAGCCTTAGGCTGGAAGTCATTTCTCAGGGCCAGGCCTAAAGCCTCCTCCCCAGCTGCTATGAGCTGAATTATACTCCCCCACCCCCAAATTCATATGTTGAAGTCCTAACCCCCAAGACCTTGGTCTTATTATAGCAAACTAACACAGCAGCCCTCCCAATGACTGTAAACTCTCACTTCCCAGGGTAGATCCTTTCAGTTAAAATAGTTCATGATTTCTGTTTCCTGCAGCTGTTTTCATTGCACAAAAATTACAGGCGTGAGCCACCACGCCCAGCCTTCAATGCTTATATAAATGTTTTATGACCAAAAACTTAGTAAGGACATAATCCCGGAATGGATGGTGCTTTCACCAAATATATTTAAGTTTCCTTTAAAAACTTTAGTCGCCTGTAATCCCAGCACTTTGGGAGGCAGAGGCTGGCAGATCACGAGGTCAGGAGATCGAAACCATCCTGGCTAACACAGTGAACTCCATCTCTACTAAAAATACAAAAGAATTAGCCAGCTGTGGTGGCACACGCCTGTAGTCCCAGCTACTCAGGAGGCTGAGGCAGGAGAATCGCTTGAACCTGAGAAGCAGAGGTTGCAGTGAGCTGAGATCGCACCACTGCACTCCAGCCCGGCAACACAGCGAGACTCCATCTCAAAAACAAACAACAACAACAAAAAACTTTTAGTCATATCCTGATTTTTCTCATTTTACTACAGATCAAGGAACGAACCGGCCAGCACTAGTCAGCAGTTGGGACTCAGCCCTGCACATGAGAGCAAAACGTGCAGGAGTCCAGCTCTCGTTTTCCAAAGGTTATGCCAACCTTGTATACCACTTTTTAAATGTAGCAATGTAGCAACACAAGAAAATAAAGCATAACAGCACATAAGCAATAGGAAAACACTGTATTACAATTTCAACTAAGTGAAATCGCCCACAGATCAGGCTAGAAAAAAATCACAGAAAATATAAATTTTCATCATGATTGCACAATTAAATTTTTTTCTTTCATCTGTTGTCTCCACCCTCACTCCTAAAGAAAAATTGGAAACTGAGCAGGTTTCCGTAAGACAGCATTTTGACATTGCTGTTAATGTTGCTCTGTGTCCATTAGGGGGCAGTAGCGAACAACACAAGAATGGAGAGGAAAAGGGTACTCACAGTCACCTGCGCACAGGATCTGAAACAGAAAAAGAAAACGGAAGTCAGCAGATTCATTCAGCCATGGAAAATGCAAATCAGAAATAAAGCCGTTGAGGATTTAATAACGGGGGTGGGGGCGGTAAGAAACACATTAAGCAAAGGTCTGCTGGTCAGGGTTAGGGCGTCTTGGGACATTAAACACAGAGAATCATTGCAACCTCGGGTCAATTACAAAGGATTAACCAGGTTACGTGGTGGCCGGTGGCTGCTGGCTCCCAGTGCCCAGGGTTTCCCCCCAGACACACTCCCCCGACCTCAGGCCCCCTCCCCGGAGCAACTCCCCAGGTCAGCACTTCCCTCCAGCCACTGTAGGATGAGTTGAAGCAGGAGGACACAGAAGCAGAGACAAGATTGTCGGGTCCAAAAAAGGGAGGTCAGGGGCGGATACCAAGACCAGCACAGCCCGCCCCCAGACCCATTTCCCAATCCTGACGGCATGGTGGAAACCAGATGTACAGCAGAAGAAATCCACTGGGTTTGGGATTTTCATTGCACAAAAATTCATCTTCAGCCGGGCGCAGGGGCTCATGCCTGTTAATTCCAACACTTTGGGAGGCTGAGGCGGGCAGATCACGAAGTCAGGAGTTCGAGACCAACCTGACCAATATGGCGAAACCCCGTCTCTACTAAAAATACAAAAAAAAAAAAAAAAATTAGCTGGGCGTGGTGGTGGTACATGCCTGTAATCCCACCTACTCAGGAGGCTGAGGCAGGAGAATTGCTTGAACCTGGGAGGTGGCGGTTGCAGTGAGCCACAATCGTGCTACTGCACTCCAGCTTGGGTGACAGAACGAGACTCCATCTCAAAAAAAAAAAAAAAAAAAAAAAATCATCTTCTTTCTATCAGTAGGTGGCAGTAAATTTTTTAAATCTCACATCAAGCAGCTTTGGGAAGAATAAAGGTTTGAAACAGAAGAGGCTTTTTTAGCTGACCGTGTCACCTGGGGAGTGGGGCAGCCCTCAAGGATATATTCATTGTGACCATAATTATTTCCCTGTACTTTAAAAGCCTAAAGTGCTTCAAGGTTGTACATTCTACTGTTTCATAAACACACCTTTTTGGTGAATAGCATTTTTTTTTTTAAGTAGGATCATCACAAAGAATAAAATAATCATAAAGGACCCTGGTGGAAAAAACTATCCGCCTACTTCCCAGGACACTCAGAATAAAATTCAAACTCAGCCACAGCACACCAGCCCCTCTGGACTCACTGCCCCCTCACATTCTCGAAACTGACTCTCCCCTAGAGCTTTTACATATTTATTTCCTCCTCCAAACGCACTCCGCCTGGACCTTTTCACCGCCTGCCCAAAACGCCACCTCCTCGGCAAGTCCTCTAAGCAGCCATGGAAACCAGCACCCCTCACCCTCCGTCCATCACTGACTCCTCCAACCACATTGCACGCTCCAGGAGAACAGAGATCTTGTCTGTGCCCCATGCCTGGAATAGTGGACGCAGCAGGCACTCAGTAAATGGCACTGGAAGGAAGGAATGAGCCCAGAGAGGGGAAAGGCTTGCCCCAAGGTCCTCCAACTCTCAAACTTCCCACCCCCACCTTCCACCCTACCTTCAAGCCCTCGGCATCTCAGGCCTATCCCTTTACAGCTCATCTTCCTCCTCTGGCCCCTGCCCTTCAATCTATGCTGAGCCTCAATCTACACTCTCTGATGGGTCATAGGAGAAAACGAGAAAAAAGAGAAGTCAATAGCTAGGCAGGTCACACAAGGCAGCAAATATTTTTTTGCCCAGTAAGGGGAAAGGTTCAAGTAAAAGCACTGTGGGAGGCTACACTTACAAATGCCTACTGAAGATAAAAAGGAACTCTAATGCTGGGCACAGTGGCTCGCGCCTGTAATCCCAGCACTTTGGGAGGCAGATCACCTGAGACTGGGAGTTCGAGACCAGCCTGACCAACATGGAGAAATCCCGTCTCTACTAAAAATACAAAATTAGCCAGGCATGGTGGTGCGTGCCTGTAATCCCAGCTACTCGGGAGGCTGAGGCAGGAGAATTGCTTGAACCCAGGAGGCAAGAGGTTGCAATGAGCCAAGATCGCGCCATTGCACTCCAGCCTGGGCAACAGAGTGAGACATTGTCTCAAAAAAAAAAAAAAGAAAAGAAACTCTTACTAAGCACCTACTGTGCGCCAGGCACTTTCTACATCTGTTGTCTCAGCACAGAACCATGGAGTGATGGCTAAGAGCAGGGACCTGGCCTCAGACGACCTGAAGGAAGTCGTTCAGTGCCACCACTTCTGGCTGTGTGACTGTGGGCAGGCAGCCTGATCAACCTCTCTGTCCCTCCATGTCTATTTCTGCCAACAGGACGATCCTTGTATCTGCCTTGCTTTAGCGAGGATTAAGTTAAATGATCAATCATAGCAACCCGGTGAGGTGTTTTTATCCCGATTTTTCAGATAACACCACCAAGGCTCAGCTCTTCCTGATAAAAACCAATGTGCAATCTGAAGCTCATACTCTCCCCAGCATTTTTCCAAAGTATTTTTTTAATAATTTTTTTTTTTAAGAGACAAGGTCTCGGCTGGGCACGGTGGCTCAAGCCTGTAATCCCAGCACTTTGGGAGGCCGAGGCGGGTGGATCACGAGGTCGAGAGATCTAGACCATCCTGGTCAACATGGTGAAACCCCATCTCTACTAAAAATACAAAAAACTAGCTGGGCGTGGTGGCGCATGCCTGTAATCCCAGCTACTCAGGAGGCTGAGGCAGGAGAATTGCCTGAACCCAGGAGGCGGAGGTTGCGGTGAGCCGATATCACACCATTGCACTCCAGCCTGGGTAACAAGAGCGAAACCCCGTCTCAAAAAAAAAAAAAAAAAGAGAGAGACAAGGTCTCACTGTGTCACAGGCTGGAGTGCAGTGGTGCAATCACAGCTCACTGCATTTCTGATCTCACATGCTCAAGTGATCCTCCCACCTAAGCCTCCCAGGCAGCTGGGACTACAGGCACGCACCACCAGGCCCAGCTGATTTTTTTATTTTTGGGTGAGGACAGGCTCTCACTTTGTTGCCCTGAGTGGTCACAAGCTCCTAGGCTCAAGCAATTCTCCCACCTTGGCATCCCAAAGTGCTGGGATTACAGGCATGAGCTACCATGCCCAGCTTTTTTCTCCAAGCATTTAAATAGAGCGACAACTCAGTTGCAGAGGACATGAAGGCACAGAGACAGTAAGTGTTCAAAGACACACAGCCAGAGAGGAAGCACAAGAACCAGAACCCAGACCTTGACCTCAGCCACCCTCCGTAAGCTCCCCCAGTGCCCCTTCTTTCCTGAAACCCAGGCGTGGATTGGGCAGTCACGCACAGCTCACCCTCCTTCTCGCTGCTCCTCCACAAAGTCACTAGTACAGATGACCCAAACCTTCTGCTGGCCCCCGTGGCTGGACGAAAAGAGCAAACACTAAGAAGAGAGATCGGTGGGCGCGGTGGCTCACGCCTGTAATCCCAGCACTTTGGGAGGCCCAGGCGGGAGGATCACAAGGTCACGAGATCGAGACCATCCTGGCAAACATGGTGAAACCCCGTCTCTACTAAAAATACAATAATTAGCTGGGCATGGTGGCACGCGCCTGTAGTCCCAGCTACTCAGGAGGCTGAGGCAGGAGAATTGCTTGAACCCAGGAAGGCGGAGATTGTGCCACTGCATGCCAGCCTGGCAACAGAGTGAGACTCCATCTCAAAAAAAAAAAAAAAAAAAAAAAAAAACAAGAGAGATCAAGCTCACAATTCAGCAGTGACAGACATGGGAAGACGGTAGTATGGCCCACAGTTCTGCCAAAGACTTCCCGTTACCTACAGGTAATGTGAAAAAAGCTGGGCATGGTAGCTCATGCCTGTAATCCCAGCACTTTGGGATGCCAAGGTGGGAGGATTGCTTGAGCCTAGGAGCTTGTGGCAGCAAACCTGTTAGTCAACCAGATGTGCCCAGGAACACCCAGTGCTACACAGGAGGAGGAGTCTTGTCTGTCCTCTTTCCTGAGGGGCAGCTCCTCGCTGGTGAGCCGTCCAGCCTTACTCATTGCTCCCCTCCCCTAGAGATGCTTCTGGTTTCACATCCTCCTTTGTTTGTGCTGATAAGTCGAATCCTTTCTGGGTTTTGTTTTTTTTTTTTTTTTCCTTGCCAGCAGGAAAAACCACTGCCAGTCCCAAATGTGGTTCCAGTCACAGCAATCCTCCTCCAGGCCTCAGAGAAAAAGAAACTGTTAACACAGCTTTCTACACCATCACAATTCAGCCAAACCTGCAGCCGTGACATCGGTGGTCTACTCTGAATACTGGATTCTTCCCACTCAAAAACTAAGGCCGGGCGCGGTGGCTCATGCCTATGATCTCAGCATTTTGGAAGGCCAAGGCGGGTGGATCACCTGAGGTCAGGAGTTCCAGACAGCCTGGCCAACATAGTGAAACCCCATCTCGACTAAAAGTACAACAATTAGCCAAGTATGGTTGTGTGCACCTGTAATCCCAGCACTCTGGGAGGCGGAGGCAGGAGAATCGCTTGAACCTGGGAGGCAGAAGTTGTAGTGAGCTGAGATTGTGCCACCACACTCCACCCTGAGCTACAGAGTGAGACTCTGTCTCAAAAAAAATAAAAAGAAAGAAAGAAAAAGAAAAAAGAAACTAAGTCACAGGGTTCCTCCAGCTGCATTTACCTAAAATTTCTAAAACTCTCCCCAACTCCTCTACGTGAAAATCCTACATATATATACACACCAAAACAGACCTCTATATACCCTCCTCCTCCCCTCTCTCTGATGTGACTGTGTCATGAACCCTGTCTCCCAGTCTGCAAAGCAGAATAACCTCTGGTCTTTGTGGGTCCCATAAAGATGTTTCCTTGCCCAGCGCACCTGGACTTCCCCACTTCTGTATTGTGCATATTGTAAACCAAGTCCTCACATGCTCCAGCCCTAAATCACAGAAACAGCCTCATCCTAGGGCTAAGACTCAGGCCATTTCCATCTGCATTTTATGAAGCTCCCGACGCACATACGTACACACAAAATTAGGAAGTACCAGAAAAGTGTTATAGCTGCTGCCGTCTATTTTTGGTTTTGCTTCTGATCGAGCAACACCCTGACTCTCCCTATAGCCCCTCATTTGGAATATAAGAGGCCTTACATGGGGCGTTTTGTGAACACCAGTAGTGAGAGCCAGGCCCTACTCCCTCTTCCATATACCCTATTGCCCCTCCCTTCAATCCACAGTAAAAAAAAAAAAAAAAAAAAAAAGAAAGAAAAAAGAAAAACTACTAGAACTGCAAATTCCTCTTTCTGAAACATGCAGTTATTAGCCAGGATCCTGGCAGGAGCAGATGACACACTCAACCAGGGTGAGTGAGAAGAGTTTTAAAGGGTCTGTTTTCGGTGGGGGGTCGGGGGGTTGGGTAAGGGAAACCAGTAAGGGATGGGCAAGAATCCTGGGGTAGCAGCAGCGAAGAAGGGCAAGGAGAGAGGCCAGGGTGGCCTCCCCTCATCTCCAGCTAGGGCCTCTCACCGGACTGGCCCACTGGAAGCTGGAGGCCAAAGGCACCCACTGGTAGAGAACATAAAGCTCAGCCTTGGCCGGGCGCGGTGGCTCACACCTGTAATCCCAGCACTTTGGGAGGCCGAGGTGGGTGGATCATGAGGTCAGGAGATCCGGACCATCCTGGCTAACACGGTAAAACCCCATCTCTGCTAAAAATACACACACACACACAAAAAAAAAATAGCCGGATGTGGTGGTGGGTACCTGTAGTCCCAGCTACTCAGGAGGCTGAGGCAGAAGAATCACTTGAACCTGGGAGGCAGAGGTTGTGGTGAGCCAAGATCGCACCACTGCACTCCAGTCTGGGCAACAGGGCCAGACTCCATCTCAAAAAAAAAAAAAAAAAAGGTCACCTCCTCCTGGTGGGCAGAGTAGGGTAGAGACAGGGGGGTGGGTCTCAGGGGCACACGGAGATTCGCAGCACAGAGCCTCCATCACGTCACCACTGAGAGCCCATCAGACTGGCAGGTGTGGACTAGGGTGGTTAGGAGGTTAGTTCAGCTTCCACTGTCACTCGTGAGCTCTGACGCTTGAGGGTCTCATGGAGCTATTGGTCTCCTCAGTTGTAAAACGACGCAGGTGCATCTGCAATACAGACCCCACGTCTGTGTTGTCCCAAGACCTGAACAACACCAGGTTCCTTAACTCCCGGCCTAACAGCTTCTTCCTGCTTCACTGAACCTCTGAGGCCAGCACCCTTCAATTCACTTGGTGACTTCCTGTCCCAGCCCCCAAGGAGCTCTCCAGGCTCTGAGCCCCTCTCTCCCCGTCCATGCTGCTGTCCATGCTGCTGATGCTCTTCCTGTGGCCCTGCAGGGCCCCAGGCTAGGCACCAAAGATACAGGATAGGTGCCAAAGATGCAGAGGGTGCTTAAGGTTGTCCTGACTCTCCAAGAGCTCACAGGCAAGAAAAGCAGTGAAAGATATGAGTGCACGAGGACCTGGTGAGCTTGGGGGATGAGGATGGAGGGGCTTGGTTGGGGGCAGGTTCCAGGGTAACATGCAGGGGTAGAGTGGGAGAGAACATGACATAAAGAGTGACCCTGGCCGGGAACAGTGGCACCCACCTGTAATCCCACTACTTTGGGAGGCTAAGGCAGATGGATCATAAGGTCAGGAGTTCAAGACCAACCTGGCCAACATGGTGAAACTCTGTCTCTACTAAAAGTAGAGAAATTAGCCAGGTATGGTGGTACACGCCTGTAATCCCAGCTCCTCAGGAGGCTGAGGCAGGGAATTGTTTGAACCCGAGAGGCGGAGGTTGCAGTGAGCCGAGATCATGCCATTGCACTCCAACCTAGGCTACACAGAGAGACTCAATCTCCAAAAAATAAAAGAGTGACCCTGTGTGAGAATCGAATGCTAGTCCATTCTGCTTATTATAATATTGACTGAACCCTTAGCTACTGGCCAACCGCATGTCAGATGTTGTATTTAACATCTCATTTAAGCCTTACAATAATCCCAGCAGGGAAGAACTGTGTTTATCCCCTTTTCACAGATGTAGACACTGAGCCTTGGAAAAGTTAAGGTCCTGATTGAGCCTCTTAGAGCCAGTAAGTCTAAGATTCAGCCCCAGGCCAGTTGGACCCTGAAGTCCTTGACCTTAACCCCCGGGGAGCTCTAAACTGGCTCAGCCCTGGGCAGGTCTCAGCTGAGACCGTGAAACCCCAAGGCAGTTCCAGAGCCACAGGTCACAAACCCTGCCGTCCTGGGCTTGGGGACAGGCCCCATCAACCCATTTGAATTGACGAATCAAGACCGCTTGTACAAATTTCTCAAAAGGAGCAATGTTTGGGGGCAAATTCACAGAGCAGCCTGGATTTCAGCAGGTGACAAAGCTCCAGGTTTCTGTTATCCACGGTGGGCTTTTAAGGATGGGTAATAAGTGACTGAATAGCACAATGGGTAACAATAGAATCTTTATCCTTCTAAAACCAAGCCCACACACCATATGACAATAGTTATTTTTACCCACTGACGTAATTAACCAAAATGTGAACCGCTTCAAGCAATGTTTAAAATCAAATAGCAGTTTATGGGATTTGGAGCAGCACAGATTTCCACTCTGAAAGGCTATCATTCTTCCTGCTCTCCCATTTATCTCCCTTGTAAAGATTATCCGACAACTCCCTATAAAACTGGTTCCTGAAAGGTAAATCATCGATCATGAAAGTGACAGGCTGGGAGGGCCCTCCCACTGAACCCAGAAGCCAGACAACGAACACCCATGGTAGAAAGCTTCCCAGAAGTCAGGTGTGGCATTGCAGGGTGGCCTGAGTACCTCTCGTCCAAAAGGCAGGGACAGGCAGGCCAGCAGGCAGCACAGTGAACAGTGCCCCAAGCACAAGGCATCAGGCACAGCAAATTGAGAATAGGCCGGCTTCCCTGCCTCATCTGCTAATAAACTCTCTGAACTTCATGCTGTCATCAGGGACTGTGGGGAAGGGTCAGCATAATTCACAATTCCAGGTCCCAAAAATGCCATGGGAGGCTACAGTGGAAGGAACGAGAACCAACCACCCTGCAAAGATCCCCCTGGCTCATCTTCCCCCTTGGGAAACTGGAAGCACGATGGCCTCTTCCAAGCGCACACAGAAAAAAAGTAGCCGGAAGGCTATTTTGGTGAGGCTATGTGGACTTGGAGACACACAGCTGAGGGTGAGCTTGGAAATCCCAGGCCAGAAGTTTCCATTGGGTATTTTTAGCAATAGAACTATTTTCTCAAAAAGACTCCTATGAAGAACTGCATACATATGTGTATAGAGTTCCGCATTTCATACATATCTCTGTGTGTGTATACGCCATATATACACCTGGATAAAGGCAGCTTTTTCAACGTTCAAATTACCTTGCTTTTTACTTTGAACATAACTGATGTATAATCAAATTAAGAAGCTGATGGTTTCCAGTGAATTTTAAAATTTGATGCGATTTGCTATTTGGGTAAATGTGTTGGTTGGTTGGTTGGTTTGGTTTGGTTTTAGTTTTTTTGAGACAGGGTCCCGCTCTGCGGCACAGGCCAGAGTACAACGGCACAGTCATAGCTCACTGCAGCCTTAAACTCATGGACTTAAGCAATCCGTCAGCCTCAGCCTTCCAAGCAGTTCAAACTTCAGAAATGTGCCACTACACCCTGCTATTTCTTTTGTTTTTTGTAGAAACAGGGTCTCCCTATACTGCCCAAGCTGGTCTCAAACTCCTGGCCTCAACTGATCTTCCCACCTCAGGCTCCCAAAGTGCTGGGATTACAAGCAGGAGCCACCACACTCTATCCTGGGCAGCTGCTCTCATTATAATTTCAAATATGCTTAAATTTGAGAGTACAGGTTGTTTCTATTAAAACAAAGCAAACGCTTATGGAACCCCGACACACCTCCAGGAGCACACTTTAAAAACTAGCGATCTACCCTGTAATCCCAGCACTTTGGGAGGCTGAGGCGAGTGGATCACGAGGTCAGGAGTTCGAGACCAGCCTGGTAAACATGATGAAACTCCGTCTCTACTAAAAATACAAAAATTATCTGGGTGTGACAGTGCATGCCTGTAGTCCCAGCTACTTGGGAGGCTGAGGCAGGAGAATTGCTTGAAACCTGGAGCTGGAGGTTGCAGTGAGCTGAGATGGTGCCACTGCAGTCCAGCCTGGTGACAGAGCGAGACTCCATTTCAAAACAAAAAACAAAAACAAAAACAAAAAGCACTAGCAATCTACCTACCCTTTGACTTTATGGAGGAAGAAAGTGGGTCCCAGAACGGTTCAGCAACTCAACCTAGAGCACCCAGTACCGAGACTAAAATACAAATCCTGGACTCCTCCACAGGGCTAATCTCTTCTTCTAAAGACCATTCTAAAATGGTCAGAATTGGCAATCCCCAAGTCCCCATCTGAACCCTTGCTCCACCTTGTATGATAAATCTGGGGGTCCAAAATTGAGGCTCCCCTGTCTGAACCTAGCCCATTGCCATGCATTGCTTGACCCATGATGTTTCTTAAAATCTTAAGTTTTAAATATTAGGGAGATAGTAGCCAGGCACAGCGGCTCACACTTGTAATCCTAGCACTTTGGGAGGCCGAGGGCAGGTGGATCACCTCAGGTCAGGAGTTCAAGACCGCCTGGCCTATAACATGGTGAAACCCTGTCTCTACCAAAAAAAAAAAAAAAATTTAGCTGCACATGGTGGCACACACCTGTAATCCCAGCTATTCGGGAGGCTGAGGCAGGAAAATTACTTGAACCTGGGAGGCAGAGGTTGCAATGAGCTGAGAGCCTTGCACTCCATCCAGCCTGGGCAACAAGAGCAAAATTCTGTCTCAAAAAAAAAAAAAAAAAAGAAAGAAAGAAAAGAAAAAAAATTAGGGAGATAGCATTTTTTAAATCTCATTTTTTGGCTTCTCAAAAACAGATCTGTCTTTCTCATCTGGCCACATTAAAGCCATGAATTGGATCTGAGTGTCAGCCAAGCTTCCCATGGGGGAAGTGCTCAGAGTTCACAGCCATTCCCTAGTAATGTCACCCCAACGCTGAGGACAAATGGCAGTTGCCAAGCAACGTGGCCCCCACACTGTTGATTCTATCACACATGAGCATGCGAAAGATGGCGAGGCAGGATGCTTTTCCATCTTTTGGTCCATTCCACTTATTTATGTTCCCAAATGTCCCTGAAGACACTGGCATTTGTAACTCTTGATCAAAGTGCACCTTAATATCAAAGTCCACGGGCTGAATGATTAACAAACTGTTTACTTTCTAAATGTCTCTCTTAGGAGGGGATTTCTGGTCAATGTTGGGTGTGAATAAGGTGCACGATGTGAATGTGAAATGGACCATTCTGCCTGACCATTCTCTCCTCACCCCTGAACCAGCCCCTCACACTGCCACCACCACCACCCCCAAAAAAGAGCAAAAACAGGGCAGAGAGTCTCAGCTCTTCAGTCAAAGACTTCTGATTGCATGCACTTAAATCTGAATAATAAAACCACTCCATAAACCCCAGCAGTTCTCTCCTGCGCTGCTCCTCCGCCTTAGAATATGGGTAAAAAGTGCCAGCAGGCACCATTCACCAAATGCTTGCTGTGTTCAGGGCTAGCTCCCCACAGAACCCTCCCTTCCCCATGTCCAGCTGGGTGTATATACAGTCCATGCCCCCCTGAATCCCCAGTCTCCACATCCGTCCCAGAGGAGGGCAGAACACCAACTTCCAAGTTCCGGGTTCGCAAACTGCCTCCAACTGACCACAAAGTGCTAAACGGGTCTCTGTCTACGCTCCGGCCAAAAAGCCAAGGGTGAGTCCTATCACAGACCCATGAGGAAGATCAGCAATGAGCTCAACAGACCCAGATACTTTCCACAGAACTACTCTACCGTCACCCGGGTCCTTCCAAGGCTTTGCCAACAGAAGCTCCTACAGCCAAACGACCACCCCACTGACCCCCACCACACTACAGACGTGAGGAGGACAGAGACAGGGTGGGCAGAGAAGCTGCAGGACTTGGAGTCAGGCCTGGGTTTGAAGCCTGGCACCACCAGCTAATAGCAGTGACCTAACTTCTTGCATTTTTTCACCTGTCAGTTACCATCCACTCTACAAGCTTGGTGAGGGGATTAGCAGCACACAGTAGGGTTTAGAAACAGCAGCAAATGTCACGGACCCCAAAAGGAAAGTCACCTGGCATTGTCAGTCACTGAGTATGGGAACTTTGAGGACAGCGGGATCCAATCAGCTACAGCAACCTGAGCAAGCCACTTACCCGCTCTCAGCAATGAGCAACGGCAGGTGAGGGCTGAAGCAAGGGCAGGTCAGTGCTGATCAATACTGAACCTGAGACATGGGCACTTGGGAGTCCATTTGATCATCTTCTTTTTTTCTTTTTGAGACAGACTTTTGCTCTTGTTGCCCAGGCTGGAGTGCAATGGCATGATCTCAGCTCAGTGCAACCTCTGCCTCCCAGGTCCAAACAATTCTCCTGCCTCAGCCTCCCAAGTAGCTGGGATTACAGGCACACGCCACCACATCTGGCTAATTTTTTGTATTTAGTAGAGATGGGGTTTCACCATGTTGGCCAGACTGGTCTCGAACTCCTGACCTCAGGTGATGCACCCACTTCAGCCTCCCAAAGTACTGGGATTATAGGAATGCACCACCACGCCCAGCCTCGCTACGATAAAGAAGGGCCAGAAGGTATCTCTAACACAGAAGCCTGAACAGCAGAGAGGGCCAAGTTGGTGTCTTGGATTCTGCTGCATGAAAGGAGGAACAGGCCGGGCATGGTGGTTCACGCCTATAAATCCCAGCACTTTGGGAGGCCAAGGTGGGCAGATCCCAAGGTCAGGAGTTCAAGACCAGTCTGGCCAACATAGTGAAACCCCATCTCTACTAAAAATACAAAAAAATTAGCCGGTGTGGTGGTGGGCACCTGTAATCCCAGCTACTCGGGAGGCTGAGGCAGGAGAATCACTTAAACCCGGGAGGCGGAGGCTGCAGCGGGCAGAGATTGTGCCACTGCACTCTAGCCTGGGCAACAGTGCGAGACTCTGTTTGAAAAAGAAAAAAGAAAGAAAGGAGGAACTTGAGCTGAAATTCTCAGACTGGCTACATTCTTGTTTCCTGCTGCCCATCACGGCCAGAGCTGCGCTGAGCCCCCAAGGCAGCCACCCTACCTCTACCCAAGGAGCACAATGCCCACCACAAAGCCTCTGTCAGCCCCACAACCCACACCTGCCAGTGGGCTCTGCCGAGGTTAGCTGGGAGCCCAGGACCCAGGCTCCCTCCTCCCCACATGCCAGTAAAGTCTAAGGGTGGCTTGGGAGTACGAGATTAGAAGGACATTTGAGCCCAGGAGTTCAAGACCAGCCTGGGGCAACTTAGTAAGACCCCTTCTCTAGAAAAAACTGCAAAAGTTAGCTAGGCATGGTGGTGCACACCTGTAGTCCCAGCTACTTGGGAAGTTGAGGTGGGAGGATTGCTTGAGCCCAAGAGGTTAAGGCTGTAGTGAGCCGTGATTCTGCCACTGCACTCTAGCCTGAGTGACAGAGCAAGATCCTATATCAGAAAAAAGGAGGCCATCATGTACTAAAAAAAAAAAAAAGATGTTTCCAATTGTGAATTCATTATTGAGAAGTTATACAAAATGGATAAATTCAATGCTATAATCAAAACTTTTGTGTAAAAAAAAACAAACCAGAAAATAAAAAACACCTATAAGCAAAATTAAAACTAAATGCCAAATTAGAACAACAAAAAAAAAAGTCTAAAGGTGGGCTCAGACATCTCAGGTGGTGGTGACATGTTAGCTCTTAGACACAGTCTCCTGCCTACAACAATCCCTTTCAATTAAAAGTTAGGGCATCATTCGACTTCAATCCAGACAGCACAGGAAACTGCCGCTGTTCCGCAATCCGCTTTCAATGATAACCTAAATACATCCATCAGCAAAGGCAAAAAAAAAAAAAAAAGAAAGAAAGAAAAACAAGTTCAAGGCAAACACATCCAGTCATCCTAAGACTTTTGATAAAATCGCACCTTGGCAAATCACATTGGGCAGGTACTCGCAAGCCAGAAATGCCACAAAGCAGACACTTTTATTTGATATCCATGCAATGTAAAGAGAACTGAGCATCAGAGAGATCACTGGAGAGCTGGTGCATCAGAGCCTACCCACAATCAGAAGAGTGACAGGAAGTGACAGGTGATTTTCAACATCTCATCAAGCCTCATGAATGCCCTAAATCAGGGGGCGGCAAACAACTTCTGTAATAGGCCACACAGGAAACATTTTAGGCCTGACAGGCTTTAAACCCTGCCCTTGTACTGTGAAATCAGTCATCGATGACACATAAACTAACGACCATAGCTGAGTTCCAATAGAACTTCACTTACAAGCATTAGATGTGTATTTCATGTAATTTTCACATGTCATGAAACGTTATTCTTTGTTGATTTTTTTCTTCACTCATTTAAAAATGTAGAAACTATTCTTACCTCTTGGGCCATCCAAAAACAAGAGGTGGCTGCACTGACCCATGGGCTGTAGTTTGCTGATCCTTCCCTAAATCATGCATTTACCCTGGACAGAGCCACAGGGACGGACCCACAGCAGCTCAGAGCGGAGACGGGTGGTCTGGTCCTGATTCTATATCCTGGTTCTGATGATTACTAGCTTGAGATCTGAGCTAAATTTCAGTCTTCCCCTCTGAAAGTAAGGATTATGGCAGGACCCTCCTCAAGCCTTTGAGAATTAAGTGAAATAATATCAGGCATGAGGCAGGTATTTGAGAGAGGATAACTCTATTATTACTGTCATTGTTTCTTTGCTTTCGTCTAGATTTCCATCAACCCAATTTTAGAACACAGGATCTCAATGCTTGTCTAAATTTCCAGTTGGAGATTTTTGGTGCATAAGACAAGGGAAGAAACAAATGAATATAGGTTATTTAGGAAATAAAATGATTTGAAATGTGGGTCCACTGGAAACAGAGGATGGTGGCTGGTGATCAAGGAGGCAGAGCAGGTCCTGTGGTGTCCAGGACATGTGCAGCCTGACCTACTCTGTGAGCCTCGGCGTAAGCCGCGCTTTACCATGAGTTTACCTTATCCCACTAGTTAAGAGTAGAAACTGTTGAGGTAAGAGGAGTCACAGACTCCCCACCGGAGCCTAGCACGTGGCCTTCCCCATTACATGCTCATTCAGCATCCCCTGGGAACTGGCTGGTGAGTGAAGTTTTAATGGGATTTTCAGAGCCTGGAACAGAGCTGGCCTGGCCACTTGTGGGCCAGGGTGAATAGGCAGGCATGGACACCAGGGCCTCAGGGGCAAGCAATGCCACTGTGTGATCAGTCAGAAAGGGGACGAGATCCTAGGGATTATCTATACCAACGGCCTCTGCTTAGCGTTGAGGAAAGAGGCCCAGAAAGGTAAAGCGACTTATCCAAAACACCTGGGTCTGAAACTCATTCATTCATCCCAGTTCACTGACTGTCCCATAAACCAGGCCCTTTCAGCTCTCCAGGGACCAAGTGAAAGTCCTCTAGTCTTGCGTTGCTTAAAGGCCGGCAAAAGCAACAAAGAAATAACAAAAAAATTTTTTTCAGGCAGGGCGTGGTGACTCCCGCCTGTAATCTTAGCGCTTTGGGAGGCCAAGGCGGGTGGATTGCCTGAGCTCAGGAGTTCAAGGCCAGCCTGGCCAACATGGTGAAACCCTGTCTCTACTAAAATACAAAAAAAAATTAGCCAAGCATAGCAGCGTATGCCTGTAATCCCAGCTACTTAGGAGGCTAAGACAGGCGAATTGCTTGAACCCGGGGAGCTGAGGTTGCAATGAGCTGAGATTGCACCACTGCACTCCAACCCAGGCAACAGAGTGAGACTCCATCTCAAAAAAAAAAAAAAACAAAAAAAAACAACAACAAAAACCTCCTTTAGGTGAAACCATTGAATTTGGCAAGAACAACAACTTTTCACATCTTACCATTTTATGTCTCTTGATCTCATTCTGAACTTTTCAACATACACACTTTTTTTAAAAAACAACAGCTGTAAATCAATGCTTCTATAAAGGAAAGGGTGAGTCACCAAAGCAGGACTCACATGTCAGGTGCCTTTTTCCATGTATCAACATACCGCAAATTCCCTGAATGAGCCAGGCTGTCATCCTCCACCGTGGCTCATGCCAGGCCTGCTACCTAGAAAGTGAGAGCTTCCTCACTCCCTCCTTTGCCCACTCAACTCCTGCTCATCCCTCTGTGAGGATGACCTCTCTAAACTCCCCACCCCAGCTCAGCCAGACCCTTTCCCGGTGGGTCCGCTCAGCACTCACCTCTGACCACCAGGTGCTGGAATGTCTATGGACTGGCCTGAGACTCAATACCCCATGCCTAGCACTTGAACTGGCTGGCAGGGGGCTGGCTGGATGGGGAGCAGGAGGGTGGACTGAAGGATGAGAGCAGGGACAGGGTCTGGGCACGAAAACTAAATTGGATTTGGGCAGCAGGAAGGAACACAAAACAGCGATCAAGCCAAGAAGAAGGTCAGAGGCCAGTCGGGGTGGCTCACACCTGTAATCCCAGCACTTTGGGAGGCCCAGGTGGGCAGATCACAAGGTCAGGACATCGAGACCATCCTGGCCAACATGGTGAAACCCTGTCTCTACTAAAAATACAAAAATTAGCTCGGCATAGTGGCATGCGCATGTAGTCCCAGCTACTCGGGAGGCAGAAGCAGGAGAATCACTTGAACCCGGCAGGTGGAAGTTGCAGTGAGCCAAGATCAGGCCACTGCACTCCAGCCTGGTGACAGAGAAAGACTCCATCTCAAAAAAAAAAAAAAAGACAAAGAAGAATAAGGTTAGAAAAAATTTCAAAGGCAAGAAATCACAAAGAAGATGGTTCTCACAGGCTGGGAGGTATCAGAACCATCCAGGGATCTTGGTGAAAACACAACGACCCAGCACTCTTCAACTTCAATCAGGCTGGGCTCACACCAGCCAAGGCCTCTGTTCTTTATCAGCTCTCCAGGTGACTGAAACACTCTCTAAAGTTTGAGAACAACTGGCTTCAGGTGCTGTAGAGGGACAATGAAAAAAGATGATACAGCCCCGAGTCTGCTCTGATCCAAGGCAGCCACAGCCACAAGCCCCCCGGAAGGGCCTGAACAGCTCCAGGGGGTGAACTGGGAGTTGCTTTGGTTGGAGGAAAACTCAATCCAGAATAAATTGCAGACATTCTTTAATAGTCTTTAAACAAGTGAAGTTGGTGGAGGGGGGCAGGAACCTGTTGGGCTAAAACCAGGATAGTTTTTGGGGAGAAAGTGGCCAAAGGGAGGGCCCTCCCCTCCCCTCCCTCTGACGCCCTGTCCTCTGACGCCCTGTATACTTCTGACAGCTTCTTCCATTTCTCCCCTCAACAAATCCAGCAATCCAACAAATCTTAGATAACAATCTCATCGGCCTTCTCAGGAATTTGGGCTAAGAGTGATTTTCCTCAATGGCTAAGAACTTAACACCATTTTCATACCAAGATCAGGAAGACCAATCCTCTGCCCCTCAGTGCCTAGCAGATCCTTTTCCCACCTGCTGACCGGCATCATCCGTCCACACAGCACACATGGGTCACACCGCAGAGCCCGTGCTTTGCTCTGTGTGCTTTCAGGAAAGAAAAGCTACACTGAAAAGGCACAATGGGTGCAGACACATCTGTAAACGGCCATCAACTGTGATCAACTGAGTAAGTCAGCAATTTACAGAAAAAGAAGAGTGCTGTGGGAGTCAGGGCTGGGTTTGAGTCTCTGCCCTATAACCCACTAGTTGAAAGCCACAGGTGAGCCATCAATTCTCCTGAAGCATCAGTTTCCACATATTCATGGGGGAAGCAATGTGGCCAACCACAGCTGTGGCAGCAAAGAACTTCAACAGGCACTTGTACAAAGTATATGTGCCTGTGGCTCACGCCTGTAATCCCAGCACTTTGGGAGGCT
This sequence comes from Saimiri boliviensis, assembly GCF_048565385.1. Classification (NCBI taxonomy): domain Eukaryota; kingdom Metazoa; phylum Chordata; class Mammalia; order Primates; family Cebidae; genus Saimiri; species Saimiri boliviensis. The sequence continues at coordinate 115,823,465 of NC_133454.1, read as the reverse complement.
GAGGTGGGTGGATTACCTGAGGTCAGGATTTCGAGACCAGCCTAGCCAACATGGCAAAAACCCATCTCTACTAAAAATACAAAAATTCGCTGAGTGTGGTGGCATGCACCTGTAATCCCAGCTATTCAGGTGGCAAGGGAGGAGAAACCACTTGAACCCCGGAGGTGAAGGTTGCAGTGAGTGAGATGGTGCCACTGCACTCCAGCCTGGGTGACAGAGCAGAGACTCTGTCTCAAAAAAGAAAAAAAAAAAGTGTATGCTAATAAACGTTATACCTGGTTACACCCACAAGGTGAACTCATCTTCAGAAGTAGCAACATTTAGCTTTGAACAAAAGATATTCTCCCCCTCCTTCTACCCATCCCTCTCTCCTTCTCACACACACACAATGGTATTTTACCCAGTTGAAGATAATTATTAACTATTAACAATAATTACCACATTGTACAAATAAATTGCATTATAGAAAGAGTCGCTCTCTTCCAAAGTTTGCATTAACAAAGAAAAAGCTAAAATTCTCAAAGTCTCGTAAGTCCAGTCCATCTTTCTTTGCCACCTAATAAAACACTTTTTATTTCCTTTCATGGGCTTAAACTTCACTAAAAGGCAAATTGTCTGAGGGCACGCTGCTGAGACAACAGGACTCTGTGTGTGCTCAAATAATCCCCTGTTCCAGTTGACTGTTTTCTATTTTTCTGAATAGACACTGGACAGAATTGGGAATCAGAAATGGTCCTGTGATCTCTCTAATTGCTTCCACAGACAAGTCCAAAATGGGTAATTTTCTTAAAACACACAACTGACCCAAACTCCAAATGCTCCTCAAGGAGCCTCAGCCTTCTCTCCGACCAGGGCCCGGCTCCCTTGGCCAGGCCTCACCCCCTCAGGGCTGGGCAAAGATTCACATGGCACAAAGGGCTGCCCCTCCAAAGACCCGTCACTACCCAGAACTTAGAAAGGACAGGCCAGGAAGTCGGAGACGATGTGTTCTTGGACATCCATCCTCTTGGCCACCCTGAAGTTGACCCAATGTCTAATCCAAAATCGAACATTTGGAGGTCACTCTGTGACACAGAACTTATGTGCACCAAACACAGCCTAAAGGCCACATACAGACTTCAAATACACTGATCACAGTCAACACAGCAGAAAAACCTACCAAATCTCCAATTTGACACATCCCAAGAGAGATCAGTCTAAGACCCTCCAGCATTGTACTGGGGTTCTCCAAATCCTGTATCTGATCTGCAAGGAAACAGGTCCAGCTAATCAAAAAGTTAGGCCGAAAACCCCACGCAGAGGCTAATGTCTTATCAGGAAAGAGTACAAGGTTCAGATTCCCCACACGCTTGACATCAGACAGAGAGGCACTTCATTTCGGGCATCAACCTCTGTCAAAGTTATTTCCCCACTCGGTAAACTTATGCCACAAAGATCTCATTATGGTACTTGGTTAGCTTGACAAAATGACTTTATTGCCATTCGTTATAAAAAAAAAAAAAGTAAAAGAAGCTCCAGCAAGGTCATTTTGGCAAGATCACATGGTGGCACTCTCTATGGGACCTAGCAATGTAAGAATTTTCTTCTCACATGTTTTAGCAAATCAAATATCAGGGGAACACTGTACGTGGTCCTTGCTTTTCAAAGAAAAATTTCCCTGCTTGCACTGTGGCTTCTGACATCCTGCCAAGTTTCAGACACTGAAATACGAATGGGATGAATAAGGATTAAGAAAGAGTAAATGCTATTAACAGCTCTTCTATTGCATGCATCTATCTTACTCAGGAGCCAATGACCCACCAGGGAAAAGAAGGGCTGGGAGGGAACCCAGCTCATTCAACACCTGCTCACAGATGGCAAGGTCGGCAGTTAATGCTGGGCTTTCTCCAACCACAATCATGTGTCTGTCAAAGGCCTGCACCACTCATCTTGACACCTAATCAAAGAACACTTCATCATGGATCGTCAGAGCTGCAGGAGCCATTAGCAACCAGTGGCTTCCCTTTTTCTGTGTGATGGGGGGAAGGAGAAACATCTTCTTGAGAAACTACATTTTATAAGACACCCAAATGAACTCAGATAAAATGGGTAACATTATTAGTAAGCCTTAATTTGAAAATTCCAAATTCACAGCATTTATTTCTTACAGGGTATCAATCTATTTCAAAAAAGCAATTTGAGTAAACAAAAAATATGTAAAATCGGGCCAGGCGTGGTGGCTCAGGCCTGTAATACCAGCACTTTGGGAGGCCAAGGCAGGCGGATCACCTGAGGTCAAGACCAGCCTAACCAACATAAAGAAACCCCATCTCTACTAGACATACAAAATTAGCTGGGCATGTTGGTGCACACCTGTGATCCCAGCTACTTGGGAGGCTGAGGCAGGAGAACTGCTTGAACCCTGGAGGTGGAGGTTGTGGTGAGCCAAGATCATGCCACTGCACTCCAGCCTGGGCAACAGAGCAAGACTCCGTCTCGAAAAAAGGAAAAAGACACTGAACTTGTCAACAGTAAGTAAGATGCTAGCTACCCTTATCAGTTTTGGTAACTACCTTGCTATCCCATAGCAGTAGCTATAAGCACCTATCTGTTTTGCTTTGTTTTGTTTTGAGATGGAGTCTTGCTCTGTCGCCCAGGCTGGAATGCAGTGGCGTGGCGTTGGCTCACTGAAACCTCTGCCTCCCGAAGCAGTTCTGCCTCAGATTACTGATAGCTGGGATGACAAGCATGTACCACCATCAGGCCTGGCTAATTTTTGTATTTCTTGTAGAAATGGGGTTTGACTATGTTGCCCAGTCTTGAGTAAACTCAAGCAATCCACCCACCTTGGCTTCTCAAAATGCTGGGATTACAGGCATGAGCAACCATACCCGGCCACCTATCCGCATTTCTAAACCGCCCCCAGGGGCCTCCAGAAATAGCAATTCATGCTGCCAAGGCCTATAACCTACCAGCTTGACAGGGGAGGCTTATCCCTACCCCACAGACCAGCAGTGAAAGCTTTAGGGCCGGTCCTACCTCCAGCAAATTCTGGGCCCCAGAAAACAGGTTTGGATCATTCCTGTGGTTGGGGAGGGGACACCATCCTTTGAAATAACAGTCCTGCATAAAGATCAAGACCGCTCAGGAGGTATTTCCAAAACGCTGACTTCACTCTGGTTGGTTCACTTAGTCTTGCCTTGAAACCAATTCCGAGGAAGCAGGTGACTTTCAATCACCTGAAGGAACAAAATGTCAAATCCAGAGCAGAAAAGGAAAAGAAAAATTATGGAAACAACTACATGTTTTCACCCTAGAGAAACCCAAGTCAAGAGCTGCCTTTAAGCAGAGAGTATTGGTGAGATCAGCTGGGTAGTGACTTCTCCAGCAGTCTCCAAACACCCATAACTAAAAAGAGCCATCCCGCGCTAAGGCCCAAAAAGATTTTATTTTGTAGCCTGACCTTTTACACACACACACACACACACACACACACACTTTCACACACTTAACGCCTCACAGAGAAATAACAAGAAAATGCAAATCTGGGACGGTAATGGTATTAGGGCAATAGCAAGCTTCTACGGAGCTCTTCTGAAAGCCAGGAAACATTTCAACACCTTAAGTAATCCTAAGAACATTCTGTGACGTAAGGGATGCTCCCATCTCCATTTTACAAATGGGAAGGTGGAGATGCAAACACAGGAACGGAATCACCCAAGACCATACAACTCACTCGCAGCTCGCAGCTCAGTGGCACAGAGGCTCCTAACATGGCCCCACCTTCCTCCTCGGGGCACAGTTGTTCCCTAGGGCCCACACACGCCCTGCCTTGCATCAAGGAGGGGTTTGCTAGATTGCAGATTGAAAAACCCCTCCTAGGTAAATAGGCCAATGCCTTCATCTGAAGTCTTTGGAATGTAGTGACAACCAGCCTTGGGTTTGGGAAGCATCACCACCTCCCATGCTCATCCTTTGGAGGGAGGCAGGCTGGGTGCCTTTCCCAAAATGCTTGACGTCATGAGGCGGATGCACCAGCAGGACAAGGACTGGGCCTGAATGACTCACAGTGGAGAGCTCTGGCCACAGACCCAGGCGGGCAGGACCAGGTGACGGACAGCTCCAGAGCACAGACACCTGAAGGGACCGAAGATGGAAAAGCCGGTGGCCCACGCTCTTCTCAGGAAAGGGAAATGTGCACTCCTGGCCTCTCGAATTTAAGCACGTTTGGAAAATGTTCATCATAAGGTATTTATGACATTCTGACCGTTTCAAACAAACCAGCCCTCTCTGACACTGAGGTGTGCTGGGTCCGAATGACAGCAGCATTCCAGGGCAGGAAACGGCCTGCAAGGCCTGCGTGCACCCACTGCTGGTCTGGGAGGACAACAGAGGTGCTATCCTGCTGCACGGATCTGTCTCTTAAGAGGGCCACCATGCTCGTCTCTGACTGGAAGATGTCACTGAAGCCTTCTCCTTAGGGGTGGCTCCAGGAGACACGTGAAAACCAGCCACCAGCCTCTGCTGGCCCTTCAAGAGAGGAGACCGGTGTGCACTGGAGGTCTGGAAGAGAGAGACCACCTCCTACTTCCTCCCTGAAGCTTGGGGAGCAAGTGTTTGGAGAAGAGAAAAGAGGGCACCTGGAGAAAGGGAAGGATGCTGGGGCCTGGGGCTGTGAGCCTCATGCATCAGCTAAGGACGCACAGGTAGGTGCTGCGCTGTGCCGGGGACAAGTGCTATGACTGCCCTCGAGGGCTGCTTCCAGGCCGACCGTGGATCACACAGTAGACGGTGTATTAAAGAGGGTTTCCTTGGTTCAGGGAGAGAGGACTGAACACTGCTATGTTTAAAAATGTTTTCCAGCCGGGCGCAGTGGCTCATGCCTGTAATCCCAGCACTTTGGGAGGCCAAAGCGGGCAGATCACGAGGTCAGGAGTTCCAGCTTGGCCGATATGGTAACACCCCGTCTCTACTAAAAATACAAAAATTAGCTGGGCATGGTGCCATGCACCTGTAGTCGCAGCTACTTGGGAGGCTGAGGCAGGAGAATCGCTTGAACCTGGGAGGTGGAGGTTACAGTGAGCCGAGATCACGCCACTGCACTCCAGCTTGGGTGACAGAGCAAGACTCTGTCTCAAAAAAAAAAAAAAGTGCTTTCCATCCTTTTAATAATAACAACCAATACACACTATGAGATGACTACCGGGAAGCAGTTCCCTAAGGATCTTATAGGGGATATTTCATTAAATCCTCATGACAACACTTTGGGGTATATGATAATCACCCCCATTTCACAGATGGGAAATGAAGGCGCTGCACTTCCACGGCTGGCTCAAGGCTCCAACAGTCCGATATGGCAGAGCTGGGCCGGGAACGGGGCAGTCTGGCTCCGGAGCCCCCTCTACTTTACACCCTCCATAAAAACTCCTTCTATTTACTGCAAACAGCTCCAGGTGCCACGCATCTTGCTAAGCATTTTACATTTATCACACAGCAGCTCTTCACGTGAAATCCATCAACTCCACTGAAAAATGTATACATGCACACTATGACAACTAAATTTAACACACTTTTTAAAAGACTGAAAAGACACACAACCATTAACAGTGGGCTCCTCAAGTGATAGGAAACAGGCAATATTTATTTTTTATTTGTTTTGTTTCTGAGATGGAGTCTCGCTCTGTCACCCAGTCTGGAGTACAGTAGGGCAATCCCGGCTCACTGTAACCTTCACTTCCTGGGTTCAAGCAATTCTCCTGCCTCAGCCTCCTGAGTAGCTGGGATCACAGGGGTGTGCCATTATGCCTGGATAGTTTTTGTATTCTTAGCAGAGATGGGTTACACCGTGTTGTGCAGGACGGTCTCGAACTCTTGGTCTCAAGTGATCCGCCCACCTTGGCCTCCCAAAGTGCTGGGATTATAGGCGTGAACCACCACTCCTGGCCAATATTTATTTTTTTTCTAACATGTTTCTGTGCTTGTCATAATTTCCACATAGGATGTAGCTTCCTTTTACAATTTCTCTTTAAAATGGGGTTTTATTTCACACCATTTAACAACATGTTGGCATGAATAAATAACCAAAGCAAAAATGTCCAAAGTGGTTCTTGAAGACAACACACAGCCCTCCTGGCCACACAGCACACTGACCAGCGACGAAGAAAGGGAGTAGCACCGAAATGAGGAGGTAGAAGTGTGTTACCTGAATAAATAACAGATGATAAACTCTTCACAGAGTCACTAAAACAAAGCATGTGCGCTGACTTGGCAGAAGCCAGTACAGCCTACATTCCCTTAATAAGGCCGGGCAGGGTGGAGACTGCATTTGCTAACATCACCCTGAGCCAAGCACAACAAGCCTCAGTAGAGAACCCACGTGTGATTCCTCCCCTTTCCAGAGGAGAAGCAGGATGGGGAGAAGCAGACAGCCTTGTGCACAGACAGGCCTATCCTGGGTACAGAACTCGGCCGTCCTGCAGAACACAAGAGCTGTAAGCAGCAGATACTCAAGTAATAGAGTAACACAGAAAGACCTCAGGACCTGACCAGGGTCAGGAATCCCCAGGTAATGCCCTCTATAGAGCTCCCATGGAAGGCCCACTGGATGCCAAAAGCAAAGGTGGGCATTTTTCACACATCCCTGTGCCTGGGTTTTGAGGACAATCCTATGGCAGCAAGCCAGGGGCGCTTGGAAGCTGTTTGCCAAGTTACCACGCTTCCTTCTTCTGCAAACATATGCAGCCACTAAAACTGTCACCAGGAGAGCCCAGTACCACACAGCTTAGGCTGGGGCATTCCATTCCCACAAGATAATTTATGGCAGTTATTACAAGCCTTCAAGAGGGAACATGGGATGTTCTTTGGTCTCGAAAGCTGCCAGGATGTCATGAGAAGGTCCGCGTGCTTGCTACTCTGTGATATCTCTGTGAAAAGGCGTCCTCCCGGTGCTCTAGATGAGAAAGAAAATGCTGTAAAGAAATGTTATTGTTGTCAATCATCTAGGGTCTCCAAGAAGGGGACAGGTTATCTCAAGAAAGGAAAGAGTAACCAAGCTGCATACCCGGCATTTGACCCTGGGCAAAACCCTTTTCATCCCAGCCTCCAAAGACCTGTGCTGGGACTGGAGACAGAGACGCTGGTCGAGGGGTTTCAAAGCCCTTCCTAGATCTTTAAACTCATTCGACAGCTAAAGAGAGAGACCAAGGGGGAGCTGAGAAACTCACACAAGCAACAGCTGATATTACTTAGGATCGTAATCACACATGCAGAGACCTTGCTGAAAGCAAAGCCCTTCCTACTGAGGTTGCTCAATGACCTATCCCAAGGATCTATTTCAGGCGTCCCCAGACTTTTTACACAGGGGGCCAGTTCACTGTCCCTCAGACCGTTGGAGGGCCACCACATACTGTGCTCCTCTCACTGACCACCAATGAAAGAGGTGCCCCTTCCTGAAGGGTGGCGGAGGGCCAGATACATGGCCTCAGGGGGCCGCAGTTTGGGGACGCCTGATCTATTTATTAACAGGGGAAGGGAGGCAGGGAGAAGAAGGAAGGGGAAATTTGCCAGTTTTTCCTAATCCAAATTATCTCATTAAATCCTCCTGTGAACGCCTTGGGTAGGTATCCCACTTTCATAGGTAAGAAATCAGCTCATAAGTAACAGAGGGAGAATTTGAACACAGATGTGTTCAAATAAATGACTCATAAGTAACAGAGGCAGAATTTGAACACAGGTGTGTTCAAATGGATGACCCAAAACCAGTGCTCATGACCATCCTCTCTGGGTTTCTAGCCCTGACTTGCCTCAGATTTGCTGTGTGACCTCAGGCAACTCACATGCCTTTTCTGAGTCTGAAGTTCTTTATGAAATGAAGGCCGTACTCCTTTACTAATTCCTAAGATCCCTTCCAGCCCTGACACTTTTTGGTTTCATCCATGTGGGTTTGGGATTTTACAGACCAATGCAGTTTCAAACATCGCACACGCCAAAATGTGAAGGGTCGGCAGAGGGCCACAACTTTTTACTTTGCCAAATAAAAGGTACTTACCACTTACTAACATTCTTGTCTCACAAAAGGAAATATTTTCTTCCAAAAAATACAGGAAGGACATATTTTCATTGAAGGATGATCCCTTGAATCAAGTAATATTAAGGTTCATTTAGCTTCAGGAGAATCTCAGCCCTTTATCCTTTATCTATTTTTTTTTTTTTTTTTTTTTTTTTTTTGAGACGGAGTTTCGCTCTCGTTACCCAGGCTGGAGTGCAATGGCGCAATCTCGGCTCACCGCAACCTCCGCCTCCCGGGCTCAGGCAATTCTCCTGCCTCAGCCTCCTGAGTAGCTGGGATTACAGGCACGTGCCACCATGCCCAGCTAATTTTTTTTTTGCACTTTTAGTAGAGACGGGGTTTCACCATGTTGACCAGGACGGTCTCGATCTCTCGACCTCGTGATCCACCCGCCTCGGCCTCCCAAAGTGCTGGGATTACAGGCTTGAGCCACCGCGCCCGGCCCTTTATCTCTTTTTAACAAGGAATGCTGGAAACCCCACAGGCAGCGTGTCCACTGCACACCAGTGTGTGAGAACCACTGTCACATGCATTTCTAACCATACCAATCTTAGGACATAAAATTTATTGCTGTTCCTGGCACACGGGAAGAACCAGTCAGCTATCAAAACTGCTAAAGATAAATAACACTGATTATAATGATGCACGGTGGTGGTGGTGTTATTGAGACGGAGTGTCCCTCTGTCACCCAGGCTGGAGTGCAGTGGTGTGATCTCGGCTCACTGCAACCTCTGCCTCCTGGGTTCAAGCGATTCTCCTGCCTCAGCCTCCCAAGTAGCTGGGACTACAGGCACCTGCCACCACGCCAGGCTGATTTTTTTGTATATTTAGTAGAGACAGGGTTTCACCATGTTGGCCAGGATGGTCTCGATCTCTTGACCTTGTGATCTGTCCGCCTCGACCTCCCAAAGTGCTGGGATTACAGGCATGAGCCACTGTGCCTGGCATTATTATTATTATTATTATTATTATTATTATTGAGTCAAAGTGCTTAGTGTTTGACATGCATTGGTTCATTTAATTCTCCCAACACAATTTTTTTGCCCATTGTCTATCCAAGTATGTATTTCCCCAGGAGTACAATGATATGGAAATGTTTTAGACTAGAAAAAAAACAGATGTAACATATTTCATGGCTCAAAGTGGGGAAACACACACACAGAGACATTTTTTAAAGCACCGTTGCTCTGAGACGAGCACCCGGAAGTTACAGAGGAGCAACTAAAATAAACACACACAGTATTTTCCTTGCAGACTAACTGGTCAGTCAAGAGAGGCACGTGGCCTGAGGCCAATGACCTCAGTGGCTCAATAAATCCCAGGAAAAGATCCCATGGAAGGTCACTGCTGTCATCCTGGGCTATGGAAGAAGGAAACAAAGCTTCAGGCTACAGGTTGGAGATAGTCTGGGACCCAGGATGAATGTAACTGACACTTCACCTGTTGCTGCCTCAGTTTACCCATCTGCAAGATGCAGTAGTCCCCACATCTAAATGTCCTTTCTGGACCAGGCACGGTGACTCATACTTGTAATCCCAGCACTTTGGGAGGCCGAGGCGGGTGGATCACCTGGTGAAACCCGTCTCTACTAAAAATACAAAAACTAGCCAGGCATGGTGGTACGTACCTGTATTCCCAGCTACTCAGAAGGCTGAGGCAGGAGAATTGCTTGATCCCGGGAGGTGGAGGTTGCAGTGAGTCAAGATTGCACCACTGCACTCCAACCTGGCAACAGAGAGAGACTCCGTCTCAAAAAAATAACAATTTTTTAAAAATATATAATAAATATCCTTTCTGCCTGCCTCACAGCCACCTTGTTCAGTTTTAAGCATCAGCTTTTCTCTAAAACCTTTTCTCACTGTTTCAGTTCTCACCAATCTCTTTCAGAGGGTGAACAGAGATAACATGTGGAGGTTCCAAGATTAATATGAAAATGTTAGAGATGGCCAGGTGTGGTGGCTCACGCCTGTAATTCCAACACTTTGGGCGGCCGAGGTAGGCAGATCATGAGGTCAAGAATTTGAGACCATCCTGGCCAACATGGTGAAACCCCATCTCTACTAAACATATGAAAAATTAGCTGGGCGTGGTGGCAGGCGCCTATAGTCCCAGCTATTCGGGAGGGTGAGCTTGAACTGGGGAGGTGGAGGTTGCAGTGAGCCAGCATCACGCCACTGCACTCCAGCCTGGCAACAGAGTGAAACTCCATCTCAAAGAAAAAAGAAAAGAAAATGTTAGAGACAAGGAGATTCAACCCATTTTCTTAACACATGAGGAAACCAAGGAGCACAGAGGGCGCAACTTGCCCAAAGCCAGGCTGCAGCTGGAAAGGCAAACCTCCCATTCATACAGAAACCATCAGACAGGGCTGCCAAATAAACACTCATCATCCACTTTGAAAGAAGCCTATAGGATCTACAGAATGGCCTCAATCCCTTCCACAGTCCACAGGGCTCTGTCTTGACCAGCCCATCTGAAACGTTTTGTTCTCTTTTATGCGCTTAAAATCATTGAGGACCCCAAAGAGCTTTTGTTTATAATAAATCTATCATCTGGGCAAGGTGGCTCACGCCTGTAAGCCCAGCACTTTGGGAGGCTGAGGCAGGTGGATCACCTGAGGTCATGAGTTCGAGACTGGCTGGCCAACATGGTGAAACCCCATCTCTACAAAAAATACAAAAACTAGCCAGACGTGGTGGTGCACACCTGTAATCCCAGCTACCTGGGAGGCTGAAGCAGGACAATTGCTTGAGGCAGAGGTTGCAGTGAGCCTAGATCACGCCACTGCACTCCAGCCTGGGCAACAGAGCAAGACTCTGCCTAAAATTTAAAAAAAAAAAAAACTTGATTCTCTCTTTGTTTTCTGGAATGTACCTTTGTTTGACACCAAAAGCTGCATCTCCCAGTTTGCAACCTGTTCACTAGAATAAACTCTCTTTCCTCCAGATTGCTTTCTGGAAAGCTTTTGTTCATAGCTCTTTTTATCCTGCATGGCTTTGTGTCCTGTGCATTGGTTACATGGAAAATATCAGTTCACTGAGATGTGCACACATGAGAGAATGACAGTGAAAGGGGAAATAGTTTACTGTTATTATAAAAATATTTTTGACCTCACAGACCTCACAGATTCCTAAAAGGGTCCCAGGAATCCCCAGAAGTCCCAGGACCACTCTTTGAGAACCATAGGTCTACACTAAGGTCCAAGAACTTCCTACTCACTTAAGTATTCATTCATTCATTCACTCATTCCACATATACTAACTGGGTACCCACTATATGCCAGCCACTGTCCTGGGTGCTAAGAATCCATTTAGTGAAATAAACAATGTCCTGACCTCATGCAGCTCACATTCCCCTAGGGAAGGCCACCACACACAGATAAACAAGTAAACTAACACTTTAATGTCAGGTAGTAGTAACTGCTAATGGAAAAACATAAAGCACTGTGTCACCAGACATTTGCACTTGTGGGATGTGGTTTGCCTGGAAAGCCTTATTCAGCCAGCCTGAGATTTGCTAACTTAAGAGTTTCACAATGAAAACTCTAAAAAAATTTTTTTTTTTAGATTTGAGACGGAGTTTCCCTCTTGTTGCCCAGGTTGGAGTCCAGTGGAACAATCTCGGCTCACTGCAACCTCTGCTTCCCAGGTTCAAGCGATTCTCCTGCCTCAGCCTCCCCAGTCGCTAGGTTATAGGCTCCAGCCACCACACCTGGCTAATTTTGTATTTCTAGTAGAGACAGGGCTTCGAACTCCTGACCTCAGTCACCTTCGATCCACCTGCCTCGGTCTCCAAAAGTGCTGGGATTACAGGCATGAGCCACTGCGCTCAGCCTTAGAAAAATAATTTAATAGCAAAATGCTTGCAGACACAGGGTGGTAGAAGACAGGACTACCCAAGAAGAGCTGAGAGCTTACCATTGAGGCTGATTTGCTTTCCGGCTGTTCCAGGAAGAGTAAACCTCAGAGGTCATCTCACTTAGGGCTTCTACCCATCCAATGAGTGAACCACACCCTCTGCTTACACACATTATTGTTTCTGCAAACCCTTGCACCCATACAGCGCGTTCACAAATACTATGTATATATGAGCGTCACACAATTCCTGGAGGGTGGACACTATTCATCTATTTTACACATGAGGAAACTGAGCCTAGGAGAAGTTAACAAGTGCCACCCCTAGTAAGTAATACATGGTTTATTCCACCACATGAATTTTTATCTGTCTTTAACTTCTGATATTCCTCCATGTGAAGAAAAACTGGGCCAGGCACAGTGGCTCACACCTGTAAACTCAGCACTTTGGGAGGCTCAGGTGGGAGAGGCACCTGAAGCCAGGAGTTTGAGACCAGCCTGGGCAATAAAGCAAGATGACTTCACCTCTACAACAACAACAACAACAACAACAACAAATAGCCTATCAGTCTGGACAACATAATGAGACCCTGTCTCTACAAAAAAACACTTGGCTTGGCTTGGTGGTGCATGCCCATAGTCCTAGGTGTTCTGAAGGCTCAAAGGCTGAGGCAGGAGGCTGGCTTAAACCCAGGGGAAGGAGGCTGCAGTGAGCCATGATGACACCACTGCACTCCATCCTGTACAACACAGCAAGACCCTACCTCTCAAAAAAAAAAAAAAAGTTAGCTGGGCATAGTGGTGTAAGCCTATGGTCCCAGCTACTCAGGAGGCTGAAGCAGGAGGCTCACTTGAGGTCAGGTATTTTGAGGCTGCACTGAGCCATAATCGTGCCACTGCACTCCAGCCTCCAGCCTGGACAACAAAGTGAGTCTGAGTCTCAAAACATAAACAAACAAAAAGAAGAGAAACTGGATGAAACACTGAAAACAGAGGTAAAGTTTCTTCCTCCAAAAACGCCCTGCTCCTCATACCCCCTGTTCTCAAACAGCAAGTCAAATCTGTGAAGAAGATAAAAGAGATGGGGCTGACGCTTAGCGGGTGCCAGTATTTGGAGATATTGGCCCCATAAACATATATGGAGACTGTGTGCCCAGCTCGTTCTAAACAGTGGGGATACAGATTGGAAGAAGAAAGAGCAAGGCCCTGCCCCCCGGAACCTTCTGCTCTAATGGGCCGCCATCGGCACAATACTAAGAGATTATACGCCACATCCCCTGAAAGAGTTAATTACAAAATTCGAGCTTCCTGAGACTTCATCAATAGCATCAGCCCAACAACAGAGTCCTGTGTTCAATCTTGACACGGGCCTTAAAACATCCCTTTCAGGAGAAGAAAGAAGCTTTATGACGCTGTCCCTTCCCCCTACCCATTTTACAGATGGAAAAGTAAGTCCAGGGCCCAGCAGCCACTCCCTCTGAATCTGACAGCGAGTCCGTGGTGGGACGGGAGACAAGCCAGCTCTCCTGTTTTCCTGCGCAGCCCCGGCCACAGCCTGGCCCCATTCTCTCTTTTTCTATCCCAGGAGGCCTCCCTGAACAACAGCCACGCATTTGTGGCGACCGACCAGCACACAAGCCAGCAGGGAAGTGACTATTTCAAGAGGAAAGGAGCATATTTAGCAGTGGTCCTCGGCGGCCACCCCAGGTCGTCGGCCAAGCCCCAGCCCCACATGGCGCTTCCTCTCCTCCCTGTCCGCCTTGCCAGCATGGTTCCCACCAAGGTTTAAAAAAGAAGTGGAAGTTCCCTTCTGCCTGACTGGCCAGCACATTCCACTGACTCAGACTGTTCTGGGCACCACGGAGAAGACACTGTTCATTTTCCCTGGGCTGAGAACTGGCCCACATCCGGACCTGTCGCCGGCAGGAGGGGGCACTTGGCAGCTGGGCACAAGCAAATGAATGGTGTGCTATTTTTAATGCTTAGTTCCTGTCTTTATTCCAGAAGGCCGGGCACCTGTGCCAGGGTGGCTGCAAGTGTGGTTTGCAGACCACCCGCATCAGAAACACCTGGGCGCTTCAGGGAAATTCAGATTCTGGGGTCCCATCCCACACTTAGATGTCAATCACCAGGAGTAGGGCTCAGGAGTTTGAATCTTTAACAAGCTTTTTAAGTGATTCTTTTGTAAAATAAGGTTTGAGAATCATTGACAATCTGGGTCTTCATTCATTCTTTTATTCACTCAACAATTACTGAGTGTCCCCAATATGCACTGGGCAATGAAGTAGAAATACAAAGATAAATGGCACGTGCTCTTAGCCTTAGGGTCCAAGGGGAGGCATGACACAGTGTGAAGGTGCTAAAGACAGAGCTGGGTTACTCTGGGAGCTTAAAAATGGAGGCTATCAGCAGCGGGCAGTGGCTCACGCCTGTAATCCCAGCACTTTGGGAGGCCAGGGTGGACGAATAACAAGGTCAGGAGTTCAAGATCAGCTTAACCAACATGGTGAAACTCGGTCTCTACTAAAAATACAAAAACTAGCCAAGCATGGTTGATGAGTGCCTGTAATCCCAGCTACTACTTGGGAGGCTGAGGCAGAAGAATCACTTGAACCCAGAAGGTGAAGATTGCAGTGAGCTGAGATCGTGTCTTTGCACTCCAGCCTGGGCGACAGAGCAAGACTCTATCTCAAAAAAAAAAAGGAGGATATCAATCCTGCTGGGGTGTCAGGGGCAGTTTTACAGAGGAGAGGAGCGTGGAACTGAGGCCAAGAACAATCATTCTCTACCTTGGCCAGTCTTTGGCATTCTCTTCGGCTTGGCCAAACCCAAGATGGGATACAACCTATCCTCACCAACCCAGCGCCCTTCTGACTTCTCGCAGGTGCTCGGTGCACAGTTGATGAATTAACAGAAACCCAGAATGGATTGGACATTGGCAACAGGAGCTAGGAAGCCACTCAGAACAGTTTTATGTGCCCCTATTGCCTAAGAACGCCGGCTCTGGAGTCGGTCTCAGATGGACTCCGATCCAATTTCCCTCTTGAGTTATCAGATCATGGGCACACTGGCCTTTCTAAGCCTCACTTTTCTCACTTGCAAAAGAGAGATAGTAGCTACTTCCCATGGTTGTGGTGAAGATTAAACCTGCAGATAAAGCATCAGCATCCAGCACACAGCCAGGCACACAGTATGCACTTGAGAAAGTTAAGATTTGTTCCACAGCACTAATAAAAGACCTGAGATTAAATGCAAGTTCCAGCACCAACCAGCTTTGGTAAATCCATCCAGCTTGGGCCTGGGGTGGTTTCTCAACTGCAAAATGAGAAGCTTAAACAAGAACCTCTCTAAAATATTTTCTAGCAGTAAGACTCAATTTCTCTAAAGCTGGTAAGAGGCTTTTGTCCCCAGGAACTATCCTGGACTGAGGGGCATCTGCCCTCGGACTCACAGCATCTGAGATGCCCATTCTGCAAGCCAGATGAAAGTCACGCCTCTTCCCTGATGGAGGATATGCTTCGGGATGTCCTGTTGTCTTCTGGGGTCTCCCTTTTAACTCTGTGCTTCCTCTTTGTTTCTTTTTTCTTTTTTTTTTTTTTTTTTTTTTTTTTTGAGATGGAGTTTCGCTCTTGTTACCCAGGCTGGAGTGCAATGGCGCGATCTTGGCTCACTGCAGCCTCCACCTCCTGGGTTCAGGCATTTCTCCTGCCTCAGCCTCCTGAGTAGCTGGGATTACAGGCACGCCCCACCATGCCCAGCTAATTTTTTGTATTTTTAATAGAGACAGGGTTTCACCATGTTGACCAGGATGGTCTCGATCTCTTGACCTTGTGATCCATCCGCCTCGGCCTCCCAAAGTGCTGGGATTACAGGCTTGAGCCACCGCACCCGGCTCCTCTTTGTTTCTTTACACATTTAGAGAGTTCAGTGAGTGGCATCCTCCCCCGCCCCAACCCAGAAGCAGGTACTGGACTCTAGGGAAGTTGACC
The DNA here is from genome assembly GCF_048565385.1 of Saimiri boliviensis. Classification (NCBI taxonomy): domain Eukaryota; kingdom Metazoa; phylum Chordata; class Mammalia; order Primates; family Cebidae; genus Saimiri; species Saimiri boliviensis. Next base: position 115,807,575 of record NC_133454.1, on the reverse strand, counting down.
TCCCTGCCTTCTCTTTACTCTAAAGCAGTCATCAGTTTCCCCTATCATCCCAGAAGGCAAGCAGGGGAAAGCCTGAACACAGCCAGAAACGAAGAGCTGCAATGCCTTAGGTCAGATGCAAACACTCCCTTGAGAAGCCGGGCCGGGTAGAAGGCATTCTCCCAAGGGCCGCTCCTCCTCCTCCTCTGCCCTCCTACCTTCTCTGGGAGCCTCAGAGTGAGGTGTGGGCCTTTAGCTTCAGTGCCCAGGCTTGTCCACCTTCACCAGGAGGCAGCAAGCTGTCCAGCCATGAAAGCTGCACTAAACTTGGAACCATCCGGTGTTTGGGTTTATTCAAAGACTAGTTCAGCATCACACACACACACACACACACACACACATGCACACACACCTGTGTGCACACACACCAGGGTCATGAAGGCACAACCCCTTCACCCTTCCACACACACCCCTCTGCCTAAAGATGCTTGCGTCTAGAACACCAACACCAAGACATGGAGTTACATCAGCAGAGAAGGGAAAACTCTCCTAGACTGCATCTTCTTCTAAACCAAGCTTGGCCGACCCACAGCCTGCATGTGGCCTAAGATGCCTTTGATGGCTTAGGACGGCTTTGAATGTGGACCAACACATATTCATCAACTTTCTTAAAACATTTTGAGATTTTTTTGTGTGATTTTTTTAAAAAAACTCATCAGCTATCATTAGTGCTATTGTATTTTATGTGTGGTCCAAGACAATTCTTCCAATGTGGCCCAGGGAACCCAAAAGATTGGACACCCCTTCTCTAAACTGTCCCTTGATCCTGCCTGTCTTTGCATTTCCAGTCATAGGCTCACTCACCCTGGTTGGTCTACACCTGGGGTCTGCTAGCTTTTTCTGGAAAGGGCCAGACAGTACACATTTCAGTCTTTGGAGGCCGTACGGTCTCTGCTACAACTGCTCAGGGCTAACATGACTGTGTGAAAGCAACCACAAACTATACGTGAATGAAAAGCATGGCTATATTCCAGGGGAAAAAAACTATAGACACTGACATTTAAATTTCATAGAATTTCCACATATCGCAGCATATATTCTTTTGATTTTTTTTTTCAACCATTTAATAAGGCGCAAACCATTCTGAGCTCTCTGGCTAGAGAGAAGCACATGACGAGTCACTGCTTTGTGACCCCTGGTCCACACCCCGTCACCTCCTTCCTGGACTGCAGCAATGTTCTCCTACCCGGCCTTCCCGATGCCTCTCACTCCCCCTTTGACATCCAGCCTGCCCACTCCTACTCAGCCAGATCTTCCTAAAAACTCCACTTTAACATCTCTCTTCTAAAAATGGTCCGACATCTCTGCTGGCACTTGAGGCCCATCTCTGCAGAGCTCCAGGACACCTTTGCACCCTCACAACCTGAACTGCCAAAACCCATCCTCTTAAATTTTTGCACATAAACTGAATCCATCAGGCCAGGCACAGTGGCTCATGCCTGTAATCCCAGAATTGTGGGAGGCCAAGGTAGGTGGCTCACTTGAGGTCAAGAGTTCGAGACCAGCCTGGCCAATATGGCCAGAATCTGTCTCTACTAAATAAACAAAAATTAGCCAGCCGTGGTGGTGGGCTCCTGTCACCCTATCAGGAAGCTGAGGCAGGAGAATCACTTGAACCCGGATGGCAGAGGTTGCAGTGAACAGAGATCACGCCACTGCACCCCAGCCTGGGCGAGGGGGCGAGACTCCACCTCAGAAAAAAAAAACTGAATCCATCTTTAGCTATTTGCCCCAGATCTCTTCCTTAAAACCTTCCCTGATCACCCAGCTCCAACTTAGTCTCAATTTCTAGAGCACCTGTTCATGCTATTCACTTAGACATTGAAGGGCGGGATAGAAGTGTAAATAGATCATTCCAGCAGAATAAAATGATTATATTTGTTCACAAGGTTACAAATCACTGGAGAACAAAGCAACCAGCTGAGGAAAAACCACAAGTCTCCATAAAGGATTTAGCCCTTGAACCAGGGCTTGAAGGTTAAGTAAGAATTCCTGAGCCAGTATGAGGTCAGGATTTGGGAGCAGGCTGGAAAGATTTGTCCAAAGGCATGGGGTAGGGCGGAGGGTGACGAGCGGGCAGGTGGCAGGACCTTGGATGAGGAAGACTGTATGTAGCATGCTCGGAAAGGCTGGGTGGGGGAGCCCTGGCATGGTGCTGAGACACAGAGTAGGCCTTCAGGAAATATATTTTGGGACTACCATCAAAACTGGGAGGGATTCCATTTCTCATTCCTGGAAGAGTTGGTCACTCCAACCCTCAAAAAGTCAACAAACAAGAACATCAAAGGGTCCATGGAGGGAAATCACTGGTCTTTAATCTCCCCGTCTTCTCTTTCAGCCCACACCCACAGCTCCAAGAAGACCTGGCTGTGAGGTCTCAACAGACCCAAGCCCCTGTTTTCTGCTATGTAACACGCCACCCCACTCAGCCATCTTGGAAAATGTTACCTACCAGTGAAGGCTTTATTTCTGTCCTAAGCTCTTGTAACTAGGACAAAACAGTAAATGTAATCTTTTTTTAAAAAATAAAAAAAAAAAAAAAGGAAAGAAAAGAAAAAAGACTTGTTCTTTTCTACTCATTGTAAAATCCCTTTTATTTCTCTAAGGTATCTTTTTTTTTTTTTTTTTTTTTTTTTTGGAACTTCACTGGCTTATGTTTGATATCTTAAAGAAGCAGATATTTCTGTAACCCTCCCCCACCCTTACCATTTAAAAGAATGATAAAAATAGAAGTCCCCAAAAAACTCTTAGATGCAACCGCCACAGGGTCTTCCATTGATGCCAATTCCTACAGGCTTCAGTGGCAAATCTTTCTGGGCTAGGGGAGATCTTTGAAGTCAACTCTTTGAAGTGAGCCTGGTACTTTCTCAATACTAAAGGGAGTAAAAATGGAAGCTAAAAAATGAGGAGGAAGACAGAAATACAAGAAGAAAAAGGTCTCTTTGAACACAAGAGCTCCCTGATTTCATTCCTTATCCAGAGTAACTCCAGACGAACTTGATTCTACAGATAATCAGTGAAACACTTTGCATATGTCAAACAAAAGATAGTGTCATCTCCCGTAAGATTATAATTTATTAAAACAAGGTAAGACAAAAACACAAACTCTAATACAATAGCGAATGTGCAAAACACCATTAGAGAAACAGAAGAGGTAAGACACCCGTGCTTGGAGAGAAGCTAGTATGTCAGGCCCTGTGTGTAAGGTACTCCAGCTGCACCGTCTCATGGGGGTTAGGTATCCTCTGCCCCATTTTGTAAGGTACTGAGAACATAAACTGACCCACCCAAGATCACTCCCCAGGTAAACAGATGGGTGGGACTGGAACCAGGTCAAGCCACCATGTTCTTCCCACAGGGTAATTCCAAAAAGAGATAAAGCTTACCTGGTTGGCGTAGGGGGAAGGACCATGAGAGGCTTCATGAACAAGGGGGCCTTTCTGATAGAAATGGGATGACCAGGACTTCAGCTTGGAAGGAAGAACACTCCATGCAAGAGACTGAAACAGGTTGACTGAACTAGAACTCCGGCTACGTCTCAGGGAATGAGGCTGGAAAAGGAGACGTGGTAGAAGGTGCAGAACGCCGAGGTGAAATGTGGCAGAAAGCAGCAGCCACCCAGGAAAGGGACATAACATCTGGGAAAGATGTTAAGAGGCTAGCATAGGCCAGGTGCAGTGGCCCATGCCTGTAAATGCAGCACTTTGGGAGGCCAAGGTGGGAAGATCGCTTGAGCCCAGGAGTTCAAGACCAGCCTGAGCAATACACCAAGAACCCATCTCTACCACCAAAAAAATAAAAAAGTTAATGAGCCACACATAGTGGCACATGCCTGTAGTTCTAGCTACTTGGGAGGCTAAGGAAGGAGAATCACTTCAGCCCAAGAGTTTCAAGCTGTGGTGAGCTATGACTGACTGCACCACTGCACTCCAGCCTGGGTGACAGAAACCTTGTCTCAAAAATAAATAAAGATGCTAGCATGCAACTGCTAGTTGTTAACAAAGACAGAAAAATCTTGGAGATACCATAGTTCGCAATTATTCATCATGTTCTCCTCCGTCAGCTGTCTCAGCTGGTAGACTCTCACTAGCTCCCCTGTATGCAAATGAACCTGGCCAAGGGCCTGGCTGCCATCACTGGCCCGGCACTGCACCTCAACTATGCTTGCTTAATGTGCAAAACCCACATACAATTTTTGGAGGCGAGATTCTTCCATGCTGAGAACACTGACTCCTGGCCCTAATTTGCTGAAATCCCATATTCTCATTACTTATTCCAGCAAGGGCCTTAGAATTCTCAGAATTACCTTAAAACTATGGCACACTGCACTTCAGAGAACATTCAACATGAGAGTCAAAAACAAACTTTGAATCCTTGGCCTAAGGATTCAGGTTCAATGTCTCCACAACCATCATGTTAACACCGAACTTCACAGTTTCACCCAAATTGCATCAGTAAAATAATTGATTTTTTTTTTTCACACCAACTTTACTAACACCCCTCTGGGTTACAGGAGAAAGAGTCTAATTAGACTAAGGCCCAGAAAGATTACACACCTTGCCCAAGTTCACAGAATAGGTGGGGAGAGAAGCTTTGCCACTCCCTAAATGATGCTCGTTTATATAACCCATTGTTGCCTAGAATCTAAATATCGTCTATTAATTTGAGTCTCATGCTGGGAAATTGCAAATTCAGTCATGATATATATGATTCATATCAAGTAATAGGTTCTAAATATATCCATGCACAAATTAATCCAAGGTTCCAACGTGTTAATACTAAAGACAGCTGAAATAATTACTGCTGCAAAAATAAATTAAGAACACAAACACATGAAGAAATTTAAGGTTCTCAATTTAAAGTGCTTTAAACACTTTTTTCTTTTTTTAGTTTTTAAAAATTACAGACTGAGCAACATAGTAAAACTCCATCTCTACAAAAAATACAAAACTTAGCTGGGCGTGGTGGCATGTGGCTGTAGTCCCAACTACTTGGGAGGCTGAGGCACGAAAGATTGCCTGAGCTCAGGAGGTCAAGGCCGCAGTGAGCCGTGATCAAGCCACTGCACTCCAGCCTGGGTGACAGAGTAAGATCTGTCTCAAAAATAAAAATAAAAATATGCTCCGGGCACAATGGCTTATGTATGTAATCCCAGCACTTTGGAAGGCCGAGGTGGGGATCACCTGAGGTCAGGAGTTCGAGAACAGCCTAGCCAACATGGTGAAACCCCACCTCTACCAAAAATACAAAAATTAGCCAGGCATGGTGGCGGGTGCCTATAATCCCAGCTACTTGGGAAGCTGAGACAGGAGAATCACTTGAACCCGGGAGGCAAAGGTTGCAGTGAGCCAAGACCATGCCATTGCACTCCAGTCTGGACAACAAGAGCAAAGATTTCACCTCAAAAAATAATAATAATAAAATAAAATAATATGCCACATGGCTTATAAATTATAAACTATGGTTTTTTCAAGTTTAGTATGTTTTCAATATAATTCTGTCATGTAAAAAATATATAAGAAAATAGCAGCAAGCTGTCTTAAAAAATAATACTCTAAAGATTTGCAAAGTGAATGCGTCAACTGAAAATGCAAGCAAAACCTTTAAGACACTTTCAGCTACACAGGTTTACTTTTAAATCACACGTACGTAGCAATTTCTTAAATGATGAACCATCACCCAGAAAAAAAGGAGAAGGGAAACTGAACTCAGAAGCAAAAAGATGTCAAATATCTTCTTTTTTTTTTTTTTTTTTAAGAAAAAAACTGATCAAGGGAATTGGGAAGATCCTTTCACTATGAGTCTAAAAGTCCTAAGTTTGGAAATTTTCAAGTTGCAGTTGATCTGTTCATATTGAATCAGCCATAAACAGAAAACAGGACCCGTTGGCAGCAAAGGAAGAGTGACTTGACAGGAACGACAGTAGTCTGTGCTAGTAAACACTGTGCTAAGCACTTACCTTACCTCTCCATCTTACAGATGAGAAAACTGAGGTGAGCAGTTCATGGGAAACAGATGAAAGGGTAGGATGATGGGTGGGAGGATGGATTCCAGGGAGCATCTGCTGAGCAAGGTCGCCATCACAGCAGCCGCACCTCCGGGGATCTCAGGAGGAGCTGGGCCTCATGTGGGAAGCCCACATTTTAGAATAGAGACTGCAGGTGGGGGAAGACCAGGGCACGAATGGCCAAGGCACGCAGCGAACAGATCAGACAGCTGGGGTTGTTTAACCCAGAGAAGAAAATGAGAAAGGCATACATAGCTCCCTATGTGTGACCCCAGGGGAAACTAACAGAACCAGTGGGCACAAGGCGAGGCACGGAGACCACCCCATCATAAGACTGTTCTGACCCACAGAACCACGTTAAGATGAAATGGTATCTATGAACATGTATGTCACTTAAATTAATGTGGACATTCGAGTACCACCCTCATCATGTTTGCTGTAGCCACAAACCATTTATACTATTATCTATTTAATACTTTTATTTAAATTGACCTGCATATTTTTTACTTAAATGAAATTAGCTTCACGCTACGTAATAATATCCAAGAAACCATGGGGTTTTAATGGGTTTCACCGTTTTATGGGCTTTTGCCGAAAACATATTAAAATAGATGACTTATTAAATGTTCACCTGTACAACATCTAAAATCATCCTGCACACCACTGATGCAGTTTATCAACACATTTAGAAACACAGATCAGAAAGAGTCAAGAAAAACAGATCGTTATGACAGATACAGGTGAGGGGACGGAAGGCAGCAAACCACACTGCCATGTGTGTACCTATGAAACAATCTTGCATGTTCTTCACATGTACCCCAAAACCTAAAATGCAATAAAAAAAAAAAAAAAGAAAAACAGATCGTTGGCTTTTGGATTAGACAAAAGACCGCAGGGAACATCTGCTACACAAGGTCACAATCATTAGACTCCGATCATAGAAGATCATTAGACAAATCTTCTGTTTCTACGTGAACACTCCTGAATCTCTGTGCATTTCCACCTGCAAATGGGTATGATATATAGTACTATCTCTATTAGAACGCTTTTTAGGATTGTTGGAAAAAATACACCCCAGTACAAAACACAACGTCAAGGACCTAGTAGTTTAATACTTCTTGCCACCTGCTATGGTTTGTATATTTGTCCCCTCCAAAAGTCACATTGAAATGTAATTGCCATTGTAACAGTATTAAGAGATGGGATCTTTGAAAGGTGATTAGGCCATTAGGACTCCACCCTCATGGGTGAGGCTGGTGCCATTATAAAAGGGAAAGTTCAGCCCCCTCTCTTTGCCCTTCTGTACTTCTGCCATGGGATGACACAGCAAGAAGGCCCTGGACAGATGCTGGCACCCTGACATTGGACTTCCCAGCCTCCAGACTGTGAGCCAGTGAATTTCTGCTCATTATAAATTACTCAGTCTCTGGGCCAGGCGAAGTGGCTCACACCTGTAATACCAGCACTTTGGGAGGATGAGGTGGGTGGATCAACTGAGGTCAGGAGTTCAAGACCAGCCCGGCCAACACAGTGAAACCCTGTCTCTACAAAAATTAGCCAGGCATGATGAAGGGTGCCTGTAATCCCAGCTACTCAGGAGGCTGAAGCGGGAAAGGCACTTGAACCCAGGAGGCGGAGGTTGCAGTGAGCCAAGATCATGCCACTGCACTCCAGCCTCGGCGACAGAGCAAGACTCTGTCTAATAAATAAATAAAAAAAAAATTACTCAGTCTCGGATATTCTGTTACAGCAGCAAAAGCAGACTAAGACATCACTTCTACTAAAGTTTTTCACATTGTTTGATAGGAAGAATTCAATCACTGGTCACTTTTTATGACCTATTATATCTGTTTGGAACCTTGTAGAATGTTCCCTGCACTGGAAGAAAAGTGAACTAGATAATATCTAACCCTTCTTTTAACTTGTCTGTAGTTCTAGTGAACCAATAATTATGCAATGCCAGGAAAACCAAATCCCTCTGCCTCTCAGAAAGCAGGTAATAATATACTTTAACAGCAATTTGCACAATTATGTGACATTCTGACCAACTAAAGGTCCTATCATGCAGCACTAAATTATCAACTTCCCTCTATATTTGAAAATGTCAAAGCCAATTTTAATTAAGGAATATAAAATAATTCTGCCCTCCAAACAATAATAATGAATGCATATTTGCTGCCGTTGATAAACTGCCAGAGGATAAATAAGAATACTTCAGTAATCCCATTTAAGAAATTTTCCACACAGAATAACACACAGAACAAAAACTCCTAGCAATGGCACGTTCACATTTAAAATCAGATCACCAGCAGGAGCACATGCAGGAATCCCAACACGTAAGCATATTACTCAGGTGCATTAAACTATACTTGCTGAGGGGATGCAGGGAGTGAAATAAAAATAATTTAAATAGTAGTGTGGGTACTACTTCACCTACACTGTGAACTTGAGCCTGAGCTGGGAGACCCAAACCTACTCACTGAGTCCCAATTCCTGTGTGCCATTTCTTTGTTTTCTGTGGTTGTTTTATTTTTTGTTTTTGTTTTTGTTTTTGTTTTTTTGAGACAGTCTCACTCTGTCACCCAAGCTGGAGTGCAGTGGCACAATCTCACCTCACTGCAACCTCTGCCTCCTGGGTTCCAGCGATTCTCCTGCTTCAGCCTCCCTAGTAGCTAGGATTACAGGCGCACGCCACCACACCTGGCTAATTTTTGTATTTTTAGGAGAGATGGCATTTCACCATGTTGGCTGGGCTGGTCTTGAACTCCTGACCTCAAGTGATCCACCTACCTCAGCCTCCCAAAGTGCTGGGATTACAAGGGTGAGAGCCACCCCGCGCCCAGCCCCTGTGTGCCATTTCTCAACATCCTCATGGTGATCTAACCTTTAAGAATATGGATTTTCCATCCATGTAGCCCCTAAATAACGATATTTTATTGGATGCCCAACTAAGGATATGGCACCTTTTTCAACCATAGAGGACTAACTGGCTGAGGGGAGCTTAATGAGATATGGTGAATGTTTCTCAGTGTGGCAGATAAATACCACTTCGTTCATTCTATTTTGGGATGATTCAAGGAATGAGTTTCACTGATGATTTTGACTAACATCATTTCTCCCACAGCGCTGACTTTTCAGGGAGAACCAACTGCAAATGAGATGCAATTCCACGACATAAGCTGTTTCCTTGAACAACTTGGCATCTTTAATGGTGACCTTGGTCCAAAACCAAATAAGTATTACACAGTCAAGTTGCATTTGTTCACCATCATCAGATAACTGTCATTCCATAAACAAATTAATTGTCAATGCAGTTTTTAATCACAGCCATTTAGAATTGAGAAGATTTGGGCTGGATGCAGTGGCTCAGGCCTGTAATCTCAGCACTTTGGGAGGCCGAGGCAGCTGGATTCTTGAGGTCAGGAGTTTGAAACCAGCCTGGCCAACATGGTGAAACCCCGTCTCTACTAAAATTACAAAAATTACCCAGACATGGTGGCAGGTGCCTGTAATCCCAGCTATTTGGGAGGCTGAGGCAGGAGGATCCATTGAAAGCAGGAGGCAGAGGTCGCAGTGAGCCGAGATCGCCCCACTGCACTCCAGCCTGGGCAATAGAGCGAGACTCTGTCTCAAAAAAATAAAGAAACAAGATGATGATTATGGGAATACATCTGATGTCACCTCCTTTGTACCTCGTAGGGTGATTTCAAGACTGGATTCAAAGATCTCTTCCTCTCCAAAGCTGTCCTGGAATTCTCCCTGGGGCAAATTTGGAATGTGAAGGAACACAAAAATAAGAGTATCAGCAGACATCAGTATATGCCAGGCTATGTGCAAAGGCAGTTTCCATGCCTTTTCTCATTTAATCTTTACAAGAGACCTCTGAGTGTAGAACTTTCTTGATCTTCATTTCATGCATGAGCAAAGGGAGGATTAAGGAGGAGAGGGACCCAGCCAGTGCTCCTGGAGAAAGTCAGCGCAAGGCCAGATTCGGTGCATGGACCATTCTGGCTCTGTGTTCCTCTGCCTGAACTCGCTCTTCTATCTTACTGCGGATCGATCACATGAGCTCTCACCGCCACTACAGTGTAAACTCCCTGCAGGTGAGGTCCATGTCTATATTAATCTATTCTCACGCTGCTAATAAAGACATACCTGAGACTGGGTAATTTATAAAGGAAAGAGGCTTAATTGACTCATAGTTTCAGATGGCTGGAGAGGCCTCACAATCATGGCAGAAGGCAAAGGAGGAGCAAAGTCACATCTTACACGGCGGCAGGCAAGAGGGCTTGTGTAGAAAACTCCCATTTATAAAACCATCAGCTCTCATGAGAGTTATTCACTACCACGAGAACAGCATGGGGGAAACCACCCCATGATTCAATTATCTCCATCTGGTCCCAGCCTTGACACATGGGGATTATTATTATCTCCATCTGGTCCCAGCCTTGACACATGGGGATTATTACAATTCAAGGTGAAATTTAGGTAGGGATACACCAAACCATGTCAATGTCTTTTCATCTACCTATTCCCAGCAACCTGTGCAGTTCCTGACCTATACCAGCCGATTTTAAAATGTTTATTCAGTGTTCCTACTGCCTCAAGCAGGCCATTCATTCAACCAATACATCAATCAATCTAGCCATCTCTAACATGTCTATCTCAGCTCTGTTTTCTCTCCAAATGAGGAATAAAAGAAATGATGGAAGTCAGTATGCATTGCACTGTTTCATCGTCCTCAACTGAGTACTCTGAATGTAGTATTATTGCCTTGATCTTCTGAGCAGGCCCAGTCATATAATTAGCAGACTGTCATATTGGGCTAGATTAATATTTTTCAGGCCTATTGAAACATGGGCCTTCTGTATTCTCATACGAAACTAAGCATGTCGGCTGGGCGCGGTGGCTCATGCCTGTAATTCCACCACATTGGGAGGCCGAGGTGGCCAGATCACCTGAGGTCAGGAGTTCGAGACCAGCATGATTAACATGCTGAAACCCCATCTCTACTAAAAATAAAAATTTTAAAAATTAGCCTCGCATAGTGGCGGGTGCCTGTAATCCCAGCTACTTGAGAGGCTGAGGCAGGAGAATCACTTGAACTCAGGAGGTGGAGGTTGCAGTGAGCTGAGATCTCGCCATTGCACTCCAGCCTGGGTGACAGAGCAAGACTCCATCTCAAAAAAACAAAACAGAAACTAAGCATGTTAAGGGTCCCCAAGAGCAATGAAGGTGTTTGAGCACATGCCTCCCCTTTTTCAGTTTCTCCTATCCTAACTCCAACCTGGCCCCTCCTATTCCCCCTAATATCCTGCTTATCTAGATAGGAAACTTAAAGGACTACATTTGCTGGACCAATCTGCAAAACATGAATGAAAAGACTGTCCTCTGAGAAAAACAAGAAGGCATGCTTTGGGGGACTCCTATGCTCCTTGCTTGTTCAGATTTCTGTTTCCTGCGGTTTGCCTCTTGGTGCAGAGCGGTGGTTTGGATCATTGCTGTTGCCTGGCCTGTCAAACCCAGGGGGAAAGAAAAAGAATGCTTCCTGGGATAAGACTCTTCTCTTTCAAATTTCCAAATAAATTCACCGTCAGAGGGCCCTTCCCTGCCTAAGAAAGTCTGAAACTTTCTTTCCTGGACAATCGGCTGTAGAGAGTCTAAGAAAGTCTGAAACTTTCTTTCCTGGACAATCGGCTGTAGAGAGTGAAAGCACATCCTATCTCCAGGGCCTACCAGGGGACCTCCGAGGAGGGACTTTGAACGCGCAAGCAAGTCTGGCATCGAGGACGTCATCCGCACCACTGGCAGCCGCATCGCTTTCCTTTCCTTCCCCGCATTGTCTACAGAACGGTGTCTCCTCCAGGCCTGCGAGGAAGGTTCCAGGCCAGAGGCTCGGTAATTGCTCTGGGGGAGGGAAGGAGAGAGTCTGATCACAGGAAAGGGACTCCTTTCCAGGAGGCCTCCTAATCCCTTCTCTCTCCAGAGGAGAGACAAAAAGGAAGGGTGTGAGGGGGGTTCATTCTACTTCCTTCTTTTCTGTATTCTCCACCACAGGTTGCAGATTTTCTAAACCAAAAGTGAAGATTTGCATTATTCTGTCTTTATCCGAAGCCAAGTTCCTTTTTCATTGAGCCCCTGGGAGGTATCCACAATCATTATGCAATCGTGACTCATTTAACCATGTAATTGTGACCCTGGGAGGTGCCCACAACTTCGTGGAAAACCATCTGTCAAGAATACGACTGGAAGGCCAGGGACAATGCCTCACACCTGTCATCCCAGCACTTTGGGAGACTAAGATGGGCAGATCACCTGAGGTCTGGAGTTCGAGACCAGCCTGGCCAATATGGTGAAACACCGTCTCTACTATAAATACAAAAGTTGGTCGTGCATGGTGGTGCATGCCTGTAGTCCCAGCTACTTGGGAGGCTGAGGCAGGAGAATTGCTTGAACCCAGGAGGCGGAGGTTGCAGTGAGTCAAGATCAGGCCACCGCACTCCAGCCTGGGCGACAGAGCGAGACTCAGTCTCAAAAATAATAATAATCATATGACAGGATAATTCCTATAAAACCAGCCCCTGATCGTTCCCCAGGAGACAGCCACAGTGGAGAGGGAGATCTGGATTCGAGTCACACTTTTCTGCTGTACCACCCTGTGCCCTGGAGCAGACTTAACTCCTGAACTTCCGCCCACGGCCTGCAGGGTGATGGTGGGGACCCCTTAGGGTAATTACATATGTTACGATACCTAATGTATAAAATACACACGCATTCCAAATGGAAAGTCTTCAAGGACATCCCCTGTTAACTCCTCAGTCTATCTCAGGGCACTGGAGGAGGAGTGGGGATACTCACTTTTTGTTTTTATACACCTACATTACTCAAGTACTTGCTGCAATACACATTACTTTGTCTTTTTTTTTTTACAGGGTCTCACTCTGCCACCTAGGCTAGAGTGCAGTGGTATAACTATAGAGCTCACTGCAGTCTCAAATTCCTGGACTCAAACGACCCTCCTGCCCCAGTCTCCTAAGTATATGAGACTACAGGCGTACATCACGGTGCCCAGCTATGTATTACTTCTTTTTTTTTTTTTTTTTTTTTGAGACAGTCTTGTTCTGTCACCAGGCTGGAGTCTGTGGCACAGTCTCAGCTCACTGCAACCTCAGACTCCCGGGTTCAAGCAATTCTCCTGCCTCAGCCTCCCAAGTAGCTGAGATTACAAGTGACCGCCACCATGCCTGGCTAATTTTTGTATTTTTAGTAGAGACAGGGTTTTACTATGTTGGCCAGGCTGGTCTTGAACTCCTGACCTCAGGTGATCCGCCCACCTCGGCCCCGCAAAGTGCTAGGATTACAGGGGCAAGGCCCACTTTTGAATTTTTTAAGAGAAGAGTTATTATGTTTCAAAAATAAATCAAAAGTGACAATTCCTTATCCTGCTCAATAACTCCTGAGGCCAGCATGGTGTAGTGGTTAAACACCAGGATTCTGAAGTTTAGCTGCCTGGGTTCAAATTCCAGACCTCCCTTGACAAATGCCTGGCCTCGGGAGTGTCATTCCACCTCTCTCTGCCTTCTTCTCTCCACCACGTAACAGGGGTGACAATAGCACAGTGGATGCTAGGGGTGGGTTAGGAAGGTAATGTGTATACCATTCTTAGAACAGACCCGGCATAGTAAGCGCCTCATGGGGTCTACCTTGTTACTGTTTACAAACATTACTTACAAGAAAAACAATGCATGAAAGGGCTTTGGAACCTATAATGTGCCATACAAATAGGTCACCACATAGAAAGACACTTGCTTTTGAAAGTTTTTTAATCTTACAGAGGATATACAATATACAAACAGGAAAAAGACTTACGGATGCTTCTAGAACATGTAAATTGAATCAGTGTAATGGGGAAACACTGAGGGGTACCCTGGGGGGAAGTGAAGACGAGTACAGATTTGGGCATGGGGTCCTGGGAGAGCCACCTCCTCCCAGGAATGACACATGCTGAGGGGGCTTAGAAGAGCAGGAAGGACTCAGAAACCAAAGCAGTTGAGAAAAACAGGTCTTAGCCCCACTGCTGTTGGGGAGAGCCTCTTCCCTCAGTTTCCCTATTAAATCTGCAGCTCGGGGTCAGGCATAGTGGCTCATGCCTGTAATCCCAGCACTTTGGGAGGCAGAGGTAGGTGGATCACTTGAGGTCCGGAGTTCAAGACCAGCCTGGCCAACATGGTAAAACCCCATCTCTACTAAAAATACAAAAATAAGCTGGGCGTGGTGGCAGGCGGCTGTAATCCCAGCTACTCGGGAGGCTGAGGCAGAAGAATCACTTGAACCCAGAAGCCGGGGGTTGCAGTGAGCTGAGATCACACCATTGCACTCCAGCCTGGGCAACAGAGTAACACTCCATCTCAAAAACAATAAAGAAATAAAGAAATAAATTTGCAGTTCGGGCTGCCTAGAGGGCTTCATTCCTTACTCCTCACTCAGCAGGAAAACATGCTGAGGATCCTCAGGGAGCAGGAAGGGCTCTGGCAGCCCCCACCTGAACAGGCAATGCCCAAGTTCAGCCCATGGTGAACTGACCCTGCAGCTTCCGCTGCTGCTGGGCTCCTGCCCGGTGTCAGCCCAGCTGTCCGAACCTGCTGTAACCTCTCTCCAACAGGTCCAGCCTTTCCCACTTTCTGAACCAACCCGGCCCTTAAGGGGAGAGACCTCCAGGTCCTCAAGGAAGCGCCATGACAAAGCCAGGGTTCAAGGGCCTTCACCACGTTCCCCAACTCACAAAATTATACATGAAGAAGAAAGAGGACTCATTTGACGCACAGTCAAAACGAAGGCGGGGGGTGGGGAAAAGAGCCTGTGTACTTTGAGACCCTGTCCCACATAAAAACTAAAAATAGAAGGAAACCCAAGCTGGAAGCAGCACTGAAAGGCCTAAGAAAATGATTAAGTCACCTCTAAAACGAAACAGCTTCAGGCACTTGAGGGCCGGCCTTTCAAGGAGCAGAAAATCAACTCTCGGGCAGAAAAAGAAAAATCACTGAGAATCCAAACTAAAGCCAAAATACAAGCTCTTTTTAAATACACACACACACACACACACACACACACACACACACACACAAGCTGAGAACTTTCTACAACAAACGCCAGATTTTAGCTTGGGAGAAAAACAGAAGCCTTCGGATAAAATAAACACAAGGGCGAAAAAGTTCCTCTCACATAAACCAAGGGGAACCTCCTTCCCCAGATCAAGTTCTGACCTTTATGTGAACTCAAAATAACTAGCTCATGATTTGACAAAGCAAAAGGAATGGCAAGCATTTTGAATGATGCTAAAAATCTTAGTTCTTCTCTGGCTTTTTGTTAGGCAGCCAAGTGTATCAGTCAGAGCAAAAGTAGCTAAAAAATGTGCACTCCCCTCCTCTGGGAAAGACTGGTGAGGCCATCGCAAATGGCCACCCTGCAGCAGCCTGTGGGGACACTGCCCATCTATGTGAAAACCAGAATTTTTTTTTTTTTTTTTTTTTTTTTTTTAAAGACAGGGTTTCACCATGTTGGCCAGGCTGGTCTTGAACTCCTGACCTCAGATGATCCGCCTGCCTTGGCCTCCCAAAGTGCTAAGATTACAGGTATGAGCCACCATGCCCGGTGAAAACCAGAATTTTTCATGAGAACTGAGCAAGGAAGGCCAATTACCTTTTGTCCGTTCATTCATCCAACAAATATTTATTGAGCACCTAGTATACGCCAGTCACTATTTTAGAGCAGTAAGTGAAAGAGACCAAAACGTCCCTTCTCAGGAGACTGACTTCTCTAAAGTTGGGGGTTTTGTCTTTTTGTTGTCATTGTTTCTGAGACGAAGTCTCGCTCTGCCACCCAGGCTGGAGTACGGTGGCATGATCTCAGCTCACTGCAACCTCCGCCTCCTGGGTTCAAGCAATTCTCCTGCCTCAGCCTCTCAAGTAGCTGAGATTACAGACGTGCACCACCACACTTGGCTAATTTTTGTATTTTTAGTAGAGACAGGGTTTCACCATGTTGGCCAGGCTGATCTCGAACTCCTGACCTCAGGTGATCCACCCACCTTGGCCTCTCAAAGTGCTGGGATTACAGGCATCAGCCACCGTGTCCAGATCAAAGTTGGGTTTTGAAATAAAGGCATCAGGCCAGGCGCAGTGGCTCACGCCTATAATCCCAGCACTTTGGGAGGCCGAGGCAGGTGGATCACAAGGTCAAGAGATCGAGACCATCCCGGTCAACATGGTGAAACCTCGTCTCTACTAAAAATACAAAAAATTAGCTGGGCATGGTGGCACGTGCCTGTAATCCCAGCTACTCAGGAGGCTGAGGCAGAAGAATTGCCTGAATCCAGGAGGCGGAGGTTGTGGTGAGCCGAGATCACACCATTGCACTCCAGCCTGGGTAACAAGAGCGAAACTCCGTCTCAAAAAAAAAAAAAGAAAGAAAGGCATCAGTTCTCTTTTTTGACAACTAAATGAACATCTAAGACATTTCCCCACACCCTCATTCATGCAAATCTGCTCTTACCTGGCTCCTATTTCTGCATAGCTAGTAACCTGGAATGCATGACAACTCCACTGCCCCTGCCTCTATCCAGGCAGAGACACAGATAACCTGCCCAGAAACAAATCTCAGCCCCAGGCCGGTAAGAAACAGCTCTACCTAAGTGTGCGCCTGTTGAAAAAGTTGGCAAGGAGCGGGTGATTAAATAGAAGAATATATCAGAAAGTGCTTCAGTCACAAAGCTGTCCAAGGGCAAAGTAGTCTTCTTGTTCGATACTGATCACTCTTCCTGGACGCTGTTCCAGCACGTTGTCCAACCTTGTGGGCAATTTTCTATCTCCATGTTGACAAGGAGACCAATCGTTGCTCAATTACCTGCCAATGATGCTGATAATGATACTTTAACAATAACAACAGAAGAGCAAGCACTAGCCGGGCACAGTGGTTCATGCCTGTAATCCCAGCACTTTGGGAGGCTGAGGCGGGCAGATCACAAGGTGAAGGGATGGAGACCATCCTGGCCCACATAGTGAAACCCTGTCTCTACTAAAAACTACACACACACACACACACACACACACACACACACACACACACACACACACAAACAAACACACACTGAGGATGAGGCAGGCACTTTTTAAAGAAACCTACAAGTTGGGCTGGGCATGGTGACTCATGCCTATAGTCCCAGCACTTTGTGAGGTCAAGGCAGGCAGATCACTTGGGTCCAGGAGTTTCAGACCAGCCTGGACAACATGGCAAAACCCACCAAAAAAAAAAAATTAGCCGGGCATGGTGGTATGTGTCTGTAGTCTAGCCAGTCTGGGCAAGAGAGTGAGACCCTGTCTCAAAAGAAAAAAAAACCTATAAGTCAATGTCATTATGACCCCAATTTTACAGAGATGGGAAGACCAAGATAAAGAAGGTTAAGGAACATGTCCAAAGTCACACACCATGGAGTGTTTCCCTCAACTGCATACAGCATTCAGCCCTTAGTAATAAGTAAGGGGGTTATTTTTCCCCAGTAATAAGCCTTCCCAAAGCAGGCAGCCCAGCCAGGATACCGGCAGCCTCTAACGGCCCCTCTGGCGTGGGACTCGCACCTGTGTGAGAGGTACGTAACAGAGAGGTGGCGAGGACAAACACTGGTGCCAGGATCCCAGCTCTGCACTTCGTGTCAGCTGAATGGGTCAGCTGCCTTTCCTCCTCTGTTTCCTCCTCCACCCGACAGAGATCATGATAGTACCTCCCTTACAGGGTTACTGTGCATGTCACAGCACTGCCTGCGTTACTGGCAGCAGCAGCACCATTACTGCAGCACCTCTGAGCACGGCATCCACATCCCAGTCACGCCGGAGTCAATGCCCCGTAGAGGGTTTTCCCAGGAGCCCCATCCCTGAAAACAACCTGCAATCATTTGCCAACACAGGGTCACGTGGCCACCTCTATGTGTGAGTGAAACTGAGACGCAGGCTTGAATAAGAAAGGAGAAGGCCAGGCGCGATGGCTCACGCCTGTAATCCAAGCACTTTGGAGGCCAAGGCGGGCAGATCACCTGAGGTCGGGAGTTGAAGACCAGCCTGACCAACATGGTGAAACTCTGTCTTTACAAAAAAGAAAAGAAAGGAAGAGAAGAGGGCCGGGCACGGTGGCTCACGCCTGTAATCCGAGCACTTTGGGAGGCTGAGGTGGGTGAATCACCTGAGGTCAGGAGTTCAAGACCAGCCTGGCCAACATAGTGAAATACTGTCTCTACTAAAAATACAAAATTAGCCAGGCATGGTGCTGCATGCCTGTAATCCAGCTACTTGGGAAACTGAGGCAGGAGAATCACTTGAACCCAGGAGATGGAGGCTGCAGTGAGCCGATATGGCACCACTGCACTCTAGCCTGGGCAATA
Organism: Saimiri boliviensis; assembly: GCF_048565385.1. Classification (NCBI taxonomy): domain Eukaryota; kingdom Metazoa; phylum Chordata; class Mammalia; order Primates; family Cebidae; genus Saimiri; species Saimiri boliviensis. Next base: position 115,789,099 of record NC_133454.1, on the reverse strand, counting down.
GAGCAACACTCCATCTCAAAAAAAAAAAAAGAAAGAAAGGGCCGGGAGCAGTGGCTCACGCCTGTAATCCCAGCACTTTGGGAGGCCGAGGTGGGTGGATCACCTGAGGTCAGGAGTTCGAAACCAGCCTTGCCAACATGGAGAAACCCCATCTCTATAAAAAAATAAAAATAAAAATAAGAAAAAAAGAAAGAAAGAAAAAAGAAGAAGCCACCTGTCACACAAGACTTGAAATCCGTGAATTATGCTGGAAGAACAGGGATGAGGAAGAGAAGCAGGCTAGAAGCTGGGGCTGGGGGATCCTGGTTGCTCGAAGGAGGCAGATCCCCTAATCAATCTCTACAATAACACATTTGTTAAGGTGGTGGTTCTAAAAGAAACACTAAACAACCTAGAAGCTTCTTCCAGACTTACTAAAATTAACAGAAGCCCCTAAAAGAATATGCCAGTACCTCACTGGCTTCTGACTCCTCCTTCCATCAATCCTGCATCGTTCCAACTGTGCGTGTGGGTAGAGCAAATGCTTGTTTTTGGAACACACTGGTTTATTTTGTTGTTTGTGTGGCAACATGAGTTTGGACCTTAAAAAAAAAAAAAAAAAAAAAAAAAAAAAAAAAAACCAGCTTCTGTTTCTATAAGTTATATAAACGTGGCAGCTCACAGGAGCTGAGTCTTTGTTTACAGCACACCATACACCCTTTAATGGAAAAGAGAGTTTTCCTGGAGTTTGCTTCCTGGCTAAAAACACGACTTCTCAAAAATGTTTTGCAAAAAGTAAAACGGTATTCAAATGTTATTCCGTTAATCCACCCTTTGAATTCTCGGTAACCATAGCCCCCAACCACTTTAAATTTTTCTAATGGCAAAAATCTACTTTATAGACCTAGAGTGGAAAAAATAGGCATATCTTCACTTGTGAAAGCCTGATATATTATGGCTAATCCAAAAAGCAAGCTACCTGAAGGCCAATCACTCCATTTACAAAGGGAGTTGACTCAACAAAACCTCTCTTCCACAGAGGCTCCCAGAACCCCTTTTCCATACAGCGCCCCATTAACCATGCTCAAAGTTCCTTTATAGCTTCAATCCAACTGGGTATGATGATTCCTCAATGCAACTCGAGTTTGAATCTGGCGGCAGCAGGTATGGTGGGTAAGAGCACAGATTCTTGAAGCCAAGATCCATGGCTAGAGCTCAGCTTCATCACATGCTAGGCGTGACCTTGGGTCAATGACTCATCCTTTCTTCGCCTTACCCGTAAGTCGGAGGTGATAACAGGATCTCCCTCGTCAGGGGGCTGGGTGGAACATTTGGCACAGAACTTGTCCTAGAGTGAGAGCTATGGAAGTGTATGCTACCTTATCACCCAGGAGACCGTAACTCTGTGAGGGCAGGGACAATGCGTCTTGCTCCTGCTCTATCCTGGGTGCACAGAGCACAAGCTTCAACATTTGTCACAGGACCCTATTCTGTTCCTCCTCTGTGCCAGGCACTGTGTTAAGTGCTGAAGATACATCAGCCAGCTAAACACATGGTGCCCCTTGCAGCTCCACTGTAATTCAGGGAGGGGCAGTGCCATGTATTACAGGTGTGAGCTACCACGCCCAGCCTTTAAAAAAAAAAAAAAAAAAAAAAGGCAAAAGAGACAGGGTCTCTCTCTCTCTCTCTGGCCCAGGCTGGCATGATCAGAGCTCACTGCAGCCTCGACCTCCTGGGAAGTCATGAACTATGACGGAGACACTGGCTAAAGCATCGGTGGAGGTAGTTTCTTGTTTTGTGCCTGTTTTTCTGGGGTGCTGGGGAGCTTTCTTTAAAGACTCATTGTGACTAATATGCTTCTTCCCTATATGTGGCTTCTAAAAGGAAAGATTTTTCCCTCAAAACTCAAGGCTCTCATCTACCCCACATGCAGTTTTCCCCCAGGGTACACGAGTGCTTTCTCTCAGGTGGTCTGCTCTTCACCCAGAAGTTTTATGGGGGCTGCTGGCACCACGGCCACCACCTCCACCACCCTCCTCGACCCATGTGAGAAGGCCTCTGGGTGCCCAAGGCTGCCCGTGACCAGCTGGCTACATCCACCTAATCTCAGCTTCGTATCAGAAAGCGGATGCTGCCCCACAACTGAGCCGCATCCTCCAAGCCTGTACCAAGAATAAAGATGATATTCTCATCTCCGTCTTCTTTACACTGTGCCTCTTAAGTGGTCCCGAAATCTGAAAAACAGATGTGCTGTTTAAACCCCAACAACAAGGACCTCAGGACATTTAAAAGAGCCACTAGTGTTTACCCAGATCTTTTACAGCTCACTGGAACTTCCCAGTAACCGAACAGAGTCAGTTAATTAGCAAATGGTGCCGAGCACCTATTATTAAGCACTCACAGCCTGTGCCACACCAGGCAATGGGAGGTGGTATGTATCATTAGCACCATTTTACAGTTGGGACAGCTGTCAGAGTCGGGCACTCTGCGGTAGGCCACACCACCAGGACACAGCATGCAAGCATGCCCCCCCAAGTCTTCTGACTCTAAAGTCCATGCTCTTTTCCTATTTATGAGCTAGGTGACCTTGGGCAAGTTACTTAACCTCTCTGTGCCTGAGATGTTTTTTGCTTGGGGGAGGATTTTTTTTTTTTTGACAGTTTCACTCTTGTAACCCAGGCTAGAGTGCAATGGCACAATCTCGACTCACTGTAATCTCCTTCTGGGTTCAAGCGATTCTCCTGCCTCAGCCTCCAGAGCAGGTGAGATTACAGGCATACATCACCATACCTGGCTAATTTTTTTTTTTTTAATTTTTAATAGAGATGGAGTTTCACCATGTTGGCCTAGGCTAGTCTCAAACTCCTTACCTCAGGTGATCCACCCTCCTCAGCCTCCCAAAGTGCTGGGATTACAAGCATGAGCCACCATGCCTGACAGCCTGAGTTTTTACCTTCTGTAAAACAGAGATTAGAACAGCACCTACCTTAGCTTGTCATTGTGAGGGTTAAACGAGCTAAGTGATGCCAAGTACCTGGAAGAATAGCTGAGGTAGTAAGCACTTGGTAACTGTCACCATCATTACTATTAGTGCCATGCCAAACTGCCAGTCTAAAAGGCAAGATAATAGCTACCAGTTCAGCAGCAAGAACTGTATACTAAATGCTGTACGTGGAATGACTCACTGAAACCTTACGATAAACTGAGTTTTTGGCCCTATTTTACACTCAAGAATCTGATGCTCAGAGAGTAAGGTCAAGTATACTGGCTACAACTCACACAACTAAGATGGATCAAAGTCAGGATTTGAACTCAGGTCTTATGGATTATCTAGCTGAAACATATTTACTGCAGCAAATAAAGCAATATGTGTGCATCTAACTTCTATTCAGATGTTAAAAATACATGCAGAATCAAGGGCACCTCCCTGATACACAAAGTTCCTTTTGAGGCACCTCCACCCAAAAGTACAAAAGAGAAAAAAAGCTCCACAATTCGTGTTAACTTTATCCACAGTGTGTGACACTAATCATCCCAGACCACATCCTATACCCACCACAACCTGAAAACCCACTTCCTCCCCAGCACACATCCCAGGGAGCAAAAGTCAACATTCAGCTCCGGCTTCTCCAAGAACACCTTGTATATTGACCCATGCATGCCAGCAAGTAACCGAGCTGGAAAAACATTCTCCCAAAGCCCGGAAAGGGATCAGAGTGCTTTAGGTTGAACTGCATCACGTCTTCAACGCTGATATTACTCCCAGCACTGGCAGACCTGAGCCAAACAAGCTAGCAGTGTCCTGCCGGATCCTGAGGTCAGCGACCAGGACCAGAGACAGGCTAGCCCACTGGCCTTTTCTGGACCCAACTTCAGGGATCGACCTTCCTCACCTGACCCTGAAGCCTCAGGGTGGAATGGGATCCTCACGGCCCCCAGGACCGCATAGGGGCATCTGTCAGCCCGCCTGGAAAGCTAGCATGCCTTTAAGTATGGAACCCAGAGGCTCTTCTGAGACTTTGGAGTAGGGGAAGGCACTGCTCCTCGCATGTCAGTCCTAAGACCAGCCCTCAAGACTTCCAAGGCCTGAACTTAACCAGAAACGTTGCAGAGAGGATGTGACTGTCACACTGGTGGGGGTGGGGAGGAAAGAGGCCAAGAATGAAAAGCAAAAGATTGACTGAATGTTAACCTCAGAGATCTGGCGGGAGATTTGGGGCCTCTCAGACCCCAAGAATTACTGTTGCATCAAAAGTTCCCATGCTTGCAGGCATTTGGCTAGACAAAAATGCAGTCTGCTGCCACTGAAAGAATCCATATTCCCTAAATGCATGATGAGTCCTGGCCGCTTTGGAGGGTTATTTTTGAGGGCCTACCATGTGCTAGGCACCATGCTAGGGGCTTTACTTTTATTTTATTTTATTTATTTATTTACCTGAGATGGGATCTAGCTGTGAGGCCCAAGCTGGAGTGCAGTGGTGCAATCACAGTTCACTGCAGCCTCAACCTCCCAGGCTCAGGCAATCTTCCCACCTTAGCCACTCAAGTAGCCAGGACTACAAGCATGCACCACTATGCCTGGCTAATTTTTATATTTTTTGTGGAGACAGGGTTTCACCATGTTGTCCAGGCTGGTCTTGAACTCCTGGATTCAAGCAATCCGCCTGCCTCAGCCTCCCAAAGTGCTGGGATTACTTTTGTTGAGATTACTTTTTGAGACTGAGTCTTGGGCGTGAGCCACCACACCCAGCTGCTAGAGGCTTTCTACACTCCCCTTCAGTTACTCCTTCCAAACACCCCAGAGACACAGGGACTGGCCCTTTTTTTTTAATTTAAAAAAAAAATCACACTCAGAGGAGTTAAATAACCTGTTCTGATATAAAACAGACTCCATGGTAGGGCACAATTAAAACCTACTCTATCTTACAGCTCATGCTCAACTTTTTTTCATAAAAGGCATCCCCGGGGGCCACATTATGAGAGGCCTGGCATACATCGAGGACCACGAGTCATGGGCAAGACCACAGAGAGAGCAAACAAGTGGTGAAATGAAATGAGACAGGAATCAGATGATGATGTGCTTCTAACTAGCTGGGCAAGTCACTTCACCTTTCCAAGTCTGTTTCTTCACCTGAGGGATGGAGCCAGTGTAAAAGAAGATAACGCAGATGAAGTACTCGGCACCTAAGAGGAACTGAGATGTCATTTCTCTCAATGCAACTTCTCAGAAAAATGGACAAAGATGACCTCTCCTTCGGAGAGTTTCCGTGAAAACAGAGGGCCCGCAGAGCAGAAACTTCCTGGTAAACTCTAATTTGCTATATAAGACATTGCACAATGAGGCCCCCTGTCCAAGTCCAGCCCCAGACCTATGTTTTGTTTGGCCATATATATTTTGTGAACTAGGGCCGGGTGCAGTGGCTCACACCTGTAATCCCAGCACTTTGGGAGGCCGAGGTGGACAAATCACCTGAGATCAGGAGTTCAAAACCAGCCTGTGCCACCACACCCGGCTAAATTAGCTGGGTGTGGTGGCACACATTTGTACTTTACTATTAATCCTCTACTAAAAGTACAAAAATTAGCTGCACCTGTAATGGCAGCTACTCAGGAGGCTGAGGCGGGAGAATCGCTTGAACCCAGGAGGAGGACACTGCAGTGAGCCAAGACCACGCCATTGCACTTCAGTCTGGGCAACAAAAGTAAAACTCTGTCTCAAAAAAAAAAAAAAAAAAAAAAATGTTACGAGCATTTAAACAACAGAATATTTCCCATAAAAATATAATTTCCTGGCTGGGTACAGTGGCTCATGCCCATAATCCCAGCACTTCGAGAGGCCAAAGCAGGAGGATCACGAGGTCAGGAGTTCGACACCAGCCTGACCAACGTGGTAAAACCCCATCCCTACTAAAAATACAAAAATTAGCCAAGTGTGGTGGCACACACTTGTAATCCCACCTGCTTGGAAGGCTGTGGCAGGAGAATTGCTTGAACCCGGGAGGTAAAGGTTGCAGTGAATCGAGATTGCACCACTGCACTCCAGCCTGAGTAACAGAGCAAGACTCAGTCTCAAAAATATTTATATATATATATAAATATCTATAAAAATAATATATAATATATAAATATATGTTATATATCATTAATATGTTTTTTTTTTTTTTTTTTTTTTGAGACGGAGTTTCACCCTTGTTACCCAGGCTGGAGTGCAATGGTGCGATCTCGGCTCACCGCAACCACCGCCTCCTGGGCTCAGGCAATTCTCCTGCCTCAGCCTCCTGAGTAGCTGGGATTACAGGCACGCACCACCACGCCCAGCTAGTTTTTTTGTATTTTTAGTAGAGACGGGGTTTCACCATGTTGACCAGGATGGTCTCGATCTCTCGACCTCGTGATCCACCCGCCTCGGCCTCCCAAAGTGCTGGGATTACAGGCTTGAGCCACCGCGCCCGGCCAATATGTTTTATATTATTATATATTATATATAAATATATATTGTTAAACATATTAAATATGGCTGGGCATGGTGGCTTATGCCTATAATCCTAGCACTTTGGGAGGCCAAGGTGGGAGGATCTCTTGAGGATAATAGATCAAGACCAACCTGGCCAACATAGTGAGATCTCATTTCAAAAAAATTATATATATATATAAAAAATAGTAATATATTAAATCATATATTATTATATGTGTGTGTGTGTGTGTGTGTATATATATATATATATATAATTTCCTGCCTCTGTTGGAGGGAAAAAAAAAACCCAGAAGATCTGAAAACACAGAGCCACATTCTCACAGGACAGTAAGGCCACCTTTCGGGGGGATCATGGCCCCTCTACCTCCACATCGGGGCCTTCAGCCTGCTTCCCTCATCTCTGTAGCTGCCAGGCCCCTAGCGGCTGGGGGCCCAAGCACTACACTGCATAGTGAGGTGGGGGAGAGGACACAGCCACTCAGCCATTACTAGTTTCTCCATTTCTGCCAAGTGTTTATTGCACTGCAAGATTTTGAGTACTACTTCCCTGCTACCCAGGGATGCATGAAGGACGTGTATTGCTGACGATAAGGTAGGGTCGGCCCTCTGGGGCAAATAAGCTTGACACTCCCCCAGGCTCTTCTCTGTACCCTGGGTTTGTCTTTTGTGGTGTGGGTTCCCACAGATTAAGTTGTTCCCCTTAAAAATATCAATGAAGAAACACAGACCCAGGAAATCTCTGGCCCGGCCTGGTCTCAGAGGTGCCCCCAACCACTCAGAGAGCAAAAACCTTTGTCAAGCAAGGTAGAAATGCCTGCCCTGCTTTCACAGCTCTGGCACTGACCCAAGGCTGGAATGTTGAAGGCCCGCATTCCAGGCTGAAGCAAGGAGCAGGTGAGGCCACTCCTGGGCTCCAAAGGATGTCCAGGACCTCCAAAAGTCCTGGCAGGGAAAAGATCTGATTAACAAGAGAGAGACAATGCCTGCTGCAAAGAAACCACACTCACACATTTCTAGAGCCTGAAAAGCATCCATCCCTGCTCCCCAGGACACATTCACAGTTGAATCATGCCTCTACCATGTTCACAAACCAAAGATACACACTGAGCTAGATGTCACCATAGACAGGCTAGCTTACATCTTTCTAAACATTCTAAATTTAGCCCCATCCTGACAAGACAAGAAAGCACAGAACAAGACAAAACTCTGCCCTCAAGAATCTTAGACACTTCACCTTCATACTGGGTTAAGCACCAACACCATCATCATCATCATCATTGATCTTTACTGTCACCATCATCACTGTTACCAAGGCACTAATGTTCACCAAGTGTTCACTGTGTCCCGGGTTGCATTTCATTCTCATCATTACATTCAGATACGACTATCAGCTGCCTATGCAATACAAGAAACCTGAGGCTTAGCCAAGTTAAAGCAACTTGCTCAAAGTCATAGAGGAATTCAAACCCAGGAAGTCTGACTCCTGAACTCATGCTCAAAATGCCAGAGAAGTACCATTTTCTGATTTTCAGATGAGGGAGCTGAGCCCCAAAAAGTGTGTGTGTTTTGTCTAACAACTAGGAAGCCGTCTCGCTCCCAAGCCCACAGGGCTGATGTGAAGAGTAAAGGAGACAGTTATACAAAGCCCTGAGGTCAGTGGCTGGCTCACAGTCAGCGGTCAACTGCTCTTAGTTGTCATTAACATAATGATTCTGATGTCCAGATGAGACCCACCCCACAGTGACCTGGAAAACCTCTCTGAACACCAGGAGCTGGTTTTTCCACATCACATTTACAGATTAGCACAATCGGCAAAAGAATCATTTTCCTATGCCATGGGTGGGGGGAAAAGCATGATCAAGTGACTTCCTCTGAATAAAAAACAGAAAACACGGCCAGGCACGGTGGCTCACGCCTGTAATGCCCACACTTTGAGAGGCCGAGGCAGGCAGATCACTTGAGCCCAGGAGTTGGACACCAGCCTGAGCAACATGACAAAACCCTGTCTTTATCAAAAATACAAAAATTGGCCAGGTGTGGTGGTGCATTCCTGAGACCCCAGCTACTCGGGAGGCTGCGGCAGGAGGATCACTTGAACCCGGGAGGTGAAGGTTGCAGTGAGCCAAGATCGCACCAGTGGACTCCAGTCTGGGTGACAGAGTGAGACCCTGTCTCAAAAAAAAAAACAGACAACAAACCACAAGCAGCTTGACCTAAGTCAAATGCAAGAGTCTTCCAGCTCAAGTCTGGATCCCAACTGCCCGTCACACAGCCTCAGTACTGTGAATCAGTGTACACACGCACGCACATGCCCACCACACACACACACACACACGTCCTGAGCAGTGGAACATCACTGCAGTCACAGCCCTTTATGAAAGTGCAACATCAGAAACAACAAAATGCCCATTAAGAGAAGAAATAAGACATGTTACAATGGATGCTGGAATGTCATGCAGCTGCTAAATATGGTGCTTTAAGAGGACAATTATCAACATGAGAAGCACTCATAATAAGACATGGAGGCAAATAAGATACCAAAAAAGATACATGCATTCTGGGGGATACAATCATAAGGAAACACAGCAAAATGTTAACAACGTTGACATCTAGATAGCAGACCAAGGAATTTTTTTTTCCTTTGGTGTGCCTTCCTTCATTTCCCCAGTTCTTTTCCTTTTTTTTTTGAGACAGAGTCTCAATCTGTCACCCACGCTGGAGTACAGTGGTGTGATCTCAGCTCACTGCAACCTCCACCTCCTTCCTAGGTTCAAGCAATTCTCCTGCCTCAGCCTCCCGAGTAACCGGGATTGGTGGGGTAGCGTACCACCACGCCCAACTAATTTTTGTATTTTTTTTATCAAAGACAAGAGTTTCAGCCTGTTGGTCAGGCTTGTCTCAAACTCCTGACCTCATGATCCACCTGCCTCAGCCTCCCAAAGTGCTAGGATTACAGGCATGAGCCACCATGCCCAGCCTCCCGGTTCTTTTTCTACAATGACCAGGGAAAGGCAGGAGAGCTTTGTGGGCAAGTCCAGGTTAGAATCCCAGCTCTACCACTCACCTGCCAGCTGACCCTGAGCTAATAATCCCACTCATAACAGCAAAAACTCTGAAAGACAGTTATGATTACCTTATAATGGAGGAAGAGTGAAACTCTGGGAATAAAAATAATGGGTACTATGGGATAGAAAGATGTCATCAGTTAACTGGCTATCACCCCTGAAAAGTACTATTTTCATCCTGATTGTAAAACAGAAATATTCACCAGACGCCTTGGCAAAACTGGCAAGTGAGCCATTTCCCAGAAACCAGCCACTCCCATGAGATGGATGAAACATAAAACTTCTAGGACACCTCCAAAAGGCTGCCTGCTACAGAAAGGGGCCCGGTGCACCTTGGCTCAGAGACATATTGCTGAAAAAGTGTGCCTAAAGAGGCACTGTATATCGAACCCCATTCATGACATAACAGGAGGGAGCTCTGTTTTATAGAATCTATGCAACCGACTTATCTAATTTTATCATTGGGGGAAAAAAAAATTCTTCCCTAAATTTACTGTTGTATTTGAGGCTTTTTATAAATTGGATTGTGTAAGTACAAGACATCTCAGCAAACAGCATGCTCTAATGTTCAATTAACTCTCCAAATAAATGCTGAGCAAATACAGCCTGGAATACACTAAGCACTTAAGCACTGAGGAACAAATGTGTGAAGAAATGTGTGAATAGGAACTATACATATCGAATTGAGGAAATCACAATTACATGTCATCATACTTTGTCCAAACCCAGAGAATGTACAATGCTCTGCGCAAACCCTAATGGAAACTATGGACTTTGTGTGACAGTGATGTGTCAATGTACATTCTTTGATTGTACCACTCTGGTGGGGTGCTGCTAATGGGGGAGACCATGCATATGTGAGGGCTAGCGGTATACGGGATATCTCTGCAACTTCTGCTCAATTTTGCTTCGAACCTAAAACTGCTCTAAAAATAAAATCTATTTTAAGGAAGAAAGAAAAAAAATCACATTTGACAAAACGTGACGGGTTTACCAGTCATGTGTATAAAAACAAACTCATACAGTCTGTGTGCGTACACCACAAACACGCATTCTCAAACCATCTGACTGCAGAGGCTACAAAACCTGAAAGGCAAGTTCCTCTGCAGCTTTACAGAAAGCGCAGGAATGTTCCACTGACAAGATAATTCTCCACGTGTCCATCAGCAGACTCACAGGAGGCCTTTCGAGTTTTCACCTGCTTCTTTTTAATCAAAAGTGCTTTTATCCACAAAACTTCAATAAATCTATGATTTTTTTCCCCCAAGCTTCCATTGCTGGAAGAAAATATTTTAAAGGGGGTTTCATATAGGAGGGCTCCAAGAGGCCTGCAGTGTAATTTAATTTTCATGATCAAAGGTTACCCCACATTAAGCCCACTGCCAATCTGTCTGCCCACACAGAGGGCTGCAGTTAAACAGCAGGTGTCCAGGTTTTCTAAGACAGTACCAATTTTTTTTTGTTTTTTGGAGATAGAGTTTCACTCTTGTTGCCTAGGCTTGGCTGGAGTGCAATGGCACGATCTCAGCTCACTGCAATCTCCACCTCCTGGGTTCAGGTGATTCTCTTGCCTCGGCCTCCTGAGTAGCTGGGATTACAGGCACCCACCACCATACCCAACTAATTTTTGCGGGTTTTTTTGTTTTGTTTTGTTTTGTTAGTAGTGACAGGGGTTTCACCACACTGGCCAGGCTGGTCTCGAACTCTTGATCTCAGGTGATCTACCCACTTTGGCCTCCCAAAGTGCTGGGATTGCAGGTGTGAGCCACCACGCCCAGCCAACGGTACCAATTCTAAATGTTCCACCTTTCTCCCTCTCCATGTACATCCCATCCTGGCTTAGGATTTGAAATGGTTGCCATGACTTGGTGGTTCTCAATTAGGCAAGATTTTATCCCCCAGGGACATATGGTAATGTCTGCAGACATTTTGGCTGTCACAACTGGGCAGAGCCTGGAGTGGGTGCTACTGGCATCTAGTGGATAGAGGCCAAGTGTGCTCCTAACATCCTACAATGCACAAGACAGCCTTCACGACAAAGAATCATCAGGCCCCAAACGTCACTAGTGCCGAGGCTGAGGAACTGTACCATAATCTGGAAGCTTACCGGTGGAAAAGCTGAGGGAGCTTTAAAACCCCCCTGCTCAGGACTGTAAGTGAAGGTTTATTCCATGTGCTCCCTGGACATCACACAGCCCTCCACTACTGGCAATGTGAGCTTGGACAGTGGCTGACTTTATCCAAGTCTTAGACAGGCGTCAGCTGTAAAATGAGGATAACAGAAATATCTGCCTCTCAACACTGTAAAAGTTATATGAGATTGTGCACATAAAGTGTTTACTTTTATTGTTAAGACGGAGTCTTGCTCTGTTGCCCAGGCTGGAGTGCAGTGGCGTGATCTCGGCTCACTGCAATCTCTGCCTCCCAGGTTCAGGAGATTCTCCTGCCTCAGCCTCCCGAATAGCTGGGATTACAGGCATATGCCACCACACTTAGCCAATTTTTGTATTTTTATAGAGATGGGTTTTCACCGTGTTGGCCAGGCTGGTCTCGAACCCCTGGGCCCAAGTGATACGCCCGCCTCAGCCTCCCAAAGTGCTGTCAGGAGCCATGGCACCCAGCCCATAAAGTGTTTAGAGTGGCCAGCACATTGCAAACACAAAATGCATGAAAAACTAACAGCCGACTGAAACATCTTCTGCACTGCAGCAGGCATCATGGCCGTAAGCTGTGCAGCGGCATGAGGGATCCGGCAGAGAGAGGGGGTTTCCCCAGCAGCGTGGCACAGCCACTTAGGAGACAAGGAGAGCTGAGGCAGATCAGGTTCTGTGAGAAGGGGCATCAACAACTTAGCAGAGCAGCTTGGGGTTACCTACCCCCAAGGATGTCCTAGATGAAGGCAGTGACCTCCTAAGCAAAGGCAAGGGGAGGAGGGGCCCAGGTACCAGAGACCCTCAGTGCAGCATTTGGTGGGAGGAGGGCAAACACTATCAAAGAAGAGGATTCGGGCCAGGTGCGGGGGCTCACGCCTGTAATCGCAGCACTTTGGGAGGCTGAGATGGGTGGATCACAAGGTCAGGAGTTCAAGACCAGGCTGGCCTATTGGTGAAACGCTGTCTCCTAAAAAAGTACAAAAATTAGCTGAGCGTGGTGGCACGTGCCTGTAGTCCCAGGTACTCAGGAAGCTGAAGCAGAAGAATCACTTGAACCTGGGAAGTGGGGGTTGCAGTGAGCCAAGATCGCCCCACTGCACTCCATCCTGGGTGACAGAGCAAGACTCCATCTCAAAAAAAAAAAGAAAAGAAAAGAAAATGATTAGAAAGAGCAGTGGACTAAGCTGCAACCCCCTCCAATATGTCCTTTAAATAACAAGGATAACAGCAACTGAAAATGCAGCGTTCAGGTACCTCAAACAGGCCTCAAAAATGCCCCCAAAAGCCATTAATGACCAGAACCCAATAAAGTTCCAAATAACCAATCCGGGAAGTACACAGCCCCCACAAAAGCCCCACAAGAGGTGAAGGCTGCATGGGCAGTGAACTTCTGTTTCCTAACAGAACCACCAGCATCTGCCAAGGCCATGCCAGCCCCATCCGCCCCCGATCCAATGCCACACTCATGCTCACACGGAACAGGAGGTCACCAGCGGCTCGGCCTGGAATTTCCAGACTTCTGTTTTCTAAAACTTCAAGCAGCAGTTAAAAATTACCAAAGTTTAGCCTGGGTAACATGGCGAAACCCTGTCTCTATGAAAAAATGAAAAAATTAGCCGGACACAGTGGCATATGCCTGTAGTCCCAGCTACTTGGGGGGGCTGAGGCGGGAGGATTGCTTGAATCGGGGAGGCAGAGGTTGCAATGAGCCAAGATGCCACCACTGTACTCCAGCCTGGGCAACAGAGTGAAACCCAGTCTCAAAAAAAAAAAAAAAAAAAAATTACCATAGTTAATGTTGGCAACAAATTTGAGAGGTTTGTTTTAAAAACCTTTTCACCCGAATCCCAACCGGGAGACCACAGCGGTGGGCAGAGACCCTCACTCTGACCTTTAGACCAAGACAACCCACACTCCACAGTCCAAATTACAACAAACAAAAGACTTCACCTTTACTTGTTAACAACTCTGAACTTTTATTTTAAATGTGTTCAAGAGTTCACCAAAATGTTAACAAAAGGATTGATAATTCTTCTGCAAACTGCTTTTTAAACAATTTTTATGTAGGGTCAGGTGTTGTGGCTCATGCCTGTAATCCCAACACTTTGGGAGGCTGAGGTGGGTAGATCACCTGAGGTCAGAAGTTCAAGACCAGCCTGGCCAACATGGTGAAACCCTGTCTCTACTAAAAACACAAAAATTAGCCAGGTGTGGTGGTGCACACCTGTAATCCCAGCTACTCGGGAGGCTGAGGCAGAAGAATCACTTGAACCTGGGAGGCGGAGGCTGCAGTGAGCCAAGATCGTGCCACTGCCCTCCAACCTAGATGACAGAGCAAGACTCTGTCTCAAAAAATATATATAATTATGTAAACATATTATTCAGAGAGGCAGCATAGAAGGACAGAACTCAACCTAGAGTCTGTTCAAATTCCAGGGCCTCTTCTGTGCAACCTGGGGTAGTAAGTTACCCAGCCTCTCTGACATTTAAGAAACTTAATTACTTAAGTTTACACATAAGTAAACTGCTAATAATACACATATTATTGGATTGCACAGGGGAATACGTAGTAACATGGTACAATATAAAGCATTGAGTAAAATGAGCTAAAATTCTAATTCTCTCCCCAGCCCCCAAACCCTCATCACACCCTCTCCCCACAGCATCACAACAGAAACCATAATAAGGGATCTTTATCCCTAGACCAGACATCCCCAGACTACAGCCCACGGGCCGTATGCAGCCCCCTGAGGCCATTTATCCGGCCCCCCGCCGCACTTCAGGAAGGGGCTCCTCTTTCATTGGTGGTCAGTGAGAGGAGCACAGTATGTGGCGGCCCTCCAACGGTCTGAGGGACAGTGAACTGGTCCCCTGTGTAAAAAGTGTGGGGATGCCTGCCCTAGACTCTCAGCTCTATGAGAACAGGGAACTTGCCAGTCTCATCTACCAAGTCCAAGTTCAGGCCAGGGCCCAGCACACAGTAGACACCTAATAACTACCTGCTGAATGAATAAATGAATGACAGCAACCCTTGGCAAAGAGCTCTTCATTTCCATTTCCTTACCTATGAGAGTTAGTTATTACCCCATAGAACCACTGTGAAGATTAAATGAGGTAACTTGGCTGTGCATGGTGGCTCAGACCTGTAATCCCAGCACAGTGGGAGGCGATCTGGAGACAGGAGGATAACTTCAGGCTGGAAGTTCAAGACCAGCATGAGCAACATGGCAAAGCCCCCTCTACTAAAAATACAAAAAATTAGCCAGGCATAGTGGTACACAACTGTAGTCCCAGCTACTCAGGAAGCTCAGGTGGGAGAATCACCTGAGCCTGCAAAGTCAAGGCAGCAGTGACCTGTGATTGCACCACTGCAGTCCAGCCTGGGCGACGAGAGTGAGATCCTGTCTCAAAATAAATAAATGAGCTAATGCATGGAACCGTGCTCAGCCCAGGGCCTCAACCCAGGTGCTCCGTAAGGTAGCAATTCACACCTTACAAGACACAGATGAGATCACAAACAGAAGAAGACTCTGATATGATTGCAACAACTGACTGAACATGATCAGGAGGTATTTTCATTTTGTCCTCCATTCACGGGAACACATGTAGAACCAAACTCCTTCAGTACTGGGTGGCCAGGCCCTCACCCCTCCAGCAGGCAGCAGGGCAGGGCTGTAGCCTGCAGAAGTCAAACTATGAGGCCAAACAACCAGGCCACAACCACCTACCCTGACCCAAAAAGGGTTTGGGAAGCTTGCTCCACACTCACCACAGCAGAGCTTCTCTACTGTAATCCCAGCACTCTGGGAGGCTGAGACGGGTGGATCACCTAGGGTCAGGAGTTCGAGACCAGCCTGACGAATATGGTGAAACCCAGTCTCTACTAAAAACACAAAAATTAGCCGAGTGTGGTGGCGCACGCTTGTAATCCTAGCTACTCAGGAGGCTGAGGCAGGAGAATCACTGGAACCTGGGAGGCAGAGGTTGCGGTGAGCCAAGAGCACGCCATTGCATTCCAGCCTGGGCAACAAGAGCGAAACTCTGTCTTAAAAAAGAAAAGAAAAAAAGATCTGAAACAAGTCTCCATGTTCTCATGTATGAAATGGGGTATACCGAACCATCTAAGCCTGCCTACTGACCTTACTTGTCTCTCGTGAGACCCAAAACGCAGTTGCTACATATTAAAATTAAGCAAATGAGTCATTCCCTCATCCAACTTCGCTGGCCAGCCAACTAGTTTCGGAGATCCCTTAGAGTCCTACTGAAAATCACATGCAACAACCATCCTAGCCCCAGCCAGGTCCCGGGGTCATCCAATTCCTCTTAGGCCCTCACCACCTGCCAGCCCTGACCTCAGAGCAGCTGTGAATCTGCCCAACCACAGGGTGGACCTTGTGAGGTCACATTTCCCACTCCCCCAGGTGGGACCCACTGAGGCAGTCAACCCTATGTCCAGCTGGGCGAGGAATGAGTTCAACCGCACAAAGCACACACGCCTCAAAACAAACACGAGTGAAAAACCCAAAGGGAGACTCACTATCCCAGAGAAGGCTGTGTGGGCCAAGGCCAAAGCTCCCGCAGCCCTGAGCATCGGAGGTGCCTCATGTCTTTCGAACGTGCCCAGTCCCTCCTGCAGGAGGAAAATCGCCCAGGGCCTTCTGAGCAAGCTGACCACCTCGTTTTGGAACATCTCAGAGTATCAAAGCCACAGTGAGAGATTATGCCTCCCTTCAGAGGGAGGGGAGAGGACTGCACAGCTGAAGATGTCAAAGGTTCCTCTAGCAGCCAGCCTGTGCGGTTTCGAAGCCAATTAGAAGCTGTATGATAAGGGAGAGGTCGCTGGCTGCTGGCTCCCTTTAAATCCCCGTTTCCTCCGCCTGCAGGATGGTTTGGAGGAAGAGGCATAATGCCTGACACAGGGCATGCACTCAGTAAATGGTGCCGTTAGCCCACCATGGTTGGGCCCCTTCGGACACCCCCCACCCCGAACCCACCGAGCCCTCCCCAATGATCCCACAGTCCATTTCACTGGACGTTGCCATTTTGAGATCTCTCTCTGGGGGTGTGGGAGACTCAGGGCAGAGAAGGAACAAAAAACCCAAGAAAGGAAAAAGAGAATTATTCAAGCATTTCCTTCCCTATTCTGCTTTGACCGTCTGCTGTCTTATACAGGTGGTACTTGTTCTAGTTAAGTGAACAGTGAACTTCTAAAGATAAGAAACCACTGCTTTCTTCTCACCCAGAGGCTCAGCTCCCACGGCCCTCTAGCCAAGAGGTGCTGGTCTCGCTCCACCTAGGTCTTCCTGGACTGAGGAGTATGGTTCTGTTCTTCCAGAAATGAAAAAGACCCAACTAGGAGCCAGGCAACATGGCTCCTGCCTGTAATCCCAGCTACTCAGGAGGCTGAAATGGGGGGATGGCCTGTGCCCCGTTCGAAGCTGCAGTGAGCTATGATCGTGGCATCACACTTCAGCCTGGGCAACATGGCAAGATCCTGTCTGTCGTTCAACATAAAAATAAAAATAAAATACCTGACTAAATGTGACCCCATTTATAAATATGGAGCTAAAAGAGCAAGTTCCACCCAAAAGGAAAGTGATCAAAGATTGTGAAAACCATGGTCTGCACCTGAGGCAGGTTCCGGATCTCACAGGTCAATCTCACTCTGTGGGGTTCATTCTTTCTCATAAAGCAGCCTGCCAGCTACAATTCAATACTTTTATAAGACTTTTCATATTATCAGAATTACAAATCAAAAGAAAACCTTTATCAGACTTAGGCCTGATTTCAGGACTGGAAAATATGGTTATCTATGTTTTTTGGGTCTTACATTTCAGGAAGTCTTGTTCTACTCTGTACAACAGCCTCCTAATCAATCACTCTTCCTTCCCAGCCCCAACCCCAGCTCGCTCTCTTACTCTCTCTCTGTCTCTCTCTCTCTCTCTCTCTCTCTCTCTCTCTCTCTCTCACACACACACACACACCCCTACACACACGCAAAAGAGAGTCAGAACCCAGGGCCACAGATTTGTAATGCGGCCTTGTAAATGTCTCCAATGTTCTAAACCGCTATACTCTAATACTAAATACCCACCCCTCTAGCTTCAAGACACAGCACTGTTTTGGTTTGGAAAAGCAGAGGGGAGGAAGGGATTTCCAATCATTGGCAGAACATCAATTTCTAGTAAATTTGCTAATTAGTCATGTAACTCAAAATATAATTTTCCAAACTCAAAAGACAGAAGGGAAAGAGAGGGAAAATACAAGACGTGCTTTCCTTGTCACACGGGAGCACCAGAAAATCTTTACCTGGATTGCCCCAAAATGAAAAACCCCATTGGTTCAAACATTAGAAAAATACACCACGTGCTGGCCCCAGCGGAGCAGCAATTCAGGACACAGAGTGTTCTATTCATGAGCAAAACATAAGAGAGATGTTTTCTTTGACTATTCAGAGCCTCAGTCATGTCCTACTGGGCAAATAAAATTCATATGACCAAAAAGACACCGAAGAGACTCCTTATAACGTAACTCCTCATTGCTACAACAGCCTACCCAGCTGTCCTGTGTCCTTCACAAAAGGTGAACTCGGTCTAATGAGGATATCAGATTCTGAACTATTCAAAGAGATTGTATCTTTATTGATTCAATAAACAAGTACACCTTGGCCTTTATTTGAGAAGGAAAAGGCTTTCTCTTTCTCTCTCTCTCTTTCTCTCTCTCTCTCTCTCTCTCTCTCCCTCCATCCCCCACCCCGCCCCCTCCAGAGTTGGGCAACTGGGAACCTTCCAGGGCCCAGGCACCTAAAATTTTGTTTAAAATATTGTCAGGCCGGGTGCGGTGGCTCATGCCTATAATCCCAACACTTTGGGAAGCTAAGTCAGGCCAATCGCTTGAGCTCAGGAATTTGAGACCATGGCAAAACCCCATCTCTACAAAAAATACAAAAATCAGCCACATGTGGTAGCATGTGCCTGTGGTCCCAGCTCCCCAGGAGGCTAAGGTGGGAGGATTGCTAGAATCCGGGAGGTTGAAGCTATAGTGAGCCGTGATTGTGCCACTGCACTCCAGCCTGGGTGACAAAGCAAGACCCTGACTCAAAAAAAAAATTAAAACAAAATAAAAGGTTGTCATCATATGTCCCTGAGTCTCAGGGATAAAACCTTTCAGCTTTCAGTCCTGAATGTGCCTCGTAATGCTCAGAAGCCACAGTAGCCACAGTCGACACTGGTGAGACTTCTCATCTGAGAAACAAAGCCCTGGTCTCTTTATCTCTGTGATGAAGTTTGTAACAATGCTACGTGTCTGGGAGTTCTACATTGGTGAACAATAAATAAACTGTGTAACACACATGGAATGCATGCACACAGTAGGCCTTCAATGAGTAGCAGTACGTAGGAGAGTTATTAGTCAAACCCGGGAATGATCAATGAACAGAAATGCTCAGCCTTCTACCTCCCTGCGTTTTCACACGAGTCCTCTGTTCCACACACAGTACCTGAGCCCCTACTATGTACTAGGCGCTGAGTTGGGAGGTATGGAAATGAAGACATGATGCCTGCCCTCAAGAGGTGAAGGATCTAGTCGGGAGGGAAAGAGAGACAAAACCCAGCACAGTGAGCTGAGTGACAGAGAAAGAGGATGGATTCACGGTGGCCTAGACTGCCATGAATTTCCTGAAGCGGCCAACAGGAACTAGCCGGGTGAAGGAGGAGACCGGGGTGACACTAATGAAGGGTGCACCCAGCCTAAAAAGTCCGTAAAAGAGAGGGCAGTGCACATGTGCAGGACAATCCAGAGCTCTCCACAGCTGCAGAGAACAGAGGAAAAGAACGTAAGAGGCCGCAGTGGCTCATGCCTGTAATCCCAACACTTCGGGAGTCTGAAGTGGGCAGATCCCTTGAGGTCAAGAGTTCGAGAGCAGCCTGGCCAACATGGTGAAATTCCATCTCTACTAAATTTTCAAAAATTAGCCAGGTGTGGTGGCAGGCACCTGTAATCCCAGCTACTTGGAAGGCTGAGGGAAGAGAAATGCTTGAACCCAGGAGACGGAGGTTGCAGTAAACCAAGAGCAAGACTCTGTCTCAAAAAAAAAAACAAAAAAAAAAACATAAGAGAAGCTGGAAAGATGAGCAGCCACCTGGCCTATCACCCTAAGGGCAACAAGGAGCCAAAAAAATAATTTTTGACAGTAGAATGGCACAGCCGGATCTGCACTTTGGAAACAACTCTGCTTAGTGGCAGGGGTGTGGAAAATAAATTTGTGGAGGCTGCAAAAAAGCAAAGATGAGCAAAACATATGGAATCCCTGTCAAAGCTGTGTACGTAAGCAGACTAGCCAAATTTGGGCTCTGGGGAAAGAATTTCTTTTACTCCCAGTAAATGTTTACATTTCACTAGGTGTGCACGCATGTGCACACACGTACACGCACACACACACACAGCATCCTGAGGGCCCTGTGATGGAGTTCCCGGTGCTCTGCCTTGTTTAGCAAAGCCTGTGCTACCTGGGAACTTCAGTAAGAAGTAACACCTGCCTGCAATTTGTCTCCAAAGAAAACAAATCTGAGACTTGGAACTCGGAGACGCTCGGGGACAGGATGCATTGGTAATGTCAAAAAAGGGCAAGAGCCGTCGGGCGAGGTGGCTCACACCTGTAATCCCAGCACTCTGGGAGGCCAAGCTGGGTGGATCACCTAAGGTCGGGAGTTCAAGACCAGCCTGGGCAACATGGTGAAACCACATCTCTAATAAAAATGCAAAAATTAGCCGGGCATGGTGGTGCGCGCCTGTAATCCCAACTACTCAGGAGGCTGAGGCAGGAGAATCACTTGAACCTGGGAGGCGGAGGTTACAGTGAGCCGATATTGCACCACTGCACTCCAGCCTGGATGACAAGAGCAAAACTCTGTCTCATAAAAGGTTGGGGGGAGGGGCAAAAGGGAGACTGGGGGGACACTTACCTATTACTGTCAGACTTGACAGTTGTAGCCCTAAAGCCCCAGCCAGTGTCTCAATAAAGCTTCAAAAATAAGAGGGGTGAGAGGAGAAACAGAATTAAGACACCGGTAAAAACAGGTAAATTAGCCACAGTGAAACCCACAGAGACCATGCCCAGTAGAGAAAAAGAAATGGTGTTATCCAGAAAGAGAAAAGAGACAGGAAAGGAGTGGGGAAGATTCAGGGTGAATTCAGTAAGTCAATATAGGCCACACATGTGTGCATACACACACACAGACACACACCAAAGTGTTGTATTTGGCCAAAGTTATATGGTGTATGTACTATTGAACGAGACAGACCTAAATTTAACTCCGAGCACTGCTCCTTACTCTATGACTTTGTTTCAGCCAGCTGTTTTTTTTATTTAACCTCTCTGAGTAGCAGGTTTTGTCACTGTCTGAATAACCAAACCCTATCTCATGGGTAGATATAAGGATTAAAGAAATAGTATGCATAAGGCAGTTAGCACACAGCAAGTGCTAACTGAAGGCTATTATCAGTAGTCCTTTTTTTTTTTTTTTTTTTTTTTTTTTTTTGAGACAGAGTCTTGCTCTGTCACCCAGGCTGGAGTGCAGTGGTGCGATCTCAGCTCACTGCAACCTCCGCCTCCCAGGTTCAAGCCATTCTCCTGCCTCAGCCTCCCAAGTAGCTGGGGACTATAGGCACCCACCATCACACCCAGCTAATTTTTGTATTTTGGGTAGAGACGGGGTTTTACCATGTTGGCCAGGCTGGTCTCAAACTCCTGACCTCAAGTGATCCACCTGCCTTGGCCTCCCAAAGTTCTGGGATTACAGGCTTGAGCCACCGTACCCAGCCAGTCTTTTTTTATGTTAGCATAAAGTGACAGCAAGTTTATTAGGAAAGTAAAGGGATAAAGAACAACTACTCCATGGGCAGAGCCACCTATTATCAGTATTCTTACAGAGGAAACCATCATGTAATTGATCAGAAAAAAAAACTCAGCAGCAAGGCTGTCCTCTCCAGTGATGCTAAATGGAGGAAAACAGATTCTGTGTCTCATGCAGTAACCTGAGGTCAGCATAGAAACTGCCAAGGGGAACAACTTCACTGCCACACTCTTGTCAAGACCTGTCACCATTGGAAGTATTAAGTTACACCATGAACACTTGTTCAGCAAGCATTTACTGAGCACTTACTACGTGCAAGTCAACGTGAGAGCCTACCCTGCAGGAATGGCAGCCTGAGACCAGCTCTTGTCTTCAAGTAGATGAATCAAAAGACAGGTACACAAATAACTGTAATACCAGGCAGAAAACCGCTCCACACAGCAGACACGGAGAGCAGTAGACCAAGAGGCCAAACCGTACAGAGCATGCAAAATGATAAAGCAAAGGAGGATGATCTGAACTGAGCCTTGAAAAGTGGGTGGAATTTTGCAATGTGGAGGAAAGAGGAAGGCACACCAAGCAGAGACAAGGGCACACGTGGACC
Source organism: Saimiri boliviensis (assembly GCF_048565385.1). NCBI lineage: Eukaryota > Metazoa > Chordata > Mammalia > Primates > Cebidae > Saimiri > Saimiri boliviensis. Next base: position 115,766,969 of record NC_133454.1, on the reverse strand, counting down.
CACGGAGGCCAGGAAGAACAGGAAGTGAAAAGGAGACAGCAGGTGTGGGGCCAGCCTGAATGGGGCTGAAAAACTAGGTGTGCTGATTTTTTGGGGGAGAGGGGGAACAGAGTTTTGCTCTTGTTGCCCAAGCTAGAGTGCAGTGGCGCGATCTTGGCTCACTGCAACCTTCAAATCCCGGGTTCAAGCGATTCTCCTGCCCCAGCCTCCCGGAGTAACTGGGATTACAAGTGCTTATCAACACACCCACCTAATTTTTTTGTATTTTTAGTAGAGACGGGGTTTCACCATATTGGCCAGGCTGGTCTTAAACTCCTGGCCTCAAGTGATCTGCCCACCTCGGCCTCTCAAAAGTGTTGGGATTACAAGCGTGAGCCACCGCGCCTGGCCATGTGTGGACTTTAATTCTAGCACAGTAACAGTCCATATGCTGCTTATTCCACAGGATTATCAGGAGGTATTCTGTGGGACATACTGGCTTCCAGCAGACTCAAATAGGCTTCCTGACCATAGTACTTCTCTGAGCCTTGGAATGCTGTAAGTGCTTTGAGAATCTCATTATGAAGCTTTTCCCAGTTTGTTTGACCAAGAACCACCCGCCACCCATCCACCTCCTATTAAATCCTGGTTCTGACAGAATACATAATTTGGAAAAGACTCCTGTGTCGATCAACATTCTGCTTCAGAAAGTCTCTTTTATATATCAGAAATATAGAAAGCATATTACTATATTGCCTAAACTAATAACTGATATTTCCAAATAGGAACTCTGAGGCACTCTGCAAAAGTTCTGAATCGGGCAGATTAAATTACACTCAACATGGCCTCCAAACTATGTTTTACTCATTCAAGTGTAACTTGCTTCAACAATATGATGTTGCCTAACACGTGATATTTGCATGTGCAAACAGATGACAGCCTGTGCTCATGTCAGGTAACGCAGATGACGCTGACACAAGCTGACTTACCTGGTGCCGCTCCAGAGAATGGTGAGCCACTGCCAAGTTAAAAAAAGAAAAAGAAGACATAGAATTCTAGAGCAAACCACCCTGGACTACCCAGGTCAGAAGCAGCTCACCAATGTAGAGCAGTATAAGCATGGTTTCTCTGGGAGATTTCTAGAATTCTGACAGGTAACAAAGACACCAGTACAGAGAACTCACACCAGTACAAAGAGCGCTAGATTTGAAGGCAGACCGATCTGGCTTTAAATCCTCACTTTCCCTTATCCTCTCAGTGAACTCATTTCTAGGAATCTCTCCTAGGCTAATTGCTAAAATACATGACTTACAACAGCAAAAGAAGAAAAAAAACAGGACTCGACCTAAACATCCAGAAATGGCAAAGTAATAATATGTATATACGATATGCTACAAGACCACTAAAAAAATCACTTTTCAAAAAAATCTTAGAAGATATTAATAATTACATTTACAACCTATGTAACATTAAAAGAGATTTTTTTTAAAAATGACTTTAGACCTGATACTAGTGACATGAAATTTACAGGAAAAGAAATGAGAGGAAGGAATGCAAGAAGCGGACAGTCAAGAGCGACTCAAAAAGAGCAGAGGGCTGGAAACGTTGCAATTAAAACACAGCAGAGGAGTCCATGGCATGCAACCCAAGAGGGCCTGCCTCGGCTCTGGGACAGACTCCCTTGGAGGCTGTGCCGAGAATGCCAAGAAGGGGCCGAACAGAGATAGACTCTTCTATCTGTTTCAGCCGAGATGTAGGTCAGTGTGTCATTTCTTCAAAGAGGTGAGTCAGGATCAGAGGAGACGAGGATTCAAAGGCAGAAGAGACAAGAGCTAAATTAAAGAGGCCCCTCTAGAGAGTCTGGCACTCCCCTAAGACTTCAATCTGCATGCTATTTTTACCCAGCTATTGACTGAGAAGAATGCACTATTAAGTAGACCGGGTCTCCCCCTCTCCTACTGTCCTATAAATTGGTCCTGTGTTTCCCGACCCCAAATGGGGTAGTAACTCATGAAGAACAAAATGCCAGTAGTACAGATTTAGAACATGGGTTAAAAACTATTCTGATCAAACCCCCAGCCAGAACCCTGAAGAGGAAGACAGAGGGGGGAAGAAAGCAATAGGCTTACTCTCCCTACAACTTAATTCCATGCTCTAATTCAGAGCAGTATAATTAACCCCGAGTTTCACTGCTAACACTGAAGTTTTTCAGCCTGATGAGAATATCATTTAGTATCCTGCAATCGCCAATAATAGCAATATGACACAATGGTGCCTATTGAGCTCTAATCAGGGCACATAGTCATTTACATAGAACATTTTCTGTGACTCTCTGTAATACAACGCCACAAAGACTCAATTGAGACACAAGTCTCCCTTTCCCATAAACTAAAAAGAAAAAAAAAGGAGAAGAAAGAAAAAAAAAAAGAAAAGAAAGAAACCACAATTTCCTTTCCAGGAGAGCGCAGACGGTCCCCACCCTTCCCGGGGGCTCACCAGGCCCAGGCTCTTCTCACTAGAAACAGCTCATCCTGACACTTACAGGAAACTCGACCCTTGCACATTACCGTGTGTGTGCATCTGCCCAATCTCTACTCATAAGAAAAGGAGATCCGCAGTAGCTTTAGGAAAGCCGTGGGATTAAAACGGAGCAAGGGACGTGGAGGGGCTCAGCTGGATTAACAGCTTTCAAAGCCAAGCTCCAACTCTGCTGGCCTCCCTGGGGTGGCTCATGTGGCCTCACCGTCAGGCCTGGAGAAACAGGGGCCACTGTCCAGTCATGACACAACTGGGTGCCATGGGCCACAAAGTGAGTCTGAAAGGAGGTAGCCAGGTGCCACGAGTCACCAGGGAAGGAACATGTGACGGGCTTGCAGGACGGCCACTGTGCTGAGGAAAGAGCAGGATTTGGAAGCCAGACAAACTCGAGTTTGAATTCTGGCTCCACTCCTTAGCTTTGGACTTCAGCAAGTTACTCAACTCCTCTGAGCCTTCATTTCCTCCTCTGTAAAATGGCCTTTTAATATCTTGCAGGGAGGAAGATTCTAAATTCATGTATCTGAAATACACGACACAGTGCCTAGCATATAAAGCACAACAATGACCAGTATGGCCATCGCCATTGCTCTTCAGTAAAGATTGGTGGGGAAACAGACAGGCCTTGGAGTGTTATGGTAAAGAGTCTAGACCCTGACGCCAGGCTCCCCTGGTTCAAATCGTAGCTCCACTGCTTGTCAGTCGGGTGGTCTTATTTAACTGTCTATGCCTGTTTTCTTGCCTGCGAAATGAGCAAAATAATAGTACCTACTCCTAGGGCTGTGTGACGGTTAAATGAGTAATATGGACAAACCTTTATACAGTACCTACGTGTGAGTGCAATAGAGCACCAGGCACTATTCTAATGATTTACTATACAAATAAAAATAAGATGAATCAATAAAGGACCTGGGGAATAGGAATATCCTTTAATACAATCATAACAACAGTTACTATATTACGCTTTCATAGCCACAATGTTATTTAATCTTCTAACTGAAACTCAAGAAAAACAGAATCCAGTGATGTTCGATTGAGACCTCAATTCTAAGAAAGGCCTCAGAGCCCTCCTTTCTTAAAGGTTTCCTTTAAGATAAAAGAAAAAAAAAAAAAAAGGCCCTGTTTAAAGGGAATCACTAAATGAATAACTGCTTTTTCTTTTTCTAGCTCAAGTCTTTGCCCATCCAGCCAAGTTCTTCGCAACACAGCACACCCTCCTCATGTGCCATCTTGAGAGGATGGTCAGTGCGAAGGCCAGAGCCAACGTCTAGCACCAAAGCAGGATGGGCCAAAGGACAGGAAAAGAGAGACTCGGACCAAGGTTACACGTTGCTCTCCGCCCATGTGAGAAGGATTCCACTCAGCAACTGTTAACAGCGTCAGCACTCCGAGTTCACACCAGAAGCTCTTGTTAAGTTCCTGTTCCTCACATGCCAGTTTGCTTTGGAAAGAAGCCTTTTAGGAAGTAACACATTTGCTGAATAGTCAGCTGGTTACTACAGGTCAAACACTCTGTATCTGCTAATTCAATGCAATCCCAAAAGGTCCACAAAGACTTCAGGTGGGGACCAGGCCCAGTGGCTCATGCCTGTAATCCCAGCATTTTGGGAGCCCAAGGTGGGCGGATCGATCACAAGGTCAGGAGTTCGAGACCAGTCTGGCCAACATGGTGAAACCCCATCTCTACTAAAAATACAAAGATTAGCCAGCCATGGTGGCGCACGCCTGTAATCCCAGCTACTCAGGAGGCTGAGGCAGGAGAATCGCTTGAACCCAGGAAGCAGAAGTTGCAGTGAGTAGAGATCGTGCCACTGACTCCAGCCTGGGTGACAAAGTGGGACTCCACATCAAAAAAGGACCTCGGGTAGATGTCTTCCTTGTTCCCCTATCTTGTGGGGTCCAAACAGTTCCTCCTCGCCCTGCTTCAAAATCTGCAAATCCCTTGAAGGGCCGTCATCATGGGTATCACCAACCATCACAGCTATCAAGGACAGATCTCGAGTACAGGCTACCTCCCTCTCCACTGCTACCTGTCTCGTCATTCTGAGGGATTTCCACACCTACGCAGTTAATCCATCCCATAGCCAGGTTTGGGGCAACCCAGTGGCTTGTCCTTGGTCATTCTGCCCAGATACAGGTAAGTCGCCAACAAGATGAACAGGTACTTGTGATCCCAGGAGCATTCGCTGAGCCTGGACACGTGCACCACCTGGCCAGTCCCACACTCTCACATGACGGTGATCTCACCCCTTCCCATGGCTTCAAAAAGCTGATTTCTCTCAAACTTAAGAGTTGTAGCCTTCACATCCTCCCTGAACTCCAGGCTCCTGTTTCCTGCAGACGGCTCAGCATCTCCAAGTAGATGTCTAATAGGTATCCCAAGCTCAGACTCCAAAATCCACCCCGCTCCACTCCCCCAGCTCATTCCACTTCCTGCCAAGCTGGTCCTTGTTATTTCAGAAAGATGCCAGTGAGCCTTCCAGGCCTTGGCATCAGCTACTTCCTATGACCCCACCAGAAGGGGCTTTCCTTGGGAAACAGCACCCATCCCCTCAACACGCTGTATTCCCTAACCCTGTGTCACTTCTTTTTTTTCTTTTGTTTTGTTTTTGAGACAGTCTCGCTCTGTCGCCCAGGATGGAGTGCAGTGGTGTGATCTTGGCTCACTGCAACCTCCGCCTCTTGAGTTCAAGCGATTCTCTTGCCTCAGCCTCCCGAGTAGCTAGAATTACAGGCACCTGCCACTCTGCCTGGCTATTTGTAATTTTTAGTAGAGATGGGTTTTCACCATCCTGGCCAGGCTGGTCTTGAACTCCTGACCTCGTGATCCACCCGCCTCAGCCTCCCAAAGTGCTGGGATTATAGGCATGAGCCACCGCGCCCAGCCTTCTATGACACTTCTCTCACAGCCCTGAAGTCTACCTGATATTATACTTTTTTTTTTTTTAATAGAGATGGGGTCTCACTATGTTACCCAAGCTGACCTTGAATTCCTCGGCTCAAGTGATCTCTCCACCTCGATCTCCCAAAGTACTAAGATTACAGGCATGAGCCACTGCACCCAGCCTATACTTTTGTTTCTATATTTGTCTTTCTTCCACCTAATGTAAGCTCCATGAAAGAGGGAACTTGGTCTGTTTTGGGGCATATCCCCAGTGTTTGACACAAAGTAGGTGTTAAATAAACCAGCATGCTGAATGAATGAATTCAATTTGCTAATTAAATAAAGCCAAGGTAGCAAAGAGAGGGTCAGCAAACAAAATCACATCTGAGGCCTAACTTGAACGTTCTTAACAAGTATTGCAGCCCAACTGGGAAGTCCTCGGCGGGTCCGCAGCTGTCAGGGTTGCTTTAGGATTCTCAGCTTCTCGCTTCTCTCTTCCCCTACTGATGTTGTGTTTCATAAGATTTTGAAACCAATGGTATACTGAAGTCCAGAGCTGAGGGACAAGAATTTCACAGAAAAGGGAACTAGGCTACAGGAAGCATCCTGGCAGAGGGGCAGGAAAGGACACTCTGAGAACTGAGTCACCCTCTGCCACCGGCCCCGTCTAGCCAGCTGGATAGGGCAACAACAGCGGCAGTGGTCACTCATTGAGCCTGGACACAGCACTGGGCAGCGGGCTGGCTACCGCCTGCAGTTACTTCATTTCATCCTCATCAACCCCATGATTCAGTCACAGGGACACTGCCTTTAACATGGGGCTAAGTTCTAACATTGACGGGGGTGGGGAGGGTGCATTAGCAAAATAACCCTTGAAATGTACCAACGTAAGTATTCATTGGCAAAGGACACACCATCCCCCCAGCCCCGACACTGGAACAAGTAAAATAACGGGTTAGTGGCTTGCATTCAGGAGCCAGGCTGTATGGAAATTACATCCTTAAGTCACACTCTCCATAGCAGAATAAGCACACCAGGAGAGGCATCAGGAAACCAACAAGAAAGGCCAGGTGCGTGCTGCCAACCCTGCTTTCCCTCTGAGGCAGTTCTGTACATACAGCAGTAAGGAGCAGAGCCAGGATCCAACCCTGTGTGTCGGGGCAGACTCAGGCTGGACCACACAGGCCTTTTCATCCAAGAGCTTCATCCCACGACGTGATCCCAGTCCATCTTACATGACCCCCATCTGACATGGGTGCTTCCCACGTGCGTGTTGGAAGCACCTCAGCCACATAAAGTTTTCATCATCTGGACCACGATTCAGAGTCCAGCAGGGCCTTCCTCACCACCAACTTGGCTGAGCCTCGCTGCAGTCCCATAAGGCTTGTCATTCCGCATCTTACTGATGTGGAAAGCTCAGAAAGCTAAGAGACTTGACCGAGTCCCAGAAGAGGACAGACCAGGGTTGACCCCGGTCTTCTGACACCAGGGTCTGGGCTCCTTCTACAAGCCAACAGAATTTACCTTCTGCTCCTGTGCTAGCTGACCTTTGGCTCTGCTTTTCCAGGTTTCTTGTCTTCAGTCTACCATTTATTTAAAAAAAAAAAAAAAATGAAGCTAGGAATCTATTCACCAAGAATCTACAGGCAATGGTCACCACACAGAACATTTAGGTGGCTCTTTGGTTAGAGGTGAGCAGAGGAGTAGAAAAGGTAACCAGTTTACAAAGCTCTACGATCTATTTCAGTACTTTGAAAACCCTGCTTGCTGCCCATATCCACAACATCCAGTCTCTTCCTCCGCCTTAGTAAAAGAACCCTTGTTGTGAATTTTATATATTGTATCTGAGACTAAGAGACTACACTCCTCAGCCTCCCTGGCAGCTTGGTGTGTGCATCTGACTAAGTTATGACCAATGAGATAAGCAGAAGCACTTCATGGAACTTCCCAGGAATACTGCTCAGAGAGAGCTGATGCAGCAGGAAAGGCCTCTTCTTTTTTTTTTTTTTTTTTTTAGACAGAGTCTCCCTCTGTCACCAGGCTGAAGTGCAATGGCACAATCTCGGCTTACTGCAACTTCCACTTCCCAGGTTCAAGAGATCTTCCTGCCTCAGCCCCCCAAGTAGCTAGGATTACAGGCACACACAACCATGCCCAGCTAATATTTGTATTTTTAGTAGAGACGGGATTTCACCATGTTAGCCAGGCTGGTCTCGAACTCCTGACTTCAGGTGATCCACCGTGCTGGGCTGAAAGGCCTCCTCTTGACCTGTGCCTTTCCTCCTTCTGCCAACAAATGGCTCATGCAAGGGGACTGGAGCCCCAGCAGCTATCCTGGACTGTGAGGTGACCTAGATCATGAAAGCCAATGTGTAGACGGGTAGAAGATGACAGCCTCTAAGAGCCCTAAACTACTACCTCTAACTTACTTTATGTGAGAGAGAAATAAAACTTTCCCTCATTTAAGCCTCTGTTAACTGACTATAAATCTGATTTGTTGCTGTTGTTATATGCAGCTAAAGCTAATCCTAAGTAACATAAGCCCAAAACCAAAATAAAACACCAGCATGACCCTGCCCCATATCTTAATCCCAACCAACTCCATAAAAAACATCTGTCCAGATAAAAATCCAACATTCCTACAAATTAATCTGTTTTACATTTGAATGTCCAGAACTTCTTACACTATCATCTCTATCACTGGCTCCAGAGAACATGCAATCAAGATACTATGCCTTTTTCTAATTAAGAGAAACATTTCCCTTACAGGAGGCACTCATCAGGGGCCTTTGTGAGTCCGGTGGTGGGAGGGTGTGGAAAGCAGGCTGAAGTTCCTGCGTGGAAGGAAGGAAGCCAAGAAAACAGTACTGTTCCTCTTTATTATTTTCCTTCTTTCTCTTATGCAGCTAAAGATATGTTTATCAAATACAAACCGTGCCGACCCACTATAGCCTTCAAGCAGGAAAGAGATTCAGTCTATCCTCCTCAAAAAACCCCATAAATCTAACCTTAGTGCTTTTACTATAATTACAAAAAGGACTGCTAAAGAAATCCTATATACACAAAAAAAGAAGAAAAAAGTTCTATGAGCACCCCTTATATATGCATAGGGTTTGGAGAATTTCATACCAACTCACTTAATCCACATTAAACAAAACAACGATAATACGAGTTCAGTTTGTTTCTTTTTGTTTTTTGTCTTTGTTTTTGAGACGGAGTCTTGTTCTGTTACCCAGGCTGGAGTGCAGTGGCACAATCTCAGCTCACTGCAACCTCTGCCTCCTGGGTTCAAGCAATTCTGTCTCAGCCTCCCGAGTAGCATGCCTGGGTTCCCCTTGGAGCAAATAATCACGCTGATAATAACTATAATGACAACAACGATTAATAATGGCTGACATCTACGTAGCATGTATTATATGCCCAGTATTAACCTTAAAAAAATAAAAGGCACATGCCACCACACTCGGCTAATTTTTCGTATTTTTAGTAGAGACAAGGTTTCACCATGTTGGCCAGGATGGTCTCGATCTCCCAACCTCGTGATCTGCCTACTTCAGCCTCCCAAAGTGCTGGGATTACAGGCATGAACCACCGCGCCCAGCCAGCAGTTAACTTTTATTACTGTCCTGTAACATACAAAAGATGTGAGTTTGGAGAGGTTAAAGGATTTGTTGTAGGGCACATGACTAGTGAGACATGGTCACATGACTAGTGAGACATTCTTCCCATTAAAGGAATTGGAAGGGAAGAGAGAAAAGGGAACAAGTAATTTTCCCTGTTTTCCTTCAGCCTTTCTGTATAATGTAAATTTTATGCAACATGTATATGCATTACTTTGATAATTTCATTTTTCCCTCTAACAAAATAATAAATGGCTCTGAAAAAGGAAAAGTAATTGGCTTTTCGTGGTCTGAAAAGGGAAAAGTAATTGAACCAATACACAGTGACATCAAAAGGGCTAAGCAACGAACTCAGGTGTGAGAGGCTGGCCTGACCCAAGAAGATGGGCCCACATCCTCCAGGCTGGAAGGACCACGCCCACTGAGCAGCTCTCAGCAGGGGGCCCGCACCCCACACAGCAGGCCCAGAGCCAATGCTGTGCTCAAAGCCACCGCACGACACAGGGACGGCCTGTGTCACACAACACATACTACCAGAAAATGATCTGAAGGCATATAGTGACCATTTAAAACTTTACTTTAGATTCACTTCCAAACCACCTTTCATTTTCAGGGGTCCTAATTTGTAGCTTTAACCTCCTTCTCCACTGTGGATCTAAACGAGGGCTGCAAACTGGTGGGCTGCAGGCTGAGTCAGGCTTGCAGATGTGTTTGGTTCACCCACACAAGGTTTTATTTATTTATTTATTTGTTTGTTTGTTTGAGATGGAATTTCACTCTTGTTGCCCAGGCTAGAGTGTAGTGGCACAATCTCAGCTCACTGCAACCTCCGCCTCCCACGTTCAAGCGATTCTCCTGCCTCAGCCTCCTAAGTAACTGGGACTACAGGTGCCCACCACCACACTAGGCTAATTTTTGTATTTTTCGTAGAGACGGGGTCTAGCTCTGTTGCCCAGGCTGGAGTGCAGTGGCAAGATCTCAGCTTACCATATTGGCCAGGCTGGTCTTGAACTCCTGACCTCAGGTGATCCACCCACCTCGGCCTCCCAAAGTGCTGGGATTACAGGCGGAAGCCACCTTGCCTGGCCCACACAAGATTTTAAAACAAATCTAAGCCTTCTTTAGCAATGAACAGATTTCCCACGAAATGCCAAGATCTCCAGAATTCCCAAAGAACCGGATGATGGGCTACAGTGGGTCCACATTCTCCGCTGGCCATGAGGAGAGAGGACAGTGTGAATTAGGGGGCAGGCAGTGCTCAGCAACCAGGCCACTCTTTAGCCCTGCGTCTCCACTGTCAGAGAAACATCTTTCAGTGTCCATGCCTCTGTGAAAAGCACAAAATACAACGATAAACCAAGAGGACCTTATGTTTCAAGAAAGGTGAGGCCACTTATGGCTCAGTCGTAAGCAAAGATATTTCCTTTATATATAACATGCAAGCCCCATGGAACTGCGAAGAAATACTGTCAACACTGGATGCCTCTTTCTTTCACTAGGGAAACCTCCTTCTCTACTCACTGCCTGGACAGACCCTGGATGATGCAAACTTGGGACCTAAGAGCTCTCCAAAGAAGAGCTTCGTGGGGAAAAAGAAAACCTGACAATGCTGCAGGCTTCCCTGGAGGGCAGGCAGCCCCTGCACTTAAGTTTTGTTTGTTTGTTTGTTTGTTTTTAAGACGGAGTCTCACTCTGTTGCCCAGGCTGGAGTACAGCAGCACGATCTCAGCTCACTGCAACCTCTGCCTGCCAGGTTCAAGCGATTCTCCTGCCTCAGCCTCCCAAGGAGCTGAGACTACAGGCATCTGCCACCACCCCAGCTCATTTTTTGTATTTTTAGTAGAGACGGGGTTTCACCGTGCTGGCCAGGCTGGTCTTAAACTCCTGACCTCAGGTGATCCGCCTGCCTTGGCCTCCCAAAGTGCTGAGATTAGAGGCATGAGGCACCATGCCCAGACAACACTGAGGTTTTATTGTGTTGGGAAAAGGAAAGGGATTTAGTTCCACGTTATTAGCAACAACATGGAGATTCTAGCCCCATCCATATCAGGACCAAGTTGTCCATCTTGCCTGGTGCCCTCCCTTTTATGAGAAGACTCTGTATCCCGGGGTTCTTACCCATCCTCAGCCCTTTCTGGCTATATTTTAAGGGTATTCCAAGACCCACCCAAATCAGGCCATTGTCATGGAGCCTCATTTCAAACCTTGAAAAGGGCCCTTTAAAAAAAATCTTCCCTCTCAGGCAAAGGCAATTAAGAATGACACGATGGACTCTGGGGACTCAGCGGGAAAGGGTGGGAAGAGGGTAAGGGATAAAAGGCCACAAACTGGGTTCAGTGTATACTGCTTGGGTGATGGATACACCACAATCTCAAAAATCACCACTGAAGAACTTACTCGTGTAACCAAATACCACCTGTTCCCCAATAACCTATGGAAATAAAAAAAAAATTTAACATATATATATGAAAAAAAAAAGGCCAGGCACAGTGGCTCACACCTGTAATCCCAGCACTTTGAGAGGCCAAGGTGGGCAGATCACAAGGTCAGGAGATCAAGACCAGCCTGACCAACGTGGTGAAACCCCGTCTCTACTAAAAATACAAAAATTAGCCAAGCATACTGATGTGCGCCTGCAGTCCCAGCTATTCAGGAGGCTGAGGCAGAAGAATTGCTTGAACCTGGTAGGCAGAGGTTGCAGTGAGCTGAGATCGCGCCACTGCACTCCAGCCTGGCAACAGAGTAAGACTCTGCTTCAAAAAAAAAAAAAAGAAAGAAAAAGAAAAGTGTCTTCCCTCTCTAAACCCTCCCACTGCAATCCTTGCGGTGGATCGCTGTACACCTTGTGTGTGTGGTGGGGAACAGAGGATGACAAAGGAGCTCACAAACCCACAGTGATGACTACCTGGCGCAACAGAAGCCTCAGTCACATAGGATGTCAGCGCCTAAAGAGACCCCAGCAACCCCTTAAACCGGGGAGAAAGAAACTCCGAGCTTAGGAGTCTCACCCAAAGCTACCCAGCTGGGAAAGGCAGATCCGGCACTAGAACCCGGTTCTCCACTCTCCAGAACTATGGATCTCTGGGTGCAACAGACTCCCTCTGCTCACTCTCCTGGAAGGTGAGCCTCTGCCTGCTCAGAAGCCTTGGAGAACCCAAAGAAGACCTGTCATGGTAAGCAAGAGGTTATACACATCCCGGAAGCCATCCTAGCTGGGGAAAGCATGGAACTGGGTTTCTTTTGTTCTGTTCCTATCTTAGGCTTCTTGTAGGTGTCAAAGACAGAACTAAGATCCCAGCATTCAAGTCAAGCCCCAGTGAGGCTCATGGCCACAGCAAGAAGATGGCAGGATACTGCTTCCCAAGTCAGAGATAGGGTTTTAGGTATTGCCTTGGGCTGAGAGGGAGCTGGATCCAGCTCTACCTGCACCCCTCACACCTGCTGTTCCAGCCAACTGTCCTTTCCCCAGGCTTAACAAAGACCTTAAGCACCTTCCTCATGAGAATCAGTGTTCCATACTCTACTATCAAGTATCTAACAAACTAGGCCTCTGTTGACTGTGCCCTGAGCCAAACACTATGGGGATAAAGTAGCAAGTAAGACTCAACCCTTCCGCAATGACCTCATCTCTCTGTCAAGGAAGACAGACCTATCTCAACAGCTATGTCGTAAGGGTTGTGGTGGAGATGCAGGGTGACTGCTGTAGAAGCTGAAAGAAAGATGTGATTTGTTCCAAATTTACAGAGTTGGGAAGGTAGCTGACTTCAGGGAGAATGTGCCTTTTGTCCAGAGCCTTTTGAAGGACGAGTGGACAGTAGGATTTCCATAATTGGAGGGATGAGCAGCATGGGCGAAATCAGAGAGGGAAGAAAGCACGGCATGTATTGAGAACACCTGGCAGCCGGAGGCAGACGCAGCCTGGGGAGGCTGAAGGGATTCAGGGGGAGGGAACACAGGACTGCTGAGCTGGGGCCACACGTGGGAGCGGAGGCCCATTTAGAGTGCCTAAAGGGCACTTGTAAGCAAGACATGGAAGACCTTGAATGCCAGACAGGGAAATTCGGACCTTTGCTACACCAAGCGGTGGAGAGTCCCTGGAGGTGCAGGAAGGGAAGGAGACAAGGAACAGAAGGCTTTCTTGTAGGCAAAGAACTTGACCTTCGCCTCCTTAATACCAATTTTTGGCACCTGCTCTGCCTGCCCTGCATGTCATGTTCATTTCTGCAGCAATTCCGGTACCTGACCATCTGGATGGTGATTAACACCCACGCTTCTGACCCTACGGCAGGCGTATGTCCCCTGGTGACTTCTGGCATTCACCAGCCCTGCCTCCTGCTCAGAGGCCAGCAGGCCTGATTTTATAGTTGAATTGGTTGCCAACTTTTAAAAATGAGGGGACATCACTTTAAAAACCTGGGTTTTCAGCCGGGCGCAGTGGCTCAAGCCTGTAATCCCAGCACTTTGGGAGGCTGAGGCGGGTGGATCATGAGGTCAGGAGATCGAGACCATCCTGGTCCACATGGTGAAACCCCGTCTCTACTAAAAATACAAAAAATTAGCTGGGCATGGTGGCACGTGCCTGTAATCCCAGCTACTCAGGAGGCTTAGGCAGGAGAATTGCCTGAACCCAGGAGGCGGAGGTTGTGGTGAGCCGAGATCGCGCCATTGCACTCCAGCCTGGGTAACAAGAGCGAAACTCCGTCTCAAAAAAAAAAAAAAAAAAAAACCTGGGTTTTCTGGGGTTGTACTTTTCACATCACAAAAGGCTGACTGGCAGCTGCAGCCTTTGGGTGGAACATGCAACCTCCAGTTTCCAGTGGGGGCACCACTTTTTAATCCCTAAGACTGAGAATCAACTGCAACTGCCTATTTATCATTTCACCAGGCTGCCCGAAAGGCCTCTGAGTTTGCAAGCCACAGCCACATTTAGCTTAGATGTACGGCCCCACTAGATTCCAGGTCCTTCCAGGCCCAGGTGTAACCCCTCTCCTGGATCCCACAGCCTGCCCACAAGATCCAGCACCTCATTTATTCCCATACATACTCAGCCCTGCCAGACGGCCCTGCTGAAAGAAATCAGAAAGTCCCTTAGGGGATTAGGCAGCAAGCCTAGAAGAAATCTAATATACCTTTACTTTCTCTTCTATCACCGAGAGCTCTGTAAACTTGAATCTTCCTGATTCCCTACTGTGTGGCAGGCCTTCTAAGCAGAGCTGAAGAAATGCAGCTGAACGAGACAGGATCTCCGCCTTTGCCAGGCCTGGGGAGCTGGAAAAACTCCAGGTAGCCCTGGCGCAGATGCCACTCAGAATGAATGAAATGACAGCACAGCTCATGCGTGAAACTCAGCAGTCCACAAACATTCTACAACCAAATGTTCAACACTCTCCAGCTAGTCAATGAGGCAGCAGGCACAGAGTTTCAGAACAGAGCTGATGTACAGTGCCTGACGCTCCTTCCCATTAGCAATGGCTGTCTGGGACAGATGCAAGGAAACTGACTCTAAACAGTGAGAGAGACCGAAAAGAAAAGGTTGCTCAGGGTAGAAAAACAGAAAAGAAATATAAGGCCGGGGGCAGTGGCTCATGCCTGTAATCCCAGCACTCTGGAAGGCCAAGGTGGGTGGATCACTTGACGTCAGGAGTTCGAGACCAGCCTGACCAATATGGTGAAACCTGTCTCTACTAAAAATACAAAAATTAGCAGGGTGTGGTGGCACGCACCTGTAGTCTCAGTTACTCAGGAGGCTGAAACAGGAGAATTGCTTGAACCAGGAGGCGGAGGTTGCAATGAGCCGGGATGGCACCACTGCATTCCAGCCTCGGCAACAGAGTGAGACTCCATGTCAAAAAAAAAAAAAGAAAAGAAATGTAAATGTAGTTCCTGTCTTCAATGAGCAAACAGTCTACTTGGGGAACAGAACATGGAACCTTAGAGATGAGTGAAGCCGCTAACTGTAAGTGTGGGAGGAATATGAATACAGATGGGGGTCCAGGTGGGGAGTCTGCTGGATAAGGGGTGCTAGCACTGGGTCTTCCTTTCTTTATATATATTTTTATTTTTTCACTTCCATCTCCTTTTCCTGGTAAGTGAAGGGGTTTCCAAGTGGATTTTTGGACGTTGAGGTAGCCTAGAATGATGCACATAATCAAAATTTTAGTTTTGACCAAAAATGTTTTGGATCTAATAAAAACTGGAATTGAAGAAATAATAAAAGACATTAAGTCCCACTTTAATAGGAATGAAGTTCTAAAACCCAAGGAAAACTCTGACTCAAAAAGCCAAAGATTCAGCCTGAGAATGGTTTTTCCACCTGGCAAGGCAGCTCCTCATTGCTAAGTGATCACACAAATGAATGAAGGGGTGTGCATGTAAGGGAAACTCCTCATGATCATCAGAATGGAAAGAAAAGACAAATGAGATGAGGAAGAGGAAGCAAGAATGGGAACCACTGGCAGGCACCCTCTGGTTTAAGGTCTGGCAAACCCAACAGCTGTTTTGTTCAGGCTGGAGAGACTTACAGCAAACTGAATTTCTACACCCTTAAGACACTCATTTTTCTCTGTTTTCTTACTTTTATTCTCTCCTCTACACTCTGGTCTTTTTCCAAATGAGGATCTTGACACTTTGTAACACGAAGCCATTTGTACCTCCCTAATAAGTAAATAAGCTCATACCATTTGGGCAAAATTGTAACAGCTTTTACCCATCGCCCTATCCCACCCTATATTTAGTCCCACTCCTGCACTGTGTGACTTTGAGTCTTCAAATCCCTCTCCCCAGGCCCCCTGTACACCCACCAGGCCCATCCCCACCAGCTTCCCCTCAGCTCGCCTACTTCCTCCTGCATCTTCCCAGAAAGAGTCCTTGGGTCATCTTATTCAGCCACTTCCACACGTCTTTTGTTTATCTCTCTCTCTCTCTCTCTCTCTCTCTCTCTCTCTCTCACTCACACACACACACACACACACACACACTCACACACACACACCAGCAAGGGAACCCTTTCTTACCACAAACCAAAACCCATACATCAAATGAAGCCATGCTGCTCTGGCGGAAGCAAGGACGGGGGTCCAGAAGCCCCTTTCACTTCGTCTTGGTGCTGCCCCCACATCCACCTCTTCCCACAGTCAAAGAAAAGCACTGCACAAGTCAAATGTCTTCATTTTACAGGTGTGAAATCAGCACCCCATGGGGGGAACATGCCTGGACCAAGGACACACAGTGTTAGAAACAGGCCAGCAGCCAGGTTTCCAGACTCACCAGACCAGCACTCTTCTCATGCCGAATACTACATCTTCGTCATCTTATTTTATTTTATTTTATTATTTTATTTTGAGATGAAGTTTCATTCTTGTTGCTCAGGCTGGAGTGCAATGGCGCGATCGTGGCTCACCACAACCTCTGCCTCCCGGGTTCAAGCGATTCTCCTGCCTCAGCCTCCTGAGTAACTCAGACTACAGGCGCCTGCCACCACGCCCAGCTAATTTTATATTTTTAGCAGAGAGGGGGTTTCTCCATGTTGTTCAGCCTGGTCTGAAACTCCTGACCTCAGGTGATCCACCCACCTTGGCCTCCCAAAGTGCTGAATTACAGGCGTGAGCCACTGCGCCCAGCCTTCATCATCTCATATACAACCAACACTTACATAAAACTTACCATAGGCCTGGCACCCCTCTTCATAAACTAAAAAATATTTAATTCCCACCATAATGTTATGACACAGGTTCTATTATGCTCTCCGTTTTACAGAGTTGGAAATTGAGACACAGAGATTAAGTAACTTGACAGAGGTCACCCAGCTGGTAAGCAGAAGAGCAGGGGTTTGAACTCAGGCAGCCCGGATCCATGCCCATGTTTCTTAAAGAGTTTGCCAGAAGGAATCACTTGCTGCCTTCAATTAGGAATGGGAATAGTATGTTACTAACCCTCTGACAAGTGAAATAATAAAGTATATCTAGAGTTTCCCTTAAAAAGCAAAGCAAAGTCCAATAAAAATAAAAAATAAAAAACACACAAAAACTCGCAGACAAGTGCACTGGAGATGATGGTGAAAGGCTCACCGTGCTACATCCATGTTAAAGCACCTTGGTCAGTTTTCTTTCTCGGGTGCTACATGCTTGTGGGGGAGGGGCAGGGTGCAGTGCTCTTAATCTACACAATGGCTGAGGGGCAGGGTGCAGTGTTCCTTAATCTACCCGTGGTTGAAATTTTACAGCCTATTCTCAATGTATCTGTCCTTTGGATGTACCCATTTTTAGCTTCCTTTCCAACCTTGATGCCCCAAACCCTGGGGCTTCCATAACATCTAGAAATGGCCTGCATACAAAGTTTATTAACCTGTTTCTTTTTCTTTTTTGAGAGTCTTTTTTTTTAAGACGGAGTTTCACTCTTGTTACCCAGGCTGGAGTGCAATGGCGCGATCTCGGCTTACCGCAACCTCCGCCTCCTGGGTTCAGGCAATTCTCCTGCCTCAGCCTCCTGAGTAGCTGGGATTACAGGCACGCGCCACCATGCCCAGCTAATTTTTTTGTATTTTTAGTAAAGACAGGGTTTCACCATGTGGACCAGGATGGTCTCGATCTCTTGACCTCATGATCCACCCGCCTCAGCCTCCCAAAGTGCTAGGATTACAGGCTTGAGCCACCGCGCCCAGCCCTAGAGAGTCTTTTTGTTTGTTTGTTTGTTTGAGTACTGCTCTTGTCGCCCAGGCTGGAATGCAATGGCACAATCTCTGGTTCACTGCAACCTCCACTTCCTGAGTTCAGGTGATTTTCCTTCCTCAGCCTCCCCAGTAGCTGGAATTACACCCAGCTAATTTCTGTATTTTTAGTAAAGACCGGGTTCCACCATGTTAGCCATGCTGGTCTTGAACTCCTGACCTCGGGTGATCCACCACCCTCGGCCTCCCAAAGTGCTGGGATTACAGCATGGGCCACTGCACCCAGCAGCTTAACCTTGTGTTAAGTGTTCTGGGCTGGGCTGTGACCAGTCTACTCTCCTACCACAGAAGAGTAAAATGCCTGTTATTCTTTTTAAAAAAAAGAAAAAAGAAAAAGAAATCAGTGGTAGCCAGCCTGCCCTTCTGGGGATCTTTCTCTGTCTCTATTTGGGGATCTCTTTCTTCACCCAACTCTGGCACATGCCCCTCAAAATAAAGTCAGATGCTCTGAGTCAGATTGTCCAAATCCCTTGCTGCTTCATGGTTTCATTCACTCACCCACGGGTAGTTCTTAGTGCATTTGCCCATCCAAACCCAGGAGGGGCTGGAGGAAGAGGGGAGGCATCCAGCAATGGGACTCAGCTCAGTCCGTGGTACTTCCAGAAGTGCCATGCTAGAAGCTGGCAACTGTGGAATCAGCAGGCAGCTTGGCTTCAGAGGGTTTTGAGACCAGTACCTGTTCAGCTGCTGCCCCACCTAGGGTAACTGAGCCATAACTGGCTGTAGTCTAAGCCTTCGCTCTGCCCCCAGACTGTACCACGCTCATTTGAAGATCTCCAAATGTCAGTTTAACGGAGGGCAGACGTGCAAAGGCTCTCATAAGCCCACGGAACTCTAAACTTCTAGAAAGAAACGGGGCCTCACCAAACAAGGTGATGGGGCAATCAGGAGACGTTCCCATAACAGCAAGGAACAAAGAACATCCACACCCGCTACACCAACACCCTCCACCACCACCAAAAACTACCGTATTTCATAACACTGACTGAGATAACTGACTCAAATCTGTCCATTTCCACATTTGCATAATGGGTTCTGACATTTACCTACCACTGAACAGTCACCAAGTAAGACACAGGGTGGAGACGTCCCCACAAAGCAATATTTATTGTCTTTGGATCACCACTGGCTAAAACCTCCTGAAGTTTCACCAAACTCAGCCGTTTAAAACAAAAGAAAAAGAACACCACTAACAATAACAACCTAGCCAGGATCTCAGGGCATGCCTATACTTTGTATTTTATAAGTTCCATACAAATACTGGAACAGTATGGAAACAGTGATCTCAGAAATAACGCCATTTTGAAGGCGACAGGACAAAACCCAACTATTCATTTCATTTTATTCTACTGCTTATCTCACATACACAGTTCCTTTTCCTTTAACGAAAAGATCGCTCTTTTAAAACAATATGTGATGCAAAGCAAATATAACAGGGTACCAACACAAATCTTTCCTGCCAAATTTATGGTTCCTCTCCTGTCCCCAGTTGCACCCAGAACCACTACCACTATCGCTGTGTACACAACCCAGGCTAGTCATTCTAAAGAACTGCCTTAATCTCTCAGCTGTGTGCAGTGCGATAGGGATGCTTGGATGCCAGTTTTTAAAAGCAAATCAACTTTCCTCAAATTATTAAGATAAATAATTAGAAGGGGAAAGCTGGCGGCATTCAGCACAATAGGGGGGAAACCAGAAAACTGAATGTTCCCGAGTCTCACGCAGAGGGTGATACCTTGGAATGGTTCACACAGTACCCTGGCAAAAAGTCCATCACATTTTTTCACCCCTCAACCTAGGTCACTGTATTGCACTTTCTGGACATGAGTAAATGAGTTTGCTGACCAAACAACACAGGGTCCAGGGCCCCTTCCTGGAGGTTTCTCTCGGACTGTAACACAATTAACTCCTCTCAGGCTCAGAGAAAGGAGGCAGGGTTTTGGGGAAGATGGGGTGGAGGGGCAAATTCTAGTGAAGTGCGAGGCCTGGAGAGGCTGTCCCAGTGGGGCCAGGTGGAAGAGAAGAAACCAGAGGCAGGAGGCTTCCTGGGCACTGAAAATCCTTCTCTGTGGTTATAAAGGGCCAAGTGCCTGCCCAGACCCCTGCCATGTCCACGTTCCTGAGCAAGGACCTTTCACAGGCAGGAAAAGAGAACAGAAACCAGGAGGTAGCAGCTTCAAACTCCCAGCAGCCTGGAAGGGCAGGACCCACGGGCTCACTCCATTTACCCCAGCCTTTCCACAGGCCCTCCTGAGAGGGGTCTCCACCCTGCAAGACACACACACATACATACAAACACACACACTCGAAGAAAGCGTGGAAAGACGTTAACTCGACTCCCCTACCTCCCTCCCCACCATCCTGCAGAGGCCAGGGGGGAAGGAGGGCCTCTACTCTATCTTCCCAGGTATCTAACCCTCCTTGGGTGGCTGCCAGCTTCCATTTGCATGAATGAAGACTGTGGTCAATCGGTACCTGGGAAGAACAAAGCAGGAAATAAAAGGGGCTGTCACTCAAATCCAAAGCTCATCAAGTCTAACTAAAGGGAGTGCCACATTCCTCGCCCCCAGTTCAGAGAAAGGGATTTGCTGGCCGGCCCCGACGCCCCGCCCCCTCGCTGACACTGACAAAGGAGCTGGTTCTCACTGAACCTGCTTCTCTTTTGACTATTTCTAGTCTCCAAAGGGACTGTACTTGTATTTTTAATTAGCTGCTTTTTACAGTAATTTTTTTAAGTAGTATGATTACTTGCACGTGGTAAGTAAAAAAGAGCTAAACAAACAATGAAAAGTCTCCCCCCAAATCTGGGTCTCCTGGAATCTCAGTCTCTCAGCCATTCATTCCAGGGCCGGCACTGTGGCCCGAGGTTCACACCGCTCACAGCCGTCCACGGCCCCCAGACCCCAGCTTCAGCAGAGCTGGCACGCTCTCATCTGCACTCAGCGGCACCCCAGGTATGTGGCTTGTGCTTGGCACTGTGCTACAGCTTTGCAGATTGGACTCTCTACAAATTGTTTGATAGAAAAAAAAAAAAAAAAAAAAAAAAGAAGTCATGTTGAACAAATTCCAGAATGTAAAGGGTTACAAAACACGTTTCCATATACCCAGAATTTAAATTTAAAAAAAAAAAAAAAAAAACAGGAAGGAAATATACTAAAATGTTAAATAATAAAGCTAGTTAGAAGGATTCTGGATGACTTTTAGTTTCAATTTTATGCTTTTCCTCTATTTTCCAAGTTTCACATAAATAAGCATAAAGTATTTTTATCATCAGAAATGAATCCATTCACACAGGCACACACATTCCTCTCCCCTCCCCCAGCCTGGCAGATCCATCCATTTTTGTGCATTTTGTTTTTGCAGGAACTAATTTACATTTTTAAGTGCTTTACAGCTGATCAAGTGCTTTGAAAACAGAAAAACTAACCAGGAGTCAATGATGGTCCTGATACTCATCCTGGTGTCACTGACCAAAGCTCTATGAGAAACTGTGACACACTAAACTGTCCCTTGTCTCTTGTCCATCACCTTCTAGGTTTTTTGCGGCCAGCCGGCAGGCCCTCGCTCTGCCAGGTGCTTTCTGTGTCCAACACAGAGCACTTCCACAAACACGGCGCATGCACTCGGGAGAGCAGAGAGCATTCCCCTCCCAGAAGACGGTGCCGAGGTCAGCTGTGCGGCTTGTTCAGTGTGGCCAGACCTCAGATGCTACTCCCAGGTGGGACATAAGCCAGTGCAACACAGCAGGGGTGTGGTCACCATTGCACCTAACTTACATCTACACTGCATTTTGTGGAATGCCATATCACTCATAACATAGACATTTTGATAGCAATGTACAAGTATCTCGGCCTCCCTTAGTTTCTTTAATCCCACGAGGCACATTATTATATCATCATCTTACAGGTGAGAAACCAAACCTCGAGACAAGCTCAGTATCACTGGCATGTTATCCAGCCAAGCCCCAGGCTTCTACTGCCTCTCCAGGACCAACCCTTACCCACACCCAACTTCCTGTCCCCAGATGGCCCCTACCTACCAGACTGATGTGCACAGATGTCATCCACCAAGCCAAAAACGGTCCTAGACTTCTACTGTTTCCAATATGATAGCAGTGATACCACAGGAAGGTCACCTCCTTGGGATCAAATCTGGGCTCTACTATCTAACATCTCTGCGACGTTAAGCAAATTACATAACCTTTTTTAAGCCTTCATTTCCACCCGTAAAAATGGGAAAATACAGCTGGGTAACGTGGCTCACGCCTGTGATCCTGGCACTTTGAGGGGCCGAGGTGGGAGGATCACTTCAGTGCAGGAGTTGAAGACCTGGGCAACAACATGAGACACTGTCTCTGCAAAAATTTAAAAACAAAAATAAACGGGAAAATAATAGACAGTCCCTGCTCATCTGCTTGTTTTCTGCATTCATTAAGATAACGTATGTAAAGTTTGCCACAGTGACTAATATAGAAGTCAGTGTTCCTTAAATGTTCACCATTATTATTACTCTAAATAACATCACCACCACCATTAGCGCAATGCAGACAGAGCACAGCACACAGGCACACGTGGTTAACACCAGACAAAAGCCTTTCGTGTTCATCTTCTCATTCAGTTTCTCATGACAAGCCTGTGAGGCTGGCAGGGCAGAAATTAGGGCCCGCCTTTTGTTTTTTGCTTTTTGAGATGCAGTCTCGATCTGTAGCCCAGGCTGGAGTGCAGTGGCGCAATCTCGGATCACTACAACCTCCGCCTCCCAGGTCTGGTTCAAGTAATTCTCCTACCTCAGCCTCCCAAGTAGCTGGGATAGCAGGCACAAGCCACCATGCCCAGCTAATTTTTGTATTTTTTAGTAGAAACGGGGATTCACCATGTTCGCCAGTCTGGTCTTGAACTCCCGACCTCATGATCCACCCACCTCGGCCTCCCAAAATGCTGGAATTACAGGCGTGAGCTACCGCACCTGGCCTGAGCCCACCTTTTAAAGATAAGGTGGCTGAGGCTCAGAAAAGTGACTTCCCTATATGCACATAGTTGTGGCAGGGATCTCAAGTCCATGGCATCCAACTTCCAAATCCTGGGCTCTTCCCGCTTCCCATGCCACCTTCTCTCCCGCAAAGGGTTCACTGCCCTCGCACTGGAGCTGTCTGGCCTGAGAAATGCCAGTGAGCCAGAGTTTTTTGTTGGGCTGCAGGCTCAGCCATCACCTGGTGGGAGGAATCATTTCTTCATCAATACCACCTGCTCATCCTCTCCTTCTCTACCCAGGGCTACTATGAGCATAATGAGTGGGAAAAAGCTGTAAAGAATACAACGATGCTCATCTGGTCTAATCCCTGCTAGAAACCCGATGCCCCACAAGCAAGAAGTAGAGGCACGGGTTCTCTCCTGGGCCAGGCTGAGCAGCCCTCACTGAGAAGGAATCCATAGCTGAGAGCCTTGCTTGAGCCACGAGTGACACTCGGGTCAATCCAAGCCACTCAACACCTCCAATCCAGCCAGCCCAGCTTCCACTGGAACCCATAAAACAATGGCTGCAAATGCCAGACAGACCTGGTTCCCACTGCAAAGAAACCTCGCAGTGAATCCTAATCCAGAAAGGCACCAAGCGTGCTGGGAAGATGATGGAGCCAGGAGAGCTGGGCTTGGAGCCCAACTTCCCCACTGAGTAGCTGGGTGAGCTTATGCAAGTCATCTCACATTTTTTTTTTTTTTTTTTTTGAGACAAAGTCTCACTTTGTTGCTGAGGCTGGAGTGCAGTGGCACAATCTCGGCTCACTGCAACCTCCAACCTCCACCGGGTTCAAGTGATTCTTCTGCCTCAGCCTCCCAAGTAGCTGAGATTACAGGCGCAAGCCACCAGGCTGGGCTAATTTCACCATGTTGGCCACACTGGTCTCGAACTCCTGACCTCAAGTCATCCACCTGCCCCCAAGTCATCCACCTGCCCCGGCCTCCCAAAGTGCTGGGATTACAGGCATAAGCCCCTGCGCCTGGCCCTCACCATTATTTTTAAAATTTAGTTATATCCAGCTCCATCTCACCAAGTATATATGGTGGCTTAGAATAATACAACACAAAAGAATAAAACAAACAGTCAAGAGAACAGGGCAAGGCAAAAATGAGTATGCAGACAATAATAAAGCGGGGTGGGGGTGGGGGGCTGGGGTAAGATCAGCACATAGAAGTGTGTGTCATATGGTCCCCTCCTGTGGAAGTGTCAAGATGGGCCACACATCTAGCTCTCAGGTGCTTGTAACCAAAGCCAGAGGAAAACATGATGAACCACACGCTCCTCGGTGCCCATAACACAGAAACAAGCCGGTTGTTCCAGAGAAATACATCTTTCCCGGCCTGACTAAGAGCCTCAGAGAAACTTCCCCATACGGCCTTCATAAAGGGACACAGTGACACAGCAGCTAAGGCCAGCAGCATGCCCACCTCAGATTCCAATCAATGTCTCTTCCAGAAATTCCTTATTTTACCAGCTCCTCTTGCAATTTGATGACATAACCCAAAAAAGGATAATTCAGCCGCCAAAGTAGCCAAGTCACTTTACCCCTAGAGCTCAGTTACCTCATGTTTCAAATGGTCCATCTGGCTGGGCGTGGTGGCTCACACCTGTAATCCCAGCACCTTGGGAGGCCAAGGCAGGTGGATCACCTGAGGTCCGGAGTTCGAGATCAGCCTGGCCAACATGGTGAAATCCTACCTCTACTGAAAAATACAAAAATTAGCCAAGCGTGGTGGCGTGCACCTGTAATCCCAACTACTCAGGAAGCAGAGGCAGGAGAATCACTGGAACCTGGGAGGCGAAGGCTGCAGCGAGCCAAAATCGTGCCACTACACTCCAGCTTGAGCGACAGACAAGACCTCATCTCAAAAAATTAAAAATTAATAAATAAATAAATAAATAAATAAAAATTAAATGGTCCATGTAGCCCAGCACAGTGGCTCATGCCTGTAATCCTACCACTTTGGGAGGCCAAGGTGGGCAGATCACCTGAGGTCAGGTGTTCAAGACCAGCCTGGCCAACATGGTGAAACCCTACCTCTCCTAAAAATATGAAAGAATTAGCCAGGCATGATGGCGAATGCCTGTAATCCCAGCTACTCGGAAAGCTGCAGGAGAATCACTTGAACCTGGTGGAGGCTGGAGGTTCCAATGATTGCACCACCGCACTCCAGCCTGTATGACAAGAATGACACTCTGTCTCAAAATAAAATAAAATAGTACATCTACCTCACCAGGTTGTTGTGAGGGTTAAAGCAGACAACGTTTGATAACCCACATGCCTAACACACAGTAGGTGCTCCACAGAAAGAAGCTCATCACTTCTGCTAGAATGGAGGTTCCTGAAAGCAGGACATCTTGGTCGGAGGTAGTCACTGCTGTATCCCAAGCACCTAGAGCAGTCATTAGCACACAACAGATGCTCAACAAATACTTTCTGAATAAATGAATTTCTTATGGCAGGTTCCTGAAAACACTAGTCTCACGAGATGCTTCTAAAAAGAGACAACTATAGAGTAAAAAATCTAGGAAAAACAAGGGTTTTATATCCCCTTCTCTTTTTTTTTTTTTTTTTTGAGACAGTCTCACTCTGTCACCCAGGCTGGAGTACAGTGGTGCGATCTCGGCTCACTGCAATCTCCAACTCCCAGGTTCAAGCAGTTCTCCTGCCTCAGCCTACCAGGTAGCTGGGATTACAGGCGTGTACCACCATGCCCGGCTACTTTTTTGTATTTTTAGTAGAGATAGGGTTTCGCCATGTTGGCCTGGCTGGTCTTGAACTCCTGACCTCGTGATCCGCCTGCACTGACCTCCCAAAGTGCTGGGATTACAGGAGTGAGCCACCACGCCCGGTGTCCCCGTCCCTCTTAAAGAGTTACCAACATATTTAAGTTTCTTCTACTTCCTGCAAGAAAGACACCTGTTTGATTTTGTTCAGGGCAGAGTTCTCCAAACTTGCTTAACTACAACCTCCCCTTTTCCTCACACAGAATGAAGGACAGCCCCACCTTCGTTCTCATGATCCCAGGGGACTCTAAATGATCCTAAGAAGGAAAGAGATGGCCCCAAAACAGCAAAGGAACGAAAAGCAGCCACACTCTTCATGCCAATCCCCTCTACCATCACCACCTACTGACTCTGGAACACATCATACTTCTAAAAATCAAACGGATCCTTCAGACCTAAATAGCTGGCTTCATCCGAACAGATGGATGCTCTGGTTGCCCCTGCACATTCCAGAACCCACTTGCTCTGCCCAACGTCAGCAAAGCCAACTCCCAGCCTCCTAGTTCAGGGCCAAGTGAATACCCAAGTAAAGGCCAGATCCCAGAAGCTGGGGCCAGTGAAAGGTCCTCATCACCGCTGGGAGGGCAGCACTTTCTTTGAGGTGGGCAGAGGAGGAGGGATCGGGATGCATGTCCCCGAGTCCCAGGGTGGCCGCCCACAGGGTGCCTCACATGGTTCTGCTTGGCTCAGAAAGCTCCCTTGCTGTGCTCACTGCTTATTTACCCATACAGTCGTGAGCTGCCCCACTGCCCCACTTCTGCAGGTCAATGCCAGCACCGCGGCTCCCAGAGAGAAAGCAAGCAAGCAGGTGGTCAGGCCACCCAAATGACAAGCACCCCTTCCCCTACAAGAAGCAACGTTCTCCTGGGCACACCACACAGCTTCCCCAGTCAGGAAATGGTTAACAAGTGTTTACGGAGCACTTCCAGGAGGCTGGGCCTCATCTCCCCTGCTGGCCCTCAGATCCCAGGGCCCATTGAGTCACATGAGTCTACCTAATACCGGCAATGGCACCTGCAGGCACTGACTTCTGATAGACCGCTGCCTTGACATCTGACCCTTGGATGCTGCTGGGCTCCAAGCCAGTGGTCCATGCCTGGTGTGGCATCAACACAGACACCAGATTGACAATCATCTTCCTAGTTCTAAATGCCCATTCCGTGTGTTTGAAAGAAAGTAAGTGGCCTGTGGGTGAACATGAGCCCCAGTGGAATTTAGTATCACCTACTGGTACTCTTAGCCCTGTGGGGCTTGGCATCTTGAATGCAACTTTTAATGCCTGGGCTAAGTGTCAGGATATGAAGACGGATGAGAGTTCTGAGCCCTCTCTCAAGGGGCGAATCCCAGAGGGCTCTTCTCTCGAGGCCCCTCCAGGAGCATCTTGCCCTTCCCAGCTCCACCAGTCCACCGGCATTGCTCTCGTGTCTTGGAACATCGTTCCTCAAAGCTCATGCTCGCTGCGTAAATGGCAAAGAGGTGCCCCTCTCCTCCTCGACTAGATCGTGAGTTCCCGGACTATGGGGACACTGCCCTCCACGTTTACTTGGCACAGAGCAGGTGCTCAGGGAAATCCTGCTGAATGAACAGACGTGGCGAGCAGCACTCTGGGTGGCTAGAATATGGTGTGAGACCTTCTGACGTGGCCTCGAAAATGCCAACCTTGAAAACATGACCTTGGGGTGGTGGCTCAATTCAATGAGCACCACTTAACAGGAGGGTGTGGGTCAATACGAGCTGATCCGCAAGGCTGCCACCAGCCAAGCATTCACGAAAAAGAAATGAGAAGAAAACTGGGGCTGTGACCAGCACTGTGCTCACCCCAGCAACACCCACTTCACAGATCCCCCACACTGTAGCCCCAAGTGTGAACTCATGGGACTCCCCACAAAGAGCCACCCGAACTACAAAACGTGGGTAAGTGGAAACCACCATACTCTGTCACTGCAACAGAGCAGACCTATATCTTCCTCACTGCACGCTTCAGTGTTCCCTCCTTAAGCAAGTCCTTTTTTAAAAACTGAGGCAGGGTGCAGTGGCTCACACCTATAATGTCAGCACTTTGGGAGGCCAAGACGGGAGGATCACCTGAGCCCGGGAGTTCAAGATCAGGCTGGGCAACCTGGTGAGACCTCAACTGGACAAAAAAAAAATTTTTTTAATTAGCCAGGTATGGTGACATGTGCCTGTGGTCCCAGGTACTTGGGAGGCTGAGGTGGGAGGCTTCAGTGAATGAAGTGTGTTCCTGCTACTGTACTCCACCCTGGACAACAGAGCATGACCCTGCCCCACAAATTAAAAGAAAAAAGGGTTCCAGATACTTACTGAGCATCATACGTATGAATTTAAAAAGGAGGGAGGAGCCGGGTGCAGTGGCTCATGCCTCTAATCTCAGCACTTTGGGAGGCTGAGGCGGGTGGATCACCTGAGGTCAGGAGTTTGAGACCAGCCTGGACAAGATGGAGAAACCCCGTCTCTACCAAAAATGCAAAATTAGCCAGGTGTGGTGGCACACGCCTGTAATCCCAGCTACTAGGGAGGCTGAGGCAGGAGAATCGCTTGAACCCAGGAGGCGGAGGTTGCGGTGAGCCAAGATCACACCATTGTACTCTACCCTGGGTAACAAGAGTGAGACTCCATCTAAAAAAAAAAAAAAAAAAAAAGAGGGAGAAGAGGCAGCATTCTCCTTTAAACAAAGCAGGGTTTCTTGGTCTGCCAGAGTCCCCCTAACTCTCTACTGCCTTATTAACACCAATCACATAAGAGAGGCCCATCACATTCTGAGCTGTTTAATGAGAATAAGGCAGGAGAAAACACTTGGGACACTCTGAGCCCCTGATCAGCATCACCTTCTTAAGTGACTCCACTCAAGAGTACCCATCTAGTTAAGGGGTAAGGCCAGAAACAGAGCCCAGGCCACCTCCCGCCTCCAAGTCCAGCTCCTGTCTTACCATCAGCACAGCACAGGACACCTTGTGCACATACATTATTGCTGCACGGGCTTGATCTGGATGGCTCTCTCTTATAAACAGGCATATACAGCCCCAAGCTATGAAAGGTAGCAAGACTGATCAAGCCTTATAGATTAAATGTCTTATAAAGTGTGGTGACTCCCCCATGACAATGAAAGCTGAAAGGCAGATTGTGCCAACGTTGATCTCTGCCTGTGCCAAAGGGGCCTGGTCTCTGAACAGGCAGTAGGAACCACCACTGACCTCTGTCCTGGCCACCTGTTGGAACAATGTGCCCACCCTGCTCACCAAACCCCACTCTCTATTTAAAGATCCAATTTGCTGGGAGGGACAGTGTGTGCCTGTAATCCTAGCTACTCAGTTCTGAAGCAGAAGGATCATTTGGGCTCAGGAGTTCAAGTCCAGCCGGAGCCACACAGCAAGATCCTGTCTCCAAAATAATAGTAATAGGCCAGGCGCGGTGGCTCGCGCCTGTATTTCCAGCACTTTGGGAGGCCGAGGCAGGCCGGTCACCTGAGGTCAGGCGTTCAAGACCAGCCTGGCCAACATGGTAAAACCCCATCTCTACTAAAAATACCAAAAATTACCCAGGTGTGGTGGCACATGCCTATAATCCCAGCTATTCAGGAGGCGAAGACAAGAGAATTGCTTGAATCCAGGAGGCGGACATTGCAATGAGCCAAGATTGCGCCACTGCACTACAGAGTAGGTGAGACTCTGCCTCAAAAAGTAAAAATAGTAAGAAGAAAAGCCTAACTCAAGTCCCACACCTTCAATTCATTCAACAAATTACTGAGCACCTAATGAGCCGTGCAGTGGTTCACACCTGTAATCCCAGCACTTTGGGAGGCTGAGGGGGGAGGATCGCTTGAGGTCAGGAGTTCGAGACCAGCCTGGCCAACATGGTAAAACCCCGTGTCTACTAAAAATACAAAATATTAACCAGGCATGGGTGGTGGGAGCCTGTAATCCCAGCTACTCAGGAGGCTGAGGCAGGAGGATTGCTTGAATCTGGGCGTGGGAGGTTGAAGTGAGCTGAGATCGTACCATGGCACTCCAGCTTGGGTGACAGAGCTAGATAGACTCTGTCTCAAAAAAAAAAAAAAAAAAAAAAAAATTACTAAGAACCTACTGGGTTGCCAGGCCCTGTGACACAGTGTCCTTGGGAAACACAGTGTATTTAGGGAGACAGAGGAACAAGAGTTACTCCATTACGTGCAAGGGCCTAGTGGTAAGAAAGGGTGTGGCACATTGGAGAGACTGTAGGAAATTTGGGATGGTGAGTCCCCAGAGTATGTACGTCCAGAAATGCTGCACTACCTGCCAAGCCAAATAACTCAAAAGTATCCAAAAGGCCCGGGGGGCCTTGATGGCTCAGAGCAGTAGATAACTTGGTTGGTCCGATCAGAGCCACAGCACCTGAAGCCCTTTCTCTGAAAGCCTAGATATCTCATTTAATTTTCCCAACAACCTAAAGAGACAAAGTGCTAGTCCCGCTTTACAGCTGAGAAGCCTAAACTTGGAAAGATCCAGTGACCTGCCCAGGGGCACACAGCAGTTGCGTGGCAGAGCCCAGACTTGGCCCATGTCTGCCTAACTTGCTTTTTAAGCATCTCATTATAGTGCACCACATATCCATATAAAGTATGGCTTCGAGTCTGAGGTCTGTTTGTTTAATCTTTTTTTTTTTTTTTTTTTTTTTTTTTTGTGAGACAGAGTCCCACTCTATTGCCCAGGCTGGAGTGCAGTGACAGGATCTTGGCTCACTACACCCTCCACCTCCCGGGTTCAAGCGATTCTCCCGCCTCAGCCCCCTGAGTAGCTGGGACTACAGGCATGAACCACCACACCCAGCGAGTTTTTGTATTTTTGGTAGAGATGGGATTTCGCCATATTGACCAGGCTGGTCTTGAACTCCTGACCTCAGATGATCCACCCACTTCAGCCTGCCAAAGTGCTAGGATTATAGGCGTCAGCCACCGCACCCAACCTGTTTGACCAAATTAGGTTTATACTTTACTTTGAAGCCCACATCTTGAAATTTTTTACGTCATAAGCATCCTGCCATATCATGAAACATTCTTTCAATGCATTGATAATGACTGCATAGTAGTCCACAATTTCAGAAACCATCCACCGCTCAATACTTAGGTTGTTTCTAACACATGGTTTCTCATTTTTCTTTTAACAGACCAACCCACACACAGTTCATCCCATCGTGTCCTCACAGTGGTAAACCCTGCAACCCTGATATCACCCATTGTGCGACTTATCTCACACAAGGATGAGTAAGACAATGACTTTCAACCAAATATCAGCAAGTTTTATTATAGCAGGAACTACTTTCCTTCCCCAACCCATTCCCCAGTTTTGCTGACAATAATCCATTTGGTTACCAGGTTGATTTCTCTATTAGGCGCAAATGCAGTAAACTGGGGTGTGGGGCATGGTGGCTCATGACTGTAATCCTAACACTTTGGGAAGCAGGTGGATCACCTGAGATCAGGAGTTTGAGACCAGCGTGGCCAACATGGTGAAACCCCCACCTCTACTAAAAATACAAAAAAATTAGCCAGGTGTGGTGGTGCATGCCTATAATCCCAGCTACTTGGGAGACTGAGGCAGAATTGCTTGAACCCAGGGGGCGGAGGCTGCAGTGAGCCATGATCACACCGCTGCACTCCAGCCTGGGTAACGAGAGCAAAATTCCATGTCAAAAAAATAAAAAATAAACAAATAAGTTGGGTTAAAGGTATGAAACATCTGACAGCA
This sequence comes from Saimiri boliviensis, assembly GCF_048565385.1. Taxonomy (NCBI): domain Eukaryota; kingdom Metazoa; phylum Chordata; class Mammalia; order Primates; family Cebidae; genus Saimiri; species Saimiri boliviensis. Next base: position 115,735,682 of record NC_133454.1, on the reverse strand, counting down.
AATACCCACAGGGTCCATGCATGGGCTTAGCTTCCCCTGAAAACAGATTCCAGAATTCAGTAGACACCTTCCACTCTTCCCCAGAAGTAACAGATTTCCCTCCGGCAGATCACCTGGCACAGGTCAGAACTCAACCCAAAAAGCCCAATTCAGCATCCATTAAAAACACATCAAGGCCAGGTATGGTGGCTCACACCTGTAATCCCAGCACTTTGAGAGTCCAAGGCAGGCGGATCACAAGGTCAGGAGATCGAGGCCATTCTGCCCAATACGGTGAAACCCTGTCTCTACTAAAATACAAAAAATTAGCCGGGTGTGGTGGTGTGCACCTATAGTCCCAGCTACACGGGAGGCTGAGGCAAGGGAATCACTTGAACCTGGGCGGCAGAGATGGCAGTGAGCCAAGATCGCACCACTACACTCTAGCCTGGCAACAGACTAAGACCCCGTCACAAAAAAGAAAAAACAGGTCAAAATAGGTATGTCACTGAACACCCTGTGTGCTCATCACTGCATCTTTAGTGTCTGAAACAAGAGCGCAGAAAAACAAGGAACTGGAGCCAGGAACCTGGGCTCACACTGAGACTCGCTGTGTGGTTTTGGGCAAGTCACTTCCCCTCTCTGGGCCTTGGTTTCAACATCTCTCAAGTAAACGGTTTGTATTAGATGACCCTTAATGACCCTTCCAGCTCTGAATGAGGCCCTTGCGCCTAACCAGTTTTGTAAGTGACCAGTGACCATACATCATGATGTCAACTCACAGGTACAGCTCCTCCCAGACTGCTGCTGCCTGGAGGGAAGACAACATTGGTCAGAGGAAAGGGGGACACTTCAGACTGCTCCCTAATTCAGGGGTATGGATAGAATTCTGACTTCGTATTTGAAAAATCTGCTAACCTCTATCACATAAAGCTACCTTCTTATTAAGACAAAAGTATTCATCACATTTTTAAAAAGTGACTGATTCATAACAATCCTGCAAAATACCGGAGCTAGAACAAGAGCAAGTCATCACCATACCAATGCCAGAGGGGAGGTTTCTGTCTTTATTTTCTAACTGGCAATGACAAGCTTTTTACAAAACCCAGGCAAGCTGCAAGTCAGTGATAAAGGGGACGGTCGGCCTTGCCACTTGAACAGAGACAGGCCCAGATAGGCAAGGACACTGGGTGACCTCTAAGACCCAGAAAAGCCTCACTGGTTTTAAGGTAATGCCCAGCAGGAATGAGGCAGGGGTGTCCCAGGTGATGGAAGGGGGCTGCTGACGATGTGTGAGTCAACACCAGACTCTTCCCAGAAACAAAGGCTCAAGTTCAAATACGTATTAGGAAAAACTGATAGTCTCTGAATTACAACCAGCTCATCAGCCTCCAGATGGGAGCTTCTGCAGGGTTCAGAGCTCCCCTAAATGGACAGGGATGTCCATCGAGATGACCAGGCTACCTCCTTCCACACCTGCCTGCACCTGCTGCATGCGTGTCCCTCCCTGCCCCTAGATTATGAGTTCTGCAGGTTCTAGCAGGTTCTGCTCTCCTTTCCCACCCCACCTCTCTCAACCTCATCCTCTCTTTCTCTCTCTCTCCCTCTCTTCCGCTGCCATCGCCTGGCCCAGCAGGGGCAGGTGGCCTCAGGCTGGCTAAGAGCCGGACAGGGCTGCGATCTGCCATCGTCTAGCCCTGCAGCTTACTTAACCTCACTGAGCCTAAGCACCCTCATCTGTAAAAAAAAAAAAAGATAATAGCTCTGCCTCCAAGGGTCACTTGAAAGAAAGGAAGCACATAAAGCTTGCCTTAAACCCGGCCCAATAAGGGCAGACACACGCACAGGCCCCTCACAGCCCACCCCGCCCAAAGGCTCCAAACACAACTCCCCACTTCAGAATCCTCCCACATTGAAAACACGTGGCCACACAAACGCTGGTACACAAATGTTCTTTGCAGTGTCACTCACAATAGCCAAAAAGTAGAAATAACCCAAACGTCCATCAACTCATAAAAGGATAAACAAAACATGGTATCTGTGATAAAATATCATTCAACCATAAAATAATAATAATAATAATAAAGAACAAAGCAGTGATACCTGTTCCAGTATGGATGGACCTTGAAAACATTATGCTAAGTGAAATAGCCAGAATCAAAGGACACGCAGTGTATGAGTCTACTCACATGAAATACACAGAACGGGTAAATTCACAGAAACAGAAAGCAAATTGGTGGTTGCCAGGAGATGGGGAAGGGAAAAATCAGGAGCAAGTACTAGTGGGCATGGGGTTTCTTTTGTGAGTAATGAAAATATTCTGGAACTAGATAGCAGTGATGGTTGCACAATTCCGAATATACTAAAAACAACTGAACCATATGCTTTTTTTTTTTTAAGATGATGTCTCACTCTGTCATCCAGGTTGGAGTGCAGTGATCTCCACTCACTGTAACCTCCACCTCCCAGGTTCAAGCGATTCTCCAGCTTCAGCCTCCCAAGCAGCTGGGATTACAGGCACGTGCCACCACGCCCGGCTAATTTTTGCATTTTTAGTAGAGACGGGTTTTACCATGTTGGTCACGCTGATCTTGAATTACTGATCTCAAGTGATCCACCTGCCTCAGCCCCTGAAAGTTCTGGGATTACAGGCGTGAGGCACTGCGCCCAGCCTTGAACTATATGCTTTTTAAATGGGTGAATTTTGCTGTATGTAAATTATATCTCAGCAAAGCTGGTATTTTTTTTAATTGCCATCAAAAATACAACAAAAAAATAAAATGATTAATATTTACAACATGGAAAGAAAATTCTTCTGTGGGCCAGGAGAGTTGGCTCATGCCTGTAATCCCAGTACTTTGGGAGGCCGAGGCAGGCAGATCACAAAGTCAGGAGTTCGAGACCAGCATGGGCAACACAGTGAAACCCTGTCTCTACTAAAAATACAAAAAAAAAATTAGCCAGGTGTGGTGGCATGTGTCTGTAGTCCCAGTTATTCAGGAGGCTGAGGCAGGAGAATCACTTGAACCCAGGAGCCGAAGGTTGCAGTGGGCGGAGACCATGCCATTGCACTCCAGCCTGGGTGACAGAGAGAGACTCCATCTCAAAAAAAAAAAAAAAAAAAAAAAAAAATTGGCTGGGCATGGTGGCTCATGCCTGTAATCCCAGCACTTTGGGAGGCCGAGGCGGGTGGATCACGAGGTCATAATTTCAAGACCAACCTGGACAAGATGGTGAAACCCTGTCTCTACTAAAAATACAAAAATTAGCCAGACATGGTGGCAGGCGCCTGTAATCCCAGCTACTCTGGAAGCTGACGCAGAATAATTGCTTGAACCTGGGCGTCAGAGGTTGCAGTGAGCTGAGATCATGCCACTGCACTATAGCCTGGGCGACAGAGTGAGACTCTGTCTGGAAAAAAAAAAAGAAAATCCTTCCATAATATCTCATTCTCTACAAGATAGAGTCTAAATCACACAGGCATCCTCCAAGTCTAGCCCCAGACTGTCTTACCATAAACACCTTTCATTTGCCCAGCAAGACCCCTTGCTGTAGCCCAAATGAGCCTTCCCCACTGCAGGCCTGGGCTCCTAACATTCACCCACAGCAGCAACAGTTACTCACTTGGTCTGATTCTTGTCTCAAGTCCTAGTAGTTCCTCTGAGGCCTGCACTGCCTAAGACTTGAAACTCCCTGACCAGCCCATCTACCTCCCCAACTAAGCTGGAGCCTCCTAAAGGAAAGACACCTGGAGCAGCCTGTTTCCCTTCTCTCCTGTCCCCACCCCTCAGGGCAACAGTAACAACAGCTGTCCCCAAGACTTCCTGTATGCAAAATCCTTGACAAAATGACAGCGGCCCTCGGCCCTTATCAACCTGATTTACAAGTAAAGAAACTAAGGTGGGAAGTGAGGAAAGGGTGGGGAGGAAGCAGGGGAGGAATTTGATCAAGGTCGTGGTGCAAGGGGCAAAGCTAGGATTTGAACTCAACATTCTCTTCCTAAGGTGCTAGCACACACTGCCTTCCTAAGATATAACCAGGAACGTGTAGACAGCTAGTAGGTGTCAGTCATATTTCATTCTGCAAGTGTTCATCCAATATTCACATCATTTGGGTTTAAAGCTAGATACTGGAGAGCAGGCATCCCTAAAATATATAGCTCTGAAAATAAAATGAGTGCACCTGATGACCTTTGCAGTCAGGTTATATACAACTAGGCTCAGCTGGTTTCTGGCTAGTTAGACTTTTTCTGCATGCCACCAGACAAGTGCAGATTTCCGTACGAAACATAAACAATGATTTGACATCTTCCCTGAGCATTCAAGAAAATGTAATTAATTTTTTTTAAAGGATCACACAAAACATGTTCTATGTGAGTCACACACACACAAAAAGTGGTTTGAGGCAGAGCCCAGCTGGCATGTGTGCAAATGCAAATTAAATTTAAAATCCTGGCTGGGCTGGGTGTGGTAGCTCAAGCCTGTAATCCCAGCACTTTGAGGGGCCAAGGCAGGTGGATCATCTGAGGACAGGAGTTCGATACCACCCTAGCCAACATGATGAAACCCCATCTTTACTAAAAATACAAAAAATTAGCCGGGTGTGGTGGCAGGTGTCTGTAATCCCAGATATCGGAAGGCTGAGGCAAGAGAATCGCTTGAACCCGTGAGTTGAAGTTTGCAGTCAGCCAAGATGGTGTCACGGCACTCCAGCCTGGGCAATGAGCAAAACTCCATCTCAAATAAATAAATAAATAAATTTAAAATCTTTTCTTTTAATGATAATACCCAGGGCAGGGATGGACGAAATGCCACAGGCACTCTCATACATTCTAACAGCAACGTAAACAATGAATTCCTTTTGGAAAGTGATTACGCAAGTGGTGTCTAATATCAGAAAGACGTCTGGAAATTAACCCTGAAGAAAGAATTTCTGCTTCACAGAAAATGCTGTATTCATGAGGACATTGGTCCTTGCACCACTTGAAATTGTGAAAAATTGACTACTGCTTAAATCTCTACCTAGGAAAAAGGCTAAATGAATTACAGTACAAACACTTCATGCAGCATTCTGTAGCTATTAAACATCATGGTTCATATCATCCATGTATCAACATGGAAAAAGTAAAAAGTTCTCTTTATTTAGTCTTTCAGCATTAAAGGATCTGAAACTGTCCCTGCTCTGTGATTATAATTATTTTAAAAAAGAAACCACCTGGAATAAATCGTAGTCTAACTACTTTAAAATTATAATAGTTTTGTGATGGGGGATAAACGGCTTTTTTTTTTCTTTCTCTAGTTTCTATATTTCTTTTAACATTGTTATGCCACTGTTACCTAACTAAGAAAAAACAAATTTTTCTAAATGACCAAGCTCATTTTGAAGCTTCTCAGTGTCACACAAACACTGAGGCCTGCCCGCCCCGACTACAGCAGCCACTTGAAATGCAGTTCTCGCTGCTCTTTCTTCTGTTTATCAAAACAGGGCAAAGCCACCCAGAAAACTTGCCTCAGCAAGGTGACCTGACCTCAGGCCAATCACAGTCACAAATCTGCATTTCCAATAAAAACAATCACAGTGAAGAAAAGCACCCAGCTACCAGTTATGGAAAAGCAAAGGATTGATGAGCTGGGAATGACAGGACAGTGAATTACTGTTTTTATTTCTTTGTTTTCTTGCGTTTTTTGTACTAACCATAGTCACAAGACTTAGCACAAAGTAAGCACTCAGTAAGTATTTGAAGCAGGGCCGGGTGCAGTGGCTCATGCCTGTAATCCCAGCAGCACTTTTGGAGGCTGAGACGGGCAGATCACGAGGTCAGAAGATCGAGACCGTCCTGGCTAACGTGGTGAAACCCCATCTCTAGTAAAAATACAAAAAATTATCTGGGTATGGTGGCAGGCGCCCATAATCCCAGCCACTCGGGAGGCTGAGGGAGGAGAATGGCTTGAACCCAGGAGATGGAGGTTGCAGTGAGCCCAGATCGCACCATCGCACTCCAGCCTGGGCAACTCAGAGAGACTCCGTCTCAAAAAAAAAAAAAGTATTTGAAGTGGAAAAAGTGCATTTGCCCATTTATAAATTTTAAGGGAGTGAGGCTGGGCACAGTGGCTCACACCTGTAATCCCGGCATTTTGGGAGGCCGAGGTGGGTGGATCACTTGAGGTCAGGAGTTTGAGACCAGCCTGGTCAAAATGGTGAAATCCTGTCTCTACTAAAAATACAAAAATTAACCAGGCATGGTGGTGCACACCTGTAATTCCAGCTACTCAGGAGGCTAAGGCACGAGAATCACTTGAAACCAGGAAGTGGAGGTTTCATTGAGCTGAGATCCCGCCACTGCGCTCCAGCCTGGGTGACAAAGTGAGACTCCATCTCAAATATATTAAAAAAAAAAAAAAAAGTTTTAAATGGGAAAACGCACTCATTTTCCCATTTTAAAAAATGAAGGGAGTGCCCACAGTCCCTGAGTACCAAGGCCCAAAACGCCATGCACACCCCCACGGCCTGAACATTGTACTGCCTGCGGTCTCATCAACAAAAGCTGTGCTTGCAAGTGAGCAGGCAGGAAATTGGTACTTTTGTCACCAGCTTGACAACAAAACAGTCAGAAAACTGAAATGCCACGGGGAGAGTAAATGTCAAAGGGGGAGGGGTAGCTAACAGTTTACCAAGTATCGCCGCACCACTACCTGTTCCGAGGCCTGTGGGCATGATTTCATAAGAGTCCTGCCTAACACTCTGACTCTAGCACCAAGCAGCCTAGGCTTGAACTCTGACTCCTTAACTGATTGGCTGTGTGGCCTCAGACTGGTTGCTTAGCTTCTCCGCATCTCATTTTCCTCTTCTGTCAAATGAAAGCAAGAAGAGATCTACCTCATTAGGGTGTCATGAGGATTCACTCAGCCAATACACACAAACCACTGGGTACAGTGTCTGGCATAAGCACAGCCTCTGTCAGTTACTTATTAGTATCGTGCTTACATTTTGCAATCCAGAAAAACTGAACCTCACAGAGGTTTAGTAATGTCCCAAGGTCACACAGCTTAGTAAGAGGCAGTGCTGGGATTCAAACCCAAATCGAAGGATCTGTGTTCTTTTTACCAGAGCAAGCTAAACCCCACCTTCAGGATTATTATGATTCCCACCCTGAACACACACACACATACACACACACACACACACACACACACACACACACACACAATTTAGGGCTGTCATTGCAAAAGGTAAGAATATTATGAGATAATAAGAAGTGATATGGGGCTGAGTACAGTGGCTCATGCCTGTAATCCTACCGCTTTGGGAGGCTGAGGCGGGCAGATCACTTAAGACCAGGAGTTCAAGACCAGCCTGGCAAACATGGCAAAACGCCGTTTCTACAAAACCACAAAAATTAGCTAGGTGTAATGGCACACACTTGTAGTCCCGCGACTGAGGAGGCTTGGGCACGAGAATCGCTTGAACCCAGGAGGCAGAGGTTGCAGTAAGCCAAGATCGCACCAATGCACTCCAGCCTGGATGACAGAATGAGACTCTGTCTCAAAATTTAAAAAAAATAATAATAATTACAGTCAATTGTAACCTGCGGATAATACCAGCTCCATGTCAGGATGGTTCTTTCAATTCATTCACCAACCAAGCTTGCTTTTGAGGCACCCTCTGTCCTACACATGAGGATACCAGACATACAGGGTCCCACCCTCCTGAACTCACAATCCAGGAGGTGGGCAGACAGACAGAAAGGAGTAGGTGATGAGGATGAGAGGAAATGAAGGAGGATGATGGGCAGAGGGGCCTGAGTGATGAGAAGGAGCTGGAAGGATGGTACCAGGCCCTGAGAAACAGGGGTAGGGTAGGTTCAAATGTCTGTTGTACTCGAGTCAGATAATTGCAGTCTGTGAACAGGGAGAGAGCAGTCAGGATGAGGTCGGCGGGTAGAGGGGAGGGTGGGGTCTGATCAACCTGATCTAAGGTTCAGAGTCTTGCAGGCCACTGTCAGGGTTTACACTAAGAGCGATACGAAGCCATGTAGGCTTTTAGGTGTGGAATAACACAACTCAGTTTACAGGATAAGGAGCAAGCCAGGTGAGGTAGCTCAAGCCTGTAATCCTAGCACTTGGGGAAGCCAAGGCACAAGGTTCGCTTGAGCCCAGGACTTGAAAACCAGCTATGGCAACATAGTGAGACCCACATCTCTACAAAAAAAAAAAAAAAAAAAAAAAAAAAAATTAAATTAGCCAGGAGAAGTGACACACACCTGAGGGTGACATGGGAGGATCGCTTAAACCCAGGAAGTCAAGGCTGCAATGAGCTGTGATCACACCACTGCATTCCAGCCTGGCAACACAGCAAGACCTTATCTCAAAAAAAAAAAAAAAAGAAAAGAAAAGGCCAGGAGCAGTGGCTCACGCCTGTAATCCCAGCACTTTGGGAGGCTGAGGCAGGTAGATCACCTGAGGTCAGGAGTTCAAGACCAGCCTGGCCAACATGGTGAAACCCCATTTCTACTGAAAATACAAAAAATTTAGTCAGGCGTAGTAGTGCAAGCCTATAGTCCCAGCTACCAAGGAGGTTGAGGCAGGAGAATCAATTGAGCCCAGAAGGAGGATGTTGCGGTAGGCCAATATCATAATACTGCACTCCAGCCTGGGTGACAGAACAAGACTCTGTCTCAAAAAAAAAAAAAAAAAAAGAGGGGCAGGGGAGAATCTCGGCACAACAGTCAAAGAGCCTAGCATAGAGGTGGCATTTGATAAAGGCCTTATTCCCCCCTAGTTTTCTTTCTCCTTGGGCCACTAGCCCTACATAACCATAGACAATCATGTTCTCCCCTTCTGGGTCTCTGTTTCCAAAGAATTTTGGTCTCAGTGGTTCTCGACCCTGGCTACATATTAACAACACATGAGGAGCTTGAAAAATAAAACACCGACGAAGGCGAGAGGTGTCCATCCACCCAGATACCCAGAATCCACTGGTCTGGGGAGGGAGCTTCCAATTTGTAGTTCCCAAAAGCTTCCAGGTGCAGCCTCAGTGGAGAAGAGCCCATTTAAAGGGGATTCTAAGGCTTTCCTACCTCAATGCTGTAAGTTCTAATTGGGAGAATTGCCAAAAGATAGAATGTGCTCTTTGAAGATAGTTCCTCCTCACTGAAGACAACCAAGCAAAAATTGGCTCACACCTGAAATCCCAGCACTTTGGGAGGCCGAGGCAGATGGATCACCTGAGGTCAGGAGTTCAAGACCAGCCTGACCAACATGGAGAAACCCCATCTCTACTAAAAATACAAAATTAGCTGGGCATGGTGGCATGCACCTGTAATCTCAGCTACTCGGGAGGCTGGGATAGGAGAATCGCTTGAACCCAGGACAGGGAGGTTGTGGTGAGCCAAGATTGCGCCATTGCACTCCAGCCTGGGCAAAAAGAGAGAAACTCCATTAAAAAAAAAAAAAAAAAAAAAAAAAGCAAAAATTACTTGTTCAAAGATGCAACTGTATAACTGGGCATTCTTTTTTTTTTTTTTTTTTTGAGACAGAGTTTCGCTCTTGTTACCCAGGCTGGACTGCAATGGCGCGGTCTCGGCTCACCGCAACCTCCACCTCCCGGGTTCAGGCAATTCTCCTGCCTCAGCCTCCTGAGTAGCTGGGATTACAGGCACGTGCCACCATGCCCAGCTAATTTTTTGTATTTTTAGTAGAGACGGGGTTTCACCATGTTGACCAGGATGGTCTCGATCTCTCGACCTCGTGATCCACCCGCCTTGGCCTCCCAAAGTGCTGGGATTATAGGCTTCAGCCACCGCACCCGGCCCCATAACTGGGCATTCTTAACAGATTCCTTCCAAAAGCGATTTTTGTAGTTTGATGACTTGCTAGGTGATCGTCCAGTTAGCAAGCAAGTCTTGGGCCTCAGTGTACTCAGCTGTAACCAAAGACAGCAAATAAAAAGCATATGTGCCACTCCTCGCCTCTCTTGTGGCCATGGCAGACATCACCTATTGATCCCAACATAGCCTTCTACTGAGCCAGGACATCCCAAGTGATCTGAGAATCCCTTCTCTATAGGGCCCAAACGGCCACTATCAATCTTTTGAAGATGGACAAAAACTGGAACCCATTTGTCTTTCCTAGCCTGATGTCCCTAAGGTCTTTTCCAACTCTGACATTCTTTGAAGGGATGATCCTTTTAAACTTCTTACTACCATATCATTATCTACCGAGTTGCTTGGCAATGAGCTCAGTTGGCTTGAGGCTAGTCAGACCATCAGATCACAAGTTCCATCCCTAAGGGCGGCTCTTGCTTTATTTCCTGAACTTCAGACTCTTTGTCCTCTTCAGTTAACATCCCTTCCTTCCCTGGCAACTGCACCTCCAACATGTATTTACCGAATAGGGCCCGAGATAGAGTATACAATTAGATCAGGGCAGGCCAGTCCATATTCCTGGAAAAGCTCATCAAAGCAGGTGTCCTGTATGATCACTGGTAGTTGAAACAATAATGGGACAGCAGCTGGTGTGTACAGAGCACTTTCTGTAGGCCAGACACCTTGCCGGAGGCGGTGCACACATTTTTTCATGGAATCTTGATCACAATCCTCTAAGGTATTTATTATCCCCATTTGGCACACAAGAAAATTCAAGCTTTGAAAGCTACTAAGTTGCTGCTGATCACAAAGCAATAGAAGCGGCATTACAGAAGAGCCACATACCTGGCTCTGGAGAGGCCCCTCCACCCCGCTGTGCCTCATCTCTAAAAGGGACGTGATCATTTTTTCATTCATGCATAACAGAAGAACACAGTTTTGGAGCACATGTGATAATTTCATACACTTATACAATATGTAAATATCAAATCAATGTACTTGGGGTATCTATTACCTTAAATATTTGTCTTTTCTTTACGCTAGAACCAAATTGTTCTCTTCTAGCTATTTTGAAATATACAGTAGATTATTGCAAACTGTAGTCTGATTTAGCTAACATGATGTCTTTAAAATGAACATCATAATTGTAAGGATAAAATGAGAGCCCAGCACACAGTATATGACAGTCCAGTGGATGTCTCAGAAAAACCCGATGAAATTCGAGTCAAAAAAAAAAAAAATCAAGGATTCCTGTTCTGACCAAGTCTGCTCTACATTGCGCTAGGAGCTCTTTCCTGGCCTCACAAAGTAAGGTATTCTTGGTAAGTTGTGTGCACATCCCAGATTTCAGAAAGCAAATTCTACCTCACTCCACTCACCCCTGGCTGGCATCACCCTTCACATCAGTTTCTCCTCCTGCCTCTTTCCTGCTGTTCTCAATGTCACTAGCTGGAAGGCATTCTCTCTAGTTTTACGCCCTGAAGCCTCTAAACACTCTAAAAGCTGAAAATTGCTCCAGGGAGCTGGTGGGAGGGGAACTTGGCAGTGAATCTCTTTGTAATAGGATCTCCCTCTGACAGGGCATATCTCTAGTGTGGAAGGAACTTGGCCTCAAAGCTCCTAATAAACCGCCAGCCTTTCCCTCAACTTCACATCCCTTGCAGCAGAGCTTAGCACCACACCATCAATCACATTAACACAGGGTTCCTTCCCCACCCAGACAGGGAAAGTATCCTTTACTCCCATTTTACAGAGAAGGAAGCTGAGACTGAAAACAGATGGAGGAACTTGACACCTGGATGCCCAGCCTGTGGTACAAACTCAGGCCCCAGCATCCGGAAAAAGGACTCACTGAATGAGAAAGGAGTCGACATGAACTCTCTTTTGAGCCCTGCCAACCTGGATGTTTGTGTCATATGTAAACCTTGTGAGTTTCACGGGGAGGTCTCACCAGGAGGAAGTCAGCTACCGAAATGAGGCGGATCCCATGAGAATGAGAGGACAGCCAGTCCCACCTAGTGAGACTGCCAGGGCACAGGCCATCCTCACCGGTCCTTCGAAGCGGGTATTACCTACAGCAAGGGCAGTCTGCCCTTCAGGAGACATTTGGCAACAACTGGAGACATTTTTGCCTGTGGGGGAGGGGTGCTACCGTAACCTATCAGGCAGAGGCCAGGGAGGCTGCAGGTCATCCTAGGGTGCACAGAGGACAGCCTCCCGAAACAGTGAGTCATCCAGCCCAAAACGTCAATAGGGCTGAGACCGAGAAACCACGTTCGGGAGGAAAAGAAGTTGGCCTCACTCGGCCAGGGCGCGGTGGCTCACACCTGTAATCCCTGCCCTTTGGGAGGCCGAGGAGGGCAGATCACAAGATCAGATGTTCAAGACCAACCTGGCCAGTATGATGAAACCCCATCTCTACTAAAAATGCAAAAATTAGCTGGCCTTGGTGGCAGGCGTCTATTGTCCCAGCTACTCGGGAGGCTGAGGAAGGAGAATCACTTGAACCTGGGAGGCAGAGATTGCAGTGAGCCCAGGTCACAACATTGCACTCCAGCCTGGGCGACAGAGCAAGACTCCTTCTCAAAAAAATAAAAATTAAGAAAAGTTGTTCTCACTCACCCCAACCACATGGTAGGAAAGGTGCAAGGCCTAAGCCAGATTCCAGGTAAGAGCAAACGCTAAGCATTCCACGTGCATCTTCCAAAAGACTTTGAAAGGCTGGTCCCAAACTCTGTGGCCAGATAGAAGCTCAGGGTCCAAGTCTTACCCCACAACACATCTTCTCAAATAAGAGCTTCCACCCTCACACCCCCATTATCTCTTCACACCCCAACGATTTCTCTTCACACCCTAGGATTCGGTGACCCTTCTATGCACCAATAGTCCCTGGCACTGAAGCTGGCAGAAGTTGTTTGAACGTGTTCAGGCCCTGCACCCTGAGCTCATGGCAACACCGGCAAGAGCTCTGCGTCACTCTGCAGCCCCAAAGTCAGGAGGTGTTGTGTTAACAAGGAGGAGTGAGGTGGGAGCTAATGTGCTCAGGCCTACCAAGTGCCGTGAGCTGGACAGAGCGCCTTACATGCCTTCTCTCATTTAAATCTAGTAACACAGTGGCCTGGTTGTAACTACCCATTTTCCAGACGCAGTAACAGATTCTGAGAGGCTCAAGTCCCCACGCAGACAGCAGGGTCACACAGCTATAGGAGAAGAGCACGGAATTGGACACAGGCTCCTGCTGACACGAAAGACCACGCTCTTTCCCATGTTCCTCTTTTTTTTTTTTTTTAATTTTTTTATTTTTATTTTTTGAGACGGAGTTTCGCTCTTGTTACCCAGGCTGGAGTGCAATGGTGCGATCTCGGCTCACCGCAACCTCCACCACCTGGGTTCAGACAATTCTCCTGGCTCAGCCTCCTGCGTAGCTGGGATTACAGGCACGCACCACCATGCCCAGCTAATTTTTAGTATTTTTAGTAGAGACGGGGTTTCACCATGTTGACCAGGATGGTCTCGATCTCTTGACTTCGTGATCCAACCGCCTCGGCCTCCCAAAGTGCTGGGATTACAGGCTTGAGCCACCGCGTCCGGCCCCATGTTCCTATTCTTAATGGACATCATGAACTCATGTCATCCACGTGGGACTTCGATCTCTGTGAAATCCCAAAATTTACAACAGGAAGGCCCACACCCCAACATGATACCAATGACATTGCTTGATCTGAGTCAGACAGCCTCCTTACCACCTTACGGCTCCAGGATCTAAACCCCAAGGCAAAGATACTCTTGTTTTCTGTAGCTTTGGGAATCATTTCACGGCTCTGGGCATCAAGAGTCAACAAGTCACCCATCCCCATAGGAAGACAGCCTTCCCACCTGTGAGAATGGCCCAAGTCCAGCTGTCCTTCCTGGAGACTCAGATACGCCCTGGCCCATGCAGATCCTCCCATCTAGCTCCTGCACTGTGCCTCAAAGGAAACCCACAACTAGCTGGCAGAGGTTCTGAGCCTCAGTTTCCTCAGTTTCTACATTTTAGGATTAAATAAGTTAGTATGTAGCATGTGCTGACAACAGTTCATGATATTTAACCAATGGTAGCTAAAAATTGGAAACAAACTAGAAGACTAATCACAGGACTTTTCAGATAAATTAAGGTACTGCCACATAATGGAATGGATGCAACGGCTAAAAGTTATAAAAAGGAAGAATATTTACCAGCAGGGGGAAATGTTTGCAATATATGGTCAGCAGATTGCCATACACTGACCCTGAGAATAGCGAGGAGCGTTCTCACACCTCCAGAGGGGCTAAGGGTTAGAAATTTCTTTATTGTGTACTGTACTGGCTGAATAAAAATCCTGATGCAAATGTGGTATCCAGTCCCTAATATGTCCTATTTGTTTGCTTTCAAATAACATAAAATAATTTTTACTGAGCAACAGTGACCCTCCAGCAAGATGCCTCCTTTTTATCCTGTGGCTTCCTGGGATACCCCTAGGGAGACATCCACCTCAATTGTTATTTTTTTTCTTTTTTTTTTTTGAGACAGAGTCTCACTCTAGCCCAAGCTGGAGTGCTGTGGCACAGTCTCAGCTCACTACAACTTCCACCTCCAGGGCTCAAGCATTTCTCGTGCCTCAGCCTCCCAAGTAGCTGGGACTACAGACATGCGCCACCACTGATTTTTTGTATTTTAGTAGACACAGGGTTTCACCTTGTTACCCAGAGTGGTCTCGAACTCCTGAGCTCAGGCGATCCACCCACCTCAGCCTACCAAAGTGCTGGGATTACAGGCATGAGCCACTATGCCCAGCCCAACTCAATTGTTAAAAAATCAAAGATGTAAGTTACAAAGCACATGTAGGAGGTTATCCTATTGTAGTATAAATAGACAGATGGAACATGAATTTAAAGACAAAGATCTCCCATCAAAAAGGTACCAAGAGTTAACTTTCGCCAAGTGGAGATTACAGGTAATTTTGCTTTCTTTTATTTCTCTGTATTTTCAATTTTATATATTAAAAAAAAATGAACCAGACCAGGCGCAATGGCTCACACCTGTAATCCCAGCAATTTGGGAGGCCAAGGCAGATGGATCACCTGAGGTCAGGAGTTCAAGACCAGCCTGACCAACACGGAGAAAGCCCGTCTCTACTAAAAATACAAAATTAGCCCGGCATAGTGGTGCATCCCTGTAATCCCAGCTACTCAGGAGGCTGAGGCAGGAGAATTGCCTGAACCCAGGCAGTGGAGGCTGCCGTGAGCTATCATGCCACTGCACTCCAGCCTGAGTGACGGAGTGAGACTTGTCTCAAAAAAATAAATAAGTAAATAAAAGTAAACTACAAATGCAATAATGCTAGCTCTCTACCAAACCTATTTACCAAAGGAACACACAACTCTGACCCACAGCTTGCTCACTAGGATGGCTGCCCTGAAGTTTCCAGAAAGGCAGTTACCTAAAGGCAGGCCTCCAAAGCTTTCAGTCAGCCCACTTCTCTTCCTGAAGTACCTCTCCAGAATTGGGTTCTTCCTACACTACCTGCTGCAGGATAGTTTCCAGCTACATACGGAGATAATGACAATGCATAATTGGGGACTTTATACTGGTTTTTTTTAATATCTCTGGAAACAGAATCCACCTCCATCCCTCACCAGGCACCTCCACCATTCCACTCCCTGGAACAGTGACTTTCAGTGTTTTCTGGCAACAGCTGAATCATGGTAAGAAATTAATTTTAGATGCAATTTAGTATACACACATACACACTGCACACATGTGCACACAAATATAACTGAAATGAGTTTCACACAGTATTTACCAGCAAACTCTGATACTCTGATATTCTACCCTTTTTTTTTTTTTTTTTTTTTGAGACTAAGTTTCGCTCTTTGTGGCCCAGGCTGGAGTACAACGGTGAGATCTCCACTCACTACAACCTCCTCCCAGATTCAAGTGATTCTCCTGCCTCAGCCTCCCGAATAGCTGGGACTACAGGTGCATGCCACCATGCCCAGCTAATTTTTGTATTTTTAGTAGAGATGGGGTTTTACCATATTGAACAGGATGGTCTTGATCTCCTGACCTTGTGATCCACCCACCTCAGCCTCCCAAAGTGCTGGGATTACAGGCATGAGCCACTGTGCCCGGCTCTATCATTTTTTTAATGCTGGTCATAACTCACTAAATTGATGTTACATCCAGTTTCAAATATGCTGTCTTACAGCATGCAAGTCTATAATTTGGTTTTCCAAAGCTTAATTGTATATTTTCTGGGACATATTAGATCGGAACCATTTACAAATACTAATATTCACAGGACCAAAAACAGTAATTTTATATGGTTCAACCTAACAATTATATGTGAACCAAACCAGAGGACTCCCCAGATTCACCTTTTATAAGCTGAGTAATTCTTAAAAGTGGCCTAAGGCCAGGCACGGTGGCTCACACCTGTAATCCCAGCACTTTGGGAAGCTGAGGCGGGTAGATCACAAGGTCAGAAGTTCAAGACCAGCCTGGCCAACATGGTGAAACCCCATCTCTACTAAAAATACAAAAATTAGCCAGGCATGTCGGCATACGTCTGTAATGCCAACTACTCAGGAGGCTGAGGCACGAGAATCACTTGAAACTTGAACCCAGAAGGCAGAGGTTGCAGTGAGCCTGGATCGTGCCACTGAACTCCAGCCTGGGGGACAGGGAAGACTTTATCTAAATTTTTTTTAAAAAGTGGCCTATACTATGAATGTACACTATTATTATTGTGCAAACAACAGATGACACCTGTCAATTACAGCCACTCTGAGCCACACCTTTTTAAATGGGAATAACAATGACAGACTCGGAGATGCTATGAGGATTGAACAAGCTCATATATGCAAAAGGGCCTTATAAACTACAGTATAAAGTTTAAAAAAATTTTATTTTTTAAATTGTAAATTATGCCAGTGTCTCAGCAAAGTAAGATAATAAAACAGCAGCCACTATCTGTTGAGGGTTTTCTTCATGCTAAACATTTGTCATGCAGATCCATTTAATCCTCCACAGCCATCCTAGAAAGTAGGTATTCTTGTTGTCCCCATTATACATACGAGGACAGAAAAGACTCCACGCATTAGAAGGACTGGCCCAAGGTCACACAGGTAGGAGGTGGAGAAGTTGGGTCTGTCTGACTCCAAAGCCCACGCACTAAGCACTGCCCGGCAATTTCCCTTCAAACCCAGAACAATCTCCCCAGAGTTCTCCATCTCCTGGCCACAGGAACAAGACCACCAGCATGGTGTACTCTCAGCAAGAGAGGAAAACTTCCCCATGAAACAATGACATGAAAATGTGCTGGCCCCTCAGCCAGCAGCAGGAAATGCACAATCACCTTGCTGCCGTGGAAACAGGTGGCAAGTCAGCAGACTCTCAGCCTCCCATCTCCCACAGTCACAGCCAAGGATTATGCCCTTCCACTTTCCCATTGGTGGCTTAAAATAACTCCTCTTGACCCCACAGAAAATGTACCCAGACAGGCGGCATATAGCCAGAGCTGCCAGGTCACAAGATAAATAGAAATGCTCAAACCAATACAAACAGAGTCCTGTGGGTTTTTTTCTTTTGTTTTTGTTTGTTTGTTTTCTGAGATGGAGTCTTTGTCACCCGGGCTGGAATACAGCTGCTCGATCTCAGCTCCTACAACCTCCATCTCCTGGGTTCAAGCGATTCTCCTGCTTCAGCCTCCCCAGTAGGTGGGATTACAAGCATGCACCACCATACCTGGCTAATTTTTGTATTTTTAGTAGAGACAGAGTTTCTCCATGTTGGACAGGCTGGTCTCGAACTCCTGATCTCAGGTGGTCTGCCCACCTTGGTTTTCCAAAGTGTGGGGATTAAAGCCGTGAGCCACCGTGCCCGGCCTGCCCTGTTTTTTTTTAAGGGATACAGTCAGTATCCCTGTATTCCTTTGGAGCTAGAAGTAGCCACTAGCCACTCTTCAGTCACACCTGGTGCTCACTTAGTTTATTCAATTATGCACATTTGTCAAAAAGGAAATATTTAAATTGTGCTATCAGGGAAATTCCACTGCTTCACATTATACATTTTGATACATTTGTGTGTGTCTGTGTGTATATATAATACACACAATCCATTGTGGATTTAATCTCAAACCCAATTTAAGAGGTTTCATGGGGCTGGGCGCAGTAGCTCACATCTATAATCCCAGCACTTTGGGAGACAGTGGTAGGCAGATCACTTGAGGTCAGGAGTTCAAGACCAGCCTGGCCAACATGATAAAACCCAATCTCTACCAAAACTACAAAAATTAGCCGGGCATAGTGGTGCACACCTGTAATCCCAGGCAGGAGAATCACTTGAACCTGAGAGGCGGAGGTTGCAGTGAGCCAAGATCACACCACTGCACTCCAGCCTGGACAACAGAGCCAGACTCCATCTCAAAAAACAAAACAAAAAAGAGGTTTTATGGCGTAATTTTGACCATTCATACTTATTGATAATTAGCATATTATGGCCTTTGCCCTAAATTTGGATCTAATTCTTCAGTAAGTGGAATACCTCATGGTATTCTGTAAAATGCTCTCTTTGTTTCCGTATCCATTTATGAGAAACTTCAGCATAATATGATCACACTTAACTTAACCAACTACCCTGTGTCAGAAGTACTACTATTATTAGAATTTTGGGAAGCCGAGCGCTGTGGCTCAAGCCTGTAATCCCAGCACTTTGGGAGGCTGAGGCGGGTGGATCACGAGGTCAAGAGATCAAGACCATCCTGGTCAACACGGTGAAACCCCTCTCTACTAAAAATACAAAAAATTAGCTGGGCGTGGTGGCGCATGCCTGTAATCCGAGCTACTCAGGAGGCTGAGGCAGGAGAATTGCCTGAACCCAGGAGGCAGAGGTTGCTGTGAGCCAAGATCGGGCCATTGCACTCCAGCCTGAGTAACAAGAGCGAAATTCCATCTCAAAAAAAAAAAAAAAAAGAATTTTTGGAATATGAACAGCAAGGATCAGAAAGGTCAAGATACTTGCCCAAGATCACCCAGCTAATCAAGACTCCAACCAAGAAGTCTTGTTCCAAATTCTGTGTTATCTTCACCACCCAAGGGTCTTACTTATCTCTGAGTTCCTAAGGAACAAAGGCTACATCTAAAATAATTCGGGGGAAAATGTGTTTGCAATACAAATGACAATGAGAGGACTAATTTCCAAAGAGCTTATACAAATTGATAACAAAGACTATATATACACAGATTTTTTTTTTTTTTTTTTTTTTTTTTTTAATGAACAGGGAGTTAACCAAAAAACAAAAAAATGAGCCGGGCCTGGTGGCTCAGGCCTGTAATCTCAGCACTTTGGGAGGCTGAGGCGGGTGGATTACAAGGTCAAGAGATCAAGACCATCCTGGCCAACATGGTGAAACCCCAGCTCTACTAAAAATGCAAAAATTAGCTGAGTGTGGTGGCACATACCTGTAGTCCCAGCTACTCAAGAAGCTGAGGCAGGAGAATTGCTTGAACCCAGGAGGCGGAGGTTGCAGTGAGCCGAGATCGCGCCACTGCACTCCAGCCTGGCGCCTGGCAATAGAATGAGACTCTGTCTCAAAAAAAAAAACAAAAAGCGAAAAAATGGGGCCAGGTATAGTGGCTCACACCTGTAATCTCAGCATTTTGGGAGGCTGAGGCAGGTAGATCACCTGAGAATAGGAATTCAAGACCAGCCTGGTCAACATGGTGAAACCCCGTATCTACTAAAAACATAAAAATTTAGCTGGGCATGGTGACGCATGCGTGTAATCCCAGCTACGTGGGAGGCTGAGGCAGGAGAATCACTTGAACCTGGGAAGTGGAGGTTGCAGTGAGCTGAGATCATGCCATTGCACTCCAGCCTGGGCAACAAGAGCAACATGCCATACCAAAAAAAAAGAAAAAAGAAAAGAAAGAGAAAAGAAGAAGAAACAAAAGCCAACGACTAAAAACTTGACTAACTCAAAATTAAAGAGATAAATAAAAATAACAAGATACGGCCAGGCGTGGTGGCTCACGCCTGTAATCCCAGAACTTTGGGAGGCCAAAGTAGGCCGATCACCTGAAGTTGGGAGTTCGAGACCAGCCTGACCAACATGAAGAAATCCCATCTCCATAAAAAAAAATAATAATAACAAGATACAATTTTTCACCTCTCAGACTAGCATACACATAAAAATTCTCATTTCAGGTGAGAGGGCATGGAGAAACAGACACTCTCCAAACCTATGGATTCAGGTACAAACTGAGGTGACACTTTTGGAGGACAACCTGACAAGGTAATCACACTTTCAAGTGCATGCATCTTCTAATCCAACAATCCTGAAACTAGAAATTTATTCTATGGATATACCTGTGAAGGTTACAAGAAATAGCCACCAGAGACATTTGGAAATGTGATTTGTGACAGGGCAGGGACGTGTGCTAAAACAACTGAAGTGTCCATTGATAGAATGGTCATATAAATTGTAGTAAATCCACACATCAAAATACTAGCCATGGTCAGGGTCAGGCACGGTGGCTCACACCTGTAATCCGAGCACTTTGGGAGGCCCAGGTGGGTGGATCACCTGAGGTCAGGAATTGGAGACCAGCCTGGCCAACATGGCAAAATGCTGTCTCTACTAAAAATACAAAAATTAGGCCGGGCGCGGTGGCTCAAGCCTGTAATCCCAGCACTTTGGGAGGCCGAGGCGGGTGGATCACGAGGTTGAGAGATCAAGACCATCCTGGTCAACATGGTGAAACCCCGTCTCTACTAAAAATACAAAAAACTAGCTGGACATGGTGGTGCGTGCCTGTAATCTCAGCTACTTTGGAGGCTGAGGCAGGAGAATTGCCTGACCCCAGGAGGCGGAGGTTGCGGTGAGCCGAGATCGCGCCATTGCACTCCAGCCTGGGTAACAAGAGCGAAACTCCGTCTCAAAAAAAAAAAAAAAAAATACAAAAATTAGCCGGGCATGGTGACACACACCTGTAATCCCAGCTACTTAGGAGGTTGAGGCAGAAGAATTCCTTGAACCCAGGAGACAGTGGTTACAGTGAGCCAAGATCGTGCCATTGCACTCCAGCCTGGGCGACAGAGTGAGACACCATCTCAAAAGAAAAAAAAAAAACTAGCCAGTCAGGCTGGGCACGGTGGCTCATGCCTGTAATCCCAGCACTTTGAGAGGCCAAGGCGGGTGGATCACAAGATCAGGAGTTCAGGACCAGCCTGGCCAAGATGGTGAAACCCCATCTCTACTAAAAATACAAAAATTAGCCAGGCGTAGGGGTGGGCGCCTTGCCTGTAATCCCAGCTACTCAGGAGGCTGAGGCAGAGAATTGCTAGAACCCAGGAGGCAGAGATTACAGTGAACTGAGATAACACCACTGCACTCCAGCCTGGGTGACAGAACAAGATTCCGTCTCAAAAAAAAGAAAAGAAAAAAAACTAGCCAGTCATTTATAAGAATGAGTTACAGCTATAGGTGGAGGCAGGAAATATTCTCCAAGATAACTGAATAAATTGAAAGACTATGTAGAGAACAATGTATATATAATGTTACCTTTAAAGTAACAAAAAAGGTGAATATAGATACTTGCATATATCACTTAGAAATTTTCTTTTTTTTTTCCTAGAAAGAAACCAAGGATATCCACAGTGGTTCTCTTTGAAGAAGACTGGTAATTTTCTAACCTTATACAATTTTAGATTGGAGGTTTTTTTTAACCTGTGCTTCATGGACTATTTTAAAGAGCCTATGAGGCCAGGCACAGTGACTCACACCTATAAACCTAGCACTTTACGAGGCCAAGGTGAGTGGATTGCTTGACCTTAGGAGTTCTAAACCAGCCTGGGCAATATGGTGAAACCCTATCTCTACAAAAAGTACAAAAATTAGCCAGGCATGGTGGCTCACATTTGTAGCCCCAGCTAGTTGGGGGTGCTAAGGTGGCAGGATCACTTGAGCCCAGAAGGTGGAGGCTGCAGTGAGCCAAGATCCGAGATTATGCCACTGCTCTCAGCCTGGGGTACAAAGTGAGACCTTGTCTCAAAAAAAAAAAAAAAAAAAGAGTAGGCCAGGCGCAGTGGCTCATGCCTCTAATCCCAGCACTTTGGGAGGCTGAGGTGGGTGGATCACGAGGTCAAGAGATCGAGAGCCAGCCTGCCTAACATGGTGAAACCCTGTCTCTACTAAAAATACAAAAATTAGGCATGGTGGCGTGCACCTTTAATCCCAGCTACTCAGGAGGCTGAGGCAGGAGAATCGCTTGAACCCGGGAGGCGGAGGTTGCGGTGAGTCAAGATCATGCCACTGCACTCCAGCCTGGGCAACAGAGTAAGACTCCATCTCAAAAAAAAAAAAAAAAAAAAAAAAGTCTATGAAACTCCTGAAATTGGATACAATATTGTAAATACGTGCATTCCCTTTTAGGGAAGGATTCTTCCCTTTTACATACTCTCTATACTCTCTAAGGGTCTTGTACTCCTTCTTTTCCACACAAGAAAGATTCAGAACCACTGTGTTGTAGGCTCCATATTGATGTAAAGTTTTAATATTCAATCACTCATTTACTCAGAAACCATGAGATAACACTGGGCTAGGCCCTGGCACAGGCACCCAGAAAAATACCACCCAACTCCTGCCCTGGAGACACAGATCGTTTGTAACACAATAACAACATTGTCCGCCCAAGTTTAAGAAATGGCAACAGGGGACAGTTTCCCTCTAACAGGAAGAAGGAAAAGTGGAACTGAAAATTATTTGCATGTTTAAAATTAGACCTTCTGTGGGAGCTGACACTGCTTCGTTTTCAAAATGCCCCCCATCTGCTTACCGCCAGCCCTCACCCTGGCATTTACATGCCAGGGAAATTCGGATACAATAGGATGACCGCAGCTATCACTAATAAGGAAGTAATAACAAACTTCCTACAGCTCCTGTCCTCCAAGGGGTCACCAATAAAGCCACTGGGAAACCAGCCATACAAGGTGCTAACAAAATTGCTGTGGGCTTCTCTGGCCTGAGATATTCACCACTTCCAGGGATCTCCACTTAGGAACTGGTTGTCCCTCATATCACCATTCCTTCTCTGGCAAGTGGCAGTCCTTTCTCTGAAAGGAACAGCAGGGATGTCATTCACAGTCACATCCTACATCACAACTGTGACTGGTTGGTCGGTGCGGTCTGAGTTGTCTGAGTTGTCTTGCCCAGTGGCCAATGAGAGCCATGAAGACGGGCTCCTGTTTCCCAGCATGGCCTCTGCTCAGTGCCTGTCCCCTAGACTTAATCAATTGATCATCTTTACAACTTGGTCATAACCCCATCAAACTCACATGTTTACTCAATGCTTTTCATCAGACAAACTTTTTATCAAATTTAAATAAATGTATTTATCATGATACCACATTTCGCCTCATTCTACCTATAAAATCATAGACTTTTAGGAGGCCTTTCTTACTAAGACCCCCTAAAATAAATAACTTTTGTTTTTGTTTTTGTTTTTTCTTTTTGAGACAGGGTCTCACTCTGTTGCCCAGGTTGCAGTGCAGTGGCACTCTCAACAGTTCACTGCAGCTTCAACCTCCCAGGGCTCAAGCTATCCTCTCAACTCAGCCTCTCAAGTAGCTGGGACCACAGCTCCACACCACCATGCCCAGCTAACTTTTTATAGACAAGGTCTCACTTTATTACTCAGGGTGGTCTCAAACTCCTGGGCTCAACTGATCCTCCCACCACTGCTTTCCAAAGTGCTGAGATTACAGTCATGAGCCACCACACCTGGCCAAAAATTCTTAACATTAAAAAAAGAAAAAAAAAAAAGTATTGTAACTGAGCTCAGGTCATCTTGCACACAACTAAGATTATTCCATACCACTCTGTGGAAAACACTTCATAAATATTTGTTATATGCGCCAGGTACAGTCGCTCTGCCTGTAATCCCAGCACATTGGGAGGCCGAGGTGGGGGGATCACCCGAGGTCAGGAGTTCAAGACCAGCCTGGCCAACGTGGTGAAACCCCATTTCTACTAAAAATACAAAAATTAGCCAGGCATGGTGGCACGTGCCTGTAGTCCCAGCTACTTGGGAGGCTGATGCAGAAGAGTTGCTTGAACCCAGGAGATGGAGGTTGCAGTGAGCTGAGATTGCACCATTGCACTCCAGCCTGAGCAACAGAGTGAGACTCTGTCTCAAAAAAAAAAAAAAAAAAAAAATCATATGAACTAATGATCTGGGGCCTCATTTCTTCTCTCCAAGTAACAGCAGCAGCCACAACTAGCAGCTGGGTCTTGCTTTAGGTGCTACAAACCAATTCCGCTTCTATCTTCTTTGATCCTCTCAACCACCCAGTGAAGCAGGAAGTGTTAGTCCCATTTTCCAGATAAGGAAATGAGAAGTCACAGAGGTTAAGTGACTTGCTGAATTTATGCAGCTACTAAGTGGCAGAGCAAAGACCCAAACCCAGGTCTTTCCATCCCAGACCCCAGTCTGTCTCTTCAAAAGCAGACTTGCCTTGTAAACTGAGGCCCCAAAGAAATATGAGCAGGGAAGAGGGCACCTGGTTTTTCCATGTTACAAATGAAGCAGATCCCACAGGATTTACAACACAAAGAACCCAAAATAAAGGTAACATGTCCCTGTAGTCCTGGCTACTTGGGAAACTGACATGGGAGAATCAACTGAGCCCAGGAGTTCGAGGCCAGTCTGGGCAACACACAAGACCATCTTTAAAAAATGTCTGGGCCAGGTGTATGGCTCAGGCCTATGACCCCAGTATGTTGGGAGAACAAGGTGGGCAGATCGAGACCAGCCTGGCCAACATTTTTAGTAGATACCACAGTAAAACCTGACTAAAACCCTGTCTCTACTAAAAATACAAAAATTAGCTGGGCATGGTGGCACACATCTGTAATCCCAGCTACTCAGGAGGCTGAGGCAGGAGAATCACTTGAACCTGGGAGGTGGAGGATGCAGTAAGTCACAATCACACCATTGCACTCCAGCCTGGACAACAAGAGCAAAACTCCATCTGAAAACAAATATATAAAATAAAATAAAATAAAAACATGGCTGAGTACAGTGGCTCAGGCCTGTAATCCCAACGCTTTGGGAAGCCAAAGCAGGAAGATCACTCGAGCCCAGGAGTTCGAGACCAACCTGGGCAACATAGTGAGACACTGTCTCTATAAAAAAAATGTTTTAATTAGCCAGGAGTAGTAGCACATGCCTGTAGTCTCAGCTACTTGAGAGGCTAAAAAGGGAGGAGCCCTTGAGCCCAGGAGGTTGAGGTTGCAGTGAGTTATGTTTGCAACACTGTACTCCAGCTTGGGTGACAGAGCAAGACCATGTCTCTTAAAAACAAAAACAAAAACATGAACAGCACCTACCTCTTGGTGTTCCTGAAATGGCCAAATGAGATACTGCATTAAAACCCTCAGCATAGTGCCTGTCATGCATAATGTTACCTATTAATTATAATATCATCAGCGGCATTATGTTAGAAGGGAAATACACAGAAAATTGCCTCTCATCCTGCACTCAAAATAATTCCCTAGCTCAAGAAGTGAATGAACTGAGAAATAATTACTGATGATGCTCTGGCTACACCCAGGCCTATGGTCATCCAGCCACTGCCTCAGCCCCAAACCCAAGCAAAAATTACTTTTAGGAGCTAAATAACCCCTTTGCTGACCAAAATTGCTCACTCAGGAGCCAGGATCCTCTCTGCTTAGAAAAGCTTGGGTATTCCACGGTTATCTTTATTGTAGGGCTGAACTTGAAGTCAGCTCAAAGTCACAGTCTAACCATAAACCAATTTGCTCTGTTTTCTTAAACTGTCTACAAACAAAACATAATCATTTGGTTTTCCCATTGTCCTGAAGCAAAACAAAAATAATTAAAGTCACTCATATGAGAATCTAACAAGCAGTTTAAAGAGGAGACAAAATATATTTTGTACTCTGGATGGAACAGGTAAGAAATCAGGCTTAAGGATTAGCCGTGATAGATAGTAAACACAGTTATTATTCACCAGGAAACAAGAAAGTGAAGATAAAACAAACCCGAAACACTACAAGACCAATAAAACGGCTATCAGTCACCAGCTTCTTTTTTTTCATTTACTCTTTTAAAATCAGAAAATCAGCTCACATCAAGCTGATTTCCTTTTTTTTTTTTTTTTTTTTTTGAGATGAAGTCTCATCTGTCACCCATGCTGGAGTACAATGGTATGATCTCAGTTCACTGCAACCTCTGCCTCCCAGGTTCAAGCAATTCTCCTCCTCAGCCTTTCAAGTAGCTGGGATTACAGGAGCATGCCACCAAGCCCAGCTAATTTTTGTATTTTTAGTAGAGACGGGGTTTCACCATATTAGCCAGGCTGGTCTCCAACTCCTGATCTCAGGTGATCTGCCCGCCTTGGCCTCCCAAAGTGCTGGGATTACAGGCATGAGCCACTACACCCAGCCAAGCTGACTTCTTAAAGAAGCTGTCAGGATGAAATTTCTCAAGAGAAGGAGGCAGGAGGAAAACTGCTTTGTCACATTGCCTAAAACATACACACAAACAAAAACTAGTGTGCAAAACCGCTTGAGAACGGGAGGAGTCAGACACTGCAACTAGCAAAGTCCTCATGTTGGAATCATCTCTAACCATCCTTCCTGTCTTGGAAAAGGGGAATGAGATGTCAGTTCAAAAATTGCTTTTCTGGGCCTACTAAGCACTGAGCCTTCCGGCATCTCAGTTTTCCAGCTTCCACACCCACCCTTATTAATGTTCAAGCAGAGCTGTGTCCTTTTCATGACTTGTCCATTTGTTTAACCTGCTATGGTTGATTCCATTTTATCACACACACACACAAGCATATACACACACAACTGAAGCCTCAACAAACCAGTCAGCTATTAGGAAGGTAGTCAGATATTCCTGTTTCCTAAACAAACTTCAGAAATATCTCAAATTTGATTTGACTTTGAAAAATTCCATTGACACCCACCATTTTGAGAAGACACAGTGATATGTGCCTATCATTAAAAGTAAGATCAAAGTGAAAACACGGAAAAAAAAAATAGCACTATGAAAACACGGGGTCCAGGCAGGCGACTCAGGTTCGCCTCTTTGTCTTCTCTTGTCTTCACCACATTGCTGGGTGACCTCCGCCTGCTCCCTGTCTTCTCTGGACCTCGATATCTTCATCTAAGAGCATTGAAGGGTTTCAGCTATCCTGAAAGTCTGGTCCAGCTCAAGAATGCACTGATTCCCTGAAATATCCATTATCAAAATGAACCACTGACTGTGTATTTTGAAGATGCTGCTTCTGGGAGCCTTTTAGATTTCCTATTTCATAAACATATCTAGAAAAAAAAAAAGAAAGAAAGAAAGAAAGAAGAGAGTCCTTTTCAGGTTCTACAGAACAAACCATAGAGGAAGGAAATATCTAAATACAGGACAAATGTAGAGTCGCAATATGCTAATGAAATACAAGGAAGGATTGAGCAAGCAATAAATTTACCCAAGAAACTTTTTGCTGATTGAAAACACAGCTGGCAACCACCCTGGCTGGAGCAAATAAATCAATAAATAAATTATATACATATATATAATTTTAAATATATGTATTTTTTGCTTCAGCAAAACACAGTAGCACCATTATTCAGCTGTGCTATTTTTTTGCTTCAGCAAAAAATATATGTATAAATTACATATATATTATATATTTAAAAATAAATGAAGCTTTAAGTTTGGGGGTTTTCTGTGTTTTTTTTGTTTGTTTGTTTTCTTGGGGTTTTGTTTGTTTTAGTATAAATTTTGATACAGGAGATCTTCAAATACAAGGCTTTTTCACTTCAGAAACTGCTCCCCTGAATTTCCTTACATACACAGGGAGAAGACACCACACCACACCACACCACACACACACACACACACACACACACACACACACAGTACCTTAATGAGAATCCCATCTGGAAACCCTTTAATATTTACAAAGCTCTTTTAGACACTGGCTAGTGGAAGCATCTCAAACAATTCCTTCGGACAGGGGGAGCTACACCCATTCTACAGATGCTGTTAACTGAGGGTGGAGGAGCCTGAAGAGCAAGTCCAAGGTTCTCTGCAGGTGGTCACACTGCCTTCCGGCCTTCAGGAGAGCCTGTGCAGAACCCGCTGGGTAAACTGCGAGGAGAGACCCTTGGGTGCCGAGGGTCACCCAGCCCCCAGGCCCAGCCCCTTTCTCTACTGCCTGCTGGACGGCATTGCCGCCCCAGGGTGATGCTTCTGCTCTCAGACCATCCTGTATTCAGGCTTGAGAAGTTTTCCCTGAAACCAGGTTTCATCCCCAGCCAATAGCTCATTTCCTCAGAGATGGTGTCTGTATCAAGCAAGCAAGATGATCATTTGCACAAACGCACAGCAGAGCAGCCCCAGGCCGCTTCCCCTGAGGGTTCAAACTCCAACAGGCTCCAGAAGGCTGGGAGGACGCGCCCCGTGGCTCAGCTCCCCTAGCAAGGGCTGGGTGCTCCGCGCTTTCACTTCTCTCCCTTCGTTCCCCATCTGTGAAATGGGAATGTCCCTCTGCTGCGCTGCCTCACCCGCTAAGGAAATGCCAGGAAGGGGAAAGGTCGGTCACCAAAACGCCAGGGACAGCATTATCAGAAAAGTGAAGCAAGAAAAGAGGGTGGGGAGGGGGAGCCGGCGCCCACAAAGCACGAATTAAACATCCATGATCCAGCACGACGCCGACAGGGCCGGCCGCCTTGAGAAAAGCCAGCGTGCGGCCACCTTTTCCCGGGCCTGGGAACTTTCCCCAGAAACAGCGCCCTCGGCGGGGAGCCCCACGCCTTGCCCCGGGGCCCACTGCCCAGCGCCCCGGCCCTGCCTCCGCGCCCCTGCCGTCCCTCGGGCCCCTGCAGGCCGGGTCGGAGGTGGGTCAACCAAAGCTCGGCCAGGCCGCCCGGTCCGCGTCCCCAGCCCTCCGCAAACACGCCCCCTCCGGCCGTCTCGGGCGGGCAAGCCGGGCCCGCGCCGGCCAGATGCGACCAGCGCCGGGAAGAGCTGGGCCGGAGACCGCCTGGAGCCCGCGCAGAGGCTTCTCCCGGAGGATCGGGCACCGCGGAACCCGGATCCCTCCTCCCTCCCCGCGATCCTGGGCAGCCGGGAAAGGGCTCGGTCACCGGCGCGAAAGGCCGGCCGGGGTCCCCGCAAGCCGCCTCCAGGAGAGGGGATCTGAGGATCCCGACCCTCGCCCCTCTCCCCGGAACCCCCGAGGCGGGTACGCCCGGGCAGGTGCAGGCGATGCCAGTCCCGCCCCGGCCTCCCGCCCCCCGCCCGAGCCCACAGGGCGCTTACCTGGACGCGCAGCAGCAGCAGCAGCAGCAGCGGCAGCGCCCAGCGCAGCCCCGGCGAGCCCGGAGGAGGCAGCCGCGCCTCCCGCACCGCCGGCTTCATGCCCTGCGCGCCCTGGAACGTGCCCGGGACGCGCGAATCGGGCCCCGCCGTGCGCCCGAGCCCGGGCACCCCTGTCGTCGCCTCCTGCCGCCGCCTCCGTCTCCGCCTCCGCCAACCGGTCCGCCTCGTCCCCGCTCCGCCCGCCCCGGGCTTCCCCGGGGACATGGCAGCGGCGGCGGCGGCCGCGGCCACACGCCGAAGCCTGGCGCGGCTGCCGCGGGGGGGCCGCGTCCCTGAGCGTGCAGGGGCTTCGCGGGGCGGAGCGAGCGGCGCCCACCCCCAGCGCGCGGCGCCCCGGTCCCGGCTCCCGCGGCTGCTCCCGCTGCCTCCTCCGCGCGTCATGCGGCTGGGGCTGCAGGGAGCCGGGGCGAGCGCTCGGCCCCCTCCCTTCCCCTCCCCCTCTGAATATTCATCGTTTCCTCCCGCCCCGGCCGGCCCGGCGGCCGCCGAGCTCCGCAGCCCCTCGCCGCCGCCCGCCGCTGCGCCCGCCCCCTCCTAGCCGGCCGCTGCTCCTCTCCGGCGGGCAGAGGAAGCGCCCCCGCCCCGCCCGCCCCTCCGCCCAGCCCTCCCACATTCCCGGGACCAGGCTCAGTGGCTCTAGCGCCTCGAGCCGACACCCCTCGGGACGGGCTCCCCAGCCTCATACCCAGCCCATGGCGCAGGGTGCGGATAGGCAGGGGCTGACCGAGACCCCTGCTGAGAGCGCAGCCAAGCCTGACTGTGGACAGCAAGCCTGCGAAGGAGCGCTTGATCTGGCTCCTGGGTGGGCTTGGGGTGTGCGTGAACCCCGAAACTGTAGGAATCACGCTGTTAGTTGTGTTCTCTCTCCCAGCCCCCGAGCGCCAGCCTGGGAGGCAGAGAGCCCAGGAGAAGCCAGTCCAGGGATCAGAACCCCAGCGGTGGCATATGGTGGACCTGGTTCTGTTGGTACTCAGGAACTAGAGTTCTCTTTAGGCCCCCCTCTTCTCCCGTGTAAAATGAGGATCCTACTAGGACCTGTGGAGAGAGAGGTCCACTGCACCCGCGATTAAAAGAGACAGTGGTTAGTGAAGTCCTAAACACCTACCCTGACACATCGTGGGAATCCACACACGTTAGCTCTTCTGGAAGCTTTCATCAGTTTGTTAAAGAGGTCCACGCACTGACAGTTCAACATTACAGCAGATAATTACCCCTGTGCCCATGCACAGAGGAAGGCACTGGGATCAGGGAGGCTGAGCCACTTGCCCAGGAGAAGCCGCGAGAGAAAGCACCAAACCAGAGTGCTAAGAAGGGGGAGGTTAATTCCAACCAGGGGAGAGATGACACCTGAGCTGGCCTTTGAAGGGTGGGTTGAGTTTCACCAGCCCGGTAGAGAGGAGAAGTGTCTCAGGGGGTGGAACCAACTTGGCCAAAACCAGGCGGCAGATGCTTTCAGCTTGGCCTTGTGAGTAACAGGAATGCCAGGCTGCGGGATTCATACTGGGGGAGACTTCAAAGGCCAGAACAATGAGTCTAGGCTAGATTCTGTGTGCAGCAAGATGCAAACCACCACGTGTCCAGCGCTACCTCCTGACACCCCTTGGGCCTCAGGTTACCATCTACAAGATGGAAACACACATTCACTTACAGGGTCTAAGTGGCTCCCACCACACGACATATCCAGACCAGCACAGAGGATAAAGAAACTTTGCCGGGCAGCATTAGGCTTATGCCTAATCCCAGCATTTTGGGAAGCCGAAGTGGATGGATCACTTGAGCTCAGGAGTTTGAGACCAGCCTGGGCAACAGGGTGAAACCCACTCTTTACAAAAAAAAACACAAAAATTAGCCGGGCCTGGTGGCACGCGGCTGTAGACCAAACTATTTGGGAGGCCCATGCAAGAGGATGGCAAACTGTAGTGAACCAAGGTGGCACCACTGCACTACAGCCTGGGGAACAAAGTGAGACCCTGTCTCAAAAAAAAAAAAAAAAAAAAAAGAGGCCAGGTGTGGTGGCTCACACCTGTAATCCCAGCACTTTGGGAGGCCAAGGCGGGCAGATCACAAGGTCACGAGTTCAAGACCAGCCTGACCAACATGGTGAAACTCCATCTGTACTAAAAATACAAAAATTAGCTGGGCATGGTGGCAGGTGCCTGTAATCCCAGCTACTCAGGAGGGGGAGGCACGAAAATCGCTTGAACCCGGGAGGTGGAAGTTGCAGTGAGCCGAGGTTGTGCCACTACACTCCAGCATGGTCGACAGAGCAAGACTCCATCTCAGAAAAAAAAAGAAAAGAAAAAATTGGCCGGGCACGGTGGTTCATGCCTGTAATCCCAGCACTTTGGGAAGCCAAGGCAGGTGGATCACAAGGTCAGGAGTTCGAGACCAGCCTGACCAACGTGGTGAAACCCCATCTCTACTAAAAATACAAAAAGTAGCTGGGTGTGGTGGTGTGTTTTTGTAATCCCAGCTGCTCAGGAGGCTGAGGCAGGAGGATCACTTGAACCCAGGAGGCGGAGGTTGTGGTAAGCCAAGATCTCGCCATTGCACTCCAGCCTAGGTGACAGTGTAAAACTCCATCTCAAGACAATAATACAAATTAAAAATAGAATAAATTAGCCGGGTGTGATGGCAGGCGCCTGTAATCTCAGCTACTGGGAAGGCTGAGGGCAGGAGAATCACTTGAACCAGGGAGGCAGAAGTTGCAGTGAGCCAAGATTATGCCACTGCACTCCAGCCTGGGTGACAGAGTGAGACTCCATCTCAAAAAAAAGAAAGAAAGAAAAAGAAAAAAGAAATCTTACCTCTGGACTTACACATCTTGCCACTTTCATTTAAACACTATGTAATTATCATAATTCACAAGGATTTTTGTTCCTCTGTGCCTCCTCCCCTCTTGAGACAGAGACATAAAAGCTATTCATGTCCATGATGCCCAGAGGGAAGGAAAGCTTGACTTAGATGCTACTAAGTAGCCAAGAATGATTGCCAATTATAAAAAAAAGAAGATGCTACCAGGCCTGCAGGCTGCCTCAGATCCTCACAAAGCCTACAGACCCCGAAAACCCTAACGACCCACCCGGGTCTCCAGAAATTCCTGGCTTGGGTCGGCGAACAGCTCTGTGAACTCCTGCATGCTCTTCCGTTTCCTCCTGGGTAAAATATGTGCCCAGCTTAAGTACTGGTTGGAGCTGGATTTCCCCACCGCATGGTGATGAAACAGAATAAACAACCTTTCAGGAAAGGGAGTGAAGAACTGAATAATAAACTACCGCTTCAGCCATAAACAGATCACACTGGATTAATGACCTCTGCGAGAAATGAAATTAATCCTGCATAGGTGTTATGTCAACTGCTGGAGGACAGGGATTGGACCTCCTCCCCCTGGTGGCCCTGCAAAGCCTCACTCAGTGCCTTGCCCATAGCAGGAACTGAACATTTGTGCAGATGCATGAATGCATAAATGTATCCAAGGGTATGATGATGTGAAAGTTCATTTTTCCATGAAGCTAAGTTGGGGAAGGAGATTCCCTTTGCAATGGATTTGAGACTATATTCCAGGCTATAGGTTTCTCCCTCCAATGTCACTTTTTCTAGAAATTCAAAGATGTCCCAACTCTGAGTTGGGTGCACATCCTCCTCCATCCACCATAGTTCCCTGCACTTAACCTTATCTAACCACAGTTTTGTAAATTTCCTGTTTATTTGACCATCTTCCTCGCTGGATTCTAAGGCTTTTGAAGGTGGGGCCTGCATCTTGTGTATCATTATATCCCCAGCAAATAACAGTCACTCAGATAATATTTATTTAAATAAATAACAAACTAAGGTATTATGTATATGCCTGTTCTCTCACACACAAAACAAATTCCATCTACAAACAGCTTTTCAGGAATCCATTCTACTATGCAAAGTTCAGGACACATTCGCCTGGAGAATATACGGTATTTGACTTTCTAATCATGTGTCCTTCAAACAAACCTAGAGCTTTACTGAACAGAGGGCCAGATGCATAGAGGACCAAAAGGTCAAACCAAGAAGCTGGAGTGGAGGGCTCCTGGATGCATTCAAAAACTGCCTTATGGAAGCCACCCAATGGCTTGCTATAACAGAGATTCCCATGCCTTTCCATAGACTGGAGAGGGGGAAGCCTGGGAATCTGTTTTTTGGTGTTTTTTTTTTTTTTGAGACAGAGTCTCATTCTGTTGCCCAGGCTGGAGTGCAGTGGCGTGATCTCAGCTCACTGCAACCTCCACCTCCCAGGTTCAATAAATTCTCCTGCCCAAGTACCCAGGATTATAGGCACCTGTCACCACACCTGGCTAATTTTTGTATTTTTAGTAGAGATGAGGTTTCTCCATGTTGGCCAGGCTGGTCTCAAACTCCTGACCTCAGGTGATCCGTGCCCACCTTGGCCTCCCAAAATGCTGAGATTACAGGTGTGAGCCACCACACCTGGCCAGGGAATCTGTATTTTTAATGAGCCCTTGGAAAATTCTGTCAGGCATGATTAGAAAATATTGTTTATCTGCTGGGTGCCTGTAGTCCCAGCAACTCAGGAGGCTAAGGCAGGAGGATCACTTTAGCCCAGGAGTTCCAGGCTGTAGTGTGCCATGATCGTGCCTATGAATAGCCACTGCCCTCCAGTCTGGCAAACATAGCAAGACCCTGTTCTCTAAAAGGAAAAATTTTACAGTTGGGTGTGGCGGCTCATGCCTATAATCCCAGCACTTTAGGAGGCCAAGGCAGGTGGATCACTTGAGCTCAGGAGTTTGAGATCAGCCTAGGCAATATGGTGAAATGATGCCTCTACAAAAAAAAAATGCAAAAATCAGCCGGGCGCAGTGGCTCAAGCCTGTAATCCCAGCACTTTGGGAGGCCGAGGCGGGTGGATCACGAGGTCAAGAGATCGAGACCATCCTGGTCCACATGGTGAAACCCCGTCTCTACTAAAAATACAAAAAATTAGCTGGGCACGGTGGTGCGTGCCTGTAATCCCAGCTACTCAGGAGGCTGAGACAGGAGAATTGCCTGAACCCAGGAGGCGGAGGTTGCGGTGAGCCAAGATCGCGCCATTGTACTCCAGCCTGGGTAACAAGAGCGAAACTCCGTCTCAAAAAAAAAAAAAAAAAAAAAAAAATCAGCCAAGCACAATGGCTGACGCCTGTAATCCCAGCACTCTGGGAGGCCGAGGCAGGCAAATCACCTGAGGTCAGGCATTTGAGACTAGCTTGGTCAACATGGTGAAACCCCATCTCTACCAAAAATAAAAAATTAGCCAAGTGTGGCGGCATGTGCCTATAGGGTCAGCTACTCAGGAAGCTGAGGCAGGAGAATCATTTGAACCTGGGAGGCAGAGGTTGCAGTGAGCTGAGATCGCGCCACTGCACTTCAGCCTGGGCAACAGAGTAAGATTCTGTCTCAATAATAATAATAATACAAAAATGCAAAAATTAGCCAGGCATGGTGGTGGCTGTCTGTGGTCTCAGCTACTTGGGGGGCTGAGGTGGGAGGATAGCTTGAGCAAGGGAGGCAGAGGTCCCAATGAGCCAAGATCTCACTATTGCACTACAGCCTGGGTGACAGAGTAAGACCCTATCTCAAAAAAAGGAAAGAAAGCTGGGCATGGTGTCATACCTGTAATCCAGCACTTTGGGAGGCCGAGGCGGGTGTGGATCACCTGAGGTCAGGAGTTTGAGACCAGCCTGGCCAACATGGCGAAATCCCATCTCTACTGAAAAGACAAAAACTTGCTGGGTGTGGTGGTATATGCCTGTAATCCCAGCTATTTGGTAGATTGAGGCAAGAGAATCACTTGAACCCGCAGAAGTTACAGTGAGCTGAGATTGTGCCATTGCACTCCAGCCTTGGCTACAGATTAAGACTCCATCAAGAAAGAGAGAGAGAGAAAGAGAAAGAGAAAGAAAGAAAGAAGAAAGAAAGAAAGGGAGAGAAAGAGAAAGAGAAGAAAGAGAAGAAAATAAGGAAGGAAGGAAAGAGAGAGGGGAAGGAAGGAAAAGAAAAGAGAGAGAGGGAGGGAAGGAGGCCATTTATCAGGTACTCACTGAATGTCAGTACTCATCTAGGGACTTTACATCCATTATTTCTACTCTTTACAACAATGCTGTATAGTAGGCATCATCATCAATATTTTACAAATAAGGAAACCGAGTCTCAGGCTTAGTTACTTAACACAAGGTCACACAGTTTCAGAGTGGCAAAATTAGGATCTGAAACCGTATCTTTCTTGCCACTATGCCATGGCATTCCTCCCCTTAACATTTGTAGACAAGTTAACATAAAGCCATCTGTGTGTTGGCTATTATTTCTTATATTATTACTCTCTTGGGCCTCAGTTTTCCCCAATTTTAGAATGGGAAGGGATAGAGTACAAGACTTTCTACTTCATCCCCCAAGAACAGGGAATAGGTGAGGCAACTATATTTAACAAGAAGTCCACTAACCCACAGGAGACAGCTCTGCTGAGCACCAGCCTAGAACCAGGTCACCAGCCCTGCAGGGAGTCCATTCAGCCTGACAACCCTCAGTGTACTTTAAAAGCCACCATGAGCAAACCGTTCTCCAAAGCCCTCCTAAGCGGAATGGAATGTTTCTTGGGAGTCTGATTAGCTAATGTTGCAGGCATGGCTGCCCTGAGACCTTCCTGCCTTGCAGACTGAATTGAATCAGAATGAAAAGCAAGACTTTTAGAAAATTCTTTAAAAAAAAAAAAAAAAGTAGCACTTCATCTTTATAATAGTAACAGGATGTTTCCCGTGGACTAATAACTGGGCTGTGGTTAGAACTCCATGTTTGTCCACCAGACCTCAGCTCCTCCCTAAACACTTAGTCACCTGCCCATGCACAGAGCTCAGGAGGGCCTTAGCAGTCCTGCTTCTGTTTCCCACGTCAAGCATTTGCAACATTAAGCATTTTCCCAGTGTTTTTCTAGTGCATATGTAGTGAGTGTGTGTGTGTGTGTGTGTGTGTGTGTGTGTGTGTGTGTGTTGAGATAAGAAACAAAGTTTGACTTCCAAAGGGATAGTTGCATGTGAAAGACTTTTTTTTTTTTTTTTTTTTTTTTTTTGAGATGGAGCCTTGCTTTGTCACCCAGGCTGGAGAGCACTGGTGCGATCTTGGCCCATTGCAACCTTCACCTCCCAGGTTCAAATGATTCTCCTGCCTCAGCCTCCCCAGTAGCTGGGATTACAGGCATCCACCACCACGCCCAGCTAATTTTTGTTTTTTTTAGTAGAGACAGGGTTTCACCATACTGGCCAGGCTGGTTTCAAACTCCCGACCTTGTGATCCACCTGCCTCGGCCTCCCAAAGTGCTGAGATTGCAGGAGTGAGCCACTGTGCCTGGCCTGCATGTGAATGATTTTCAGTGCAGGGGAATAAAAGCCTGCAGTGTCTTTGAGAGCAGAAATAGGGCTGTTGTGTCAAGAGTTCCCATCCTGTCCCCATGTTAGATATCCACAGTGATGAGCCCACTGGCTTCTGTGCCCCAGCTCCTCTCCAGAGCTGCTAGGACCTGAGTCAAACCCCCAGTGAGCCCAGTACCTGCATGACTGGCAGGACAGACCCAAGGCTCAGGGTTTCAGGGTGCCCGAAAACACAGGAAGTATGTGACAAGGAGATCTCAGGCCTAGAGGATGAGGAACTTTTGTCCAGGGCTTGAGAACAACTTCTGAACAAAGCCCAGAAGTGAGCTGGGCATAGTGACTCACACCAGTAATCCCAGAACTTTGGGAGGCTGAGGCAGATGGATCACCTGAGGTCAGGAGTTTGAGACCAGCCTGGACAACATGGTGAGACCCCATTTCTACTAAAAATATAAAATTAGCCAGGTGTAGTGTTGCATGCCTGTAATCCCAGCTACTCAGGAGGCAAGCCTGGAGAATCCCTTGAACCCAGGGGGTGGAGGTGGCAGTGAGCCGAGATTGCGCCATTGCACTCCAGCCTGGGATACAAGAGTGAAAATCCGTTTCAAAAACAAACAAACAAACAAACAAAGCCCAGAAGAGGCAAGCAGGGAGCAGGAGGCAGTCAAGCCTGCAGCAAAACCATCATTTCGAACAAAGGAGGGACTGAGAGGTACGAAGACAAGAAGGGCAAAGGCCCAGAGGCCCACGGCTTCTCTGCATCTGGGTCCTTCAGGCTTGCTAAAAATAAATGAATTTTTTCCAGGCTTGAAAAGAATGTTCTTTTTATTTTCAGGCTGAAAAAAATTATTAATCATATTTTGCTGGATGCATAGAACACCTCGGTCCCTAAATTAATTTGGATCAATCGTGTAATGTGGAAAAGTACCCTGCAGTCTACAAAAGCAAATAAAAATTATATATGGTGGACAGGTACAGTGGCTCATGCCTGTAACCCCAGCATTTTGGGAGGTTGAGGCAGGCAGATCATTTGAGGTCAGGAGTTCGAGACCAGCCTGGCCAACATGGTGAAAGCCTGTCTCTACTAAAAATATAAAAAATCAGCCAGAGGTGGTGGTACATGCTTATAATCTCAGCTACTCGGGAGGGTGGGCAGGAAGATTGCTTGAACCCGGGAGGCGGGACGTTGCAGTGAGCAGAAATCACTCCACTACACTCCAGCCTGGGTGACAGAGAGCATGAGACTCTATCTCAAAATAAAAACAACAACAACAAAAATAGCAATAAAAATGTAGTCCACAGATAGCAGCATGGCCACCACCTGAGAGCTTGCTGAAAATGCAGAATTTCTGGCCCTACACCAGACCTGCTGAATCAGAATCTACATTTTAACGAGAACCCCAACAGATTCCTAGAAACACTAACATTTGAGAAGCACTAGCCTCGTCTGTTGGGTGGCAGGGCAGCACGCTACCTACGAACTTGGCGCTTGGTCTTGATTGGTGGAACATGCTTATTCCCGGGCCACCCTCAGGGCACTCAGAGTCGGGAGGGAGAGCTCAGGGATCTGTAGTAGGAGGCACAAAGGTAATTCACATGCAGTTAGCTTCCTCCACCCCACCTTGAGAAAATAGTCTCAATTTTTTTTCTGGATATTTTTCCTTTTTCCTTTTTCTTTTCTTTTCTTTTTTTTGAGATGGAGTCTTGCTCTGTCACCAGGCTGGAGTGCAGTGGCACAATCTCGGCTCACTGCAACCACCACCTACTAGGTACAGGTGATTCTCCTGCCTCAGCCACCCGAGTAGCTGGGATTACAGGTGTGTGCCATCACGCCCACCTAATTTTTGTATTTTTAGTAGAGACAGGGTTTCACCATGTTGTCCAGGCTGGTCTCGATCTCCTGACCTCCTGATCTGCCCGCCTCAGCCTCCCAAAGTGCTGGGATTATAGGTATGAGCCACAGTACCCAGCCTTAATTTTAATTAATTAATTTGTTAGAGACAGAGTCTCACTCTGTCACCCAGGCTGGAGTGCAGTGGTGCAATCATAGTTCACCACAGCCTCAACCTCCCAGGCCCGAGCAATCTTCTCACTTCAGTCTCCCAAGTAGCTGGGACTACAGGTGTTCACCACCATACCTGGCTAAGTTTAATTCTTAACTTTGTGTAGAGACAGGGTCTTCCTATGTTGCCCAGGCTGGCCTGGAACTCCTGGGCTTAAGCAATCCTCCTGCCTCAGCCTCCTAAGTAGCTGGGACTACAGGTGTTCACCGCCATGCCTGGCTAAGTTTAATTCTTAATTTTTTGGAGAGACTAGGTCTCGCTTTGTTGCCCAGGATAGTCTCAAATTCCTGGGATCAAGCCGATCCTTAAGCCTTGGCCGCTCAAAATGATGGGATTATAGGCATGAGCCGCCATGCCCCACCTGGATTTTCATTTTTCTGTGATGCAAAAAGAATGTTAAAAGGCCTAGACTACCACATCTAAGCAGAATAGTGTAGAGAGTTTCCGTTTACTTGCTTGGAAACTATAAGCCAAGATAAGGAGAGGGCAAAACCCATCACTGACAGCTAGCTATGTGCCCGGGTCTGGGCAAGCTATCGTATGCACTTTATCTCGTTTAATCCTTACCAGCACCCTGTGCCACAGGCCCCGGCATGATCTCCATTTTATGGCTATGGAAACTAAAGCATGTGCAGTTTAAGTAACTTGCTCAACGACACACAGGAGGCTAAACCCAAGCCTATGTTAACCACTACACGATCAGCTTTGCAGAACTGACATCCCCAACCTAAGGAGGGTGCTCTGCAGAATTCCTCTACCCTGGGCAGTCTCCTATATGGTCCTTTAACTTCCAGCTTCCTGGAAAGGGCAGCATATTACAGATACCCCTGACTTCACTGCATGCACATCGTAAATGAACCATTTCAAGACAGAAACATACAAATTCCTCATCTCCCTGGATTCTCATTCATCAGTTGCCTTCATTTGCCTCTGTCACTGACATTCTCTTTTTTTTTTTTTTTTTTTTTTTTTGAGATAGAGTCTCACTGTGTTGCCCAGGCTGTAGTGCAGTGGTGTGATCTCAGCTCACTGCAACCTCCACCTCCTGGGTTCAAGCATTTCTCCTGCCTCAGCCTCCCAAGTAGCTGTGTCTACAGGCACCTTCCACCACACCATGGTATTTTTAGTAGAGATGGAGTTTCACTGCGTTGGCCAGGCTGGTCTTGAACTCCTGACCTCAGGTGATCCACCCGCCTCCGCCTCCCAAAGTGCTGGGATTACACATGTGAGCCACCACGCCCAGCCAATATTTTCATCAGACATCTTAGCCTTGCATCCACTCTACTAATAGCTGCTGCCAGTGCTCTTGGGGTTTATTGCCCTGAGGTTCAGGGAGTTGTAACATGTAACACATGACAAAGAACCTTGAAGAAATCCAGTCCAACCTGCTCATTCTACAGTTGAACAAACTGAGGATCAGAGAGGTTAAGTGACTTGCAAATGGTAACACAGCTGGTCTAGAAATCAGAAGCACTTTAGCCATGAGGCTTCTGTCCTGTCATCTTCCTTGACATGGCTTGCTTTCCTCTGTGGGACTGGCAGGAAAGAAAATGAGAACATCGTCATTCTGGGCCTCCCCACTTCTGAATTGACCTCCATTCATTTCTGGGCTGTTAAGAAATGTTGACCAGGCACTGTGGCTCACGCCTGTAATCCCAGCACTTTCGGAGGCTGAAATAGGTGGATCGCTTGATCTCAGGAGTTCAAGACTAGCCTGGGCAACAAGGCAAAACGCCTATCTCTACAGAAAATACAAAAATTAGCCAGGCATGGTGGTACGTGCCTGTAGTCCCAGTTACCTGGGAGACTGAGGTGGGAGAATGGCTTGAAGCCAGGAGGTAGAAGTTGCAGTAGGCAGAGATCATCCCACTGCACTCCAGCCTGGGTGACAGAGCCAGACCTTGTCTCAAAAAGAAAAAAAGTAAAAGAAGAAACAAAGAAATGTCAATATGCTTGAATGCTTGACTTAGACAAGTCTTGAAGTTTGCAGTCACCAAAGATGTAGAGAATGTGAAGCATTTTTGCCTTGGGCTTCTGGGCCTGGGGAATCAAGCTGGGCTTGGCTGATACTGGGCCTGGTTCTAACCTGGCCATTGTCCAATCATGTAGATGAGACTACAGCAGGCGTCCCAGGTGTCCTGGTTCCCACTGACTCAA
This sequence comes from Saimiri boliviensis, assembly GCF_048565385.1. Classification (NCBI taxonomy): domain Eukaryota; kingdom Metazoa; phylum Chordata; class Mammalia; order Primates; family Cebidae; genus Saimiri; species Saimiri boliviensis. The sequence goes on along the minus strand of NC_133454.1, from coordinate 115,694,805 downwards.
TGACAACCTGGAGGATTTTTTTTTTTTTTTTTTTTTTTTTGAGAGGGAGTTTTGCTAGAGTGCAGGGGCACAATCTCGGCTCACTGCAACCTCTGCCTCCCAAGTTCAAGCAATTCTCCTGCCTCACCCTCCTGAGTAGCTGGGATTATAGGTGCCTGCCACCATACCCGGCTAATTTTTTGTATTTTTGGTAGAGACGGGGTTTCATCATGTTGACCAGGCTGATCTCAAACTCCTGATCTCAGGTGATCCACCTGCCTCGGCCTCCCAAAGTGCAGGGATTACAGGCGTGAGCCACAGTTCCAGGCCTGGAGGATCATTTTAATTGCTTTGCGTGGTGGGGGAGGGGTTTGAGACAGTCTCTCTCGGGAGTTCGGTGGTGCTGTTTCAGCTCACTGCAACCTCCACCTCCTGGTTCAAGCAATTCTCTAACCTCAGTCTCCCAAGTAGTTGGGACTACAGGTGTGCGCTACCATGCGTGGCTAAGTTTTGTATTTTTAGCAGAGATGGAGGGCTCACCATGTTCCCTACGGTGGTCTCGAACTCCTGAGCTCAAGCAATCCACCCACCTTGGCCTCCCAAAGTGCTGGGATTACAGGTGTAAACCAGCAGGCCAGGCCCAACCTGGGGGATCATTATGCCTGGGGTAAAACATCCATCCACATTATAGAATTATAAACCTAAATAAAGGAGAGCAGTAAAGGGATCCTGCCCTACTTCCCCACTCACCCTGGAGTTTGTTATCTGGGACGATCCCTGGTTCCCGGCTTCCCGGCCTTAGGCCCTTAGCACCAACCAGAGGTAGGTATGCTTCCTGCACGCCTGGGCCATATCCAGGTGTTAGCCAGCCAACTCGACTTTCGGCTATCAGCTGGAAGAGAGTTTAGAGGTCATGCATTCAACCCCTGATTTACTGATGATTTTAAAAGGCCCAAAAAGGGATAAATACTTGGGTAAGGCCTTGGAAAAATGTATAGGGAAAGTCAGAATGAGGACGGGGATGGGAGATGGAATATAGTCATCCTCCCTCATCCATGGTTGCACTTTCCATGGCTTCAGTTACCCACGGTCACCCTCAAATAGGAATGACTTAGGAACAAATTCAGGAATAACTTAGGAATCAACTATTCCTGAGCTTTCAATTGTGCGCTGTTTTGAGCAGTGTGAAGAAATCTCTCACCATCCCGCTCTGTCCTGCCTGAGTTCAGTGTATCTATGCTGTATATGCTACCCAGCATCAGACATCCACATCCTGTGCTCCTGACATCCAACCGTGGACATTGTCAGTGCTTCAGGGTCACCTGAAGCAAATGATCCTCCTTCTGGCTCTCAGAGGGTCAAGAGTAGCCGAACGCTGCAACACAATGCCTGCCTCATTCACCTCACTTCATCTCATCACACAGGCAGCTCATCATCTCCCTTCATCACAAGGAGGGTGAGTACAGTACAGTAAGACATTTTGAGGCCAGGTGCGGTGGCTTACGCTTGTAATCCCAACACTTTGGGAGGCCGAGGTGGATGGATCACTTGAGGTCAGGAGTTCAAGACCAGCCTGGCCAATAGGATGAAACCCTGTCTCTACTAAAACTACAAAAATTAACCAGGTATGGTGGTACGCACCTGTAATCCCAGCTACTCGGGAGGTTGAGGCAGGAGAATTGCTGGAACAGGGGAGGCAGAGGTTGCAGAGAGCTGAGATCTCTATGAAAAACTAGCTGGATGTGGTGGCACACACCTGTAGTCCCAGCTACTCAGGAGGCTGAGGTGAGAGTATCACCTGAGCCCGGGAGGTTGAGGCTGCAGTAGGCCAAGCAGTGATCATACCACTCTACTCCAACCTGGGTGACAGAGCAAAACCCTGTCTCAAAACAAAAACAAAAATCATAGTGTATATGGAGTTTGGTACTATCCACTGCTTCATGTATCCACAGGGGTCTTGGAATGTGTCCCTCATGGATAAGCAGGGGTTGCTGTCTATATAAGTAGAGACATGAACACACACACCAAAAAAACACAATTTTATATCATGTTAAAGTTTGTAAAGTTCTTTCACATATGATCAGGGGTAATACTCAAAATATTTTAGGCAGTCGGGCACAGGCTCTGATGAATCAGGATGAGCATCAGCTTGCGGCCCTACAAACATTAATACATTTGGCATCTTACCAACCCTGAGAAACGGGCACTGTTACTACTCCCATCTGATACAGTTTGGATATTTGTCCCCGACAAATCTCATGCTGAAATGTAATCCCCAGTGTTGGAGGTGGGCATGGTGGGAGGTGATTGGAGCATAAGAATGGATTTCTTAGGCCGGACGCGGTGGCTCAAGCCTGTAATCCCAGCACTTAGGGAGGCCGAGGCGGGTGGATCACGAGGTCAAGAGATCGATCAAGACCATCCTGGTCAACATGGTGAAACCCCGTCTCTACTAAAAATACAAAAAAAAAAAAAATTAGCTGGGCATGGTGGCACGTATCTGTAATCCCAGCTACTCAGGCGGCTGAGGCAGGAGAATTGCCTGAATCCAGGAGGCGGAGGTCGTGGTGAGCGGAGATCGCGCCATTGCACTCCAGCCTGGGTAACAAGAGTGAAACTCCGCCTCAAAAAAAAAAAAAAAAAAAAAAAGAATGGATTTCTTATGAATGGTTTAGCACTGTCCGTGAGGGCCGTCCTCACAATAGTGAATGATTTCTCAGGAGATCTGGTGGTTTAAAAGTGTGTAGTGCTGGGAGCAGTGGCTCACGTCTGTAATATCAGAACTTTGGGAGGCCGAAGCAGGCAGATCATTTGAGGTCAGGAGTTCAAGACCAGCCTGGCCAACATGGTGAAACCCCGTCTCTACTAAAAATACAAAAAAGTTAGCCAGGTGTAGTGGCATGCATCTGTAGTCCTAGCTACTTGGGAGGCTGAGGCAGGAGAATTGCTTGAATCCAGAAGGCAGAGGTTGCAGTGAGCCAAGATCGCACCACCGCACTCCAGCCTGGGAGACACAGCGAAACTCTGTCTCAAAAAAAAAAAAAAAAAAAGCATGTAGCACCCTTCCCCTGTCTCTTGCTACCACTCTCATATGAGATGCTGGTTCCCCCTTTGCTTTCCACCACGATTATAAGCAGCCCAAGGCCTCCCTAGAAGCTGAGCAGATGCTGGGCACTATGCTTCCTGAATAGAATGCAGAACCCTCAGCCAATTAAATTCAGTTTTTGTAAATTACCCCATCACAGGTATTTCTTTGTAGCAGTGCAAGAATGACCTAACACAACATTTTACAGATGCAAAAGCCAAGGCAGTCGGATGACCTGAGGTCAGGAGTTTGAGACCAGCCTGGCCAACTTGGTGAAACCCTCTCCCTACCAAAAAAGATAAAAATTAGTGAGGTGTGGTGGTGCACGCCTGTAGTTCTAGCTACTCAGGAGGATGAGGCATGAGAATCACTTGAACCCAGCGGGCAGAAGTTGCAGTGAGTTGAGATCATGCCATTGCACTCCAGCCTGGGAGACACAGCGAGACTCGGTCCCCCCTAAAAAAGATTAATATTTAGCCCTATTTACCACCTTAAACAAGATTTGTGTTGCTTCTGCGCAGGTTACAGAAGCAGCTTAAGCAAAAAAAAAGGGACTTTATTATGAGGTATCTGGAGTGTCTCATAGACCTCCCCCAGCCAGGGCAGGGACACATCAGGGACTCCCCAAGGCCTGAAACCAGTAACTGGAAAACCAAGAGCCCAGGCCAGCTGTTTCTCTTTCTCTCCACACACCTGCTTCTCAGTTCTCTGTAGCAGGCCACTCTTATCTGCATCTCTGTGATCTTCTCACTAGTTTCCCTAACCTCTAGTTCATATTCTTTTTTTTTTTTTTTTTTGAGATGGAGTTTCACTCTCATTACCCAGTCTAGAGTGCAATGGTGCGATCTCAGCTCACCGCAACCTCCGCCTCCTGGGTTCAGGCAATTCTCCTGCCTCAGCCTCCTGAGTAGCTGGGATTACAGGCACGCGCCACCATGCCCAGCTAATTTTTATATTGTTAGTAAAGACAGGGTTTCACCATGTTGACCAGGATGGTCTCGATCTCTTGACCTCGTGATCCACCCGCCTCGGCCTCCCAAAGTGCTGGGATTACAGGCTTGAGCCACCGCACCCGGCCTTAGTTCATATTCTTACAGTGACTCCTAGTCCATTTCAAATCCCAGTTCCCAGGCCAGGCATGGTGGCTCACACCCGTAATCCCAGCACTTTGGGAGGCTGAGGCAGGTGGATCACTTGAGGTCAGGAGTTTGAGACCAGCCTGGGCAACATGGCGAAACCCTGTCTCTACTAAAAATACAAAAAATTAGCTGGGCATGGTGGTGCGTGCCTGTAATCCCAGCTACTCAGGAGGCTGAGGCAGGAGAATCTCTTTAACCTGGGAAGTAGAGGTTGCAGTGAGCTGAGATCATGCCACTGCACTCCAGCCTGGGCAACAGAGCAAGACTATCTCAAACATACACACACACACACACACACACACACACACACCAATTACCAAAGGGAATCTGATTGGCCAAGCTTGGATTCCATGTCCACCCCTGGTCCCATCAATGTGGCTAAAGGGATAGGGTCATATGGTGTAAAAATGGCTACCACATGGTATAATGGTGCTTACCTGCAGTCCCTGGTACCCAGGAGGCTGAGATGAGAGGACTGCTTGAGCCCAGGAATTTGATACCAGACCAGGCAACATAGTAAGACCCTGTCACTTAAAAAAAAAAAAAAAAAAAAAAAAAAAAGGTTGGGGGTGGTGCCTACCTCCTTTAAGCTGGAGCTGCAGGTAAAAATGAAATAAAAACTTTAAAAGGCTACCAAAGAGCACCCCCACTGGAAAGCCGATGCACAGTCGAGGGTAGCATTGAGCTGGGCAGATGCCCCAAAGGTTATCTGCTATGGTGACACAGGACATACAGAATCAGGGTTCCACCCTGGTATCCAGACTTTCAGAACAGAATGCTCTGTCCATAGGACCATTGATCCTCCTGTTCCTACCATCCAAATGCATGCCTGCTCACTCCACACTAATCCTTAGAAGCCAAGGGATATCCCTGCAGCCCTAGAAGGACTTGGGCCAAGGGCTAAGATTCCATTTCAGCTGTGGCTAGGCCTCCTGCGTAGATCAAGGAAGATCCCCTGATTAGTTCCTGAGAATACTGATGAAATTGGACCGAGGCTGGGTACAGTGGCTCACGCCTATAATCCCAGCACCTTGGGAGGCCAAGGAGGGCAGATCACGAATCAGGACTTCAAGACCAGCCTGGCCAACATGGTGAAACCCCATCTCTACTAAAAATACCAAAAAAATCAGCCCTGCATAGTAGCGCACACCTGTAGTCCCAGCTACTCCGGAGGCTGAGGCAGGAGAATTGCTTGAACCTGGGAGGTAGAGGTTGCAGTAAGTCAAGATCGTGCCACTGCACTCCAGCCTAGGTAATAGAGTGAGACTCCATCTCAAAAAAAGAAAGAAAAGAAAAGAGAAAAGAAGAAAAGAAAAGTAAAAGAAATTGGACAGAAAAGCAGAAGAAAGATAAAAACCTGCCTTCAGCCATGAAGCCCCAGACTCCAGCCTGCTTCTTGCCCTCTGATTGTCTAAGGCCTCTACTTGGGGGCCAAAGAGTCGGTAGTTGATCCTGTGGGAAGCACTGCATGGCACCGTGGTAAATGGCAGGAAGATCTGCAGGGAACCTCAAAACCAAAGGCCTGCTCAGAGCAGGCGGGAAGCTGGAGTCAAGGAGCCAGAGATGGGCAGCACCAAAGGCTGCCAGACTGAAAGGCCAGGGCTGACACTGAAAGACGAGGTGTGTAGCCAATGAGAGAACCCAGAAGGAGGGGGAGAGAGAGTGAGCAGGAAATAGATGAGGACACACTGCTGGACACCTCCCTCCAGAGGCTGCCTGGAGCTGGCTCTTAAGGACAGTGGTGGGAGGGGCACAGGAGGCTCACACGCTGTGAGCCAGGTGGGAATGGAAACGAATCCAGTGTTTCTTGAGGAAGTTTGGCAGTATGTATTAAAAGCCAGTGTGGTGGGGCGTAGTGGCTCACACCAGTAATCCCAGAACTTTGGGAGGCCTAGGCAGGTGGACTGCTCAAGCCCAGGAGTTCAAGATCAGCCTGAGCAACATGGCAAAACCCCATCTCTACTGAAAAAAAAGCAAATGGCCAGGTGTGGTGATGCACTCCTGTAGTCCCAGCTGCTCTGGAGGCTGAGGTTAAAGATAGCTTGAGCCCGAAAGGTGGAGATTAACATGAGCTGACATGACACCACTACACTCCAGCCTGGGCAACAGAGCCAAACTCTGTCTCAAAAAAAAAAAAAAAAAAAAAAATTGATGAGTTGAGCCCAGTGGCTTACACCTGTAATCCTACCACTTTGGGAGGCTGAGACAGGACCATGTGAACCCAGGAGTTCAAGACCAGACTGGGCAACATAGTGAGACCCTGTCTCTACAAAAAAAATACAAAAATAGTCACGTATGGTGGTACGTGTCTGTACTCCCAGCTACTTGGGAGGCTGAGGTGGGAGAATCACCTGAGCCCAGGGAGGTCAAGGCTGCAATGAGCCATGATCACACCACTGCAGTTCAGGCCGAGTGACAGAGTCAGATCCTGTCTCAAAAAAAAAAAAAAAAAAAAAAAAAAAAAAAAAAAATGGAGGCTGGGTGCAGTGGCTTATGCCTATAATCCCAGCAGTTTGACAGGCCATGGCAGGAGGATCGCTTGAGGCCAGGAGTTCAAGACCACCCTGGATAACAAGTCCCTATCTCTACAAGAGAATTTTTAAAATTAGTAGGGCATGGTGGCATGCACATATAGTCCTAGCTGTTCAGGAGGCTGAGCTGGGAGGATCACTTGAGACCAAGAGTTTGAGGCTGAGGCTGCAGTTGACCTATGTATGATTGCACCACTGCACTCCAGCCTGAGTAACAGAGTGAGACCCTATCTCAAAAAGAAAAAAAAAATGATGACATAGATTTATACCTATTGCTCTGGAAGAATATTCTTAATGTTTAACATTTTAGCCGGGTGCAGTAGCTCACGCCTGTAATGCCAGCACTTTGGGAGACGCAAGCAGATGGATCACCTGAGGCAGGAGAATCGTTTGAACCTGGGAGGCAGAGGTTGCAGTGAGTAGAGAACGCGCCACTGCACTCCAGCCTGGATGACAGAGCGAGACTCGGTCTCATAAGTAAGTAAATAAATACATAAATAAATAAGAAAACCTAATAGGTTTGATTTAAACCATGGTGGCTTTGGGAAAACCATATAGGGACCCATACAACTGTTAGCGGGGAGAGTGACACTTTAATATTATATGTCATCAGTTTGTAACACTGTTTTGTTTTGTTTCACATTTTTACACCAATGTGTAAATTGATGTGCAATCAGTGGCATCTCAAATTACTGACGAGTTGCTGACAGCCAGACCACAGTCATTGCCCACACATGCACAGGGCTGGTCACAGCTCTTCCTCTTACCATCTTTTTCTTCACTCTCGTTACCCAGGCTGGAGTGTAATGACGCGATCTCGGCTCACCGCTACCTCCGCCTCCTGGGTTCAGGCAATTCTCCTGCCTCAGCCTCCTGAGTAGATGGGATTACAGGCACGCGCCACCATGCCCAGCTAATGTTTTGTATTTTTAGTAGAGACAGGGTTTCACCATGTTGACCAGGATGGTCTCGATCTCTTTACCTCGTGATCCACCCGCCTTGGCCTCCCAAAGTGCTGAGATTACAGGCTTGAGCCACCGCGCCCGGCCATCCTTTCCCTTAAGCTAGGTGCACTGTTAGCACTATAGGTATTGAGTTTAATAACCACTTACAATGTCTTCAAAAACATTCCACATTGATTCGGCACTAAAATGAAAAATTATTGTATACTCTAAGGAAACAAACAGCTTGATATATGATAAAAATCTATGTCTAGCTGGGTGTGGAGGCTCATGCCTGTAATCACATAACTTTGGGAGGCCAAGGCGGGCAAATCACGAGGTCAGGAGTTCAAGACCAGCCTGGCCAACATGGTGAAATGCCATTTCTACTAAAAATACAAAAATCAGCCAGGCATGGTGGCGCCCACCTGTAATCCCAGCTACTTGGGAGGCTGAGGCAGGAGAATCACTTGAACCCGGGAGGTGGAGGTTGCAGTGAGCCGAGATTGTGCCATTGCACTCCAGTCTGAGGGACAAGAGCAAGACTCCATCTCTTTTTTTTTTTTTTTTTTTAGACGGAGTTTCGCTCTTGTTACCCAGGCTGGAGTGCAATGGCGCGATCTCGGCTCACCGCAACCTCCGCCTCCTGGGTTCAGGCAATTCTCCTGCCTCAGCCTCCTGAGTAGCTGGGATTACAGGCACGCGCCACCATGCCCAGCTAATTTTTTTTTTTTTCGTATTTTTAGTAGAGACAGGGTTTCACCATGTTGACCAGGATGGTCTCGATCTCTCGACCTCGTGATCCACCCGCCTCGGCCTCCCAAAGTGCTGGGATTACAGGCTTGAGCCACCGCGCCCGGCCAAGACTCCATCTCAAAAAAAAAAAAAACAAAAACAAAAAAAACCTATGTCTAAATAAGACTTAAAAGAGCTCTTTTAACATGCATAAAACGAAAATTCTAAGTGATAGGAAAGTTTTGTGTCACGGTTTTTCTATTTCTTAGAAACGCATCAGGAAGGGTGTGGGTTACAATTGAGGGTGCCTTAGATTTGGTGAAACTGCCAGTAATGTAGACATGTCAGTGATTTTTAACCCAGGAAGGAATTCAGTGTAAATAATAGCAAAAATAACAATTCACATATGTCAAGAGCCAAACATACACAAAATTCATGCTTTACTCATATCTTATTATTTATCCATCATAATAACCCCATGAGATAGTTACTCATATATACGATTGCAAATTGTCCCAAGTGCTATGAGAGTGAATTACAGGGAAAGAAGACATAATTAAGATTAGGAGGAGAGGCGGCTGGGCATGGTGGCTCATGCCTATAATCTCAACACTTTGGGAGGCCAAGGAGGGCAGATTACTTGAGGTCAGGAGTTCCAGACCAGCCTGGCCAACATGGTAAAACCCCATCTCTACTAAAAATACAAAAAGTTCAGTGGGGTGTGGTTGCAGGCACCTGTAATCCCAGCTACTCGGGAGGCTGAGACAGAAGAATCACTTGAACCCGGGAGGCAGAGGTTGCAGTGAGCTGAGATTGTGCCACTGCACTCCAGCCTGGGCAACAAAGAGCGAAACTCCATCTCAAAAAAAAAAAAAAAAAAAGGATTCGGAGGAGAGGCCTCCCTAAATGATGAAACTCAAAGCAGTAGGCAGCATTTATTGAGCACTTACTATGGACCAGATAGGATTCTAAGTTTATCATATTAACTCACTCAATCCTCTCCTAAACCCTAGGAATATTATTATCAGCTCCAGTTTACACAAGAGAAAGTTGAGACGGGAGTATAGAAGTCACATAACTTGCTCATAATAATCAGGTTACACATTATGGAGGATAAGCCTAGAATTTGAAACATGGCAATCCAGCTCCAAAACCCATTCATTTTACCACTTCACCATCATCTCTCAGTAGAGACAGATGAACAGTATCACATGAGTGAGGCAACCCCCCTTTATCAATGGGGATGTCAGTAAATAATCTGGCTGCAAGCAAAGACTCCAGAGCCCAACGTTCAAAGTCAGGCTCTGCAACTGCCCAGCAAGGCATTTTAATCTTCCTATGCCTCAGTTTCCCCAGTTGTGAGGATTAAATGAGGATTAATGAGTTGATACACATACAGAACTTAGCTCAGAACCAGAAGATAAATGTTAGCGAAAATAAGATAAATCTTATTGTCTTCATACAATGCTCATCGCAACCCAAAGGAAACAGACCCAGAGAGGTTTAGAAATTTCTCTAAAATCACACATTTCAAGAAAGGAATCAGGTAGGCACCATGGCTCACACCTGTAATCCCAGCACTTTGGGAGGCCGAGGTGGGTGGATCATGAGGTAAGGAGTTCAAGACCAGCCTGGCCAAGATGGTGAAACGTTGTCCTTACCAAAAATAGAAAATTAGCCAGGTGTGGTGGCACATACCTATAACCTCAGCTACTCGGGAGGCTGATGCAAGAGAATCGCTTGAACCCGGGAGGCAGGAATTGCGGTGAACCGAGATAGCAACACTGCACTCCAGCCTGGGCAACAGAGTGAGACTCTGTCTCAATAAATAAATAAATAAATAAAGGAATCAGGATTTGAACCTAAGTCTGTTCACTCAGAAGCCCTTTCTTTATTCATTACCCATGAAGCTTTCCATTAAAAATTAGTCAATGGAGGTGGGTGTGGTGGCTCATGCCTGCAGCCCCTGCACTTTGGGAGGCCGAGATGAGAGGATCTCTTGAGCCCAGGAATTCAAGACCAGTCTGGGCAACTTGGTGAGAGCCACACTCCCATCTCTAGGAAGATTAATTAATTAATTAACTTAAAAATGAGTCAGTGTTTTAGGTCTTCATTCCTAAAGATTTCCATTTGGAAAGGAGATCCTAAATCCCAATGGGACACCTCATTTTAACATCCCGAATTAACAGTAAGGCTCTCTCATTGCCAATCTGGTTTTCGATTGTTTTATTTTAAGGCCATTTTCTCTTTGAGAAGCCTTAGGCAAGAAGAAACTCACCGGTTTCTTTCTTCTCTATCCTTCATATAAGGTATTTCACATTTCCTAATCTATGTTGAGAAGGCAGGGACATTTTAGAGTCAGGCACAAAGTAGGTGTTCAGGGCTGGGCACAGTGACTCACGCCTGTAATCGCAGCACTTTGGGAGGCCAAGGCAGATGGATCACCTGAGGTCAGGAGTTCGAGACCAGCCTGGCCAACATGGTAAAACCCCATCTCTACTAAAAATACAAAATTAGCTGGGCGTGGTGGCATGCACCTGTAATCCCAGCTACTTGGGAGGCTGAGGCAGGAGAATCACTTGAACCCAGAGGCAGAGGTTGCAGTGAGCCAAAATCATGCCACTGCACTCCAGCCTGGGCAGAAAGAGAAAAACTCCATCTCAATTAAAAATGAATAAAACAAGTAGGTACTCAACAAAAATGTGTTGCATGAATGAAGAAACAAGGGAGAGATTGCTAAAGTCCTTCCAAAATCAGACAAACCCCGTGCCGCTCCGCCCCTGAATACTCTGCTTGCTTTTCTTTGACTTCCATGTCTTAACCCCAGTGTTTCTCAAACAATAGTGTTGCAAGGGCATCTGAGGACATTGTGGAGCTGAAGTGGCCTTGGTATGTGGTGACATCCTAGGTTTCTTCATTCCTCATTCCCTTGAGATACTTTGTGAACAAGAGGATAGAGTAGAGTTATCCTCAGGGGCAGAATTGCTGAGAATAAGAGCAGGCAGCCCTCACACGTTGTAACAGTCGGTCAAAGCCACCAGGTGTCACAAGCAGAGGAAGGCTGGAGGCCTACTAGACAGTCACTGTAAAGACAAGAAACCAGCCAGGCGCAGTGGCTCACGCCTGTAATCCCAGCACTTTGAGAGGCTGAGGCAGGTGGATCTTGAGGTCAGGAGTTCAAGATCAACCTGGCCAAGATGCTGAAACCCCATCGCTACTAAAAATACAAAAATTAGCTGGGTATGGTGGCAGGCACCTGCAGTCCCAGCTACACAGGAGACTGAGGCAGAGAATTTCTTGAACCCAGGAGGTGGTGTTTACAGTGAGTCAACATCGCACCATTGCACTCCAGCCTGGGTGACAGAGTAAGACTCCATCTCAAAAAAAAAAAAAAAGGTGGGGCGGGGGGCCAGGAGCACTGACTCACACCTGTAATCCCAGCACTTTGGGAGGCTGAGGTGGGCAGATAACAAGATCAAGAGTTCAAGACCAGCAGGGCGCGGTGGCTCGAGCCTGTAATCCCAGCACTTTGGGAGGCTGAGGCGGGTGGATCACGAGGTCAAGAGATCGAGACCATCCCGGTCAACATGGTGAAACCCTGTCTCTATTAAAAATACAAAAAATTAGCTGGGCATGGTGGCGCGTGCCTGTAATCCCAGCTACTCAGGAGGCTGAGGCAGGAGAATTGCCTGAACCCAGGAGGCGGAGGTTGCGGTGAGCCGAGATTGCGCCATTGCACTCCAGCCTGGGCAACAAGAACAAAACTCCGTCTCAAAAAAAAAAAAAAAAAAAAAAAAGAGTTCAAGACCAACCTGATCAACATGGTGAAACCCTATCTCTACTAAAAATACAAAAAAATTAGCTGGGTTTGGTGGCACATGCCTGTAATCCCAGCTACTAAGGAGGCTGAGGCAGGAGAATCATTTGAAGCTGGGAGGCAGAGGTTGCAGTGAGCCAAGATCGAGCCATTGCACTCCAGCCTGGGCAAAAGGAGTGAACTCCATCTCAAAAAAAAAAAAAAAAGAAAAAAGAGGGTGGAGAAGGTGACTGTCTCAGTGGAGTTGGGTCATCCCGGGTAGGGAGTCTGGGTCCCTGAAGCAGGTCCTGGCTCCTGGAACTCTTGGCCACCATGTGCCAAGAGTCCACTCTGATAACAATAAGAATCAGAAGGCCCAACTGTGTCAGCCCTTTGAAAAATTTGCTGATGTGATGGAAAATCCAGAATCAAAACTGGAAAGGTGAAGTCGAGCATGAAAGAGCTGGAGGACAACGTCAAAGTGTGGTGTCTGGACACTGTGGCGGCTCAGTATCAGAGACAGCACCCGGAGCTCACTCCTCTACTTGAGAAAGAAGGAGATTAATTATGGTGCAGAGGCAACAGACCCCTGTCCTGGAAGTTGAGGATCCTGAAACCAAGGAGCACGAGGAGTGCTTTTGTGACAAGGTCATGAGATGGTTTCAGGCCATGCTGCAGTGGCTGCAGACGTGGTGGCAGACGGTTGTGGCCTGGGTGAAGGAGAACGTGGAGGCCTTGGTCCATGCAGTGCAGGCCCTCTGGAAAGAGTTGGAGAGTTTCTGCTGCTCTCTCACAGAGCTCTTCATGTCCTTTTTACATTCCCAAGGAGCCCCCGAGGGGATGGAGGAGCTGACACCCCAGAAGTACTCTGAACCCCAATGAAGCTACTGACACCACCTTTGCCCTCCCCCTCACTGTGCACCCACCCTGACCCTCTCCCTCAGCTCTCCTGTGCTCCGCCCCCCTCCCACACACCCAATCTCCCTGCCTGAACCCAGGAGGCGGAGGTTGCAGTGAGCCGAGATCGCGCCATTGCACTCCAGCCTAGGTAACAAGAGCGAAACTCCGTCTCAAAAAAAAAAAGAAAGACAGGGAACCAGGCTGGGCACGGTGGCGAATGCCTGTAATCCCAGCACTTTGGGAAACCGAGGTGGGTGGATCACTTGAGGTCAGGAGTTCAAGACCAGCCTGGCCAACATGGTGAAACTCCATCTCTACTGAATATACAAAAATTAGCCAAGCATGGTGGTGCACGCCTATAATCCCAGCTACTCAGGAGGCTGAGGCAGGAGAAGCACTTGAACCCAGGAGGCAGAGGTTGTAGTGAGCAGAGATCATGCCATTGTACTCCATCCTGGGCAAAAGAGTGAGACTCCATTTTGAAAAAAAAAAAAAAAAAAGACAGGAAACCTGAGCCCAGGGAGTATAGGTCTGACTCCTTTGGTTGCAAATAATGGAAATCCATCTCAAATAACCATGAGGGAAAAAGAAAGACATTGTATTGCTCCATCACTTGGAATTTCAGGGATGATGCTGGTTTTAGGTATGGATAGATCTAGATACTCAAATAAGGCCTCAACTTTTCTCTCTCTCTCTGGCCTATTTTCTCTCTCTGTTTGCCCATAGCAGCCCCTCAGCAAGAGGCTTTCAGCAAATGATGGCTGCGGACAATCCTCAAGCAGTATTCTTCCAGTTGCACAGAGTTCTAGCCCTCATGACTACATTTCAGTTTGGGACAGAGAGGAGAGGTTGTCCCAAGGGAGGAAGCAGGAAATGTTTCCTTTTGTCAAAAAAATCAAAAGTCTTCTGGGTGGAGGGCTAGGGGAGGGATAGCAGGGGGTTGGGAGATTGGGGAAGGATAACATTAGGAGAAATACATAATGTAGGTGATGGGGCGGGGGAGGGGATGGAGGCAGCAAACCACCATGGCACGTGTGTACCTATGTAACAATCCTGCATGATCTGCACATGTACCCCAGAACTTAGAGTGAAAAAAAGAAAAAAAAATCAAAAGCTTCCTCAGAAGCTCCAGAGTAGACCTTCCCTTAGGTGTTATTGGCAAAGTTGCAAGGGGGGCTGGGAAAGTGGGAAACAGAGTCATTATTGGCTTAGACATGTAAGAATCCACCACCTGGGGCTGGCCATGTGGTCACCCTCAATGAAACTAGTGTTTTTCTTTTTTTCTTTTTCTTTTTTTGAGATGGGTCTTGTTCTGCCACCCAGGCTGGAGTGTAGTAGCACGATCTCAGCTCATTGCAGTCTCAACCTCCTAGGCTCAAGCAATCCTCCTACCTCAGCCTCCTGAGTAGCTGGGACTACAGGCGTACACCCTCACATCCAGCTAACTTTTGTATTTTTTTGCAGTGATGGAGTATCATCAAGTTGCCCAGCTGGTCTCAAACTCCTGAGCTCAAGCAATCCTCTTGCTTTTGCCTCCCAGAGTGCTGGCATGACAGGCGTGAGCCACCATCCCCAGCAAAATTGGTATTTCTTAAACCAAGAAGGAGGGAGACTGGACTGGCTAGGTTGCTAACGGTGTCTACCATAAGAAGGTATTATGAGGCAACCTCACCAGATCTTGTTTTTGTTTTTATTTTTTTGAGACTGAATCTCACTTTGTCACCCAAGCAAGAGTGCACTGGCACAATCTCGGCTCACTGCAACATCCACCTCCAGAATTCAAGTGATTCTGCCTCAGCTTCCCAAGTAACTGGGATTACAGGCGTGCACCATCATGCCCAGCTAATTTTTATATTTTTAGTAGAGACGGGGTTTCGCCATGCTGGCCAGGCTGATCTCAAACTCCTGGACTCAAGTGATCCGGCCCCTCAGCCTCCCAAAGTGCTGGGATTACAGGCATGAGCCACTGCTCCCGGCCACCAGATCTTTTAACAGGAATGAGGAGGAGAAGTTTTGCAAAAGTGGAAATGCTAGCTAGCCAGACACAACTAATGTGCACACTAGAATTGGAGAATAAGGAATGAAAGCCTGGAAAAGTGAGTTGGATCGGGGAGGTGGGGGGTGGGCATGGCTCCAAAGGAGAGGATGGTCCAGCTGTGAACGACACCTGTTGGAATGTTTCCCGAAACATACATTTCTTATCCGAGGATATTCTGGAGCAGGAGCACAACAAATACAGAAGATTCTGGGTGAGCAAGGGACAGGGCTCCTCATCACACAAAGAGCCCGAGATCCTTCCACTGTTTCTGTTCAATCCCTACTCTTTGTTTTCCAAGGTGGCCTGAAACCAAATCAACAAAAATGCAGCTCTGGCCAGATGTGGGGGCCTCACACCTGTAATCTCAGGTGTGAACTCTTTGGGAAGCTGAGGCAGGCAGATCACCTGAGGTCACAAGTTGGAGACCAGCCTGACCAACATGGTGAAAATCCATCTCTACTCAAAATACAAAAAGTTAGCCAGGTGTGGTGGCAAGCGCCTGTAATCCCATCTACTGGGGAGGCTGAGGCAGGAGAATGTCTTGAACCTGGGAGCTGGAGGGTGCAGTGAACCGAGATCGTGCCATTGCATCCCATCCTGGACAAGAGCTTATTTCATCCCAAAAAAAAAAAAGATGCAGCTAAGGCACTGAGGAAAGACATGCTCAAAAGTCCTCAGTGGCTTCCTACCAATCCTGAACTCCAGACCAAATTCTGAATCTGGCCCTACTGTCCTCTCCAGCCTTATCTCTCACTGTAACTCCACTCCTCCTCCAGCCTGTTACTGCAGCTCCCTAAATCCAGCCCAGACCTTCCTGACTCCAGGATTTTGTCCCTGCTGTCTTTTCTGCCCTTTTCTAGCTGTGACATCTCTGTGTTTTCTTATCTACAAAATAGGAAGTTCCTCCCTTATAAGGTATTGTGAGGGTTACAAAAATGAAATAAAACATGTTAAGTGCTTAGAATACTGCCTGGCACAGTTTAAGTGCTTACTGTATGTTAGCTATTATTATTGTTCATGAATCTCTGATTTTTTGTTTTTTCTTTTCTTTTGTTTTCTTTTTTTTTAAGATGGAGTTTCATTATTGTTACCCAGGCTGGAGTACAATGGAGCAATCTCGGCTCACGGCAACCTCCGTCTCCCAGGTTCAAGTGATTCTCCTGCCTCAGCCTCCTAAGTGGCTAGGATTTCAGGTGCCCACCACCAGGCCAGCTAATTTTTTGTATTTTTATTAGAGACAGGGTTTCACCATGTTAGCCAGGCTGGTCTGGAACTCCTGACCTCAGATGATCCACCCACCTCAGCCTCCCAAAGTGCTAGGATTATAGGCGTGAACCACCACTCACAGCTTGTTTGTTGCTTTTAGAGAGTCTCACTCTGTCACCCAGGCTGGAGTGCAGTGGCACAATTAAAGCTCACTGCAGCATCTGCCTCCAGGGCTTAAGTGATCCTCCTGCCTCAGCCTCCCAAGTTGCTGGGACTACAGGCACACACCATCACGCCCGGCTGACTCTCGGTTTGAAGAACTAACAAACTTGGTGCCATGGCACTTGGCATCCACACCACAGTCCTTACCCATTTCTTCCTTGCTGTATTTGTGAATGTGTCTAGAGTGAGCATCACGAGGCCTAGGGTGATACGTGTGGCTCCCCTGGCACCTTGCTCAACTTCGTTGTGGGCGTGCCAAGCACACAGCTGGTCCAGCTGAGATGGAAGATAGCCAGCCTGTTAAGGGGCAGAACCTGTTCATCCAGGATGGCTAATGAAGCTACTCTGGGCAGAAAGTTCCCTCTTGCTGGCCAGAGAGTCACATTAGGAAATAGAGCCCACCCACAATTTCACAACGACGCCGTTAGGAAAGTCAGACAAATTCATCCACCGATGGTGTGCGGTTAAGGCCTGGCGCCAGGCATCTCCCCCAAAAACGCAGGAACCTGCCACTGCGAAGAGATGAGGATTGAGCCTCCCTCCTGGGCCCAGGAGCAGTGACTCAGCAGGAAGCCAGCCAAGGCCTGAGTCACTCCCTCCCCTACAACCACACCCAGGGTTTTCCTTAAGGGCTTGGAAAGTTCACTGGGAGCTGGAGGTATAAGTCTTTGGGACCTGTGTCTACCCAGGCTAATGAAATCATTTCTTTAATGATTTAATAGCTTAGTATTTAAGAGCACAACTTCTGCCTTCCTTAGCAGCTACCTCCTAAAGCAAGGTTCTTATCATCTCTGGCCACAGTTTGCCCATCTATAAATGGGTAAATAACAGTACCTCCTTCCTAGGAGTGAGAAAGCTTAGAATAGTGTGCGGCATGTCCATGGGATTCCTCTGAAACACCTGGCCTGCTCTCATGTCAAGGGCTTTGCATTCGTTGTTTGCTTTTTCTTTTTTCTTTTCTTCTTTTTTTTTTTTTTTTTTTTCGGAGTTTCGCTCTTGTTGCCCAGGCTGGAGTGCAATGGCACATTTTCGGCTCACCGCAACCTCCACCTCCTGGGTTCAAGCAATTCTCCTGTCTCAGCCTCCCAAGTAGCTGGGATTACAGGCATGTGCCAGCACGTCCGGCTAATTTTTTTTGTATTTTTAGTAGAGACGGGGTTTCACCATATTGGCCAAGATGGTCTCGATCTCTTGACCTCGTGATCCACCCTCCTCGGCCTCCCAAAGTGCTGGGATTACAGGCGTGAGCCACCGCATCCGGCCCTTCTTCTTTTTTTTTTAATGACAGAGTCTCCCTCTGTCACCTAGGCTGGAGTGCAGTGGTATGATCTCGGCTCGCTGCAACCTCCACCTCCCAGGCTCAAGCAGTTCTGCCTCAGCCTCCCAGCTGGAACCACCAAGTAGCTACATGCACACACCACCCCGCTGAGCTAATTTTTGGAGTTTTTTTGTTTTGAGATGAAATCTTGCTCTGTCGCCCAGGCTGGAGTGCAGTGGTTCAGTCTCAGCTCACTGCAACCTCCACCTCCTGGGTTCAAGCGAGTCTCCTGTCTCAGCCTCCCAAATAGCTGGGACTACAGGTGCGCACCACCATGCCCAGCTAATTTTTGTATTTTTAGTAGAGACGAGTTTTCACCATGTTGGCCAGGATGGTCTCGATCTTTTGACCTCATGGTCTGCCCACCTCAGCCTCCCAAAGTGCTAGGATTACAGGTGTGAGCCACTGTGCCCAGCCTTAATATTTGTATTTTTGGTAGAGACGGGTTTTGCCACCTTGGCCAGGCTGGTCTCAATCTCCTGACCTCAGGTAATCCACGCACCTCAGCCTCCCAAAGTACTGGGCAACGGGCGTGAGCCACTGAGCCTGGCCGCCACATTTGTTGTTTTCTCTGCCTAGAATGCTTTTGCTCCAGACAGCCACATGGCCAGCTCTCTCAACTAATTCAGGTATTTACTAAATATTCATCTTCTCAGTGAAGCCTACAATGGCCAACCCTTCTTTTTTTTTTTTAATAAAGACGGGGTTTCACTATGATGGCCAGGCTGGTCTCGAACTCCCGACCTCAGGTGATCCACCCACCTCGGCCTCCCAAAGTGCTAGGATTACAGGCGCGAGCCACTGTGCCTGGCCTGGCCAACCCTTCTAACTGCTCCTCCAGCACTCCTTGGCCCCTTTCCCA
Organism: Saimiri boliviensis; assembly: GCF_048565385.1. NCBI lineage: Eukaryota > Metazoa > Chordata > Mammalia > Primates > Cebidae > Saimiri > Saimiri boliviensis. The sequence goes on along the minus strand of NC_133454.1, from coordinate 115,676,053 downwards.
CGTTCCTCCTCAGGACTTACCACCATCTAGCATGTATCTTCTCTGTTGGTCTCCCCCAACCTGCAATGGAATACAAGTTTCATCGTTGCCTGTTTTCTTCACTGCTGTATTCCCAAGACCTGGAAAAGTGCCAACACAAAGCAGCTCTCAATATACACATGGGGGTCCAGGCAGGGAGGCTCACTGCCCGTTATCCCAGCACTTTGGGGCTGAGCAGGGAAAACTGCTTGAGCCCAGGAGCTGGAGACCCACCTGGGCAACATAGTTAGACCCTGTCTCTACAAAATAGAAAATACAAAAATTAGCCAGGTATGGGGGTGCCTGCCTATAGTCCCAGCTACTTGAGAAGCTGAGGCATGAGGATTGCTTGAGCTCAGGAGGTTGAGGCTGCAGTGACCCGAGATCATAATGACCATACTCCAGCCTAGGCCACAGAGTGAGAGACCCATTCTCCAAAAAAAAACAAAAAAAAAAAAAACAAAAAAAAAAACCCACTGGGTTTAGTGGCTTACACATTTAATCCCACCACTTCGGGAGACTAAGGCAAGAGAACCACTTGAGCTCAGGAGTGTGACATCTGCCTGGGCAAGATAGTGAAAACCTGTCTCTACTTTAAAAAAGGCTGGGCACAGTGGCTCACACCTAATCCCAGCAGTGTGGGAGGTCAAGGTGGGTGGATCACCTAAGGTCAGGAGTTTGAGACTAGCCTGGCCAATATGGTGAAGCCCTGTCTCTACTAAAAAACAAAAATGAGCTGGGTGTGATTGCACGCACCTGTAGTCCCAGCTATTCAGGAGCCTGAGGCAGGAGAATTGCTTGAACTCAGGAGGCAGAGGTTGCAGTGAACCGAGATGGTGTCACTGCACTCCAGCCTGGGCGACAGAGCAAGACTCCATCTCAAAAAGCAAAACAAAACCAAAAAATATCCTCACAGCCTAGCCAACATGGCAAAACCCTGTTTCTACCAAAGAAATCCAAAAATTAGTTAGGCGTGGTGGTGCACACCTATATAGTCCCAGGTATTCAGGAGGCTGAGCCAGGATTGCTTGAACCCAGGAGGCGGAGGTTGCAGTGAGCCGAGATTGTGCCACTGCACTCCAGCCTGGGTGACTGAGTGAGACCCTGCCTCAAAAAAAAAAAAAAAAAAAAAAAAAAGGAGCCAGTGTGGGTACACAGGCTTGTAGTTTCTGCTATTCGGGAGTCCAAGGTGGGATAATCACTTGAGCCCCAGAAAAACAAAACTGTGTGTGTGTGTGTGTGTACATACATCTATGTGGAATGAATGGAAATGAATGTCAACTTATTCACAATTTTTTTTTTTTGAGGCAGATGGCCAATAAATACTGTATGTGAATCAACAGACTGTGGTAAGACCCAAGGAAGTTTGCAACCCCCACCTAAGGGTATTTAAATTCAATTTTAACATATAAATGCAAAAGATAACCAGCCAACCACCTCTCTAAGCTGCATTCCCTAACTGTGAATTTCTCTTATCTCCCACTTGATCTTTCCGATTTTAAAATATCCAAATATCAATATGATTCAGAGCCCTTTATTCTTCTGAAATGTTTTAACTCCATGAGGGCACTACCATGACATCAAGACCCCAGGTGGCTTCACAGGTCCAACTGTCAGTTCCAATCCTACTAGCGGCCCTATTCTGGGCTACTGTGCTGCTATTTCAATTCCTCCAAGATTCAGCTGTGGGTAACTCAACAGTGCCTTCCCAAAGCCTAGTAGAACTTCAGACACAACGGAATGAGTGAGTGAGTGAATACTTGGAATCTCTCTCCAGGAATACTATTTCTCCCCGACTCCCCAAGGGTGAAGGTCTGAAAAGACACCCAATTCGCATCACTAAAGAGAACTCCCAGCGCAGTCCGCTACGTCTGCTAGGAGATTGGGGTAACCCCACCCTCGTCCCCAAAGACAATGGGCGGGGATTTGCCTCCTGTTCTCAGAAAGGCCCTCCCCGTGACTTTCCCAAACAAAGCGAGGCAGCTCCAGAAGTAGGGAGGCTTCAGTCCCAGAAACGGAAATCGTCGGGACTCCTCCCACCCTTCCCACCTCCCCCACGTGGCATTTTCTCATTAAAAGAGAGGGAATTGAGTCCCGGTGTCACAACACGCCTCCCCCAAACAGATGGAGAAATAAAGCCTACATGCCTTTAAATGAGAATTTTCACCAGCTGCGTGGCCTTGGAGTTGAGTTGTCTGAGCCTCTGTCTTTTCATCTGTGAAAAAGGAAGAATAATGGAGTCATCTGATTGGTTGCTGGGAAAACGAAATGCAAACCACGCCTTCTCCTGACTTGGCCCTCCCCCAGCCTTAGCCTGCCCCTTCTCCCTCGCTCTCTCTGTCCCCCACATTACAATTGCCATTATCATTGTTATTAAGGTTACCCCAGTAAATGAAGAGCCTAGACAGCCAGCCCCGCACCAGCTCTCAGTACCACCACCACCACCTTGTGTCTTAAAGCAAAGAACTTGGAAAAGCATATTCACTGTAACAGATGGGTGTCTGTGCAGCTTAAGTAAGATTTCAGCGGACCGTGTGTGTGTGTGTGTGTGTGTGTGTGTGTGTGTGTGTGTGTGTGTGTGTGTGTGTGTGTTTTAGACAGGGTTTCACTGTGTCTTCCAGGCTGGAGTGCAGTGACGCGATCTCAGATCACTGAAACCTCTGCCTCCCAGGTTCAAGTGAGTCTCCTGCCTCAGCCTCCTGAACAGCTGGGATTACAGGTATGTGCCACGATGACTGGCTAATTTTTGTATTTTGAGTAGAGACGGGGGTTTCACCATGTTGGCCAGGCTGGTCTTGAACTCCTGACCTCGTGTTCCGCCTGCCCAGCCTCCCAAAATGCTGGGATTACAGGCTGAGCCACTGAGCCCAGCCCAGCAACCCCGTTAGTTTTCAGCTGCTGCCTGTTATTGGCCCCATACCCCTACCCATCCCCACTATTTCCTTATAATTATCCTTTTTTAAAAAAGTAGTTTTTCTGAGGCTGGGTGCGGTGGCTCAAGCCTGTAATCCCAGCACTTTGGGAGGCCGAGGCGGGTGGATCACAAGGTCAAGAGATCAAGACCATCCTGGTCAACATGGTGAAACCCCGTCTCTACTAAAAATACAAAAAAAAAATCAGCTGGGCATGGTGGCGCGTGCCTGTAATCCCAGCTACTCAGGAGGCTGAGGCAGGAGAATTGCCTGAACCCAGGAGGTGGAGGTTGCGGTGAGCCGAGATCGCACCATTGCACTCCAGCCTGGGTAACAAGAGTGAAACTCTGTCTCAAAAAAAAAAAAAAAAAAGTAATTTTTCTGTTGAGACAAGGTCTCTGTCACCCAGGCTGGAGTGCTACAGTGAGATCATGGCTCACTACAGCCTCAATCTTTCCAGCTCAAGTGACCTCAGTCTCCCAAGTAGCTGGGACCACAGGTGTGCTCACGCCATCACACCCAGCTAATTTTTTTCTTTTTGGTAGAGATGAAGTGTCACTATGTTGCCCAGGCTGGTCTCAAACTCCTGGGATCAAGCTATTTTCCCTCCTCGGTCTCTCAAAGTGCTGGGATTATGGGCATGAGCCACTTTGCGTGGCCATAATCATCATTTTTATAGAAGCCTTACATGATCACAGCTCACTGATGAAAGAGTGAATATTTTTTAGACAATTTGTGACAGAAACAATGGTGTGAAGACATCACAGGAATCGCCTGCCAGTCCTGCAACCTTGAACACATCACTCATCCTTCTGTTGACCCCAGTGGTAGGTTTCACAATCTATTTGCTTATCTGTTCCTCCCACTATGTAACCTGCCAGCACCAGAGGCTGAGATGAGTTTTGCTCCTGCACGCAGTTCTTGATCTTTGGTGTCTAGCACCCAGCGGTGCTGAATAAATACCGCTTGGCTGTAAATGTGAACAAAAGCCATCTAGAGAGGTTTTCTCTTGCCTCTCTATCCCTCCCCATCTGGGGATGGGGAGGAGTGGGGCAGAGCTTCCTACTTTCTTCTTGTTCCCCTCCTGACCATGGGGTCTTGAGAACTGGGCATCTGTCCCTCTGTAGCCTGACGGTTCTTCCTCTTTCTCTTTGTCATTGACAATACAGCCTTTGACCATTAAACCTGAAGTGGCTCCAATATTAGTGAATCTAGGACAGAGGGATCTGGAGGTCCAGAGGCTGCCTTTGAATACAAGCTTTGCAGCTAACCTGCTGTGCGATCTCAGGCAAGCAACCTCCTCTCAAATCTGCAGACAGAAAACGAACATTCATTGTTTGCTTATAAGGTGTTTAGGCAGGCATTCACACTTTTATCTCATTTGGGTTGTGAAATGAAGGAGTTGAATTACACAATTTCTAAATCGCCTTTTGGGAAAGGTTTCACTAGTGGCTTTCAAAACCACTCCAGCTCTCCATCTGAGGAAGAGGCTGTGATGCCACAGAGAGAGACAGGGTATGGTGCCAGGCCAACTGGCCCAGCGTTTGAATCTCTGGTCTATCATTTACCAGCTGTGCTGAGGTGGGCAAGTCACATGAGCACTCTGAGCCTCAGTTGCCTCATCTCCAAAATGGGAACAATAATACCCCCTTGCAGGGCTGCCTGGAGGATACAATGGGACAGCGTATGGAGGAGGCTAGCACTGCACTTAGCATACAGTGGGAATCAACCAATATCAGTCCCGCCCCTTCCCAAAGAAGACTTGAAGATGAGACTTAGTGCAAATTACTTCTGCTATCCTCTGAAGTCTTTGGCTTGGGTTTGGTTTTCAAGAAGGAAGCAGAAATTTACATCTGATGGTCTGGAAGAGTGCTGATGGGAAAGGTTTCATTTCTGTAGCCCTCGTTCCAAGCCAGTGTCAACGGTCTTCACCCTGAATCCTAGCAAAGTCAGCCTTCCTTCAAGAATCTGCTACCCAAGAACAAATATAGTTCTTTAAAAAGTGTCCCTTGCTGGGTGCCATGACTCACGCCTGTAATCCCAGCACTTTCAGAGGCTGAGGCAGGCAGATGACCTGAGGTCGGGAGTTTGAGACCAGCCTGACCAACATGGAGAAACCCCGTCCTACTAAAAATACAAAATTAACCGGGCATAGTGGTGCATGCCTGTAATCCCAGCTACTCGGAAGGCTGAGGCAAGATAATCTCTTGAACCCGGGAGGCAAAGATTGCGGTGAGCCGAGATTGCGCCATTGCACACTCCAGCCTGGGCAACAAGAGTGAAACTCTGTCTCAAAAAAAAAAAAAAAAAAAAAAGTGTCCCCCTTCACTGTGCTAAGGTGCAGCCCAGAATCTAGGTCACTTTTTCTGAGAGTCTCTCCTGGACCCCCCTATTTACAATTCCAGCCCCTCCCCTACCTCTGGAAGTCCCTGTTCCTCTTTCCTGCTTGATTTTTCTCCGTAGCATGTATCATCACAGAACACACACACACACACACACACACACACACACACACACACACATATTTCAGCAGCATGAAAGCACTGTTAGGATAGGGCTTGTGAATGCTGGATTCACTGCAGAATCTCCAGTGCTGAGAACAAGACTTGCATTTGTAGGCACTAAAGTTTGCTGAAAGAATGAATCTGGGCCTGAGCTAAAGCCAAGCTTGCAGCTATGGCCAAATAATAATAAAATCTCATGGGAGCCCCTTATTTTACAGTTTTGGTTAACATGAGTGTCATAATATTTACAAAGACTTTTCATAATATTCATTTGATCCTGCCAGGTGGGATGGCAGGTAATCTAGCTACTTGGGAGGCTGAGACAGATGGAGCGCTTGAGCCCAGGAGTTCGAGGCTGCAGTGAGCTATAATCATACCCCTGCACTCCAGCCTGGGTGACAGAGCAAGACCCTGTGTCTAAAAATATAATATTAAAATAAAATAATAATATTAATTTGACCCTGTGCAGAAGGATTTGACTCTGTATTTTCCAGAAGAAGAAACCTAACTCAGAGAGAAGAAATATCTCTGGAAAACAGAGGAAACGCTTTTGGCCTCGAGCAAGTTACTTCCTTTCTCTAATCTCATTTTTCCTTATCTCTAAAATGAAAAGACTTGGACTGAGTCTCTTCTGGAGCTAAGACTTTAAATTCTTTTTTTTTTTTTTTTTTTTTTTTTTCTGAGACGGAGTTTCGCTCTTGTTACCCAGGCTGGAGTGCAATGGTGTGATCTCGGCTCACCGCAACCTCCACCTCCTGGGTTCAGGCAATTCTCCTGCCTCAGCCTCCTGAGTAGGGGTTCAAGACCTGATCACACACCTGTAATCTCAAGCACCTGAGATCTCACCTGTAATTACAGGCACACGCCACCATGCCCAGCTAATTTTTTGTATTTTTTAGTAGAGACGGGGTTTCACCATGTTGACCAGGATGGTCTCGATCTCTTGACCTAGTGATCCGCCCGCTTTGGCCTTCCAAAGTGCTGGGATTACAGGCTTGAGCCACCGCACCCGGCAAGACTTTAAATTCTTAAATCCTTTGACCTGATTACCACCACCACCACCCCTCCCCACCTTTTTTTTTTTTTTTTTTGGAGATAGATTCTTGCCCAGGCTGGAGTGCGGTGGTGCGATCTCAGCGAATTACAACCTCCACTTCCTGGGTTCAAGCAGTTCTCTTGCCTTAGCCTCCCAAGTAGCTGGGACTACAGGAGTGTGCCACCACACCTGGCCAATTTTTGTATTTTTTGTAGAGATGGGGGTTTCACTATGTTGGCCAGGCTGGTCTTGAACTCCTGACTTCAAGTGATCTACCCTACCTTGGCCTCCCAAAGTGCTGCGATTATAGGCATTTGCTACCATGCCCAGCCCAAGACTAACTCAAATGATGTTACCCACAAACCGTAATTTCAGAATAAGGACAAGCTGATACCTTGGTACCACCCGATTTCATTTCAGTTCAGACCCCACCACCACCGGGAGGCATTCCAGCTGGTCTAATCAGACACTCAAACAAAAACACACAGTAAGTTCTATGCAAGCATGAGTCGTTATCATTGTTGTTCTATGGTCAAAGCAGGCAATTTATTTAGTTTAAAAATGAATCATTCTCCACTTGGCTGGATTTTTTTTTTTTTTAAGACAGGGTTTCATTCTGTCACCCAGGCTAGAGTGCAATAGCATGATCTCAGCTCACTGCAACCTCCACTTCCCAGGCTCTAGTGATCCCCCCACTTCAGCCTCCCCAGTAGCTAGGACAACAGGCATGCCATCACACTCAGCTAAATTTTGTATTTTTTTGTAGAGATGGGGTTTTGTTATGTTGCCCAGGCCGGTCTCAAACTCCTGGCCTCAAGCAATCATCCTACCTCAGCCTCCCAAAGTACTGGGATTACAGGCGTGAGCCACCATGCCCAGCCTATAGATTTCCAATAGTCTCCTAACTCTCCTAACTGGCTACCTCTAGGCACTTCTTTAATCCATCCTATACACTAGTATTAAACAAACCTTGCTTTCAGGAAATCAACAAATTTCAGCAGCTCTCTACTGCCCACAGAAAACAGAGGCTTTAGGCTGCCATCTGAAGCCCTCCTCAGTCTCGCCCTAATCCTTTCAAATATGTCTCCCTACCCCACTCCTTTGTTTCATGAGAATTCTTTGTTCTAATCAATTCAACTCATGCCTCCATTCACTCAATCACTGTTTATTACATCTCTACTTTTTTTTTTCTTTTTTGAGACGGAGTTTCGCTCTTGTTACGTAAGCCAGAATGCAATGATGCTATCTTGGCTCACCTCAACCTCCGCCTTCAGGGTTCAAGCGATTTCCCTACAGGCATGCGCCATCACGCCTGGCTAATTTTGTATTTTTAGTGGAGGCAGGATTTCTCCATGTTGGTCAGGCTGGTCTCAAACTCCCAACCTCAGGTGATCCATTTGCCTCGGCCTTCCAAAGTGCTGGGATTACAGGTGTGAGACACCCTGCCTGGCCTTTTTTGTTTTTTTCTTTTTCGAGAAGGAGTCTCGCTCTGTCTCCCAGGCTGGAGTACAATGGTGTGATCTCAGCTCACTGCAACCTCCACCTCCCAGGTTCAAGTGATCCTCCTGCCTCAGCCTCCCAAGTAGCTAGAGTTACAGGATGGCACTACCACGCTTGGCTAAGTTTTGTATTTTTAGTAGAGACGGGGTTTCACCATGTTGGCCAGGCTGGTCTTGAACTCCTGATCTCAGGTGATCCACCTGTCTCAGCCTCCCAAAGTGCTGGGATTATAGGCATGAACCACCACACCCGATCTACATCCCTACTATTGCCAAACACTCATGGCTCTAGGCACTAGTGCGATGAACAAGACAAGCTTTATCCTCATGCAGTTTACATTCTAGAGGGAAAAATGGACAATAAATAAGCAAATACAAGAATACGATTATTCCAGACAGTTATGAGGGCCAGGCTGTGACAGCAGGAGCACATGCAACGTGATGAATAGGGTGCCGTGATAGGAAGCCACTGAAGCTAGCTGGACCTGGTAGTCAGCAAGTCCTCACTGTTTTAAAAGGCACACTTTTAAGGAAGACCTGAGTAAGAAGGGAATGGCCAGGTGGAGACCTGAAGGCAGAGAGTTCCAGACAAAAGAAAAAGCAAGTGCAAAGGCCCTTAAAAAAAGCTTCTCATGGCCGGGCGCCGTGGCTCAAGCCTGTAATCCCAGCACTTTGGGAGGCTGAGGCGGGTGGATCACGAGATCAAGAAATCGAGACCATCCTGGTCAACATGGTGAAACCCCGTCTCTACTAAAAATACAAAAAATTAGCTGGGCGTGGTGGCACGTGCCTGTAATCCCAGCTACTCAGGAGGCTGAGGCAGGAGAATTGCCCGAACCCAGGAGGCGGAGGTTGCAGTGAGCCGAGATCGCGCCATTGCACTCCAGCCTGGGTAACAAGAGCAAAATTCCGTCTCAAAAAAAAAAAAGCTTCTCATGTCCTCAGGGTGAACTGAAGGAAGTAACCAAAGGCAAGGAGATTGGTAGGAGAAAAGGTCAGGAAGGTGGGCAGGGGCCAGCTCAAACGCAGCCTGGCCAGGACCTTTTATTCTATTCCAAGTGCAGCAGGAAGCTGATAAAAGATGTTCACACAGGCCGGGCGTGGTGGCTCACGCCTATAATCCTAGCACTTTGGGAGACTGAGGTGGGCAAAGTGCTTGAGCCCAGGTGTTTGAGACCAGCATGGGCAACATAGGGAAATCCCATCTCTACATAAAATTTAAAACTTAGCTGGGCATGGTGGCATGCATCTGTAGTCCCAGCTACTCAGGAAGCTAAAGTGGAAGAATCACTTGAGCCCAGAGGCTGAGCCTGCAGAGAGCCGAGACTGCACCACTGCACTCCAGCCTCGGTGACAGAGTGAGACCCTGTCTCAAAACAACAGCAAAAAAAGGAGGTGCGGGTACAGTGGCTCATGCCTGCAATTCCAGCACTTTGGGAGGCCAAGACAGGCAGATTGCTTGAGTCCAGGAGCTTGAGATCAGCCTGGGCAACATGGCAAAATCCCGCCAATACACAAATACAAAAATTAGGTGGGCATGGTGGCATGTGCCTATAGTATAGCTACTTGAAAGGCTAAGCAGGAAGATCGCTTGATCCTGGGAGGCCAAGGCTGCAGTGAGTTGTGATTGCACCACTGCACTCCAGTCTGGGTGACAGAGTGAGACTCCGTCTCAAAAAAAAAAAATTTTTTTTTAATATATATTTTTTAAATACAGATGGGGTTTCACCATATTGGTCAGACTGGTCTTGAACCACCTACCTGGGCCTCCCGAAGTGCTGGGATTACAGCATGAGCCACCACGCCCAGCTATAATCTGTTTTAAAAGATGATTCTATCTGTTCTCACACTACTCAGAAAAAAAAGAAAAAAGAAAGGCCGGGCTCGGTGGCTCAAGCCTGTAATCCCAGCACTTTGGGAGGCTGAGGCGGGTGGATCACGAGGTCAAGAGATCAAGACCATCCTGGTCAACATGGTGAAACCCCGTCTCTACTAAAAATACAAAAAAATTAGCTGGGCATGGTGGCGTGTGCCTGTAATCCCAGCTACTCAGGAGGCTGAGGCAGGAGAATTGCCTGAACCCAGGAGGCGGAGGTTGCGGTGAGCCGAGATCGTGCCATTGCACTCCAGCCTGGGTAACAAGAGCGAAACTCCGTCTCAAAAAAAAAAAAAGAAAAAAGAAAAAAGAAAAAGGGGGAAAAAAGATGATTCTAGCTATTGTGTGGAGAACAAACTGTGAAAAGTGTAAAAGAAATAGAGACCAGGCAGGGCTCAATGGCTCACACCTGCAATCCCAGCATTTTGGAAGGCCAAGGCGAGTGGATCACTTGAGGTCAGAGTTTGAGACCAGCCTGACCAACATGGTGAAACCCAATCTCTACTAAAAATAAAAAATAAAAAATAAATGTAGCCTGGCATGGTGGTGTGCACCTGTAATCCGAGCTACTCAGGAGACTGAGAATCACTTGAACCCAGGAGGCAGAGGTTGTGGTTAACTGAGATCACACCATTGCACTGTAGCCTGGGCAACAAGAACAAAACTCTGTCTCAAAAAAAAAAAAAGAAAAAGAAAAAGGGGTCTCACTATGTTGCCCAAGCTGGTCTTAAACTCCGAGGCTCAAGCAATCTTCCCATCTTGGCCTCCCAAAGTACTGGGATTACAAGCATGAACCACCACTCCTGGCCTCCATTGTCCTAGAAGACTCACACCCCCATCTCCCATTTCGGGGCCGCTTCCTTTTCTGTTCTTTTCAGTCCTAAGAATCTTCCTTCACTGAATCTCGGGCTCCTGCTGGGTGCATGTCCAACAGTACATATTGGATGGATTTCTCTTTTGGTGGCTGTTTTCTGCTCCCCTCTTAGGGATCAGTTATGTAAGGGTAGGTGGGACAGAATGGCATGTGAGCTATGGGTGCTGTCAGAATCTCATTTTTTAGTGCTATCAGACAAGTTGCTGACTTATCTGAACCTCAACTTCAAAGCTAAATAAAAAGGAGGAGGGATTGTATAATCACATAGATAATGCATATAAAGTGCTTACTACTGTGCCTGGCATGTTAGTAAGACTTCAAGGAATGATCGCTGTGGTTATTACAGTTGTTCCTCACTGTGAGGGATTGGTTCTAGGAATGCCCCCCAACCCATATCAAAATCCATGGTTACTCAGGTCCCTGAAATGGTGTGGTATTTGCATATAACGGACACACATCCTCTCAAATACTTTAAATCATCTCTAGATTACTTATAATACCTAATACAGTTGTTGGTTGGATCCACCAAGGCAGAACCCAGGAATATGGAACCAACAGATACAGAGTGTCAACTGTATTTGTTTTGTTTTGTTGAGAGGGAGTCTTGCTCTTTTGCCCAGGCCGGAGTGCAGTGGTGTGATCTAGGCTCACTGCAACCTCCGCCTCCCAGGTTCAAGCGATTCTCCAGCCTCAGCCTCCCAAGTAGTAGCTGGGATGACAGGTGCATGCCACCACACCCAGCAAATTTTTGTATTTTTTAGTAGAGATGGGTTTTCGCCCTGCTGGCCAGGCTGGTCTCGAACTCCTGACTGCAGGTGATCTGCCCACCTTGGCCTCCCAAACTGCTGGGATTACAGACGTGAGCCACCGCACCCAGCTCCAACTGTATTTGCAAGGCATTTGTGCTGCTTGTGGCTATGACTTTGGCCAAGTTCTTTTCCCATTTTTGATTCTCAGTTTGCACATCTGTAAAATGGGATGTGGTTAGAATTCAGCTCTAAGAGTCTCAATACTTCTATTCTACTTGTTAACACTTAAATCCACTTTAAAAACATTTATCCAAAACCCATGTGATATAATTTATTCTTCGTAATGTTGTACCGCCCTCTATTGGAGGTACTCTGCCAGCATTTGTCAGAGCCTTACATCAGCAGATGCTTAAATGAAGGCCCAAACCTAATTTATATTCTGAAAACAATCTCTCCTTAAATAACATCTTTTCCCAAGTAGCTATAGGTTATTTTTACTAAAACAAAATTTCTGTGTGTGCTTTAAAATTCTGTCCTCATTTTATTCCTTTTCTGAGGACCTTGTCAAAGTTCAAGGATTTTATAAATTAACATTTATTTTGACATAATTTTAGATTTACAAAAAATCTGCAAGAATATTACAAAAATAGGTTGGGCGTGGTGACTGAAGCCTGTAATCCCAGCACTTTGGGAGGCCGAGGTGGGTGGATCACGAGGTCAAGAGATCAAGACCATCCTGGTCAACATGGTGAAACCCCGTCTCTACCAAAAATACAAAAAAAAAATTAGCTGGGCATGGTGGCGCGTGCCTGTAATCCCAGCTACTCAGGAGGCTGAGGCAGGAGAATTGCCTGAACCCAGGAGGTGGAGATTGCGGTGAGCCAAGATCGCACCATTGCACTCCAGCCTGGGTAACAAGAGCAAAACTCCGTCTCAAAAAAAAAAAAAAAGAATATTACAAAAATAACAGTATATCCTTTGCCCAAATTACCAAATGTTCACATTTTACTGCATTTGCTTAATCAGTTTCTATCTCCACACACATACACATACACATATATGTAATATGTACATATTCTTTTCCAAATCATTTCAGAATAAATTACAGACATGAAATCCTTTTATCCCAAAATACTTTATTGATGATAGTACAATATTATGATAAAATCTTCATATTTTATTCAAATTTCTCAAATTTTCTCAATGATTTCTTTATAGAGGAAGAAAATCTTACATTCAATTTTATACTCAGTTGTCATATCTCTTTAGTTTCTTTTACTCTGGAATAGTTTCCTTTTTTTTTTTCTTCTCCCAGCCTGTTCTAGTTTCCAAATTTTTCATTGTCTTCTGAGACATTGACATTTTTGAAGAATACAGGCAAGGAAGGTATTTTGTAGAATGTTCCCCTCTTTGGATTTGTTGGCTGGGTTTTTTTTTTGTGTGTGTGGTTGTTCCAATTTTTTGTCTGTTTTAGACAGAGTTTCGCTCTTGTTGCCCAAGCTGGAGTGCAGTGGCCCTACCCCAGCTCATTGCAACCTCCGCCTCCCGGGTTCAAGTGATTCTCCTGCCTCAGTTTCCCGAGTAGCTGGGATTACAGGCATGCACCACCACGTCCCTCTAATTTTTTTGATTTTTAGTAGAAACGAGGTTTCATCATGTTAGACAGGCTGGTCTCAAACACCTGACCTCTGGTGATCCACCCACCTTAGCCTCCCAAAGTGCTGGTATTACAGGTATGAGCCACCATGCCCAGCCTGGCTGTTCTTAATGATTAGATTTGGCCTGTGCCTTTTTAGCAGTAATACCACAAAAGTTTAGTTATTTTTGAGTTTAAAAAAAGGCCTAGTATGTGTTTGGAAAAATATGTAACTAACAGTGATATAGACAGTTATTATAGATAATTATGCATGTGTTTATTTATTTAAATGAACAAACATTTGGGAAGCTTTACAAAATACTGGTGCTTAGTCCCACTTCTAGACATTTTTATTAAATTAGGAGGTTGCTTGCGTATTCGTTTCTTTTGTTTTGTTTTGTTTTGTTTTGTTTTTCAGATGGATTTTTCACTCTTGTTGCCCAGGCTGGAGTGCAATGGCTGGATCTCCACTCACCGCAATCTTTGCCTCCCAAGTTCAAGCCATTCTCCTGCCTCAGCCTCCCAAGTAGCTGGGATTACAGGCACCTGCCACCATGCCTGGTCAATTTTGTATTTTTAGTAAAGATGGGGTTTCAGCATGTTGGTCAGGCTGGTCTTGAACTCCCAACCTAAGGTGATCCAACAGCCTTGACCTCTCAAAGTGCTGGGATTACAGGGGTAGCCACTGCACCCAGCTGAGTATTTATATTTTTTAAAATTTCTCCAGGTGATTCTTATGTGCAAACAGGATTACAATTCATTGATCTCTACTCTGCCTTACCCCAAAAAAAAAGTTAGACAGCTTATAGAGATCCATAAAAATATAGCAAAGAGATAGACTAGAAGAAAGGAAAGGACTTTCAATAGGGGAAGGGCATGCCTGAAGTCTCATGGGTTTGCTTTGGTGGGCTACAAGTTTGCTTGGAGTTCTAACAAACAATACGAATATAATGAAATAATATTCAAGGCAGAGACCCCCTTTGTTTGTTTTGTTTTTATGCAGTAGTCAAGTTTGCATAGGGATCCATTTGAAACGATATATACAAGGCAAAATTAGACTGTGTTTAGAAAAAGGATGAAAATAAACTTTAAAAATAGTGTCAGTAGTTGTATTTGGTGACGTTATGGGTGATCTTGATTTTTCCTCCCACATTTTTCTTTAAGACCCTGGGTTTGTGAAATGGGAGGGGGAAAAAAAAAAAGAATCTGGGTTTGTTTGTTTTTTTAATTGAGATAGAGCATCACTCTGTCACCCAGGCTGGAGTACAATGGCAAAATCTCGGCTTACTGCAGCCTCTGCCTCCTGGGTTCAAGCAATTCTCCTGCCTCAGTTTCCTGAGTAGCTGGGACTACAGGCGTGTGCCACTACACCCCACTAATTCTGTATTTTTAGTAGAAATGGGGTTTCTCCATGTTGGTCAGGCTGGTCTCAAACTTCTGACCTCAGGTGATCTGCCCGCCTCACCATCCCAAAGTGCTGCAATTACAGGTGTGAGCCACCTGGCCTAGATCTGTAAAGAACTCTTTAAAGCACTGTCTTAAAAAACAGTATCTTAAATATTTTTTTGTTAACGTTGTTCCTTCCTGGCCAGGTGCAGTGGCTCATGCCTGTAATCCCAGCATTTTGGGAGGCTGAGACAGGCAGATCATGAAGTCAGGAGATCAAGACCATCCTGACCAACATGGTGAAAACCTGTCTTTTTAAAAAATAAATAAATAAATAAATAAAAAATAAATAAATAAATAAATAAAAAGAAAAGGAAAAAAAAGTTTTTTCTTCCCATCACTTATAATTTCTGGAGCTGTGCTGCCCAAAGTGGTAGCCACTAGTCTCATGTAACTATTAAAATATAAATTTAGATTAATTAAAATTAGGCAGGGCACAGTGGTTTATGCCTGTAATTCCAGCACTCTGGGAGGCCAAGATGGGTGGATCACTGAAGGTCAGGAGTTTGAGACCAGCCTGGCCAACACAGTGAAACCCTGTCTCTACTAAAAATACAGCTACTCAGGAGGCTGAAACAGGAGAATCACTTGAACCCAGGAGGTGGCAATTCCGGTTAGCCGTGATCACGCCACTGCACTCCAGCCTGGGCAACAGAGTGACACTCCATTTCAAAAAGAAAATGTAATTTGGCCAGGTGCAGTGGCTCATGCTTGTAATCTTAGCACTTTGGGAGGCCAAGGTGAGTGGATCACTTGAGGCCAGGAGTTCGAGACCAGCCTGGCCAACAGGCAGAAATCTTACTCTATTAAAAATACAAAATTTAGCCAGGAGTTGTGGCAACATCTGTGGTCCCAGCTACTCAGGAGGCTAAGGCAGGAGAATCATTTGAACCTGGGAAGCAGAAGTTGCAGTGGACCAAGATTGTTCCATTGCACTATAGCCTGGGTGACAGAGCAGGAAGATCACAAGGTGAGGTGATCAAGACCATCCTGGCCAACATGGTGAAACCCTGTCTCTACTAAAAACACAAAAAAATAGCTGAGTGTGGTGGCGCATGCCTGTAATCCCAGCTACTCGAGAGGCTGAGGCATGAGAATCACTTGAACCCGGGAGGCAGAGATTGCAGTGAGCCAAGATCTCATCATTGCACTCTAGCCTGGCAACAGAGCAAGACTCCATCTCAAAAAAAAAAAAAAAAATCAGCTCCTAATTCAAACGAAACACATATCAAGTGCTCAACAGCCACATGGACAGTGGAGACATAGAATATTTATTTTTATTTGTATATGTTTAGAGACAGAGGCTCATTCTGTTGCCCAGGCTGGAGTACAGTGGTGTGATCACGGCTCCCTGCATCTTTGAACTCCTGGGCTCAAATGATTCTCCCTCCTCAGCTTTTGAGTAGTGGGCTACAGGTGCAAATTACCATGCCTGGCTAATATATATGTATTTTTTTCTTTTTTTTCTTTTGTAGAGATGAGAGTCTTGCCATGTTTCCCAGGCTGGGGAAAGAGGGAGAGAGTAAGGGAAAAGGAAAGAAACGCAAAAAAAGAAACAAGTAAAATTCGTTTTAATAATTTTCTTTAACCAAGTATATCTAAAATATTATCAGCTGGACATGTAACCAGCATAAAATTTATTGGTAGCTGGGCACAGTGGCTAAGGCCTATAATCCCAGCACTTTGGTAAGCCAAGGAGGGCAGATCACTTGAGCCCAGGAGTTTGAGACCAGCCTGGACAACAGGGGAAGACCCTATTGCCACAAAAATACAAAAGTTAACCAGTAGCCAGTCTGTAGCACTCAGCATCCAGAGTAGTCCCAGCTACTAGGGAGGCTGAAGTGGACCGCCTGAGCCCAGGAGGTCAAGGCTGCAGTGAGCCAAGATCACACCACTGCACTCTAGCCTGGGTGACACAGTGAGACCAAAATGCCCCACTCTACTCAGAGTAAAACCCAAAGACACTGTGGCAGCCTGCGAGACCCACTCTACTCAGAGTAAAACCCAAAGACACTGTGGCAGCCTGCGAGACCCTAAGCAGTCTGTTCCCTGCTACTTCCCTGATCTCAGCTCCTCCTCCTCACCACAGTTAACCCCACTCCAGCCATACAGGCCTCCTTACTGCTACCACTCATGTCAGATCCACGCCAGCCTCAGGCTCTTGCTGCTCTGCTGGGAAGACCCAGCAGATGCTCCTCTCCAAGACCCTGGCACTTCCTCTCACCTCCTTAAGTCTTGGCTTCAATGTCACCTTCTTTTCTTTTGTTTTTCTTTTTCTCTCTTTTTTTTTTTTTTTTTTTTTTTAGACGGAGCCTTGCTCTGTCACCCAGGCTGTAGTGCAGTGGCTCAATCTCAGCTCACTGCAACCTCCACCGCCTGGGTTCAAGCGATTCTCCAGCCTCAGCTTCCTGAGTAGCTGGGACTATAGACACATGCCACTGTGTCTGGCTAATTTTTTGTATTTTTAGTAAAGACAGGGTTTTGCCATGTTGGCCAGGCTGGTCTCACACTCCTGACCTCAAGTGATCCATCCACCTCTCGGCCTCCCAAAGTGTAGGGATTACAGGTGTGAGCCACCGTGTCCGGCCACTCTTTTCAGGTCTCTTTTGCCCTAGGGCTTTCCCCTCTGTGACACTCCCATGACCCACGAGGACCCCAGACTCTGAAGATGAGTGAGTATCCAAATTCAGTCTCCACCACCAATGAGAGGAATACAGAATGCCGGCATCCTCTCCTGCAGCAGCCCCTGAGAATGGAGTACACGCAATGGACTCCTCCTGCCCAGGGAAGGAACTTCATATTCATCCCCAAGGAACCAAGGTGGAAGAGGGGAGTGCAAAGGCGCGATCTTGGCTCCCTGCAACCTCCGCCTTCCGAGTTCAAGCAATTCTCCTGCCTCAGCCTCCTGAGTAGCTGGGATTACAAGTGGCCACCACCAGGCCCAGCTAATTTTTGTATCTTTAGTAGAGACAGGGTTTCACCATGTAGGTCAGCCTGGTCTCAAACCCATGTTCTCGTGATCTGCCCACCTCGGCCTCCTAAAGTGCTGGGATTACAGGCATGAGCCACTCTGCCCGGCCAATTTTTTGTATTTTTAGTAGAGACGGGATTTCATCCTGTTGGCCAGGCTGGTCTCAAACTCATGACCTCAGGTGATCTGCCCGCCTCGGCCTCCCAAAGTGCTGGGATTACAAGCATGAGCCACCACACTCAGCCCCACCTGCTTATTTCTGCCTTTTCCTCCACCCTATTAAGTCTCTACTGTGGTTTTTGATGATTTCCCCTTTGCTTCAACATTCAGGACCCAAAATAGAAAACAAGAGAATGCTGACTTGGATGGGAAATAGAGCTGCCAGAACTCCAGGCAACAACGTGCTAATCGCCTTCCCCGAAGCATCACCAGCTCACAATAATGGACAGTGTCACCTTACAGGGCCAACTTTTTTTTGGATAGAGTTTTGCTCTTGTTGCCCAGGCTGGAGTGCAATGGTGCAATCTCAGCTCACTACAACCTCCACCTCCTGAGTTCAAGTGATTCTCCTGCCTCAGCCTCCCAAGTAACTGGGATTACAGGCATGTGCCACCACGCCTGGCAAATTTTTTTATTTTTAGTAGAGACAGGGTTTCTCCATGTTGGTCAGGCTGGTCTCTAACTCCCAGCCTCAGGTGATCTGCCCACTTTGGCCTCCCAAAGTGCTGGGATTACAGGCATAAGCCACCTCGCCTGGCCAGGGCCAACACTTTCACTCTGCAGCCAGCACTCTGTTGTGGGCCTATTATGGAAAAGGCTCAACTGTGCAGGCTCGGGGGGGAAACAGAAGTGGGTTTGTGTGTCAAGACTTCTGCCCCAAAAATTGGGATTAAGGAAAAAAGACGATAACTGTTGGAATCCTATATATTTAGGCCAGGCCGTAAGGAGGGGAAATTTCAGGGACAAGGAGGATTTGAGCTGGGAAGTGAAGAATCGGAAGGATTCACAAGGCAGAAACAATAAGGAACTGCTTGTCATACAAATGGAAAGAATGACAGAAAAACACAGTCAGAGGCAGGAGTGGAAGAGATGCATCCACTGGGCACACAGCCAGCAGCCGTCTCATCAGTTCTGATTCTGGACTGATCACTCAAAGTTTGTATGTATGTATGTATGTATGTATGTATTTTGATAAATAATGTCCACTTGTTAAACAAATTACAATACAGGTATGCAATAAGGATACTATGCACACCTATAAAATAACACAGAAGCTCTTTGTGAACTAATATAGAGAAAGATTTCCTGGATATATTGTTAAGTGAAAACAACAAGTTTTTTTTTGTTTTGTTTGTTTGTTTGTTTGTTCTTGAGACGGAGTTTCGCTCTTGTTACCCAGGCTGGAGTGCAATGGCGCGATCTCGGCTCACCGCAACCTCCGCCTCCTGGGTTCAGGCAATTCTCCTGCCTCAGCCTCCTGAGTAGCTCGGATTACAGGCATGTGCCACCATGCCCAGCTACTTTTTTGTATTTTTAGTAGAGACGGGGTTTCACCATGTTGACCAGGATGGCCTCTATCTCTTGACCTCGTGATCCACCCACCTCGGCCTCCCAAAGCGCTGGGATTACAGGCTTGAGCCACCATGCCCGGCTTTTTTTTGTTTTTTTGTTTTGAGACAGAGCCTTGCCCTGTCACCAGGTGCCAGGCTGGAATGCAGTGGATCTCAGCTCACTGCAACCTCCACCTCCGAGGTTAAAGCAATTCTCCTGCCTCAGCCTCCCAAGTAGCTGGGACTACAGGCATGCACCACCATGCCCAGCTAATTTTTATATTTTAGTAGAGATGGGGTTTCTCTATGTTGGCCAGGATGGTCTCGATCTCTTGACCTTGTGATCCACCCACCTCGGCCTCCCAAAGTGCTGGGATTACAGGCGTGAGCCACCGCACCTGGCAGAAAACAAGTGTTAAGTTATGCTATTGCTGGTATAAAAAAAAGGGGGTGGGGAAGATGTGTACATATTTGCTTGTTTGTGCAAACAAAAAAAGGGATAGAAAAAAACTAGTTATGACCACACAGTGCCTCACGCCTATAATCCCAGCACTTTGGGAGGCTGAAGCAAGAGGATTGCTTGAACCTAGGAGTTCAAGACCAGCCTGGGCAACATGGTAAGACCCCATCTCCACAAAAATGAAAAAGAAAAAAAACTAATTATGATGACTGCCTACAGGGAGGGTAACTGGATTACTTGGAAGTAGGAAAGATTTTTCATGTAGGAAGAAGGAGGATGTAGGCAGGGATTTGTTTTGTGTGTGGTGTGTGTGTGTGTGTGTGTGTGTGTGTGTGTGTGTTTGTTTTTTGTTTTTTGTTTTGAGATGGAGTTTTGCTCTTGTTACCCAGGCTGGAGTGTAATGGCGCGATCTCGGCTCACCACAACCTCCGCCTCCTGGGTTCAGGCAATTCTCCTGCCTCAGCCTCCTGAGTAGCTGGGATTACAGGCACATGCCACCATGCCCAGCTAATTTTTTGTATTTTTAGTAGAGACAGGGTTTCACCATGTTGACCAGGATGGTCTCGATCTCTTGACCTCGTGATCTGCCCACCTCGGCCTCCCAAAGTGCTGGGATTACAGGTGTGAGCCACCGCGCCCGGCCCCGGGATTTGTTAAATGGCACAGCTGGATAGACAGAAGGAACAAGTTCTAGGGTTTTATACCACTGTAGGATGACTAGAATTGACAATAATATATAATTTCAAATAGCTAGAAGAGAGGATATTGAATGTACCCAATGATAAATGTTTAAGATGTTGGATATACTAATTATCTGATCACTATACAATGAATTTTTCTTTATTATTATTATTACTTCTTGAGACAGAGTCTCTCTCTGTCACCCAGGCTGGAATGTAGTGGCACCATCTCAGTTCACTGCAGCCTCCACCTCCCAGGTTCAAGCCATCCTTGTGCCTTTGCCTCCCAAGTAGCTGGAACTACAGGCGGGTGCCACTACACTTGACTAAGTTTTGTATTTTTAGTTTTGCAATTTGGCCAGGCTGGTCTTGAACTCTTGGCCTCAAATGATCCCCTGCTTCGGCCTCCCAAAGTGGTGGGATTACAGGCTATTTATGTATTTTATTTTATTTTTCTATAGACCCAGAAGCTTGATGACTTTTTTTTTCTCTGTCTCCCAGGCTGGAATGCAGTGGTGTAATCACAGCTTACTGCAACCTTGACCTCCTGGGCTCAAGTGATCCTCTAACCTCCGCCTCCCAAGTATCAGACTACAGGTGTACACCACCATGCTTAGCTAATTTTTTTTTGGTATTTTTTTTCTAGAGATGGGTTTTGCCATGTTGCCCAGGCAATCTCAAACTCCTGCACTCCTCCCACCTCAGCTTCCCAAAGTGCTGTGGTTACAGGTGTGAGCCACTGCTCCCGGCCTACACTGTATATATCAAAACATCACTCAAGAGGCTGAGGCAGGAGAATCGCTTGAACCTGGGAGGCAGAGGTTGCAGTGAGCTGAGATCGTGCCACTGCAGTCCAGCCCAGGCGACAGTATGAGACTCTGTCTCAAAAAAAAAAAAAAAAAAAAAAAAAAAAAAAAAAAACACATTTTGTACCCCATAAATATGTACAGTTATTATGTGTCAATTTAAATAGATAGATTTTTCACAATTAAGCCTTTTTGTAACTTTTGAGTTTTGAACCATAAGAATAAGTACCTATTCAAAAATGAAATCAATTAAATACCCAATTCTATTCACTTTTTTTTTTTTTTTTTGAGACGAAGTCTCACTCTATGGCCAGGCTGGAGTGCAATGGTACAATTTTGGCTCACTGCAACCTCTGCCTCCGGGTTCAAGCAATTCTCCTGCCTCAGCCTCTGGCTGGGATTACAGGCACATGCCACCACACCTGGCTAATTTTTGTATTTTTAGTAGAGACAGGGTTTCACCATGTTGGCCAAGATGGTCTTGATCTCCGACCTCATGATCCACTGACCTCAGCCTCCCAAAGTGCTGGGATTACAGGCGTGAGCCACTGCACCTGGCCTCTATTCACAATTTTTTAAAATAAATATGTATTGAGTGAACAATTTGGTGAATGTAGTTCAGAGTTTCCCTCGGTGGCTTTCAGGAAATAAGTTAGTGTCCCCTCCCACTCTCATTCAAGGTCACCCACCTGGGCCTGCCCACACTCTCCCTCTCTATGTCCCTCCCCTCCCCTACAAAAAGGCCAAGTTCTGGAATATTGGGCTACTGCAGCAGCTGTCCTGCTGGCTGGCTGGAGGTGTGTGAAGGACAGGTAAACAGCAGCATGTGGTGGCAATAGAAATTCCCTTCATGCCAATGTGTCCTGTAAACAGAATGAAAAAATGTCATGTTTACCTTCTAGGGAGTTTTACAAAAACAACTTTCCTGCTTCCTTAAGCTTCTAGATAAAAGAAAATAAACTTGGCTCTGCTCTGTGTCAGCTGACTTAGCTACAAACTATCAAGTCTGAGGAAAATTTTTGGTCAAGAAGTGGTAGCAGGCCAGACATGGTGGCTCATGCCTGTAATCCCAGCACTTTGGGAGGCTGAGGCGAGCAGATCACCTGAGGTCGGGAGTTCAAGACCAACCTGGCCAACATGGTGAAACCCCACGTCTACTAAAAATACAAAAACTAGCTGGGTGTGGTGGCGCACACCTGTAATCCCAGATACTCAGGAGGCTGAGGCAGGAGAATAGCTTGAACGGAGATAGACGCTGCAGTGAGCTGAGATCGTGCCACTGCATTCCAGCCTGGGCGACACAGTGAGACTCCATCTCAAAAAAAAAAAAAAAAAAAAAAAAAAAATGGCAGCAGCCTCTTGTATGCCTGGTCTATCCTGGCTGCTGAGAGTTCTATCTGGAACAACTGTCATTCTTGAACTGATGGGAAAAGGATCTCTGGGAAGTTGTGGTGTTCACAGAGAGATTTTCAAGGCCAGCCCAGAAAATCTAAATGAGCCTCCTGGCCTGCCTCCAAAGGCAGCAAGCAGCGCCAGTGTCATGGGTGTGCAATCTCAGCTTAGAAATTCCCTTGCACATGGCTGAATGCTCTGCTGACACCATCTTGAAATTTTTAATAATTTTTCAACAAGGAGTCTATATTTTCATTTTGTGCCAGGCCCTTTAAGTTATGTAATCAGTCCTGCAGGAAGTGTCCCAAAACTCCTTTGTCACCTCAAGTATCCTGGCTTATTATTTTTGTTGGTTATGAAACATATCGAGTCCATTATTTTTCTTTTTTTTTTTCTCTGAGACAGAGTCTGGACCTGCTGCCCAGGCTGGTGTACAGTGGTGCAATCTCACCTCACTGCAAACTCTGCTTCCTGGGTTCAAGTGATTCTCCTACCTCAGCCTCCAGAGTAACTAGGACCACATGTGCATGCCACCACACCTGGCTAAATTTTGTATTTTTAGTAGAGATGGGGTTTTGCCATTCTGGCCAGGCTGCTCTCGAATTCCTGACCTCAAGTGATCCACCCACCTGCCTCAGCCTCCCAAAGTGCTGGGATTACAGGCACGAGCCACCGCGCCCAGCATATAGTGTGCCAGAATGTATGGGATCCTTTCCTGAAAGCCATTTTATTTATTCATTCATTCATTTATTTTTAGAGACAAGGTCTCTCCTCTCTCTCTCTCTCTCTCTCTCTCTCTCTCTCTCTCTCTCTCTCTCTCTCTGTTGCCCAGGCTAGAGTGCAGTGGCATGATCACACCTCACTATAGCCTCAAACTCATGGGCTCAAGCGATCTCCCCACCTCAACCTCCTAAAGTAGCTGGGTATAGGCACAAGCTACTGCATCCAGCCTGAAAGCCATTTTAGAAGCACTTGAGGCTCCAGGCACTTGTACCCGTGGATGTATGGGAGGGGAAGGCCACGGTCAGGGTCAAGAGAGCAAACAGGAAGTCTGAGTGCGGTAGTTCATGCCTGTAATCCTAGCACTTTGAGAGGCCACGGCGGGTGGATTGCTTGAGCCCGGGAGTTAGAGACTAGCCTGGACAACATGGTGAAACTGCATGTCTACAAAAAATACAACAAAAACAAACAAAGAAAGAAAGAAAAACTAACCAGGCATGGTGGTACATGCCTGTAGTCCCAGCTACTTGGGGACGCTGAGGCAGCAGGATCACTTGAACCTAAGAGGTCAAGGCTGCAGTGAGCAGAGATCATGCCACTGCACTGCAGCCTGGGCAACAGAGGGAAGTAGGACAGCCTACTAACTTGATATACAGCCAGGCACTTTATCCCACTGCAGAGAGAATAGGCAGAGAAGGCATCAAAAACCCCTTCAGGACTGGGTGGGCACTCTTAGGACTAGAGAAGGAAGCTAAATGAGTCACCATGTCTTGTGCCAGCATCTCTTTTTATTCCTGGCTCCCATGGGGTGCTCAGAATTACTGGTTCACAGTATAACATCTTTGAGAAAATCTTCCAAAGAAGACACAGAAGCAAGGTCTTACATTTTTGTTGTTTGTTCTGTCATTCAATAAATATTTATAGACTCCATCTCTACAAAAAAAAAAAAAAAAAAAAAAAATAGCCAGGAGTGGTACTGCACACCTCAAGAGGTCCCAGCTACTCAGGAGGCAGAGGTGGGAGGATTACTTGAGTGCAGAAGGTCAAGGCTACAGTGAGCTGTCATTATTTCACTGCACTCCAGCCTGGGTGATAGAGTGAGACCCTGTCTCAAATATATATATATCTTTAGTAGAGATAAGGTCTTGCTATGTCACCCAGGCTGGTCTCAAACTCCTGGCCTCTCCTGGCCTCAAGTGATCCTCCCACCTTAGCCTCCCAAAGTGCTGAAATTACAAGTGTGAGCCACTGCACCCATCCAAAAAAAAAGAAGTATTTATTGAGCACTTAGTGGAGCTAGGCAATAAGCAACTAAATGAACACAATGATAAATATGAATTGTGGTAAGAGTTATGAAGAAAACAAAGACTGACAAAAGAGAGTATCTTGACAGAGGTGGGGAAGGGGAGGGGGACTACTTGGCTAGTATCATTAGAGAATGACTCTGAAAACCTGAGCTTTTTCAGCTGATACCTGAAAGATATATAGAAGCAGCTATGAGCAAAAAGGAGGAAGGGCAGACCCAGTAGGGGCATAGCCTAGGAAAGCACTTTGGGATGTTGGGATGTGCAGGAACGTGGCCTCTTCATGAAATGGACAAAGGCAAGCGGCAGCTCAGGCACAGTGCCTCAAGCCGGTAATCTCAGCACTTTGTGAGGCCAAGGCGGGTGGATCACCTGAAGTCAGGAGTTTGAGACCAGCCTAGTGAATGTGGTGAAACCCCATCTCTACTCAAAATACAAAAATTAGCCAGGTGTGGTGGCATACACCTGTAGTCCCAGCTACGTGGGAGGCTGAGGCAGGAGAATTGCTTGAATCCAGGAGGCAGAGGTTGCAGTGAGCCGAGATCCCACCACTGCACTCTAGCCTGGGTAACAGAGCAAGACTGGTCTCAAAAAAAATAAAAAATAAAAATAAAGGCCAGTGGCTGGAGTGACAGGAACAATGGGGAGTAAGCAGTAGAAGGAGGTAGGGCCTGGAGAGGTGGGCAGGGCCAGATCCTGCAGGGCTCTGCAGGCCACACTGGGGACCTTGGGTGTCATTCCAAATGTATCAGTCTTTGAAGACTTGTAAGAGGGACAGTAATGCCATCAGATTTACATTTGGGAAACCAAGAATAAAAGCCAAATCTCCACCCTAGCTCTCTTTCCACTTCACTCAAGGTCTCCTGGGTCTGGCCCTCTTCCAACTACAGAAAGGTCAGCCCTTGTACTAAGGGGGCTTTGAGGAACAGAAGCCTAGACCGAACTGAAAGGCAAAATGTTGCTTAGCAACCAGAAGGGTGGGCAAGTGTGGTTTTGCCACCTGGCATTCATTTACCCTTCTTACTAGTGTCTTTCTCCACAGACTTCCTCTTGGGGGAATGGGACAGGACCCCAAATGGAAAAACTATTACAAGTTACCAATTAGGTAAGCAATGGCAGCGTCTCAGACAGGGGTAGTAGTAATGGGAATGGGAGAAAAAAAGAGTGGAACTGAAGTAAGCTTTAGAGGGGAATGGTTAGGATTTGATGATGGATTGTGACAGCATAAAAGAGAGATGTTCAGGGTCATAGGTATCTGGCATGAGACACCGAATGGCTGCAGGTGACATTTACAAAACTGGGTGCAAACTGCTTTTGGAGATGGGGACCAAGATCAGGAGATCTATTTTGAAGATGTTATTTTATTTTTTATTTAATTTTTTGAGATGAAGTCTCACCCTGTCATCTAGGCTGGAGTGCAGTGGCTCAATATCGGCTCATGGCAACCTCTGCCTCCCGGTTCAAGAGATTCTCCTGCCTCAGCCTCCCAAGTAGCTGGGATTACAGGTGCACACCACCATGCCCGGCTAACTTTGGTATTTTCAGTAGAGACGGAGTTTCATCATGTTGGCCAGGCTTGTCTCAAACACCTGACCTCATGATCTACCTGCTTCAGCCTCCCAAAGCACTGGGATTACAACTGTGAGCCACTGTGCCTGGCCTAATTTTGTTTTCTTAGAGATAGGACCTCACTCTGTCACCCAGGCTGGAGTGCAGTGGTGTAATCATAGCTCACTGCAGCCTCAGACTCCTGGGCTCAAGCAATCTTCCCACCTCAACTTCCTGAGTAGCTGGGACTACAGGTGCACACAACCACACCTAGCTAATTTTTAAATTTTTGGTGGCGTCAGGTCTCGCTTTGTTGCCCAGGCTGGTCTTGAACTTCTGGCTTCAAGCGATTCTCCCTCCTCTGCTTTCTAAAGCACTGGGATTACAGTGAACATGTGAATTTGAGATGACTGTAAGAGATCAGAGTGGATGTGGCTATCCCTGTCCCCACTAGACAAGTCAGAGGGAGCCTTCTGTCCAAAGGCCTGCTTAAAGGGACAGAATGGTCAGAAAAGAAGGGCAGGGCCTGGCTTCCTGTTCCCTCATTGCCAGCTGCTGGGTCCTGGGCCCCCAGACAGAGATTACAGGATAGATTCTGCAAAATCTGGAATAATCAGTGACCTCTGTTTCTTACCCACCCTCAAAGTTGCTTCAGCTTACCCTCTGATGTGGTACTTACACGTGGAATAGCAAGGTTTAGAATCAATACAAGTAAAAGACACATGCCTTGTGGAAGGGCTCATGCTCACTAAATGTGGGCACTAGCCTTTTCTCAGGAGCACTAAGTCCCGGAACCAAACTGGCCTGAGAGACAGGGACCCTGGCTGGATGGGCCCTCCATCTGCACAGCGCTTTAGAGCTTACAAAGCACTTTCACATCTATTGTCTAATTTTATTCTCTCAACAAAGTCTGAGGGATTATCCTTAACTCCACTTTAAATTAGAAGGTTCAAAGAGGTTAAGGAATTTGCCTGGGTTGCACAGGTATTAGGAGGAATCAGAAATTAAGGTCAGGGGCTGGGCGAAGTGGCTTATACCTGTAATCCCAGGACGCTGGGAAGCCAAGGCATGTGAATCACCTGAGGCCAGGAGTTCGAGACCAGCGTAGCCAACATGGCAAAACCCTATCTCCATTAAAAACAAAAATTAGCCGGGCATGGTGGTGTGCATCTGTAGTCTCAGCTATTTAGGAGGCTGAGGCAGAAGAACTGCTTGAGTCTGGGAGGCAGAAGTTGCCATGAGCCCAGATCGCGCCACGCATTGCAGCCTGGGCGACAGAGCGAGACTCAGTTTCAAAAAAAGGAAAAGAAATTAAGGTCAGAAACCAAAACAAATTATCTGATGCGAAAATTGAGGCCCTTTCTAGCGAGCCATATTCCATGGCAGGGGTTGCTCATGTTCAGAGAAAGCTGCCTTCACTTCTAAGATATGCGAGGCACAGGAGGTCCCACTGCCTGTGACATTGCCCAGAACCCAGCCTAGTAGAGCTGCAAGGACCCCACAGATTCTGTCCGGCCTCCTCGTCTTACAGCTGAAGAAAAAATTGACACTCAGGGAGGGAAGAAAGTACGTGGCAGTTATCAGGACTAAAACCCAAATCTCCAGCCCAGATCTCTTTCCATTTCACTCAAGGCCTCCTGGGTTTGGCCGTCTTCCAACTACAGAATGGTCAGCCTTTGTGTTAAGAGAGCTTTTGCGGAACAGAAGAGGAACCAGAGCGGAAAAACAAAATGTTGCTTAGCAATCAGAAGTGTGGGCGTGTGTGGTTTTGC
Source organism: Saimiri boliviensis (assembly GCF_048565385.1). Lineage (NCBI taxonomy): Eukaryota > Metazoa > Chordata > Mammalia > Primates > Cebidae > Saimiri > Saimiri boliviensis. Next base: position 115,648,300 of record NC_133454.1, on the reverse strand, counting down.
CACCTGGCGTCGATTTACCCTTCTTTCTGGTGTCTTCATCCCCGGCTTATTCTCAGGGGACCAGATATTCCGCCTTTTCAGGCTCCGCGCCTCAAACAAATTCATTTCCTGGAATTCACTTCACTTCCTGCTCCAAGAGTGGACATGTGACTCAGGTTTGGCCAATCAGAGCATCACATTCCTCTGGCCATGGTGATTGGCTCAGGAATGAACACGTGATCTAAGCTCAGGGAGTTGCTGTCTTCCATAGGACCTTCGATTTTCCAAGGAGTGAGGGAGGAAGAAAAGAAATGGTATGTGCGTTCGCAGCCTGCTTTTTAGCCTAAATTTTAGTCTTCCTGACAATTCACCCCAAGTAAAGACTCCTCCATAACCCTTTCAAAGTAGTAGTTAGGAAATGAGGTGGTAATGTCATTTTTCTTATTTCCCAAAGTCATGAATCACTTTGAGGCAGAGCAACTCTGCTCTTAAGTCATTACTGGGAAAGTGAGACTCAATGCAAGAAAATTAAGCTGACACAGAATCTGGTAAGAATTCCTTTAAATCAGTGACACCCTCAGCTGTGTAGTTCCCAAATCAGCAGCAGCAGTATCACCTGGAAAATGCAAGTTCTCAGGCCTCACCCCAGAGCTACTGTATCAGAAACTCTGGGGGATAGGCCAGCAATCTGGGTTTTAAGAAGCTCTTCCGGCGGGGCACGGTGGCTCATGCCTGTAATCCCTGTACTTTGGGAGGCCGAGGTGGGCAGATCACTTAAGGTCAGAAGTTCAAGACCAGCCTGGCCAACATGGTGAAACCCTATTTCTACTAAAAAATACAAAATTAGCCAGACGTGGTGGCAGGCGCCTGTAGTCTCAGCCACTGGGGAGTCTGAGGCACAAGAATCACTTGAGCCTGGTTGACAGAGGTGGCAGTGAGCCAATATCACACCTCTGCACTCCAGCCTGGGTGACAGAAACTCCATCTCAAAAAAATAAAAATAAAAATAAAAATAAAGAGAAAGAGGAAGACGCAGAAGCAGAAGCAGCAGCTCAGGGAATCTCTCTGAGCCTATTCTGGCTGAGGAGGCTGCCTGATTTGAAAATAAAAATAAAATTAAAAAGAAGCTCTTCAGGTAATTCTAATAAACAGCAGATGCCGGGCGCGGTGGCTCAAGCCTGTAATCCCAGCACTTTGGGAGGCCGAGGCGGGCGGATCACGAGGTCGACAGATCGAGACCATCCTGGTCAACATGGTGAAACCCCGTCTCTACTAAAAATACTAAAAATTAGCTGGGCATGGTGGCACATGCCTGTAATCCCAGTTACTCAGGAGGCTGAGGCAGGAGAATTGCCTGAACCCAGGAGGCGGAGGTTGCGGTGAGCCGAGATCGCACCATTGCACTCCAGCCTGGGCAACAAGAGCAAAACTCAGTCTCAATTAAAAAAAAAAAAAAAACCAGCAGAGTTAGGGTGTCCAATCTTTTGGCTTCCCTGGGCCACATTGGAAGATGAAGAATTGGCTTGGGCCACACATAAAATACACTAACACTAATGATAGCTGATGAGGTTCAAAAAATCGCAAAAAAAAAAAAGATCTCATCATGTTTTAAGAAAGTTTATGAATTTGTATTGGGCCACATTCAAAGCCGTACCGGGCCCCTTGCACCTGCGGACTGCAGATTGGACAAGCTTACACTAGAGCTTGAGCACTACAGCTTTAAACCATTAAGCTCAGTCCTAGATGGATTTACTTAAAACAGTAGACTATGAGGAAAGAAGATGTTTAAAAGTTGTGTCTGGCAGCCGGGCATGGTAGCTCACACCTGTAATCTCAACACTTTGGGAGGCTGAGGCCAGAGGATCACTTGAGGTCAGGAGTTCGAGATCAGCCTGGCTAACATGGTGAAACCCCATGTCTATAAAAAAATACAAAATTTAGCCAGGCGTAGTGGTGGGCACCTGTAGTCCCAGCCATTTGAGAGGCTGAGACAGGAGAATTGCTTGAACCAGAGAGGCAGAAGTTGCAGTGAGCCGAGATCAGGCCGCTGCACTCCAGCCTCGGCAACAGAGGAAGACTCTGTCTCAAAAAATAAATAAATAAAAAGGCCAGGCGTGGTGGCTCACACCTGTAATCCAAGCACTTTGGAGGCCAAAACGGACAGATCACCTGAGATCGAGAGTTCAAGACCAGCCTGACCAACACGATGAAACCCCGTCTTAAAATAAACAAATAAATAAGAAAAAGAAAAAAAAAAGTTATGTCTGTCTCTTTGCAGATCAAACTTTACAATATTGTTTATTTTAGTCTAGTGGCTTAGAGATAGGGTTTTACATCAAGTAGACCTGTGTCCTCACCCTCACTCTATTACTTATTGGCTGTGGGAATTTGGGCAAGTTATGTCTCTTCTTTTTTTTTAGACGAAGTCTCACTCTGTTGCCCAGGCTGGAATGCAGTGGCACAATCTCGGCTCACTGCAATCTCTGCCTCCTGGGTTCAAGAAATCCTTCTGCCTCAGTCTCCCGAGTAGCTGGGATTATAGGTGCCTGCCACAACGCCCGGCTAATTTTTTTGTATTTTTAGTAGAGATGGGGTTTCACCATGTTGGCCAGGCTGGTCTTGAACTCCTGACCTCAACTGATCTGCCTGCCTCAGCCTCCCAAAGTGTTGGGATTACAGGTATGAGCCACTATGCCTGGCCTGTGTCACGTGTCATTTTTTTTTTTTTTTTTTTTTTTTGGAGACGGAGTTTCGCTGGTTACCCAGGCTGGAGTGCAGTGGCGTGATCTCAGCTCACTGCAACCTCTGCCTCCCAGGTTCAAGCAATTCTCCTGCATAGCTGAGATTACAGGCGCCCACCATGACACCCAGCTAATTTTCTGTATTTTTAGTAGAGACAGGGTTTCACCATGTTGGTTAGGCTGGTCTCGAACGTCTGACCTTGTGATTCACCTGCCTTGGCCTCCCAAAGTGCTGGAATTACAAGCGTGAGCCACTGAGACCTGCCCTGTGTTACTTCTTTAAGCCTCAGTTTTCTCATATGAAAAACCTGGAGTAAGGCCGGGCGCGGTGGCTCAAGCCTGTAATCCCAGCACTTTGGGAGGCCGAGGCGGGTGGATCACGAGGTCAAGAGATCGAGACCATCCTGGTCAACATGGTGAAACCCCGTCTCTACTAAAAATACGAAAAATTAGCTGGGCATGGTGGCGTGTGCCTGTAATCCCAGCTACTCAGGAGGCTGAGGCAGGAGAATTGCCTGAACCCAGGAGGCGGAGGTTGCGGTGAGCCGAGATCGCGCCATTGCACTCCAGCCTGGGTAACAAGAGCGAAACTCCATCTCAGAAAAAAAAAAAAAAGAAAAACCTGGAGTAATAACATCTCCTTTATGGGTTACTCTGGAAATTCAATGAGATAATGACTATAAAATTGCTAACACATGAAAAGCTCTCAAATTTCAGCTCCTAATTATTACGTTAATGGAATTAGGGCTACTAATTACTTATTTATAAGCATGGACTTCCCTTCCCCATCCCATGCGGGTTGAGAACATATTTCTCACTTGTCTGAGACTGATGTCTAGCCTGAGGGGCACGGAACAGAATCAGAAGATGTAGGTCTCAGACTTGGCACTGCCAGTAACTTACTGTGCCACATTTAGTGAGCTAACTTCCACCCCTGAACCTCAGTTTCCAAATATATTAAATAAGTAGTTTCAGCTGGTCTTTCTTGGCTTTGACAGTCTGAAATTCTATGCCTTAAGCCTTTAACAGAGTTTTAAAATATTTTTTTCAAGATGGCATCTTACTCTATCACCAGGCTGGAGTGCAGTGGCATGATCTCGGATCACTACAACCTCTGCCTCCTGGGTTCGAGCGATACTCCTGCCTAAGCCTCCCAAGCAGCTGGGACTACAGGTGCATGCCACCAAGCCCAGCTAATTTTTGTATTTTTAGTAGAGATGGGGTTTCACCATGTTGGCCAGGATGGTTTCGATCTCTTGACCTCATGATCCGCCCACCTCAGCCTCCCAAAGTGCTGGGATTACAGGTGTGAGCCACCGCGCCCAGCCTGAACAGAGTTTTTAAATTGGCCACAGGAAGCATAGGCTTCAGTGCCAAAATGATCGGGAAGCAACTCTATTAGGATGCATGAAAGGAAACCAAACTCTTAAACGTGGGCATCAGAGAAAGGCAAATCTTTCGACAGAGCAAACATTCCTAGAGATTTACCTGCTTGTCTCGGGGCCCACCCCATTGTCTGGGCTATACCACCAAGGAGCCCGTGTCCCCTGGTAGTCAGGAGATCCACCCTCCCTTTCTCTGTTCACCTTGTGGAGGCTTCATCTGTTGTCTTGATATGAGTATGCAAACACTGTGGCCAAGGGCCCTCCTAGAGCATAAAGCAGAGTGGCCTTGAACCTGCCAACAAGTATGAGAAGTTAACACACTATTGGGTCTGAAGCCAGGATCCACCATATCTCACAAGAGCCCTGCTCTGTGTAGGCCAAAATGGCAGGGCAGGCCAAGTACGGGAGATCACTTGAGGCCAGGAGTTCAACACCAGCCTGGCCAACGTGGCAAAACTCTGACTCTGCTAAAAATACAAAAGTTAGCTGGGTGTGGTAATGCACGCCTGTAGTCCCAGCTATTCAGGGAGGCAGAGGCACAAGAATCACTTAAAAATCACTTAAAACCGGGAGGCAGAGGTTGCAGTTAGCTGAGACTACGCCCCTGCACTCCAGTCTGGGTGACACAGTGAGATTCTGTCAAATAAATAAATAAATGGCAGGGCATAGAATCACCCCTTTTTATTTTCATCTTATTGGTTATCTACATTTTCTGTGTTTTCCCCTCCTGGGACTGGCTGTTCATCATTTATCTGTTTAGTCCTAAAAGCAGCAGCTTCAAATCGAGATCTTCATCAAGCACAGTCACGGATTTCCTTTGGCGATGAGAATACAGTGCATGGGGAGGCTGGAGGTTTCATTCTAGCACGGGGCCACTGGGTACCTCGGGCAAGTCACTTAGCACCCAGGCTCTCCTTTTCACTGTTGTAAAGTAAGGGTCTGGGGTGGGTAACGGGGTGGATAGGCTTTTCACATATAGTGCTTCACAGGACTGCAAAGCACCACTCAAGGATTGGAGGCTGGCTGAAATTCTTTACTGACAAGGTTCTGAGTCCAATCCTGCCCCCTCTGCAACTCCAACCCACTATCTGATTTTGGCCAACTGTTCACAAATGTGAATACATAGGGAAGAAAACGTGAATCTGGGCCGGGCACAGTGACTCACGCCAGTAATCCCAGCACTTTGGGAGGCCAAGGCAGGTGGATCACTTGAGACCAGGAGTTCGAGACCAGCCTGGCCCAATATGGTGAAACCCTGCCTCTACTAAAAATAGAAAAAAAAATTGCTGGCCGTGGTGTCATGCACCTGTAGTCCCAGCTCCTTAGGGAGCTGAGGCATGGGAATCACGAGCCCATGAGGCAAAGGTTGCAGTGAGCTGAGATCGTGCCATTGCACTCCAGCCTGGGTGACAGAACAAGACTCTGTCAAAAAAAAAAAAAAAAAGGAAAATGTGAATCTAGCAATGCAAACCACTCAACAATATAACTCCAATGTCCTGCTAACAGGAGAGGAAGGGGAAGTCTTGGAAGACTCACAGATTTCTTAAGATTCCCAAACTCATGAAGTACAGATTGCAAAGAGAAGTATCAGAGCGTTGGATTCGCCCATCTCCCCCATATCTCAGACAAGGAAACTAAGGTCCAAACCCGGGAGGTGAGTTCTTTTTTTTTTCTTTTAGTTTTTTTTTGCAATTTATTATTATTTTTATTGCACTTTAGGTTTTGGGGTACATGTGAAGAATGTGCAAGATTGTTGCATAGGTACACACCTGGCAGCATGATTTACTGCCTTCCTCCCTTCATCTACATCTGGCATTTCTCCCCATGCTATCTCTCCCCAACTCCCCACCCCCCACTGTACCTCCCCTATCCTCAACAGACCCCAGTGTTTGATGCTGCCCTCCCTGTGTCCATGTGTTCTCATCGTTAAACACCCACCTATCAGTGAGAACATGCGGTCTTTGATTTTCTGTTCTGGTGTCAGTTCGCTGACACCAGATGGTTTCCAAGTTCATCCATGTCCCTACAAAGGACATGAACTCATCGTTTTTGATGGCTGCATAATATTCCGTGGTGTATATGTACCACATTTTCCCTGTCCAGTCTATCATTGATGGGCATTTGGGTTGGTTCCAGGTCTTTGCTATTGTAAACTGTGCTGCAGTGAACACTCATGTGCATGTGTCCTTACAGTAGAGTGATTTATAATTCTTTGGATATATACCCAGTAATGGGATTGCTGGGTCAAATGGAATTTCTATTTCTAGGTCCTTGCGGAATCACCACACTATCTTCCACAATGGTTGAACTAATTTACACTCCCACCAACAGTGTAAAAGTGTTCCTATTTCTCCACATCCTCTCCAGCGTCTGTTGTCTCCAGATTTTTTTTTTTTTTTTTTTTTTGAGACGGAGTTTCACTTTTGTTACCCAGGCTGGAGTGCAATGGCGTGATCTCGGCTCACCGCAACCTCCGCCTCCTGGGTTCAGGCAATTCTCCTGCCTCAGCCTCCTGAGTAGCTGGGATTACAGGCACGTGCCACCACGCCCAGCTAATTTTTTTGTATTTTTAGTAGAGACGGGGTTTCACCATGTTGACCAGGATGGTCTCGATCTGTTGACCTCATGATCCACCCGCCTCGGCCTCCCAAAGTGCTGGGATTACAGGCTTGAGTCACCGCGCCCGGCGTCTCCAGATTTTTTAATGATTGCCATTCTAACTGGCGTGAGATGGTATCTCAATGTAGTTTTGATTTGCATTTCTCTAATGACCAGTGATGATTAGCATTTTTTCATGTTTGTTGGCCTCATGTATGTCTTCTTTTGTAAAATGTCTGTTCATATCTTTCACCCACTTTTAAATGGACTTGTTTGTTTTTTTCTTGTAAATATGTTTTAGTTCTTTCTAAATTCTGAATATCAGCCCTTTGTCAGATAGTAGACTGCAAAAATGTTTTCCCATTCTGTTGGTTGCCGATTCACTCTAATAACTGTTTCTTCTGCCGTGCAGAAGCTGTGGAGTTTGATTAGGTCCCATTTGTCTATTTTGGTTTTTGTTGCCATTGTTTTTGGTGTTTTGGTCATGAAGTCCTTGCCTACGCCTATGTCCTGAATGGTTTTGCCTAGGTTTTCTTCTAGAGTTTTTAATGGTGTTAGGTCTTATGTTTAAGTCTTTAATCCCTCTGGAGTTAATTTTAATGTAAGGTGTCAGGAAGGGGTCCAGTTTCTGCTTTCTGCGCATGGCTGGCCAGTTTTCCCAACACCATTTATTAAACAGGGAACCCTTTCTCCATTGCTTGTTTTTTTCAGGTTCGTCAAAGATCGGATGGTTGTAGATATGTTGTGTTGCCTCCCAGGCCTCTGTTCTGTTCCATTGGTCTATATCTCTGTTTTGGGAGGTGAGTTCTTAAAGCCATGCAGAGAGTAGGTGACCCCATGTCAATACTCAGCCAATTATGCTAACTTTGCTTTTTTTTTTTTTTTTTAAGACGGAGTCTCACTCTGTCACCCGGGCTCGAGTACATTGGCATGGTCTCAGCTCACTGCAACTTCTGCCTCCCAGGTTCAAGCGATTCTCCTGCCTCGGCCTCCTAAGAAGCTGGGACTACAGACACGTGCCACCATACCTGGTTAATTTTTGTATTTTTAGTAGAGATGGGGTTTCACTATGTTGGCCAGGCTAGTCTCAAACTCCTGACCTCATGATCTGCCCACCTCAGCCTCCAAAGTGCTGGGATTACAGATGTGAGCCACTGCACCTGCCTGACTCTGCTTTTATGTCATGAAAGCAAATAGCCCAAGATCATTTTTTAACCATTAAGTTGGTAGACTATGTCAGTTTTATTTCTTCTTATTAGGACACACTGGTGTATAACCAAATCCTTCAGCCTCGCAGATTGGGATGCTTGTCAAAGCTGAAGAATACCCTCTGGCACCCCTATCTCCTTAGTAGTAGCAACAGAGGCAGCCCTGACCCAGCTGCGTTTTTCTCAGGCTGTCTCAGACAAAGGGCCTGCCTTGCCTTGTTATCTCTTCATCTTAATCAGCTCTGCTCCATTTTCTATCATGTTTTATGTGCAAAAGCCTCCTTGGCTGCCCAACAGGAAAGCTGGGCCGAGGTCCCAGAGTTACTTTGAAAGCCAGGCTGGAACGGGTTTGATGGGAGAAAGTACAGCGGATGTGTTGGGTCTGCAGCCTGCGGTACCTTCAGAGATCCATATCTCTGCACACAGAGACAGTGTGGGGGAGTAGAAAGATCAGGCCGACTGGCCTGGCTTCACAGTCCAGCTGCTTCTCAGCTGCATGACTTTCAGGGAGGTATTTCGCCCTCTGAACCTTACTTTCGTCGCCTGTGAAAGAGGATGACACCACTTGTCTCACAGGGTTGTTGGATTTCGTGTGTAGCATCATTAGCTCTGAGCCTGGAGGATGGAACTCTGGCTATATTTGTTTTCCTGGTGCTCAGGGTGTGGAGTAGTACTAATGAAGAATCAGTATTCTAATCCACGGAATTATAATTCGTATTCTGTCTGCCGTGAAGGTTGGGCTGGGGCATGAAAGGCAGAGCCCAGGAATTGGGTCTGAGGATGGTGCTGATGCTTACCAGCAGTGGCTAATCCCACTTCTTCTGTAAGATTCAATTTCTTTTTCTCTAAGAGGAAAGCTTAATACCTTTCCTGCATCCTGATATTATAGTTATGAAAATGCCTTGTTAACTGTAAAATACTATATCTGTTTCATTTCTTCGTATTAGTACACGCTGGTGTATAATCAAATCCTTCTGAGACCTTGGGCCAGTCATTAAACCCCTCTGGGTATATCCATCAGGGTCCCAGCAGGAAACAGATGGCACATTCAAAATGGGTAATTTGATTAGAATGTAATAATGGGGCTATTTACAAAGATGTATGCACAAAATAGATAGGGCAGTATTTAGTGACCATAAGGAGCCCTTGCTCTCCCTCGGCCTTGAAAGAACAAGAGAGAAGCAGTTCCTTGGACCAGAGATGGCAGCTGCATGGAAAAGGCCACCTGACAAGGGCCATGGCCTTCAGAGAAGGAATGCAGCTCATCCAGGGTGCCCTTGCAGGGAGAGGGATGAGGAAATAATACCCACATCTCGCTCTCCTCCTGCCCTCTCATCTCCGGTTCGTGCTGTCCTTTGGCCTTACCAAACTGGAAGCCAGAGGATAAGGGAACTCCTTGATGCAATCCATACGGGTCACCCTCCCAGGACACAGGACAGGATGGAAAGGGTGGAGAGCAGGTTGGGTGATGGGGGATGGGGAGGAATTGGCAGGTATCCAGTGCCCTGGGCTTTAATGTATTTCACAGTTAGAGGAAAGTGTTGAATGAGATGATGTGTCCTTCTTTCCCACCCACTAACAGATTCTCAGTGCCTTTTCCAAGCTTCAGATCTGGACCTAGGGTTAGACCATAAGCCAGAATCCAACCCCTCTCCTAGGGAGGTCTTTAGTCTTCTTGATTAATTGAAAACAAGGACATCCTTTTCTGGCAGCCCCAAATTTAAATTACCCTCTTTGAGTCCCATACTCAAAGCAGTGGGTAAGCCAGTTACAAAGCGGGTAATTCTTTGGATTACTATGTTTTAGTATTTATTTTTCTCTTTTAATCAAAGTGTGCCAGGTGCATGTCTCAAACAGTAAACAGATGGCCTTCTGCTTTCATTCATTGGGGAAAAAAAGAAAACTAATGTAATGTAGATGTCTCTTTAGGCCTTATCTTTAGAAATAATAAATTGCGTACAAGTGAACACCCCGGAGCAATCTAATTTCTTCCGATACCTTCTAGCTGACAGGCAGTGTGGCTCCCAGGGGAGAAATCAAGGAACTGAGTCATCTTGATCTTGGAGAGACAATCGTTCCCGAGTCCCCTTTTGCACTCCATCCTATTCCAGATGGTTGCAATAAATCACGTGCCTGTAAAAGAAAAGATAAGAGAGGGCTTCTCTAGAAGTTCCCACATGGACAGTACAGGACAATGGTTAAAACCATGGGCTCCAGGCCTGTTACAGTGGCTCACGTCAGTAATTCCAGCACTTTGGGAGGCCAAGGTGGGTGGATCACTTGAGGTTAGGAGTTCGAGATCAGCCTGGCCAACATGGTGAGACCCTGTCTCTACTAAAAAGACAAAAATTAGCTGGGTGTGATAATGGATGCCTATAATCTCAGCTACTCCAGAGGCTGAGGCAGAAAAATTGCTTTAACCTGGGAGGCAGATTGTGCCACTGCACACCAGCCTGGGCGACAGAGTGAGAGTGAGACTCCATCTCAAAAAACCAAACAAAAAACAAAACAAAACAAAAAAGCAGGGGCTATGGAGACAGTAAAATATGGGTTCAAGTCCTTGCTCTGTCACTTACAAAGTTGTCTTTGTGACCTTGAACAAGTGACGTTAAGTTTCAATCTCATCTGTCAAATGAACATCATAATAATACTCTGCCTGCCTCCTCAGGTTATTTCAAGAATTGCATAAAATGGTACATGTCTTTAGCATTCCATAAATGGTAGTGGAGGGGAAGCTGGGAGCTGAGGACACGCTAGGTCTACAATAGTGCCCCCTTGCCTGCCATGGAACTCCAGGGATGCTTCTTCTGTGGCCCTCATTGCTTTCCCTTGCATTTTAGCCATCTGTACTATCCCCCTGTTCTAGACATGTCAGTCAGCACTGGCCACATCTACAGTCCCTTCACTGAGAAGCACTGCCCTTCCCCCACTGCTCTACACCAGGGGTAGTTTTTAGCTCCTTAAGCAAATCATCATAATGAAATACTGTGTTTTATTTATTCCACCATCATGAATACAGGCCAAAGAAAGGCCATCCTGGTTCTATAATGCAGAGAACCTAGGTATTGTACTAGATCGAACCTAGAAGCCTGACTTTTCTTTTTCTTTCTTTCTCTTTTTTTTTTTTTTTTTGAGATGGGGTCTCATTCTGTCACCCAGGTTGAAGCACAGTGGCGCGATCTCTGCTCACTGCAACTTCCACATTACAGGCTCACATGAGACCCCACATCCTCCCACCTCAGCTCCCCAAGTAGCTAGGAACCATAGGCACACAGGCACACTAGCACACATGCCTGGCTATTTTTTTTTTTTTTTTTTTTTTTTTTGAGATGGAGTCTCACTCTGTCATCCAGGCTGGAGTGCAGTGGCGTGATCTCGGCTCACTGCAACCTCCACTTCTTGGGTTCAAGCTATTCTCCTGCCCCAGCCTCCAAATAGTAATGCCATTGCACCCAGCTGGCATCAGTAATATCATGCTGGTATCTTTAACCTTTATTTTGGCAATGATGCCCCTGTAAAACACCAGACAAACCCTTAACAAGCTAGCATGGGCTGGGCACAGTGGCTCACGCCTGTAATCCCAGCACTTTGGGAGGCTGAGGCGGGTGGATCATGAGGTCAAGAGATCAAGACCATCCTGGCCAACATGGTGAAACCTCATGTCTACTAAAAATACAAATAATTAGCTGGGCATGGTGGCACGCACCTGTAGTCCCAGCTACTCAGGAGGCTGAGGCAGGAGAATTGCTTGAACCCAGGAGGTGGAGGTTGCAGTGAGCCGAGATTGTGCCACTGCACCACTCCAGCCTGGTGACAGAGTGAGGCTCTGCCTCAAAAAAAAAAAAAAAAAAACAAGCTAGTATGATGAGTCTGGGGAATTTGTATACAAGGCCGTGTCCATCCATGGGAGGATATAGTGTTGGAGGAAGCCCCAGGGATAGTCAGTCAAATGGCTGAGGATTCTCTTGCAATGAGGATATTACTGATGAGAAAATTTTGAAAGCTTTAGGGAAAACCCTCCCTCAATGATAGAACGCTTCCAATACATCTGAATGAAGTTGGAAATGTGCATGTCATGTCCTGATGGGAGCTCATCTTTGCATGCATAAAGTCAGGTAGGCACATTGATCCAGAAGCATTCCCTGAATGTAGCTAAAACTCCAAAAACTCAAGGGTCCGTGTCCTTTTTTTCAAATTGCTTCACTATCGGCTGCTACTGCTCTGGTCTGTTCAAATAATGCCCCCTTGATTTGAAAGAAGGAAGTATGTATTTCATTTATAAAGTCAATAAATTTATTCTGAGTGATAATATGTTGCAGATGCTGTTGATTCAGTAGTGAATAAGCACCATCTCATCCATGAAGGCGTTTCTGCAGTTCTACAATAGTAATGAGAGCTGTTTGCTGTTGATACATGATCATCCATTTACACTTCACCATAATTCTGGGGTAGGCTGGGCAGATCTTATAATCTCCATATTACAAATGAAAAGCCTGAAGATGAGAGAAGTTATGGTTTTTTTCTGAAGTTTCACAACTTGTAATTAATAGATGTGAGGTTTTCTTTGTTTTTGTTTTTGTTTTTGTTTTTCTGAGACAGGATCGTGCTCTGTGGCCCAGGCTGGAGTGCAGTGGTGCGATCTCAGCTCACTACAGCCTCTGCCTCCTGGGCTCAAGTTATCCTCCCACTTCAGCCTCCCAAGTAACTGGGACCACAGGTGCACACCACCAAAGTGGCTAATTTTTGTATTTTTTGTAGAGATGGGTTTTTTCCATGTTGCCCAGGCTGGTCTCGAACTCCTAAGCTCAAGTGATCACCCACCTCAGCCTCCCAAAGTGCTAGGATTATAGGTGTGAGCCACTGTACCCACGCGGTCAGATGTGAGATTTGAGACTGCTTAATCCAAGGGCCCTTTTATGGAGTTGTGTGCTCTGTTGTCTTATTTCAGATCTGGTATTTCTTGGAGATGCCTAGTTTTCTGCTTGTGGTATTACAGAGTAAGGGTTAGCAACCTATTACCTGTGGGCCAAACCTGGTGCCATCTGCTTTTGTTTGTTTGTTTTTTGAGACAGGGTCTCACTCTTTTGCCCGGGCTGGAGTGAAGTGGCATGATCACTGGCTCACAGCAGTTTCAACATCCTGGGATAAAGTGATCTTCCCATCTCAGCCTTCTGAGACAGGCGTGCACCACCATGCACAGCTGATTTTTGCATTTTTTTGTAGAGATAGAGTTTCACCATGTTGCCCAGGCTCATTTCAAACTTCTGGACTCAAGTAATCTGCCCTTCTCAGCTTCCTAAAGTGTTGAGATTACAGGTGCAAGCAACGGTGCCCAGCCTGCTGCCACCTGTTTTTGCAAATAAGATTTTATTAGTGTAATATTGGGGTTCAGGGGTTCAGGGGAGCCCTCAGTTCCCCTGAGAGGACTTTTCTCCAGGTTCTTGGTCTATCACTCCCTAAGAATGGGAGAGGAGACCACCGTACAGTGCCCAGTAAATGCCAGACTCAAAAGTGTTTGTAGAAAGTGATTTATTTAGGTAGAGAGAGAAGAAGGAGAAAGAAAACAGCTAATTCTCACACGGAGTGAGAGAATCCAGATAGGTGGAATCCAGGAGAGGAAAGCAGCTTCCACACTGAGTGGAAGGGAAAAGAGAGAGAGATGGAGTTTAGGAGGGGAAGACAGGCTTCCATGAGAGAGCATGGAAGGAGACTCCAGAGGGGAAATCCAGGAGAGAGAAAGGCGGCTTCCATGAAGGGAGTGTTGGTGGAAGGAGACTCAAACATGGAGTCCAAAAGGTTGCAGAAGAAGGGGACTTTTAACCTGGGAGGAACCCCCATCTTCTCCAAGACCTCTGGCCAATGAAAGGATTTCCTTAGATCTTCCGCTGCAGTGATTGACTTTTTGATTCTTCCCACGCCCATGAAAATTAAAACAGAGACCGTTAAATCTCCCGGATGGAGAGGGATGGGAGGGGGCATGGCGCTGGGAAGTTCTTGCCCTTAAAACTAACGCCCCCTTGTGGACCTGGAAAGAGAACACATTCCCTCACTAGGACACAGCCACTCGCTCATTTATGTCTGCGATGGTTTTGTACTACAACAGCAAAGCTGAGCAGCTGTGATCCAGACTATATGCCCCACAAAGCCCAGAATATTAGTTCTGGCCTTTTATAGAGTTTGCTGACCCCTGGTCCACAATGTAAACTTAACTTGCCTTCCCCTTGATTTCTCCCTTTGTTTAGGATTATGGGTCAGTCTGAGACCAGGATCAGAGTTCCCTGTGAGGCTATGAGGGATTACAGTTGCACAAATTCTACCTTGCCTAGGGCTTTTCTTCATCTGCTTGACCTCAAAGATTGCCCTGTATCTCCACCTCTTCCGGTATGACTTAGAGAGGGCCCCCGAGAAAAGCATATGACTTCATATCCAAAGGAGGAAGAATGTTCATAAACAACAACTTGATTTGCCGGAAAACTGCCCTCACTGACCCTATCCTATAGCCATGGCACATTCCATTTGCTGTATGTAACATTCAACTCAAGAGGAGGCTGCCCAGGAACTCACTTGGTCTGAAAGCCAAAATGACTCTCTACAAACTCCTGTTTTTCCAATTGTGCTTTTCTAATTGTGCCTGAATTTGAAACACTTTCTCTTTACTTTGCACCACCAATGGGAACCCAAGCGATCCCCACAATTTGCATATTTGAATGGTCAAGGCTTCCAGTCACACTGTCCATGCTTTTTTGCCCAATGTGCCATTTGGGATGCCCTTCCAGCAATTTGTATTTTTTTGTTTTTGAGATGGAGTCTTGCTGTGTCACCCAGGCTGGAATGCAGTGGCACAATCTCAGCTCACTGCAACCTCCACCTCTTGGGTTCAAGAATTCTCGTGTCTCAGCCTCCCGAGTAGCTGGGATTATAGGCGCCCACCATGCCTGACTAATTTTTATATTTTTACTAGAGCCAGGTTTCACCATATTGGTCAGGCTGGTCTCAAACTTCGGACCTCAGGTGATCCACCCACCTTGGCCTCCCAAAGGGCTGGAATTACAGGCATGAGCCACCGTGCCTGGCCACTCCCAGCAATTTGATTCCATTAGTGAGAGCCTCTTCACCTAACATGCTCAGCTCCCAGTAATGAACAAATCCTATCATAGGCCCTAAGTTCTCTCTTTGTTGCTAGGCAAGTCTAATATGGTTTGAGGAGATGAGAGTCATTTAATCGGCTTCACATTGAAAAAGACCTCAAATCCAGGCTTTTGGCATCATCTATAAAAGAACTTATACATAGAGTCACCCTGCTACACTGGTAGGATTAAACTCAATAGTGGACCATGTCACTTAAGAGTCCACTTTAGACTCAATCGATATTGCTGTAGAACTTCTGCAATGGTTTGTGAATATCATTTGACTTGGTCCATTTGGGTTGCTGTAACAAACTACCTTAGACTGGGTAATTTATTAACAACAGAATTTATTGCTCACAGTTGGAGGATGGGAAGGCCAAGATCAAGATGCTGACAGGTTCGGTGTCTGGTGAGGGCTCCCCACTTCAAAGATGATATCTTTTTGTGGCATCTTCACATGATGGAAGTGAAAGGCAGGTCCCTGCAATCACTTTTTTTTATTTTTTTGAGACGGAGTCTCGATCTGTCACCCAGGCTGGGAGTACAGTGGTGCGATCTCAGCCCATTGCGATCTACACTTTCTAGGTTCAAGCGATTCTCCTGCTTCAGCCTCCTGAGTTGCTGGGATTACAGACATGTGCCACCACATCCAGCTAATTTTTTTGTATTTTTAGTAGAGACAGGGTTTCACCATGTTAGCCAGACTGGTCTCGAACTCCTGATATCAACTGATAGGCCTGCCTTGGCCTCCTAAAGCACTGGGATTATAGGTGTGAGCCACCACACCTGACCTCAAACGATTTTATAAGAGCACCAATCACATTCATGAGGGCAAAACCCACATGACTTAATCACTTCCCCGAAGGTCCCACCTCTTTTTTTTTTGAGGAGTCTCGCTCTGTCCCCTTGCTGGAGCACAGTGGTGCCATCTCAGCTCACTGCAACCTCTGACTCCCTGGTTCAAGCAATTCTCCTGCCTCAGCTTCCCAGGTAGCTGGAATTACAGGTACGTGCCACCACACCCAGCTAATTTTTGTATTTTCAGTAGAGGTGGGATTTCACCATGTTGGCCAGGATGGTCTCAATCTCCCAACCTCATGTTCTGCCAGCCTCAGCCTCCCAAAGTGCTGAGATTACAGGTTGGAACCACTGTGCCTGGCCTGGCCCCACCTCTTGAGACTATCACATTGGGTATTAGGTTCCAACATATGAATTTTGGAGAAACACCAACATTCAAGCCATAGCAACATTATAAAATTCCGTTTTTACTTTTGTGGTAAAAAATTAATTTGGGCCAGGTGCAGTGGCTCATGCCTGTAATTTCATCACTTTGGGAGGCCGAGATGGGAGTTCAGGAGTTTAAAACAAGCCTGGGCAACATGGTGAGACCCCCATCTCTGCCAAAAAATAAAAAATTAGCCAGACATGGTGGTGTGCACCTGCAGTCCCACTACTCAGGAGGCTGAGTTGGGAGGATCACTTGAGACCAGGAGTTCGAGACCAGCCTGGCCATCATGGTGAAACCCCGTCTCTACTAAAATTACAAAAATTAGCCAGGCATGATGACAGGCGCCTGTAATCACAGCTGCTTGAGAGGCTGAGACAGGAGAATCACTTGAACCCAGGAGGTGAAGATTGCAGTGAGAGGTAGTCAAGCCACTCCACTCCGGCCTGGGCAACCGAACGAGACCCTGTCTCAATAAAAATAAAGTGAGCATTGATCTATCCTAACATCATCCCAAAGTTTGGTCATAATTGGGTATTTTTTATTTATTTATTGTTGTTATTATTTTGAGACAGAGTTTTGCTCTTGTTGCCCAGGCTGGGTTGCAGTGGTGCAATCTCAGCTCACCGCAACCTCCGCCTCCCTGGTTCAAGTGATTCTGCTGCCTCAGCCTCCCAAGTAGCTGGGATTACAGGCACGCACCACCACTCTTGGCTAATTTTCTATTTTTAGTAGAAACAGGGTTTCTCCACGTTGGCTAGGCTGATTTTGAACTCCTGACCTTAGGTGATCCACCCACTTCGGTCTCCCAAAGTGCTGGGATTACAGGCCTGAGCCACCACGCCTGGCCTTAATTGGGTATGTTTTACTTCCCACTACCATGTCTCACATTATTTGTTCATCTCAGGATCCACATAGGCCAATGAGGAGGATCTCCTGCCATTATGGGGCTCATCCCCTCTCTGCATCTCCCTCCTAGAAAAAAAAAAAAAGAGAAAAATTAGCCCTGGAGCAGGACTTACTTAAACTTTTCAGATACGAGGCTACCTGAGAACTATCTACTGCATCAATGGAACCAATATGCAGACTCCATCACACACAGCTGTAACCCAGTATTGCACAGACTCAGATATCATAAGTCAGCAACCAGCAGGATTGTCTGCCAATCACCTATCTAACAAGGCCCAGTGCTGCCTACAAAGCTGATATTAATATATATGGTGTTAACATGTTTGTAGGTATACATACATGCACATGCATATACTCACATATACATATATACACATAAATACACACAGACATATATATAAATGTAATGAATTGAATTATAGCACTGATTTCTGAAATTGCACTTCCAGTTTCAGGTAATAGAGATGAAAGCTACTGCATCTTTTGACATGATCTGGTGAAAGCCAGAGTCTGAAGGGTCGTTTAGAGTTGGGTATACATTCATTTAATGATTTTTCACGGCTGGTGCGGTAGATCACACCTGTAACCCCAGCACTTTGGGAGGCCGAGGCGGGTGGATCACCTGAGGTAAGGAGTTTGAGACCAGCCTGGCCAATGTAGTAAAACCTGTCTCTACTAAAAATACAAAAATTATCAGGGCATGGTGGTGGGCACCTATAATCCCAGCTATTCAGGAAGCTGAAGCAGAAGAACTGCTTGAACACGGGAGGCAGAGGTTGCAATGAGCTGAGAGCACACCATTGCACTCCAGCCTGGCCGACAAGCAAAACTCCGTCTCATAAATAAATAAATAAAAATTTTCATTGGACTGCCTAAACATCCAAGACTGAAAGAGCTGAATAAGGTGGCTCTGCCTATGCGGGAGTCACAGAGCAGTGGCAGAGACCAACTCCAATATAAGTCAGACCACGAAAGTGCTGTTCTAGTGATATAAACCAGGCCTTGCTGTATCTCCAAGAAAGAAGCAATGCATTGAAACTGGAAGAAGACTTCTAGAAAAATTAATATCGGGGATAAGCCTTGAAGAATGAGAAGATTTTGAGAGACAAAGAAGAGGGAAAAGGTTTTCTGTTCAATTTAATACTCTTTGATCACCTACTTTCTACTAAAAACACAAAACTCTATGCCTTCCTTGAATAGATGCTCAGCTTTTGTGACATTATTATGATGCTAGGTGCAAACAGATCCAGCCCTAGCCATATGACATCTTTGTTCAATTAGAAAAGGTATCTACCAGGCGTGGTGGCTCATGCCTGTAATCCTAGTACTTTGGGAGGCTGAGGCAGCAGAATCACTTAAGGCCAAGAGTTCAAGATCCTGGGCAACATAGCAAGACCTTGTCTCTAAAAAAATTTTTTTTAATAAAAAATAACAACAGACTGGGCGCGGTGGCTCATGCCTGTACTCCCAGCACTTTGGGAGGCCAAGGTGGGCAGATCACAAGGTCAGGAGATCAAGACTATCTTGGCCAACATGATGAAACCCCATGTCTACTGAAAATACAAAAAAACCAAAGCAATAATTAGCTGGGCACAGTGGTGCACATGTGTTGTCCAGGAGTCCAGAGAGGTCAAGGCTGCAATGAGCTATGATTGTACCACTGCAATCCATTCTGGCTTGGTGGTACAGCGAGACCTTGTCTCTTAAATATATTTATCTTTCCCTCTAGTCATTCATTCATTCTTTCTTTTTTTTAGATAGAGTCTTGCTCTGTCACCCAGGTGGCTGGAGTGTAGTGGCGTGATCTCAGGTCACTGCAACTTCTACTTCCTAGGTTCAAGCAATTATCCTGCCTCAGTCTCCCAAGTAGCTGGGATTAGAGGAACCTGGCTAATTTTTTATATTTTTAGTAGAGACAGAGTTTCACCATGTTGGCCAGGCTGGTCTCGAACTCCTGACCTCAAATGATCTGCCCTCCTCAGCTTCCCAAAGTACTGGGATTACAGGTGTGAGTCACTCTGACTGGCCTTTCTCTAGACTTTCAGAAGCCAAAATCAGGGCTTATACTTGGTGAATCAGGCTATATTTTAGCTCCATTTACAGCCCAACTTACCTCCCATGATAAGCTTCTTTGTACATGAATAACCTGCTCAACTGTATGTAGTAACCGTGAGTGCAGGAAACATAGATAAATAAGACGTGGTTTTTACCTTCGAGGAGCTCAACTGGTCAAGGAAATAAATATGGAAATGTATATGATATCATATGACATAATAGAGGTGTGTTTGAACATTATAGGAGTTAGCATTGAGATGGAAATGTCACCAAAAATAAGGAAGCATGAAAATTTGAATACCTTTGAGCAGAAAGGAGCAAGTGGCCTTTTTTCTCCACCACAGTGGTTCCTAAGTCTACAGAGTCGTCAGAATCATTTGGTGAGCACTTAAAAAATTTCAGACCCCTTGGCTGGGCACAGTGGCTCACACCTGTAATCCCAGCTCTTTGGAAGGCTGAGGCAGGTGAATCACCTGAGGTTAGAAGTTCAAGGCCAGCCTGACTATCATGGTGAAACCCCATCTCTACTAAAAATACAAAATTAGCTGGTATGGTGGCACATGCCTATAATCCCAGCTACTTGGGAGGCTGAGGCAGGAGAATCACTTGAACCCAGGAGGCAGAGGTTGCAGTGAGCCAAGATCATGCTGTTGCATTCCAGCCTGAGCAACAAGAGCAAAACTCCCATCTCAAAAAAAAAAAAAAAAAAAAAATTACAGACCCCTGCCCTCCAAGCATATCCCAGAGTAGGTCTGAGGTGGAGACTAGGAAGCAGCATCATAATAAGAAGTTCCTCCAGGTGATTCCATTGACTTTTGGGGTTAGGAACCACAGGTGTGGACCAAGCCCCCACCCCAGCCTCTACTCCCTCAGCACCCACTTTCTCTTGGTGAGATAATAGTGTTCAGTACTTTCTCCCTAGAATAAAAAGGAAATGAAAGTTCTGTGGTCTCTAAAGCTGACTGCCCAAGTGAAATTTCAGTTCTGCTTTAGAAAGACAAAAGACACTGAGACCTGAGATGACCAACACATCCAAGTGGCAGGTTACATGGGGTCAGATGAGCATCTTGCATCCACTGATGCACGGATACAAAGAGAGGAAGGTGAAGCCTGGCCAGGACAATGGCCCATGAGCAGGAATTCTAATAACAAACCCTCAGAGGAAACCAGTCTTGTGTCTGTGAACTGGACTATGATGCTCATGCCCACCAAAGGCTCTTCCTGATTTCCTTGATTATGACTTTGGGATGTGTATTTGGGGAATTAAGTGCTGGCTTATTCACTTGAAGGATGAAGTATGTTCTTAGGCACCAGTGTGGCTTGCAGCAGAGTCTTCCTATCCATGAACATGGACTATCTCTCCATCTACTGTGCTCCTTTGATTTCTTTCATGAGAGTTCTGTAGTTTTTCTCATGTAGTTTTTTTTCTTTTCTTTTCTTTTTCTTTTTTTTTTTTTTTTTTTTTTTTTTTTGAGATGGAATCTTGCTCACATTGGAGTGCAGTGGCATGATTTCAGCTCATTGCAACTTCTGCCTCCTGGCTTCAAGTGATTTTCCTGTCTTGGCCTTCCAAGTAGCTGGTATTTCAGGTGCCTGCCACTACATCCAGCTAATTTTTGTATTTTCTTTTTTTTTTTTTTTTTTTAAAGATGGGGTATCACCATGATGGCCAGGCTGGCCTTGAACTCCTGACCTCAGGTGATCCACTCACCTTGGCCTCCCAAAGTGCTAGGATTACAGGTGTGAGCCACCACGCCTGGCCAGTTTTTGTATTTTCAGTAAAGACGGGGTTTCTGCATGTTTGCCAGGCTAGTCTCAAACTCTTGACCTCAGGTGATCCACTCATCCCGGTCTCCCAAAGTGTTGGGATTACAGGCATGAAGCACCACACCCAGCTCTCATGTAGATCTTGTACATACTTTGTTAGATTTATACCTAAGGATCTCATTTTTGAGGTGCTAGTGTAAATGGTAATGTGTTTTTAATTTCAAATTCCATTTGTTGGCTGGATGGCAATGTGATTCTCCTGCCTTGGCTTTCCAAAGGGCTGGGATTACAGGAAGTCATGAGCCCAGGAGTCTGAGACCAGTCTGAACAACATGGTGAGACATCATCTCTACAAAAAATTAAAGCATTAGCCAGGCATGGTGGCATGTGCCAATAGTCCCAACTACTCAGGAGGCTGAGCTAGGATGGCTTGAACCAGGAGGTCAAGGTTGCAGTGGGCCACATTCATGCCACTGCACTCCAGCCTGAGTGACAAAGCAAGACCCTGTCTCAAAAAAAAAATTCACTCGTCCATTGCTGCTATATAGGAAAGTGATTGGCTTTTGTTTTTAACCTTGTATCCTGCAATACTGTTCTAATCACTTGTTAATTCCAGGAGGTTTTTGTTGTTGTTGATTCTTTTGAATTTTCTACATAAACAATCATGTCATTTTTTTTAGGAGAGGGTTTATCTTTTTTATTAATGTCTCAAAGAGGTTTCCAATGCAAACAAGTTTAAAAATAATTAATATAGGCTTTATCCAAGAAGGATTTGCTTTAAACTTTTAACCTCAGCCTAGAGAGAAAACCACATACAAGTAAGGAATGCAGCAGTTCATATCAGGAAATAATAATAACACTAATACTTCAGTAATTACTCTTTTCCTCTGTGCTGATTGAGATATAGATCTGGCTTTTGCGAAACCAAAAAAAAAAAAAAAAAAGAAAGAAACCCCAGTGATTTGTGCTGAGACCAAGAGGATGCATCTGTTTCCTGAATCAACCAGATCAAATGAACATTGGATCAAAAGCTGCCAATGCTGAGACATTTTCTTTCAGAGAAAGATGAAGCAGTTATGCCTAAGAGACAGGGGGAAAGAGTAAACCCAGGCAAGAGGAGAAATATAAGCTCTGGTTCGGGATGATGCCAGTGGATTCCTTGACATGGTGCCTTCTCCAGACTAAAGATCATCCACACAGGTAGTTTTTCTAAAATAGCTGCATGCTAACTCCTCTCTGAAATAGTTATGCAATGGAGTCTGGCTCAGTCTGCAAGAGCTGCATTGTATCTTGCCACCCACTCCTGCGTCTTACCCAGTCTTCCACGTACCTGCCATGTTTAATTCTTGGTCATGTTGTCAGTTCCCATGGCATCTTTGCATTTGCTGTTCCCTGAGCATTTGCTATTTCCTCTGCTTGAAATACCCTTCACTCCCTTTTCCCCTGGCTATCTCCTCTTCAGCCCAAGGGACATCTCTTCTAAGAAGCTTTCTGTAACCCCTTAGGGAAAATTAAGTGTGTGTGTGTGTGTGTGTGTGTGTGTACACACATATACATATATACACATACATGGACACACACACGTACACACACACACACACACACACACACACATATATATATATATATGTATTTTTTTTTACGTCAGAATCTCTGTCACCAGGCTGGAGTGCAGTGGTGCAATCTCAGCTCACTGCATTCTCTACCTCCTGGGTTCAAGAGATTCTCTTGCCTGAGCCTGCCTAGTAGCTGGGACTACAGGTGCGTGCCACCACGCCCAGCTAAGTTTTGTATTTTTTCATAGAAACGGGGTTTCACCATGTTGACCAGGATGATCTTGATTTCTTAACCTTGTGATCCGTCTGCCTTGGCCTCCCAAAGTGCTGAGATTAGAGGCATGAGCCACCGTGCCTGGCCTCATTTTATTTTTCATTGACAAATAATGATTGTATCTATTTATGGAGTACAATGTGATGTTTTGCTATATGTTCACACTGTGGAATGATTCAATCCTGCTACTCAACAAATTTATCACCTCATATACCAATCATTTTTTTTGTGGTGAAAACATTTAAAATCCATTCTTCTATAAATCGACATTTTTAAGGACTAGAAGAGCTGCTGTCTTTCCTGGAAGCAGGGAGGAGCTATGCAGAGCAATTAGCGATGTTAGAATTCGATGAGTCTTTTTTTCATGTTAGAATGGCATAAGATCATAAGTTTTGAGATTTAAAAGGGACTTTGAAGACCCTTTAAGAATCCAAGCTCTCACTCTACCCATATCCTGATTTGATTCACATCTCTTGGCATTATATCCCTGGAGAGCACAGGTGGAATCCAACCCAAAATAGGCTTTCTCAGAAGGGTTTTGTCCTGTAAATATCTGTTTTTTTGTTTTTTTTTTTTTTTTTTTTGAGACAGAGTTTCGCTCTTGTTACCCAGGCTGGAGTGCAATGGCACAATCTCGGCTCACCGCAACCTCCGCCTCCTGGGTTCAGGCAATTCTCCTTCCTCAGCTTCCTGAGTAGCTGGGATTACAGGCACGCACCACCATGCCCAGCTAATTTTTTGCATTTTTAGTAGAGACAGGGTTTCACCATGTTGACCAGGATGGTCTCGATCTCTTGACCTCGTGATCCACCCGCCTCGGCCTCCCAAAGTGCTGGGATTACAGGCTTGAGCCACCGCGCCCGGCCTGTCCTGTAAATATCTTCCCCAAGGATCCTGCGGTCTAAACACCTTCATTTGAGGAAGATATCTAAATACATGGTCCCCACCGACGTGTTCAGTGCTTTATGGTTTATAAAATGTGTCCTCACAGTTTCTAACTCAATAAGGGGTAGTACACTGGCTTAAAGGTCATTCATCAAGGATAATTTGTCCAGGTCACTAGACTGTTAATGGTGGAACTTTGGCCAGAACTCCTGGTGGAATGCACTTTCTCCCTCACCCTGAAACTTTCTTACTGAAAATTATTCCAAAATGCCACAACTTGTACAATTTTGAGCAGAAGTGATGGCCATATCCAGGAATAATATAGAAGTTAAAGATTCCAACGTTTTGGCCAGGCATGGTGGCTCATGCCTGTAATCCCAGCACTTTGGGAGGCTGAGGTGGGCAGATCACAAGGTCAGGAGATCAAGACTATCCTGGCCAACATGGTGAAACCTGTCTCTATTAAAATACAAAAAAAAAAAAAAAAAAAAAAAAAAAATTAGTCAGCGTAATCTGTAGTCCCAGCTCCTCGGGAGGCTAAAGCAGGGAAATCGCTTGAACCTGGGAGGTAGAGATTGCAGTGAGCTGAGATCTTGCCACTGCACTCCAGTCCTGTGATAGAGCAAGACTCTGTCTCAAAAAAGAAAAAAGAAAAATTCCGATGTTTTACAATGAAACTAACAAATCGTTTCATGAAGTGGGCGCAATCCATACAGCCCTCAAGGACATGTTAGAGATGTTTTAGAGCTGAGGATAAACTGGCCACACCAAAGCCAGTGATGTTCTGCCTCACTTCAAAGCACTTCAGAGCCATGCTTCACAGGGCGGGATTTATTGTAAGTAGTGCTTCTCAAACATCGATATGTATAGCGGCATCTCAGTATCCTGGTAAATGCAGATTCTGATTCACCAGGTCTTCGGGAGAGCCTCGGATTATGTGTTTCTAACAAGCTTCCATGATTTACCAAGGCTGCTGGTCCATGGACCACACCATGAGCAGCAAATTGTAAGGAAAGAACATCAGAATTGGAAGCAAAAGACTTAGACCCAAGTTTCAGCTGTGTATTGATGAGCCATGTGAACTTGGTCAGAGCTCACTCTGAGTCTGTTTCCTTACCTGTAAAATGAGGTTATAATCATATCTCTATATGCCCCAAGATCCTTGAGACTGTTGTCCACCGTTCTTTTCCTAGCACACCATCCCAAACATGTGTACAGATGTATGTATGGGAGCATTTTTAAGCAAACATGTTCACAATACTATTTTTTTCTTTTTCTTTTCTTTTTTTGAGAGTCTCACTGTGTCACCCAGGCTGGAGTGCAGTGGTGTGATCTTGGCTCACCGTAACCTCCACCTCTTAGGTTCAATTGATTCTTATGCCTCAGCCTCCCAAGTAACTGAAAACTACAGGTGTGTGCCAACATGCCTGGCTAATTGTTTTGTTTGTTTTTTGTTTTTTGTTTTGTTGTGTTTTTTTTTGAGACGGAGTTTCACTCTTGTTACCCAGGCTGGAGTGCAATGGCGCGATCTCGGCTCACCGCAACCTCCGCCTCCTGGGCTCAGGCAATTTTCCTGCCTCAGCCTCCTGAGTAGCTGGGATTACAGGCACGCGCCACCATGCCCAGCTAATTTTTTGTATTTTTAGTAGAGATGGGGTTTCACCATGTTGACCAGGATGGTCTCGATCTTTCGACCTCGTGATCCACCCGCCTCGGCCTCCCAAAGTGCTGGGATTACAGGCTTGAGCCACCGCGCCCGGCCTAATTGTTTTATTTTTAGTAGAGACAGGGTTTCACCATGTTGTCCAGGATGGTCTCGAACTCCCAGCCTTAGGTGATCCACCTGCCTCAGCCTCCCAAAGTGCTGGGATTACAGGCATGAGCCACTGCACCCAGCCCTCAATGCTTTTTGTAATAGTGAAAAAAGAGAAACAACCTAAATAGCCAAGATCAGGAAAACATTTTCTTTCTTTCTTTTTGTTTTTTTCCATTCACCATGGATTCAGAAGGTAAAACATTTTAGTAAGCTAAAATATATCCATTAAGTTGAATATTAGGCAGTCATTTCAAATACACAGAGTATTAGGAATATACGGAATTTTAAGCAGCCATTTAAAATCATGTCTAAGGAGAAGTACATTGAAAAATGTTCATATGATAACAAAAAAATTTTTTTTCCCACCATCTGAATTCCAGATAACAAAAAATTTTTAAGCCAAAATACAAAATTGGCTGTATCCATAGAATAACCACCACACTAAATATATAAAATCCCTGCCCTGGCTGACTCACAGGAACACTGAGAATAAAATGAGACATTAATTATTACTATTTTTTTTTTTTTTTGAGATGGAGTCTCACTGTGTCACCCAGGCTGGAGTGTGGTCGCCTGATCTCAGCTCACTGCAACCTCCGACTCCCGAGTTCTCCTGCCTCAGCCTCCTGAATAGCTGGGATTACAGGTGCTCACCACTAGGCCTGGCTAATTTCTTGTATTTTTAGTAGAAACAGAGTTTTACCATTTTAGCCAGGCTGGTCTTGAACTCCTGACCTCAGGTGACCCACCCACCTCAGCCTCCCAAAGTGCTGAGATTACAGAAGTGAGCCACCATGCCTGGCAATTTTTTTTTTTTTTTTTTTTTTTTTTTTTTGAGACAAAGTCTCACTCTGTTGCCCAACCTGGAGTGCAATGATGTGATAGCTCACTGCAACCTCTGCTTCCGGGTTCAAGCAATTCTCCTGCCTCAGCTTCTCAAGTAGCTAGGACTACTTGTGCACACCACCACACCCAGCTAAGTGTGTGTGTGTGTGTGTGTGTGTGTGTGTGTGTGTGTGTTTTTAATAGAGAGGGGGTTTCAGCATGTTGACCAGGTTAGTCTCAAACTCCTGACCTCAAGTCATCCACCTGCCTCTGCCTCCTAAAGTGCTGAGATTATGGACATGAGCTACCGTGCCTGGCTGATAAATTAATTTGTAATTTACTATATAACTATGAAGCATCACTACAATTATTTTCTAATGGTGTTGAGAAAATCCAGGTCAGGTTTTGTCTCGTGCTGTGGCGGGCTGCCCTAATTCTGCAACATAACATTTCCTAGAAGGGCTGCCGCCTTCTTAGCAGGAAGAATCCATTCTGACTACGCTTGAAAATATGGATTCAAGAATGTCAGCTAAAAATGTCTCAATTATCTGAGAGCGCATTTATAACTGCAAAACAAACAAAAAAATGTCTCAATTAAGGACTTTCAAGAAAATAAAACTATGTTTCCTACTTCTGTTGTTACCCTTTAGGAAGAGAAAGAAGGGGATGATTTTTAAACAAGTTTTCTGGACAAACTATTTAAAAGGAAAAAATTGAAGAGTAGAGGTGATTTTAAGATCAGGTAGTCTTGAGTTTGAGTTTCCAATTTGACAGTTATTGGTTGTGGAACTTTGAACACCGCAAACACCGGTTTCTCTGAGCTTCAATTTCCAAATCTGTAAAACGACTCTGCTAGTATTTATCTCTTAAGGTTGTTTGAGGATGAAATGAAATAATTATAAGTGAAATTGATGAAATAAATAATTATAATGAAAAGTACTGAGTATAGTGTCTGGTACACAGTAGATTCTCTCTCTCTCTCTCTCTCTCTCTCTCTCTCTCTCTCTCTCTATATATATATATATATATATATATATATATATATTTATACAACAGCCTGTGTGTGTGTGTGTGTGTATATATATATATATCCCTTTAAATTATTTTAAAGGGTGCAATCCGGTGCCACTTCCTACACTGCTGTGCAACCATTACCACTGTCTAGCTCTAGAATGTTTTCATTGCCCCAAAGGAAACTCCATAGCCATTAGGCAGTGACTCCCTATTCTCCACTTCCCCCAGCCCCTAGCGAATCTGCTTCTCTCTATGGATTTGCTTATTCTGGACATTTCAGACATACATATATTGTGTGATACGTAGAGTCATACAATATGTAGCCTTTTGTTCTGGCTTCCTTCACTTAACATGTTTTTAAGGTTCATTCAGGTTGTATAATAGCATGTATTATGTATCTTAATTCCGTTTTATGGTTAAATAATATCATTTTTAAAAATTTAAGTATGTATTTATGTATTTATTTAGAGACAGGGTCTTGCTCTGTTGCCCAGGCTGGAGTGCCATGGTGCAATCATTCCTCACTATAACCTCAAACTCCTGGGTGCAAGCAATCT
This sequence comes from Saimiri boliviensis, assembly GCF_048565385.1. Lineage (NCBI taxonomy): Eukaryota > Metazoa > Chordata > Mammalia > Primates > Cebidae > Saimiri > Saimiri boliviensis. Next base: position 115,620,379 of record NC_133454.1, on the reverse strand, counting down.
TCCTGCCTCAGCCTCCCAAGTAGCTAAGACTATAGGTATACACCATCACATCTAGCTACCTGCTGGAATTATTCAAACTAGCCAATCCTAAACTGCTTTTTCTTTTTTTTTTTTTCTATTCATATTGAATGTATCCAACTGATCTAAACAGTTTACCCTCCCATGCTTTGCCTTTTCTGCTGAAACCCCAATAACGGCTGTGGCCTATGCCTTCCCCTCACTCCTTTCTGCCTCCTGACCAAACCTGATGTTTCTTCATTTGAGGTCTGCATGTGAGGTTTGGCATGCCCCCTTCTCTCGGGAAATGTAAGTAATAAATTATTCTTTCAATGGCATGGACTTCTCCATGTCATCATGTAGTCACCTTCATAAGTTAAAAAATCCTGCAGGTATAATTGAGATAGTTCTACCCTCTGAACTTCCTAATCAGAGGAAATAATGGATTTCTTTGTTTGTTTGTTTGTTTGTTTGTAGAGATGGGGTCTTGTTTGTTTGTTTGTTTGTAGAAATGGGGTCAAGCTGGTCTCAAACTCCTGGGCTCAAGCGATCCTCCTGTGGGGGCCTCCCAAAGTACTAAGATTACAAGGATCAGTCATCACATTAATCTGAATTTCTTTTTTGACCTAAGCTAATTTGAGGTGAGTTTCTGTCACTTGCAACCTAAAGAATCCAGACTAGGCCGGGCGCGGTGGCTCAAGCCTGTAATCCCAGCACTTTGGGAGGCCGAGGTGGGTGGATCACGAGGTCAAGAGATCGAGACCATCCTGGTCAATATGGTGAAACCCCGTCTCTACTAAAAATACAAAAAAGTAGCTGGGCATGGTGGCACATGCCTGTAATCCCAGCTACTCAGGAGGCTGAGGCAGGAGAATTGCCTGAACCCAGGAGGCGGAGGTTGCGGTGAGCCGAGATCGCGCCATTGCACTCCAGCCTGGGTAACAAGAGCGAAACTCTGTCTCAAAAAAAAAAAAAAAAAAAGAATCCAGACTAATACCTACATATCCCCAGGTTCTATCTCAAACTCTAGAATCTGCACTTTTTTTTTTTTCTTTTAAGATGGAGTCTTGCTCTGTCGCTGATCTCGGCTCACAGCAACCTTCACCTCCCAGGTTCAAGAGATCCTCCTGCCTCAGCCTCCAGAGTAGCTGGGATTACAGACACACATCACCATTCCCACCTAATTAATTTTTTTGTAATTTTAGTAGAGACGGAGTTTCACCATGTTGGCCAGGCTGTTCTCGAACTCCTGACCTCAGGTGCTCTGCCCTCCTCGGCCTCCCACAGTGCTGGGATTACACATGTGAGCCACCATGCCAGCCTAGAATCTGCATCTGAATAAGATAATTCTTCTGTAGCTAACTATGCATAGACCCCAGGGTCGAGTTAGAGAACCTTCGGTGGGGGACGCAAAAGGCCACAACAAGTTAATAAGCATAAGCAGATGGAGTGAAATAAAGATCTGATTTGGGTTTTGGGAAAATCACATCTAGCAGTTGTTTTGGAAGATGGACCAAGAGGGTAAGAGATGAGAGGCCCCTCCCGGGCCTGACCAGGCCACACACAGACTGGTGGTGCAGATTCCTCAAGGTCTTATGCCATTCCCAGGCCACTGGGTGTAAAAGGAAAAGGAAGGGATGTGGGCATTTGCTGACGCCCGGAGCCCGGTCTGCTCCCTTTGTGCTACTTGCCCAAGAGGGCGTACTTTTGGGAAGGGGTGTGTTCTGAAAGCCAGGAGGAAGTCGCCACCCCATTGGAAAGAATCTGCCACCCTGCCTTCCAGCTGAAATATCAGATAGTCTGTTCTTCTCGGGCAGCAGGGAACTGGAATGGCCAACATTTTTTTGTTTTTTTCTTTTCTTTTCTTCTTTTTGAAAGATTGCATGAAAGAACATGATGTTTTAGGTTCACAAAGGGAAAAAAGATAAGGGAAAAGTGGCAAGTTAGAAAGCCCATTGTATATGTTATCTCTGTTATTTTAGAACAAAAAAATAAGTATGACAGAGTTGGATCACAGTTCATGCCAGCCTGGTCCAAAATTGTCACTTTTATCCTTTTTCCTTGGCTTTATATTTTGGCGGAGCGTTTTCCTTCAGAGCTTTCTGGTGCTCAGAACCGCATTGCCTGGCTAAGGAAGAGACTGGGAGGCCAGGGCAGCTTTAGTTCTTAGGAGCAGGCACACATTAGCTAAGCTTGTAAACCCGATTGGATGAAACTGGAATGCCAATGTATTTAACAGTTTACTTTGGTTGTTCGTTTTGTTTTTTGAGACAGAGTCTTGCTGTGTCACCCAGGCTGGAGTGTAGAAGTGTCACCATCTTGACTCACTGCAACCTCTGCCTCCTGGGTTCCAGCTGTTCTGATGCCTCAGCCTCCCTTATAGCTGGGATTACAGGTATGCACCATCACGCTCAGCTGATTTTTGTATTTTTAGTAGAGACAGGGTTTCACCATGTTGGCCAGCCTGGCCTTGAACTCCTGACCTCAAGTGATTCTCCCACCTTGGCCTCCCAAAGTGCTGGGATTTCAGGTATAACAGTAGACTTCAAACTGTAGGCTTTGGCTAGCTGAGCTGGAGCTCAGACACTTAATGTAGCCAAACTCTCCAGGAAATAATCATAATGATGAAAGTAATAATAAGAGCTAACATTTACTGAGCACCTACTATGTGCTAGTCACTGTGCTGAGCACTTACATGAATTTTTTTCACTTAATCTGAAGTAGGTACTTCTGTTTTCCTCATTTACAGATGAGAAAATTGCAGCACAAAAATGGTAAGCCATTTGCCCAAGGCCGTATGTCAACTCCTCATCTGGCCCTCGAACTGGAAGTGAAACTTGTGAACAGAAAGTTGACAGAAAACTTGGATGAGAGACTTTGTGGGCATAAGCAGAGCTGCCCTGGAGTACAAATAGAGCAGATGACATTCTCCCCACCTCCTCTCCCCAAGGCAGGTGGTTTTAGAAGGCTGGAGAGACGGCCTGGGCACGTGCTTTGGCGTTGCCAGGTGGAGTCCCTTCAACTTTGGCCTCCATAAGGTTCTATCAACTGGCTTCATAGGCCAGGGACCTAGACCAATGGAAGCTGAAGCTGAAGAGGACAGTGAGGCAGACTGGCAGGCTTTGAGAATGTGTGTGAGGTCGTGTGTGTGTGTGTGTGTGTGTGTGTGCGTGTGTGTGTGTGTTTGTGTGTAGGTGGGGAGGGCACAGAAGTTATTTGGGAATACTGCGGAAATACTGGTGGTAGATGCTAAGCTCCTTCTTGAGCATATAGCAGTGTAATTTGGTCATACATAACCGATTTCCATTTGCATATTCCAGTTCTTGAAGCCAAATGACGGAGGTGACACTGGGTGACAAGGAACTGCCATGGGGACCCTGAGTGCCCATGTTACCTGAACCAGGGCATCGCTCCCTGAAGGTGGAGCCACAGGGGCTGTCTTACTGTAGTACACTCACCTCACCCTCCACTGCTGTCTCGGAGCATGTATCACTATTGGAGTTGAGTCGTTGTTTGTCAAACCTCTCTCTCCTCTGCTGGACTGTCAGCTCCATGAGGGCAGAAATCACTTCTGTCGGTTCTCTGCTCTAACCTTGGCACCTCACACAAAATCAGAGCATAGCAAACACTCAATAAATAATATTTATTGGTTGGGCACTGTGGCTCATAGCTGTAATCCCAGCTCTTTGGGAGGCTGAGGTAAGAGGATTATTTGAGACCAGCCTGGGTAACATAGAGAGACCCCGTCACTACCAAAAAAATAAATAAAAATTAAAAATTAGGCTGCTGTGCTTATGGAGTAGCTATTCTTTTGTTTATTTACTTCCTTTTTTCTTTTTTTTTCTTGAGATGGAGTTTCACTCTGTCACCCAGGCTGGAGTGCAGTGGTGTGATCTCCACTCATTGCAACCTCCGCTTCCCAGATTCAAGCAGTTCTCCTACCTCAGCGTCACAAGTAGCTGGGACTACAGGCACCCACCACCACGCCCGGCTAATTTTTGTATTTTTAGTAAATACGGGATTTCACCATGTTGGCCAGGCTGGTCTTGAACTCCTGACCTCAGGTGATCCACCTGCCTTTGCCTCCAAAGTGCTGGGATTACAGGCGTGAGCCACCGCACCTGGCCAGCATTGTGTGTGTGTGTGTAGTGAAATGTACATAACAAAACTTAACATTCTTAACCATTTTGAGTGGATGACTCTGCAGCACTAACACATTCGCACTGTTGTGCGACCATCACCACCATCCATCTCCAGAACTTTCTTCATCTTCCCACAGTGAAACTGTACCCATTAAGCACCAGCTCCCTGTCCCACCTCCCTCCCGCTCTTGGCAACCGCCATTTTACTTTCGATCTCTATGCATTTGACTATTCTACGTATCTCATATAAGTGGAATCATACAGTATTGTCTTATTGTGACTACTAGCATACACACAGATTTCAAGGTTCTATTTGGGGTCTCCTTTCCTTCTCCTGATAACTCTCTCTCTCTAAATAATCTGATCAACTTCCAAATTAAATAGCATATATAGGCTTCACGGGCAAGTGGCCTGTGCAGTTACCTGGAGGTCTCTGTGCTTGGTTTGATGACATCCTCTTGACATCTGGAAGTTTTTAATAATTTTTTGACATGAAGATATGTATTTTCATTTTGCACTGGGTCCCACCAATTAGGTAACCAGTCCTGCTCCCAAATGTGTAGCTTTACCCTGGACTATTCTTTTGAGGGCTTGTCAAATATACCCAAATGTCTACTTGGCATCTCCACTTGAATGATTTCAAGACATGCCAGGCTGGGCATGGTGGCTCATGCCTGTAATCCCAGCACTTTGGGAGGCTGAGGTGGGTGGATCACAAAGTCAGGAGTTCGAGACCAGCCTGACCAACATGGTGAAACCCCGTCTCTATTAAAAATACAAAAATTAGCCAAGCATGGTGGTGCACGCCTGTAATCCCAGCTACTCAGGAGGCTGAGGGAGGAGAATCACTTAAACTTGGGAGATGCAGGTTACAGTGAGCTGAGATCGCGCCACTGCACTCCAGCCTGGGTGACAGAGCGAGACTCCATCTCAAAAAAAAAAAAAAGACTTCTACCCAGCTTACATTTATATCCTGGGAGTCACATTCTTGTTTCCAGAGGGGCGACATAACAGGGCTCTGATTCCCTGCACATTTCAGTAGTGGGATATAAGGCCTAAAATTAATGTTAGGTTCTGTCTTGATTTCTAGTAGACGTTGGTGTGGGGGCCTCCACTGGCCTGACTGCAAGTTTCCCTCCCAATCTGCTCCGGTGGATAAGATCCTCTCGCCAGATAACCCTCACTATCAAATGGACTAGGTGCAATTCCTGCTTATTCCTGAGTAGCAGGTTTCAATTCCCATGGAATTATTCAAACAAGCCAATCACAGCCTTCTTAAGAAATCAGGAAGCCCCTCACCCTCTTGATACTGCAAAGCTTGCTCTTTCCAGCCCCTGACAGTTCCCTCTTCCCCCGGGTGTAAACCCCATGTGGCTCTGTGAGAAGCAGAGTCTTCCCCCACCTGAATCTCTGTGACTAATAAACTACTGTGGATCTCATCTGCCCAGTGCTGGGTGTCATGGGTTTGGCCATCCCCATAACTCTAGGGCAAGAATCCCTCCCTCCCCAACAGATAAGTAGGAGGTGATCAAAACAAGTAGTTTAGTTTTCAGAGGGTATATCGGCCAGGTGCAGTGGCTCACGCCTGTAATCTCATCACTTTGGGAGACCAAGGCAGACCAATTGATCACTTGAGGCTGGGAGTTCAAGACCAGCCTGGGCAACGTGGTAAAATCCCGTCTTTTCTAAAAATACAAAAATTAGCCGAGTGTGGTGGTGCATGCCTGCAATCCCAGCTACTCAGAAGGCTGAGGCATGAGAATCACTTGAATCTGGGAGGCAGAGTTTGCAGTGAGCCAAGATTATACCACTGTACTCCAGCCTGGGCGACAGAGTGAGACTCTGTTTCAAAAAAGAAAAAACTTTTTTTTTTTAAAATTTTTTTTCCATTTTTTATCTATTAGTTAGGTGCATGTTCAGGTATCACATACCCAGTAGAGGCCAGGCATGGTGGCTCACGCCTGTAACCCAGTACTTTGGGAGGCCAAGGAGTGCAGATGACAAGGTCAGGAGTTCAAGACCAACCTGGCCAATATGGTGAAACCCTGTCTGTACCAAAAATACAAAAATTAGCCCGGTGTGGTGGCGCACACCTGTAATCCCAGATACTCAGGAGGCTGAAGCAGGAGAATTGCTTGAACCCCGGAGGCAGAGGTTGTAGTGAGCCAAGATCGCACCACTGTACTCCAGCTTGGGTGACAGAGCAAGACTTTGTCTCGGGAAAAAAAAAAAAGAAAGACCAAATAGAGTAGTTAACAAAACAAGTCTGTTCCCCTCTACAGTGAAGCAGCTCATTCCACAAATCCTTCAGAGGCCCAGCTCTTCTGTCTTGTAGCTCCCCCACCCCTAGGACATGGTGCTCACCACATGGTTCTTATGCTGTAATCAGTGCATCTCATTTATTGGGATGTACCCAAGTTTACTTTATCCCCATGAAAAGAACTGCAAATGTCCCCAACTCCATGACGTAAGACCAGTTATGCAAGTGCAAAAATTAGATGTCCCAACATACTTTAAAATCTTAAACCTGAAAGCAATTGGGACACCCAGCCCCTCAAATGAAGTCTAGCAAAGTAACGGTATAAAATTATGGTTAAGAAAGCAAATTCTGGCCAGCTGCAGGGACTTATGGCTGTAATCCTAGCATTTGGGGAGGCAGACGCAGATACATCACCTGAGATCAGGACTTTGAGACCAGCCTGGCCAACATGGTGAAACCCCATCTCTACTAAAAATACAAAAAATTAGCCGGGAGTGGTGGCACACACCTGTAGTCCCAGCTATTTGGGAGGCTGAGGCAGGAGAATTGCTTATACCCGAGAGGCAGATGTTGCAGTGAGCCAAGATCATGCCACTGCACACCAGCCTGGATGACGGAGCAAGACGCCATCAAAAAAAAAAAAAAAATTAAAATTAAAAAAAATTAGGCCGGGCGCGGTGGCTCAAGCCTGTAATCCCAGCACTTTGGGAGGCCGAGGCGGGTGGATCACGAGGGCATAGTGGCTCGTGCCTGTAATCCCAGCTACTCAGGAGGCTGAGGCAGGAGAATTGCCTGAACCCAGGAGGCGGAGGTTGCAGTGAGCCGAGATCGCGCCATTGCACTCCAGCCTGGGTAACAAGAGCGAAACTCCGTCTACAAAAAAAAAAAAAAAAAAAAAATTCACGCCGGGCGCAGTGGCTCAAGCCTGTAATCCCAGCACTTTGGGAGGCTGAGGTGGGTGGATCACGAGGTCGAGAGATCGAGACCATCCTGGTCAACATGGTGAAACCCCGTCTCTACTAAAAATACAAAAAACTAGCTAGGCGTGGTGGCGCGTGCCTGTAATCTCAGCTACTCAGGAGGCTGAGGCAGGAGAATTGCCTGAACCCAGGAGGCGAAGGTTGCAGTGAGCCGAGATCGTGCCATTGCACTCCAGCCTGGGTAAGAAGAGCGAAACTCCGTCTCAAAAAAAAAAAAAAAAAATTCAGAAATGCAAATTCTGGCCAGGTACCTTGACTCATGCCTATAATCCTAGAACTTCAGGAGGCAGAGGCAGACAGATCACCTGAGGTCAGGAGTTCGAGACCAACCTGGCCAACATGGTGAAACCCCATCTCTACTAAAAATACAAAATTAGCCAGGTGTGGTTGCAGGAGCCGGTAATCCCAGCTATTCAGGAAGGCTGAGGCGTGAGAACCACTTGAACCCAAGAAGCAGAGGTTGCAGTGAGTTAAGATTGCACCACTGCACTCCAGCCTGGGCAAAAAGAGGGAAACTCCATCTAAAAACAAAAACAACAAAAAGAGAATTTGTGTTGTGATGGATATGTACACCTAACACAGAGCTGGGCACAGCACAGGGATTCAGTGAATGGTAGATCTGGTACTCCTTACCCCACTTGCCCAAATAATTTGAAGGGGTTAGTAAATATCCAAGATCTGGGGAAATTTCGATCTAGTGTATGACAGTGAGATGTGTAAGAACAGACACATTGAAAATGGCAAAGCCAGGCGGGGCACGGTGGCTCACTTCTGTAATCCCAAAACTTTGGGAGGCTGAGGCAGGTAGATTGCTTGAGCCCACGAGTTCAATGAAACCAGCCTGCGCTGGTTTCATTCACTTGTAGAGACAAGTGAAACCTTGTCTCTACAAAAAAAAAAAAAAAACGCAAAAATTGGCCGGGTGTGGTGACTCAAGCCTGTAATCCCAGCACCTTGGGAGGCCGAGGCAGGTGGATCACGAAGTCAACAGATCGAGACCATCCTGGTGAACATTGTGAAACCCCGTCTCTACTAAAAATACAAAACATTAGCTGGGCATGGTGGCGTGTGCCTGTAATCCCAGCTACTCAGGAGGCTGAGGCAGGAGAATTGCCTGAACCTAAGAGGCGGAGGTTGCAGTGAGCCGAGATCGCGCCATTGCACTCCAGCCTGGGTAACAAGAATGAAACTCTGTCTCAAAAAAAAAAAAAAAAACCATGCAAAAATTAGCCAGGCATAGTGCTGCATGCCTTGTAATTGCAGCTACTAGGAAGGCTGAGGTCGAGGCTGCAGTGAGCCATGATGGTGTCAGTGTATTCCAGCCTGGGTGACAGAATGAGCCGAAAGAAGGGAAGAAAGGAAGAAAGAAAGAAGGGAGGGAGGGAAGGAGAGAGAGAAAGGGATGGAGGAAGGGAGAGAAAGAGAGAGAAGAAAGAAAGAAAGAAAAGAGGAAGGAAGGAAAGGAAGGAAGGAAGGAGAGAGAAAAGGAGGGAGGAAGGGAAAGAGAAAAAGAAAAGGAAGAAAGAAAGGGAGAGAAGGAAGGAGGAAAGGAAGGAGAAAGGAGGCCGGGCGCAGTGGCTCACGCCTGTAATTCAAGCACTTTGGAGGCCAGGGTGTGTGGATCACCTGAGGTCGAGAGTTCAAGACTAGCCTGACCAACATGGTGAAACCTGTCTTTAAAAAAAAAGGAAAAAAAAATGAGGGAGAAAGGAGAGGGAGGAGAGAGGAAGAAAGGAAGGAAGAAGAGAAAAAGAAAGAAAGAAAGCAGAAAGAAAGAGGGAAAGGAAGGAAGAAGGGAGGGAAGGAAGGAAGGGAGAAAGGAAAGGAGGAAGGAGAGAGAAGAAGAGAGAGAAAGAAAGGAAAGAGAAAGAAAAAAGAAAAAGAAGAGAGGGAGAAAGGAAGGAAGGAGTGAGAAAGGGAGAAGAAAGGGAGAGAGAGAGAAAGGGAGGTAGGGAGGGGGAAGGGAAACGGAGGGGAGGAGAGGGGAGGGGAAGGGAAGGGAGAAGGAAATGGCCAAGCCTATATGTGACTACCTTATGTGACTACCTTAAAGGGGATTGTTGTGAGGATCGAATTAAATGAGTTAATGTGTGTTAATGTTTACCACCATACCTGCCACATAACAAACACTATGTGAGTATGAGCTATTATAATTATTATGGTCATCATATCTACAAGAGATTGGTATTATTTACTTGTCCTTGGAAGAGCCTGTGGGCATTTATTATTTGCTGGTATTTAAATGTAAAATATAATAATGTGACATTGTCCCTCTGTCTCCTAATAGAGTTTCCATGTATGAGATCATTGGAATTGTACTGCCCCCATTTGTGACCGTTGAGTGAAACTGGCAATTGCTCACAGTAAAAGGGACACACACGGCCATGCAGCTGTGCTAGAAAACAAGGTCAAATTTTTTGAGAGTTCCTGACTGTCCAGGATTTTTTTTAAAGCTTCTCTGTAGAATTTTCAGTACAAAAATAGGTGTGAACTCTGTGCACTTTGGAAAGGCATGAGTTGGCCACTGTCGGACTAAGACTGATAGTGTTCAGTGAGCCAAATTCCTGTTCACTGATGTTTTGGGTTGGGCTGACCTTATGAACTGGATTTCATTTCAGATGGGTGTATTCTTCCTTATTGCAAATTTCCTTCAATTCATCAGCAGAGATTCTAGCCACTCTGCTGGGAGCTTGCGATCCTGGTTTGAACGGCTTATGAACTTGCCTTTCAACAAATGCTTATTTATTTTTTTGTGGTTTCTGCTTGGCACTGCCCACTTTCCCTCTGGGGCACCATCTTAGTCTTCTGTCACCATCCTCTGCTTTTGTCCCCTATGAATCACTTCCTTTGGGTCACTTGAGACTTTTCTCCTGTAGAAGAATCTAATCTTCATTAACAACCAAGTTGAAAAAGACCTTCCTAGATTACTGCTTTACCACTCCTTCAACGATTCCTGGGCTCCATAACTTGAATGCAATTCACACATCCACTGCTCTGTTTATCCACATTATAAGGATTGCCATGGTGCTCAAAAGAGCATTACATTTTCTAATGCAATCTTCACTGTACCGTGGGTAAGCTGTGGCAGGCCTAGGTTTTATACATGGCGCTATCTGCTGCCCTAGAGAACTCACTTTTCTCTGGATTTTCCTATCCACAAATGTCTATTTTACTTATTTATCTATACCCTATCTTCTTACAAGAAAAATCTAAGGCCACTTATAAATATACAAACACGGGCCGGGCGCGGTAGCTCAAGCCTGTAATCCCAGCACTTTGGGAGGCCGAGGCGGGTGGATCACGAGGTCGAGAGATCGAGACCATCCTGGTCAACATGGTGAAACCCCGTCTCTACTAAAAATACAAAAAACTAGCTGGGCGTGGTGGCGCATGCCTGTAATCCCAGCTACTCAGGAGGCTGAGGCAGGAGAATTGCCTGAACCCGGGAGACGGAGGTTGCGGTGAGCCGAGATCGCGCCATTGCACTCCAGCCTGGGTAACAAGAGTGAAACTCCGTCTCAAAAATAAATAAATAAATAAATAAATAAATATACAAACACTATAGCAAGATAAAATAAATTTGAAATAGAAACTACATAGCAAAGGGAAAGTAAAGGTATAGAGGTTAGATGCAAATCATGAAGGTTTTGCTGTAGATGATATAAAAGTTGGCTCAGAAACTCCTGGTAAGGCCAGGTACAGTGGCTCATGCCTGAAATCCCAGCACTTTGGAAGTCCAAGGCAGGTGGATCACTTGAGCTCCGGTGTTCGAAACCAGCCCGGGCAACATGGCAAAACCCCATCTCTATGAAAAATACAAAAATTAGCCAGACGTGGTGGTGCATGTCTGTAGTCCCAGCTATTTGGAAAGCCGAGGTAGAAGGATGGCTTGAGCCTGAGAGGCACAGGCTTCAGTAAGCTGAGATCACACCACTGCACTCCAGCCTGGGCAACAGAGCAAGATCCTGTCTCAAAAAAAAAAAAAAGAAAAGAAAAAGAAGAATGAGAAAGGAGGAGGACAGTCTTGGGAAAGGCTAAGAAGCACTCCCAGGAGGGGCTATAAAAGAGGGTTAAATAGGACGTGAAGGAGTGGCCTCATTTAAATGCAGCCAAATGAACTTCTGTAGGTTCTTTGGCCCTATACTGACTTTGTTTTTGTGTGCGTGTGTGTGTGTGTGTATGTGTGTGTGTGTGTGTGTGTGTGTGTGTGTGTGTGTGGTTTTTTTGTTTGTTTGTTTTTTTAGATGGAGTTTCGCTCTATAGCCCAGGTTGGAGTGGCACAATCTCAGCTCACTGCAACCTCTGCCTCCCAGGTTTAGGTGATTCTCCTGCCTCAGCCACCCAAGTAGCTGAGATTACAGGTGCATGCCACCACATTCAGCTAATTTTTGTATTTGTGGTGGAGACAGGGTTTCACCATGTTGGCCAGTCCGGTCTTGAACTCATTGCCTCAAGTGATCTGCCTGCCCTGGCCTCCCAAATCATGGGATTACAGGTGTGAGCCACTGTGCCAAGCCAGCTCTTTTTGTTTCAAAAGACTTTCTTTTGTAGAGCGATTTTAGGTTCACGACACAACTGAGCAGAAGGTACAGACATATTCCAAAGTTCTCCTCCCTTGTTCCCAGCTGCACCGAATCCCTCCATCTCCTCTTCCCCCCACCCCTGCCACTATCAACACTGCATACCAGAGTAGTACGTTTGTTACAACTGATGAACCTACATTGACACATTATTACCCAAAACCCATAGTTTACCTGAGGGTTCTTGGTGTTGAATATTCTGAGTTTTGACCACATGTATCTACCATCATAGCATCATACAGAGTAGTTTCACTCTAAAAATTCTGTGTTCTGTTTCACTCTCTAAAAATTCTCTCTCCAACCTAACCCTATGTGCTTTAGCTTTTTTTTTTTTTTTTTTTTTGAGATGGAGTTTCGCTCTTGTTACCCAGGCTGGAGTGCAATGGCACGATCTCGGCTCACCTCAACCTCCGCCTCCTGGGTTCAGGCAATTCTCCTGCCTCAGCCTCCTGAGTAGTTGGGATTACAGGCACGTGCCACCAAGCCCAGCTAATTTTTTTGTATTTTTTTTAGTAGAGATGGGGTTTCTCCATGTTGACCAGGATGGTCTTGATCTCTTGACCTCGTGATCTACCCGCCTCGGCCTCCCAAAGTGCTGGAATTACAGGCTTGAGCCACCGTGCCTGGCCCGTGCTTTAGCTCTTAAGAAAATTCTGGGCCAGGCGCGCTGGCTCAAGCCTGTAATCCCAGCACTTTGGGAGGCTGAGGCAGGTGGATCACAAGGTCAAGAGATCGAGACCATCCTGGTCAACATGGTGAAACCCAGCCTCTACTAAAAATACAAAAAATTAGCTGGGCATGGTGGCACGTGCCTGTAATCCCAGCTACTCAGGAGGCTGAGGCAGGAGAATTGCCTGAACCCAGGAAGCAGAGGTTGAGGTGAGCTGAGATCGCGCCATTGCACTCCAGCCCGGGTAACAAGAGCGAAACTCTGTCAAAAAAAAAAGAAAAGAAAAGAAAAGAAAATTCTGGGGCTGGGCGCGGTGGCTCAAGCCTGTAATCCCAGCACTTTGGGAGGCCGAGGCGGGTGGATCACAAGGTCAAGAGATCGAGACCATCTTGGTCAACAAGGTGAAACCCCGTCTCTACTAAAAATACAAAAAAAAAATTAGCTGGGCATGGTGACTCGTGCCTGTAATCCCAGCTACTCAGGAGGCTGAGGCAGGAGAATTGCCTGAACCCAGGAGGCGGAGGTTGCGGTGAGCCGAGATCATGCCATTGCACTCCAGCCTGGGTAACAAGAGCGAAACTCCGTCTCAAAAAAAAAAAAAAAAAAAAGAAAAGAAAATTCTGTTGAGTCAGTTGTACATGCAAAGACATTGCCTAGCAAGGATGGGAATATTAGACATTAGATTTGCTTTCTTCTTTTTTTTGGCCAGCTTAAGTAGCTAAGATTTGCTTTCCTCACTACCAAGTTTTGCATAGTATCTCTTTGATTAAAATCTAATTTAGCTTCTTCCTATCAGGGCCCATCAGTTTAAATCTCATGATATAACTCAGGAAATGGATAAATTGTTTCCAACTAGAGAAAAAAACTTTAGCTTAGCTGAATAACTAAATTTACATTAATAAAACTCAGCTATTGTGGCCATTATTTAATTGATGTTAATTTAAAGTTATACAGTGTTTTCATTTCTTGTTTTTTGGCAGAGTCTTGCTCTCTCGCCCAGGCTGGAGTGCAGTGACTTCATCTCAGCTCACTGCAACCTCCGCCTCCTGGGTTCAAGCAATTCTGCCTCAGCCTCCCAAGTAGCTGGGATTACAGGTGCCCACCACCACACCCAGCTAATTTTTGTATTTTTAGTCGAGATGGGGTTTCACCATGTCGGCCAGGCTGATCTGGAACTCCTGACCTCAGGTGATCTGCCTGCCTTGGCCTCCCAAAGTGTTGGGGTTACAAGCATGAGCCATCCTGACTGGCCTACAGTGTTTTCATTCTGCAGTGCAATAAAATTAGCATGTAATCAGCACATGAATTTTCATAATTGTCCTGTGAAGTGCACAAAGGGAGATCCACATGAATCCAAGAAAACAGGGCTCACATGTTTCTACAGATTAGAAGGGAATGGAGAAGGGAAGAGGATAAGGACGAGAATGAAAGCTAAAAAATATTAACAAATGTTAATGATGAAAACTTTAAACCCTGAAAAAGGAAGGATAATAATAAGCTTTTTCTCTGAGTCAGCTTTCAATTTGCACAGAATATCATCGCCAACAGGGATCTGCACTTACCAAAAATATAAAAAGTATTAAAAAAAGGAAAGAGAAAGCAGTTTTTTCTTACTTCCCTTTTGTAGATTACAAATTGATTCACCAGCGTGGTCATTTGGAATAATTTCGAGTCAAAACAAATGCTTTCGTGTAGACCAAAGATCCCTGATAAATTTAAAAATAAGATTTTCGGCCGGGAGCGGTGGCTCAAGCCTGTAATCCCAGCACTTTGGGAGGCCGAGGCGGGTGGATCACGAGGTCAAGAGATCGAGACCATCCTGGTCAACATGGTGAAACCCCGTCTCTACTAAAAATACAAAAAATAAGCTGGACATGGTGGCGTGTGCCTGCAATCCCAGCTACTCAGGAGGCTGAAGCAGGAGAATTGCCTGAGCCCAGGAGGCGGAGGTTGCGGTGAGCCGAGATCGTGCCGTTGCACTCCAGCCTGGGTAACAAGAATGAAACTCCGTCTAAAAAAAATAAATAAATAAAAATAAGATTTTCAAAAGTATTTTTTAACCAAATTTAAAAATTTTAAACATTTTTTAAGACTTTCAAGAACTATCTGTTACTAAAAATAACATTGACCTTATATTTGTCTGGAGGAATCCTCTGGAGGAAAAAAAAGGATTTCATCCTGGAGATAAATGGGGCCAACTCATCTGTAGTCTTTGGTTTAATTAAACTCTTCCAGATGGAGAACAGTCAAAGCAAAGGAATATTTCTGAGTCCCCTGGAATTATTAATAAGCACAATAATATGTTACATGTAAAAGAAAATGTGTCCTTTATCTTTGAGGAAGTGTTTGGTAGCATTATAATTTTAAGTTTGACTATTTTAAAAAAAAAAAAAGCTCTCATTTTATTCAACATTCAACAAACAAATCCCGAGTGCTTGCTTTTCACCAGTGCTAAGCACCAGGCAGGACAGGACCCCTGCCTTTATGGAATCTCACAATTCTACCAGAATTTGCACTCTGAGTGCCTGGCACATAGTAGAAACTGAGTAAGTATTTGTTGAATACATGAGTGAATGACATAGACACTTGAATAAGGAATTATATTCATAAAGGTTTGAACAAAGGAAGCATGGGGGCCTCAAGCTGTCAGAGAAGGCTTTGCAAAGAAGTTTGTCAGATAGGAGCAGGAAAGACTTGCAGACACAGAAAATGGCACTTGCAAAGTCAGGGAGAGAAGAAACAGTAACTTATATTTAGGCAATAGTTAGGAATTTGGTGTGGTTGGAGAGTAATGTGTATATGGAATGTGCCCCAAAGGACTAAGACCACAAAGATGGGTTGGGGCTCATTTGAGGAGGACTCTGAAAGCCTGCTAAGTTTAGACTTGATCCTTCACTATGTGTTGGTGTTTTAGAAAGATAACTTGAGACGTAGTATTAGAGGATACACAGAAGGAGAGAAGGAAGGAAAAGATACCAAGGGTTAAGTGCCACGCGTATGCCCATCCCTAGGCTAGATCCTCTATGTATTTAAATTAAACTCACTTAATCCTTGCAATACTCCCATTGGGTACATAATATTGTCCTTATTTTCAGAGGGGGAAATTCAGAGGAATTAAGCAATTTCCCCCAGACCACACAGTTAATAAAAAATGGGTCTAGAATTTGAAACCAGAGTTCTAAAAAAAATCTTGTTGGAAAATAAAAATACCACTGAACTCATACCAATTAGTGTTAGGGAAAATATACAGTAGAAGACTGGAGAAAGTGAATATTAAGAAAGACAGACATGCAAGACGCAAGGGAAAAAAAGCATTTCTATACAAAAGGATATTTGCAGTAAGGAGATATAACACAGGAAGTGGAAAGATAATCATAGAAAAAACCACAACCTGTGTTTTTAAAATGCAAAGCCCCTGGGAAGAGAAAGCAAATGACACAATAATGCCATTCACTCTGGTATCCTGTGTATTTGGTTTTGCTCTTTACTTTTTTTTTTTAACTTTAAACAATTTGTTATGAGAGTAACAAAGATACAGCTCATGATCTTGCAACTCTAATGCTCTAAATCAGAAACAGATGGTACCTAGTGTACCCTGTTTCCTAGAAACCAGAATTTTGAAGACAGCACCCTCTCTGCACTGCACTGCTGATTTCAGTTCCTTCACAGATACTAATACACGGCTAAATAATGTGATTGCTGGGTATTATATGGAAACATCTGTTTTCCTTGCTGGGGAATCTTTTTGAAGGTTAAAACTTTTCTCCATTTTTATTCACTTTTTCTGATTCAAAAAGTAATTCCTTTTTATTGTGACAATTTTTTAAAATATGAAACAAAGAAGAAAATAAAAATCCCCATTCCCTTCCCACCCAGCAGTAATGACCACTGTTAACATGTTGACAACATTCTTCTAGTTATTTTTCTGTACACACACACACTTTATAGAAAATTGAATGTATAGAAATTGTTTTCTAATCTGTTTTGTTCATTGAACAATAAATATTTTATATTTTTTCACATCATCAAATGTTTATGATAATTACTAGTATTCCATCATATTCAGGAATTTGATTTATTTAACTTCCTCTTTTTTCATTCAAGAAATTCTTTTTTTTTTTTTTTTTGAGATGGAAATCTCACTCTGTGGCCTAGGCTGGAATGCAATAGCGGTGTGATCTCGGCTCACTGCAACCTCTGTCTCCCAGATTCAAGCGATTCTCCTGCCTCAGCCTCCCAAGTAGCTGGGATTACAGGCATACACCACCATGCCTGGCTAATTTTTGTATTTTTAGTAGAGACAGGGTTTCACCGTGTTGGTCAGGCTGGTCTCAAACTTTTGACCTAGGTGATCCACCCACCTCAGCTGCCCAAAGTGCTGGGATTACAGGCAAGAGCCACCACACCCGGCCTCATTCAACAAATTCTAATTAACACCTACCATGTGTCAGAACTGTGCTTGCCACTGGGTACACAGTGGTGAGTAAAACAGGCAAAGATCTTGTCCTCATGTAGTTTAAAGTTCTACATTGACCTCTAGTTTATTTTTCTTATTTAAAAAAACAGGGGCGGGCGAAGTGGCTCAAGCCTGTAATCCCAGCACTTTGGGAGGCCGAGGTGGGTGGATCACGAGATCAAGAGATCAAGACCAGCCGGGCACCGTGGCTCAAGCCTGTAATCCCAGCACTTTGGGAGGCCGAGGCGGGTGGATCACGAGGTCGAGAGATCAAGACCATCCTGGTCAACATGGTGAAACCCCGTCTCTACTAAAAATACAAAAAATTAGCTGGGCATGGTGGCACGTGCCTGTAATCCCAGCTACTCAGGAGGCTGAGGCAGGAGAATTGCCTGAACCCAGGAGGCGGAGGTTGCGGTGAGCCAAGATGGCGCCATTGCACTCCAGCCTGGGTAACAAGAGCGAAAACTCCGTCTCAAAAAAAAAAAAAAAGAGAGATCAAAACCATCCTGGTCAACATGGTGAAACCCCGTCTCTACTAAAAATACAAAACATTAGCTGGGCATGGTGGTGCGTGCCTGTAATCCCAGCTACTCAGGAGGCTGAGGCAGGAGAATTGCCTGAACCCAGGAGGCGGAGGTTGCGGTGAGCCGAGATCGTGCCATTGCACTCCAACCTGGGTAACAAGAGCGAAACTCCGTCTTAAAAAAAAAAAAAAAAAAAATAGCACAGTGAAATCTGGCAAACACTACCTCAGCTAAGTGACCAAGCTTAACCTAATCAGTGAAAAGTAATATAGACAGTATGTACCCCTGCTGTGACAGGACAAGAACGCATGCCACCTCTGTGGGCTTCCTCTCATAACCCCAATCCAATCATGATTTAAAAAAAAAAAAAATAGACCAAAGACATTCTATAAAATACTTGTTCAGTACTTCTCAAAACTGTCAAGGGGAATTCCAGACTACACTGGACAACATAAAGAGATTCCATCTCTACAAAACATTTAAAAATTAACAGGTCATGGTCGCATGAGCCTGTAGTCCCAGCTACCTGGGAGGCTGAGGTAGGAGGATCACTTGAGCCTGGGAGACTGAGGCTGCAGTGAGCTATAATCATGCAACTGCACTCCAACCTGAGCAACAGAATGAGATCTTGTCTCTTAATTTTTTTTTAAAGAATAAAATAATGAGGCCGGGCGCGGTGGCTCAAGCCTGTAATCCCAGCACTTTGGGAGGCCGAGGCGGGTGGATCACGAGGTCGAGAGATCGAGACCAACCTGGTCAACATGGTGAAACCCCGTCTCTACTAAAAATACAAAAAAGTAGCTGGGCATGGTGGTGCGTGCCTATAATCCCAGCTACTCAGGAGGCTGAGGCAGGAGAATTGCCTGAACCCAGGAGGCGGAGGTTGCGGTGAGCCGAGATCGCGCCATTGCACTCCAGCCTGGGTAACAAGAGCGAAACTCCGTCTCAAAAAAAAAAAAAAAAAAAAAATGGATTTTAGTTAATAATAATGTATCAATATTGTTTCATTAGCCTGGGCACAGTAGCTCATGCCTGTAATCCCAGCACTTTGGGAGGCTGTGGTGGGCAGATCACTTGAGCTCAGGAATTCAAGACAAGCCTGGCCAAAATGGTGAAACCCCATCTCTACCAAAAATACAAAAACTAGGCAGGCATGGTAGCAGGCACTTGTAGTCCCAGCTACTGTGGAGACTGAGGCAGAAGAATTGCTTGAATCCGGAAGGTGAAGGTTGCAGTGAGCCAAAATCCGGCCACTGCAGTCCAACCTGGGTGCAACAGAGTGAGATTCTGTCTCAAAATAAAAAAATAAATGTGTGTGTGTGTGTGTGTGTGTTTATGTATATATATATTGTTTGTGTGTATATGTGTGTGTGTTAGTTGTGACCAATGTTTCATACTGTTACAGGCAATACAGTATGAAACATTGGATCTGGAATTGGATCTGGAAAGGGATCCAATCCAGACCCCAAGAGAGGGTTCTTGGATCTCACACAAGAAATAATTCAGAGCGAATCCACAGTGCAAAGCAAAAGCAAATTTATTAAGAAAGTAAAGTGGGCGGGCGTGGTGGCTTACTCCTGTAATCCCAGCACTTTGGGAGGCTGAGGCGAGTGGATCACTAGGTCAAGAGATCGAGACCATCCTGGTCAACATGGTGAAACCTCATCTCTACTAAAAATACAAAAAAATATATTAGCTGGGCATGGTGGTGCGTGCCTGTAATCCCAGCTACTCAGGAGGCTGAGGCAGGAGAATTGCCTGAACCCAGGAGGCGGAGGTTGCGGTGAGCCGAGATCGCGCCATTGCACTCTAGCCTGGGTAACAAGAGCGAAACTCCTTCTCAAAAAAAAATGTGGTAAAAGGACAGCCACTCCATGGACAGAGTAGGGCATTCCCGAAAGTAAGAGGAGGAACACATCCACCCTAGGTACAAAGTTTATATATATGGGGAGATGTGCTCTGCTACAAGGGTTTGTAATAAGGGATTAATTTTTTAAATTACCGTATTTTGCAAAAATCGATATTATTATCTTTAAAGCAAAATTAGGAATGCCTTTGTTCTCCAGACATTGGGATATCTGGACACTGTTTAGTAAGCATTATTAATTTGCTTCCTTAACCATAAACATCTAGAGGCTAGGAATGCCTAACTCTGCAAATGTAGCTCAGCAAGTCCCGGCCTCATCTTCCTAGCCCTCACTCACAACGAAGTCGCTCTGGTTGAAACGCCTCTGACAATACTAACATAAGCTGTTAACATAGCGGAACTGGCAAGAGAGACTAGGTGGAGTATAAAGGAACTCTCTGTATTATCTTCATATTTCTTTGTAAATCTAAATCTATTCTAAAATTAAACGTTTATTTTGGAAAAAAAAAAAAAGCAAACATCATGACAGTCAAAAAAATCCTCATATTTTCTTTTCTTTTTCTTATTTATTATTTTTTTTTTTTTGAGACAGAGTCTTGCTCTGTAGCCCAGGCTGGAGTGCAGTGGCGCGATCTCAGTTCACTGCAACCTCTGCCTCCCAGGTTCAAGCGATTCTCCTGCCTCAGCCTCCTGAGTAGCTGGGATTACAGGCACATGCCATCACTCCCAGCTAATTTTTTTTTTATTTTTAGTAGAGACAGGGTTTCACCATGGTGGCCAGGCTGATCTCAAACTCCTGACCTCAGGTGATCCGCCCACCTCAGACTCCCAAAGTGCTGAGATTACAGACGAGAGCAACCGTGCCCGGCACATCCTTGTATCTTGAAGCATATCTCTGATTGTTTCCTTAAGATTAGAGACCAACCTGGTCAACATGGTGAAACCCCGTCTCTACTAAAAATACAAAAAATTAGCTGGGCATGGTGGCGCGTGCCTATAATCCCAGCTACTCAAGAGGCTGAGGCAGGAGAATTGCCTGAACCCGGGAGGCGGAGGTTGCGGTGAGCCGAGATCGCGCCATTGCACTCCAGCCTGGGTAACAAGAGCGAAACTCCGTCTCAGAAAAAAAAAAAAAAAAAAAAAAAAAAAAAAAAAAAAATTAAACTCTGAGTGAAATTGCTGAGTTAAACTGTACTGTACACATATTTTTATCTACTAGACATTGTTGTCTTAAAATGTTATAGATGTGGCCGGGCGCGGTGGCTCAAGCCTGTAATCCCAGCACTTTGGGAGGCCGAGGTGGGTGGATCACGAGGTTGAGAGATCGAGACCATCCTGGTCAACATGGTGAAACCCCGTCTCTACTAAAAATACAAAAAACTAGCTGGGCGTGGTGGCGCGTGCCCAGCTACTTAGGAGGCTGAGGCAGGAGAATTGCCTGAGCCCAGGAGGCGGAGGTTGCGGTGAGCCGAGATCGCGCCATTGCACTCCAACCTGGGTAACAAGAGCGAAACTCCGTCTCAAAAAAAAAATGTTATAGATGTGCTGGGCGCAGTGGCTCAAGCCTGTAATCCCAGCACTTTGGGAGGCAGAGGTGGGCAGATCACTTGAGGCCAGGAGTTTGAAACCATCCTAGCCAACACGGTGAAACCTCGTCTCTACTAAAAATACAAGAAATTAGCCAGGCGTGGTGGCATGCACCTGTAGACCCAGCTACTCGGGAGGCTGAGGCAGGAGAATCTGGGAGGCCTAGGTTGCAGTAAGCTGAGATCGTGCCACTGCACTCCAGAGTGAGACTCCGTCTCAAGTAATAGTAATAATAATAATAATAATAATAATAATTGGGCAGGCCAGCAGGCAGGCTTGGCACATCCCTTACATCTGGCCCATGCCAGTGGCAGGGAGGCAGTGCGCAGCCTGCAACAAAAATAATAATAATAATAATAAAATGTTACAGATGTTTTTCTGACTTTTTAAAGATGTTTTTACCTATACCTTTTATCTTAGCAGTTTCCCAGTTGTGAATTGGGAAACCTAAGAGATCATGAAGCCCAGCTGCCTCATTTTACAGATGAGGAAACTGAGGCCCAGAGAAATGAAGTGACTTGCCAAGGCCAAGTGGTTAGTTAACAGTGGGAAGTGGAACCCATATTTCTGTTGACTGCAATGCCTGCTGAACGGTCCATGGATTTGGCCAAATGAAGTAAAATTTTCCTGCTCATGGTAGAATCGGTGACCAACAACCAGACCTGTATCTTTCTGCTTCCTGTAGGTAAATACGAGGGTTTGCTTCCTTTGTTTTGGACATGGTTGCTAGGAGTTAAAAGCATTTAAAAATGTTTAAAGAATGGATTCAGACACAACTAATAAAATTACCCGAGTAAATGCCCAGGCAAATGACTTTTTCTTTTTGAGCTACTGCTTTCTTTTTTTTTTTTTTTTTTTTTTTTTTTTTTTTTTTTTTTTTTTTGAGACGGAGTTTCGCTCTTGTTAACCAGGCTGGAGTGCAATGGCACGATCTTGGCTCACTGCAATCTCTGCCTGCTGGGTTCAAGCAATTCTCCTGCCTCAGCCTCCCGAGTAGCTGGGACTACAGGCGTGTGCCACCATGTCCAGCTAGTTTTTGTATTTTTAGTAGAGATGGGGTTTCACCATGTTGACCAGGATGGTCTCGATCTCTTGACCTCATGATCCACCCATCTCAGCCTCCCAAAGTGCTGGGATTACAGGCGTGAGCCACCGCGCCTGGCTTTTTTTTTTGAGACAGAATCATGCTCTGTCACCCAGCCGGGCGGGGTGGCTCCAGCTTGTAATTCCAGCACTTTGGGAGGCCAAGACGGGTGGATCACGAGGTCAAGAGATCGAGACCATCCTGGTCAACATGGTGAAACCCTGTCTCTACTAAAAATACAAAACATTAGCTGGGCATGGTGGCGCATGCCTGTAATCCCAGCTTCTCAGGAGGCTGAGGCTGGAGAATTGCCTGAACCCAGGAGGCGGAGGTTGCAGTGAGCCGAGATCGCGCCATTGCACTCCAGCCTGGGTAACAAGAGTGAAACTCCGCCTCAAAAAAAAAAAAAAAAAAAAAGAGATCAAGACCATCCTGGTCAACATGGTGAAACCCTGTCTCTACTAAAAATACAAAAAATTAACTGGGCATGGTGGCACATGCCTGTAATCCCAGCTACTCAGGAGACTGAGGCAGGAGAATTGCCTGAATCCAGGAGGCGGAGGTTGCAGTGAGCCGGGATCGCGCCATTGCACTCCAGCCTGGGTAACAAGAGTGAAACTCGGTCTCAAAAAAAAGAAAAGAAAAGAAATCTCATTTAAGAAAAAGGCATTTGAATGAGAACAAAGGGCACATTTTCTGTAGAGCGGTCTGTGGTATCCCAAGAAAGTTCATTTCCTTGCCCCTGCGGTCTTTAGACAAGGAAAATCCCACACTTGGCACTGGTAAGAAAGAAGAGGGCGATGGAAAGGAAGGGAGAGAATTGTTAGACTTCTTGGCTGGAATTCAGAAACAAATAGTTCCTGAGCCTGGCATTGTCGAGACCAGCGTCAGGACCAGCCCAAGGAGCCAGACAAGAAACATTACCGTTACTGACTTGGCTCCACACATCATTACTCAAGAGAAGCTGGTGCGTAAGCAAGATCCTGGAAGATGCGAGAGAAATATAACAATCACTGGGTGTGGACCTGTGGCTGCCTGTAGAGGCTTTGCCAGCCCTGAGTTTGTAGTCATACATTTTGACTAATTAAATTTCCAGAAATTCTTGCAAGATTTGGGCAATGACAAATGCAAGCTAAAAGACGACTAAAGTCTGGGATTTGGAAAATCATTAGCCTCTGACCTCAAACTGGAGCCTCTCATCAAAATTCTAACACCTACTCTGGTCAGTAGGCATCCTTGCTCTGAGATGTGGAAGTGACTTATTTTATTTGCCTAGAAACATCTTTCAGCACCTGCACCAAATTGAAACTTGGCAGGCAAAATGAGGAAGGAGTGATACTTCTAAAAACTCATCCTATTTTTATGGTTTGAAGCTTTTTATTCTTTGCAGGGGTAGCACAGGAGAAGGATATTAAAAAAAAAAAACTCTCAGGAGCAGATGAAAGAGGAATGAAACAGACTGCAAAAATCTCTCAACTGATATTTATTGCCATTATTATTTTGCAGAGAAAGATGTAAAGACATGAGCATGTTGACTGGCACTGCCCATGATCGTGCAGCAACAAAGGAAGTGATAGCCTTGAGGTTTTAGACAGAACCAAATGAGAAGGGAGGGTTTGAAATGGGTGCGATTTCAAGAGGGTCTGGATAGATATAGGTGAGACTCTCTATTCAAATATCTGAATCTCTAGCGTCTTAGTTGTATTGTATGCTGTTACATTAAAAAGCACTTCTGAGGCCAGGCACAATGGCTCACATCTGTAATGCTAGTCCTTTGGGAGGCCAAGGTGGGCCAGTCATTTGAGGTCAGGAGTTCAAGACCAGGCTGGCCAACATAGTGAAACCCTGTATTTACTAAAAATACAAAAAAAAAAAAAAAAAAAAATGAGCCAAGTGTGGTGGTTCATGCCTGTAATCCCAGCTACTTGGGAGGCTAAGGCAGGAGAATTGCTAGAACCCAGGAGGTGGAGGTTGCAGTGAGCCATGACCATGCCACCGCACTCCAGCCTAGAGTGCAGTGTCTCAAATAATAATAATAATAATAAAGCACTTCTGGGCTCTATACATGTAAATAAACCCTTTTTACTGCATCAGCTTTGATCTTGGTTTTTTGTGGGTTTTTTTCAGACAGGATCTCTGTCACTCAGTGGTGTGATCTCAGCTAACTCACTGTAGCCTCAGCCTCCCTAGGCTCAGGTGATCCTCCCTCCCACCTCAGCCTCCAGAGTAGCTGAGACTACAGGCATGCACCACCACACCTGGCTAATGTTTTTACTTTTTGTAGAAATGGGGTTTCTCCATGTTGCCTAGGCTTGTCTCAAACTCCTGGGCTCAAGTGATATGCCCACCTCAGCCTCCCAAAGTGCTAAAAATTAAAGGCATGAGCCACCATGCCTGTCCCATCTTCTTTTTTAAGACTAATACTGGCTGGGTACGGTGGCTCACGCCTGTAATCCCAGCCCTTTAGGAGGCTGAGGTGGGCAAATTACCTGAGGTCAGAACTTCAAGACCAGCCTGGCCAACATGGTGAAACCCATTTGTACTAAAAATGCAAAAATTAGCCGGGCATGGTGGTGGGCGCCTGTAATCCCAGCTACTCAAGAGGCTGAGTCAGGAGAATCACTTGAACTTGGAAGTTGGAGATTGCAGTAAGCTGAGATTACGCCATTGCACTCTAGCCTGGGTGACAGAGCGAGATTCCATCTCAAAAAAAAAAAAAAAAGTAATATTAATCATATTTTACTGGGATGAATTTGACTGCCCCTACTGAGGCTACCTGCACATCTGCTTCTTTGTTGATGCTTCCAATTCCACCACTAGAGTTTAATCCCTTTGAATCAGACGGTAAGTGGAGTATATAGATCACATGCCAATTCCAGTCAGCGGAAAGCTGTCTGAATGAAAATGATATTGATACAATAGAAAAAAACAGAAAAATACAATAAAATAAAAACAACAACAAAAAAGGAAATGATATTGAGACAACAGAAAAGCACTCCCTCAACTGATTAGCAAGAGGGGGAAGAGGGGTGCTGCCCTACCAGTCAAAGTAGTGTATGTTGCCACGCCTTACCTCTGGGAAGGGCAATTTATGAAGCTTTTATAGTCGTTAGCACCTCAGTGTGAATTACTGTAATGTCAACTCATTTCCAGTTATATCAAAGCTAGTTTTGGCAAGTAAAGCATTCATATTTTCAGAAGTAAAACTCAGAATGTATGTTCAAGCAAGGATTGTAGTCCCAGCTACTCAGTAGGCTCAGGCAAGAGAATTGCTTGAACCCAGGAGGCGGAGGTTGCAGTGAGCAGAGATGGTGCCACTGCACTCCAGCCTGGGTGACAGAATGAGACCCTGTCTCAAAAAAGAAAAGTTTTTTAAAGGGAAATTTATAGAAAATATTACCTGAAAGGTGAAAACAATCTAGGGTGTATAGTTCCCAAGGATAAGTCCAAAGCACAAGAAGGTCAAGTCTAGGCAGGAACCCTGGGCTTTCAGGGGCCCTCCAAGGCCCTGGAGTCTAAAGTCATGCTGGTTTTCTAAGTGGGTGGAAAGAACACTGAAAACGGAATTGAGAAGTCACGACATACTTCATTTATTTCACAATTCTGCTTTTTTTTCCTTTTTTTTTTTTTTTTTTGAGACAGAATCTCACTCTGTTGCCAGCCTGGAGTGTAGTGGCACTATCTCAGCTCACTGCAACCTCCACCTCCTGGGTTTAAGTGATTCTCCTTCCTCAGCCTCCCAAGTAGCTGGGTTTACAGGTGTGCGCCACCATGCCCAGCTAATTTTTGTGTTTTTAGTAGAGACGGGGTTTCACCGTGCTCGCCAGGATGGTCTCAATCTCTTGACTTTATAGTCCTCCAGCCTCAGCCTCCCAAAGTGCTGAGACTACAAGCCTGAGCCACTGTGCCTGAACTGTTTTTTGTTTGTTTGTTTGTTCGTTTGTTTGTTTGAGACAGAGTTTTGCTCTGTTGCCCAGGCTGGAGTGCAGTGGCATGACCTCGGCTCACTGCAAGCTCCACTTCCCGGGTCCAAGTACTTCTCCTGCCTCAACCTCCCGAGTAACTGGGACTACAGGTGCATGCCTCCACACCTGGCTAATTTTTGTATTTTTAGTAGAGATGGGGTTTCGCCATGTTAGCCAGGATGGTCTCGACTTCCTGACTTCGTGATCCACCCACCTCAGCCTTCCAAAGCTCTGGGATTACAGGTGTGAGCCACCGCGTCCGGCCCTATTTATTTATTTATTTGACACAAAGTTTCACTCTTTTTGCCCAAGCTGGAGTGCAATGGTGTGATCTCAGCTCAGTGCAACCTTCGCCTCCCAGGTTCAAGCTATTCTTCTGCCTCAGCCTCCCCAGTAGCTGAGATTACATGCATGCGCCACCGTGCTCAGCTAATTTTTTGTATTTTTAGTAGAAATGGGGTTTCACCATGTTAACAAGGCTGGTCTCGAACTCCTGACCTCAGGTGATCCAACCGCCTTGGCCTCCCAAAGTGCTGGAATTATAGGAGCTACCACACCTGGCATATTCACTTATTCTTACCCATTCATTAGTTATTATACTAATAACTATAGTTAATTAGTATAACTATTAAAGTATTAATTAGTATAACTATTAAAGTATTAGTTCACTTATACTTACCCATTCATTAGTGGTGATCTGCCAAACCAAGACATTCTCAGAGTATAGTTTTCAATTACACACATATTTTTCTTATGAAAGTATCTGTAGGCCAGGTGCATTGGCTCATGCCTGTAATCCCAGCACTTTGGGAAGCCAAGGCAGGTGGGTCACTTGAGGCCAGGAGTTTGAGACCAACCTGGCCAACCCAGTAAAACCCTGTCTCTATTTTTTTTTTTTTTTTTTTTTTGAGACGGAGTTTCGCTCTTGTTACCCAGGCTGGAGTGCAATGGCGCGATCTCAGCTCACTGCAACCTCCGCCTCCTGGGTTCAGGCAATTCTCCTGCCTCAGCCTCCTGAGTAGCTGGGATTACAGGCACGTGCCACCATGCTCAGTTAATTTTTTGTATTTTTAGTAGAGACGGGATTTCACCATGTTGACCAGGATGGTCTCGATCTCTTGACCTCTTGATCCACCCACCTCAGCCTCCCAAAGTGCTGGGATTACGGGCTTGAGCCACTGTGCCTGGCTCCTGTCTCTATTAAAAATAAAAAAAATTAGCTGGGTGTTGTGGCAGGCACCTGCAATCCCAGCTACTCAGGAGGCTAAGACAGGAGAATTGCTTGAACCCAGGATCGCACCACTAGACTCCAGCCTGAGCAATTCCATCTAAAAAATAAAACAAAACAAAGTATTTAAATAAAACTTGCTGCACAATATTGGTAACATTCGGCATTTTGGTTTTTTGTTTTTTAAGACGGAGTTTCACCATGTTGGTCAGGCTGGTCGTGAACTCCCAACCTCAGGTGATCTGCCCGCCTTGGCCTCCAAAGTGCTTGGATTACAGGTGTGAGCCACCATGCCCAGCCTGCATTTTGTTTCTAAGTGAAGTCACTACCTAACCACTAGATGGCAATATGATTCAATTTATATTACAACCATCCCCCCCCAGAACATTAATACTTCAAAGGGTATTTGAGTTATATGCATTTATATCTATACGCATATATGCATTTATTCATTCATATAATTATTCTTCAAACATTTATTAGGTAACAAAGTTTCCAGAATTCTGATGGATGTTGGAGATAAGACAGTGATCTAAACTAAAAAGTGTTCACTGTCAAAAAACGTAATTCCTAGATTCCTATTAAACTGAAAGATGCCTCATTAACACTTTTTAAAAATCAAAAAACATTACTACATTAAATATGCACATTGAGGCCAAGTACGGTGACTCATCCCTGTAATCCCAGCACTTTGGGAGGCCAAGGCGGGTGGATCACTTGAGGTCAGGACCAGTCTGGCCAAAATAGTAAAATCTCTTCTCTACTTGAACCCGGGAGGTGGACATTGCAAAATAAATAAATAAACAAAATTAAAGTAGCAATCATGTATTTAACTCATTAACATGCAATTTGAACAGGGCTCAGTGGTAAAGACTCATCTCTGTTCTACAAAATATCTGAGACCTGGGACTTACCAGGTATCTCTCACTTCAAGTAGCCTTGAAGTCTCTGTGTGTGGTCTCTCCCTGTAGTCTCTCCAGGATGGCCCCAGGAGTAGCCAAATTTCTTACATGGCAGCTTGCTTCCCCTATAGCCAGCCTTCCAATAAAGATGTAGACTTTTATTTATTTATTTATTTTTGAGACTGAGTTACTCTGTCGCCCAGGCTGGAGTGCTTTGGCGAGACCTTGGCTCACTGCAACCTCTGCCTCCCAGGTTCAAGTGATTCTCCTGCCTTAGCCTCCCGAGTAGCTGGGACCACAGGCGCCCACCACCATGCCTGGCTAATTTTTTTTGTATTTTTAGTAGAGACGGGGTTTCACTGTGTTAGCCAAGTTGGTCTTGATCTCCTGACCTTGTGATCCGCCCGCCTTGGCCTCCCAAAGTGCTGGGATTACAGGTGTGAGCTACTGTGCCGGGCCGGAGATATAGACTCTCTTAAGCTAGGCTGGCAGTTTTACTGTATTCTATTGCTTATAGCAGTTAAAGAACCCTCCAGATTAAATGGGAGGGGACAAAGAACTCTACACTTCTGGATGGAAACAATGTCAAAGAATTTGTGGCCATCTTTCTTTTGCCATATGGATAGATGAGATTTGGTGCTGGCATTAAAAGAGAAAAGTCCGCCCAGGCGCTGTGGCTCACGCCTGTAATTCTAGCACTTTGAAGGCCGAGATGGCTGGATCACCTGAGGTCAGGAGTTCAAGACCAGCCTGGCCATCATGGTGAAACCCCACCTTTATAAAAAAAATAAAAATAAAAATAAAAAATAAAAAGAGAAAAGTCCAGGGTAATTACTAGATTTCTAGACTGGGTCACGGTGATGATGGCCACGCAGATACAGACTACATGTGAGAGTATTTCGAGTGGGGCAACATGAGCTCCATTTTCGATATGTTGAGTTTGAGATGCCATGGGAAATCCAAGTGGCATCAAGGAGACAGCTAAATATAAAGGCTGAGAGCTCAGCAAAAGAGGTCTGACCTCTAGAAATCAATGTGGAAATAAGGAGTCTTCAGAATAGTTCTCTCACCTGCGGAGCATCAGTGTCATGAGCAGTTATAATTTAGATAGCCAGGAATTAGTAAATAATAGTTAAAGTGTTGCCATCTGCCGGGCGCAGTGGCTCAAGCCTGTAATCCCAGCACTTTGGGAGGCCGAGGCGGGTGGATCACGAGGTCGATAGATCGAGACCATCCTGGTCAACATGGTGAAACCCCGTCTCTACTAAAAATACATAAAAAAATAGCTGGGTATGGTGGCACGTTCCTGTAATCCCAGCTACTCAGGATGCTGGGGCAGGAGAATAGCCTGAACCCAGGCGGAGGTTGCGGTGAGCCGAGATCACGCCATTGCACTCCAACCTGGGTAACAAGAGCGAAACTCCGTCTCAAAAAAAAAAAAAAAAAAAAGTGTTGCCATCTGGTTTTTTGTTTTTGTTTTTGTCTTTTGAGATGGATGGAGACTTGCTCTGTCACCCAGGGTGAGTGCAATGGCAAAATCTCAGCTCACTGCAACCTCCGCCTCCCGGATTCAAGCAATTCTTCATGAATTGCTACTCAGCCTCCTGAGTAGCTGGAATTATAGGCACCCACCACCATGCCAGGCTAATTTTTTTTTTTTTTAATTTTTAGTAGAGACAGAGTTTCATCATGTTGGCCAGGCTGGTTTCAAACTCCTGATCTCAGGTGATCTGCCGGCCTCAGCCTCCCAAAGTGCTGGGATTACAGCTTTGAGCCACCTTGCCTGGCCGACATCTGTTTAATAATCTCACCCTCACCAGACGTGGTGGCTCACGCCTGTAATCCCAGCACTTTGGGAGGCTGAGGCAGGTGGATCAGGAGATCAGGAGTTCAAGAGTAGCCTGGCCAACATGGTGAAACCCCATCTCTACTAAAAATAGCAATAAATTAGCTGGACATGGTGTCAGGGGCCTGTAATCCCAACTACTCAGGAGCCTGAGGCAGAGAATTGCTTGAACCCAGGAGGTGGAGGTTGCATTGAGCCGAGATCACGCCACTGCACTCCAGTCTGGGCAACAGAGCAAGACTCCGTCTCAAAAAAAAAAAAAAAAAAAAAAAAATGCCACTCTCACATTCAGTGTATAGTCTTAGTATAGCACTTTATTCAGGGAGAAATAATGGAATCTCAGGAGTTGAAAATTTTGATTCAGAAAAAAATGTTTAAATGGTAGTTCTGTTCAATGATGCAGCATTTTCGTTCAGCAACATTAGAACCTTTAACACCAATACCGACTGTTCCTACAAGGAAATACAACTCAGCTTTCTTCTCTGTTCCCCAGACTCGCTCCTCTTCTCCTGTTCCCACCCAGTCTATAGCACCAGTTGTCCAAAGACAGCAGTTATACTAAACTTGGCCCTCCGTCACACTCACCAGGCCAGATCCCATTGATTTTACCTCCTAAACATTCCTACACATCTACTCCCTTCTTCTTCATGCCACTCATAGCTTCATCAACTCTTGCCTGCACTACTCATGCATTCATTCATTCACTCATTTATTCACCACGTACCAAATGCCTCTAAGTGTCAGGCATGCTACTTGGAATGTGGAGTCTAATAGGAGGATAGGGGATAAGTATAGGAAGCAGGGCGGCAATTTAGGAGGGTTTTAGAATAATCCAGGCGAGATATTGGTGGTTTGGACCCGGGTGAAGGCAGTTGAGGTGAGAAATGCTTGGACTGTAGATGCTTTAATATTTTGAAGGTAGTAGGCTGGGTGTGGTGGCTCATGCCTGTAATCCCAGCACTTTGGGAGGCCGAGGCAGGCAGATCACTTGAGGCCAGGAGTTCGAGACGAGCCTGACCATCTTGGTGAAACCCTTGTCTCTACTGAAAATACAAAAATTAGCTGGGTGTGGTGGCGCATACCTGTGGTCCCAGCTACTGCGGAGGCTGAGGCACAAGAATCGCTTGAACCCAGAGGCAGAGGTTGCAGTGAGCCAGGAACACATCACTGCACTCCAGCCTGGGTGAGAGAGCAAGACTCCATCTCAAAATATTTTCATACATACATATGTATGCATGCATATACATATATATGTGAAAAAAAAAAAGAGGACTCAGGATTTTGTCTTGAGCAACTAGAAAAGTGCTGGTAACTGAGATGGGGAAGTAAGTGTGGGGAGAGAGGTCAGTATTTCAGTTTCAGACATGTCAAATCTAAGATGCAGAACAGGCAGTTGAATATATAAACCTGGACTTCGGGGGAGAAGCTCAGACTGGAGGTACACATTTGGGGATGATTGGCATGTAGTAATCTGATATTTAAAGCCAGAAAGCTGGGTGAGTTTCTCAGGGGAGTGTTTGTAGACAGAAAAGAAGACCAAGAACTGAACTCTGGACATTCCAACATCAAGAGGTTGGGGAAAACAGGAGTATCTAGGAAGGAGTCTGAAAAGGAACAGTTAGTGAAATAGGTAGAAATCAAGAGAGTGGTGTCCCTGACGCCACATGAAGTATGTGTTTCCTCAAGGAAGGAGCAAGCAATTGGTCAAATTCTACAAGTAATCAACTAAGCTTAGAAATAACAGTTCAGGCCAGATGCTGTGACTCATGCCTGTAATTCCAGCACTTTGTGAGGTGGAGGCAGGAGGATCGCTTGAGACCTGGAGTTTGAGACCACCCTGGGCAACATAGAAAGACCCTGTCTAAACAAAAAATTTAAAAATTAGCAGGGCATGGTGGCACGAGCCTGTGGCCCCAGCTAATTGGGAGTCTGAGGCAGGAGGATCTCCTGAGCCCAGGAGTTTGAGGCTGCAGTGAACTGGGATCCCATCACTGCACCCCAGCCTGGATAACAGAGCAAGATTCTGGGCCAAAAAAGAGAAAAGAAATAGCAGTTTAGTATTAGATAGGGTGGGTAATGTGGATGTCATTGATAATCTGGAAAAAAAGCACTTTCAGCAAGGCAGTAAGAGCAAAAACCTGATAAACATGGATTTAAGAGAGAATGAGGCCAGATGCAGTGGCTCATGGCTGTAATCTCAGCCCTTTGGGAGGCCGAGGTGGGTGGATCACTTGAAGTAAGGAGTTTGAGACCAGCCTGTCCAACATGGTGAAACCGTCTCTACTAAAAGTACAAAAAAGGCCGGGTGCAGTGGCTCAAGCCTGTAATCCCAGCACTTTGGGAGGCCGAGGCGGGTGGATCACAAGGTCAAGAGATCGAGACCATCCTGGCCAACATGGTGAAATCCCGTCTCTACTAAAAATACAAAAAATTAGCTGGGCATGGTGGCACGTGCCTGTAATCCCAGCTACTCAGGAGGCTGAGGCAGGAGAATTGCCTGAACCCAGGAGGCGGAGGTTGCAGTGAGCCGAGATCGCGCCATTGCACTCCAGCCTGAGTAACAAGAGCGAAACTCTGTCTCAAAAAAAAAAAAAAAAAAAAAAAAAAAAAAAAAAAAATTAGCCAGGCAAGATAGGGCATGCCTATGATCCCAGCTATTTGGGAGGCTGAGGCAGGAGAATCGCTTGAACCAGGGAGGCAGAGGTTGCAGTAAGCCAAGATCCTGCCACTGTACTCCAGCCTAGGCAACAAGAGCAAAACTTCATCTCCAAAAATAAATGAATAAAAATAAGAAAATGAGAGAAAAGGGGAGTTGGAAGAAGGCCCTTTCAGCATGGCCGCCGGCACTGCAGCTGCCTTAGCGTTTTTCAGTCAGGAGAGCCGAACGCGGGCCGGGGGTGTCGGGGGCACGCGAGTCCCGGCCCCAGTCACTATGGACAGTTTTTTCTTCGGCTGTGAGCTCTCCGGCCACAACCGCTCCTTCACCTTTAAGGTAGAGGAAGAGGATGATGCAGAGCACGTGCTGGCACTGACCATGCTCTGCCTGACCGAGGGAGCCAAAGACGAGTGTAATGTGGTAGAAGTTGTGGCCCGGAACCATGATTATCAGGAGATCGCTGTCCCTGTGGCCAACCTCAAGCTGTCCTGCCAACCCATGCTCAGCCTGGATGATTTCCAGCTCCAACCACCTGTAACTTTCCGCCTGAAGTCGGGTTCTGGCCCTGTGCGGATCACTGGGCGGCACCAGATTGTGACGATGAGCAATGATGTTTCTGAGGAGGAGATCGAGGAAGAGGAAGAGGACAGTGAGGAGGAGGAAGCTGAGCTGTGCCCCATCCTTCCTGCCAAAAAGCAGAGGGGCAAGCCCTAGCCCTCCTCGGTCACTTCCATGCGCCAGGCACGGCCATGCACCCTGTTCCCCAACGAGTTTCAAGAATTGTAAATGTTTCTTCCTTAAAGAGAGCTTGGGTGGGGTTTGGGTGGGAGGGACTTGGGCATTGGTGCTAAGAGAGGGCTGGGGCTCCACAGGACCTTGGTTTTCTGGTCTGACGCCATGCCTGGGGCCTCTCTTCCCACCTGCCTGTGAGGATTGGAGGTTGGTGCCTGAAGCTCAGAACTACACATTTTTAACACTTTTTACATTTTTGGATAAAGGTTGAAATAAAGTGGTGTGGGATTTTTGCAAAAAAAAAAGAAAATGAGAGAAAAGAATTAGAACACTTTTGAGTTTTGCTCTGGGGTGAGAAGAGAAGAGATATGGAATAATAGCTGCAGGAAGTAGAAGTTGAGGGAGTGTTTGTATGCTTAGGACATAGAGTACTAAGTAAAAAGCAAAAAAAAAAAAAAAAAAACCCTGAAAATGGAAATAATTGAATTGCTGGAATGATGACCTTGAGCAGGTGTTTTTAAGGAAGTAGAAAGTTTGTCTCTGCATGAGCTCAAAGACAGTTTATAGTAACAGGAAGGGAAGGCAAAATATGTGGCTACAGATGCTGGTAGGTGGGCAGATATCATTGTAGAAGTCCTCCCGTCCTTCTTCCTTCTTTCCCGATGAGTCTCTTTCTAGCCATGCTGGAATGCAGTGGCAAGATTGCAGCTCACTGTAACCTCCAACTCTTGGGCTCAAGCAATCTTCCTTTTTTTTTTTTTTTTTTTTTTTTAAGACGAGGTTTCACCATGTTTGTTAGGCTGGTCTTGAACTCCTGACCTCAGGTGATCTGCCTGCCTTGGCCTCCAAAGTGCTTGGATTACAGGCGCAAGCCACCACGCCCAGCCGAAGCAAGCCTCCTATAGCTGAGACTAGAGGCACACCACTACACCTCGATAATTTTTTTTTTTTTTAAAGATGGGATTTCACCATATTGGTCAGGCTGGTCTCAAACTCCTGACCTCAGGTGATCCGCCCACCTCAGCCTCCGAAAGTGCTGGGATTACAGGCATGAGCCACAGCACCCGGCGCCTCACTAATTTTTTGAAAATTTTATTAGAGATGGGGGTAGGTTGCCCAGGCTGGTCTTGAACTGCTGGCCTCAAGCCATCCTTCCATCTCGGCCTCTGATTGCTTTTTCTAAATGAAGCAGCAAGCTGAGAGTGATGATGAGGGAGGAGGCAATGAAGGTTACAGGAGTTATGAAATAAATACTCATTCAGAACAGTTTAAGTGGAGAAAGCAAATACAATGTGTTTGCTGGGCAGCATTATGGGCCCACTCAAGGTTCGGTCTTGATGGAGTTACAGGGAGGCATGTCAGTATGGGTGTATAGTTTTCTTTTTTTTTCTTTTTTTTTTTTTTTTTTGAGACGGAGTTTCGCTCTTGTTACCCAGGCTGGAGTGCAATGGCGCGATCTCGGCTCACCGCAACCTCAGCCTCCTGGGTTCAGGCAATTCTCCTGCCTCAGCCTCCTAAGTAGCTGGGATTACAGGCACACGCCACCATGCCCAGCTAATTTTTTGTATTTTTAGTAGAGACGGGGTTTCACCATGTTGACCAGGATGGTCTCGATCTCTTGACCTCGTGATCCACCCGCCTCAGCCTCCCAAAGTGCTGGGATTACAAGCTTGAGCCACCGCGCCCGGCCTCTTTTTTTCTTTTTTATTTTTTTGAGACGGAGTTTCGCTCCTTGCCCAGGCTGAAGTGCAACAGCACTACATCCGCTCACTGCAACCTCTGCCTCCCAAGTTCAAGCGATTCTCCTGCCTCAGCCTCCAGACTTAGCTGGGATTACAGGCGCACGGAATCACGCCCAGCTAATTTTTCTATTTTTAGTAGAGACAGGGTTTCACCATGTTGGCCAGGCTGGTCTCGAACTCCGGACCTCAAGTGATCCGCCCATCTCACCCTCTCCAAAGGTTGGGATTACAGGCGTGAGCCACCACGCCCGGCCCGCGTGTTTAGTTTTCTCCAGTCATGTTCAGCTACAGATCTGAATGTATTCGAAGTTGTAGTTTTTACTAAGGTATGAAGAGTTAGGCAATGAAGTAATTTAATGGTATTCAGGACAAGAAGGAAACACCTAAGTGAGGGACAGTGAAGAGCCTGTAGAACAATGGATACCAGGTAGAATGAGGGGACTGCACTGCCAAAATTGGTGTCCCAGAGGGAGTGAAGTGGATAAAGAATGATGGTCCGAACCAGATAAATGAAACGGAGAATGACAGACAGGAAATGGTTGTGGTCACTGGTAATAACAAGGTAATAGAAGTGCTTAACAAGCGTTGGCTCTCATTAAGGAACAAAACCTTTCCCCCTGGAAATCAGCATTTTCCTCGATATTGAGCATCTACTCCCACAACATCTTCTAAAGAGCGAGGACTATGGGCCCTTACTGTTTTGACAGCCAAGTGCGAGATCGCGGGTTGAATGAACGACAAATGCCTTTCACGTACCCAAGTGAGTAGCACTCGGGAAACCTCAGCAGGTGGCAGCATCACGGTTTAACGAACACATTACGTTTCATTATACAGGAATATACGAATATAGTCTCTTGGTGGGGGAAAAAGGCCAAAACCAAAGGCCTTTCCCTCACTACCCTTTCCTCACTCCGCTATCCCAAGTGTCGCCGCTGAAGAGTGAAGGGAGGATCCGGCAGAGATTTACTGACGGACATCCTGACCAAGGGAGAGGTGACCACGAACGCGGGATCCGGCCGTGCCACTTCGGATCTCGTCCCTCCCGGGAGACTCGACCCGCGTTTTTGAAACCGAAACAAACCCGGCCCCGCCTCCTGCCCTGCGGCCGCCGAGAAAACAGCACCGCCCTCTGGAGGCGTCCTAGCCGGCCGCTCGAAGGTTCCCACAGATAGAGTCAGCCTCCCCGGCCCCCTTCTCTTCTGCCTTCCTCGCTGCCCACCCTCATTCTCCGGGTGGAAGCCCCGCAATGAAGGACCGGAGCCGCCTTTCTGCTCTCAAGTCGCTTCACCTGTCCGCAGCTCCGCCCGCCCCGCCCCCGGAAGTGACGACGGCCGCGCGGACCTCCCTTTGTCCCGTCGGGCATCGCGGCGACGGCGGGAAGATGGCGGCGGCGGGTTCCCTGGATCGGAGCTTCGTGGAGCTAAGCGGAGCAGAGCGCGAAAGGCCGAGGCACTTTCGGGAATTCACAGTCTGCAGCATTGGTACGGAAGTGGCCAGGAAGGCCGCGATCCGATCTGTCCCCTCGGGCTCGTCTCATGGGTCCCAGGATCTCTGACTCCCTGGTTCATCCTCCTGAGTCCACATGCCTCTAGCCCCGGGATCAGAGATTCCTTGGCCTCTGATGTTTTCCTTTTCTTCGTATGGGTTGTCAGTGTGTCACCCTGTGCTTTGTCAGCTCCCTTAGTCCCTGTCATTTCTCGGAGGACGCGTGTGCAGTCTGACCACGTTCATTTTGCAGGGACTGCAAATGCCGTGACTGGCGCCGCAAAATACAGTGAGAGCGCGGGAGGCTTTTACTATGGGGAGAGTGGCAAGTTGTTCTCCGTCACCAGAAACAGGTTCATTCATTGGTAAGTACTGTGGTTCGCCAGACTCCCCTGGAAAGGTAGGGTTTGGTGTATAAATTTTCGTCGCTGTTCCCAAAGTGTCATTCTAGAAGCGGTCATTGACATTTAGGGAAAGAGAAAGGTGGTTTTTTCAGTTCATATGAGAATCAGGGGACAACTGAGACAGAGTTCTAGAAGAGGTAACACCCACCCCCACACACACACACACACACATATCAAAGATCAAACAACACTAAAAGCAGAGGAAATGTAGCTTAGGAGATAAAGCCCATAAGACCGGTTTTAAACATGAACCCATTATGTTTTTATAGTGATTTACAGCTTTCTTCATTGTACATATATGTTTGAGCTTCAATATGTCAGGCATTGTGCTAGGTACCAGGATGAAATTAACAAAAACAACCACCATTTTCATCCTGCAAGAAGTTGTAGCAATGTCAGAATAGATGTGGATCCACTTTTCATGGAAGTTTTGTGGAGGAAAAATACGTTAAAACTAATGACCACACGGCCGGGCACGGTGGCTCAAGCCTGTAATCCCAGCACTTTGGGAGGCCGAGGCGGGTGGATCACGAGGTCAAGAGATCGAGACCATCCTGGTCAACATGGTGAAACCCCGTCTCTACTAAAAATACAAAAAAATTAGCTGGGCATGGTGGCGCGTGCCTGTAATCCCAGCTACTCAGGAGGCTGGGGCAGGAGAATCGCCTGAACCCAGGAGGCGGAGGTTGCCGCGAGATCGTGCCATTGCACTCCAGCCTGGGTAACAAGAGTGAAACTCCGTCTCAAAAAAAAAAAACAAAAAAAACAAAACCTAATGACCACAACACAGTTATATAAACACAAGTTTTCATACTTGCCCTAGAGGAAAAATATCGGGGTATGAGAGGCTGAGAGGACCAAATGCAATTAGTGGGGCAGGGAAAGGCTTTAAGGAATTCACAGTTACCCTGAGATCTGAAGGACAAGAGGTTAGCCAGGCAAAGGGAGTGGATAGAGAGCAGTCCAGCAAGTAGGATCACCATATGCAAAGGTCGTAAGTGGCGAGAATTTGGCAGATTTGGAACTGACCAATGATCTGTGTGGCTTAAGTGCAGTGGATAAAACAGAAAGTGATGTGAGATACTGAGGTTGGAGAGAGAGGCAGGACTCTGATTATGAGGAACCCTTTTTTTTTTTTTTTTTTTTTTTTTTTTGAGACAGAGTTTCGCTCTTGTTACCCAGGCTGGAGTGCAATGGCGCGATCTCGGCTCACCGCAACCTCTGCCTCCTGGGTTCAGGCAATTCTCCCGCCTCAGCCTCCTGAGTAGTTGGGATTACAGGCACCCGCCACCATGCCCAGCTAATTTTTTGTATTTTTAGTAGAGACGGGGTTTCATCATGTTGACCAGGATGGTCTCGATCTCTTGACCTCGTGATCCACCCACCTCAGCCTCCCAAAGTGCTGGGATTACAGGCTTGAGCCACCGCGCCCGGCAAGGGACCCTTTTTAAGGCCGTTTTTGAGCTTCAATATGTCAGGCATTGTGCTGGGTACCGGGGTGAAATTAACAAAAACAACCACCATTTTCATCCTGCAAGAAGTTGTAGCAATGTCAGAATAGATGTGGATCTACTTTTCATGGAAGTTTTGTGGAGAAAAAAGACATTATGAGGCCATTTTTAAGGATTTTTGGATTTTTATCCTAAGTACATTGAGTTATCATTGAAAGGTTTTTGAAGAGTAAAATCAAAATTGCATTTTTGGATTGGAAGAGTTAACACTGGGGATTCCAAAAGGAGAGAGGGAGGGAAGCAAGGGTTGGAAAACCTATTGGGTACTGTGTTCAAAGCTTGGGCAGCGAGATAATTAGAAGCCCAAACCTCATGTATATAGGGATATACACACACTATACTCATGTAACAAACCTGCACATGTATCCCTGAATCTAAATTTTTTCAAATGTATTTTTAGATCTCAGTCTGCTTATGTGGAAAGTGGATTTGGATGAGATAGGTGTAATAAGTATAATACAAAGAAAATTTTGCTCTTATGATGGCCTAAGTAAGAGTTGCTGGTGGCTCACTTGTGGAAATGACTAGAAACAGAAAAGTAGATGGACTCAAGATGCCTTTGGAAGATAGATTCACTAGGACTTGGTGGTGGATTGAATATGGGGTCAGGGATGGTAAAGGAAAAGGAGAGAGCAAGGACAGCTCCCTGGTGTCTGATGTGACTAACCAGCTATGAGTGGGGAGGGGTTGCCATTTACAGAGATAACATAGAAGATGGATTTTGGAAAGATAAGAATAATTGTTTCAGAAATAGTAAATCTGAATTACCTGGACAGCAGCCCTTTGAAAATGTCAAGTAGGCCTTGAAATTTATAGGTCTAAGGCTCAAAAGAGAGGCTTATGTTAGAGATACAAATTTCGTTTACTTAAGAACTATTTTGGCTGGGCACAGTGACTCACACCTGTAATCCCAGCACTTTGGGGGACTGAGGTGGTAGGATCTCTCGAGGCCAGGAGTTCAAGACCCCATTTCTACAAAAATGTTTTGGTGTTTTTTTGTTTTTTTGTTTGTTTGTTTGTTTGTTTTGAGACAGTCTGGTTCCATTGCCCAGACTGGAGTACAGTGGTGCAATCACAGCTCACTGCAACCTTTGCCTCTTGGGTTCAAGTGATCCACCTCAGCCTCTCAAGTAGCTGGAATTACAGGTCTGCACCACCACGCCCAGCTAATTTTTGTATTTGTTTTTGTAGAGATGGGGTTTTGCCTTGTTGCTTGGGCTGATCTCAAACCATGGACCCCTTCTTGGTCTCCCAGCTTGCTGGGATTACAGGAATGAGCCACGATGTCCAGCTTGATTTTTTAAAAATAAGCCAGGCAGCATGGCATGTGCCTTTCATCTTAACTACTCAGGAGGCTGAGGTGGGAGGATCTGATCATGCCACTACACTGCAGCTTGAACAGCAGGGTGAGACCCCATCTCTTTAAAAAAAAAAAGAAAGAAAGAAAGAAAATTTGCTTGCCTATTATGTTTCAGTCAATTTTTAGGGAATAGGGATAAAGCAGGGACCAAAACAAAGTCCCTGCTTTCATGGAGGAAGATAGGCAACAACAATAATAACCAAAAAAACCTAAGTACATGTAGTTTTGTTACAGGAAAAGGGTCCTGATCCAGACCCCAAGGGAGGGTTCTTGGATCTCGAACAAGAAAGAATTCAGGGTGAGTCTGCAGTGCAAACTGAAAGCAAATGTATTAAGAAAGTAAAGGAGGTGGAGCATGGTCGCTCATGCCTGTAATCCTAGCACTTTAGGAGGCCCAGGCGGGTGGATCACCTGAGGTCAAGAGTTTGAGACCAGCCTGACCAGCATGGGGAAACCCTGTCTCTATTAAAAATACAAAATTACCTGGGCATGGTGGCACATGCCTGTAATCCCAGCTCCTTGGGAGGCTGTGAGGCAAGAGAATAGCTTGAACCCAGGAGGTGGAGGTTGCAGTGAGATGAGATTGCGTCATTGCACCCCAGCCTGGGCAAACAAGAGTGAAACTCCATCTCAAAAAAAAAAAAGGAAAGGAATAAACTACTCCCTTACAGAGCAACCCTAGAGGGCTTCTGGTTGCCCATTTTTATGGTTATTTCTTGATGGTATACTAAACAGGGGTGGATTATTTATCCCTCATTTGTAAACTGTCATGGCATTGGTGGGAGACAACAGGCGGTGACTCTTGTCACAGTTTTGGTTTTGGCTGGCTCTTTTACTGCAAGCTGTTTTTATCAGCAAGGTCTTTATGACCTGTATTTTGTGCTGACCTCCTGTTGCATCCTGTGGCTTGGAATGCCTTACCTGTCTAGGAATGCAGCCCAGTGGGTTTCAGTCTCATTTTACCCAGCTCCTATTCAAGATGGAGTTGTTCTGGTTCACACACCTCTGAGAGTTTGTCAGTTGATAAATGGAATAGAGAAAAGGGGACAGTGTAAGGGGGAAGAGGAATACCTGTGGGAGTTATGTTTTATGTAGGGTGGTTGGGAAAGAGCCAGGGGTAAGTTGACATTTGAGCAGAAGAAAGGATATCTGGGGAATGAGTATTTCAGGTAGAGCCTTTCAAGAAAAAGGAATAAAGAGCGCAAAGAACCCTGAGACAGGAACTTGTTGTGTTCAAAGAGTGGAAAGGAGCCAGGAGTCTGCAGCTGAGTGAACAAAGCATAGAATAATAAGAAAGAGGTATCAGAGGGCCAGATCAGGGCTTTATTGGTTATTTTAAGCTTTAGCTTTTACTCTGAGTAAGATGGAAACAAGCTGTGGAAGGTTCAAGTGGAGGAACGACATGTTCTTTTTTTTTTTTTTTGACACGGAGTTTCATGTTGCCCAGGCTGGAGTGCAGTAGCACGATCTCGGTCACCACAACCTCTCTGCCTTCCAGGTTCAAGTAGTTCTGCCTCAGCCTCCCAAGTAGCTGGGATACAGGCATGCACCACCACGACCGGCTAATTTTGTATTTTTAGTAGAGATGAGGTTTCTCCATGTTGGTCAGGCTGGTCTCCAACTCCTGACCTCAGGTGATCCACCCACCTCAGCCTCCCAAAATGCTGGGATTACAGGCGTGCACCACCGCACCTGACCTAAGATCTGGGTTTCTAAAGGATTGCTGTGACTGCTATGTTGAGAATAGAGTGTGGTTGGGGAAAGGATGGATGCAGGAGACCAATTAGGAGGCTGGTGTTGCAATCCAGACAAGAGATAATGGTGGTTTAGATCAGGGTGGTAGTGACAGAGGCAGTGAGAAATGTTCTGATTGCAGATGTGTTTTCAAGATGAATTTGTTAGAATTACTATTGCATTGGATGGAGAGTATACAGAAAGAAAAGAATTAGGTAAGCCCCAGATTTTTGGCTTGAGCAGTTGAAAGTTATGGAGATGTCATTAATTGAAATGGAAAAAAAGTGTAAGTGAAGCCGGTATTTTTGTTTGTTTTCTTCAGGTTCAGTGGGTCCAGGAGTTCTGTTTTGGACAGGTGTAATCTGAGATGCCTGTTAGATATCCAAGTGAGTGTTGAAGCAGCAGTCAGGAGTTGAGTGGAGAAGTTGGGCTAAAGATAAAGATTGCAAACTTGTTGGCATTAGATGGTGCTTAAAGCTGCTCTAC
Source organism: Saimiri boliviensis (assembly GCF_048565385.1). Taxonomy (NCBI): domain Eukaryota; kingdom Metazoa; phylum Chordata; class Mammalia; order Primates; family Cebidae; genus Saimiri; species Saimiri boliviensis. The sequence goes on along the minus strand of NC_133454.1, from coordinate 115,578,178 downwards.
TGAATGAGATCATCTACAAAGTGAGAATAAATTAGGATTTTCCACTTCTGCACTATTATTGTCAGCTAAGTCTTCATTGTGGGGGGCTGTCCTATACGCTGTAGGGTGTTAAACAGCATTCCTGGCCTTTACCGTCTGCATACCAATAGTACATCTGTAGCCCCACTTCTACATCAGTTATGATAACCAAAAACGTCTCTAGATATTGCTTAATATCCTGGGGAGTGAGGCAGAATCGTCCCCAGTTGAGAGCCACTTGAGTAGAGCGGTCTGGGACTGAACCCTGGGGCAAGCCAACATTTAGAATAATGAGGAACCAGCAAGGAGCCGATGAAGGAGTAACTGAAGTGGGTGTTGAACAAAGAATGTGGCATCCCAGAAGCTAAGGGAAATACTTCAAGGAGGAGGGGAGGAGGAGGGTGAAAACCCCGTGGATGTTGCATTTAAGCCAGGCAAATTGAGAAATGAAAATTGGCCTTTGCATCATGGAGATCATTGGTGACCAGGTCAGGAATTGCTGCAGTAGTCGTACAAAAGCCTCAGTGGAGTGGGTTCAAGAGAGAAAGGAGAGGAGTTGTGAGTATAGAACAGCCCTTTCAAGGCGTATTGCTGTAAGGGAAGTGGAGACATCACATGGTAGCTGGAGAGCAAGGGAGGAGCATGGAGAAAATATAATATAGTGTGTGTGCAATTGGGAATGCAGTAGATGCAGTTGAGAGTAATCACAAGGAAAGGAATTTGGGAAATTGAGAAGGTGGACTTTAGGATAATTGGATATTGTTTGTTCATTTATTTGCTCTTTTTTAGAGTCAAAGTTACACTCTGTCACCCAAGCTGGAGTACAATAGCACAGTCATGGCTTACTGCAACCTTGAACTCCTAGCTCCCATCTCAGCTTCCCAAGTGGCTAGGATTACAGGCGGGCATCACCATGCCTGGCTAATTTTTTTTTATTTTATAGAGATAAGTTCTTGCTATGTTGCCCAGGCTCATCTCGTACTCCTGGGCTGAAGAAATCCTTTTGTCTTGGCCTCCCAGGATGCTGGAATTATAGGTATGAGCCACTGTACCTGGCCCTGATATTAAAATCATTAAGAATTATGGCAAGAGTAGTGTGGGAGAGAGTGACAGTGGGCCAGGAGCCAAAATCAACAGCAATGAGCATGGGTAGCAGGTGGTATCTGATCCCATGAGCTTCAGAGCTGAGTGGTTCGGGTAGGAGAGGAGGAACAGTGGCCTAGAATGCCAGTGGGGAGCAAGGACATCTGTATTTCTTCCTTGAGGCCCCACTACAAAGGGCATGGTAGAGAAAAATCGGGGGTCACTGTCCTCACGGGAGATCCAGGATCCAAATTTTACCATAAGGCAGGAAAGCAAAGGAATTATTCAGAGATAAAGTTGAAGATCCAGAAAATTATGCTGATGCCATGAGTTACCAGAAGCAAAGTAGCTCTGGGAAGTCATCAGAGCTGAAAAGGTACTTACATCCTTGGGAGTAGATAAGATATGCCTTGGGAGAAAGCGTACAGTGAGAGAAGATGATCCAGGATCAAGGTTTGAGGAAATCTACTATATAGGGGTCAGGTCAAGGAGAAGGGGAAGAAATGGACGAAAATGTGGGAGGAAAACTGGGAGAGGGTAGTACCGCAGGATTCATGAGAAGAGATTGTTTTAAAAAGAAAGGCTTCTGGCCGGGCGTGGTGGCTCAAGCCTGTAATCCCAGCACTTTGGGAGGCCGAGGCGGGTAGATCACGAGGTCGAAAGGTCGAGACCATCCTGGTCAACATAGTGAAACCCCGTCTCTACTAAAAATACAAAAAACTAACTGGGCATAGTTGTGCGTGCCTGTAATCCCAGCTACTTAGGAGGCTGAGGCAGGAGAATTGCCTGAGCCCAGGAGGCGGAGGTTGCGGTGAGCCGAGATCGCGCCATTGCACTCCAGCCTCGGTAACAAGAGCGAAACTCCGTCTCAAAAAAAAAAAAAAAAAAAAAAAAAAGAAAGAAAGGCTTCTGCCGGGCGCGGTGGCTCAAGCCTGTAATCCCAGCACTTTGGGAGGCCGAGGAGGGTGGATCAAGAGGTCAAGAGATCGAGACCATCCTGGTCAACAAGGTGAAACCCTGTCTCTACTAAAAATACAAAAAATTAGCTGGGCATGGTGGCGCGTGCCTGTAATCCCAGCTACTTAGGAGGCTGAGACAGGAGAATTGCCTGAGCCCAAGAGGAGGAGGTTGCGGTGAGCCGAGATCGCGCCATTGCACTCCAGCCTGGGTAACAAGCGAAACTCCGTCTCAAAAAAAAAAAAAGAAAGGCTTCTGTAGTGTGGAGGAGAAAAAAAAAAGAATAAAAAATAAAAAGGAAGGCAAGATCAAGTATGTGGAATGCTGCTGAGAGATCAAGTAAGAGGGCCAGGCACCATGGCTCACGCCTGTAATCCCAGCACTTTTGGCGGTTGGATCACCTGAGGTTGGGAGTTTGAGACCAGCCAGGCCATCATGGTGAAACCCCATCTCTACTAAAAATACAAAAATTAGCCAGGTATAGTGGCAAGTGCCTGTAGTCCCAGCTACTCAGGAGGCTGAGGCAAAAGAATCTCTTGAACCCTGGAGGCAGAGGTTGCAGTGAGCAGAGATCACTCCATTGCACTCCATCCTGGGCAACAAGAGTGAAACTCCATCTCAAAAAAAAAAGATCAAGTAAAAGAAAGACTGAAGAGTCCATTGGAATTGTTATATTGACTTTGACAAGACGAGGGAGTAGCAGAGGCAAAAGCCAGATTTAGTAGGCTTAAGAGTAGGAGGGATGTGAGGAAATAAAGAAAGCTTGGCCATGAAGGGGAATGGAGAGGATGGGATAACTGGATTGTGAGTGAGGGGAGGCCAGGAAACAGCTTATTTGAATGGTGATGGAAGGCCCTGGAAGCAGGAGAGGCGGATACAGGAGAAATATGCAGAGAAAGCCAGAAGTTGGCCTTTAGTTGCTGGAAGGAGCCTTTTTTGGAAAGGATGCAGGTAATACGATAGATACGGCAATGGGAAGTTAAGGCACTCCCAGCAATGCTGCGTACTGTGGATCCAGACCTACACCCGACAGAGTTGCACCTGAAGAAGGTTACCCGCATCCCAACACACTTCTGGCTTTGTTTAAGCACAGTATGTATTGTCATTTCTTCTTCAGGCATGTGATATACTGTGAGTTATTTTCTGTCACTTCGAAGCTTTTTTTTTTTTTTTTTTTTGAGACGAGTTTCGCTCTTGTTACCCAGGCTGGAGTGCAATGGCGCAATCTCAGCTCACCACAACCTCCGCCTCCTGGGTTCAGGCAATTCTCCTGCCTCAGCCTCCTGAGTAGCTGGAATTACAGGCACGTACCACCATGCCCAGCTAATTTTTTGTATTTTTAGTAGAGACGGGGTTTCACCATGTTGACCAGGATGGTCTCGATCTCTCGACCTCGTGATCCACCCACCTCGGCCTCCCAAAGTGCTGGGATTACAGGCTTGAGCCACCGTGCCCGGCCGAAGCTTTTTTTTTAATGATTGATAGATTTTTTAAAATTTTTAACAAAATGTCCTTTTTTTCTGGTTCTGCTTTAAACCGTGTTTTCCACTGGGCTGTGTATTCCTTAACAAGATCTGGTAAATCTTAAAACTCTTTTAGCTAGGTCGGGTTGAGTGGCTCACACCTATAATCCCAGCACTTTGGGAGGCCGAGGCAGGTGGATCATGAGGTCAGATGTTCGAGACCAGCCTAGTCTCATATATTTCAATGCAATACTCAGAGAAAGAAAAGCATAAAGTTTTCAAACAAATGTCTCTTTTTTAACAGGAAGACCTCTGGAGATACATTGGAGCTGGTGGAGGAGTCACTGGATGTAAATCTGTTGAATAATGCTGTTCGCCTAAAATTCCAAAATTGCAGTGTCTTACCTGGAGGGGTTTATGTCTCTGAGACACAGAATCATGTGATAATCTTGATGTTAACCAATCAAACAGTGCACAGGTTACTTTTACCACACCCTTCCCGGATGTATAGGAGTGTAAGTTGGCTAAGTATAATATCTTTTATTTCCCAAATTACTGAGTGTCACAAATTGAGTGCTAGAGCGATATCCTTTGGAATTGAGGGAAATTTGGATTCTTGTTATCCCTCACCAAGCATACTTTGATAGTTATCACTTAAAATCATCAGGGATGCATTTTAAATTGAGAATTAGTTTTCATTAAAAAGAATAGCTTTCTCGCCGGGCGTGGTGGCTCAAGCCTGTAATCCCAGCACTTTGGGAGGCCGAGGCGGGTGGATCACGAGGTCAAGAAATCGAGACCATCCTGGTCAACATGGTGAAACCCCGTCTCTACTAAAGGTACAAAAAATTAGCTGGGCATGGTGGCGCGTGCCTGTAATCCCAGCTACTCCGGAGGCTGAGGCAGGAGAATTGCCTGAACCCAGGAGGCGGAGGTTGCGGTGAGCCGAGATCGCGCCATTGCACTCCAGCCTGGGTAACAAGAGCAAAACTCCGTCTCAAAAAAAAAAAAAAAAAGAATAGCTTTCTTCTTAAGCTTGATAGTTTTTTACTTTAAAAACTTCTTTCACAATAGAGAGGAACTGAGCAAAATTCTGGTTATTTTGATTTAATAGATTTTTTTTTTTAATTACTCAACAGGAGTTGGTAGTTGAAAGTCAGATGCAGTCAATATTCACTGACATTGGAAAAGTTGATTTCACAGATCCTTGCAACTATCAGTTAATTCCAGCAGTACCTGGAATATCTCCTAATTCTACCACCTCAACAGCCTGGCTTAGCAGTGATGGGGAGGCCCTGTTTGCTTTACCATGTGCTTCTGGGGGAATCTTCGTTCTTAAGCTACCTCCTTATGACATACCAGGTAAGAATGGGAACTGAGCATGGATTTAACTTTAAACAAGGAATGTTAACATTGAAACAGGTTTTAAAAGTTCAGCCTCCTCATCCAGTGCAAGGATTGCATCTCTTCTGCCCCAGAACTGGTCATTCATTATCGCTTGCCTGATAAGTCCCTAATGCTTTACTTTTATACAGTGGATAAGGAACTGTAAAGCATTTGGAGCATGGAAAAACAAATAGACAAGTATAAGACAGCCTATTCTAAATCCTGTAGTAAAGATGAGTTGCCTAATTGTCTGCCGTGAGGTAGAGGCATTATAACATCATAATTAAATTAATTGAAACCGAGAAGTTCAATACCCTGCACCAAGTCACCACTGTGTCTTGCCTGGATTATTGCATTAGTTTCCTAAATACCTCCCCAGATCTGACCTTAACCCTCTTCAGAAACTTCTTAGGTGGACTGATATATTTAAAACCCAAATTGGGTCATGTCACTGCACTGTGTAATGCCATCTTTTATGTAGTGCAGTGACATGACTCAACTTTTTTTTCTTTCTTTCTTTCTTTTGAGATAGAGTCTCACTCTGTTGCTTAGGCTGGGATGCAGTGGTGCAATCTTGACTCACTGCAACTTCCACCCACCGGGTTCAAGCGATTCTTGTGTCTCAGTAGCTGGAATTATAGGCACCTACCACCATGTCCAGCTAATTTTTGAATTTTTTTTTTGTTGTTGTTGTTGTTTTTGAGATGGAGTTTCGCTCTTGTTACCCAGGCTGGAGTGCAGTGGCGCAATCTCGGCTCACCACAACCTCCGCCTCCTGGGTTCAGGCAATTCTCCTGCCTCAGCCTCCTGAGTAGCTGGGATTACAGGCGCTCACCACCATGCCCAGCTAATTTTCTGTATTTTTAGTAGAGACAGGGTTTCACCATGTTTACCAGGATGGTCTCGATTTCTTGACCTCGTGATCCACCCGCCTTGGCCTCCCAAAGTGCTGGGATTACAGGCGTGAGCCACCGCGCCCAGCTTGAACTTTTAGGAAAGACGAGTTTCACCAAGTTGACTAGGCTGGTCTCGAACTCTTGACCTCAAGTGATCCACCTGCCTTGGCCTCCTAAACTGCTGGGATTACAGGTGTGAGCCACGGCGCCTGGCCAACATGACCCAACTTGGATCTTTTTTTTTTTTTTTTTTTTTTTGAGATGGAGTTTTGCTCTTGTTACCCAGGCTGGAGTGCAATGGCGCAATCTCGGCTCACCGCAACCTCCGCCTCCTAGGTTCAGGCAATTCTCCTGCCTCAGCCTCCCGAATAGCTGGGACTACAGGCGTGCGCTACCATGCCCAGCTAATTTTTGTATTTTTAGTAGAGACGGGGTTTCACCATGTTGACCAGGATGGTCTTGATCTCTTGACCTCGTGATCCACCCGTCTCGGCCTCCCAAAGTGCTGGGATTACAGGCGTGAGCCACTGTGCCCGGCCCCAACTTGGATTTTAAATATATCATGTTATGCTGAATAAACCCAGAGTCCTTACACTGGCTTACACTAGAATGACTCACTGCTCTCTCTCTCTAACTTCGTCTGTTCACTCTTCCCCTCTTCTTCAGCCACATGCCTTCTTGCAATTCCTTGAATATGCCAGGAACACTCCTACTTTGAGGCACTTGTTTGGTATAGTCAGGTACTAGCTTGGCTCATTCCCTCAGCTCCTTTAGGTCTTCACTTAATGTCACCTCGTTGAGGCCTTCACTGAACACCCTTTTCAAAACTGCAGTGCCCCTGCCTGCCCTCCCTACACCTTGGCATTCTGTGTACTCCTTTTGTGTGTTATTTTTTTCACTACCATTCTACTTAATTTGACTGTCTCTGCTTCTCCCCTTCCCCCAAAGGAATGTAAGTTCCATGAGGACAGGAGTTTTAAAATTTGTTTTGTTTACTGCTGTGTCACCAGCATCTAGAACTGTGCCTGGCACATGAAAGGTACCTAGTGATTGTTTTGGAAAGAATGAAGTGATTCTGCTGGGTGATAATATGGGCCACAGTCTGTAAAAGGCAAACGTTTTCACAAGAAGTATAGAAATGTTATTTTTATTGACCTAATAATGATTCAAAATAGTTTAGGTGTGATGTATGTAGGAAAGTTACATCCTAAAACTTTGTTAGTACAGAAATACAGAATCCGATTGCCTGTTAAAAAGATCTTGTTCATGGTTACATCATTCTTGCCTTTGGGTTTCTCTAAGTGTGATCAAAAGGTGCCTTGGATGTCATTGCAGGTATGGTGTCAGTTGTGGAACTGAAGCAGAGTTCAGTAATGCAACGATTGCTTACAGGATGGATGCCAACAGCTATCAGGTGAGTGGTGTCTGGCAGGTAAATCAAAGGGCCCAAGAATTTAATCTTTTTGCACTGGTTGGCAGTTATTGCTTTCAGTCTTATTCCAAGGCAAACATTATACTAAAAAGGAGAACAGTCAGAATAACATCAAATTCCTTCTGAGAAAAGCCACACTCCCAAGCCCATTTCCTCTGCAATTGGATGCCTTGACACCATAAACCAGCCTACTGTTTATATTCTCATGATATCCAGTTCAGTGTTCTGCCCTTACTTACCCAAATCCAGTTTTGTGTAAAATTGTTAGAAGTAGAAATTTGATGGTTAAAGGAAAATAATAAATACAAAAGGAAACAGTCTTCTATTGTTATGTAGGGCCTTTTAAATTTTATTATAGTAATTGGTGATAAATCAAATAGAAATGTAGTTGTCTTCTACCAGCATATAAGCTCTTGGTCCTCCTGCTAAGCGTATACATTTATAATTTTATATTTCTTGAATTGCAAATTCTAATGATCAGATTCTTTGCAACAGTAAAACTCTAAAACGGGGCCTTATGTTTTAGGGGCGACCAGTCACCTTCAGATCGTCCCCTCAGTCTTGCTGTTCATTGTGTGGAGCATGATGCCTTCATCTTTGCTCTGTGTCAGGATCATAAGCTACGAATGTGGTCTTACAAGGTAAGTGTTGCTGTGGGTTAAAATATGAGAATTGAAATAAATCTTGCTGTTTCTCTTAAAGATGATCAGATCAGTTGGTTTGGAATTTACTGGTCACTTCCAGATTCAGACAGTTTCATTTAGCTTTATTTTGCATATATTTTCCTCCTAACTTACTGTCTTTTTATTTGGAAAAATTATCAGTCTTACAGGGACACTGAAAGAGTAAGTACAAAGTATACCTTTCACTTTGTTTTATTTTTATTTTTTGAGACAGTCTCACTTTGTCACCCAGGCTGGAGTGCAGTGGCATGAATACAGCTCACTGCAGCCTCTGCCTCCCGGGCTCAAGTAATCCACCCACCTCAGCTCCTCAAATACCTAGGACTACAGGCACACACTACCACATGGAATCTCGCTCTGTCGCCCAGGCTGGAATGCAATGGCGCAAACTCGCCTCACTGCAATCTCCGCCTCCTGGGTTCAAGCAATTCTCCTACCTCAGCCTCCCGAGTAGCTGGGGTTATAGGTGTGCATCACTGCACCTGGCTAATTTTTATACTTTTAATAGAGATGGGGTTTCACCCTGTTGGCCAGGCTGGTCTTGAACTCCTGACCTCAGGTGATCCACCCACCTTGACCTCCCAAAGTGCTGGAATTACAGATGTGGGCTACCATGCCCAGCCCATGTTAGCCCTTTTCAAACAAAAACCTGTAAGGTCTTTTAGCAGATAAACTAGATAGAATGGTAGATGTAATGAAAAATCCATCCTTTCGAAAGGTTTGTTCTTCTAGTCTGAATATTCTTTGAATACCACCTATTAACTGTTTTCTTGGGCAGGAGCAAATGTGCCTCATGGTCGCTGACATGCTGGAATATGTCCCTGTGAAGAAAGACCTTCGACTCACTTCTGGGACTGGACACAAATTACGGCTTGCTTACTCCCCTGCCATGGGACTCTACCTAGGCATATACATGCATGCACCAAAACGAGGACAGGTATGAAACAAATAAGACATCTAGTTATTCTGTGTGTACTGATGTGGGGAAACGGCTGTAGACTCACAGTGAGTCTGTTCAAGCTCTTTGCACCAACCTAGACGTGTTTCTGAGGTGATGGTTGGGTTTTGTGTTACTATGTGAATTAGACGACCTTGAAGAAGGGGTCAGTATGAAAGGAAGTAGAGACTTTAAGGCAATGTGAAAAGAAACGTTTACCAAAACTAAACAAGAAGAGCAAATTAGGAAGTCTAGGTGAAAAAACAGAATTCCTGAAAGGGATGTAGGTGTTAAGTGGTTAAGTTAATTTTTCTAAATAAATTTACTCATCATCCAGACAGTAGCTGCTGTATGTATATAAGATGTGTAGAATGTGATGTCATAGGGTAATGATATAATAAACAGCCATTTGTTGTTGGGTATCGTGTGCTTGGCATTGTGCCAGGCCCTTTATGGACATTAATAATAGCAAACACATATACAATATGCATATTATCCATTTAATTCTAATAGCTGAGTGAGGTAGGGTCTGTCTTCCTTACTGTGCAGGAGCTCTGATTCTCCCACTGAGTCCCCATGCTAGGTCACTGCCCTTCCTGGATGCCCTTTTCACTTCTGTTGGGCTCTCATAGCCCACTCCACATTGCTCCTCTAATGTGGTTGCCCTCCTTACTCTGTTTGGGCCCTGAGACCACCAGACTGCTCCCATGCAATGGACCTCCTCCTCACCCAACCTGAGTTTCCACCCTGCACCAAGCTTTCTGTACATGTGGAAGCCCTCTCAAACTGTTTCTACTCCTCCACCCCAAGCCAGGCGGTCCCAAATGTAGACACTCTGCTCAGGTCCTTAGACTCCTGCTTCATCACACTCAGCCACACCCCCTCTGCACACATGCCCTTCCCAGTCGCCAGTGTTCTCACTCCTACGCTGGGACGTGCCTGCGCTGATGTTCCCTTCAGCCTGTCCAGACTGACTCCCTGTGCCAAACACCCCCAGGTCCCAGACCCCTACCTTCTGGCCAGCAAAGATATCTACTTTGCTTTAGGTACCTATTGGTTTTTGGACTGGATTGCTCAGGAACAGAATGGACGGGAAGAGGAAGAGCTCATTCTTGCAGTTTTTTCCCTAATATTATGGCCCAAAGGTATCATGCTATGAAGACATTTATCTTGATTGCATATAATTACGTCTATTTTCTCTTCTGGAGGACAACCCTTGAACTATTTGAACACACCTGTCTATCTTCCCTAAATATACTCTTCTGTTTATAGGGTGTGGGTGGTAGGAGAATTGACTCTATTCTGACTTCCTTAGTTCGTTCCATGTTATTCATATAACATCCTGTTGATCACTCTCCTCGACATGTCACAATTAGTTTGTCACACTGAAATAAACTTTTGACCTCAGAACCCTATTACACTTAAAAATTTCTGAGAACTGGCCGGGCGCAGTGGCTCAAGCCTGTAATCTCAGCACTTCGGGAGGCCGAGGCGGGTGGATCACGAGGTCAAGAGATCGAGACCATCCTGGTCAATGTGGTGAAATCCCGTCTCTACCAAAAATACAAAAATTAGCTGGGCATGGTGGTGAGTGCCTGTAGTCCCAGCTACTCGGGAGCCTGAGGCAGGAGGATTGCTTGAACCCAGGAGGCGGAGGTTGCGGTGAGCCGAGATCACGCCATTGCACTCCAGCCTGGGTAACTAGAGCGAAACTCCATCTCAAAAAAAAAAAAAAAATTCTGAGAACTGCAAAGAGCTTTTATTTATGTGAGTTATATCTATGGATATTTAACTTATTAGAAATTAAAACTGGCTGGATGTGGGTTGACACATTTTTTTTTTTTTTTTTTTTTTTGAGACGGAGTTTCGCTCTTGTTACCCAGGCTGGAGTGCAATGGCGCCATCTCGGCTCACCGCAACCTCCGCCTCCTGGGTTCAGGCAATTCTCCTGCCTCAGCCTCCTGAGTAGCTGGGATTACAGGCATGTGCCACCATGCCCAGCTAATTTTTTGTATCTTTAGTAGAGACGGGGTTTCACCATGTTGACCAGGATGGTCTCGATCTCTTGACCTCGTGATCCACCCGCCTCGGCCTCCCAAAGTGCTGGGATTACAGGCTTGAGCCACCGCGCCCGGCGGTTGACACATTTTATTATGCAGTATCTAAATTACTGTTTTGGGGCATAATCCCCAAGACCACCTCACCTTCACATCCGGTAATACTCTGAAAGGACTCATAAGGCTCAGTATGTGGTTGTGCTGACAGCTAAGATTTATTACAGTGAGAAGATACAAAGCAAAGTCAGCAAAGGAAAAAGGCACATGGAGTAAAGTCTGAGGCCAGACACAAGCGTCTAAGAGTCCTCTCCCAGTAGAATCTCATAGGACTTGCTTAATTCTTCCAGCACTGAACTGTGATGACATGTGTAAAGTGTTGTCTCCCAGGAAAGCTTGCTAGAGGCTCAGTGCCCAAGATTTTTGTTGGGGGCTGGTCATATAGGGACCCTCTGCCTAGCATGTACCAAATTTCCAGGCTCCTGAAAGGAAAGCAGATGTTCCACATAAACTACATTGTTTGTGCAAGCAGTGTAGACACAGCAAACCATCCTTATCAGTTAGGGAACCATGGGAACACTGCCACCTTTGCAAGCAAGCTTTTCTTTCTTTTTTTTTTTTTTAAGAGATGGAGTCCCGCTCTGTTGCTCAGGCTGGAGTACAGTGGCGCGATCTTAGCTCACTGCAACCTCCGCCTCCTGGGTTCAAGCAGTTCTCCTACTGCAGGTAGCTGGGATTACAGGCACATGCCACCATGCCTGGCTTAACTTTTTGTATTTTTTTAGTAGAGCTGGGGTTTGGTACGTTGGCCAGGCTGGTCTCGAACTCCTAACCTCAGGTGATCCACCCCTCTCAGCCTCCCAAAGTGCTGGGATTACAGGCAGGAGCCAGTGTGCCTGACTGCCCTTTTTTTTAGGTTTGGGGGTACATGTGAAGCTTTGTCATATAGGTGAACTCATTGTTGAAAAAACTAGTTCTTTGAATGAAGGGACCTTCCAAACAGGCTTTGTGTGAGCAACATGGCTGTTTACTCACCTGGGTGCAGGTGGGCTAAGGCAGAAAAGGGCATTAGCAAAGGGCAGTGGGATAGGAGTTGGTTTTATAGGTTTAAGTGGTTTTTTACAGGGGGCGGGAGTGTTGCAGAGTAAGTTCAGTTACAGTGGCAGGGTTGGGTGAGGAGCTTGTCCAGGGAAGCTTCCCTGGGCAATTAGGGACAATGGCGAACACAGGTAGTGGGTGGGAGACATCAGCTGAGGCAAGCAGGACTTCAGACTTTCAGGCTTCAGGCTTGTATATGGAGACCTAACACTCATGTCATGGGGCTCTGTTGTACATTATTTCATCACTCAGGAATTAAGCCCAGTACCTGGTAGCTACCTTTTCTGCTCCTCTCCCTTCTCCCAACCTCCACCCTCAATTAGACCCTAATGTCTGTTGTTTTCTTCTCAGTGTTCATAAGTTCTCACCATTTAGCTCGCATTTATAAATGAGAACATGTGGTTTTTTATTTTCTGTTCCTGCATTATTTTGCTGAGGATAATGGCCTCCATCTCCATCTGTGTTTCCACAAAAGACATGATCTTGTTCTTTTTTGTGGCTGCGTGTATTCCATGATATATATGTACCACATTTTTTTATCCAGTCTGTCATTGATGGGCATTTAAGTTGATTGTGTTTCTTTGCTATTATGAATAATGCTGCAGTGAACATTCATGTGCATGTGTCTTTATGGTTTGTATTCCTTCAGGTATAAGTAATGGGACTGCTGAGTTGAACGGTAGTTCTGTTTTTAGTTCTTTGAGGAATTGCCACACTGCTTTCCACAATGGTTGAACTAATTTACACTCCCACCAATGGTGTATAAATGTTCCCTTTTCTCTGCAACCTTGCCAGCATCTGTTATTTTTGACTTTTTAATAATAATTCTGACTGGTGTGAGATGGTAGCTCATTGTGGTTTTGATTCGCATTTCTCTAATGACCAGTGATCTGAACTTTTTTCATATGCTTGTTAGCTGCATGCATCTTCTTTTGAAAAGTGTTTGTTCATGTCTTTTGCCCGCTTTTTAATGAGGCTGTTTGCTTTTTTTTTTTTTTGTACATTTAAGTTTCTTTTTTTTTTTTTTTTTTTTTTGAGACGGAGTTTCACTCTTGTTACCCAGGCTGGAGTGCAATGGCACGATCTCGGCTCACCGCAGCCTCCGCCTCCTGGGCTCAGGCAATTCTCCTGCCTCAGCCTCCTGAGTAGCTTGGATTACAGGCATGTGCCACCATGCCCAGCTACTTTTTTTTGTATTTTTAGTAGAGACAGGGTTTCACCATGTTGACCAGGATGGTCTCGATCTCTTGACCTTGTGATCCACCCGCCTCGGCCTCCCAAAGTGCTGGGATTACAGGCTTGAGCCACCGCGCCTGGCACATTTAAGTTTCTTATAGATGTTAGATAACAGACCCTTGTCAATGCATAGTTTGCAAATATTTTCTCCCATTCTGTGGGTCGTCTGTTTACTCTTTTGATAGTTTCTTTTGCTGTGCAGAAGCTTTTAAGTTTCATTAGATCCCACTTGTCAATTTTTGCTTTTGTTGAATTGCTTTTGGTGTCTGTCATTAAATCTTTGCTTCTTTGTATGTTCAGGATGGTATTGCCTACGGTTGTCTTCCAAGGTTTTTATAGTTTTGGGTTTTACATTTATGTCTTTAAAATCCATCTTGAGTTGATTTTTGTACATGTAAGGAAGGGACCGAGTTTCAGTCTTGTCATTTACCTATTTTTTAATTGGTTTATTTGTCTTTTTTGTTATTGAATTGTAAGAATTCTGTAAACATAATTAACATTTATAGAACTCTCCACTTTAAATACACAAAATATACACTCTTATCAGTACCACATCATATCAACCTAGAAGTTTAAACGAAATGTTGGTTGGCTACTTGTTTGTTATTCTCTTCCCTCATTTTCTTTCATGTCTCCATTATTAAGGACAATTACAGGCATACCCATATTTAGACTGCATTCTAGCCCGGGCAGTAAAGCAATACCCCCCATCCTCTCTCCCTCTTCCTCTTTCCCTTTTTTCCTCTTCTTTATTCTTTTTCTTATTATTCTTGTTTTCTTTCTAAAAAAAAAAAAAAAGAATTCTGTAAACAGGCTGGGCGCGGTGGCTCACGCCTATATTCCTAGCACTCTGGGAGGCTGAGGGGGGTGGATCATTTGAGGCCAGGAATTTGAGAACAGACTGGCCGGTATAGCAAAACACCATCTCTATTAAAAATGCAAAAAATTAGCCGGGTGTGGTGGCATGTGCCTGTAATACCAGCTACTCGCTAGGCTGAGGCACAAGAATTGTTTGAACCCCAGAGGCAGAGGTTGCAATGAACCAAGATCATGACACTATACTCCTCCATTCTGGCAAGACTGTGTCTCAAAAAAAAAAAAAAAGATATAATCTTAATCTTATGGGGCCACCATTAGATATGTGGTCCATATACCAGAGCATCATTATATAGTATGTAACTATATTATTCTGGATCTAAATCTCTAATCAGATTTATGATTTATAAGTAATATCTTCCACCATGGGAGTTGTCTTTTCACTTTCTTGATGTTGTCCTATGAAGCACAAGTTTTTAATTTTGATAAAGTCCAAATTATTTTTTCTTTTTTTGCTGCTTTTTTTTTTTGAGACAGAGCCTCACTCCATCACCAGATGCCAGGCTGGACTGCAGTGGCATGATCTCAGCTCTCTGCAACCTCCGCCTCCCAGGTTCAAGCAATTCTCCTGCCTCAGCCTCCTGAGTAGCTGGGACTACAGGTGTGCACCACCACACCCTGCTAATTTTTTTATTTTTACTAGAGATGGGGTTTTAGTTGGCCAGGATGGTCTCAATCTCTTGACCTTGTGATCTGCCTGCCTCGGCCTCCGAAAGTGCTGGGATTACAGGCATGAGCCACTGCACCTGGCAGTTTCTTTTGTTGCTTTTGTTCATGGTGTCATACCTTGAGAATCCCTTACCAAATCTAAGGTCATAAATATTTACTCTTACTTTTTCTTCTCAGAGTTTTATACTTTTAGCTTTTGTATTGAAGACTTTGATTCATTTTTTAATTTCGTGGGTTTTTAAAAAAATTGTCAGGTAAGCATTCAGCTTCATTCTTTTGCTTTTAGATACCCAGTTTTCTCAGCACCATTTTTTGAAAAGATAGTTCTTAACACATTGAATGGTCCTGGCACACTTCTTAAAGTCATTTGACCTTAGAAACCTGGTTTAATTTCTAGACTCTCAATTCTGTTCCATTGATCTATATATCTGACCCTGTGCCAGTACCACACTGTCTTGATTATTGTTGCTTTGTAGGAAATGTTTTGACACCAGGAAGTGAGAGCCCTCTTACTTTGTTATTCTTTTTCAAGATTGTTTTGGCTATTCTGGGTCCCATTCAATTCCATATGAGTTTTAGAATCAGCTTGTCAGTTTCTACAAAGAAGTCAGCTGAGATTCTGATAAAAATTATGTTGCCTCTGTAGATGATATTACAAAGTATTGCTACTTAGCAATATTGAGTATATTGATCCATGAACATGGGATGCTTTAGTTTTCAGAGTATAAATTTTATACTTTTGTTAAATTTATTCTTAAATATTTGATTCTTTTTTATGCGATTGTAAATGAAATTTTCTTGATGCTATCGTAAATGAAATTATTTTCTTAATTTCATTTTCAGAGTGCTCATTGGAAGTTTATAGAAATACAGTTGCCGGGCGCGGTGGCTCAAGCCTGTAATCCCAGCACTTTGGGAGGCCGAGGCGGGTGGATCATGAGGTCTAGAGATCGAGACCATCCTGGTCAACATGGTGAAACCCCGTCTCTACTAAAAATACAAAAAATTAGCTGGGCATGGTTGCATGTGCCTGTAATTCCAGCTACTCAGGAGGCTGAGGCAGGAGAATTGTTTGAACCCAGGAGGTGGAGGTTGCGGTGAGCCAAGATTGCACCATTGCACTCCAGCCTGGGTAACAAGAGCAAAACTCTGTCTCAAAAAAAAAATTTAAAAAAAAATAAAATAGGCCGGGCGCAGTGGCTCAAGCCTGTAATCCCAGCACTTTGGGAGGCTGAGGCGGGTGGATCACGAGGTCAAGAGATCGAGACCATCCTGGTCAACATGGTGAAACCCCGTCTCTACTAAAGATACAAAAAAATTAGCTGGGCATGGTGGCACGTGCCTGTAATCCCAGCTACTCAGGAGGCTGAGGCAGGAGAATTGCTTGAACCCAGGAGGCGGAGGTTGCGGTGAGCCGAGATCACGCCATTGCACTCCAGCCTGGGTAACAAGAGCGAAACTCCGTCTCAAAATAAAATAAAATAAATAGAAATAGTTGATTTTTGCATGTAGATATTGTACCTTGAAACCTTGTTGAACTCATTTATTTTGATATATTTTATAGTGAATTCCTTAGGATTTTCTTTATACAAGATAATGTCATTTGCAAATAAACTTTACAGTGGCTCATGCCTTTAATCCCAGCACTTTGGGAGGCGGAGGTGGGCGGATTGCCTGAGCTCAAGAGTCCAGACCAGCCTGGGCAACAAAGTGAAACCCTGTCTCTAAAAAGTAGCAAAATTTAGCTGAGTGTAAGTCCCACCTACTTGAGGGGCTGAGATGGGAGGATCACTTGAGCCTGGAAGGTTGAGGTTGCAGTGATCCTGATTGCCTCGCTGAGTTCAACCTGGGCAACAGAGGGAAACCCTGTTTTTTAAAAAAAAGTTAGTTTTATTACTTCCTTTCTAATCTAGATGCCTTTTCTTTCTTTTCTTTTCCTTCTTTCTTGTGGGTTTCCTTTTTTTGAAACAAGGTTTCACGTCACTCAGGCTGGAGTGCAGTAGCGCAATCTCAGCTCATTGCAACTTCCTAGTTCAAGTGATTCTCCCACCTCAGCCTCCTGAGTAGAGTAGCTGGGTCTCTGGGCATGTGCCACCATGCCCAGCTAATTTTCGTATTGTTACTGTTTTTTGGTAGAGACAGGGTTTCACCTTGTTGATCATGCTGTATGTCTTTGTCTCATTTCTGATTTTTATTACTAAGGGAGAAGTTGTCAGTGTTTAATCATTGAGTATAATGCTGGCTATAAATTTTTCTTTTTTACATTGTGATGCAACAGTGGGCTGTGAATTTTTTTTGAGACAGTGTCTCACTCTGTCACCCAAGTTGGAGTGTAGTGGCGTAATCTCAGCTCATTGCAACCTTCACCAATCAGGCTCAAGTGATCCTCCCACCTCAGCCTCCCAAGTAGCTGGGACCACAGGTGCATGCCACTAGGCGTGGCTAATTTTTTTGCATTTTTGGTAGAGACAGGGTTTCGCCATTTTACCCAGTCTGGTCTCAAACTCCTGCACTCAATCTACTACCCACCTTGGCCTCCCAATGTGCTTTGGGAATACAGGCCTGAACCATAGCGCCCAACCTGAATTTTTCACAAGTGTCCTTTATCGTGTTGAAGAGTTTCCCCTTTATTCCTAGTTTCTTAAGTGTTTTTCTCATGAAAGGGTGTTCAGTTTGGTCCCACTGCCTTCATCCATGTTAAGACACCAGTAATTTTACCCACCATTGGTCTTGCATCATTGATGCAAATATCAACAAAATGAAAAAGGCAAATAATGTGGTATTATTATGAAAAGGGTTTGGGCCAGGTATGGTGGCTGCCTGTAATCCTAACACGTTGGGAGGCCAAGGCAGACAGATCACCTGAGGTCAGGAGTTTGAGACCAGCCTGGCCAACATGGTACAACGCTGACTCTATTAGAAATATAAAAATTAGCCAGGCATGGTGGCAGGTGCCTATAATCCTAGCTACTTGGGAAGCTGAGACAGGAGAATTGCTTGAACCCGGAGGGTGGAGGTTGCAGTGAGCCAAGATGGCACCACTGTACTCCAGCCTGGGCAACAAGAATGCAACTCCATCTCAAAATTAAAAAAAAAAAAAAGAAAAGGGTTTTGACATCATTGACCCACTCAAATGATCTCAGGGACCTCTAGGAATCTGTGGACCACATTTTGAGAACTACTGCTCTAAAGGTCAGATCTGGAATTGAATGTTCAGGAGTGTGTCAAATTGAGCAGAGCTATTACTTCCTTTGTTTTGAGCATTATGATTCTTCATTGAAGCCAAAAATCAGAATAACTTTTTTGACAGCTATGTAACAGTGTTAGTCTAATCAGATTATAGTGAACTTGTAATATTTTTTTCTTTTTGCTTCACAAAAACTGATCTTCGAGCCGGCCGGGCGCGGTGGCTCAAGCCTGTAATCCCAGCACTTTGGGAGGCTGAGGCGGGTGGATCACAAGGTCAAGAGATCGAGACCATCTTGGTCTACATGGTGAAACCCCGTCTCTACTAAAAATACAAAAAAAAAATAGCTGGGCATGGTGGTGCGTGCCTGTAATCCCAGCTACTTAGGAGGCTGAGGCAGGAGAATTGCCTGAACCCAGGAGGCGGAGGTTGCGGTGAGCCGAGATCGCGCCATTGCACTCCAGCCTGGGTAACAAGAGCGAAACTCCGTCTCAAAAAAAAAAAAAAAAAAAACACTGATCTTCGACTGGCCATGTTGGTGCACATGTATAGTTCTAGCTACTCAGGAGGCTGATGGCAGGAGAGTCATTTGAGTTCAAGAGTTTGGGCTGTTGGATTTTTGTTTGTTTGTTTAATGTTGTTTGAGACCTGCTAAATTGATTTTATGTTCCACTAATGGATTGAGACCCGTAGGTTGTAAAACATAGGTTCAGGCTAGAATGGATTATAAGCACTACATATTTTTTTTCATATTTCATGTACTACTTTTTTTCTCAAAAGGGAATTTTGCAACTTTTTTCTTTAATACTTCTTTATGAACAGTTGCGTATAAGTAAAGGGTCATCACTCTCTCAATTTACAGTAAATTTTCTTTATTTAAACAGTTATTTAGGCTGGGCTCGGTGGCTCATGCCTGTAATCCCCGCATGTTGGGAGGCTGAAGTGGATGGATCTCCTGAGGTCAGGAGTTTGAGACCAGCTGGCTAACATGGCGAAACGCTGTCTCTATTAAAAATACAGGCCGGGCGCGGTGGCTCAAGCCTTTAATCCCAGCACTTTGGGAGGCCGAGGCGGGTGGATCACGAGGTCGAGAGATCGAGACCATCCTGGTCAACATAGTGAAACCCCGTCTCTACTAAAAATACAAAAAATTAGCTGGGCATGGTGGCACATGCCTGTAATCCCAGCTACTCAGGAGGCTGAGGCAGGAGAATTGCCTGAACCCAGGAGGTGGAGGTTGCGGTGAGCCGAGATGGCGCCATTGCACTCCAGCCTGGGTAACAAGAGCGAAACTCCGTCTCAAAAAAAAAAAAAAAAAAAATACAAAAATTGGCCAGGCGTGGTGGCTCACGCCTGTAATCCAAGCACTTTGGAGGCCAAGGCGGGCATATCACCTGAGATTGGGAGTTCAAGACCAGCCTGACCAACATGGTGAAACCCCGTCTTTAAAAAAAAAAAATACAAAATTAGCCAGGATGGTGGTAGGGACCTGTAATCCCAGCTATTTGGGAGGCTGAGGCAGGAGAATTGCTTGAACCCAGGAGGTGGAGGTTTTAGTAAGTGGAGATTCCTGCACTCCAATCCGAGCAACAGAATGAGACTCATCTCCAAAAAAAAATTTATTTAAAATATTCATCAAGCCAGGTACTGTATGTAGCTCACTCTTACAGTCCCAGCAGTTTGGGAGGCCAAAGGAGAAGGATCACTTGATACCAGGCGTTTATGACTAGCTCGGGCAACATAATGAGATTCCGTCACTACAAAAATAATAATGATGATAATAGAATTAGCTGGGTGGAGTAGCACGTGCCTGCATTACTAGCTATTTGGGAAGACTAACGTAGAAAGATAGCTTGAGCCCAGGAGTTGGAGGTTAACATTGAGCTACGATCATGTCACTGCACTCCAGCTTGGGTGACAGAGTAAGACCTGTTTCTAAAAATAAAAACAAATATGAATAAGTCTTTTACCACAGTGAGATAATTACCTCACACCTATTAGGATATCTACAATTTGAATGAATGAATGAATTAAAAAAATAAATGTATGTATGTCTTGGCGAGGATATGGAACAATTAGAACTGTTTTGTCGTTGTTGAGAAATTAGAACTCTTGTACATTGCTAATGGGAATGTAAAATGTTACAGCCATTATGGAAAACAATATATGTAGTGATTCCTCAAAAAATTAAACATAGAATTACCATATGATCCAGAAACTCCACTTTTGTGTATACATACCCAAAAGAATTGAAAGCTGGGTCTCAAACATATATTTGTACAGCCATATACATGGTAGCATTATTCACAATAGGCAAAGTTAAACCAACCCAGGTGTCCATCCACAACAAATAGGTAAACAAAATGTTGTATGTACGTGCAGTTGAATATTTCAGTTTTTAAAAGGAAAAAAATGTTGACACATGCAACTAAATAGGCCAACCTTAAAGACATTATGCTAAAGGCATAAATCAATCACGAAAAGACAAATACTATATGATTCTACTTATATGAAGTACCTAGAGTAGTCAAATTTATAGAGATAGAAAGTAAAGTGGAGGTTGAGACTGGGAGTGAGGGGAAATGGGAAATTATTTAATAAATATAGAATTTCAGTTATGCAAGGTGAAGATGAAAAGCATCCTAGAGATTGATTGTACAACAATGTGAATATACTTAACACTGCTAAAAATAGTTAAGATGGTAAAATTTGATATTATATGAATTTTACTACATTAAAATAAAGTGGTTCTACCTGGCCTGTGTGGGTGGAAAAAAAAAAAATTGAAGGGTTTCTGAATGCTAATAGCCCTTGCTTCAAAAAGCAACATGTTGATATTTCAGATAATAAATTATCATCTCATATTTTAACAGTTCTGCATTTTCCAGTTGGTAACCACTGAGAGTAACCGCTGTAGTCTAGATCACATTTCTTCACTATTCACTTCTCAGGTAGGTTGATTCATCCTTTGCATGTCACATAAATACAAGAAAAAGAAGTATTGGCTAACTCTGTTATGGTATCATGGGACTGTAGTCTTAAAATGGACTATTTCATGATGTATGAAACTAAATTTCATTTGGACTTAACCAAATTCACGTGGTACCATGTTTTTCATGCATTTACCTCTTCTACTGATGAAAATGTAAGTCACCATGAACTACTACTTTCTTTCTTACTTTATCCCTTGTTTTCCCATTTCCTCCTAGGAGACACTGATTGACTTCGCCTTAACTTCCACGGATATCTGGGCCCTGTGGCATGATGCTGAGAACCAAACAGTTGTGAAATACATCAACTTCGAACAGTATGGGTCACTTCATTCTGTCATCCTTCCTCATCCCAAGCAATTTTATGCTAAGAAGACAAGGGCACCATGGCTCATGCCTGCAATCTAACAGTTTGAAAGGCCAAGCTAGGCAGATCACTTAAGCTCAGGAGTTTGAGCCCAAACTGGGCAATATGGTGAAATCCTGTCTCTACTAATACAAAAAAATATCTGGGCGTGATGGCAGATGCCTGTAATCCCAACTACTCGGGAAGCGAGGCTGAGCCATGAGAATCACTTGAACTCAGAACCTAGAAGGCGGAGGTTGCAGTGAACCAAGATGCACCACTGCACTCCAGCCTGGGCGACAGAGTGAGACTGTGTCTGAAAAAAATAAATAAATAAAAATAGGGCCGGGCGTGGTGGCTCACGCCTATAATCCCAGCACTTTGGGAGGCTGAGGCAGGTGGATCACGAGGTCAAGAGATCGAGACCATCCTGGTCAACATGGTGAAACCCCATCTCCACTAAAAATACAAAAAATCGGGGCCGGGCTCGGTGGCTCAAGCCTGTAATCCCAGCACTTTGGGAGGCCGAGGTGGGTGGATCACGAGGTCAAGAGATCGAGACCATCCTGGTCAACATAGTGAAACCCCGTCTCTACTAAAAATACAAAAAAATTAGCTGGGCATGGTGGCGTGTGCCTGTAATCCCAGCTACTCAGGAGGCTGAGGCAGGAGAATTGCCTGAACCCAGGAGGCGGAGGTTGTGGTGAGCCGAGATGCGCCATTGCACTCCAGCCTGGGTAACAAGAGCGAAACTCCGTCTCAAAAAAAAAAAAAAAAAAATACAAAAAATTGGCTGGGCATGGTGGCGCGTGTCTGTAATCCCAGCTATTCAGGAGGCTGAGGCAGGAGAATTGCCTGAACCCAGGAGGCAGAGGTTGCAGTGAGCCAAGATCACGCCATTGCACTCCAGCCTGGGTAACAAGAGCGAAACTCCGTCTCAAAAAAATAAAATAAAATAAAAATTAAAATAAATAAATAAATAAAAATAGTAAAAAAAAAGGAAGAAGAAAAGAAGACGAGAACTTTTTATGTAGAACCAAGTCAAGGGTTTTCATTTGAAGAATTCCACCCTGGGTTTTCCTTTTGTTACTGTCTTCCTGAAATACCTCTTGTGCCTTTTGTGTTCTTTCTTACATTTTTGTTTTAAGACAAAATGAGAATTCTTGGGGTTGGACTAAGATAAAGAAAATGCCATGTTTGTTGGGAGAGATACCATATGTCCAAAATACCTCTAATCTGGGTGTTTTCTTTATTTCTATGGCAAAAACTTCCTGATTCTTGCATCTTCCTTAGGACACTATAGCTCTTTTGTGTTTTCAGTTTTCTCCCTATGAGATGAGAAATAGATTGGACAAGTGCTGTGCTTCTCAAATTTTTTTTAGAACAGGGCCAGGCGTAGTGGCTCATACCTGTAATCCAGGCATTTTTGTGAGTCTCAGATGAGAGGATTGCTTAAGGCCATGGTTCAAGACCTGCCAGGGCACCATAGCAAGACCTTGTCCCTGTGAAAAATAAACTAGCCAGGTGTGGTAGCATGTTGTACCTTAAGCTGAGGCAGGAGGATTGCTTGAGCCTCGGAGTTCAGGCTTCAGTGAGCTATGAATGTGTAGCATTTTATGAGTATAAAATTATAACACAATTTAATGTTGATTATGTCTAATATTAGATATATTTGGTATCTAATATTTTTTAATATGTATATTAGTTTGCAAACTTTAGGTAGTTAAAAAATATATTTTAAAACCCAATTTTCAGCTGGTCCCATGATAATGGGTTGTCAGAACTTAACCTTAGTGTCACTAAAGTTAATAAACAGCCCTCCACTGCTAAGTTTGACTCACCAAAAATAAAAAACAATTTTGAAGCAAACATTTGTCTAACCCTGAAACACCTGTAGAAGATACCTTGTTACACAGCTTGAGGACCACTCAACTAATTGAACCCTCTGGGGCTCTGATAACCCTAGAACCTAGGGTAGATTTATAGGAATAATTGCCCCCCAGGTTGACCCCAAGCCATACCTCAAAGATAAAAAGTACTCCTTAAGGTGGAGGTTGCTGTGAGCCCAGATTGCACCATTGCACTGAAGTACCCCTTATAGATGGCGTTTGAGCAAAGTGGTCAGAAAGCACAGGCTGTAGAGTTGGAGCAGAGTAGGAATCCTGGTTGTGCAACTTACTAGCTGTGATATATCCTCAGCCTCACTCTCTGCATCTGTGAAACAGAAGTACTATATCCTTCAAAGAATTATAAGGCATACATGAATAATGTCTAAAACTGCATCTAACATTAATATCTAGAAAATAGTAAATGTAGAATGAAAGTTAGCTATTCTTGCTGGGCGCGGTGGCTCAAGCCTGTAATCCCAGCACTTTGGGAGGCCGAGGCGGGTGGATCACGAGGTCGAGAGATCGAGACCATCCTGGTCAACATGGTGAAACCCCGTCTCTACTAAAAAAAAAAATACAAAAAACTAGCTGGGCGTGGTGGCGCATGCCTGTAATCCCAGCTACTGAGGAGGCTGAGGCAGGAGAATTGCCTGAACCCAGGAGGCGGAGGTTGCGGTGAGCCGAGTTCGCGCCATTGCACTCCAGCCTGGGTAACAAGAGCGAAACTCCGTCTCAAAAAAAAAAAAAAGAAAGTTAGCTATTCTTTGTATGTGATGCCTTAGTGTTAAAATGACATTAAAGATTGGGCTTGGGATCTGAAACAATGAGTTTCAGTTTTAGGAAGGTACTTAGTAAGAAACCCTGTATTAAAACTAGGCTCTGCTAAAAATGTTTCTTTGTTTTAAAAAAAAAAAGTTTTTAACTGGGCATGTTTTTAGGTGGATACTGTGGCTCACACCTATAATCCAAGCGCTTTGGGAGGCCAAGGTGGGTGGATCATGAGGTCTGGAGTTCAAGACCAGCCTGGCCAACATGGTTGAAACCCTGTCTCTACTAAAAAGACAAAACTAGCCGGGCGTTGTGGCCAGCGCCTGTAATCCCAGCTACTCGGGAGGCTGAGGCAGGAGAATCACTTGAACCCAGGAGGTGGAGGTTGCAGTGAGTCAAGACTGCGCCACTGCATTCCAGCCTGGGTGTCAGAACAAGACTCTGTCTCAAAAGTATATATATGTTTTTTGTTTGTTTGAGACAGAGTATCGCTCTTGTTACCCAGGCTGGAGTGCAGTGGCGCGATCTCGGCTCACCGCAACCTCCGCTTCCTGGGTTCAGGCAATTCTCCTGCCTCAGCCTCCTAAGTAGCTGGGATTACAGGCACACGCCACCATGCCCAGCTAATTTTTTGTATTTTTAGTAGAGATGGGGTTTCACCATGTTGACCAGGTTGGTCTCGATCTCTTGACCTTGTGATCCACCTGCCTCGGCCTCCCAAAGTGCTGGGATTACAGGCTTGAGCCACCACGCCCGGCCAAAAAAAATGGTTTTTAATAGAATTGATCATTGCGGGGATTCAGTGATACTCCCCCCCACCCCCAGATACTGCCAACAGCATATGTTTCATTTTTATTGATCACTTCTATATAAACTGGTGGACTTCCTTTGTCTCTAGTAATGTTGCAGGTCAGTGGAATCCAGTTTTTATGCAGCCTCTGCCAGAGGAAGAGATTGTCATCAGAGGTGATCAAGACCCCAGAGTAAGTAAATGGTCAAGCGTTGTATAAGGTTATGATTTACCTTGAGCTTTTTTTTTTTTTTTTTTTTTAATGGAGAGAGTTGGTCAAAATGATTAGGCAGTGTGAGATTTTCCATGTTAATTCTCTCTATTGCATTTCCCTACTTGCAAGAGTTTATTGCTATTTATTTTGTTTTGTTTTGTTTGTATGTAATACCTATTATTACTGGTTCCATTTCTTTTCCATGTGAGCAATAAATGAATACTGTCGTAGATGGTGTAGAAACCAGCTTCCTTTACTTGTTCTTTTACCAATATATATCGCCAATAAACTAGATTTGCTTCTTCCATTTAAGATTGGCATTTGACAAAGCTTGTTTTCTGCTGGAACCCAACGAAGCTCTCCGTGAGGAGCACACCATTTTCAGTGTAGTACCTCCAGTTGACTCAAAGACATTGCAGCTTCAGAGCCATACTATAAGAGAATCCCAGTGCTTTACAAACTTTCCATGTGAAAACATGTAACTGTTATTGCCCAAATATAGAAGGGTAAAATGGCCATGTTCCTATCGTAGAAACTTTGGTGTTACGTGTTGGATTCCAAATTTTGTTTAGGATAATAGTAACTTTTGTTTTAATGTTCTAACAGGAGATATATCTGCAGAGTCTTTTTACACCAGGACAATTCACAAATGAAGCTTTATGTAAGGCTTTGCAGGTCAGCAAAAAAAAAAAAATTTACTGTTTATTTAAGACTATTTCTTATTTTATTACCATATTATATAATTAATAATTATCACGTTTTTGCGTATATTAAACACTGAGCATACTTCTGTATACGTATGTGTAGGTTTGTAAATACTTTTATAATTTGTTTAATGTTCTTTCCATTAAATGTAATATTACTGGTGGAGAGGTAGAGGATAGGAGGAGGGACCACTTTCCCAATAATCAGTGAGGCATGCCAGAGGTAAAAAATGAAACCTGTGCCTACAGTATTGGAAAGATACCATGCTACACTGCATATAATCTCTGTACTTGAGAAAAATTTAAAGTGGTTTCTCGTTTAGTTTTGATTATACTGTTTTAACATTTTTGTTAGGACAGTGAAGGTGTGACTTGGTTCTGATTCAAGAAAACTCTAAAAATTTTGGCTTCAGAGCCATACTATAAGAGAAGCCCAGTGCTTTACAAAAGGATTATTTGGCCAGTAGTGGTGACTCACACCTGTAATCTAAAAATATTGGGAGGCCGAAGCAGGAAGATTACTTGAGCCCAGGAATTTGAGTAGAGCCTGAGCAACATAGGGAGATCCCATCTCTAAAAACAAAAAAAGAAAGAAAAAGAAAAATAGCCAGGTGTGATGATACGTACCTGCGGTCCCAGCTTCTCAGGAGGCCTAGGTGGGAAGACTGCTTTAGCCTAGGAGGTAGAGGGTGTAGTGACCCTTGATCATGCCACTGCATTCCAGCCTGGGAAACAGAGGGAGACCCTGGTTTTTTTGGGTTTTTTTTTTTGTTTTGTTTTGTGTTTTTTTTTTTTTTTTTTGAGGAACTGGTGAAGTTTATATTAAATCCACAGAAGTAAAAACCATATTGTGAGGAACTGGGGGATGGGGCCACCAAGGAGTAGGAGTCAGGCCACCAGCGGAGTGGGGATGGGGTAACAGGACGGAGGAGAGAGCCAAGCTGGGCTGGCAATGGGGGCTGTAGCTGTTTGGTTTTTTTTTTTAAGTAAAACCAAAAAAAAAAGATTTTTTTAAGGTTGCAAAGGCTTTTGGCCAGGTGCAGAAGCTCACGCCTGTAATCTCAGCACTTTGGGAGGCTAAGGTGGGCAGATTGCTTGAGCTCAGAAGTTCAAGACCAGCCTTGGTAATATGACAAGATTCCCATCTCTACTAAAACAACAACAAAAAAGTTAAAAAGTTGCACAGACTTTTTTTTTTCTTTTTTTCTTTTTTGAGGAAGAGTCTCGCTCTTTTGCCCAGGCTGGATTTCAGTGGCACAATCTTGGCTCACAGCAACCTCTGCCTCCCGGCTTCAAGCAACTCTCCTGCCTCAACCTCCTGAGTAGTTGGGGTTACAGGCACGTGCCACCACGCCCATCTAATTTTTGTACTTTTAGTAGGGAGGGGGTTTCACCATGTTGACCACGACGGTTTCAAACTCCTTGCCTTAAGTGATCCACCTGCCTCGGCCTCCCAAAGTGCTGGGATTATAGGCGTGCACCGCTGCACCCAGCTTCCACAGGCTTCTTTAAACTGCTCCTTAGCTTCATGCGTAGATTTATAATACAGTAATTCATATAATTGAAAGGTATATTGGAATCTTTTAGTCTGACCTCTCACATAAAACAAATGCCTTCTGAGGTTTTTCTGATAGATATTCAACCTTTAATTGTCTCTACCTCCAGTGACCAGTTTTTCACTGGAGTTATTATTTCCTAACTGTACCATTTAAAAGGAAGCCTACGTCCTTTTGGTGGCTTCTTTCTTTTGGAAGTTTATAGAACACGTCTTTTCTATAAATCAACTCTTCAGGTATTTTAAGAATCTTTCCAGTACATCTTTCTCCAGACTAAATACACTCAGTTTCTTAACTTTCTGTCGGTTGATGTGTGTTCCACGTATGCCAAATCTCTATTTTACAGTTTTATATTGCTTCCATGTCTTCTAAACTGAAATATTTTTCATTCAGTTTTGGCTGTTATATAGAAGTCTAAAGTGTCTCTTTTAATGTTAGATTTTCTGCCGAGGAACTGAGAGGAATTTGGATCTTTCCTGGAGTGAACTGAAAAAAGAAGTTACTTTGGCTGTTGAAAGTGAGGTGAGGTTTGGGTAGAGAAAGAATAAGAATTCCTTCCATCTTGATATAGGGCAGATTGGTACTGAAGAATTACTGGAATTCTTCACTTGACCTTGTTCATTGGAAGTATAAATGTTTAAACCTTTTAATTAGGCCGGGCCTGGTGGCTCACGCCTGTAATCCCAGCACTTAGGGAGGCCAAGGCGGGTGGATCACGAGGTCAAGAGGTTGAGACCATCCTGGTCAACATGGTGAAACCCTGTCTCTACTAAAAATACGAAACATTAACTGGGCATGGTGGCACGTGCCTGTAATCCCAGCTATTCAGGAGGCTGAGGCAGGAGAATTGCCTGAACCCAGGAGGCGGAGGTTGCTGTGAGTCGAGGTTGTGCCATTGCACTCCAGCCTGGGTAACAAGAGCAAAACTCCTCAAAAAAAAAACCTTTTAACTATAGAATTAGATACACATTTGGATAGTCTATGGCCTTTAATACGTAAGGAATATTCACTTGGCTGTAGCTTAGTATAATGATATTAGACAACTATATTTTTTGTGGACAAAGATCCTGAGTGGCATCAAGAGTTTAATTTATTTCATTTCTTCTTTGTCAGCTTCAAGGAAGTGTAACAGAGTATGAATTCTCCCAGGAGGCGTTTCGAAATTTACAACAAGAATTCTGGTGCAAGTTCTATGCCTGTTGTCTTCAGTATCAAGAAGCCCTCTCTCATCCTCTTGCCCTACATTTGAATCCACACACAAACATGGTGTGCCTGCTGAAAAAAGTAAGGGAGCTGAAGCATAAAGAAGAACTTCTTTAGACAGTTCAGTGGGTGTTATAACAAAATGCCTTCAGAAAAAAAAAAAAAAAAAAATCAGTGGTTCTTGCAGAATGTTAGTCTGGTGAATGTTGTGGTTAGCTTTTAGGACTTGCATTTGTAATTTTTTTCCCTAATGTAATTCATTCATTGGAGTAGTTTTCTGTGTTATTATCTATACTTTTTTTGCATTTTATTTTATTTACTTCTTATATTGAACGAATTTCCAACTTAAGGTAAGAGTTACAAGAATAGCCGGGCGCGGTGGCTCAAGCCTGTAATCCCAGCACTTTGGGAGGCCGAGGCGGGTGGATCACGAGGTCAAGTGATCGAGACCATCCTGGTCAACATGGTGAAACCCCGTCTCTACTAAAAATACAAAAAAATTGGCATGGTGGCACGTGCCTGTAATCCCAGCTACTCAGGAGGCTGAGGCAGGAGAATTGCCTGAACCCAGGAGGCGGAGGTTGCGGTGAGCCGAGATCGTGCCATTGCACTCCAGCCTGGGTAACAAGAGCGAAACTCCGTCTCAAAAAAAAAAAAAAAAGAGTTACAAGAATAGCACCTGAATTCATTTGTTCACTTCCATTTGCTTTTTGTCATTCTCTAAACATATTTTTTCCTGAACTACAGAAAAGTTAGTTGTAGATATCATACTCCTTTATCCTTAAATATTTCAGCATGTATCTAAGAACAAGGATATTAAATAACCGCAGCTCAATTTAAAAGTCAGGTTATTTGATATTGACATAATACTATACAGTTTATATTCAAACTTTGCCAAATATAATATATAGTTTATATTTTAAAGAATTTTGCGCCGGGCGCGGTGGCTCAAGCCTGTAATCCCAGCACTTTGGGAGGCTGAGGCGGGTGGATCACGAGGTCAAGAGATCGAGACCAGCCTGGTCAACATGGTGAAACCCCGTCTCTACTAAAAATACAAAAAATTAGCTGGGCATGGTGGCGTGTGCCTGTAATCCCAGCTACTCAGGAGGCTGAGGCAGGAGAATTGCCTGAGCCCAGGAGGCGGAGGTTGCGGTGAGCCGAGATCGTGCCATTGCACTCCAGCCTGGGTTAACAAGAGCGAAACTCCGTCTCAAAAAAAAAAAAAAAAAAAAAAAGAATTTTGCCAGTTGTGCCCGTAATTTTTCTTCCTAATCCAAGATTCAATCTTTTTTTTTTTTTTTTTTTCTTTTCCTGAGACAGGGTCTTGCTCTGTTGCCCAGTTTGGAGTGCAGTGGCACGATCTTGGCTCACTGCAACCTCCACCTCCCGGGTTTAAGCAATTCTCCTGCCTCAACCTCTCGAGTAGCTGGGATTATAGGTGCACACCACCACGCCCAGCTAATTTTTGTATTTTTAATAAAGACATGGTTTCACCATGTTGGCTAGTCTGGTCTCAAACTCCTGACCTCATGATCCACCTGCCTTTGCCTCCCAAAGTGCTGGGATTTCAGGCATGAGCCAACACACCTGGCTTTCTTTTCTTTTGACGGTGTCTTGCTCTGTTGCCTGCTGCAACCTCTGCCTCCTGAGTTCAAACAGTTCTCCTGCCTCAGCCTCCAGAGTAGCTGGGATTACAGGTACACCACCACACCTGGCTAATTTTGTAGTTTTAGTAGAGACGGAGTTTCACCATGTTGGCCAGCCTGGTCTCAAACTCCTGGCCTCAGGTGATCCACCTCAGCTTCCCAAAGTGCAGGATCCAATCTAATACATATTTAGTTATTATGTCTCTTTAGCTTAAACTCAAACTGTTATCAGCATTTGTCTTTCATGAGAATGACATTATTTGAAGACTACACTTGTTTTGTTTTGTTTGTTTGTTTTTTGAGGCTGGGTCTCACTGTGTCACCCAGGCTGGAGTGCAGTAGCACTCTTAAGACTCACTGCAGCCTCAACCTCCCAGGCTCAAGTGATCCTCCCACCCCGACTTCCTGAGTAGCTAGGACTAAAGCTGAGTGCCATCACACTTGACTAATTTTTTTTTTTTTTTTTTTTTTTTTAAGAGATGGGGTTTCATTATGATATCCAGGCTGATCTTGAACTCCTGGGCTCAAATGATCCTCTCACCTTGGCCTCCCAAAGTGTGGAATTACAGGTGTGAGCCACTGTGCCCAGCCAAGACTACACCTGTTGTTTCATAGAGTGTATTTCAACTTGGGTTTGTCTCGTCTTTCCTCATGATAAGATGCACATCTCAATTATTTTATACCTTTAAAAATTTACTGAAAAGAATGTAATTGGAAAATTTGTATTTCTAGGGGTACCTGTCTTTCCTTATTTCCTCCTCTTTAGTGGATCATTTGTATCTCCTGCCTTATGAGAACCTTTTGACAGAAGATGAGACAACCATATCTGATGGTAATAATAATTGTTATGTTCATATTTAATCCCCTTTCTATATAAACCTAATGCTTCATTTCACACAGACACAAAAAATATTGATTGCTACAATGACCTGCCTTGATCACTTTACCACACCACAGATATTTTAATAAACACTTAGGAGACCTAAGCATCTCTGAGACCTTAGATTTCTTGTCATTTAATTACAAACATTTTAATATATTATCAATCAGTAGATTGTCATTGACTTAAGACATGAATGTTAACTTTCTCTTATTTGTAGATGTGGATATCGCTCGAGATGTCTTATGTCTTGTAAAATGCCTGCGGCTGATTGGAGAGTCAGTAACTATGGATATGTCAGTTATAATGGAAACGAGTTGTTATAACCTACAGTCTCCGGAAAAGGCTGCAGAGCAGATTCTGGAAGATATGATCACGATTGATGTGTAAGGAGAATTTAGGGTAAAGTGCATTTCCTAATGGAAATTCAGCAATGTTTAGCACCAAAGTTGGGTTTTTAATGTATGTTCAAGAGTGTTCGAAGTAGTAGCTTAAAGTCAAACTGATGTGCTATGATTCTAAATAGATATTTCAACTTTTTTTTTTTTTTTTTTTAGAGACAGGGTTTTACATTGTTGGTCAGACTGCTTTCGAACTCCTGACCTCAGGTGATCCACCTACCTCGGCCTCCCAAAGTGCTGGGATTACAGGCGTGAGCCACCATGCCCGGCTGGCATATT
Source organism: Saimiri boliviensis (assembly GCF_048565385.1). Taxonomy (NCBI): domain Eukaryota; kingdom Metazoa; phylum Chordata; class Mammalia; order Primates; family Cebidae; genus Saimiri; species Saimiri boliviensis. Next base: position 115,546,534 of record NC_133454.1, on the reverse strand, counting down.
TCCAGGTTTTTTTTTTTTTTTTTTTTTGAGACGGAGTTTCGCTCTTGTTACCCAGGCTGGAGTGCAATGGCGCAATCTCAGCTCACTGCAACCTCCGCCTCCTGGGTTCAGGTAATTCTCCTGCCTCAGCCTCCTGAGTAGCTGAGATTACAGGCACGCGCTACCATGCCCAGCTAATTTTTTGTATTTTTAGTGGAGAAGGGGTTTCACCATGTTGACCAGGATGGTCTCGATCTCTTGACCTTGTGATGCACCCGCCTTGGCCTCCCAAAGTGCTGGGATTACAGGCGTGAGCCACCGCACCCGGCTATATTTCAACTTTTAACGGAAAATCTAACACATGACTTCAACTCTGGAAATAGCCTCAAAATAATATGGTTTAACAATTAACTGAGCTTAAAATTCTAAAAAGCGAAAGTGTTCCTCTCACATTTGTTTTGTGTGTTGTTTTTAAAAAAAAAAAAGAGAGGAAATTTGCTATGTAGAGGGAATGTATCTTCTATGCCAGAGTGATTATATTCATTCCTTTATCTGGTTCCCTTGTTTCATAATGTATGTAGCTTATAGGACATATAGAATTTGTCTTAGGTATTCTCGGTAGTAATAAGAATTTTGTAATTGTCCTTATAGAGAAAATATGATGGAGGACATTTGTAGTAAACTGCAAGAGATTAGGAACCCCATCCATGCCATTGGGCTACTTTTACGGGAAATGGATTATGAAACAGAAGTGGAAATGGAAAAGGGATTCAATCCAGGTAAATGACAGAGCAACAAATATGCCTCTTTGATTAAAACAATGATGCATTCAGCTCCGTTTTTCTTCTCTTCACAGCTCAGCCTTTGAATATTCGAATGAATCTTTCCCAGCTCTATGGTAGTAGCACAGCAGGGTATATTGTGTGCAGAGCTGTGCATAAAATCGCCAGTACTCGTTTCCTAATCTGCCGAGACCTTTTGGTTTTACAGCAGCTGTTAATGAGGCTTGGAGATGCAGTAAGTACTGCTTGAGGGAAAACTTGTAAAATCTAAAACCTGGTGTAGGCCTACAAGCACTTAGCAGCAAAATGTCAGCCCTACTAGCACAGAAACTTTTGTCCTGGTTCACTGCTTTATTCCCCAAGCTTGGCTCTATGAGGTGCTCTATAAATATTTTTGAATTAACAATGAATAAGCATATTAATCCTTGTGAGATTATAGATTAAGAATATATGTGAAGGGGGTGGTGGGGAGGGAGAACATCAGGAAGAATAGCTAATGGATCCTGGGCTTAATACTAGGTGATGGGTTGATCTCTGCAGCAAACCATCATGGCACGTGTTTACCTATGTAACAAACCTGCACATCCTGCACATGTGCCCCGGAACTTAAAAGTTGATTTTTTAAAAACAAAGAACATATATGAAGCATATTGCTTTACTCTCAACCTTTGTATGTGTAGCAGTGGGAAATTTTCCCAGATTGGCTCTCCCAAAATGTAGTATTACTAGTAACTATGAATGTGATAAAAGTCCCTTTAGTATGGAAGAAGAAGAAGAAAACTATTTCTTTTTTCGCTCTCTTTTTTTCCTGTTTTTTTTTTTTTTTTTTGAGACAGCATCTCACTGTCAGCCAGGCTGGTGTGCCACGGCCTGATCTCAGCTCACCGTAACCTTCGCCTCCTGGGTTCAAGCGATTCTCCTTTTTAGCCTCCTGGGTAGCTGAGATTATAGGCACGTGCCACCACACCCAGCTAATTTTTGTGTTTTTTTAGAAATGGGGTTTCAGGCCGGGCGCGGTGGCTCAAGCCTGTAATCCCAGCACTTTGGGAGGCCGAGGCGGGTGGATCACGAGGTCAAGAGATCAAGACCATCCTGGTCAACATGGTGAAACCCCGTCTCTACTAAAAATACGAAAAAGTAGCCGGGCATGGTGGCACGTGCCTGTAATCCGAGCTACTCAGGAGGCTGAGGCAAGAGAATTGCCTGAACCCAGGAGGCGGAGGTTGCGGTGAGCCAAGATCGCGCCATTGCACTCCAGCCTGGGTAACAAGAGCGAAACTCCGTCTCAAAAAAAAAAAAAAGAAAGAAAGAAACGGGATTTCACCATTTTGGCCAGGCTGGTCTTGAACTCCTGACTTCAGGTGATCCACCCAGTCTTGAACTCCTGACCTCAGGTGATCCACCCACCTCAGCTTCCCAAAGTGCTGGGATTACAGGCATGAGCCACCTCCCCTGGCCTAAGAATTCTCTACAGTTCGAGTCTTACCTTAAACACAGTTTTGAGCTGCACGTTTTTCTTTGTGGTCCTCCTAACTCCTAACTCAGTTGATATAAAAATATAATTTTTATATTTTCAGTAGAGATGAGATTTAGCCATGTTGCCCAGACTGGTCTCAAACTCCTGGCCTCAAGCGATCCACCTGCCTCAGTCTCCCAAATTGCCAGGATTACAGGTGTGAACCACCATGCCTGGCCGCTTTCTATACATCTTAAATTATATCTCTAGGATAAGTTCTAAGAACTAGAATTTGATTGGTCTGCAGGTTGTGCACATTTTTAAGGCTTTTGGTAGTACTGCCAAATTTGCTTATAATGGTCATACCTATTTTTACCCAACACCAGCAATATATGAGAGAACTTAGATTTCCCTGTGTTTCTTCACTTTTTTTTTTTTTTTTGAGACAAGATCTTACTTCTGTTGTGCCCAGGCTGAAGTGTAGTGGCTATATCTTGGCCTACTACAGCCTTGATTTCCTGGGCTCAGTTGATCCTCCCGCATTAGCCTCCCAAGTACCTGGGACTACAGGCACATGCCACCAGACCAGCTAATTTTTGTTTGTACTTTTAGTAGAGATGGGGTTTCACCATGTTGTCTACTCTGGTCTTGAAATTTTGGGCTCAAGTAGTCTGCCTGCCTCAGCCTCCCAAAGTGCTGGAATTATAGGTATGAGCCACCGTGCCTGGCTCTCTTCTTTAATTCTGAACCACAGGTGTGTGTGTGTGTGTGTGTGTGTGTGTCTGTGTGTGTGTGTTTTTTTGAGACAAGAGTTTTACTCTTGTTGCCCAGGTTGGAGTGCAATGGCACAATCTCAGCTCACTGCAATCTCTGCCTCCCAGATTCAAGTGATTCTCCTGCCTCAACCTCTCAAATAGCTGGGATTACAGGAATGCGCCACCAGACCTGGCTAATTTTGTACTTTTAATAGAGATAGGGTTTCTCCATGTTGCTCAGACTGGTCTCAAATTCCTCACCTCAAGTGATCTGCCTGCCTCGGTCTCCCAAAGTGCTGGGATTACAGGCATGAGCCACCATGGCTGGCTCTGAACCCACAGATTTTTTTTTTTTTAGACAGAGTTTCACTCTTGTTACCCAGGCTGGAGTGCAATGGCGCGATCTTGGCTCACCGCAACCTCCGCCTCCTGGGCTCAGGCAATTCTCCTGCCTCAGCCTCCTGAGTAGCTGGGATTACAGGTACGCGCCACCATGCCCAGCTAATTTTTTGTATTTTTAGTAGAGACGGGGTTTCACCATGTTGACCAGGATGGTCTTGATCTCTTGACCTCATGATCCACCCGCCTCGGCCTCCCAAAGTGCTGGGATTACAGGCTTGAGCCCACCGTGCCCGGCGAACCCACAGATTTAATGAAAGTTAAGCTTTTCGTTGTTGATTTCTTTTCACCATCAGCTTCCATTATTTGGTGAGCTGTTTTTGATTATTTTTGGACTTAATTTTTGGGAAGATATTTTGCCACTTGCTACCATAAAACGCAAAACATGTCGCTTTTACAGTATTGTAAACTTTGTATTTATTTTATTTTACTTCCACCTGAGCCGTAAAAGTTACCATTACTAATTGCTATTATTTCTTGTCTTATCCACCCACCCATAATATATAGGTGATTTGGGGAGCTGGTCAGCTCTTTCAGGCTCAGCAAGAACTACTGCATCGAACAGCTCCTCTACTCTTATCTTACCACCTCATTAAGTGGGGAAGTGAGTGCTTGGCAACTGATGTTCCACTTGACACACTGTGAGTTTCATTATCCCAATTATTTCAAAAATATATTGCGAGTTTAATTATTTTTTCCATTGTCTTCAAGGGAAACAGTTTTTTGTTTTTGACACAGTCTCACTCTCTGTCACCCAGCTGGAGTGCAATGGCACAATCTTGGCTCACCACAACCTCAGCCTCCCAAGTGGATTACAGGCATCTGCCATCAAGCTCAGCTAATTTTTGTACTTTTGTAGGGATAGGGTTTCACCATAGTGGCCAGGCTGGTTTTGAACTCCTGACCTCAGGTGATCCACCTGGACGTCCCAAAGTGCTGGGATGACAGGCATGAGCCACCGTGCCTGGCCGGGAAAAAGTGTTTTAACAGTATGCTGTGAAATTATATGTTGTTAAGATTCAGAGAGCTTTTTGGTGCTCTATTTGTTAGAGGTTGAAGGCAACTTATAAAAATGAAAATAATGAGCTACATGTAACCATAGACCATATATGTATGTATACAGATAGATTATATATATACTTATATATTTGTATGTACAGATAAATCATGTTGAATGTAACATAATAAGATGAAACTGGCCGGTCGCGGTGGCTCAAGCCTGTAATCCCAGCACACTTTGGGAGGCCGAGGCGGGTGGATCACAAGGTCAAGAGATCAAGACCATCCTGGTCAACATGGTGAAACCCTGTCTCTACTAAAAATACAAAAAATTGGCTGGGCATGGTGGCACGTGCCTGTAATCCCAGCTACTCAGGAGGCTGAGGCAGGAGAATTGCCCGAACCCAGGAGGTGGAGGTTGCGGTGAGCCGAGATCGTGCCATTGCACTCCAGCCTGGGTAACAAGAGTGAAACTCTGTCTCAAAAAAAAAAAAAATGAAACCAGAAGGAAAGACCATACACAAAAACGTTATGCTAGTTATTTTAGGTAGGCTGAGTTTCTTTATAGCCAAATCCAAGAATTACAAGATTGACTTTTTGTTTGTTTGTTTTTGAGATGGAGTTTCACTCTTGTTGCCCAGTCTGGAGTGCAACGGTGGGATCTCAGCTCACTGTAACCTCCACCTCCCTGGTTCAAACAACTTTCCTGCCTCAGCCTCCCGAGTAGCTGGTATTAGAGGCGCCCACCACCATACCCAGCTAATATTTTGTATTTTTAGTAGAGACAGCATTTCACCATGTTGGCCAAGCTGGTGTTGAACTCCTGACCTCAGGTGATCCACCTGCTTCACCCTCAAAAAGTGCCGGGATTATAGGCGTGAGCCACCACACTTGGCCAAGGTTCACATTTTCAACAACATAAACCATCTGTTTGCCCTGGCTCCTCACTGAAGTGTCACTAAGTGATATGATAGGCAACAATCTATATTATAATGATTTCCAGTTTTCTTTGTGCTTTCAGTGTAGCTTTTATATGCAACTTATTAATTAAATTGACAGTGTTCTTAGTAGAAGAGCTTGTAGAAGTAATGTTTAGCATAGGAGAATTTACCAAGCTGTCTTTTTCCCTTTTCTCACAGGGAGTCTAATCTCCAACACTTATCAGTACTGGAATTGACAGACTCTGGTGCTTTAATGGCAAATAGGTTTGGTAAGGAGTGGACTGTGTACGCATTTGATTTTAAACTGGGGATTTATTGCATATTCATTAAAGTGGTCTTTTGCCACCTTTGCCATAGAAAGGTTGGCTAAGCTCTTTGCTTTCAGAAGGCATGAGTAAGCTGTGATGTGAGATCTCTGATTGTCACATGAAGGGGTCTGTGAAGCTGTAGTACCAGATCAGGCATATGTTAAGGGTATGGTACGTACTTATATATATGTACCATATATATATATATATATCTCAAAACAGAATGGGAATGCAGCCATATATATATATATATATATATATATATATATATATATATATATCTCAAAACAGAATGGGAATTCCCATTCTGTTTTGATGCTCCAGTGATTAATTCAACAAAATCATTTAAAAATGTATTAAGTTCATGGTAACTTTTGTAATCTTGATCAACAGTATCCCTCATGTTTGAAAACCATTATTCTGGAGAATTTATTTTGTGTTGTTCTTGTATAAAAGTTGAAATCCTGGGCTGGGCGCGGTGGCTCAAGCCTGTAATCCCAGCACTTTGGGAGGCCGAGGCGGGTGAATCACGAGGTCAAGAGATCGAGACCATCCTGGTCAACATGGTGAAACCCTGTCTCTACTAAAAATACAAAAATTAGCTGGGCGTGGTGGCGCGTGCCTGTAATCCCAGCTACTCAGGAGGCTGAGGCAGGAGAATTGCCTGAACCCAGGAGGTTGCGGTGAGCCAAGATCGTGCCATTGCACTTCAGCCTGGGTAACAAGAGCGAAACTCCATCAAAAAAAAAAAAGTTGAAATCCTGGGGCTAATTTCAAGGGAAGCCACTTCGGTGTTGTGAGATCAGTGAAAAAGTGACTAACTTTGATGTGAGTGGTGTTTTTATTGCATTTTTGTAGCACTTCACAGTTTACAAACCACTTTTATTTATATTGCCACTGGATATATACCCATGATACATTTTGTTTTGAAGTGATAAATGTTGTTTGTTATGGGCATAAAATCAATTGATAGACTATTTTAATTGAAAATTGGTGTTACCACTACACAAGACTGTCATAACTTTTTCTTTTTAAGTATCTAGTCCTCAGACTATTGTGGAGTTATTCTTCCAAGAAGTTGCAAGAAAACACATTATATCTCACCTCTTCTCTCAGCCAAAGGCACCTCTGAGCCAAACTGGATTGAATTGGCCTGAAATGATTACTGCAATTACCAGTTATTTATTGCAGCTTTTGTATCCTTTTATTTAAAAGCTAGTCAAAAGCTCTCTTCTGGCCAGGCATGTTGGCTCACACCTGTAATTCCAGCACTTCTGGAAGTGGAGGTGGGCTTATCACTTAAGGCCAGGAGTTTGAGACCAGCCTGGCCAACATGGTAAAACCCTGTCTCTACTAAAAATACAAAAATTAGGGTCGGGCGTGGTGGCTCACGCCTGTAATCCCAACACTTTGGGAGGCCGAGGCGGGTGGATCACGAGGTCAAGAGATCGAGACCATCGTGGTCAACATGGTGAAACCCCGTCTCTACTAAAAATACAAAAAATTAGCTGGGCATGGTGGCACGTGCCTGTAATCCCAGCTACTCAGGAGGCTGAGGCAGGAGAATTGCCTGAACCCAGGAGGCGGAGGTTGCGGTGAGCCAAGATCGTTCCATTGCACTCCAGCCTGGGTAACAAGAGCGAAACTCTGTCTCCAAAAAAAATATACAAAAATTAGCCAGGCCTCGTGGCCTGTGCCTGTGATCCCAGCTACTCAGGAGGCTGAGAATCACTTTAACTCAGGAGGCAGAGGTTGCAGTAAGCCAAGATTGCTCCACCATGTTCCAGTCTGGGCGATAGAGCAAGACTCCACCTAAAAAAAAAAATAATAAAGCAGCTCTCTTCTATCTAAATAGTCTGAAGCTCTTATTCTGCCTATATAATGAATTTTAATGAGGTTACACACCTCTCTAACAAGAGACAATAATATTTATTTTCATACATGATTCCAATTTTTATTTCATGTTGCTTTGTTTTTTGCTCAGAAGTTTAGCAAGATTTTATCAGTGTATACATTAATAAAAAGTATAATACCTGAATCTGTTTTAAGACTATTAATTTTGCTGGGTGCAGTGGCTCATGCCTGTAATCCCAGCACTTTGAGAGGCCAAGGCAGGCAGATCACTTGAGGTCAGGGGTTCAAGACCAGCCTTACCAACATGGTGAAACCGTGTCTCTACAAAAAATACAAAAATGAGTGGGATGTGGTGGTATCACCTTGTAGTCCCAGCTACTCAGGTGGCTGAGGCAGGAGAATCACTTGAACTTTGGAGGCAGAGGTTGCAGTGACCTGAGATCATCCCACTGCACTTCAGCCTGGGCAACATATATTTTTAATAAATATAATTTTTTCTCTTTTTTAAAAAAATATTTTTTAATGGCTGTATATGCCAGGCACTGTGTTATGTGCTGGATGTCCACTGGCACCAATACTGTGTTCTGCAGTACAGCAACGGGAATTGAAAATGAACACCCAGGAGTGAAATACAGGCTTTTTAAAATTTACGTATTTTTAGAGACAAGAATCTTACTATGTTGCCCAGGCTGCTCTTGATTTCTTGGGCTCAAGCAGTCCTCCCACTTTACCCTCCCAAAGTACAGGGATTGCAGGAGTGAGCCACCATGCCTGGTGAAATACATGGTTTATTCGCTAGTTACCTGAGTTCTAAGCTGTATGACAAGTTTTCTGGTATATATGTAACTGTTTCATTGTATTCTAGTGATGACTAGTGATGATGAAAGAACATGTTCTTGGCCACCTTCTCTACGTTGTTTTTGTAAATTAAGGTATTTTGTGAACTTTTCTGAATTTGATGCCCAATGTATGTATTTAAGATTTGCCAACAAAAATTAAGGAATCTCCTTAACCAATGACTAGATGGCCTAGCAATCCTGGTTGTCTCTTTCTAGAATGTTTGATGGGAAATTGTCAATATGTACAATTGCAGGTGAGTTCCTTTGAACATTCACATCTACTCATTCTTGTGAAGCATGGGATTGCTGAAAATTTTTTTCTTTGTAAATGTTAACTGAAGTTTAACGAATGACAATAATTTAAAGTTGATTGTGCAAAGACATACCCCAAAGAGGTTGTTCTCTATTTCTATACCCTCCTGAACTTGCTTGATCTTGTCTGATCTTAGAAGCTAAATAGAATTGGGCCTGGTGGCCAGGCGCGGTGGCTCAAGCCTGTAATCCCAGCACTTTGGGAGGCTGAGGCGGGTGGATCACGAGGTCGAGAGATCAAGACCATCCCGGTCAACATGGTGAAACCCCGTCTCTACTAAAAATACAAAAAATTAGCTGGGCATGGTGGCACGTGCCTGTAATCCCAGCTACTCAGGAGGCTGAGGCAGGAGAATTGCCTGAACCCAGGAGGCGGAGGTTGCGGTGAGCCGAGATGCGCCTTTGCACTCCAGCCTGGGTAACAAGAGCGAAACTCCGTCTCAAAAAAAATAAATAAATAAAAATAAAAAAAATAAAGAATTGGGCCTGGTTAGTACTTGGCTGAGAGAATACCTGGTTCCTTAGGCTTTTTTTTTGAGACGGAGTTTCGCTCTTGTTACCCAGGCTGGAGTGCAATGGCAGGATCTCGGCTCAACGCAACCTCTGCCTCCTGGGCTCAAGCAATTCTCCTGCCTCAGCCTCCATAGTAACTGGGATTACAGGCATGCGCCACCATGCCCAGCTAGTTTTTTGTATTTTTAGTAGAGACGGGGTTTCACCATGTTGACCAGAATGGTCTCGATCTCTCAACCTCGTGATCCACCTACCTCGGCCTCCCAAAGTGCTGAGATTACAGGCTTGAGCCACCGCGCCCAGCCTCCTTAGGCTTTTAAAGAAAGTAATAAAATATATTTTTAAAGAGATTTTTCTCTATTTCTCTCTTGATAGTATCTCCTAACATGTTTTTTTCTAGAGGCTTTTTTTTTTTTTTTTTTTTTTTTTTTTGAGACAGAGTCTCACTCTGTTGCCCAGGATGGAGTGCAGTGGCACGATTTGGCTCACTGCAACCTCCACCTCCCAGGTTCAAGCAGTTCTCCTGCCTCAGCCTCCCAAGTAGCTAGGATTACAGGCATGTGCTACCATGCCCAGCTAATTTTTGTATTTTTAGTAGAGACAGGGTTTCACCATGTTGGTGAGGCTGGTCTCAAACTTCTGACCTGAAATGATCCACCCACCTTGGCCTCCCAAAGTGCTAGGATTACAGGCGTGAACCACCAAACCCAGTCTCGAGAGTATCTTTTTTTTTTTTTTTTTTTTTTTTTTTTTTTTGAGACGGGGTTTCACTCTTGTTACCCAGGCTGGAGTGCAATGGCACGATCTCGGCTCACCGCAACCTCCGCCTCCTGGGTTCAGGCAATTCTCCTGCCTCAGCCTCCTGAGTAGCTGGGATTACAGGCACGCGCCACCATGCCCAGCTAATCGAGAGTATCTTTTTAAGAAATTCTCTCTTTAGGTTTTCTTTATAGTAATACAAATGTACTGTTGTTTTCATATAAATCCTTTACTAGAATCTAGCCATTGAACCAATATCAAAAACTGGAAAATTGCTGAAATATAAAATACATGTATGTGTGTTACTGGACTCCTGTTTGCATAAGGAAAGGGAATGGATGAGGAGCGAATGCAGCAGGGATAGGTTTTAATCTCAGAATGATGTCAGGAAATAAAACATTTGTTCAAACACTATCTTTTCATCCTCTGTGAAGAAGAACTTGGAAATGAGTATCTCCTTAAGTAACATTTATTTTCTAATCAGAAAGCACCTTTTATGCCTTTAAGGATTATATTCAACTGCTACAACCCTGGTGTCAAGTCAATGTTGGTTCTTGTCGATTTATGCTGGGAAGGTGTTACCTGGTTACAGGAGAAGGACAGAAGGTAAATTACATTTAAATGGTAAATAAATTTTAATGCAAGGAAAGGCTTAGCTTCCATCTGACTAGGTTGTAGGAGATGGGAGACATAAAATCCTCTATATAAAGTTAAAAAAGACTATATTAATGTCAGTGAAAGGCATGACATACATGTGAGGACTATTCACTTTCTTGTATTCTGCAGTTTAGACAAGACTTAGGAACGTAAGAAACATTAGAACCCTCCTGCCCCTGTATGTTTTTAGGGATTTCTTTCATTATTATTTTTATTATTATTATTTTGTAGAATCGGGGTCCACTAATGTCACTGTGTTACACAGACAGGCCGGATTCAAGCAATCCTCCCACCTTGGCCTCCACAGTGCTGGGATTACAGGCATAAGCTACCACATATGGCCAGGATACATTTTTTTTTTTTTTTTTTTTTTTTTTTTTGGACTAGTCAAGTGAAGCAATGGGAGTGGAGAAGAAACAAAGAAATCTGTAACTGGTTGTGATCAATTAGTTGAAAACACCACTGCGCTTGGACCAGCCACAGTATACATTTTTATAAATCAAATTTATTTACTTATTTTATTATTTCTTTTAGAGTATCACTCTATCAGCCTGGAGTGCAGTGGCATAATCATGGCTCACTGCTGCCTCAACCTCCTGGCCTCAAGCAATCCTCCCATGTCAGCCTCTCAAGTAGCTGAGACTACAGACACACGCCACCATTCCTGGCTAATTTTTTAATTTTTTGTAGAGAGGGGTTTTCCCATGTTGCCCAGTCCGTTCATGAATTCCTGGGCTCAAGTGATCTGCCTGCCTCAGCCTCCCAAAGTGTTGGGACTACAGGCATGAGCCACTGCACCCAGCCGAAATTTATTTATTAATTACATTGTTTTATTGTCTTATGCTGCTTTTTTCTCATTGTGGTAGTTTACATTTTTAATTTTTTCCCTGATATTCTATTATTATGTAAATTTTCAAACAGAAAAGTTTAAAGACTTTGAAACAGTACATACCTAACACTCAAATTCTACAATTGTTAACATATTTCTACAGTTGCTTTATTATGTATCTACATTATCAGTCATCTTATTAAAGTTTACTTTTTTTTTTTTTTTTTTGCAGGTGGGGGCAGTGGGGGAGACAGTCTTGCTCTGTTACCCAGGCTGGAGGGCCGGAGTGCGGTGGTGCAATCTTGGCTCACTGAAGCCTCTGCCCACCAGGCTCAAGCAATTCTACTACCTCAGCCTCCTGAGTAACTGGGATTACAGGCATACCCCACCAGGCCCACCTAATTTTTGTATTTTTAATAAAGGCGAGGTTTCACCATGTTGGCCAGGCTGATCTCAAACTTCTGACCTCAAGTAATCTGCCCACCTCGGCCTCCCAAAGTGCTGGGATTACAGGTGTGAACCATTGCACCTGGCCAAGGTTTACTTTTTAATTGGTAGCATTTAAGTTAAATGTGAAATAAATGTTTTTAAATATTAAATAATGCATCACATAGAATTCAAGATATGTGAGAAACTATGAATGTAATAGATCATGTTAAGCAATTTTGTTTCTTTTCTGGCTTTCTTTCGTGTGTCAACCCCTGATTTATAGCACCTAGAATTGGAATGATCTGTTGTTTTAAGTCACTTTATATTTTATTTCTCCAGGCTCTGGAATGTTTTTGTCAGGCAGCATCTGAAGTAGGCAAAGAGGAATTTTTGGATCGCTTGATTCGCTCAGAGGATGGGGAGATCGTGTCTACCCCCAGGCTGCAGTATTATGACAAGGTATATTACGTCTTGATTTGGGCTTTCTTTTTTTTTTTTTTTTTTTTTTAATTGACATGGAGTTTCGCTCTTGTTACCCAGGCTGGAGTGCAATGGCGCGATCTCGGCTCACTGCAACCTCTGTCTCCTGGGTTCAGGCATTATTCCTGCCTCAGCCTCCCGAGTAGCTGGGATTACAGGCATGTGCCACCATGCCCAGCTAATTTTTGTATTTTTAGTAGAGACAGGGTTTCACCATGTTGACCAGGATGGTCTTGATCTCTTGACCTCGTGATCCACCCGTCTCGGCCTCCCAAACTGCCGGGATTATAGGTGTGAGCCACCGCGCCCGACCGGTTTGGGCTTTCTTAACACCACCCTGTGTAAAAACATATCTGAGTCTGGGGACGGTGGCTCACCTCATTTAATCCCAGCCCTTTGGGAGACCGAGGTGGGAGGATCACATTCAGACAAAAACAATTGAACTTTTCAGGAATGCTATTTGAAAATACAAGTAAATGTACCTTGAGCCATGAAATGTTGGTTCAAGATAGTATAAAACCATAAACATTTTAAGGCATTAAGCATTCCAATCACTGTGGTGAAGTATAAGTCTGTTACAACCACTGTGTCTTTATCTATCATAATTCTAATTCTAAATATATCCAGAAAGATGTACATACTTCCAAAAGACATGTATAATTTTCTTCCAAGTAGCATGTTCCTGCAAGTCATATACAGTCATGTGTCACTTAACAACGGGAAAATGTTCTAAGAAATGTGTCTTTGGATGATAGTATTATTGTGTGAACATCATAGAGTGCACTTACACAAGTAGATGGTATAGCTCACCACACCTAGGCTATATGTCACAGCCTATTGTGTAACATGTTACTGTACTGGATACTGTAGGCAATTTATAATGCAATGTTATTTGTATATGTAAAAGTAGAAAAGTTATAGTAACACAGTATAAAAGATAAAACGCCTGGTGTGGTGGCTGACGCCTCCTTTGGGAGGCCAAGGTGGGTGGATTGCCTGAACTCAGGAGTCTGAGACCAGCCTGGGCAACACGGTGAAACCCCATCGCTGCTAAAATACAAAAAGTTAGCCAGGCATGCACCTGTAGTCCCAGCTACTCGGGGAACCTGGGAAGCGGAGGTTGCAGTAAGCCAAGATTGCACCACTGCCCTCCAGCCTGGGCAACAGAGCAAGACTCTGTCTTCAAAAAAAAAAAAAAAAATATATATATATATATATATATATATATATATAAAATGGTACACCTGCATGGCATACTTACCATGATTGAAGCTTGCAGGACTGGAAGTTGCTCTGAGTGAGTCAGTGAGTGGTAAGTGAATGTGGAGGCCTTGGACATTCCTGTACTGTGTAAACACTGTGCACTTAGGCTACACTAAATTTAGTTGTTGGGGTTTTTTATTTATTTAATTATTTATTTTGAGATACTGTCTCACTGTATTGCCCAGGCTAGTCTTAACTTTTTGGCTCTTTTGAATAAAACTTACCTTAAAACACAAACACATTACACAGCTGTACCAAAGTTGTTTTCTTTGGTTTTGGGTTTTTTGTTGTTGTTGTGTTTTTGTTTTTGTTTTGACTGTCTCATTCTGACATCCAGGCTGGAGTGTTCTGATACAAACAGCTCGCTGAAGCTTGAATGCCTTGGGCCCAAACAATCCTCCCACCTCAACATCCCAAGTTGCTGGGACCATAGGTGCATACCACTATACCTAGCTAACTTTTTCTTTTTTGTAGAGATGGAGTCTAGCCATGTTGCCCAAACTGGTCTTGAACTCCTGAACTATGCAGTCCTCCCAAAGTGCTGGGATTACGGGCATGAGCCATTGCACCCAGGCAGTTTTTTCTTCATGTATTTTTCTATTAAAAAAAAATGGGCCGGGCTCAGTGGCTCAAGCCTGTAATCCCAGCACTTTCGGAGGCCGAGGCGGGTGGATCACGAGGTCGAGAGATCGAGACCATCTTGGTCAACATAGTGAAACCCCGTCTCTACCAAAAATACAAAAAACTAGCTGGGCGTGGTGGCGCGTGCCTGTAATCCCAGCTACTTAGGAGGCTGAGGCAGGAGAATTGCCTGAACCCAGGAGGTGGAGGTTGCGGTGAGCCGAGATTGCGCCATTGCACTCCAGCCTGGGTAACGAGAGCGAAACTCCGTCTCAAAAAAAAAAAAAAAAAAAAAAAAAAAAAGGGCCGGGCGCGGTGGCTCACGCCTATAATCCCAGCACTTTGGGAGGCCGAGGCGGGTGGATCACGAGGTCAAGAGATCGAGACCATCCTGGTCAACATGGTGAAACCCCGTCTCTACTAAAAATACAAAAATTAGCTGGGCATGGTGGCACATGCCTGTAGTCCCAGCTACCCAGGAGGCTGAGGCAGGAGAATTGCTTAAACTCAGGAGGCGGAGGTTGCGGTGAGCCGAGATCGCTCCATTGCACTCCAGCCTGGGTAACAAGAGCAAAACTCAGTCTCAAAAAAAAAAAAAATGGCGGCTGGGCACAGTGGCTCACACCTACAATCCCAGCACTTTGGGAGACCGAGGCAGGCAGATCACTTGAGGTCAAAAATTCAAGACCAACCTGGCCAACATGGTGAAACTCCATCTCTACCAAAAAATGCAAAAATGGGTGTGGTGGCATGTGCCTATAGTTTCAGCTACTAGGGAGGTTGAGGTGGGAGAATTGCTTGAACTCAGGAGGCAGAGGTCGCAGTGAGCCAAGATCACACCACTGCACTCCAGCCTGGGTGACAGAGAGAGTGAAACCCTGTCTCAAAAAAAAAAAAAAAAAAAGTATTATGTACAGTATATAATTGTATATGCTACACCTTTTTTTTTTTTTTTTTTTGAGATGGAGTCTGTTGCCCAGGCTGGAGTACAGTGAGTGGCATGATCTTGGCTCACTGCAACCTCCACCTCCCAGGTTCAAGCAATTCTCCTGCCTCAGCCTCCCAAGAAGTTGAGATTATAGGTGTACCCCACCATACCCAGCTAATTTTTGTATTTTTAGTAGAGACGGAGTTTTACTATGTTGGCCAGACTGGTCCTGACCTCCTGACCTCAAATGATTCGCCCTCCTCAGCCTCCCAAAGTGCTGGGATTACAGGCGTGAGCCACCACACCCAGCCGTGCTATACTTTTTATACAATTGGAAGCACAGTAGGTTTGTTTATACCAACGTCACCACAAACATGTGAGTAATACATTTTATTGCGGTGGCTATGTCACTGGAAGATAGGAATTTTCCAGGTCCGTTATAATGGGTGCAGTGGCTCACACTTACAATCCCAACATTTTGAGAGGCTAAGGCGGGAAGATCACTGGAGCCTAGGAATTTGAGATTAACCCAGACAGCAAAGGAAGACCCCATCTCAACAAAAAAGTAAAAAATTAGCTGGGCATGGTACTGCATGACTGTGGTCCCAGCTACTCAGGTGGCTGAGATGGAAGGATCACTTGAGCCCAGGAGGTTGAGGCTACATTGAGCTATGATCACACCACTGCACTCTAGCCTGGGCAACAGAGCAGGACCCTTTCTCAAAAAATAAAGTTAATAAAAATAATTTTCAAACTTTTTATTTTAGCTTCATCCTTTATAAACTTATATTTTGGGTGTATCATACATATATATTAGAAAATTGCACGTATATAAGGTAGGGAAATGTGCACATTTAGGGGCACGTGCAGACATTGATAGGGTGGAAAACCAAAAATGTTTGTGAGGTTGGGCCTGGTGGCTCACGCCTGTATTCCCAGCACTTTGGGAGGCTGAGGCAGGTGGATCACCCTAGGTCAGGGGCTCAAGACCAATCTGACCACCATGGCAAGACCCCTAAAAACACACAAATTAGTCAGGCATGGTGGCATATGCCTGTAATCCCAGCTACTTGGGAGGCTGAAGCAGGAGAATCACTTGAACCCAGGAGGTGGAGGTTACCGTGAGCCGAGATCGCACCATTGCACTCAAGTCTGATTGGCAGAATGAGACCCTGTCTCAAAAAAAAAGGATTATGTCAATCATTTAGCAAATTCTCTTTAGGGTTTTTATAAAACTATGGTGTTAATTTATTTGCTATCTTTACATTCATTTGTAACCTGAACAGTTAGTAGTGAAATTATATTTATTCTTATGTTCAACAATTTTTTTTAAATAGAGATGGGGTCTCACTATGTTGGTCAGGATCACAGGTGTGAGCCACCATATCCAGCCTCAACAAGTATTTATGGAGAGACTACTGTTTACTGGGCACTGAGGATAGAATTCTGAATTTTAAAAGGACAATTCAGGCTGGACACTGGTGGCTCACACCTGTAAACCCAATACTTTGGGAGGCCAAGGCAGGAGGATCACTTGAACCCAGGAGTTAGAGGCCAGCCTGGGCAATATAGTGAGACCTCATCTCTACAAAAAGTAGAAAAAAAATAGCTGTGTCTGGTGACATGCACCTGTAGTTTCAGCTACTTAGGATGCTGAGGCAGGAGGGTCACTTGAGCCTGGGAGGTTGAGGCTGCAATGAGCTGTGATCGTGCCACTGCACTCCAGCCTGGGTGACAGAGTGAGACCATCTCAAGAAAGAAAAAATAGTTTCCTGCCCCCATGGTGCTTACATTCAAGTAAGGAAAGAAGCTAGACAAATCAATATAAGTGATAAATTCTCTGACTAAAACAAACAGATCAAGAGAATATAGTAGGAAATATTCAGCTTGTTATGAGATTATCTGGAGAACCATATAGTGGTATGCTTTGGAGTCTGGATACTAAGGGTTGAATCTTAGGTCTCCCAACTGTGTGACCTTCGGCAAGTTACTCTGCACCCCAGACTCTTCATCTGTAAAATCCTCATCAGATTGCTCGGAGAGTGAATATATTAACTACAAAGTGTGAAGCCATGCCTAGCTGGTTGGTAGGCCTTCAGTATTCAGAGAGCATTTCTTTACACCCCCACAACTTGAATTGAATGCACGTATATATTAGTACATAAACATATTAATGACTTTGGGGGCCATTTTATTACTTTGTAACACTGTCAAAAGGAAAGGACAATGAAAAGCCCTGTATTTAATTCCTCTATTGTTTATTAATAGTCGTTCCTGTAAAAGTTCTGTAGAGAACATGTTAGAATTATCTCTTAATTTCAACTATCTCTGTTCCTGCCTAACACTAGCAATCACAATTTATCTATAATTAGAGAGCTATTATGCCAATGGTAGTATCTGGGGAAACGAATAGAAAGCTTTTACAAGATGGAATATAACAGAATAATCTAAAGGAAAATATTTAATATTAAGCAAATAATCCTATCCATCTTGTCAGCACCTTTGATTTAAACTTTATCTTACCTTGTTACCTTTTTTTAAAATCTTTTTATTTATTTTTTAAGAGACAGGGTCTTGCTGTTTTACCCAGGTTAAATTGCAGGGGCAGGATTAAAACTCACTGCAACCTTGAACTCCTAGGTTCAAGCAATCCTCCCACCTCAGCCTCCCAAGTCGCTCCAAGTGCATGCCACCAAGTGCAGCTAATATTTTTTTAAAAATTTTGTAGAGACGGGGGTGTTACTATGTTGCCCAGGCTGGCCTTGAGCAATCCTGCTGCCCCAGCCTCCCAAAGTACTGGGATTACAGGTGTGAGCCACCATGCTGGCCTACTTACCTTTCTAAATAATTTTAAACCATAATTTAGTTTGAAGTGCATTACCATATTAATTTATCAGAAATTTCACGCCGGGCGCGGTGGCTCAAGCCTGTAATCCCAGCACTTTGGGAGGCTGAGGCGGGTGGATCACGAGGTCAAGAGATCGAGACCATCCTGGTCAACATGGTGAAACCCCGTATCTACTAAAAATACAAAAAATTAGCTGGGCATGGTGGCGCGTGCCTGTAATCCCAGCTACTCAGGAGGCTGAGGCAGGAGAATTGCCTGAACCCAGGAGGCGGAGGTTGCGGTGAGCCGAGATTGCACCATTGCACTCCAGCCTGGGTAACAAGAGTGAAACTCTGTCTCAAAAAAAAATATATATATATATATAGATATATATATATATATCTATATATATCAGAAATTTCTTTTGTTTCTCGTTAGGTTTTACGACTTCTAGATGTCGTTGGTTTGCCTGAACTGGTTATTCAGTTGGCTACATCAGCCATAACTGAAGCAGGTGATGACTGGAAAAGTCAGGTAAGAATTGACGATAATTTGGTTGTTTTCTTTAAAGTTTGTTGTGGGTGTGGTACATTCATTTCTATTGCTTTTTTGATATTTGATCTACATTTGATATTTAGGCTACTCTAAGGACATGCATTTTCAAACATCATTTGGATTTGGGTCACAATAGCCAAGCATATGAAGCCTTAACCCAAATTTCTGATTCCAGCAGGTAATCTCATGGTCTTTTTTAGAGAAGACAATTTACCAATTCTGTTTAACCTACTAAGACAGTTTGCCCTCATATCCGTTTCTTTCCTTCTAGGCAATTAGATTGTTTACGGCAGTTGGTGGTAGTTCTTTGTGAACGCTCACAGCTACAGGATCTTGTAGAGTTTCCTTATGTAAATCTGCATAATGAGGTAATTTTAGTTATCTAGTGATGGCTTTCAATAACTATGGTGGCGGCCATGATTGCTACTGACTTAGTTATCTGATTGCTTTCCCTTCCCTAGGTTGTGGGAATAATTGAGTCACGTGCTAGAGCCGTGGACCTTATGACTCACAATTACTATGAACTTCTGTATGCCTTTCACATCTATCGCCACAATTACCGCAAGGGTAAGCAATGTAACCAAACAGTATCTTGGAGACAACCTTATTAATCATGTTTTACCAAAATATTGTGTTAGACTTAGGTAATTTTTAATGTGTTTAAGTATAAGATTAGCTTAAACCTTTTGAGGATTACCTTGAAGATATGCCCTTGCTTCCATTCTAGAAGTTTCTCAAGGCATTGCCATTGAACAGCATTCTATGTGTATCTTCTGTCCAATTATAAAGGAAATGAGCGCCACGTGTGGTGGCTTATGCCTTTAATCCTAGCACTTTTAGGAGGCCGAGGCAGGTGGATCACCTGAGGTCAGGAGTTCAAGACTAGCCTGACCAACATGGTGAAACCCCGTCTCTACTAAAAATATAAAACTAAGCTGGACATGGTGGCAGGTGCCTATAATCCCAGCTACTCAGGAGGCTGAGCCAGGAGAATTGCTTGAACCCAGAGGGCAGAGGTTACAATGAGACAAGGTTGCACCACTCACTCTAGCCTGGGTGAAAGAGCGAAACTCTGTCTCAAAAGAAAAAAAAAGAAAATTAGCTTTTTCACTAGAAGCAGCATGAATTTGTATGACTAGTTTGGAGTTCTTGTGCTCTTTTACCATTGGCCTTCTGTCTTTCCTCACTGCAGTTCTTAGAGCGAAATTCTGACTGCTTAAATGTGCTTAGATCATGAATATAGTAGATGATATTTCTTGTTAGCTATGGTTAGATTGTTCACATCCCTTCAATTAAATGCAAAATCCTTAAAGAGGGGACTACAATTTACATTTAGGGCCAAGCACAGTGGTCAGGCACAGATTACAACCACACCTGTAATCTCAGACTTTGGGAGGCTGAGATGGGTGGATCACTTAATATCAGGAGATCGAGACCAGCCTGGGCAACATGATGAAACTCCCTCTCTACTGAAAATACAAAAATTAGCCAGGCGTGGGGACATGTGCCTGTAATCCCAGCTACTTGTAAGGCTGAGGCAAGAGAACTGCTTGATCCTGGGAAGTGGAGGTTGCAGTGAGTCAAGATCATGCTACTGCACTTCAGCCTGGGTGACAGAGCAAGACCCTGTCTCAAAAAAAAAAAAAAAAAAAAAAAACGGCCGGGCACGGTGGCTCACGCCTGTAATCCCAGCACTTTGGGAGGCCGAGGCAGGTGGATCACGAGGTCGAGAGATCAAGACCATCCTGATCAACAAGGTGAAACCCCGTCTCTACTAAAAATGCAAAAATTAGCTGGGCCTGGTGGCGCGTGCCTGTAATCCCAGCTACTCAGGAGGCTGAGGCAGGAGAATTGCTTGAACCCAGGAGGCGGAGGTTGCGGTGAGCCGAGATCGCGCCATTGCACTCCAGCCTGGGTAACAAGAGCGAAACTCCATCTCAAAAAAAAAAAAAACAAGCCGGGCGCGGTGGCTCAAGCCTGTAATCCCAGCACTTTGGGAGGCCAAGGCGGGTGGATCACGAGGTCAAGAGATCGAAACCATCCTGGTCAACATGGTGAAACCCCGTCTCTACTAAAAATACTAAAAATTAGCTGGGCATGGTGGCGCGTGCCTGTAATCCCAGCTACTCAGGAGGCTGAGGCAGGAGAATTTCCTGAACCCAGGAGGCGGAGGTTACGGTGAGCCGAGATCGCGCCATTGCACTCCAGCCTGGGCAACAAGAGCGAAACTCCGTCTCAAAAAAAAAAAAAAAAAAAAACTACAGTTAAAAATTATCAAATGATATCCTGGTGAATTCTTTTTTTCTTCATTCATTTTGTTTGTTTGTTTGTTTTGAGACAGTTTCACTCTGTTGCCTGGGCTGGAGTGTATTTTGGCACAGTCTCAGCTCACTGTAAGCTCTGCCTCCTTCCTTAGACTCCTGAGTAGCTGGGACTGCAGGCATGCACCACCACACCCAGCTAATTTTTTTGAATTTTTTAGTAGAGTGGGGGGGTCGGGGTGCGGGTTTTCACCATGTTGGTCAGGCTGGTCTTGAATTTATGACCTCAGCCTCTCAAAGTGCTGGGATTACAGACATGTGCAACCATGCCTGGCTAATTTTTTTTTTTTTTTTTTTTTTTAGTAGAGATGGGATTTTGCCATGTTGGCCAGCTGGTCTCAAACTCCTGACCCCAGGTGACCCACCTGTCTCAGCCTACCAAAGTGCTGGGATTACAGGCGTGAGCCACCATGCCCAACCAAGAATTTATGTGTTTTTTTGTTGTTGTTTTGTTTTTTTGGTTTTTGGTTTTTTTTAAGAGATGAGTTCTCGCCATGTTGCCCAAGCTGGAGTGCAGTGGCTGTTCACAGGCACGATCCCACTACTGATCAACACGGGAGTTTTGACCTGCTCCATTTCTGACCTGGGCCAGTTCCCTCTTTAGGCAACCTGGTGGTCCCTTGTTCCTGGGAGGTCATCATATTGATTCCAAACTTAGTGCAGACACCCAATCAGCATAATGCACTACAGTCCAGAACTCCTGGGCTCAAGGGATCCTCCCACCACAGCCTCCTGTGCAGCTGGGACTATAGGCACAAGCCACCGTACCCTGCGAAATTATGTTATTTTATTTTATTTATTTATTTTTTTGAGACGGAGTTTTCCTCTTGTTACCCAGGCTGGTGCGATCTCAGCTCACTGCTACCTCCGCCTCCCGGGTTCGGGCAATTCTCTGACCTCAGCCTCCTGAGTAGCTGGGATTACAGGCACGCGCCACCATGCTCAGCTAATATTTTGTATTTTTAGTAGAGATGGGGTTTCACCATGTTGACCAGGATGGTCTCGATCTCTTGACCTCGTGATCCACCCGCCTTGGCCTCCCAAAGTGCTGGGATTACAGGCTTGAGCCACCGTGCCCAGCGAAATTATGTTCTTAAGCAGAGTATTATAACATCTCTTGGTCTCACAGTCCTGAGCAGGTATAGGTGACTAGTTCTATAAGCCAGTATTCTGTACTTGTAATGGTAATGTAGTATCTTAAATATCAAAAATAACATTTTTCCTTTTTTTTTAATTGTGGTAAAATACACATAATATACAATATATCATCTTAACTTTTTTTTTTTTTTTGAGAAGGAATTTCGCTGTTGTTACCCAGACTGGAGTGCAATGGCACAATCTCGGCTCACTGCAACCTCTGCCTCCTGGGTTCAAGCAATTCTCCTGCCTCAGCCTCCCGAGTAGCTGGGAATACAGGCGCGCGCCACCATGCCCAGCTAATTTTTGTATTTTTTTTTTTTTTTTTTTTTTTGAGACGGAGTTTTTGCTCTTGTTACCCAGGCTGGAGTGCAATGGCGCGATCTCGGCTCACCGCAACCTCCGCCTCCTGGGTTCAGGCAATTCTCCTGCCTCAGCCTCCTGAGTAGCTGGGATTACAGGCACGTGCCACCATGCCCAGCTAATTTTTTCTATTTTTAGTAGAGACGGGGTTTCACCATGTTGACCAGGATGGTCTCGATCTCTCGACCTTGTGATCCACCCGCCTCGGCCTCCCAAAGTGCTGGGATTACAGGCTTGAGCCACCGCGCCCGGCCAATTTTTGTATTTTTTAATAGAGATGGGGTTTCACCTTGTTGACCAGGATGGTCTCGATCTCTTGACCTTGTGATCCACCTGCCTAGGCCTCCCAAAGTGCTAGGATTATAGGCGTGAGCCACCACGCCCGGCCCATCTTAACCATTTTTAAGTGTACAGTTCAGGAGTGCTAAGTGCATTCACAATATTTTATAACCAATCTCCAGAACACTTTTAATCTTGGAAAACTGAAGCTCTGTATTCATTAAACAAGTATGCCCTGTTTCTCCCAGCTCCCACCCCTGAGAAACCACCATTTTACCTCCCATCTTTATGAATTTAGCTACTTGAATCATACAGCATGTGTCTTTTTGTGACTGGCTTATTTCACTTAGCATACTGTCTTCAAGGATCATCCTTGTAGTGGCATGCGTCAGAATTTTCTTCCTTAAAGTTATCTTAAAAGATTAGCCAGTGTGGTGGCAGCTGCCTATAATCCCTGCTTGGGGTCCTGAGGCAGGAGGATCATTTGAAGCAGAGTTTGTGGTGAGCAGAGACTGCACCATTGCACTCTAGCCTGGGCAACAAGAGCAAAACTCCATCTCAAGAAAAAAAAAAAAAACATAATCTCAAAGATAACTAAATTATTTTCTGTTATATTTCAATGTCAGATTTTGTTCATCCATCAGTGAACACTTGGATTGCTTCTACCTTTTGGCTATGGAAAATGATGCTATGAACAGGGGTGTAGAAATACCTCTTCAAGACACTTTTTTTAATTCTTTGGAGTATATACCAAAAAATGGAACTACTGAATTACATGATAATTTCACTTTTAATTTTTTGAGAAACTGCCATACTGTTTTCCATATCTGCTGCACCATTTTACGTTCCCAGCAACAGTGCACAAGAGTTCCAGTTTCTCCACATCCTCACCATGTGATTTTTTTAGGAGGAGGAGAGAGGTTACATTAAGCCCAATTTTGTTTTCAATTTTAACATTTGATTAGGGATAGCATTCTCTCTGTGTATCTCTAGAGAAACAAGTTTTGGAAAGCCAGTGTGGTAATCCCAGCACTTTGGGAGGCCGAGGCAAGTGGATCACAAGGTCAGGCGTTTGAGACCAACCTGGCCAACATGGTGAAACCCCGTCTCCACTAAAAATACAAAAATTAGCCAAGCGTTGTAATCGTTCACCTGTAATCCCAGCTACTCAGGAGGCTGAGGCAGGAAAATCACTTGAACCTGAGTGGTGGAGGTTGCAGTGAGCTGAGATCACACCATTGCACTTCAGCTTGGGCAGCAGAGTGAGACTCCAGCTCAAAAAAAAGAGAAAGAGAAAGAGAAAATTTGGAAGTTCTGATGTCTAATTTATTACCGCCTCATAGCTGGCACAGTGATGTTTGAGTATGGAATGCGTCTTGGCAGAGAAGTTCGAACTCTCTGGGGACTTGAAAAACAAGGCAACTGTTATCTGGCTGCTCTCAACTGTTTACGTCTCATTCGTCCAGAATATGCATGGATTGTGCAGCCAGCATCTGGTGCAGTGGTATGAAAACCTTTCATCCTGGAATTTTCGGGTCATTAAATCTACTTGTTTTGGTCCTTTCAAAACTCTTACATCATTTTGCTTCATTTGATTTATAATTTCTACTGAGATATTTGTGGGAAAAAAAAATCTATGTTTATAACAATTCAATTGTTGTATATTACTACTCCTTTAGTTCTGAAGTTTAGAATTACTGTAGGAAGAAATATTCCAGAGTAATCCTGGAGTTAGACAGACCTGACCCAATTCAGACAAGTTACTTAATCTTTTGTTATTCAGTTACTCTCTGGCATAAAATATGGATAATATCTACTTTATAGGATTGTTTGGGTAATAATGAGATAATTCAAGTCAATTGCTTAGAATGGTAACAGTGCTTGGCCCACAAAATGTGCTAAGTAAATGGTAGCTGCTTTTATTTCTATTGTGTTTGTTAATGCAGTCTACAGTTGTTGTTTTAAAGGACACACACTTAGTTTTCCTATCATACTGATGGGTCAGATACACGCAGTTGCTTCTGTTATATATAACTCTGGAACCAAGGAAAATTCGTTGATTTACATGGAGATAAAAATCCCTGTCCTTGGACTCAGTAATATGTTATAGTTAAGTTTGCAACTTGGCAAAGAACTTTCTTTGTCTCGTAAGAACTCTGCTGGTTGGAAGAAGCTCTGAATCACAGTCAATGTTATCAAAATAAAATACTGATTTTCACAGTTAAATTGCTTGTTTTGTTTTATCAGTATGATCGCCCTGGAGCATCACCTAAGAGGAATCATGATGGAGAATGCACAGCTGCCCCCAGTGAGTCAAGAGTCTCACACTGATCTTTACTAGACAGTAATATATTGTTATTGATAGTTATGATAGAAATATGTAGTTAAGCTGGGAACAGTGGCTCACGCCTGTAATCCCAGCACTTTGGGAAGCCAAGGTGGGTGGATCATGAGATCAGGAGATTGAAACCATCTGGCCAACATGGTGAAACCCGTCTCTGTTTTAAAAATACAAAAAATTAGCTGGGTGTGGGTAGCGTGTGCCTGTAATCCCAGCTACTCCGGAGCCTGAGATGGGGGAATCACTTGAACCTGGGAGGTGGAGCTTGTAGTAAGCCAAGATTGTGCCACTGCACTCCAGCCTGGATGACAAAGTGAGACTCCGCCTCAGAAAAAAAAAAAGTTGGCTGGGCACAGGGGCTCATGGGTGTAATCCCAGCACTTTGGGAGGCCAAGGCAGGTGGATCATTTGAGGTCAGGAGTTTGAGACCACCCTGGCCAATATGGTGAAACCCCATCTCTACTAAAAGTAGAAAAATTAGCCGGGCACAGTGGCTCACACCTGTAATCCCAGCACTTTGGGAGGCCGAGGTGGGTGATTCACCCAAAGTCAGGAGCTCAAGACCAACCTGACCAACATGGAGAAACCCCATCTCTACTAAAAATACAAAACTAGCCAGGCCTGATGGCGTGCACCTGTAATCCCAGCTACTCAGGAGGCTGAGGCAGGAGAATCACTTGAACTCAGGAGGCAGAGGTTGCAGTGAGCCAAGATTGCTCCATTGCACTCCAGCTTGGACAAAAAAAATTTTTTGAGGCCGGGCACAGTGGCTCATGCCTGCAATTCCAGCCATTTGGGAAGCCAAGATGGGTGGATCACCTGAGGTCAGGAGTTCAAGACCAGGCTGGCCAACATGGTGAAACCTTGTGTGTACTAAAAATACAAAAGTTAGCTAGGCATGGTGGTGCCGCCTGTAATCCCAGCTACTCGGGAGGCTGAGGCAGGAGAATTGCATGAACCCAGGAGGTGGAGGTTCCAGTGAGCCGAGATCGTGCCACTGCACTCCAGCCTGGGTGACAGAGCAAGGCTCCGATTCCAAGGGAAAAAAAAAATATTTAAAGAGTTAAATGAGGCCGGGCGTGGTGGCTCAAGCCTGTAATCCCAGCACTTTGGGAAGCCGAGGCAGGTGGATCATGAGGTTGAGAGATCGAGACCATCCTGGTCAACATGGTGAAACGCCGTCTCTACTAAAAATACAAAAAATTAGCTGGGCGTGGTGGCACGTGCCTGTAATCCCAGCTACTCAGGAGGCTGAGGCAGGAGAATGCTTGAACCCAGGAGGCAGAGGTTGCGGTGAGCCGAGATGGCGCCATTGCACTCCAGCCTGGGTAACAAGAGCGAAACTCCGTCTCAAAAAAAAAAAAAAAAAGTTAAATGAAATTACATGTAGTACCTTGTAAGCACCTCCTCAACTGCAGTTGTTAAAATACTTTGATTTGACTTGGGCTATTGCTTAATTTGTTTAAGTTAGCATTTATTGAGTTCCCTGTTTTCTCCTTCCTTCATGCATTTAGAAATTAGATTGAATGTTCCTTAATGTTCAGTGGAAATTGATAGGTTAAGTTAATCTAATGGATACTTCTTTATTCTTTGGGAATTGAAAATATTTTTCTTTGATGTATATAGCAAATCGACAAATTGAAATTCTGGAACTGGAAGATCTGGAGAAAGAGTGTTCCTTGGCTCGCATCCGCCTCACTTTAGCTCAGCATGATCCATCAGCGGTTGCAGTTGCCGGTAGGAATTCAGAGTTAAAGCCTCTAACCTGTCAGTACCAATGGCACATTTTAGGTCCAGGCAGTGTATGTAGCACACTAGATCAACATAAAGCGTGGGTTGTTACTCAGAGATACTCATCAACCAAGCAAAATCTTTGGTTTTATTTGTGTATACCTTGGCTACACTAAATAACCTTTTTCCATTTTCACAGGAAGTGCATCAGCAGAGGAGATGGTCACTCTCTTGGTTCAGGCGGGCCTCTTCGACACTGCCATATCACTTTGTCAGACTTTTAAGCTTCCCTTAACACCAGTCTTTGAAGGGCTTGCCTTCAAGTATGTATAAAATTATCTTTTTATACTCTTTTCTAATGTAAATATATTATCCTCTTGCTTGGTGCGAGGCAGTCATCATAAGCCAAGTAACCTACATATCATTTGTGTTTTGAAGAAGTATTTTTGTTTAAATCTGTGAAATGATTTTTTTAAAATTTTAGTCGTTTATGATTTTACTTTAAAGAAAAAAAATACTGATTCGTAGTTTCTTTTGAGAACTCCGAAGAGCAGATAACCTGAGTTAAATGATGGTGTTCATTCCAAACAAGACATATGTTCTGTTTGGTTCTTTAGGACATCTGTTGGTCTCTTTAGACATTCTTTTTTTTTTTTTTTTTTTTGAGACAGAGTCTCACTCTGTTGCCCAGGCTGGAGTGCAGTGGCACAGTCTTGGCTTACTGCAACCTCCACCTCCTGGGTTCAAGTGATTCTCCTGCCTCAGCCTCCCGAGTAGCTGACATTACAAGCAAGCACCATGACACTCGGCTAATTTTCTATTTTTAGTAGATACGGGGTTTCCCCATGGTGGTCAGGCCAGTCTCGAACTCCCAACCTCAGGTGATCCGCCTGACTCTGCCTCCCAAAGTGCTAGGATTACTAAAGGTGTGAGACTCCATCTTAGTTTAAAAAAAAAGAAAGAAAAGGATTTTTTATCATTAATTTTCTCTTGGAAGTAAATTGTCTCTTAATGCTTACTCATGTCCCTGTAGGTATTCAGTTGTGTGACTTGAGGAAGAGAAGAGCCAATACTCCAGTAGTGAATTCAGCAATAGAGATGAAGTTGTCCTCTTACCTCTTTAATTTTACTAGCAAAATAAAGTGGTACATTTCAGCATTTAGTTTTCAAGTGTGGAACCGTTTTCATTCCAGATGCATCAAATTGCAATTTGGAGGAGAGGCAGCACAAGCAGAAGCCTGGGCCTGGCTAGCAGCCAATCAGCTCTCATCTGTCATCACCACTAAGGAGTCTAGGTACAGCCCTGGTGTTCCTCCAACCCTGGGTGGTTTTGCCTTTTTCAAAGCTGTAGCTGTCTTTTTCCGATTAAGTTATCCTACATAGGTCATTTCACTTTTTTCTTTCTCTTTGGCTAAGTTTTTGTAGGGGCTGGGAAGTTTATAATTAGGGTGACATCATGTCATTTATTGTCCAAACTAGGATGTCTTTGCCTATGGAATGTCTCCTCTGTATGCCCTTCCTCAAAGACTTACTGTATCATATCATCAGGAAAGGGTACTCTTACAGGCAGAAATCTATATTTACTTGGTTTCAGAGTGTTACTTCCTTTTGTAACACTTGTAAAAATACAAAAAAATTAGCTGGGCATGGTGGCGCGTGCCTGTAATCCCAGCTACTCGAGGCTGAGGCAGGAGAATTGCCTGAACCCAGGAGGTGGAGGTTGCGGTGAGCCGAGATCGCACCATTGCACTCCAACCTGGGTAACAAGAGTGAAACTCGGTCTCAAAAAAAAAAAAAAAAAAAAAAAAAGAAGGTAATACTCATTAGTCATTTTTTTGTTTTTTCAAGTGCTACAGATGAAGCATGGCGACTATTATCAACTTACCTGGAAAGGTACAAAGTCCAGAATAACTTGTATCACCACTGTGTAATCAACAAGCTCTTATCTCATGGAGTGCCTCTGCCTAATTGGCTTATAAACAGCTACAAGGTAAGTGGATCATAACCTTTACTCTTTATCATTCTAGATAACTTCATGAGATGATTAAAAAGAGGCCAGGTGCCTGGCATCTCACACCTGTAATCCCAGCACTTTGGGAGGCTGAGATGGGCGGATAACCTGAGGTCGGGAGTTCGAGACCAGCCTGACCAACATAGAGAAACCCCATCTCTACTAAGAATACAAAATCAGGCTGGGCGCAGTGGCTCATGCCTATAATCCCAACACTTTAGGAGGCCAAGGCAGGCGGATCACAAGGTCAAGAGATGGAGACCATCCCGGTCAACATGGTGAAACCCTGTCTCTACTAAAATACAAAAATTAGGGCCCAGCGTGGTGGCTCAGCCTGTGATCCCAGCACTTTGGGAGGCCGAGGCAGGTGGATCACGAGGTCAAGAGATCGAGACCATCCTGGTCAACATGGTGAAACCCCGTCTCTACTAAAAATACAAAAAAATCAGCTGGGCATGGTAGCGCGTGCCTGTAATCCCAGCTACTCAGGAGGCTGAGGCAGGAGAATTGCCTAAACCCAGGAGGCGGAGGTTGCAGTAAGCCGAGATCGCGCCATTGCACTCCAGCCTGGGTAACAAGAGCGAAACTCCATCTCAAAAAAAAAAAAAAAATTATCTGGGCATGGTGGCACACACCTGTAGTCCCAACTACTCGGGAGGCTAAGGCAGTGAGCTGAGATAGCGCCACTGCACTCCAGCCTGGCACCTGGCGACAGAAAATCTCTGTCTCAAAAAAAAAAAAAAAAAAAAAAAAATCAGCTGGGTGTGGTGGCACATGCCTGTATCCCAGCTACTTGGGAGGCTGAGGCAGGAGAATTGCTTGAACCCATGAGATGGAGGTTGCAGTGATCCAAGATTGTACCATTGCACTCCAGCCTAGGCAACAAGAGTGAAACTCTTTTCTCAAGAAAAAAAAAAAGGAAAAAGATGGACTGGTTACAGTGGCTCACACCTGTCATTCCCATACTTTGGGAGGCCAACAGGAGTTCAAGACCAGCTTGGGCAACATAGGGAGACCCCGTCTCTGTTTAAATTTAAAAATACATAAAGAAAAAGATGAAGTGAGCCGGGCGCGGTGGCTCAAGCCTGTAATCCCGGCACTTTGGGAGGCTGAGGCGGGTGGATCACAACGTCGAGAGATCGAGACCATCCTGGTCAACATGGTGAAACCCCGTCTCTACTAAAAATACAAAACATTAGCTGGGCATGGTGGCACGTGCCTGTAATCCCAGCTACTCAGGAGGCTGAGGCAGGAGAATTGCCTGAACCCAGGAGGTGGAGGTTGCGGTGAGCCAAGATCGCGCCATTGCACTCCAGCCTGGGTAACAAGAGCGAAACTCCATCTCAAAAAAAAAAAAAAAAGAAAAAAAGAAAAAGATGAAGTGATAACTATGGGAACATGTTGACTTAAATACTTTGGAAAGCTTTTCTTCATAGCTAAAACTGTAAGAAAAATTCAATTTCATTTCCACAGTAGTACTGTGTGTTTAGATTTGAAGTTTCATATGTTAGTAATTAGGTTAATGACTACTATTATATTCACTGAACAATAAGTTTATACATAGGATTTACTATTCATAACTCAAAAATTCTCAGGAGTGGGTGGAGTACTTTTCAAATAATGTAACAATATGGCTAGTCTGTGTGCCGTGGTATTAACAATGAATTGAGCACAGCTAGTTTCAGATTGGTTCCTTCTCCACTCCCACTGTTTCACCTATTAAAAATCAAAAACGGCCGGGCATAATGGCTCACATCTATAGTCCCAGCACTTTGGGAGGCCATGGCAGGTGGATCACTTGAGGTCAGGAGTTTGAAACCAACCTGGCCAACATGGTGAAACCCCGTCTCTAGTAAAAATACAAGAATTAGCCAGGCACAGTGGTAGGCGCCTGTAGTCCTAGCTACTCTCGAGGCTGAGGCAGGAGAATCGCTTGAACCCAGTGGGCAGAGGTTGCAATAAGCCAAGATCGTGCCATTGCACTCCAGCCTTGGCAACAGGGCGAGACGCTGTCTCAAAAAAAGAAAAATAAAAAGGAGGCCAGGCACAATGGCTCAAGCCTATAAACCCAGCACTTTGGGAAGCCAGCCAAGGCAGGCAGATTACCTGAGGTCAGGATTTCGAGACCAGCCTGGCCAACATGGTGAAACCCCATCTCCACTAAAAATACAAAAATTAGCTAGGTGTGATGGCACATGCCTGTAACCCCAGCTACTCGGGAGGCGGAGGCAAAAGAACGCTTGAACCCAGGAGGCAGAGATTACAGTGATCTGAGATTGCACCACTGCACTCCAGCCTGGGCAACAGAGCAAGACACTGTTTCAAAAAAATAAATAAGTAGGGAAGGCAGCTAAGATTATAAAGGTAAGATTGTGATCAAATCAGAATATAGAGAGCATACTTAATTAATAGAGCTCTTCCAAATAGAGACTTCAGATTTGAAGTTGTTGATTCTTTGAACTTCTTTTGCTTTTGTCATTTGTATAGTTCTTATCATGTGACTATATTTTCACTTTAGTATTCAGGAAAATTTTATTGACTTTACACCTGTGGAAACTGAACTGGAGAAAGGTTAAAATACATCTTAGGTCACAAAAGAGGGGAAGAAGGCTATTTAACAACAGATAGAGCCTCCTAAAGTGCCTAGAAGTAACGGCTCTTGGGAATTCAACCTATTTTTTTTTTCCTAACTCCCCAAACTTGTTATCAGCTATTATACTAAGATATAGATGAGTAAACCAAGGCACTGGTTTAATTATTTTGAGAAATACAAACGTTAGGGAATCAGCCAGCGTTCTTTTGGTCATTACCCAAGTAAGAGGGAAATAGATACATATTCTTAATCACTGACTTTTCACAGAAGGTTGATGCTGCTGAATTGCTCCGTTTGTACTTGAACTATGACCTTTTAGAAGAAGCTGTGGATTTGGTGTCAGAATATGTGGATGCTGTATTGGGAAAAGGACATCAATACTTTGGAATTGAGGTAGGCATATACAAACGATCCCCCATTTACGATGGTACGATTTTTCAACTTTACGATGGTTTGAAAGTGATGAAGATTTATGAGAAACCATACTTTAAAATATTAATGCAACCATTCGGAGTTTCACTTGCAGTACAGTATTCAATAAATTAATGAGATATTCAACATTTCTGTTACATGATTTTGCCCAACTTACAGGTTAATGTTAAGTGTTCTGAGCATGCTTAAGTAGGCTAGGCTAACCCATGATGTTCATTAGGTTAGGTGTATTATATGCATTTTCAACTTACGATATTTTCAACTGATGATAGTTTTATTGGAAAACAAGCCTACCATAAGTTGAGGAATATCTGTATAGGCATTTTTTTTTATTGTTTTGTGTGTGTGTGGGTTGGGGGGGGGGGTTTCTTTGTTTGTTTGTGGTTTTTTTTTTATTTTAAAGACGGGGTTTCACCATGTTGGTCAGGCTGGTCTTGAACTCCCAACCTCAGGTGATCCACCCGCCTTGGCCTCCAAAGTGCTTGGATTACAGGCGTGAGCCACCACACCCGGCCTTTTTGTGGGTTTTTTTTTTTTTTTTTTTGAGACGGAGTTTCGCCCTTGTTACCCAGGCTGGAGTGCAATGGCGCGATCTCGTCTCACCGCAACCTCCGCCTCCTGGGCTCAGGCAATTCTCCTGCCTCAGCCTCCTGAGTAGCTGGGATTACAGGCACGTGCCACCATGCCCAGCTAATTTTTTGCACTTTTTAGTAGAGACGGGGTTTCACCATGTTGACCAGGATGGTCTCGATCTCTCGACCTCGTGATCCACCCGCCTCGGCCTCCCAAAGTGCTGGGATTACAGGCTTGAGCCACCGCGCCCGGCTGGGTTTTTTTTTTTTTTTTGACAGTCTTGCTCTTTCGCCCGGGCTGGAGCACAGTGGCGCAGCCTCCGCTCACTACAACCTCCGCCTCCTGGGTTCAAGCAATTATCTTGCCTCAGCCTCCTGAGTAGCTATGATTGCAGGCACTTGCCACCACACCTAGCTTTATTTTATATTTTATTTTATTTTATTTGAGACAGAATCTTGCTCTGTCACCCAGGCTGGAGTGCAGTGGCACAATCTTGCCTCACTGCAACCTCCGCCTCCTGGCTTCAAGGAATTCTCCTTCCTCAGCCTCCCGAGTAGCTGGGAGTACCGGTGCCCGTCACCATGCCCAGCTAATTTTTATATTTTTAGTAGAGATGGGGTTTCACCATCTTGGCCAGGCTGGTCTTGAACTCCTAACTTCAAGTGATCCACCCACCTTGGCCTTCCAAAGTGCGGGGATTACAAGCGTGAGCCACCACACCTGACCTAGGCATTTCATTTTATTATCATGCTACGTAAGGTCAGAATCTGAGAGCAACTTGAACTATATGTTAGTGTATTGAACCTTTACTATATATAGTTATACAACTAAATCTTGACACTCTAGGAATCTCTAGTCTCCCATTTATAAAATAGGAGTTTCATCTTTCTCTATCAAAATATTATGGCATTAGTTAGCATTCAATGGAGAGAGGTAAACAAAATGGTATTACGTGTGTGCTCGTACTGTGTTAAGTCTCTACAAGCAATGGTGTTTTTTTTGTTTTTTTTTTTTGAGATGGAGTCTCTCTCTGTCACCCTGGCCGGGGTGGAGTGGCATGATCTCGGCTCAGTGCAATCTCCATCTCCTGGATTCAAGCAGTTCTTCTGCCTCAGCCTCCTAAGTAGCTGAGATTGCGCCACCACGCCTGGCTAATTTTTGTATTTTTAGTAGAGACGGGATTTCGCCATGTTGACCAGCCTGGTCTGGAACTCCTGACCTTGTGATCTGCCCACCTTGGCTTCCCAAAGTGCTGGGATTACAGGCATGAGCTACCATTCCAAGCCAGCATTTTCTTTTCTTTTTTTTTTTTTGAGACGGAGTTTCGCTCTTGTTACCCAGGCTGGAGTGCAATGGCGCGATCTCAGCTCACTGCAACCTCCGCCTCCTAGGTTCAAGCAATTCTCCTGCCTCAACCTCCTGAGTAGCTGGGATTACAGGGACATGTCACCATGCCCAGCTAATTTTTTGTATTTTTAGTAGAGACAGGGTTTCACCATGTTGACCAGGACGGTCTCGATCTTTTGACCTCGTGATCCACCGGCCTCGGCCTCCCAAAGTGCTGGGATTACAGGCTTGAGCCATCAGGCCCGGCCACGCATTTTCTTAAACCTTATAGCAGCCTAATGAAGGAATGTTTTGATTTTATTTTTTTTAACCCCTGAAAGAACAGGCTCACACAGATGGTAAATATAATAGAAGAACTAGGTCTAAACAGGTGTAGTTAACTACAGAATCAGGTTCTTCAACCTTCATGAAATCAGCCAGCTGCAGTAGGTCACACTTGTAATCCTAGCACTTTGGGAGGTCAAGGTGGGAGGTTCATTTAAATCCAGGGGTTCAAGACCAGCCTTGGCAACATAATGAGAACCTATCTCTACAAAAAACAGAAAAATCTTAGCTGGGCATAGTGGTACATGTCTGTAGTCCCAGCTATGTGGGAAGCAGAGGCGAAAGGATCACATGAGCCCTGGAGTTGAAGGTACAGTGAGCTATGATCTTGTCACTACACTCCAGCCTGGATGACAGAAGGAGACCGTCTCAAAAAAAAAAAAAAAGAGAGAGAAATGACATGAATTTTTAAATATAACCAGGCGCTGTGGCTCATGCCTATAATCCCAGCTCTTAGGGAGGCAGAGGTGGGAGGATAGCTTGAGCCCAGGAGTTCAAGACCTGCCTGGGCAATATAGTGAGACCCCATTCTCCACAAAAGGAAAAATCAAAAAGACCAAAAAAAAAAGAATTTTTAAATAAATTTAATTTAACCGAGAAAATGACAAGTTTCCCAACTGGGGAAAGGGGGGTTTCCATTGTGTACATGCACCTGCACACACACACAGTTTCTTGTTGTGAAATAAAAGCATTTTATTTGGCCAGTCACAGTGGCTTACTTTGGGCAACCAAGGTGGGTAGATCACTTGAGGCTGGGAGTTCAAGACCAGCCTGGCCAACATGGTGAAAGCCTATCTCTCTCCTTTTTTTTTTTTTTTTTTTTTTTTGAGATGGAGTTTCGCTCTTGTCACCCAGACTGGAGTGCAATGGTGCGATCTCGCCTCCTGGGTTCAGGCAATTCTCCTGCCTCAGCCTCCTGAGTAGCTGGGATTACAGGCACGCACCACCATGCCCAGCTAATTTTTTTTTTGTATTTTTAGTAGAGACGGGGTTTCACCATGTTGACCAGGATGGTCTCGATCTCTCAACCTCGTGATCCACCCGCCTCGGCCTCCCAAAGTGCTGGGATTACAGGCTTGAGCCACCGCGACTAGCCAGCCTATCTCTACTAAAAATAAAAATTGGGCCGGGCGCGGTGGCTCAAGCCTGTAATCCCAGCACTTTGGGAGGCCAAGGCGGGTGGATCACGAGGTCGAGAGATCGAGACCATCCTGGTCAACATGGTGAAACCCCGTCTCTACTAAAAGTGCAAAAAATTAGCTGGGCATGGTGGCACGTGCCTGTAATCCCAGCTACTCAGGAGGCTGAGGCAGGAGAATTGCCTGAGCCCAGGAGGCGGAGGTTGCGGTGAGCCGAGATCGCGCCATTGCACTCCAGCCTGGGTAACAAGGGTGAAACTCCGTCTCAAAAATAAATAAATAAATAAATAAATAAATAAATAAATAAATAAAATTAAAAAATTAGCCAGTTGTGGTGGTATGCATCTGTAGCCAGCTGCTCAGGAGGCTGAAGCACGAGAATCGCTTGAGCCCAGAAGGTAGAGGTTGCAGTGAGCTGAGATCATGCCATAGCACTCAACCTGGGCAGCAGAGCAAGACTGTCTCAACAAAAAGGGGGCATTTTATTTTACAGAGTCCTATGAAAGCAACTACCCAGAAGAAATGGTACACTTTGCAGACTGTTTTCAAATAAATATTTTCCTTTTAGTTTCCACTGTCCGCAACAGCCCCATTGGTGTGGCTTCCGTACTCCTCTATTGATCAGCTTCTCCACGCTCTGGGAGAGAACAGTGCCAACAGTCACAACATCGCAGTAAGTCAGCCCTTTCATGAGACGTCTTCTGTAAGCCCCCGTACTAGCAGTTACACCTTGCAGCTTGATGTTCAGCTCTCAGAGATTAGAAAGGAAGGACGAAAGCCCATTTTTGGCCCTTAAGCTGCCCAGTCCCTTTATAGATAAGGCAAAGGATCTAAGCAACATGGTCAAGAAAACGCAATGAGAAACTATGTAGGGCCGGGCTCAGTGGCTTACGCCTGTAATCCTAGCACTTTGGGAGGCCAAGGTGGGTGGATCACCTGAGGTCAGGAGTTCAAGACCAGCCTGGCCATAATGGTGAAACCCCATCTTAAAAAAAAAAAAGGAGGCCGGGCGCGGTGGCTCAAGCCTGTAATCCCAGCACTTTGGGAGGCCGAGGCGGGTGGATCACGAGGTCCAGAGATCGAGACCATCCTGGTCAACATGGTGAAACCCCGTCTCTACTAAAAATACAAAAAACTAGCTGGGCATGGTGGTGCGTGCCTGTAATCCCAGCTACTCAGGAGGCTGAGGCAGGAGAATTGCCTGAGCCCAGGAGGCGGAGGTTGCAGTGAGCCGAGACCGCGCCATTGCACTCCAGCCTGGGTAACAAGAGCGAAACTCCGTCTCAAAACAAAAAAAAAAAAAAAAAAAAAAAAAAAAGGAGGGAGAGAGAAACTATGTAAATGTTAATTATGCAGAGAGAAATGGCATGCAGTCAGTCCATCCTTTAAAGCATTTAGTTGGTAGGGCAGACCCTACAGGGTAAACAGGTACTTGAAATACAGTGTGATAGGTCGGGCACAGTAGCTCACGCCTGTAATCTTAGTAATTTGGGAGGCTGAGGCAGGTGGATCACCTGAGGTCAGGAGTTCGAGACCAGCTTTGCCAACCAACATGGTGAAACACCGTATCTACTAAATATACAAAATTAGCTGGGCATGGTGGTAGGCACCTGTAATCCTAGCTACCCGGGAGACTGAGGCAGGAGAATTGCTTGAACCCAGGAGGTGGAGGTTGCAGTGAGCCAAGATCGTGCCATTGCACTCCAGCCTGGGTAACAAGAGCAAAACTCCGTCTCAAAGAAAAAAAAAAAATCATATGCAGCATCTCTGGTTCTGAGAAAAGAGTTAGTGATCCTAGGCCGGGCGCAGTGGCTCAAGCTTGTAATCCCAGCACTTTGGGAGGCTGAGGCGCGTGGATCACGAGGTCAAGAGATCGAGACCATCCTGGTCATCATGGTGAAACCCCATCTCTACTAAAAATACAAAAAATTAGCTGGGCATGGTGGCGCATGCCTGTAATCCCAGCTATTCAGGAGGCTGAGGCAGGAGAATTGGCTGAACCCAGGAGGCGGAGGTTGCGGTGAGCCGAGATCGCGCCATTGCACTCCAGCCTGGGTAACAAGCGAAACTCCGTCTCAAAAAAAAAAAAAAAAAAAAGTGTTAGTGATCCTTTTATTACAAATACTGGTATGATTTCCATTCTTAGAAAATGAGATTGGCCGGGTGTGGTGGCTCAAGCCTGTAATCCCAGCACTTTGGGAGGCCGAGGCGGGTGAATCACAAGGTCAAGAGATCGAGACCATCCTGGTCAACATGATGAAACCCCGTCTCTACTAAAAATACAAAAAATTAGCTGGGCATGGTGGCACGTGCCTGCAATCCCAGCTACTCAGGAGGCTGAGGCAGGAGAATTGCCTGAACCCAGGAGGCGGAGGTTGCAGTGAACCAAGATCACGCCATTGCACTCCAGCCTGGGTAACAAGAGCAAAACTCTGTCTCAAAAAAAAAAAAAAAAGAAAATGAGATTGAAATGTTTATGTAACAGAGAGGCTTAGTTTTATCAATAGAATCAGAGAGGAGACTCCTATACTGAATGGTGATTTTATGAAGCAGAGTGGCTAACAGGCTAACTCTTTATTAGATGAAATCTACTTGATGAAGTCAAAGTGATTAATAACTTCAATCTTCTTCCATTGTTGAGCTGTTTCTGTAATGCTTTCCTTCTTTTCTCTTATAGCTGTCCCAGAAAATACTTGACAAATTGGAAGACTACCAGCAAAAAGTTGATAAGGCAACACGAGATTTATTATATCGTCGGACCTTGTGATCCAGCATGTTACCTAGCCTTTGTAACCGCTTGGTGCCTCTTAGGGCTTAAGACTACCCTACAGGAACCCTGTACTCAAGACCGATTTTTATAACTGTAAATCATGTATACAGCATTCAAGTCCACATTCTGTACAAGATAGGGTGGAAGAGTCAGAGGACCCTGTACTTGCTGGTGGTGCTAACACAATTTCTGGTGTTCAACCTTGGTCTCAAATAGCTGCTTTTGTATATGATTCACAAGCTTTTTTAGAGTTTATATTTTTTTAAACTACCGAAGACATTCTTTATCTGCAAATTAAGACCCACCTTCACTTTCCAAAATAACCGAGGGTTGTTGGCTTGTTCTAGCTGACCACCAAAAACAGTCACGGCAAATCTTTTAATTCTTCCTATCACCTTTTGTATTTTAATGCAATTATTTTGGTCCAGAACTGACATGTATTTTCTGTATTGCACACAGAGGCTAATGATTTTACGTACTCTTTTCATTATTTATTTTGGAGGTTTTGTATGATCTTCAATAAAGTATTAAATAATTTACCTAGATTAAGCCTAAAATGACGACCAGCTGTTTAAAGAAGATATTTTGAATCTGGTTCTGAGCTAAAGTTGTGTAAATTCTTAGCTAAGAAAAAACTGGATATCTATCATCTATATTAGCAACAGATAATCAGAGTAAATTGTTAACGTCTATGATTTATGATAATCAAGCTGGACTTGATCATACAAGTTAGTCTAATAATGTATTTGGACCAAAATATAAACTTTATTGGTCAGA
The DNA here is from genome assembly GCF_048565385.1 of Saimiri boliviensis. Taxonomy (NCBI): domain Eukaryota; kingdom Metazoa; phylum Chordata; class Mammalia; order Primates; family Cebidae; genus Saimiri; species Saimiri boliviensis. Next base: position 115,507,911 of record NC_133454.1, on the reverse strand, counting down.
TTCAGAAGCATTCATGCTCACAAGTTTTGGGAAAGTGAAAAAATAATAAAATCATCTTGGATTTTATTCTATATATTAAAATTTATCTTTTAAGGAACCAATCTGTATACTACTTGCTTGTATAGCCTTTTGACCCTTCTTGAGTTTTGCATAAGCCTTTAATTTTTATACTTTCAATACCATATTTACATTATATACTTTAATTAACAATGTGAATTTCTCTGTGGTGCTGTTGTTGGTAGATAATTGGAGTGTGTGGTTCTTTTTTTTCCCCCCATTTTTGCTCTACTGTGATTAATATGAGGCATTTGGGGCAATTAGGAACTGGGAGAGCCCCTGTCCTCCCAGCTCTCTAAACCTGTGGCTTTCAACGACAGTAAGAAAGACATTTTGACCTACATACACACATATAACCAAAAGAAAAGTTTCACAAAATTTGTATCCTCACCTACTGTGTATCCTGATATGCTTATGAGTGACTAATGGATCATAACCCGTAGTATGAAAAACATCAAGGGCCAGGCATGGTGGCTCACTCCTGTAATCCCAGCACTTTGGGAAGCTGAGGCAGGCAGATCACTTGAAGTCAGGAGTTCAAGATCAACGTGTGAAAACCACATCTCTCCAAAAAAACTATTAGCTGGACATGGTGGTTCATACCTATAGTCCCAGTTAATGGAGGGGCTGAGGCAGGACAATGGCTTCAGCCTAGGAGGTGGAAGTTGGAGTGAGCCTTGAGCATGTCACTTCACTCCAGCCTGGGTAACAATTTGACCAAACCCTGTTGTAGCCATCTCTGGAGAGCAACGAGTAGTCAGAAGCTGTCCCTATTCTAGAACCTCCCCCACCATTTGTGTTGCTGATCAATGCAGTGGTTTCCATGCTGGCAGTTCACAAGATACTGAGCAGCTTTTCCTGTTCTAGAACCTATGCTCAACCTAGCCCAGCTCTTCTGTCCATTGTCTTCTACCTTCCTCACTTTGAGTCCCAACCAGAGCAGAGCATGCCCCCATCCTTCCACTCCACTTACTTTTCTCAGTTTTGAGTCTGCATTTTTGATTGCTGGACTGTGTGTTAATTTAATAATCTATAATAGCAGCAGTATTCCTTGTTTTTCCCAATGCTGGCAACTTTCTCATCATAAAGTAGTATTTAAAAGGTTCCGGCCGGGCGCGGTGGCTCAAGCTTGTAATCCCAGCACTTTGGGAGGCCGAGGCGGGTGGATCACGAGGTCAAGAGATCGAGACCATCCTGGTCAACATGGTGAAACCCCATCTCTACTAAAAATACAAAAAATGAGCTGGGCATGGTGGCACGTGCCTGTAATCCCAGCTACTCAGGAGGCTGAGGCAGGAGAACTGCCTGAACCCAGGAGGCGGAGGTTGCGGTGAGCCAAGATTGCGCCATTGCACTCCAGCCTGGGTAACAAGAGCGAAACTCCGTCTCAAAAAAAAAAAAAAGTTCCTTCCGGCCAGGTGTGGTGGCTCACACCTGCAATCCCAGCACCTTGGGAGGCTGAGGCAGGTGAATCACCTGAGGTCGAGTTCAAGACCAATTTGACCAACATGGCGAAAACTTGTCTCTACTAAAAATACAAAAATTAGCTGGGCATGGTGGCAGGTGCCTGTAATCCCAGCTACTCAGGAGGCTGAGGCAGGAGAATCGCTGGAACCCGGGAGGCAGAGGTTACAGTGAGCCAAGACCATCCCGTTGCACTCCATCTCAAAAAAAAAGTTCATTCCTTTTTAGTATCTAGCTACTTAAAGTTGTGACTCTTAGATGAAACCTTAATTTCATAGTTCTTAAATAATTTAACCAGTTAGAGCTGGTAAGCCACCTACCTTACCAGCCTATGACAACAAAAGTAGGTTTTTTTAATGTTAGAATTTATGACAGCTGGTGCAGTGGCTCATGCCTGTAATCCCAGCACTTTGGGAGGCCGAGGCAGGTGAATCACGAAGTCAGGATATCAAGACCATCCTGGCTAACATGGTGAAACCCTGTCTCTACTAAAAATACAAAAAAATCAGCTAAGTGTGGTGGCCCGCACCTGTAGTCCCAGCTACTCAGGAGTCTGAGGCAGGAGAATCGCTTGAACCTGGGAGGCATAAGTTGCAGTGGGCCGAGATCATGCCATTGCACTCCAGTGAGATTCTGTCTCAAACACACTGAGTTTCATATTGACCAAGTTTTAGCTGTAATTTTTTCTACTAGAACATAGAATATATTATAGAAGTTTTCTAAAGTTCTTTCATCTTCACAGTTCTTTCAAATGGTACCTATACATAAAAATATCAATTCTGTTTTTTTTTTTTTTCAAAATAGGGAGACCCTTTAATATAAATAAGTCATCATTTATCATTAATCCCTTGCCACAAAAAATATACCTTTCGGTGCCTGCACAGAACTCTATCATCAAAAAGCCAATTTATTGTTCAAATGACCTATGTCAGTCACTAGACTAAAAAATATTTCTTGGCCGGGCACGGTGGCTCAAGCCTGTAATCCCAGCACTTTGGGAGGCCGAGGCGGGTGGATCACAAGGTCGAGAGATCGAGACCATCCTGGTCAACATGGTGAAACCCCGTCTCTACTAAAAATACAAAAAACTAGCTGGGCATGGTGGCGCGTGCCTGTAATCCCAGCTACTTAGGAAGCTGAGGCAGGAGAATTGCCTGAGCCCAGGAGGCGGAGGTTGCGGTGAGCCGAGATCGCGCCATTGCACTCCAGCCTGGGTAACAAGAGCGAAACTCCGTCTCAAAAAAAAAAATAAAAAAATAAAAAAAAAATATATTTCTTCTAGCTGGGTTTGGTGGTGCGTGCCTGTAGTCCCAGCTACTCGGGAGGCTGAGATGGGAGGATCGCTTGAACCCAGGAGTTCTGGGTTGCAGTGCACTATGCTGATCGGGTGTTCGCACTAAGTTCGGCATCAATATGGTGACCTCCCGGGAGCGGGGGACCACCAGGTTGCCTAAGGAGGGGTGAACCAGCCCAGGTCGGATACTGAGCAAGTCAAAACTCCCGTGCTGATCAGTAGTGGGATCGTGCCTGTGAATAACAACTGCACTCCAGCCTGGGCAACATAACAAGACTCTGTCTCTAATATATATATATATATTATTATATATATATATATATATATATATATATATATATATATATATATCTTCCAGTAAATGACACTTCATATTTTAAGTTAACTTCCCCCAAAACACACAAGGTCAAATAAAGAATGTATCTGTATTCAGAACAATTGGCTTTAAGAAAAAAAAAAGAAAGTATCTGTAAAGAATACACCTGGGCCAGGTACAGTGGCTCACGCCTATAATCCCAGCACTTTGGAAGGCCAAAGCAGCAGATCACTTGAGGCAAGGAGTTTCAGACCAGCCTGGCCTCCACGCCTGGCCAGGAAGCTTAGAGATTGAGTTCAATCACACAGCCAGTGATTTAATCAATTACGCCTATGTAATGAAGGCCCAGCAAAACTCCAGACATCAAGATTTGGTGGAGCTTCCCTGTTGGTAAAGGCATTGATGTGCTGGGAGGGTGACAGGCCCTGACTCCACAGGCAGCATGGAAGCTCTGTGCTCCCTCCCAGACCTTGTTCTATTCACTATCCTTTATAGTAAACCCATAAGCATATGTATGCTGCTTTCCTACATTCCGAGTGGTTCTAGTGAATGACAGAAACAGGGTCCTGGGAAGCCTGAATTTGTAGCTGGTCAGAAGTGTCTGAGGGGCTGGGCACAGTGGCTTATGCCTGTAACCCCAGCATTTCAGGAGGCCCCAAGGCAAGCAGATCACCTGAGGTTAGGAACTTGAGACCAGCCTGGCCAACACAGCAAAAACCCATCTCTACTGAAAATACAAAAATTAGCCAGGCGTGGTGGCACATGCCTGTATCCCAGCTACTTGGGAGGCTGAGAAACAAGAATCACTTGAACAAGGATTGCAAGTGAGCCAAGATCATGCCACTGCACTCCAGCCTGGGCTACAGAGTGAGACTCCATGTCAAAAAAAAAAAAAAAAAGAAGTGTCAGAGGACTGGGGATCTCCCTTGTAGCTGAAGTCAGTCTTAGGACTGAACCCAATGAAGTCCAAAGCCAAATTCAGGTGCTTAGAGTTGGAATTGAATTGTACAAAGTACGCCCACTTTGGAGTGAAACCAAATAAAATAAAATTCTGATAAATCAACAAATACACAATCATAAAATTTCATTCTAACCCTACTAAAGTTGAGACATCTGTGAACAGTCCACCTCTGAAAGTAACCTCGGAAAGCCAGAGCCTTAAAATGAATTCAGAATAGCCGGGCACGGTGGCTCAAGCCTGTAATCCCAGCACTTTGGGAGGCTGAGGCGGGTGGATCACAAGGTCAAGAGATCGAGACCATCCTGGTCAACATGGTGAAACCCCGTCTCTACTAAAGATACAAAAAAAAAAAAAAAATTAGCTGGGCATGGTGACACATGCCTGTAATCCCAGCTACTCAGGAGGCTGAGGCAGGAGAATTGCCTGAACCCAGGAGGCGGAGGTTGCGGTGAGCCGAGATGGCGCCATTGCACTCCCGCCTGGGTAACAAGAGCGAAACTCCGTCTCAAAAAAAAAAAAAAAATGAATTCAGAATGATCAGCTTTTGGAATTAAGATTAAATCTACTCATGCCTATAATCCCAACACTTTTGGAAGCCAAGGTGGGAGGATCACTGGAGCCCAGGAGTTCAAGATCAGCCTGGGCAACATAGTGAGACCTCGTCTCTGCAAAAAAATGTTTAAAGTTGGCCAGGCATGGTGGCTCACGCCTGTAATTCCAGCACTTTGGGAGGCCGAGATGGGTGGATCACCTGAGGTCAGGAGTTCAAGACCAGCCTGGCCAACATGGTGACACCCCATCTCTATTTTATTAAAATAATAATAATAATTTAAAAAGAACTGGTGGAAAAGGTTGTTTATTCAAACTACAGGGAAGTTAAATTTTAAAATGGAGGACAAAGAACTGAACAATCTGACATGCTGATTCTTTGAAGAGAAATTTAGAACTCATTGTATTCAACAACTCCTTCTTCTTGAATTTTTTACAGCTTTCTCTTCAAATGTCCTTAAAATGTCTTGGCTTGCTGGGCGTGATGGCTCACGCCTGTAATCCAAGCACTTTGGAGGCCAAGGTGGGCAGATCACCTGAGGTCGGTAGTTCAAAACCAGCCTGACCAACATGGTGAAACCCCATCTTTTTAAAAAAAAAATGTCTTGGCTTAGTTGTTCTGCTTGATTTTCTAAAAGAAGATGCTTCTCTGAATAAGGTGGAGGAGAATTAAGGGAGGTTTTAGTAAATGCTGCTTTTATGAGTCTTTGCACCAGCCTACTGACTTACGGTATGACACAATGCCTGACAAGAATGAGTACACCTACTACAGCTGCGAGAGAAGAATTGAGGCTACGATTCCTTTCCATTTACTGAACCTTTTTTCTAGCCAGCCTGTGAAGGTGTCATTTATCCTTGAGTTTTTGGTTAACTCATTGGACAGAACAGTTAGACCTTGCAATGCCTTTGTTATACTTCCATCACGGGTGGTATTATTTGGGATGAAAGTACAACACTGAGTTTTAATAATGATGCAAATTCTTCCTCTTTCTGCTAATATCATGTCTAAAGTTATTCTATTTTCCTACGCTGTCTGGTTAGCAGCCCCTAATTGTTCAGCTATTCCTTTAACAGCATCTCTAGTGTAGTTAATAAACGACCATTGGTTGTAATAAATGTAATTTATCCAATCTACGTTCTTATTACTTGTCATCTGCCAAAATATTGACTCAAATCCTGCAGCTATTTGATCTCGGGCTTTAAATGTATCTGATACTCCTCATGGATCTCCAATTACATCTAAATAAATGTGAGAATCGAAAGACTCATAAGGGGCTTCTCTTGCTTTATGATGCTGTATTTTTTCTTCCTCTGGTTAACGAAATGCCAGGGTGAAACTAGAGCCCAAGTGCCACTCTAATTACTTGGCAGAGTGTCCAGTAAAAGTCCACTACAGTGAAAGTACCACTGTACATTGCTAGGGATGAACAAGGGTAAGCTCTCGAAAAGTCTTAAGCTCCCCGCATCTCTTCAGGTCTCCAAGGAAAGCTAAGTTTCCTCCTGGTCATCACAAACACGAAGTGAACTTAGTGTCGGGAGATGGAGGCTGGATGGCCCTCGGGGGCTGACCTGCAGGGTGTTGAACTTCAGGATGTAGCAGAGAGAGAGCTTGGCATGACTTGTTACTCCAGGCTGTAAAATCTTGGAAAAGAGCTACCATACAGCCCATGCCTGGTTGACTGGAGAAGCATCCTAGTGGAAAGGGGACAATCTGGGCCTCTGGCCTGTCATGCATACAAGCATAACAATTGCTTTTGTTTAACGTGGGGACAGAATATTTGACCCATTCCAACCAGGCATTTGTACCTTGTTATCTTTTTTTTTTTTTGAGACAGAATTTCGCTCTTGTTACCCAGGCTGGAGTGCAATGGCGCGATCTCGGCTCATCGCAACCTCCGCCTCCTGGGTTCAGGCAATTCTCCTGCCTCAGCCTCCTGAGTAGCTGGGATTACAGGCATGCGCCACCATGCCCAGCTAATTTTTTGTATTTTTAGTAGAGACGGGATTTCACCATGTTGACCAGGGTGGTCTCGATCTCTTGACCTCGTGATCCACCCGCCTCGGCCTCCCAAAGTGCTGGGATTACAGGCGTGAGCCACCACGCCCGGCCTGTACCTTGTTATCTTATCTCTATTGCTAAAGTTTATTTTAAATCATTTACTTCTACAAAGTCTACTTTGGTCCCGTTATTGGGCTTAGAAAGGACAACAGTTCGATCAGAAGAGGTCCAAAAGAGAAGAGGGGGAGGGGGACAAAAAGGATGAGGGATTAATAAAATGAATTTCGAAAGACCTCATGAAGTCTGTACCGGCCAAGTTGGCTCTTGTAACATAGAAGCAACCCAAAGTGGGGTCAAGGTCAGTAGAGACTGAGGTAAGAAGAGAGAGCTGCCCTGGATCGCATTGTTGACAATTACTGTTTGTTTGTTTGTTTGTTTTTTAAGAGACAGGGTCTCGCTATGTTGCCCAGGCTGGAGTGCAGTGGCTATTCACAGGTGCAATCCCACTACTGATCAGCACTGGGGTTTTGACCTGCTCCATCTCTGACTTGGGCTGGTTCACCCCTCCTTAGGCAACCTGGTGGTCCCCCACTCCCAGAAGGTCACCATATTTGTGCTGAACTTACAACAGACATCTGATCGGCATAGCACACTACAGCCCAGAACTCCTGGGCTCAAGCAATCCTCCCACCTCAGCCTCTTGAGTAGCTGGGACTACAAGCACGTGCCACCGCGCTGGCAGTACTGTTGACAATTAGAAGGAACACTTTCTTTGGTGAAACGGAGGTATGGCTTTAGAGAGGTGCAGCCCTTTGAGGAATTCCTCCTTGTTCCTCAGTGGTCCATAGGATATCATCTAGGAGGGACAGTACCATCCTGGAAACTCAACTTCATTTAGTTCCTAAAATTTGAGAAATATGGGGGACTTGGTTTCTATGAAGCAAGGGTCACGGAGGTTAAAAGTCACTTTGGAACAATAGAGATATTTTTCTGAGGAGGCCAGTACCTTTGGTTTTGGAGATACCCGCAAGGTATGGCGAGACAGGCCATTAAATGTGACTGTCTGAGGAAAAGGTGACCTGGTTACATTAATAACAAGGTGGTCAGCAGTAGAACAAGGAAAGAAGAAAGAATAATAAAATAAATGAAGGAGGGTTAAACTTTTCTTAGCGTTAGTTTGGTAGGGTTTCCTGGGACTATGGCCTATGACTCCGGAGGGGATGGTGCTTTCTAGACTCAGGTGTGATGGGTCTGTCCTCTTTCTGCTGTCTAGATTGCAGTTTTGAGTTAGGAGCAGTATGTAAGGTTTTTCCCAGGCTGGTTTGAGCTTTTCCTTCTCTCCAACTTTTGACAAGGATGTGGTCCCTAGACTGATGTTGGTATCCTGGAAACTCGAGGGGTGGCACCTGTGCAAAAAGACCTGTTAGTTCTCAGGGAAGAGAAAGTGGAAGATACACCAAGTATATAATTTCTGAGAAACTGATCTTTGTTTCAAATGTAGGAAGATCTGCAGTAGAATGTAGATAAGGCAATCCATAAAGCATCTTATAAGGGGATAGGCCTATGTCTTTTTGGGGAGCAGTTCAGACTCTCTCGGGCAATAGGCCTTTCTACTTTCCCTGATGAAGATGGGCACCAGGGAATATGAAATTCCTATGTTATATCCATTACCTAGACTAATTTCTTTCTTTCTTTCTTTTTTCTTGAGACAGAGTCCCACTCTGTCTTCCAGGCTGGAGTGCAGTGGTGCAATCTCGGCTCACTGCAATCTCCATCTCCTGGGTTCAACCAATTCTCCTGCCTCAGCCTCCTGAGTAGCTGGGATTACAGGCGCCTACCACCACTCCCAGCTAATTTTTTTTTTGTGTGTATTTTTAGTAGAGACGAGGTTTCACCATGTTGGTCAGGCTGGTCTCAAACTTCTGATCTGCCCGTCTCCACCTCCCAAAGTGCTGAGATCACAGGAGTGAGCCACTATGCCCGGCCTACCTGGATTAATTTCTTAATGACATGTGCAGTGAAATAAGTCCAGGAAAATAAAAATCAGGCCAGGTGCGGTCATTTCACCAATGAATTGGGCAACATTTCATTCCATAAAATAGAATGAGTGTTCCAACAAGTTAAACAGAGGAGGCTGGTCTTAAAGACAGAAAAGAGCTAAGGAAAGGAGAAAACAAAACACAGCTTGGTAGCTTCCTTTTTTTTTTTTTTTTTTTTTTCCAGATAGGGTCTCACTCTGGCACCCCAGCTGGACTGCATGGCCCAATCATGGCTGACTACAGCCTGGGCCTCCAGGGCTCAACTGATTCTCCCACCTCAGCATTCCAAGTAGCTGGAACTACAGGTGAATTTTTGTTATTTTTTGAGGAGTTTTGCTATGTTGCTCAGGCTGGAGATAGTTTCAAAGCTACTTTCCTTGTAAAGGTTAAAACAAAAGGGATTTCCTTAACATAGTGACTAAAGCTGGCCTGTTTAGAGACTTGGGTATTATCTCTGTCTCCTGATTTCCCAGATGGTAACATAAACAACTTCTTTTTCTTTCTTTTCTTTTCTTTTCTTTTCTTTTTTTTCTTTTTTTTTTTTTTTGAGATGGAGTCTTGCTCTGTTGCCCAGACTGGAGTGCAGTGGCGTGATCTCGTCTCACTGCAACCTCTGCCTCCCCAGTACAAGTGATTCTCCTGCCTCAGCCTCCCAAGTAGCTAGGACTACAGGTGTGTGCCACCAAGCTCAGCTAATTTTTGTACTTTTAGTAGAGATAAGGTTTCACCATGTTGGCCAGGATGGTCTCGATCTCTTGACCTCGTGATCTGCCGGCCTCTGCTTCCCAAAGTGCTGGGATTACAGGCGTGAGCCACTGTGCCAGGACTCATTTTTTTTTAAAAATAGAGATGGAGTCTTGCTATGTTGCTCAGGCTGGTCTTGAAATCCTGGGCTCAAGTGATCCTCCCACCTCAGCCTCCCAAAGTGCTGGGATTACAGGCATGAACCATCGTGCCCAGCCAAACAACTTCATTTTAATTTACTGATAGGGAACGCTAGCATGAGTAACTCCATTTTAGTATGGCCTACTGGGGCCTAGTACAGGAGCTCAGTCCAAAACAATGGTCTCCTATAAATGTTTATTATTTATTTATTTTTTGAGACAGAATTTTGCTCTTGTCGCCCAGGCTGGAGTGCAATGATGCGACCTCAGCTCACTGCAACCTCTGCCTCCTGGGTTCAAGTGAGTGTCCTGCCTCAGCCTCCTGAGTAACTGAGATTACAGGCATGTGCCATCACACTCAGATAATTTTTGTATCTTTTTTTAATTGTACTTTGGGCTGTGGGGTACATGTGCACATCCTGCATCCTGCAGGATTGTTGCATAGGTACATACATGCCATAGTGGTTTGCTGTCTCCATCCCCTGCCCCCGTAATTTTTGTATTTTAGTAGAGACAGGGTTTCACCATGTAAGTCAGATTGGTCTTGAGCTCCTGACTTCAGGTGATCCACCCACCTCAGCCTCCCAAAGTGCTGGGATTACAGGCGTGAGCCACGGCGCCTGGCGTTGCCTCCTGTAAATATTATTGAACACTGTGCTAATCATTTCACTATATATATGTACATTAAATCATCACATTATATACTTCAAATATATAAAATTTTTAATCAATTATCCCTCAGTGAAGCTAGAAAAAAAAGCCAATGGTTATCAACTCTGGCTAAGCATTAGAATAACCTAAGGAGCTTTTTTATTTTTTTATTTTTTTATTTTATTTATTTATTTATTTTTTGAGATGGAGTAGTTTCGCTCTTGTTACCCAGGCTGGAGTGCAATGGCGCGATCTTGGCTCACCGCAACCTCTGCCTCCTGGGTTCAGGCAATTCTCCTGCCTCAGCCTCCTGAGTAGCTGGGATTACAGGCACACGCCACCATGCCCAGCTAATTTTTTTGTATTTTTAGTAGAGACGGGGTTTCACCATGTTGACCAGGATGGTCTCGATCTCTTGACCTCGTGATCCACCCGCCTCGGCCTCCCAAAGTGCTGGGATTACAGGCTTGAGCCACCGCGCCCAGCCTGAAACCCCGTCTTAAACAAACAAACAAACAAACAAACAACAGCGAATTCTTGGGGCCGGGCACAGTGGCTCCTGCCTGTAATCCTAGCACTTTGCGTGGCCGAGTCAGGCGGATCACCTAAGGTCAGGAATTTGAGACCAGCCTGGCCAACATGGCAAAACCCCATCTCTTAAAAATACAAAAATTAGGGCCGGGCGCGGTGGCTCAAGCCTGTAATCCCAGCACTTTGGGAGGCCGAGGCGGGTGGATCACGAGGTCAAGAGATCGAGACCATCCTGGTCAACATGGTGAAACCCCGTCTCTACTAAAAATACAAAAATTAGCTGGGCATGGTGGTGCGTGCCTGTAATCCCAGCTACTCAGGAGGCTGAGGCAGGAGAATTGCCTGAACCCAGGAGGCGGAGGTTGCGGTGAGCTGAGATCGCGCCATTGCACTCCAGCCTGGGTAACAAGAGCGAAACTCCGTCTCAAAAAAAAAAAAAAAAAAAAAAAAAATTAGCTGGTTGTGGTGGTGGGTGCCAATAATCTCAGCTATTCTGGGGGCTGAGGCAGGAGAATTGCTTGAACTTGGGAGGCGGAGGTTGCAGTGAGCTGGGATTGCATTACTGCACTCCAGCCTGGGTAAAAGAGTGAAACTCCATCTCAAAAGCAAAACAAGACAAAAACCCAAGCAAATTCTTTCCTGCTTCTACCTTTTAAATTTTCAGAAATCTGTATAATCTCAGGACATCCTAATCCAGAAACTCTCCCCATAGGCAGGAAAAAGAATGACGTCTTGCTCCTTGTTTCAAGTTTGTACATATTCACTCAAAAAGGTTTGCTGAGTGCTACTATGTTCCAGAAAGTATATTTCATATACAGGGAACAAAACGGACAAGCAGCTGCTCCAGTGGCTTTTGCATTCAACCACCAATTTGAGATATCTGTAAACTGGGGATAATAGTAGCTACACTAGATGGTTGTTGTGAGAATCAAATGCAGGCCAGGGACAGTGGCTCACAACTGTAATCCCAAAACGAGGCCAAGGCAGGAGGATCACTCGAGGCCAGAAATTTGAGACCAAGCCTGAGCAATACAATGAGATCCCATCTCTACAAAAAAATGAAATAATTAGCCAGCTGCAGTGGCTAACACTTGTAATTCTAGCACTCTGGGAGGCCAAGGTGGTTGGATCCCCTGAGGCCAGGAATTCGAGAGCAGCTTGGACAACATTGTGGAACCCTGGCTCTACTAAAAACACAAAAAATTAGCTGGGCATGGTGGTGGATGCCTGTAATTTCAGCTACTCAGGAGGCTGAGGCAGAAGAATCTCTTGAACCTGGGAGGTGGTACTAAAAGTACAAAAATTAGTGGGGGTGATGGCAAGCGCCTGTAGTCCCAGTGACTTGGGAGGCTGAGGCAGGAGAATTGCTTGAACCTGCGAGGTGGAGGTTGCAGTGAACCAGGATCACACCACTGCACTCCAACCTGGGTGACTCTGTATAAAAAAACAAAAATTAAAAAATTAGCCAGGCATGGTGGCACACAACTGTAGTCCTACATACAATGTAAGCTGAGGCAAGAGGATGGCTTGAGCCCAGGAGTTCGAGGCTGCAGTGAGGTATAATCATGTACTCCAACATGGACTCCATGTCCAGCCAGCAAGACACTTTTAAAATAAAATTAGAAGGCCGGGCGTCGTGGCTCACGCCTGTAATCCCACCACTTTCGGGAGGCCAAGGCGGGCAGATCACGAGGTCAAGAAATCGAGACCACCCTGGCCAAGATGGTGAATCCCCCTCTCTACTAAAAATACAAAAACTAGCCGGGCGTGGAGGTGCATGCCGGTAGTCCCAGCTACTCGGGAGGCTGAGGCAGGAGGATCGCTTGAACCCAGGAGGCGGACGTTGCAGTGAGCCGAGATTGCACCACTGCACTCCAGCCTGGCGACAGAGCGAGACTTGGTCTCAAAAAATATATATAAATAATAAATAAAATTAGAAACAATCATTTTAAAAGAGAATCAAATGCAATTCTTCGTGTAAAGCGCTTACTGACTGACACATAGAGCTCAGTAAGTAGATATTTTTAGTGGGAACTGAGCTGCCGTGGATATAAAAATAAGTACCACTTGCATTCCTTAGTTTGGAGGGGAGACAGATGTCAACAGGATGTCGAGTGCCAGGGAGGGGCTGAGCAGGAGAGGTCACGCCTGCTCTGCGCCTGCACTGCGCCTCAGAGGATGGCGTTTATCAGATGATGCAGTAATTATTCCAGCCAGTGCAAAAGAAAGGTGAGGGAGGTGATGCTCCAAGCAGCTGGCTCCGGAAGTAGAGGAGACGGAGAGGTGGGAGTGTTAAAGCAAGAGTTAATTAAAACAGGCTGATGATAGTAGTGGGATAAGACTGGTAACGAAAAAAAAAAAAAAAAAAAAAAAAAAGACTGGTAACGTTCCTGTATTCCATCCCAGCAATTTTAGGCTTTTTCCTTGTAGGTAGTAGACTGTCATTTTTCCCAGCTAATAAGCGAGAAAATATGAGACATCTATTTGTGTGCTCTAAGAAATTACAATAGCGTAAAGCAGCCACTGTCCTAAAGTTCATGCTATACCCACAGTAAGTCACGATTATCAGGGCGAAACTTGGGGAAGGGCCTGGAAAGCAGCCCACCTTTTTTTTTTTTTTTTGAGACAGTATCACTGTCGCCCATGCTGAAGTGCAGTGGCGATCTCGGCTCACTGCAACCTCTGCTGCCCGGGTTCAAGCGATTCTCGTGCCTCAGCCTCCCGAGTAGCTGGGATTACAGATGCCTGCCACCGCGCCCGGCTAATTTTTTTTTTTTTTTTTTTTTGAGACGGAGTTTCGCTCTTGTTACCCAGGCTGGAGTGCAATGGCGCGATCTCGGCTCACCGCAACCTCCGCCTCCCGGGTTCAAGCAATTCTCCTGCCTCAGCCTCCTGAGTAGCTGGGATTACAGGCAAGCGCCACCATGCCCAGCTAATTTTTTGTATTTTTAGTAGAGACGGGGTTTCACCATGTTGACCAGGATGGTCTCGATCTCTCGACCTCGTGATCCACCCGCCTCGGCCTCCCAAAGTCCTGGGATTACAGGCTTGAGCCACCGCGCCCGGCCCGGCTAATTTTTTTGTATTTTTAGTAGAGTCGAGGTTTCAAAATCTTGGCCAGGGTGGTCTCGAACTCCTGACCTCGTGATCCATCCGCCTCGGCCCCGCCTCCCAAAGTGCTGGGATTACAGGCGTGAGTCACTGCGCCCGGCCTAGCAGAACACCTTTCTAGAAGACGAATAACACAGAACGCTTGGCCGAGAATAGCCACAAGATGGAGGACAAGAGAGTAAAGAAAAAAACTCAGGGAAAGCGCATGGGTGGAACCCGACGGAAGTGGGGTAGTTATTCTAATTTAGGCCCTTCCGCACTATTGGCTGGACGCTCACCCTTTTTCCTTTTCCATTGGCCACCGGTCCCTTCCCTGGGTCAAAACAGCCAATCGCCTAGCGCCATGGGTAAGCCCGCCTTTTCTCCCGGTGAGGAGGAGCCCAGAAGAGCCGAGGTGCAGGAGGCGCTTGCGCGAGCGCGCGCTCCGCCGGTTGAAAGCGGATCGGGGCAGGAGGCGGCGTCGCGGTGTATGAATATTGATTACGCGTCGCGGCGCCCTGTGCCCGCCCCTCTCGGCCGCCCGACGCTCGCTGCTCGCGCTTGGGCTCGCGATGGGGAAGAAGTCCCGGGCGGTACCCGGCCGCAGGCCTATCCTGCAGCTCTCTCCGCCGGGTCCTCGAGGTAGCACGCCGGGCCGGGACCCGGAGCCGGAACCGGACGCTGAGCCGGACTCGACGGCAGCGGCCCCCAGCCAGCCCGCCCCGGCGGCGGCGACGACCACCGCCGCCTCGGTGACTGCCGCCGCAGCCCCGGACGACTCGTCTTCAGAAGGCAAGGGTGCGCGGGGGGCCCCGGAACTCGAGCTCAGGGCTTGCGGCCTAGGCTCCTCAGGACGCCTGGCCGGATGTGGCGAGGGAGGCGGGCGAGGTCGGCCTCCGAGGCCTGCCTGCTGCGGGCCTGCGGGCGGGGCGGCCGTGGGCTCCGGGCCGCAGAAGGACTCGGCCGGGCTCTGCGCTCTCGGCTCGGGCCTACCCTGAGGCGCCATCTCTGGTGCGGGGGTTGCCTCGGGAACATTTGCACTGCGACCGAGGCTCGGGCACCCCCGAGTCTCCCAAACGCCCGGGGTCGTTTTTGGGTCACGCAGAGGGTTGGTGTGAGGCTGCGTTTCCGCGTGCGCGGCCTGTGACTGTGGTCCGGGCTTTTCCAGCGCGTCATCTGCCTCCTTTCGGCGTTGTTGAAACGGAGACAAAGACGTTTAGAAGTTCTTTTTAACGTGCCAGCCGACGAGTTGTCCCCACACTAGCAAAAGTCCTGGAGAAATGGAGTTTGGGGGTTCCCAGGTATTTGTGTGGTTCTCGCCGGAGTGGTCTTGGATTAAAAGTGACTGCGGGGCTGGGCGCGGAAAGAGCCGCGACCTTTTCGGGTGTTCAGAGATCACTGATGCTGGGTCGTTAGTTGCAAAAAAAATCCGCAATAGCGGTGTTTGGCGTTTCTCGTACAGGTCCTATCATAGCCTGGAGAATACTTACTGTTTTTCTGTGTATTTGTAAGTATTGCAGATGTAACTTTTAGAGAGTTTAGTTTTTTTTGAGGTAAGGTCTCGCTCTGTCGCCCAAGCTGGAGCGCAGTGGCATGATCTCGAGCTCACTGCAACCTCTGCCTCCGGGTTCAAGTGGTCCTCCCGCCTCAGCCTCCTGGGTAGCTGGCACTACGGGACCCTGCCACCACGCCCAGCTGATTTTTGTATTTTCAGTAGAGACGTGGTTTCTTCTGGTCTCCAACTCCAGGGCTCAAGCGATCGTTATAAGCGAGAGCCACCGCCCGGCCATGCATCTGTATTAATAATTTTTATTCACCATGATCAGAGTCGTCTCTTGATGTTGAAGTTTCTAGGCACATGAAGGACTGCAGGGCGTGGTGGCTCACGCCTGTATCGGGAGGCCGAGATAGGCGGATCACTCGAGGTGAGGAGTTTGACTAGCCTGGGAACAAGAGTGAAACTCTGTCTCAAAAAAAAAAAAAAAAAAAAAAGGTTGCAGCTCTGCGTGTTTATCATCTCCCAATTATTTGGGTCAGCGAAATGTCCTTATTTTTTATTTTTATTTTTTGAGATGGAGTCTCCCAAAAAAAAAAAAAAAGAGATGGAGTCTCCCTCTGTGGCCAAGGCTGGAGTCTGGAGTGTCTGTAACCTCCACCT
Source organism: Saimiri boliviensis (assembly GCF_048565385.1). Lineage (NCBI taxonomy): Eukaryota > Metazoa > Chordata > Mammalia > Primates > Cebidae > Saimiri > Saimiri boliviensis. The sequence continues at coordinate 115,491,918 of NC_133454.1, read as the reverse complement.
CCTGGGCTCAAGCAATCCTCCTACCTCAGTCTCCCAGTAGCTGGAATTAAAGGCAAGCGCCACCACGCCCGCCTATTTTATTTATTTATTTATTTATTGGCATTTTTAATAGAGAATGGGGTTCAATATGTTGGCCAGGCTGGTCTTGAACTCCTGACCTGAAGTTATCCACCCACCTCCACCTCCCAAAGTGCTGGGATTACAGGTGTCAGCCCTGCCAAAATCTACTTTTTAAAAAAATTGATGAAATGTAGACCTGAAAGGTTAAATCAAAAGGTTGATTTGTCACCTCTAATGTTTTCTCTGGTCTGGAGTCTGACTGTGTTTTTTTTTTTTTGCTTTTTTACATTCAGATGAACAGGAAGTGGTGGTGGAGGTTCCTAGAGTCGTTCAGAATCCTCCAAAACCAGTCATGACCACCAGACCCACAGCCGTTAAAGCAACAGGTATGCTTTTGTTTTATTTCTTACATTTTTTCTCATGTCTTTCATTAAATTCAAACTGGGTTTATGTAGAATGTTCTGTTGACTGCTTTAGTGTTGCTCACATTATTACTCCCAAAAACATGATTGAAGATTTGTTTGTTTGTGAGGGAATGTTGAGGGATATACACTTAGACCAGTGCAAAATTTGTTGTTTCTCTGTACCCAAAATGTTTTTTACTACTTTTTTTTTCCTGATGCTATTTTATAACTAGTTTTCTAGTCCTCCCACTAGCTTGGTGTTCATCAGGCCTGCCAGCTACTATTCCTTTTCTAACACTCTGGCTTGACTGGTTGCCTAACAAATGTTGGTGGATCTGAAATTGATTTTTTTTTTTTTTTTTTTTTTGAGACGGAGTTTCACTCTTGTTACCCAGGCTGGAGTGCAATGGCGTGATCTTGGCTCACCGCAACCTCCGCCTCCTGGGTTCAGGCAATTCTCCTGCCTCAACCTCCTGAGTAGCTGGGATTACAGGCATGCGCCACCATGCCCAGCTAATGTTTTGTATTTTTAGTAGAGACGGGGTTTCACCATGTTGACCAGGATGGTCTCGATCTCTTGACCTTGTGATCCACCCGCCTTGGCCTCCCAAAGTGCTGGGATTACAGGCTTGAGCCACTGCGCCTGGCTCCTGTCTCTATTAAAAATAAAAAAATTAGCTTGGTGTTGTGGCAGGCACCTGCAATCCCAGCTACTCAGGAGGCTAAGACAGGAGAATTGCTTGAACCCAGCATCGCACCACTGCACTCCAGCCTGAAATTGATCTTAATAAGTATTTTCAAGTACAAAGGAATACTGTAGTTACAACAGTGGTTTTGTAGACAAACGGGTTTAATTCATCACTCTGGCATTCACACTTACACTTTGGGGCAGTTACTCATTGGGTTGAACTTGATTCATCTGTAAAATGGATCTTTTATCTCTAAGATATTTCCAGATGTATATGAAGTTCTGACATAGTGCCAAGGATGTTAATTTCCTCTATATATCTTGGAAGAGTAAAATGTGTTTTAATGCTAAATACTCCAGGGCTGGGCGCGGTGGCTCAAGCCTGTAATCCCAGCACCTTGGGAGGCCGAGGTGGGTGGATCATAAGGTCAAGAGATCGAGACCATCCTGGTCAACATGGTGAAACCCCGTCTCTACTAAAATTACAAAAAAAAAATTAGCTGGGCATGGTGGCACCTGCCGGTAATCCCAGCTACTCAGGAGGCTGAGGCAGGAGAATTGCTTGAACCCAGGAGGCGGAGGTTGCAGTGAGCCGAGATCGCGCAATTGCACTCCAGCCTGGGTAACGAGCGAAACTCCGTGTCTAAATATATATTGGCAATAATTTCTTTTCAGTTCAGAATACTTGTGTAATTTTTTTTTTTTTTTTGAGTCAGAAGTTTCCTCCTATTGCCCAGGCTTGAGTGCAATGGCACCATCTTAGCTTACTCCAGCCTCTGCCTCCTGGGTTCAAACGACTCTCCTGCCTCAGCTTCCTGAGTAGCTGAGATTACAGGCATGCGCCACCATGCCTGGCTAATTTTTTTTGTATTTTTAGTAAAGACGGGGTTTCTCCATGTTGATGAGGCTGGTCTTGAACTCCCAACCTCAGGGGATCCGCCTGATCCCAAAGTGCTGGGATTACAGGCATGAGCCACCGTGCCCCGTTATTTTTTGTACTGTTTGATACTTAAAATGATAGATGTTTATTTCTCTCTCTCCACCATTTGCCACTAAAAAAAAAAACCAAACACCCCATTGTGGGTTAGAAAGCTAAAATTTGGTTGTGAGAGAAGTTTCAGAACTACATTACAGCGTTTTGTATTTGGAAGATGTATATGTTATTTCATTTGAGACTAAACACTTATTTAAAATATATAGAGGCCGGGCGCGGTGGCTCAAGCCTGTAATCCCAGCACTTTGGGAGGCCGAGGCGGGTGGATCACAAGGTCAAGAGATCAAAACCATCCTGGTCAACATGGTGAAACCCCGTCTCTACTAAAAATACAAAAAATTAGCTGGACATGGTGGTGCGTGCCTGTAATCCCAGCTACTCAGGAGGCTGAGGCAGGAGAATTGCCTGAACCCAGGAGGCGGAGGTTGCGGTGAGCCGAGATCGCGCCATTGCACTCCAGCCTGGGTAACAAGAGCGAAACTCCGTCTCAAAAAATAAATAAATAAATAAATAAATAAATAAATAAATAAATTAAATAAAATATATAGAATTTAGCCAGCAGTGGTGGTATATGCCTGTAATTCTGGCCCTTTGGTAGACTGAGGTGGTTGGATCACCTGAGTTCAGGAGTTCAAAACCAGCCTGACCAACATGGTGAAACCCTGTTTCTACTAAAAATACCAAAATTAGCCAGACGTGGTGGCGCATGCCTGTAATCGCAGCTACTCAGGAGGGTGAGACACAAGAACCCAGGAGGCAGAGGTTGCAGTGAACTGAGGTCACACCACTGTACTCCAGCCTGGATGACACAGTGAGAACCTGTCTTAAATAAATAAATACATAAAATATAAATTTAAATGTTATTTAGGAGAAACTTCATTGATTACTCCTGTGGTTTGAATGTCCCCTAAAGATGTAAACACCTTCCATTAGGCCCCCACTTTCCAACACTGTTGCATTGGGAATTAAATTTCCAAAACATCCTTTTTTTTTAAAAGTTAAAAAAAACTTTTTTTCCCGAAAGCATCCTTTTTAGGGGCACATTCAAGCCATAAGAGGTATTTTAGTTTATTATTATTATTATTATTATTATTTTTTGAGACGAAGTTTCACTCTTGTTACCCAGGCTGGAGTGCAATGGCGTGATCTCGGCTCACCGCAGCCTCCGCCTCTTGGGCTCAGGCAATTCTCCTGCCTCAGCCTCCTAAGTAGCTGGGATTACAGGCACGCGCCACCACGCCCAGCTAGTTTTTTTGTATTTTTAGTAGAGACGGGGTTTCACCATGTTGACCAGGATGGTCTCGATCTCTTGACCTCGTGATCCACCCGCCTCGGCCTCCCAAAGTGCTGGGATTACAGGCTTGAGCCACCGCGCCGGGCCTAGTTTATTATTTTTATAAGCCAAAGTCTTGCTCTGTTGCCCAGGCTGGAGTGCAGTGGCACGATCTCAGCTCACTGCAGCCTCTGCCTCCTGGATTCCAATGATTCTCCTGCCTCAGCCTCCCAAGTCGCTGGGATTACAGGCGCATGCTACATACCCGGCTAATTTTCGTATTTTCAGTAGAGACAGGGTTTCACCATGTTGGCCAGGCTGGTCTTGAATTCCTGATCTCAGATGATCTGCCTGCCTTGGCCTCCAAAAGTGCTGGGGTTACAGGTATGAGCCACCGTGCCCAGCCAAGAGTTATATACTTAAGAAATAATTTACTGCCTGATACGGTTAGCTGATAGAGAAATTGTATGGCACCATCCCTCAAAGGTAGGTAAGAATGTTGAGGTTTGACGGGTCAACATCCCTCTCAAAAAAAGACTGTTTAAGACTATGGCTCTGAAGAATGACTGTGGTTTCTCAGGCTTGTAAGTAGCAACAGACTTTTTTTTTTTTTTTTTTTAGATGGAATTTTGATCTTGTTGCTGAGGCTGGAGTGCAGCTGCCTGATCTTGGCTCACTGCAACCTCCGCCTCCTGGGCTGAAGTGATTCTCCTTCCTCAGCCTCTTGAGTAGCTGGGATTACAGGTGCACGCATGCTACCACACCCAACTAATTTATACATACATTTTACATATATATATACACACACACATATAAAGTATATATTATATACAAAGCGTATAAATATATATGTATATATTTTTGAAGAGATGGGGTCTTGCTCTGTTGTGCAGGCTGGAGTGCAGTGGCACGATCTCAGCTCATTGCAACCTCTGCCTCCCCGGTTCTAGTAATTCTTCTGCCTCAGCCTCCCTAGTAGCTGGGACGATAGGTGCACACTGCCACACCTGGTGAATTTTTTTTTTGTAGAGACAGGGTTTCATCCTGTTGCCCAGGCTGGTCTCAAACTCCTAAGCTCAAGCAGTCCATCTGCCTTGGCCTCCCAAAGTGCTAGGATCACAGGTGTGAACCACCACGCCCGGCCATTTTTATATTTTTAGTAGAGACAAGGTTTTGCCATGTTTGCCAGGGTGGTCTTGAACTCCTGACCTCAAGTGATCAGCCTGCCTCAGACTCCCAAAGTGCTGTGATTACTGGTATGAGTCACCACGCCCAGCCTGCAACACATCTTAGTAGTAATCTAGAACTTGTTGTAATTACTTAGTAGTAATCTAAAACAACAACAACTCAGTGTTGAAGTGATCTTACCACATTGGTCTTCCAGAGTGGTGGCATTACAGGCAGAAGAAGCCACTATGCTCAACCCAGGAACATAGTTTTTTTTTTTTTTTTTTTTTTTGAGACGGAGTTTCGCTCTTGTTACCCAGGCTGGAGTGCAATGGAGTTTTTTTTTTGTTTTTTTTTTTGTTTTTTTTTTGTTTTTGAGATGGAGTTTCGCTCTTGTTACCCAGGCTGGAGTGCAATGGCGCAATCTCGGCTCATCGCAACCTCCGCCTCCTGGGTTCAGGCAATTCTCCTGCCTCAGCCTCCCGAGTAGCTGGGATTACAGGCACGCACCACCGTGCCCAGCTAATTTTTTGTATTTTTAGTAGAGACGGGGTTTCACCATGTTGACCAGGATGGTCTCGATCTCTCAACCTTGTGATCCACCCGCCTCGGCCTCCCAAAGTGCTGGGATTACAGGCTTGAGCCACCGCGCCCGGCCCTTTTTTTTGTTTTTTTGAGACAGAATTTTACTCTTGTTGCCCAGGCTGAAGTGCAGTGGCGCAATCTCAGCTAACTGCAATGTTTGCTGCCCAGCCAGGAGGCTGAGGCAGGAGAATCACTTGAACCCAGGAGGTGGAGCTTACAGTGAGCTAAGATTGCACCACTGCACTCCAGCCCGAGCAAGAGGAGCAAAACTCTGTCTCAAAAAAAAAAAAGAAAAGAAAATTGGCCAGCATACCCCAAAACAGTAAGAGAAGTAAAATATTTGGTAACTAGAAAATACAGACACTGTCTAAGAAACATCTATGTAAATATCTTTTTTTTTTCTTTGAGACAGAATCTCACTCTGTTGCCGGGCTGGAATGCAGTGGCGCAATCTTGGCTCACTGCAGGCTCTGCCTTCTGGGTTCAAGCAGTTCTCCTGCCTCAGCCTCCTGAGTAGCTGGGATTACAAGTGGGCACCACCATAGCCAGTTAATTTTTTTTTTTTTTTGAGTTGGTGTTGTGCTCTCTTATCCAGGCTGGAGTATAATGACGTGATCTCGGCTCACTGCAATCTCTGCCTCCCAGGTTCAAGCAGTTCTCCTGCCTCAGCCTCCTGAGGAGCTGGGATTAGAGGCATGTGCCACCATGCCCAGCTAATTTTTTAAAGTTTTAATAGAGACGGGGTTTCTCCAGGTTGATTGGGCTGGTTTCGAACTGCTGACCTCAGGTAATCTGCCCACCTCGGCCTCCCAAAGTGCTGGGATTACAGGTGTGAGCCACTGCGCCTGGCCAATTTTTATATATTTAGTAGGGACAGGGTTTCACCATGTTGGCTAGGATGGTCTTGATCTCCTGACCCTGTGATCTGCCATCCCCAGCCTCCCAGAGTGCTGCGATTACAGGTGTGAGCCACTGCACCCAGCCAGGAACGTCCATGTAAATATCTTTCTTGCCAATTTAAAATACTATTTTGTGGCCAGGTGAGGTGGCTCACACCTGTATTTTGTGGTTAGGCAAAGTGGTCCACCCCTGTAGTGTCAGCACTTTGGGAGGCTGAGCTCAGGAGTTCAAGGCCAAGCTGGGCAACAGAATGAAATCCTGTCTGTACTTAAAAAAAAAAAAAAACCAAATGTGGTGGCATAGACCTGTATTCCTAGCTATATGGGCAGGAGAATGGCTTGTGCCTAGGATTTTGAGACCAGCCTGGGCAGCATAGCAAAACCCCTCTCTACAAAAGTTAGCCTGGCATGGTTGTGTGCATCTGTAGTACCAGCTACTCAGGAGTCTGACTCAGGTGGGAAAATTGGTTGAGCTCAGGAGGTTGAGGTTGCAATGAGCTGTGATCGTACCATTTCACTCGTGCCAGACAGAGTGATACCCTGTCTCAGAAAAAAGAATAATTTTGTCTAACAATTTGAGAGGTCAAGGCAGGAGAATCACATGAGGATAAGAGTTTGAGACCAGCCTGGGCAACAGGAGATTCCATCTCTGCAAAAAAAAAAAAAAAAAAAAAATTAGCTAGGAATGGTAGGTTGTGCCTCTGGTCATCTGCTCAGGATGCTGAGGGAACAGGATCACTTGAGGCCAGGAGTTTGAGACTACAGTGATCCACTGCTTTAAGCCTGGACAATAGAGCAAGACCCTGTCTCTTAACATGCACACATATAAACATAAATAAATCAAACTGGCCGGGTGCGGTGGCTGACGCCTGTAATCCCAGTACTTTGCAAGGCCAAGACAGGTGGATCACGAGGTCAGGAGATCGAGACCATCCTGGTCAACATGGTGAAACCCCGTCTCTACTAAAAATACAAAAGAAATTAGCTGGGCATGGTGGCGCATGCCTGTAGTCCCAGCTGCTATGGAGGCCGAGGCAGGAGAATTGCTTGAACTCAGGAGGCAGAGGTTGCGGTGAGCCGAGATAGCCCCATTGCACTCCAGCTTGGGTAACGAGCAAAACTCCGTCTCAAAAAAAATAAAAATAAATAAATAAATAAATAAATAAATAAATCAAACTTTAGAAATTCGTGTTTAGAAGCTGTATGAGGTAGCTCACGCCTGTAATCCCAGCACTTTGGGAGGCCGAGGTGGGCGGCCAGGAGTTCACGAGCAGTCAGGCCAACATGGTGATACTCCCATCTCTACCAAAAATGCAAAAATGAGCAGAGTGTGGTGGTGCACACCTGTAATCCTAGCTACTCGAGAGGAAGAGGCAGGAAAATCACTTGAATCCTGGAGGTGGAGGTTGCAGTGAGCCAAGATTGTGCCACCGAACTCCAGCCTAGGTGATACTCCATCTCAAAAAAAAAAAAAAAGAAATTGCTGTTAAGAACTTAACCGCATACTACATACAAAATGAAAAAAATTAAGGGAGGAATTATGATACTAAATGAATGTGAACCTCTTACATGACTAATGAAACAATTTATGTTTACTTTTAGGTAACCTTTGAGTTTGTGTATGGGATGTATGACACAAAACGAATTTTATTTTCTGATAAATCTGTTCATTTACCAAATTTTTAGTGAGAGCATAGAATGTGTCAGCACTGTGAAATTCAGTATAAGTAATAGCTGAAAAGTCTAGCTAGAATTTAACATTTTATTTATTTATAATAAAATAACATATATAGAGAGGTACATATGCTTAGTTAATTGTAATCTTACCACAGGTGATTCCAAAGGAAATGACATAGCAGCATCACAGAGGCCATCCCTGATACCACTTGAGTTTAAGGAAGACATTAATAATTGGTTTTAGCCATGTTGAGCCCCATTTTTAATTCATGCCACTTCCTGTTTCAGGAATAATCGTTGAATTAAAAGCTTTTCTTTTTTTTTTTTTAAGATGGGGGTTTCACCATGTTGGTCGGGCTGGTCTTGCCTCCTGGCCTCAGGTGATCTGCCTGTCTTGGCCTCCAAAGTGCTTGGATTGCAGGTTTGAGCCACCATGCCCGGCCCTTTTTTTTTTTTTTTTTTTTTAAAGATTATAAAAACTTCCTCTTTAATCAAGGTTTATAACATGAACAGATTTCTTGAATAAAATGGAAAGTTTCCAGTATGATGAAACATAAGTCCACAAGTCACCATACATCCAACACCTGGCAGAAAAAAACAAAAACAGGTTTACACGATCCCTGTAACAGCCATGGTCTTAATCTCAGATGCTTCCTCCATCTGCCAAGTGTGCTCTGGATACACAGCACACTGTGGCTTCTGGGGTCACACTCAGCTGAGGCTCTGGGTCCACAGAGCACTCATCAGGCTGGGCCGTGGTGGTGGTGGCTCTACTCAAGAAGCAAAGCAAGGCCGGGCGCGGTGGCTCAAGCCTGTAATCCCAGCACTTTGGGAGGCCGAGGCGGGTGGATCACAAGGTCGAGAGATCAAGACCATCCTGGTCAACATGATGAAACCCCGTCTCTACTAAAAATACAAAAAATTAGCTGGGCATGGTGGCGTGTGCCTGTAATCCCAGCTACTCAGGAGGCTGAGGCAGGAGAATTGCCTGAACCCAGGAGGCGGAGGTTGCGGTGAGCCGAGATCGCGCCATTGCACTCCAGCCTGGGTAACAAGAGCGAAACTCCGTCTCAAAAAAAAAAAAAAAAAAAAAAAAGAAGCAAAGCAGTTACCAGCACATTCACAGAGTGTATTGAACATCTTTTAAATATCAAAGTGAAAAACAAGAAGACAACACAACGCCATCAGAAAGATGTTAGGAAGTAAGGACAGCTGTGTAACGCTTGAGGCTGAAAAATGGCTTGCCAGCTTCATTTCTTTGTCTTCTTGGGTAGTGGGTGCCAGAACGGTAAGATGTAAGGTTCTGGTTCATGGATTATATGATGGACCCAACCCTGACTGTTGAACACCAAGATTCCTCCATTTGGATTCAGACATCAAATGGGTTTTAGGGACTAGCTTGGCTATGTCCTTGGGCAGCATGACATGCCAGTACTCAAAATCCTTGTTGTCGTATTTGTCCGAATAGTAAATTTGTTTGTGTGACATGATTGCTCTGTCTGCTAGCCTTCAGTCTTGCGCCACCAACCTCCAAGCAACTCCCAGCAGCTTCTTTTTTTTTTTTTTTTTTTTTTTTTGAGACAGAGTTTCGCTTATTGCCCAGGCTGGAGTGCAATGGCACAACCTCGGCTCACTGCAACCTCTACCTCCCAGATTCAAGCGATTCTCCTGCCTCGGCCTCCTGAGTAGCTGGGACTCAGGCATGCGCCACCATGCCTGGCTAATTTTTTGTATTTTTAGCAGAGATGGGGTTTCTTCATGTTGGTCAGGTTGGTCTTGAACTCCTGACCTCAGGTGATCCACCTGCCTTGGCCTCCCGAAGTGCTGGGATTACGCGTGTGATCCACCATGTCCTACCACAAGGCTTTGTTTTTAACTTTGAAAGTCTTTCTCTTTTTTTTAATTTGTTTTGTTTTGTAAAGTCTTTTTGTTTGAACTGTTTTTTTTTTTTTTTTTTGAGACGGAGTTTCACTCTTGTTACCCAGGCTGGAGTGCAATGGCGCGATCTCGGCTCACCGCAACCTCCGCCTCCTGGGCTCAGGCAATTCTCCTGCCTCAGCCTCCTGAGTAGCTGGGATTACAGGCACGCGCCACCATGCCCAGCTAATTTTTTGTATTTTTAGTAGAGACGGGGTTTCACCATGTTGACCAGGATGGTCTCGATCTTTCGACCTCGTGATCCACCCGCCTCGGCCTCCCAAAGTGCTGGGATTACAGGCTTGAGCCACCGCGCCCGGCCTTGTTTGAACTGTTACACTGTAATTTGCTTACTTTGAGGTAAACACTTTAATCACTAAATTCTAAAATCAGGATATAGTACATGCTATTTGGGAAGAGAGAGTGAGATTGAATAATTGAAATAACTGTGGATTAATTTTCTTGTTCTCTTGTTCTTTTTGTTGTTGTTTTTTGGAGACATGGTCAGTCTCACTTTGTCACCCTGGTTGGAGTGCAGTGGAGATGTTCCTGCTCAGTGTAGCCTCAACCTTCTAGGCTCAAGCTATTCTCCCACCTCAGCCCCACGCCCAGCTAATTTTTTATTCTTCCTCTCCTTTTTTTTTTTTTTTTTTTTTTTTAAGATGGAGTTTCGCTCTTGTTACCCAGGCTGGAGTGCAATGGCGCAATCTTGGCTCACCGCAACCTCCGCCTCCCGGGTTCAGGCAATTCTCCTGCCTCAGCCTCCTGAGTAGCTGTGATTACAGGCATGCACCACCACGCGCAGCTAATTTTTTGTATTTTTAGTAGAGACAGGGTTTCACCATGTTGACCAGGATGGTCTCGATCTCTTGACCTCGTGATCCACCCGCCTCATCCTCCCAAAGTGCTGGGATTACAGGCTTGAGCCACCGCGCCTGGCTCGTCTTTTTTTTTTTTTTTTTTTGAGACGGAGTTTTGCTCTTGTTACCCAGGCTGGAGTGCAATGGCGCGATCTCGGCTCACCGCAACCTCCGCCTCCTGGGTTCAGGCAATTCTCCTGCCTCAGCCTCCTGAGTAGCTGGGATTACAGGCACGTGCCACCATGCCCAGCTAATTTTTTGTATTTTTAGTAGAGATGGGGTTTCACCATGTTGACCAGGATGGTCTTGATCTCTCGACCTCGTGATCCACCCACCTCGGCCTCCCAAAGTGCTGGGATTACAGGCTTGAGCCACCGCGCCCGGCCCTCTTCTTTTGTGTTTATTTTTGTTTTGTTTTGGAGAGACAAGGTCTCATCATGTTTTCAAGACTGGTCTCGAACTCCTGGGCTCAAATGATCTTGTTGCCTCAGAATCTACCCAAGAAGTTGAGACTGTAGACATAAACTGTGCTGCATGACCCGTAGATCAAGTTTTTTAAATTTCTTTGGAGATGGAGTCTCGTTCTGTTGCCTGGGCTGGAGTACAGTGGCACAGTCTTGGCTCACTGCAACCTTGCCTCCCAGTTAAGGAGTTCTTCTCCCTCGGCCTCCCCAGTAGCTGAGACTATAGGCACACATTGCCACGCCCAGCTAATTTTTTTGTATTCTTAGTGGAGATGGGGTTTCACCATGTTGCCTAGGCTGGTCTTGAACTCCTGAGCTTGGGCAATCTGCCTGCCTCAGCCTCCTAAAGTGCCAGGAGTATAGGCATGAGCCACCACCCCCGGCTATAGATGGGTTTTATTAGCTTTAAGCATGCGATGTAATTTATAGTTCTGCGATAGTTCAGTGATTATGAGTTTTGGGATTATGTTCTAATTTGTAAGTAAGTTAAAAAGAAAACATGTTACACTTTCGCTTAGATACTCCTAGGACGTATTGCCAATGTTGTTACAAATACTGTTTTCCTTTTGTTTCTAGGCGGTCTATGCTTACTTGGTGCTTATGCTGACAGTGATGATGACGACAATGATGTTTCTGAAAAGCCTGCACAATCCAAAGAGACAAATGGAAACCAGTCGACTGATATTGATAGTACATTAGCCAACTTCCTAGCGGTTAGTGGTGCTTTGGTTTGGGGTTTTAGTTATTGAAGCTACTTTGGGACCAGGATCTCAAATGGTCATCCCATTTGTCAATTCAATGTTGTTCACCTCCTTTCACCCTCTCCCTCCAACTCTCTTCTATTTCTCCCCATCTCACTTTCGTGTGTGTGTGTGTGTGTGTGTGTGTGTGTGTGTGTAATTTAAAGAGACAGGATCAGCCAGGCTCAGTGGCTCACGCCTGTAATCCCAGCACTTTGGTAGGCTGAGGTGAGCGGATCACCTGAGGTCAGGAGACCATCCTGGCTAACATGGTGAAACCCCATTTCTACTAAAAATACAAAAAAATAGCAGAGTTTGGTGGCGCATACCTGTAATTTCATCTACTCAGAAGGCTGAGGCAGGAGAATCGCTTGAACCCAGGAGGTGGAGGTTGCAGTGAGCCGAGATCGTGCCTTTACACTCCAGCTTGGGTAACAAGAGCGAAACTCTGTCTCAAAAAAAAAGAGAGATGGAGTCTCACTGTGTTGCCCAGGCTGGTCTTGAACCTCTGGGTTCAAGTCATCCTCCCAACTTGACCTTGCATAGTGCTGGAATTACAGGTTTGAGCCACCACATCTGGTTGTCTCTGCTCTCTCTCTCCAAGGTGAAGTCTTACTCTGTTTCCCAGGCTAGAGTGCAGTGGTACAATCTCAGCTCACTGCAACTTCTACCTCCTGGGTTCAAGTGATTGATTGTCCTACCTCAGCCTCCTGAGTAGCTGGGATTACAGGCATGATGCGCCACCATGCCCAGCTAATTTTAGTATTTTTAGTAGTGATGGGATTTTGCCATGTTGACTAGGATGGTCTCGAACTCCTGAATTCACATGATCCACCTACCTTGGCCTCCGAAAGTGTTGGGATTATAGGCGTGAGCCACCACCTCTCTTCTCTTTGTAAAGCTTTCAAGGAGAAGAAAGGAGAATTGGAAGAGACTGGGAAGCTCATATGATTAGAGGATGAGGGTTTTGATTTAAGGAGCTTAGAATGAGTGTGTAGAAATTTTCTTCTTTCTCCTTTTAGACAGGGTCTCACTGTCACCCAGGCTGGAGTGTGCTGGCATGATGTTGGCCCACTGCAACCTCTGCCACCCGGGTTCAAGCAATTCTTTCACCTCAGCCTCTTGAGTAGCTGGGATTAAAGGCATGTGCCACCGTGCCCGGTGAAACACCACGCCTGGCCCGTAATTTTTGTATTTTTAATAGAAGTGGGGTTTGACCATGTTGGTCAGGCTGGTCTTGAATTCCTGACCTCAAGTGATCCACCTACTTCAGCCTCCCAACGTGCTGGGGCTATCGGACTGGGCCTGGTCTATGTGTGGATTTTTTTTTTTTTTTTAAGACAGTCTTTCTCTGTTATCCAGGCTGGAGTGCAGTGGTGTGAACTTGGCTCACTGCAACCTCCATCTCCAAGTTCAAGCAATTCTCCTGCCTCAGCCTCCTGTGTAGCTGGGATTATAGGCATGTGCCACCACACCCAGCTATTTTTTTGTATTTTTAGTAGACATGGAGTTTCACTGCGTTAGCCAAGATGGTCTTGATCTCCTGACCTTGTGATCCGCCCAGCTGGCCTCCCAAAGCACCAGGGCCACTGTGCCTGGCCCATGTGTAGATCTTTTAAAAAGTAATTGCCATTTTCTTAATTTTCTTGTTTTTGATATAGTTACTGCATTTGTTACTCTTTTGATTCTGAAGGAGATCGATGCCATAACAGCTCCTCAGCCTGCAGCTCCTGTAGGAGCTTCTGCTCCACCTCCAACTCCACCTCGACCAGAGCCAAAGGAAGCAGCAACATCTGCGCTTTCTTCCTCTACTTCAAATGGAACAGACTCCACCCAAACATCTGGATGGCAATATGATACTCAGTGTTCACTGGCAGGAGGTAAACTTGATCCTTCGATTTTTAAAGAAATCTAAAGTGCAGTTTTTTGTTTTTTTTTTGAGACAGAGTTTTGCTCTTGTTACCCAGGCTGGAGTGCAATGGTGCGATCTCAGCTCACTGCAACCTCCGCCTCCTGGGTTCAGGCAATTCTCCTGCCTCAGCCTCCTGAGTAGCTGGGATTACAGGCACGCACCACCATGCCCAGCTAACTTTTTGTATTTTTAGTAGAGACGGGGTTTCACCATGTTGACCAGGATGGTCTCGATCTCTCGACCTCGCAATCCACCCGCCTCGGCCTCCCAAAGTGCTGGGATTACAGGCTTCAGCCACCGTACCCGGCTAAAGTGCAGTCTTTAAAGGGATTCTAGGGATTCACTTTTCTAAAGATGAAAGCCTAGAAGCTTTAAGCTTAGACTTTAGAATTCTGTCTTTTTATTTTTTTGGAGACAGAGTTTTGCTCTTGTTGCCCAGCCTGGAGTGCAATGGTGCGATCTCAGCTCACTGCAATTTCTGCCTCCCAGGTTCAGGTGATTTCACCTGCCTCAGCCTCCCTAGTAGCTGTGATTACAGGAGTGCACCACCACGCCTGGCTCATTTTTGCTTTTTTAGTAGAGGCGAGGTTTCACTGTTTTGGTCAGGCTGGTCTCCAACTCCTGACTGACCTCAGGTGATCCACCTGCCCTGGCCTCCCAAAGTACTGGGATTACAGGCCTGAGCCACTGCACCAGGCCTCTGTCTTTTTAAATACAGTATGTCAAAGACAGTGGGTAGGATAGTAGGCTCTGAAAACTTGCAGGGTGTAATTTTTTTTTTTTTTTTTTGAGACGGAGTTTCGCTCTTGTTACCCAGGCTGGAGTGCAATGGCACGATCTCGGCTCACTGCAACCTCCGCCTCCTGGGTTCAAGCAGTTCTCTTGCCCCAGCCTCCTGAGTAGCTGGGACTACAGGCACATGCCACCACGCCCAGCTGCTTTTTGTATTTTTAGTAGAGACGGGGTTTCACCATGTTGGCCAGGATGGTCTCGATTCTTGACCTTGTGATCTGCCCGCCTCAGCCTCCCAAAGTGCTGGGATTACAGTCGTGAGCCACTGCGCTCGGCCAATTGCTTGTCCTTTTAACCAGTAGTGGATTATGCCAGGTGAATAAGAAAAGCCATGATATTCAAAGTATTTTAGGTACATTTTTAAAAAGCAAACTGCTTTTTTACTTTTTATTTTTATTTTTATTTATTTTTTTAAAGTCGGAGTTTCACCATGTAGTCAGGCTGGTCTTGAACTCCCAACCTCAGGTGATCCACCCGCCTTGGCCTCCAAAGTGCTTGGATTACAGGCGTGAGCCACCACACCCGGCCGCAAACTGCTTTTTAAAAAAACTATGTGTGCAAAGGTGACTCTAAATGTTAGGTATTGAGAACATAATTCTTGGTGTTAGACCAGTGGTTCTCAACTGGGATTGAGGGGTTCTTCTAGAGAACATTTGACAATGTCTGTCAGTGGTTTTTATTGTCACATGTAGGAGGCAGGGTGAATGGGAGTGCTACTGTTTGTAGTGGGCAGAGGCCAGGGGTACTTCTAAATCCTCTACATAAGATTGGCGCCCTCCACCCCCTGACAAAAAAGACCTGTCAGCCCAAAATGTTAACAGAGCTAAGTTTTGAGAAACTGTTAGGTGCTTGTGGCTTTTGAGCCTATATGTAAGCCAGAATTGTAGAGGGATTTGTGCTTAATTAAAATTTGTTTGATTTTCTTCTAGTCGGAATTGAGATGGGAGATTGGCAGGAAGTCTGGGATGAGAACACAGGATGCTATTATTACTGGAATACACAAACAAATGAAGTGACTTGGGAGTTACCCCAATATCTTGCCACCCAGGTACAAGGATTACAACATTACCAGCCCAGGTAAATTATTATAAGAAATTGCCTAGAAGGAAATAGAAGTCTTATCTTTTGTTCATAGTATTTGTCTTGTATTTCTCTTTCTAAATATATGGTTTTTTTTAGTTCTGTGCCAGGTGCTGAAGCTAGTTTTGCGGTAAATACAGACATATATACTAAGGAGAAAACAATTTCTGTTTCCAGTAGTAAAAGTGGACCAGCCATAGCCAAGCGAGAAGTTAAAAAGGTTAGTGTTGAAACTTACCTCATTTGCTTATTTTCAAATCTAATAAAGGTTACTTTGAGCACAGGAATCTGTTGCCCGGGCTGGAGTGCAGTGGTGTTGTCTCAGCTCACTGCAACCTCCACCTCCCCAACTCAAGTGATTCTCCTGCCTCAGCCTCCCGAGAAGCTGGGATTATAGGCACTCGCCACCAAGCCCAGTTAATTTTCGTATTTTTATAAGAGACAGGGTTTCACCATATTGGCCCAGCTGGTCCCAAACTTTTTTTTTTTTTTTTTTTTTGAGACGGAGTTTCGCTCTTGTTACCCAGGCTGGAGTGCAATGGCGCAATCTCGGCTCACTGCAACCTCCGCCTCCTGGGCTCAGGCAATTCTCCTGCCTCAGCCTCCTGAGTAGCTGGGATTACAGGCACGTGCCACCATGCCCAGCTAATGTTTTGTATTTTTAGTAGAGACGGGGTTTCAACATGTTGACCAGGGTGGTCTCGATCTCTCGACCTCGTGATCCACCCGCCTCGGCCTCCCAAAGTGCTGGGATTACAGGCTTGAGCCACCGCGCCCGGCCTGGTCCCAAACTCTTGATCTCAGATGTCCATTTGCTTCAGTCTTCCAAAGTGCTAGGATTACAGGCGTGAGCCACCGTCCAGCAGTTTTTCTATTTTTTTTAGTAGAGACGAGGTTTCACCATATTGGTCAGGCTGGTCTTGAACTCCTGACCTCAAGTGAGCCACCTGCCTCAGCCTCCTAAAGAGCTGGGATTCCAGATGCAAGCCACTGCACCTGGCCTTTTTACTTTCTTATTTTTGAGACGGGATCTGACTCTGTCACCCAGGCTGGAGTACAGTGGATCAGCCATGGCTAACTGCAGATTTACTCTTCGGAGCTCAAGCAATCCTGCTTCAGCCTCCTGAGTAGCTGGGACTACATGTATGCGCCACCATACCCGACTTTTTTTTTTATTTTTGAGAGATGAAGTCTTACCATGTTTCCCAGACAGGTCTCAAACTCCTGAGCTCCTGCTTTGGCCTCCCAAAGTGCTTACATTATAGGTGTGAGCTACTGCGTCAAGCCCTCCCCCCCAAAAAAAACTTTAAAGTAATATAGTCAAACTAGGCACAGTGGCTCACACCTGTAATCCCAGCACTTCTGGAAGCCAAGGTGGGCGGATCACTTGAGGTCAGGAATAGTTCACTTTAGTCTAAATCACCTTCATGGCATACCTACTACATTTTCTCATCAGGCCAGGTGTAGTTACGCCTGTAATCCCAGTACCTTGAGAGGCTGAAGTGGGCAGATCACCTTAGGTCAGGAGTTCAAGAGCAGCCTGACCAACATGGTGAAACCCTGTCTCTACTAAAAATACAAAAAAAATTAGCCAGGCGTGGTGGTACACACCTGTAATCCCAGCTGCTTAGGAGGCTGAGGCAGGGGAATTACTTGAACCCAGGAGGCAGAGGTTGCAGTGAGCCGACATCTCGCCATTGCACTCCAGTCTGGGCAACAAGAGCGAGACTTCGTCTCAAAAAAAAAAAAAAATTATCTGGGTGTGCTGGCACATTCCTGTAATCTCAGCTACTTGGGAAGCTGAGTCGGGAATCACTGGAACCTGGGAGGCAGAAGTTGCAGTAACTTGAGATGGCGCAACTGCACTCCTGGGCAACAGAGTGAGACTCTCAAAAAAAAAAAAAAAAAAAAATCTCATCATACAGAAGAAGGTAAAGATTTATCCAGTTGGCCGGGCGCGGTGGCTCAAGCCTGTAATCCCAGCACTTTGGGAGGCTGAGGCGGGTGGATCACGAGGTCGAGAGATCAAGACCATCCTGGTCAACATGGTGAAACCCCGTCTCTACTAAAAATACAAAAAATTAGCTGGGCATGGTGGCACGTGCCTGTAATCCCAGCTACTCAGGAGGCTGAGGCAGGAGAATTGCCTGAACCCAGGAGGCGGAGGTTGCGGTGAGCCGAGATCGCGCCATTGCACTCCAGCCTGGGTAACAAGAGCGAAACTCTGTCTCAAAAAAAAAAGATTTATCCAGTCATCTGAGGAGCTGACAAAATACTGATACTAAATCTATCTGTTTATATTAGTCTGCCTTTTCACATCCTGAGAATAGCAGGGAGGATATATTTGGATCCCACCTAGAGCTAGGCTCTAATTCAATCTGTGTCTTTCTGAAGTAATATGTAATGATATAAATGTATACTTACCTGTTGGGTGTAAGTGGTTTTTTTTTTTTTTTTTTTTTTTGAGACGGAGTTCCGCTCTTGTTACCCAGGCTGGAGTGCAATGGCGGGATCTCGGCTCACCGCAACCTCCGCCTCCTGGGTTCAGGCAATTCTCCTGCCTCAGCCTCCTGAGTAGCTGGGATTACAGGCACGCGCCACCATGCCCAGCTAATTTTTTGTATTTTTAGTAGAGACGGGGTTTCACCATGTTGACCAGGATGGTCTCGATCTCTCGACCTCGTGATCCACCCGCCTCGGCCTCCCAAAGTGCTGGGATTACAGGCTTGAGCCACCGCGCCCGGCCGGGTGTAAGTGGTTTTTATACTCAGTATTCAGCTACTGAAAACAGTTAATATTAACAATTGAATGTATATACAGGTGAGATTTCTTTAAGAGTTAAATGAGACTAAATTATTTTGTTCTTTATAGGAAGTAAATGAAGGAATTCAGGCTCTCTCCAATAGTGAAGAGGAGAAGAAAGGGGTGGCAGCGTCACTACTTGCTCCTTTATTGCCTGAGGGAATAAAAGAAGAAGAAGAGAGATGGAGAAGAAAAGTAATTTGTAAAGAAGAGCCAGTTTCAGAAGTAAAAGAAATAAGTACAACAGTAGAAGAAGCAACGACAATAGTAAAGCCACAGGAAATTATGTTGGACAATGTAGAAGACCCTTCTCAGGAGGATCTTTGCAGTGTTGTCCAATCTGGAGAAAGTGAGGAAGAAGAGGAACAAGATACCCTTGAACTAGAGCTAGTTTTGGAAAGGAAAAAAGTAAGCTTTTCAAAGTTGCATGAAATATGTTTTTTCCTCAATACTATTCTACAGGGATCATTGTGCTTGACTTACAAGCATTATTGGGGTTTTGGTTTTTTTTAATCCCATTATCTGGTTATGTTGAGGCTTATGCAGCAAAACTTTAAACTACACAGTTGTAAGTTTTTGGTCCTTGGTAATGCTTTTGATAGCTGACAATCAATGAAAACGGGTAACAGAAAAAAATAGAATGAGTAAGACCTACTATTTGATAGCACAGTAGGGTGACTGTAGTCAATAATAGTTGTATATTTTAAAATAACTTTAAAGAATGGAGTTGGATTATTTGTAATTCAAAGGATAAATGCTTGAGGGGATGGTTATCCCATTCTCCATGATGTGTTTTTTCACATTGCATGCCTGTGTCAAAACATCTCAACTCATAAATAAATGCACCTACTCTGTGCCCACAAAAAAATTATTTTATTTTATTTTTTTAAAGATGGGGTTTCACCATGACGTCCAGGCTGGTCTTGAACTCCTGACCTCAGGTGATCCACCCACCTTGGCCTCCCAAAGTGCTAGGGTTACAGGTGTGAGCCACCGCACCCAGCCCAAAAAATTTATAAAATTAAAAAAAAAATTTGTTTTGAGTAGGCCAAGTACAGTGGCTCATGTCTGTAATCCCCAAATTTTGGGAGCCTAAGCAGGAGATCACTTGAGTTCAGCAGTTGAGACCAATGTGAGAAACATATCCAGATATCATGTCTTATTAAAAAGGAAAAAACACGTGTGATGACATGTGTCTGTAGTCCCAGCTACCTGGAAGGCTGAGGTGGGAGGATAGCTTGAGTTCAGGAGATTGAAGCTGCAGTGAGCCATGATCATGCCACTGCACTCCAACCTGGGCAACAGAGGAAGATCTTTTTTTTTTTTTTTTTTTTGAGGCGGAGTTTCGCTCTTGTTACCCAGGCTGGAGTGCAATGGCGCGATCTCGGCTCACCGCAACCTCCGCCTCCTGGGTTCAGGCAATTCTCCTGCCTCAGCCTCCTGAGTAGCTGGGATTACAGGCACATGCCACCATGCCCAGCTAATTTTTTGTATTTTTAGTAGAGACGGGGTTTCACCATGTTGACCAGGATGGTCTCGATCTCTCGACCTCGTGATCCACCCGCCTCGGCCTCCCAAAGTGCTGGGATTACAGGCTTGAGCCACCGAGCCCGGCTAGGAAGATCTTGTCTCCAAAAATAAATATCTGCTTCTGGCTGGGTGCAGTGGCTTACGCATGGAATTCCAGCACTCTGGGAGGCAGAAGCGGATGGACTACCTGAGCTCAGGAGTTCGAGAACAACATGACCAACTTGGAGAAACTCCGTCTTACTAAAAATACAAAATTAGCCAGATGTGGTGGTGCATGGCTGTAATCTGAGCTACCTGGGAGGCTAAGGCGGGAGAATTGCTTGAACCTGGAAGGTGGAGGTTGCGATTAGCCAAGATCACGCCATTGCACTGCAGCCTGGGCAGTAAGAGCGAAACTCCGTCTCAAAAAAAGAAAAAAATGCTTCCTGTTCTCAAAGGTTTTAAATTTCAACAACATAGTCATGACTATTATTCTGCTTAGACATATTGATAAGCAGTTAATGACACTAACTTAATTGTCATGTTCTTTGTAGGCAGAGTTGCGAGCCTTGGAGGAAGGAGATGGTAGTGTGTCAGGGTCTAGTCCACGTTCTGATGTCAGCCAGCCAGCATCTCAAGATGGAATGCGTAGGCTTATGTCTAAAAGAGGAAAATGGAAGATGTTTGTTCGAGCTACCAGTCCCGAATCTACCAGCAGGAGTTCTAGTAAAACTGGACGAGATACTCCAGAAAATGGAGAGACTGGTAATTTATGCTTTACATTAAACTTTAGAATTGAAAGATGTAGAGGGGAAGGAAACTTTTTTTTTGTTTTTAACAAAACAGGAGATTTTACTTCTACCCTTTGGGAGAAATAGTGGGAAGAAAGTTTCTGTCTACTACTCTACTGTTTCCTGTTCTATTTTTTGTAAAGTAGTAAGAGTCTAAGAGGCTGACATCGGCTGGGTACTATATTCAGAGCACAGTCCCATTTCTTCTTTCTTTGTCTATGTTGTCGAGCCCTCTGGGTGGGTGGACAGAGAGTTTGGTTATGTCGTGAGGACCCAAGTTGTCTTCATTTACGGTAATGAGGGCCTTACCCTTTATTCATGGTAAAGTTGAAGAGATCCTGCTGCATTTTTCAGTCTATTTTTAGAGATCCTCCTGGATAAAGCTAATATTTTAATCTCCATTTGGCCTTAATTCTTTGTTTTTTTTTTTTTTTTTTTTTTTGAGACGGAGTTTCGCTCTTGTTACACAGGCTGGAGTGCAATGGCGCGATCTCGGCTCACCGCAACCTCCGCCTCCTGGGTTCAGGCAATTCTCCTGCCTCAGCCTCCTGAGTAGCTGGGATTACAGGCACGCGCCACCATGCCCAGCTAATTTTTTGTATTTTTAGTAGAGACGGGGTTTCACCATGTTGACCAGGATGGTCTTGATCTCTTGACCTTGTGATCCACCCGCCTCGGCCTCCTAAAGTGCTGGGATTACAGGCTTGAGCCACCGCGCCCGGCCAATTCTTCTTTGTTTTTGAGACAGTCTCACACTTTTGCCCAGGCTGGAGTGCAATGGCACAATCTCGGCTCACTGCAAACTCTGCTTCCCAGATTCTTCTGCCTCAGTCTCCCAAGTAGCTGGGATTACAGGTGCCGACCACCACGCCTCGCTAATTTTTTGTATTTTTAGTAGGGAGGGGTTTCGCCATGTTGGCCAGGCTGGTTTCGAACTTCTGACCTCAGGTGATCTGCCTGCTTCAACCTCCCAAAGTGCTGGGATTACAGGTGTGAGCCATCGTGCCTAGCGAATTTTTTTCTTTTCAGTTGGCAGTTCAGAAGATCATAAAGGAAAATTCTGTACATCCTCTTTTATCTTTTCATTATTATTTCTCTCTACCCCCGAGGTCCATTCTTTTTCTTTCTTTTATTTTTTTGGGACGGAGTCTTGCTCTGTTCCCCAGGCTGGAGTGCACTGGTATGATCTCTGCTTATTGCAGCCTTCACCTCCAGGTTCAAGAGATTCTCTGTCTGAACCTCCCAGGTACCTGGGATTACAGGCGTGCACCAACCATGCCCAGCTAATTTTTTTTTTCTTTTTTTTTTTTTTTTTTAAGAACAGAGTTTCACTCCTGTTGCCCAGGCTGGTGTACAATGGTGTGATCTCTACCTCCTGGGTTCAAGCGATTCTTCTGCCTCAGCCCCCCGAGTAGCTGGGATTACAGGTGCCTGCCACCACATCCACCTAATTTTTGTATTTTCAGTCGAGATGGGGTTTCACCATATTGGACAGGCTGGTCTAAGACTCGACCTGGTGGTCTACCTGCCGTGGCCTCCCAAAATGGTAGTTTTACAGGCGTGAGCCACTGTGCCCAGCCTAATTTTTGTGCTTTTAGTAGAGATGGTTTTCACCGTGTTAGCCAGACTGGTCTCAAACTCCTAACCTCAAGCAATCTGGCACCCAAAGTGCCGGGATTACAGGTGTGAGCCACTATGCCTGGCTATTTTCTTTATCCTTTATATACATATATTGTTTCAGACCATTTTTTCTTTTTTTCTTTCTTTTTTTTTTTTTTTTGAGATGGAGTTTCGTTCTTGTTACCCAGGCTAGAGTGCAATGGCGCGATCTCAGCTCACCACAACCTCCGCCTCCTGGGCTCAGGCAATTCTCCTGCCTCAGCCTCCTGAGTAGCTGGGATTACAGGCACGCACCACCACGCCTAGCTAGTTTTTTTTTTTTTTTTTGAGACGGAGTTTCGCTCTTGTTACCCAGGCTGGAGTGCAATGGCGCGATCTCGGCTCACCGCAACCTCCGCCTCCTGGGTTCAGGCAATTCTCCTGCCTCAGCCTCCTTAGTAGCTGGGATTACAGGCACGTGCCACCATGCCCAGCTAATTTTTTGTATCTTTAGTAGAGATGGGGTTTCACCATGTTGACCAGGATGGTCTTGGTCTCTTGACCTCGTGATCTACCCACCTCGGCCTCCCAAAGTGCTGGGATTACAGGCTTGAGCCACCGCGCCCGGCCCTAGTTTTTTGTATTTTTAGTAGAAACGGGGTTTCACCATGTTGACCAGGATGGTCTCGATCTCTTGACCTCGTGATCCACCCGCCTTGGCCTCCCAAAGTGCTGGGATTACAGGCGTGAGCCACCGCGCCCGGCCTCTTTTTTTTTTTTTAATAGCGATAAGAGTTTCACCATGTTGGTCAGGCTGGTCTTGAACTCCTGACTTCAGGTGATCCACCTGCCTTGGCCTCCCAAAGTGCTGGGATTAACAGACGTTGAGCCACTGTGCCTGGCTGACCATTTTCTTTATATATGTTTATAGTTAAGTATGTATGAGTGTGTTTGTGAGTATATATGTAAATTTTACCATATATGAGAGCATGTAGATTGTTAGGCAACATACAGTTTTTACTTAATAACATGCCTTAAAAATTGTATTAATCAGCTGGGCGTGGTGGCTCAAGCCTGTAATCCCAGCACTTTGGGAGGCCGAGGCGGGTTGATCAAGAGGTCAAGCGATCGAGACCATCCTGGTTAACATGGTGAAACCCCGTCTCTACTAAAAATACAAAAAATTAGCTGGGCATGGTGGCGCGTGCCTGTAATCCCAGCTACTCAGGAGGCTGAGGCAGGAGAATCGCCTGAACCCAGGAGGCAGAGGTTGCAGTGAGCCGAGATCGCGCCATTGCACTCAAGAAACTCTGTCTCAAAAAAAGAAGAAAAAAAATTTTTATCATTGTTTATTGGTTAAAATTGAGTGGTATAGATGTGTGTATTTAACCCTTCTTGATGGTGATGGACATTTAAATTGTGTCCATGTTTCACTCTTCAAAAAATTGCTGCATTTGTACTACGAACAAAAATCCCGGCTGGGCGTGATGGCTCACGCCTGTAATCCCAGCACTTTGGGAGGCCGAGGCTGGTGGATCATGAGATCAAGAGATACTCGGGAGGCTGAGGCAGGAGAATTGCTTGAACCTGGAAGGCGGAGGTTGCGGTGAGCTGAGGTTGTGCCATTGTACACTAGTCTGGGTAACAACAGCGAAACTCCGTCTCAAAAAAAACCCTATAGGGCACTTAAATGTCCATCAAAGGTATTTCAGATAAATTGTGGTATATTCTTACAAAGGAATACTAAGCAACAGTGGCTCATGTCTGTAATCCCAGCACTTTGGGAGGCCGAGGTGGGTGGATCACCTGAGGTCGGGAGTTTGAGACTAGCCTTACCAATATGGGCAAACCCCAAGTCTACTAAAAGTGAAAAAATTAGTCTGGCGTGGTGGTGCCTGCCAGTAGTCCCAGCTACTCAGGAGGCTGAGGCAGGAAAATCGCTTGAATCCGGAAGGTGGAGGTTGCAGTGAGCCGAAATCCATACCATTGCACTCCAGCCTGGGCAACAAGAGTGAAACTCTATCTCAAAAAAAAAAAAAAAAAAAAAAAGGCCGGGCGCAGTGGCTCAAGCCTGTAATCCCAGCACTTTCGGAGGCCGAGGCGGGTGGATCACGAGGTCAAGAGATCGAGACCATCCTGGTCAACATGGTGAAACCCCATCTCTACTAAAAAAAAAAAATACAAAAAAATCAGCTGGGTATGGTGGCACGTGCCTGTAATCCCAGCTACTCAGGAGGCTGAGGCAGGAGAATTCCCTGAACCCAGGAGGCGGAGGTTGCGGTGAGCCAAGATCGCGCCATTGCACTCCAGCCTGGGTAACAAGAGCGAAACTCCGTCTCAAAAAAAAAAAAAAAAATTAATGTTCCAAAATTATGTGTATCAGTGTGCTTTAATCATAGAAACAATAATATTTACTTTGGGAGGGCAAAGCAGGAGGATTGTTTGGAGGCCAGGTATCAAGACCAGCTTGTACAACATAGCAACACCCTCTCCCTTAAAAGTTTGAGGCAGCAGTGAGCTATGATTATATCAATACACTCCATCATAGGTGATTGAGTGAGACCTTGCTTCAAAAGAAAAAGAAGAAAACAGACTGGAGCGGTGGCTCACACCTGTAATCCCAGCACTTTGGGTTGCCCAGGCGGGTGGATCACCCGAGGTCAGGAGTTCAAGACCAGGCTGACCAACATGATGAGACCCTGTCTCTACCAAAACTACAAAATGAGCTGGGTGTGATGGTGCATGCGTATAATCCGAGCTGGGAGGCTGAGGCAGGAGAATGCTTGAACTAGGGAGTCAGAGGTTGTGGTGAGCTGATAACGGCTTAGCGCACTGCAGCTTCAGCAATAATAGTGAGACTCCGTATCACAAAAAAAAAGGAAAGGAAAACAGTTAAGTTAAACAAAAAAGACCATGAAAAAATGCATATATTAAAATATTCTATGTATATAAATACAGAAATAAGCAAAAATACTGTGCTTTGGCTGGGTGTGGTGACTCACCTCTGTAATCCCAGCACTTTGGGAGGCCAAGGCAGGCAGATCACTCTGAGGTCAGGATTTTGAGACCATCCTGGCCAACATGGTGAAACCATGTCTCTACTAAAAATACAAAATTATCTGGGCATGGTGGTCCTCACCTATAATCCCAGCTACATGGGAGGCTGAGGCAGGAGAATCACTTGAACCCAGGAGATGGAAGCCGCAGTGAGAAGAGTTTGTGCCACTGCACTTCAGCCTGGGTGACAGTGAGACTCTGTCCTGGGGAAAAAATATATATAAGAATATATGAGCCAGGCACGGTGGCTCAAGCCTGTAATCCCAGCACTTTGGGAGGCCAAGGCGGGTGGATCACGAGGTCAAGAGATCGAGACCATCCTGGTCAACATGGTGAAACACCGTCTCTACTGAAAATACAGAAAAATTAGCTGGGCATGGTGGCACGTGCCTGTAATTCCAGCTACTCAGGGGGCTGAGGCAGGAGAATTGCCTGAACCCAGGAGGAGGAGGTTGTGGTGAGCTGAGATCCCGCCATTGCACTCCAGCCTGGGTAACGAGCAAAACTCCGTCTCAAAAAAAAAAAAAAAAGAGTATATGTATATTGCGCTTAAAGAGGTATCCATGAGGAAGCTAAAGGAACATAATGACTGATACCGTGACGGTAGTGGTTTAATATTTTGATATTCTTTTTTGTTTTGTTTTGAGATGGAGTCTTGCTCTGTTGCCCAGGCTGGATTGCAGTGATCTTGGCTCACTGCAACTCTGTCTCCTGGGTTCAGGTGATTCTCCTGCCTCAGCCTCTCGAGTAGCTGGGACTATAGGCATAAGTTATTTTTAGTTGAGACAGGGTTTCACTGTGTTGGCCAGGCTGGTCTGTGTTTTGATGTTCTAATATCAACGCTGTGTTATATTTACTTGATTATTATTTTTTTCTTTTTTGAGTTTTGATCTCACTTTGTCACCCAAGTTAGAGTGCAGTGGCACTATCTTGGCTCACTGCAACCTCCACCTCCGAAGTTCAAGGGATTCTCCTGTGTCAGCCTCCCAAGTAGCTGAGATTACAGGCACACACCACCATGCCCAGCTAATTTCTGTATTTTTAGTAGAGATAGGGAGGATTTCACCATATTGGCCAGGCTGTTCTCAAACTCCTGACCTCAGGTGATCGGCCCATCTCTGCTTCCCACAAGTGCTGGGATTGCAGGTGTGAGCCACTGTGCCTGGCCTATTTACTTGAATTTTTTTTTTTTTTAAGAGAAAGAAATTTGCTGTCACCCAGGCTGGAATGCAGTTGACATAATCATAAAGCAAGTTTGAATTCCTGGGCTCAAGTGATGCTCCTGCCTCACCCTTCCAAAGTACTGGAATTGTAGGCTTGCGCCACCTCACTGATCTGGTTTTATTCTTTGATGTATGCATTTTGTTTCACAATAATAATACTTTGGTAAACATCATGTTGAATTTTTTTTTTTTTTTTTTTTTTTTTTTTTTTTGAGACGGAGTTTCGCTCTTGTTACCCAGGCTGGAGTGCAATGGCGCGATCTTGGCTCACCGCAACCTCCTCCTCCTGGGTTCAGGCAATTCTCCTGCCTCAGCCTTCCGAGTAGCTGGGATTACAGGCGTGCGCCACCATGCCCAGCTAGTTTTTGTATTTTTAGTAGAGACGGGGTTTCACCATGTAGACCAGGATGGTCTCGATCTCGTGACCTTGTGATCCACCCGCCTCAGCCTCCCAAAGTGCTGGGATTACAGGCGTGAGCCACCGCGCCCGGCCTAACATTCTAGTCTTAAACTCTAGCTATCCTTAAAATTGTTAAATTCTTTTTTTTTTTTTTTTTTGAGATGGAGTTTCGCTCTTGTTACCCAGGCTGGAGTGCAATGGCACAATCTCGGCTCACCGTAACCTCTCTCTCCTGGATTCAAGCAATTCTCCTGCCTCAGCCTCCTGAGTACTGGGATTACAGGCATGCGCCACCATGCCCAGCTAATTTTTGTATTTTTAGTAGAGATGGGGTTTCACCATGTTGACCAGGATGGTGTCGATCTCTTGACCTCGTGATCCACCCTTCTCGACCTCCCAAAGTGCTGGGTTTATAGGCGTGAGCCACCGCGCCCGGCCAAATTGTTAAACTCTTGTACCTGCCACCAGATAAAAGACTTTTTAATATACATTGGCATTAAAAATTCATAAATTGGATTAGTGGAAAGATTTTAGTGCAGACAATTGGATAATAAAGAGGGAATATTAATGATCAGACAAATGGAGATCCAGGCTATTATATTATAAGGTTAAGGACTTACTATAAAGTTTTAGGCCAGATGCATTGGCTCACACCTTTAATCCCAGCATTTTGGTAGGCTGAGGCAGGAGAATTACATGAGCCGAAGAGTTCCAGACCAACCTTGGCAACACTGAGAGGCTTCGTCTGTGCTACTTGGGAGGCTGAGGTGAGAGGATCCCTTGAGGGTAGGAGGTTGAGATTACAGTGAGCCGGTATCATGCTACTGCAGTCCAGTCTGGGCAACAGAATGGGACCCTGTCTCTAAAAAATAATAATGATAATGATGCTCTGATTTTGAGCACCTTACCTGTGTTAAAGAATTGTCACGTCTCAGGCTTGCTGTCTGGCTATCATAAGTAATTGATGCAGTGGTATTATGAAAGAGAAGATTGGAAAAGATGTTACGGAGAAAGGGAAAGCAGAAACTACACAGTAATTTGATAGAATAAATTTTATTTATAGATGTATTTTAAGAAAGTTGATTATAAAGGATTGTTTGTTTGTTTGTTTGTTTTGAGACAGTTTCACTCTGTGGCCCATGCTGGAGTGCAGTGACACAATCTTGGCT
The DNA here is from genome assembly GCF_048565385.1 of Saimiri boliviensis. Taxonomy (NCBI): domain Eukaryota; kingdom Metazoa; phylum Chordata; class Mammalia; order Primates; family Cebidae; genus Saimiri; species Saimiri boliviensis. The sequence goes on along the minus strand of NC_133454.1, from coordinate 115,463,856 downwards.
TACTGTAACCTTCACTTTTCAGGTTCAAGCGATTCTCCTGCCTCAGCCTCCCATGTAGCTGGGACTACAGGCATGTGCTACCACACCCAACTAATTTTTTGTAGTTTTAGTAGAGATAGGGTTTCACTGTGTTGGCCAGGACATTCCCCATCTACTGACCTTGTGAACCTCCCACCTCGGCCTTCCTAAGTGCTGGGATTACAGGCATGAGGCACCACGCCTGGCCCTAGGTTTGTTGCTTATAAAGGCAGTAGGCTGATAAGTTACAAGGGTTTTAACAAGTAAATAAAACAGACGAGAAGAAAAGAATTAATAATCTTTTGCAGATATCTGCTATGGGGTAAGATAAATACAGTACTCTTTTTTTTTTTTTTTTTTTTTTTGGGACGGAGTTTCTCCCTTGTTACCCAGGCTGGAGTGCAGTGGCGCGATCTCGGCTCACCGCAACCTCCGCCTCCTGGGCTCAGGCAATTCTCCTGCCTCAGCCTCCTGAGTAACTGGGATTACAGGCACGTGCCACCATGCCCAGCTAATTTTTTGCACTTTTAGTAGAGACGGGGTTTCACCATGTTGACCAGGATGGTCTCGATCTCTCGACCTCGTGATCCACCCGCCTCGGCCTCCCAAACTGCTGGGATTACAGGCTTGAGCCACCGCGCCCGGCAATACAGTACTCTTTAAGTATTGGTACTTCTGTTTAATTTCCCATGTTTTCTTTACAGTAATTGGTGCTGAAAATTCAGAAAAAATAGATGAGAATTCAGATAAAGAGGTAGAAGTAGAAGAATCTCCAGAGAAAATAAAAGTACAGACAACACCAAAAGTAGAAGAAGAACAGGATTTGAAAGTATGTATATTACTTAATGCAACTTTACAATTTTTTTTAAATGTATGTATTTTTTTTTAGATGAAGTCTCACTCTGTTGCCCAGGCTGAAGTGCAGTGGTACAGCCTTGGCTCACTGCAACCTCCACCTCCCAGGTTTAAGTGATTCTTCTTTCTCAGCCTCCCAGGTACCTGGGATTATAGGTGTGCGCCACCACACCTGGCTTATTTTTTGTATTTTTAGTAGAGAAAGAGTTTCATCATGTTGGTTAGGCTGGTCTTGAGCTCCTGACCTCAGGTAACCCACCCAGCTCAGCCTCCCACAGTGCTGGGATTACAGGTGTGAGCCACCATGCCTTGCACATAAATTTTTTTTTTTAATGCCAGTCATTAAACTGCTTCATGTTAGCAAGTAGTAAAAGTAATCTTTACTGTTTCCAAACCTAAATTGTTTACTTGGTTAGGTGAAAAGATCATGTTTAAGTCAGAAATAATGACTTAAAAGGCTGACTTGATGCTGAGAAATTATTTAAAATTCTAAATGCTTAAATGCTTTCTTCAAATTAAGCCTCTCTTTGAGAAGCAGTAGTTTATAGGCTTCTCTAGTTTTGGAGAAAAGTCACAGATTTAATTCCTATGTGACGTACTTGCCTTTACACAAAGGCAAATTTAGTTTGAATTGCTTTTTTTTTTTTTCTTTCAGAGACGGGTTTCATCACGTTGGCCAGGCTGGTCTTGAACTCCTGACCTCGTGATCCTCCTGCCTCAGCCTCCCAAAGTGCTAGGATTACAGGCATCAGCCACTAGGCCCAGATCCAAATTCCATTTCTAACCTAATCTCATGGGTGTGTTGGATCAAATAAGTATTGGCTATTTAAGGGTGGTCTGTTGGGAAAACCACTTAACATATTCTTTTGCCTTAAAAGAGTATCCAATTACTAGTTGGGAACAGCCAATAGAAGGGACTGGGATAATTAATTTTGTTTCAGGCTTCAGCAGGTGGCTAATACAAGCAATTAATGGATAAATGGCAGTTTGACAATATTGGTATTTATATCATTCAGGATCTATTTTTTGCAACTTGGTTGAGCTGTAATTGGCTACATATATATCTTCCACATACTATCTGATAAATTGTTATATGTGTATATTATGATATGATTATCACAGACTAGGTAAATTAACGTACATGTCACCTTACTTTGCAGAGTTGTCTTGTGTGTGTATGTGGGGATAACACTTAAAATCTATACTCTTTTTTTTTTTTTAGACGGAGTTTCGCTCTTGTTGCCCGGGCTGGAGTGCAATGGCGCGGTCTCGGCCCACCGCAACCTCTGCCTCCTGGGTTCAGGCAATTCTCCTGCCTCAGCCTCCTGAGTAGCTGGGATTACAGGCACATGCCACCATGCCCAGCTAATTTTTTGTATTTTTAGTAGAGACGGGGTTTCACCATGTTGACCAGGATGGTCTCGATCTCTCGACCTCGTGATCCACCCGCCTCGGCCTCCCAAAGTGCTGGGATTACAGGCTTGAGCCACCGCGCCCGGCCAAAATCTATACTCTTAACAAATTTCAAGTATACAATACAGTATTGCTAACTGTAGTCACCATGCTGTACTTTAGATTCCCCAAATTTATTTTATTTATTTATTTTTTTGAGACAGAGTCTTGCTTTTTCTCCAGGCAAGAGTGCAGTGGAGTGCAGTAGCATGACTTTGGCTCTCTGCAACCTCTGCCTCCTGGGTTCAAGCAATTCTCCTGCCTCAGCCTCCCGAGTAGCTGGGACTACACGTGCCCACTACCATGCCCAGCTTATTTTTGTATTTTCAGTAAAGGTGGAGTTTCACCGTGTTAACCAAGATGGTTTTCATCTCTTTACTTCTTAACTTTCCTGCATCAGATTCCCAAAGTGCTGGGATTACAGGTGTGAGCCACCACTCCTGGCCCCACAATTTATTTTATAACTGAAAGCTTGTATTCTTTGACCAGTATCTCCCCATATCCCCCTCTTTCTAGCCCCTGGCAACCACCGTTCTAATTCTACTCTTTGAGTTTAGCTTTTTGAGATTGGGATCCATTTGCAACTATTGAATTCCATGTTGTATTAGAATGCCTTATGATGGGCTGGGCACACTGGCTCACGTCTGTAATCTCAGCACTTTGGGAGACTGAATGCAGGAGGATGGCTTGAGACCGGGAGTTCAGGAACATCCTGGACAATAGCAGCACCTTCATCTAAAAAAAAAAAAAAAAAAATTTTTTTTTTTTTTTTTTTTTTTTTTTTGAGACGGAGTTTCACTCTTGTTACCCAGGCTGGAGTGCAATGGCGCGATCTTGGCTCACCGCAACCTCCGCCTCCTGGGTTCAGGCAATTCTCCTGCCTCAGCCTCCTAAGTAGCTGGGATTACAGGCATGCACCACCATGCCCAGCTAACTTTTTGTATTTTTAGTAGAGACGGGGTTTCACCTTGTTGACCAGGATGGTCTCGATCTCTTGACCTCGTGATCCACCCGCCTTGGCCTCCCAAAGTGCTGGGATTACAGGCGTGAGCCACTACGCACGGCCTAAAATTGTTTTAAATAATTTTAAAAATGCGTTATGATTATTTAGATATGCATTTCATTCCTGCGGACCTTCTGTCATTATTTGTCCCTTTGTTATGTGTATTATGTTACTATAAATTAGAATTTTATATTCTGGATAACTAAATATAGCTGTTGGGGGAAGGCTGTTTATAGGCAGACCCATATTTCTGATGTCTGTGTTAATGAAGGATTGTATATAATACAGAAAATATTATGGATTCTAGTTTCACATTTTTTCTTTTCTGCATTGTAGTTTCAGATTGGAGAACTGGCAAATACCCTGACAAGTAAATTTGAATTCCTAGGCATTAATAGACAATCCATCTCCAACTTTCATGTGCTGCTCTTACAGACTGAGGTAAGTTAGCCTTTTTTGGTATAAACAGTGTGTGAATGAAATGCTGTATGTGTTATGACTCTGTCTTACATTTTAAACCTAAATTTAAATTTTTAACCTTGAAGTATAATTGAGCCAATAATCCAGGAAATAAACTGGATTAACCAAAGCAAAATAAATAGCTTTTTTTTTTCACAAATCAGAATTCTGATGGTCAGATGAGACCATGTAATGTTGAAGGTACTTTGTAATTGTTAAAGCATGATCAGTCTGTTTAAAAAGAAAAGTCGAGTTCTATTTGTAACCTGCATACTTTACAAAATGGCAGGGCAGGATTATGTAAGAAGCTCCTGTAGGAAGCTGGCTGATTTCCTTAAGAACTGAACCCTTGGCTGGGCACGGTGGCTCATACCTTTAATTCCAGCACTTTGGGATGCTGAGGTGGGTGGATCACCTGAGGTCAGGAATTGAGTTTGCCACCAGGCTGGCCAACATGGTGGTGAGACCCTATCTCTACTTAAAATACAGATTACCCAGCGTTGTGGTTGTCGCCTGTAATTCCAGCTACTTGGCTACTCCGGAGGCTGAGGTAGGAGAATCACTTGAACCTGAGAGGCAGAGGTTGCAGTGAGCCAAGATTGCACCATTGCACTCCAGCCTGGACAGCAAGAGTGAAACTCCATCTCTTAAAGAAAAAAAGCTGAACCCATGGCTGGGCACAGTGCCTCACACCTATAATCCCAGCACTTTGGGAGGCTGAGGCAGGTGGATCACCTGAGGTCAGGAGTTTGAGACCAGTCTAGCTAACATGGTGAATCCCCATCTCTAATAAAAATACAAAATTAATTAAAAAAAAAAAATCAACTCAGTAGTAGGCGCAATTAAAAAAAATTATTTGGGCATGGTGGTGCACACCTGTAGTCTCAGCTACTTGGGAAGCTGAGGCAGGAGAACTGCATGAACTCAGGAGGCGAATGTTGCAGTAAGCTGAGATTCCTCCACTGTACTGCAGCCTGGGTAGCAGAACCAAACTCCGTCTCAAAAAAAAAAAAAAAAAAAAAAAAACCTACTGGGGAAACGAGTCTTACTAAGTCCAAAATGGAAGACAAAACTACGACTACTCATTTTCACAGATACTGGAGAGTTGGTAGTGTAAAAATATACTGGAGCCCAGTTTCATTTTTTAGAAATCTGCTGTGTACTTAAAGATGGGCTTGCTTTTCCTCTTTGGTCTACTCTTTTGCCAAAGCATAGGGAGAGAGTCTTGAAGCAAAAGGCTTATGTTCCCTTTGCCTGTATCTCCCAACATATAATAAGTTTTTAACTTACTTCTCTGTTTATTCCAGACTCGAATTGCAGACTGGCGGGAAGGGGCTCTTAATGGAAACTACCTTAAACGAAAACTTCAGGATGCAGCAGAACAACTAAAACAGTATGAAATAAACGCCACTCCTAAAGGCTGGTCCTGCCACTGGGACAGGTACGCACTCTTCTCCCCTTTTCACCTTTCACCTTTGACATCTCAGACATGATTTGTGATCACCACCATCTGACGACATGACAGCCTGTCTGGAGACTGAGAGCAGCTGCAGTTAGCGGTGCTGGGCAGAAAGCACCGCAAGCACAAAGTTTGGCCAGCCACACTGGAGAAACAAAAGCAATGTTTAAAGTGTTCCATGTAACGGATTTTTTCCCAAGATACGGACAAAGCTGGTTTTTACTCTCCAGAGTGTTGCACGGAGTAGGGCGGGCTTGGGGGTTAAGCGCATGCGAGAGCTCTGTGCGCTTTACAGGACCTCTGGAAGCAACTACTCCTGATTAACATCGGTGAAGTTAAGGAAAACTTCGTGGCTGAAGATGTGAAAGAAGAACAAGATTACTATCCTCTGCCAGCAGGTCAGATGAAAACATTTCTTTATATATTTGGCTTTTCTTGATTTTTTTTTTTTTCGTTATTTGAAATCTTTGCTCTTTTATTTTTCAGCTCCCAGATCCTCTCCCTCTCTTTAGCTTTCACTGTGTTTGATATCAAGAATATGAAATGTGAATTCCACGGTCCAAGAGGGGAAGAGTCACCTTTCACAAACTTCGTTGTTCTCTTCTTTGGAAGGGAAATTAGTGTTCTAGGCGATTGAGTCCCTTCATTAGTGAAACTTGAAGCCCTGTTATGCATTGGCAAAAAAACAAAAAAAAGAGAAAAATGTTTCTAAGTCTCATCTGTTGGAGTGAGAGCGTTCAGTGCTGTATTCACAGAGTTGCTGGCAGTGCAAATAGCTTTGAATTATCCTTGGTTCTCCAGTCTCAATTGTCAAAGCTCTTTGTTGCCTTTGTGAATAGCAGTCCGTTAAGAGGTTCGTCCCTGTGAGAGCAGACTGCTGTCCTGGGACAGGACCAAATGGAAGTGTCTTTGTAGGAGAATGGGTTTTAAAACATGTGTTTTCTTTCTTGTAATTTAGGGATCATAGACGGTATTTCTATGTAAACGAACAATCGGGCGAGTCTCAGTGGGAGTTTCCAGATGGTGAAGAGGAAGAAGATGAAAGCCAAGCACAAGAAAGTAGAGACGAGACTCTTGCCAAACAGACATTGAAAGACAAAACTGGCACTGATTCAAATTCTACAGAATCTTCTGAAAATTCCACAGGTGGGACAATTTACCTTGTACTAATTGGGCAGAAATGATTTTAGAGAAAAAACTTACTCATTTACAGCATTAAAAGAAAAGATGTTATATCGTAATTAAGTTTCTGATTGACAAATAGTGGTTTGAACTAAAACAAGGAATGCATGAGTTACTATGGTTGGAAATCAGCATACTTAGTGTTATCATGTATAAAACTATACCCAAAAATGAAAAGATAAGCCAGTAGATTTTGATTTTAAAAGATTGTTTTATAACCACTCTGTTATGCCACTGACTAAGCTGTGGGTCTTCAAAAACAGGAATGCTAATTAGTGCTAAGGAACTAGATAGTTGAACTGTCAATATCTGTGGCATGCTGAGATTTGTTCTACATTTCTGTAAAACACAGTCTATTCATACTGCAACCTCATTTCTCACCTCCACTAATCTTACAAAAAGTGTGGCTGGTACAAATCAAAATGATATGAAGAAATACCATTAGTACTTACTTCAGAAAAGCAAAATAATTAATCATTTAAAATAACCAGCAATCTTCTAGGCTAAAACAATTGGAAATAGGATGGCTCATTCCATTTTTAAGGTTCTCTGAGAAGAATTTAATTTCATTACATACATTTTTTTAAAAGATAGGCTTTTCAGCTGGGCGAAGTGGCTCATGCCTGTAATTTGTAATCCCAGCACTTTGGGAAGCCGAGGTAGGTGGATCACCTGTGAGGTTGGGAGTTTGAGACCAGCCTGACCAACATGGAGAAACCTTGTGTCTACTAAAAATACAAAATTAGCAGGGTGTGGTGGTGCATGCCTGTAATCGCAGCTACTTGAGAGGCTGAGGCAGGAGAATCGCTTGAACGTTGGAGGCGGAGGTTATCGTGACCTGAGATTGCACCATTGCACTCCAGCCTGGGCAACAAGAGCGAAACTCCATCTCAAAAAAAAAGAGGAAAAAAATCGAAACTCGATCTCAAAAAATAAAAAAGAACGAAGTGAAACTCCATCTCAAAAAAAAAGGAAGAAAAAAGTGAAACTCCTTCTCAAAAAAAGTTCCTCTGAGGATCCGAAAGCTCTTCAGAAGAGCCTCGACTTGCGACATTATTAAAGAAGCAGTTTTCCCCCCTCTGAATCTCTCTTTCCTGGAATATAATAATATAGTATACTCAAATATAATAATAAAGCATACTCAAGACTATAATTAACCAACGTTTTAATTTTTAGTTTTTAAAAATTTTCCAACGTGTAAAGAAATTTCCACCTTTTAATCTTAAAAATTGGTAGCTAGGCTGGGCGCGGTGGCTCAAGCCTGTAATCCCAGCACTTTGGGAGGCTGAGGCGGGTGCATCACGAGGTCAAGAGATTGAGACCATCCTGGTCAACATGGTGAAACCCCATCTCTACTAAAAAAAAAAAAAAAAAATTAACTGGGCATGGTGGCGCGTGCCTGTAATCCCAGCTACTTCAGGAGGCTGAGGCAGGAGAATTGCCTGAACCCAGGAGGCGGAGGTTTCGGTGAGCTGAGATCACGTCATTGCACTCCAGCCTGGGTAACAAGAGCAATACTCCGTCTCAGAATAAATAAATAAATAATCGGTAGCTGTTTGTTAAACTGATGACATATGAAGGCAGGAGTCTATGAGTAGTTTCTAAAATAATAGACTTTTGAAAATTTTAAAAAGTGAAATTTGTCAATTACAGAGTTAAGAGCTTCATTATTTTGTCTAATACTTACCAGAATTGGTGCTTATACTCTCCTGGCTCCCTGATCATAGTAGAGAAGCACTGGTAATGTACCAAATGAAACTGGTTGTATGCCAGCTGATTTTGTTAACTTCTTATATAACCTAGGAATCATCATCAGGTCACGTACAATCCCAGTGATCATTTTACAACATAGTAAAAGGCTGATTTTATTCTGCTTCTCATTTTAGAAGTGCATTTTCTCAAGTTACAGGGTATTTTGCTTCCCTTTTATATGAAGAGATTTTCTTTTGAATAATTTTTCTTCTCTTTTGGTAGCAGTGATAGACATATCTAATAATACATTGGTTATTTTTGTTTGTTATTTAGTAGTTAATGAACTGAAGAGGCTTAATTGTGGTTCTGGATAGGTGGCTCCACTCCTGACCACTGTCAGTGTCCCTTTCTTATGTGTTCTAAAGTTGAAAATTCTACTGTTACCAATTCTGAATGTTCTCTGAACATTTTAGATAAGTATTAAGCTGTTTTCTCCCTTTATGACACACATGGTGGTGGGTACTGTCTGGTAAAAGGTGGCTCTTGAGTCATTCCTATTTAATTAAAACAAAAAGTGGTATTGCAGGAAAAAACCACTGAGAAACATTATATTCTTAAGCCTCTCTATTGAGAAGCTCTAGAATCACATTATGAACTTGATCAAAGTAAAACCCAATTATTATACTAAGGTCTGTGAGATTTAAGAGCAATAATTAACACTGTTCTAAGCCTATAAAGAGAGTTTACATGATATATGCTCTCAGTCAGCTCAGTAGTGGCTAAAACCAGCCATCTTTTAAAGACAACAAAACGGCAATATCCTGTCTCTTCAGAAAATTGTTTTAAGAAATTAACCAGGCAGTTAGTGGCTCATACCTGTAGTCCCAGCTGTTTGGGAGGCTGAGGTGGGAGGATTGCTTGATACCAAGATTTTGAGGCTGCAGTAAGCCTTGATTGTACCACTGCACTCCAGCCTGAGCGACAGCAAGACCCTGTCTCAAAAAGAAAGTCGGGGAAGGGGTGCAAAATTACACTGTGAGAAGCCAAGGAAATTTCAGAGTTGTAATTATTTTTCTAAATCCTTATTTATTGTCTCAGTGTTTGAATTTAACGTTGTGTGTCTAAAGATAGAGTGGATTCTAAAGATGAACTGGACTCAAGATATCCAACATATCTATTACATTGGGGTTATGTCACTTAGGTGCTAAGTTTAGCTGCTTTTTCTTTTTAATCTCTGTGGAACAATTTGTATAATTTCTTGCTTTCAGTTGCTAAACTGAGCTCTTGATTCAAAGTAATAAACAATTTGTCTTTGGGGCAGAAATTAAAGAAGGCTTTTTTTTTTTGAGACGGAGTTTGACTCTCATTGCCTAGGCTGGAGTGCAGTGGCATGATACTGGCTCACCGCAACCTCTGCCTTTCAGGTTCAAGAAGGCTTTCTATACGTAGAAATAAGATGCTTAGGCTAGTGTGGTGGTTCGTGCCTGTAATCCCAGTACTTTGGGAGGCTGAGGCGGGTGGATCACCTGCAGTCAGGAGTTCAAGACCAGCCTGGGCAACATGGTGAAACCTTGTCTCTACTAAAAATACAAAAATTAGCTGGGTACGGTGGTGGGTGCCTGTAATTCCAGCTACTTGGGAGGCTGAGGCACAAGAATTCCTTGAACCTGGGAGGTGGAGGTTGCAGTGAGCTGAGACCGCACCGTTGCACTCCAGCCTGGGCGGCAGAGTGAAACTCTTTCTCAAAAAAAAAAAAAAAAAAAGAAAAGAAAAAAGATGCCCAGAGAAACAAGGTTCTTAGACAGATACGGTGACTCATACCTGTAATCCCAGCACTTTGGGAGTTTGAGGCAGGAGGATCACTTGAGCTTAGGAATCCAAAACCAGCCCGGGCAATGTGGTAAGCCCCCATCTTTACAAACAATTGCCCAGGCTTGGTGGCACGAGTATGTGGTCCTAGCAACTTGGAAGGCTGAGGTAGGAAGGATCACTTGAGCCTGAGACGTTGAAGCCGCAGTAAATTATATTTACACTGCTGTACTCTAGTTTGAACAACAAAGTAAGATCCTGTCTCAAACAGAGAAAGGAAAAATGAGAATCTTAAAAAATTAAGAATTTTGGCCAGGCATGGTAGTCACGCCTCTAATCCAGCACTTTGGGAGGCCAAGGTGCGCAGATCACTTGAGGTCAGGAGTTTGAGACCAGTCAGCATGGTGACACCCCATCTCTACTAAAAATACAAAAATTATCCACTCGTGGTGACAGATGCCTGTAATCCCAGCTATTCGGGAGGCTGAGGCAGGAGAATCACTTGAACCCAGGAGGCAGAGATTGCAGTGAACTGAGATTGCACTCTGCAGTCCAGCCTGGACAACAGAGTGAGACTCCATCTGGAAAAAAAAATTAATAATTTGTATCCTCATAACGTACTCAGTTTTAAACTTGTAACTTTTAAATCTTTTAGCACATAATAAAAACTGTGTACCATTTTAATCTCTCCTTGGACTTCAGACTTAAATATTCTTTTAAACAGCAAAAATTCCAGCTAGGTTAAATTTAAAGGCAAGGAGGAGCATCATTGTAATCTGACATCCATGTATATTCAAATTAGAATTTTCTAATGGTCTTTGTGTGTAAGGCAAAGGAGATAATAGTCAATAATATGATATAGCTTTTATGTTTTGAATAAATTTAGTTGGAGATTGAGGTATTTTTATTTATTTTCATGTGAGATGGGTAATGTGCTGACCTTATAACAAAGTTTGAGGGAGACACATTGTATATGGGAATTTGACATGCTTATGAAATACAAAAGCAGAGGCTGGGTGTGGTGGCTCACACCTGTAATCCCAGCACTTTGGGAGACTAAGGCTCGCAGATCACCTTAAGGTCAGGAGTTTGAGACCAGCCCGGCCAACATGGCGAAATCCCATCTCTTACTAAAAATACAAAAATTAGTCGGGCATGGTGGTGTGCATCTGTATTCCCAGCTACTCAGGAGGCTGAAGCAGGAAAACTGCTTCAACCCGGGAGGCGGAGGTTGCAGTGAGCCGAGATCACGCCACCCTACTCCAGCCACAAGAGTGAGACTTCATCTCAAAAAGAAAAGAAAAAAAAATACTGGATTCACAAATGCTAAAAATGCTCCTTGTTTGTGGTTAAATTTATCAAGTCTAAATTTATCAAATTTATAATCTCATATTTACAGAGTTTACTTAATTCTAATTAGCTCTTTTGGAGGTCATATTGGAAGTCATACACCGCTGTTAACCTTGAATCTGCTCTGTGTCTCCTTCAGTTCCTCTGCATAGCCACATGTCACCATCATAAACATGTTAGTATCTCATTATGCTTATAGATAATCTAACAATAATTGAAAATCTGGCTGCTCTGAGTGCAGTGATGTTTACAACTAGTTGATCACAACCACTTACAGACTTTGTTCCTACTCCATTCCAACTGCTTCACTTGACTAGTCTTTAAAAACAAAGAAAAAAATAGAGAAAAACTTATATTTATCTACTTTAAGTTAATAATCCTCAGTGTTACCTTAGTTCAGATGTAGTCCTTGTGTACTATTATATAATGTAGACTATTTGGCCATACTCGACTTTGTCTAAAAGTTAATGCATAATTTAATATTAAATATGGCCAAATAGAAAAGGTTAATGAACCATTTGAGCTCAGTTACCCAGAAAACTGCATTTATGCTTCTGGTGAATTGTTTTCAATGTCCATTTCCAAAAGTAGCAGTAAGCAGCTATCTTAAAATAATGGGAGACAATGTGAATGATGTTGTTAGTCTTTTACACAATGTACTGTCTGTCTGTTCCATGAAAAGTAGAAGTACTCTATTTGTAACCAGCTTGGGCAACATAGTGAGACTGTCTCTTTAAAAAAAAAAAAAATTAAAAATTAGCCAGGTGTGGTACACACCTGTAGTCCTAGCAATTCGGGAGGCAGGAAGATTGCTTGAGCCAAGTGTTTGACGTTAGAGTGAGCTATGATTGCACCACCTACACTCCAGCCTGGGCAGCAGAGCAAGACCCAAATGGCTCATGTTGCTTTATTTTACCTTGTTGAGTGTCAGTGTGTATTTTAAGCAAAGCAGTGTCAATGGCCTTCTTGCCCTAGCGTCTTTCATTATTGAGCTTCATTTAATCTACCACTTTTGACCATGAAATTTAACGGGTGACTTCTGGGTATCTACTCCAGGTGAAGTGAGATTTTTTTTTTTTTTTTTAAACTGAGATGTGGAAAGCTCTTGGATTTCTGGTATTTCACTAGGACATCCTAGTAAAACAGGAAGTATTAGATGAGGAATCAGACTTGAGCTCAAGCTCTGATTCTGGCCTGGCCACTAACATTGATATTATCTTGGGCAAGTTAGTTCCTGCCTGGGTTTCATTACCTTTAATTGAGAAAGTTGAAATAGATGATTTCTCATGTCTCTTCTACTCCTAAATTCTATGATTTTAGGGAGAAAATTCCCTTCAACATTCCTGGGATATATATCTAATAGTCCCATATATTGTGAAACTTCCCTATTGACGATAAAGAGGGCTGGGGAAGGCTACAAGTAAGTATATCCTGTTTTCTCTAATCTTAAAGGTTTTCCCAGCAGAGAAAGGACAGTAAAAAATGGTGGCTTTTGCAGTTTGAGAAAAGCTAATCCTGCAGCTTTTCAGCTACAATTTTGTAATACAGACTTCAGCAACAGCAATTTCAAAACCTCTGCAGTTTTAAAAATCTGAATTACCTACTTTGAAGATTTCCTACGTTTCTCTTTTATCATCACAAAAGTAAAAATTGCCCTTTGTGTCTCTGTGATTTCACAAATTAATGTAATATATGCAAAGGTGTGAAGGAATGATATAGTTGACAAGTAGCACCTTGCAAATGAATTTTTAAAACTTAGTAACCCAAATTAAACACAACGGGTAGAATTTTTCTGAGTTTTGAATGAATGCTTTGGGTCATCTTCACTCACTTTATCTAGCTCACTAAAAAATAAAGCCTGACCAACGTGGTGAAATGCTGTTTATACTAAAAAACGCAAAAATTAGCCAGGCATGGTAGCTCAAGCCTGTCATCCCAGCTACTCAGGAGGCTGAGGCAGGAAAATCGCCTGAACCTGGGAGGCAGAGGTTACAGTGAGCTGAGAGATTGCACCATTGCACTCCAGCCTGGGCAACAAGAGCAAAACTCTGTCTCAAAAAAATAAAAAAATAAAATAAAGTACGTGGAATAATTATTGCAGGTGCACATTATTCACTTACTCCTTCACTTTTGAAATAAAGACTCCAGACTGTTGCTTTTTATTTGTATATGTTGAAGCTTGTGAGTGTTTAAGACAAAAAACTTCAAACTACAGATTCAGATGACTGCATTTCTCATTGAGTCAATGTAATATTTTTCTTCTACTCATCCATAAATATGGACCCAAAGGACAAGACAGGTATAACACAGATGGGGAAGGTACCAACTGTGAGGTTCATCAATTTATATTTCCATGGATGTCATTTCTGAACTGAGTTGTTGAATATTTTAGTTACATCAGTATAGAATAGATGCCTGTGGGCCACATTTTTTTTTTTTTTTTTTTTTTTTTTATAGGAAGGAGCCACTCCCTACTGTTTAACACCGAATTCTATACTATTTTATATACTGTGCTGGGTTCCTGTAGATGTTTGTTTTACTGACCAGTTGAACGTTTCTATGAATATAAGCCTGCGAGTTTTTGTCTTGCTTTTTTCCTGATTCTTATTTGTTTTCATAGGTTCTCTTTGTAAAGAACCCTTTTCTGGTCAAGTTTCTTCTTCATCACTTATGCCATTTACTCCATTCTGGACCCTCCTTCAGTCAAATGTTCCTGTGCTTCAACCTCCATTACCCTTGGAAATGCCACCTCCCCCACCTCCACCTCCAGAATCACCTCCACCCCCTCCTCCACCACCTCCTCCTGTGGAAGATGGTGAGATCCAGGAGGTAGAGATGGAGGATGAGGGAAGTGAGGAGCCCCCTGCCCCAGGAACAGAGGAGGATACCCCTTTGAAACCTTCAGCACAAACCACAGTTGTAACTACTCAGGTGAGTAATGTCCATTGGCATTCTGAATGATTTTGAGGATGGAGCATACTTGACACCATATTTTATTTTAGAAGTGTATGTTTTAAAGGCTGGGAACAGTGGCTCATGCCTATAGTCCTGGTGCTTTTGAGAGGTCAAGGCGGGAGGATTGCTTAAACCCAGGAGATAGCAGTGAGTCATGAGCTCACCACTGCAGTTTGTGCAACAGAACGAGACTCTGTCTCAAAAAAGGAGAGGGGGTGGTGTATGTTTAACCAGGGCCTTCAGCCACTGATCACAAATTTTTGTGTTTCAGAATTCAGTGGATTCCACCATTTCTAGTTCTCCTTCCACTAAAGGGATAAAAAGGAAAGCTACAGAAATTAGTACTGCAGTGGTTCAGAGGTCAGCTACCATTGGCAGTTCTCCAGTTCTCTATAGCCAGTCAGCTATAGCTACAGGTAATTGTGATTAAAGCATGTTTTTTTCTCAATGTATTGTTTATTTTCTTTCCCAGCATTAGATGCTATAAAAATTAAAGAAATGTTAAAGTTCTTTGCAGAGACCGTTTGCATTTATGTTACTTCCAAAAAAAAAAAAAAAAACACTTTTAACTGTTTAATTGGCCATGCACAGTGGCTCACATCTATAATCTCAGCACTTTGGGAATCTGAGGCCAGTGGATTGCTTGAGCTAGGAGTTGTAGACCAGCCTGGGCAATATGACAAAAGCCTGTCTACAAAAAATTAGAAAAATTAGCCAGGCCTAGTGGAGAAATGAAATTAAATTAAATGAAAATCAGCCAGGCGCAGTGGCTCACGCCTGTAATCCCAGCACTCTGGGGGACTAAAGCAGGAGAATCACTTGAACCCAGGAGGCAGAGGTTGCAGTGAGCCAAGTTCGCGCCTGTAGTCCCAACTACTTGGGAGACAGAGGTGGGAAGATCACTTGAGCCCTGGAGGTTGTGGTTGCAATGAGCTGTGATCATACTGCTGCACTCCCATCCAGTCTGGGCGACAGAGCAAGACCCTGTCTCAAAAACAAAAAATGAGCCGGGCGCGGTGGCTCAAGCCTGTAATCCCAGCACTTTGGGAGGCCGAGGCGGGTGGATCACGAGGTCGAGAGATCGAGACCATCCTGGTCAACATGGTGAAACCCCGTCTCTACTAAAAATACAAAAAACTACCTGGGCGTGGTGGTGCGTGCCTGTAATTCCAGCTACTTAGGAGGCTGAGGCAGGAGAATTGCCTGAGCCCGGGAGGCGGAGGTTGCGGTGAGCCGAGATCGCGCCATTGCACTCCAGCCTGGGTAACGAGAGCGAAACTCCGTCTCAAAAAAAAAAAAAAAAAAAAAAAATAATGTTCATCATGTATCCTTCCAGATTGTCTTTTGTACATTTATGTATATGGATGATTTTGATGTTTAGGTAGTTTAATGCCAGGATATTCAAAATTAATGTATTTTGCTGCTAGCAAATATGGCTGTATCTTTTAGATAAGGGTATATTAGATTCATTGGCTCTGTTCTTATCATGATGTCCTTTTTATAGTATCATTTTATGTTTTCTGTGTTAGGTCTCCAGGCAGCAGGGATTGGAAACCAGGCGACAGGAATTGGACATCAGACAATACCAGTCAGCCATCCAGCAGCAGGAATGGGTCATCAGGCCAGAGGAATGAGCCTGCAGCCAAATTACCTTGGACTAGCGGCAGCACCTGCAATTATGAGTTATGCAGAATGTTCTGTCCCAATTGGAGTGACTGCTCCCTCATTGCAGCCAGTCCAGGCCCGAGGTGCTGTGCCTACCACTGCCATTATAGAACCACCACCACCTCCACCTCCTCCTCCTCCACCACCACCACCAGCTCCCAAAATGCCACCACCTGAAAAGACAAAAAAAGGAAAGAAAGACAAGGTATAATAAATCTCCCTTTTAAAAATTTTATTAAAGTTATATTCATGTAACATAAAATGAACCATTTTCGGGCCAGGCATGTTTGCTGACACTTGTAATCCCAGCACTTTGGGAGGATGAGGCAGTTGGATCCCTTGAGGTCAGGAGTTAGAGATCAGCCTGGTCAAGATGGTAAAACCCTGTCTCTACTAAAAATAACAAAAATTAGCTGGTCCTGGTGGCGCACGCCTATAATCCCAGCTACCCAGGAGTCTGAGGCAGAAGAATTCATTTGAACCCAGGAGGCAGAGGTTGCAGCGAGCCAGGATCACACCACTGCATTCCAACCTGGGCAACAGACTCTGTCTCAAATTTAAAAAAAAAAAAAAATTAACCATTTTCAGTTTTAGTACATTCACAATATTATATAACTACCATCTCTGTCTAGTTACAATACATTTTTATTACCCCAAAAGAACAAATAACCCTGTATCCGTTAAGCAGTCATTCTCCATTATCTTATCTCCTCCCAACACTTAGGAACTATCATACCAATCTGCTGTGCCTGGATTTACCAATTCTGAATACTTCATGTAAATAGAATCATGTAGTACATGACCTTTTGGGCCTGGCTTCTTTCACTTAGCATAATGTTCTTGAGGTTCATCTGTGTAGCATGTATCAGTATGCTAAGTAATATTCCATTGTATGTATATGTGTATACCACAATTTACCATTCAATAGTTGATGGACATTTGGATTGTTTCTACCTTTTGGCTGTTAGGAATAATGCTGCTATGAGCATTCATATACAAGTATTGAGTACCTGTTTTGAGTTCTTTTGAGTATATACCTATACATTTGTTTCTCATTTTTACGTGTTTTTTTTTTTGAGGGGGGTTTGTTTCTGTTTTGAGATGGAGTTTAGCTTTTGTCTCCCAGGCTGGAGTGTAATGGCATGATGTCAGCTCACTGCAGACTCCACCTTCCGGCTTCAAGCAATTCTCATGCCTTAGCCTCCCAAGTAGCTGGGACTACAGGTGCCCGCTACCATGTCCAGCTAATTTTTGTATTTTTAGTAGAGATGGGGTTTTACCATGTTGGCAGGCTGATCTTGAATGATCCGCCCACCTCAGCCTCCCAAAATGCTGGGATTATAGGCGTGAGCCACCATGCCTGGCCTGTTTTTTGGGTTTTTTAATTGCTGTGTTTTTTTATACTGGTTGTGAAGTGGTATCTCATTGTGATACTGATTTTCATTTCTTCTTTTTTTATTTTTGAGACGGATTCTGCCCTGTTTTTTGGTTTTTAAAATCCAGTATTTTTTTTTATACTAAGTGTGAAGTGGTATCATTGTGATTTCGATTTTCATATCTCTCTTTTTTTTTTTTGGAGATGGATTCTTGCTCTGCTGCCTGGGCTGGAGTGCAATGGCACGATCTCGGCTCACTGCAACCTCTGCCTCCTGGGTTCAAGTGATTCTCCTGCTTTAGTCCCCCAGAGTGCTGGGATTACAGGCATGAGCCACTGCGCCTGGCAGATTTTCATTTAATTTCATTTCTCCAATGACTTAATATTGAACATTTTTTTCAAATTCTCACTGGCCAGTTGTTTACTTTCTTTAGAAAAATATCTCATCAGTTCCTTTGCCCATTCTTGAATTGGGTTGTGTTACTTTTTGTTGTTGAATTGTAAGAGTTCTATGCATATTCTAGGTATAAGACCTTAATAGTATGTATGATTTGCAAATATTTTCTCACAGTCTGTGATATGTCCTTTCTTTTTCTGGTGGCTTTTGAAAAACAAAAGGTTTTTGTTGTTGTTGTTGTTGTTGTTGTTGTTGTTGTTGTTTTGTGTCTTCTTTTGAGACAGTTTCACTCTGTTGCCCAGGCTGGAATGCAAGTGGTGAGATCTCAGCTCATTGCAACCTCTGCTTTCTGAGTTTAAGCAATTCTGCCTCAGCTTCCCGAGTAGCTAGGATTACAGGAGTATGCCAACATGCCCAGCTAATTTTTGTATTTGTAGTAGAGACGGGTTTTGCCATTTTGCCCAGGTTGATCTCGAACTCCTGATCTCAAGCAATCCGCCCACCTTGGCTTCCCAAGCAGCTGGGACTACAGGCCCAAGCCTCCATGTCTGGCTATTTTTTATAGAGATGGGGTTTTGCCATTGATCTATATGCCTGTTTCTGTGCCAATATGATAGTCTTTTGATTATTGCTACCTTGTAGTTGGTTTTGAAATTGGGACGTGTGAATCTTTCAGTCTTATTTTTCTTTTTCGATATTAGCTGTTAAGGGTGTCTTGCAATTCCACATGAATTTGAGGACTGACTTACCTATTTCTGCCAAAAAAAAAAAAAAAAGCCATTGGAATTTTGATAGCGATTATGGTTAATCTGCATCTTATTTGGGTAGTATTGCTGTCTTAAAAGTTAGAGCTTTCAGTACATGAACAGGGGATGCCTTTCAAGACAGGGTTTACTGTGTTTCCCAGGCTGGTCTCAAACTCCAGGGCTCAAGTGATCCTCCCCATCTCACCCTCCTGAGTAGATAGGAGTAGAGGGATGTCAACACGCCCAGGTAATTTTTGTATTTTTTGTAGCAACAGGGTTTCACCATGTGCTCCAGGTTGGTCTTGAACTCCTTGGCTCAAATGATCCCCCTGCCTTGGCTTCTGAAAAAGCTGGGACTATAGGCATGAGGTTTTTGAGATGAAGTTTAGCTCTTGTCCCCCAGGCTGCACCCAGCCTGTCTTTGGCTTTTGACAATTTGAATATGTGTCTTGGTGTGCTCCTTTTTGGATTCATCTTATTGGGGTTTGTTGAGGTTCTTAGAGATATATATATCTCTCTCCATATTTTCCCTTAAATTTGGAAAGTTTTGGGTCATTATTTCTTCAAATAGTTTTGTCCTTGCCTCTCTTTTTCTTTTTGAAGTGCCATAATGTACATATTGCTTGATGGTGTTCCATAAATAAGTCACTTAGGCTCTCTTCATTTGGGTTCATTGTTTTTTTGTTTGTGTTTTGCGGAATTTCACTCTTGTTACCCAGGCTGGAGTGCAATGGCGTGATCTCACTACAACCTCTGCCTCCTGGGTTTAAGCAATTCTCTTGCCTCAGCCTCCCCAATACCTGGGATTACAGGCACCTGCCACCACAACTGGCTAATTTTTATTTTATTTTTTTAGTAGAGGCAGGGTCTTGCCATGTTGGCCAGGCTGGTCTCAAACCCCTGACCTCAGGTGATCCACCCGCCTTGGCCTCCCAAAGTACTGAGATTACAGATGTGAGTCAACATGTCCAGCCTAAAGTATTTTTAGTGGAGTTGGCGTTTCACCATGTTGGGCAGGCTTGGTGTCAAACTCCTGATCTCAGGTGATCCACCCACCTTGGCCTCCTGAAGTGTTGGGATTACATGTGTGAGCCATCACGCCTTGACCAAACACAGTTCTTTAATTAAAAAGGTCTGCTAGCCGGGCACGGTGGCTCAAGCCTGTAATCCCAGCACTTTGGGTGGCTGAGGCGGGTGGATCACAAGGTGGAGAGATCGAGACCATCCTGGTCAACATTGTGAAACCCCGTCTCTACTAAAAATACAAAAAAATTAGCTGGGCATGGTGGCACATGCCTGTAATCCGAGCTACTCAGGAGGCTGAGGCAGGAGAATTGCCTGAACCCAGGAGGCGGAGGTTGCGGTGAGCCGAGATCGCGCCATTGCACTCCAGCCTGGGTAGCAAGAGCGAAACTCTGTCTCAAAAAAAAAAAAAGGTCTGTTTTGTGCACTCTGGAATTGGGCTATGAGCTTATACTGGGAAAGCAGGAAGTCTTCAATGTCACCGTCAAGCTAGAGCAAAGGATGGGACAGACTCAAGGGCTTTAGGATGTTTCACATAGCTTTCCTGATACTTTTTTTTTTTTTTTTTTTTTTTTGAGATGGAGTTTTGCTCTTGTTACCCATGTTGGAATGCAATGGCGCGATCTCGGCTCACTGCAACCTCCGCCTCCTGGATTCAGGCAATTCTCCTGCCTCAGCCTCCTGAGTAGCTGGGATTACAGGCACGTGCCACCATGCCCAGCTAATGTTTTTGTATTTTTAGTAGAGACGGGGTTTCACCATGTTAACCAGGATGGTCTCGATCTCTTGACCTTGTGATCCACCCGCCTCAGCCTCCCAAAGTGCTGGGATTATAGGCGTGAGCCACCGTGCCCGGCTCCTGATACTTTTAAGTTGGCCTTGATGGAAAAAGGCCAACTTAATGTATTTTCAGTGTCTCATGCCTATAATCCCAGCACTTTGGGAGGCAGAGGTGGGTGGATCATGAGGTCAGGAGATCAAGACCATCCTGACCAACATGATGAAAACCCCGTCTCTACTAAAATTATAAAAATTAGCTGGGTGTGGTGGCACACGCCTGTAGTCCCAGCTACTTGGGAGGAGGCTGAGGCAGGAGAATCTCTTGAACCAGGGAGTTCGAGGTTATAGTGAGCCAAGATCTCGCCACTGCACTCCAGCCTGAAGACAGACCAAGACTCTGTCTCAAAAAAAAAAAAAAAAAATGTTTTTGTTTTTTTTTTTGAGATGGAGTTTCGCTCTTGTTACCCAGGCTGGAGTGCAATGGCGCGATCTCGGCTCACCGCAACCTCCGCCTCCTGGGCCCAGGCAATTCTCCTGCCTCAGCCTCCTGAGTAGCTGGGATTACAAGCATGTGCCACCATGCCCAGCTAATTTTTTTTTGTATTTTTAGTAGAGACGGGGTTTCACCGTGTTGCCAGGATGGTCTTGATCTCTTGACCTCGTGATCCACCCGACTCGGCCTCCCAAAGTGCTGGGATTACAGGCTTGAGCCACCGCGCCGGGCAAAAAAACGTATTTTAAGTTTGGCCACTGTTTGCCTGTTTTCCAGAGTGCTAACGAAGTTGATTCTGACAGTTTTTGCTTGGTTTTTCGATGTTTCTTTGAAGAGATGCTTATGGAGCTGTGTACTCCGCCATTTTTGGTGGTGTGTCCAGAAATTTATTATTAGTATTATTATTATTATTTTGAGATGGAGTCTCACACTATTGCTTGGGCTGGAGTGTAATGGCGTGATCTCAGTTCACTGCAGCCTCCGCCTCCCGGTTCAAGCGATTGTCTTGCCTTAGCTTCTGAGTAGCTGGAATTTCAGGTGCCCGCCACCCCATGCTTAGCTAATTTTGTGTATTTTTAGTAGAGACTATGTTTCACTATGTTGGCCATGCTGATCTCAAACTCTCGGCCTCCCAAAGTTCTGGGATTACAGGTGTGAACCACTGTACCTGGCCTTTTTTTTTTTTTTCAATAGGGATAGATGAAGTCTCATGTTGGTCAGGCTAGTCTCAAACTCCTGAACTCAAGGGATCCTCCCACCTCGGCCTGCCAAAGTGCTAGGATTACCGGCATGAGCCATCATGCTTGCCCCTGTAAATCTTGAATTACACAAGAAATGACAGGATAGTGGCTGGGTGTGGTGGCTCACACCTGTAAAACCAGCACTTTGAGAGGCTGAGGCACGCAGATCACCTGAGGCCAGGACTAGCCTGGCCCACATGGCAAAACCCCATCTCTATTAAAAATAAAAATAAATGAAAAAAGAAAAAATGATAGGATATTTCTGGATTGAACCACTTGTTTGTTGCCCAAGTTAGTTCATGGTTCCAGAAATTATCTTGAAATGATATAAATAAATGTCATAAAAATCAAGAATGACAATTAGGACAATGTCTTGAACAGATCACTGTCAAGCTATTAACTATAGCAGATGCAGTTCTCCTGAGCTAATGTACTGTTTACCACTTCCATGTCTTTACTTCCACTGTTTTCACAACTGTTCATTCTTTACACAGTTGAGTATTAGGAACAACTAGTGCTCAGAATCATTTCCTTTATAAAGCCTTCTCTGGCACTATTCTCCCTAGTCTTCCAAGAGAGGTAATTCCACCTCCAATCAATAAGTAATATTTTAGCCAGTCATGCTTTTACTGTCCTGTAAATAATACTTCAAAATTCCAGAATGCTAAAATAATACGTCATTTTTACATACCTACCAGATAGATAAAAAGCAATGTTGCCAGGTGAGGTGGTTTATGCCTGTAGTCCCCACACCACCTACTCAGGAGACTAAGATGGGAGGATCACTTGAGCCCAGATGTTTGAGGGTACAGTGATCTATGCTCATGCCACTGCACTCCAGCCTGGGTGACACAGTGAATATTGCTCTGTCAGTCCGGGAGCCAGTAAATATAAAAAGAATTGGAGCCGGGCGCGGTGGCTCAAGCCTGTAATCCCAGCACTTTGGGAGGCCAAGGCGGGTGGATCACGAGGTTAAGAGATCGAGACCATCCTGGTCAACATGGTGAAACCCCGTCTCTACTAAAAATATAAAACATTAGCTGGGCATGGTGGCGCATGCCTGTGATCCCAGCTTCTCAGGAGACTGAGGCAGGAGAATTGCCTGAACCCAGGAGGCGGAGGTTGCAGTGAGCCGAGATCGCGCCATTGCACTCCAGCCTGGGTAACAAGAGTGAAACTCCGCCTCAAAAAAAAAAAAAGAGATCGAGACCATCCTGGTCAACATGGTGAAACCCTGTCTCTACTAAAAATACTAAAAATTAGCTGGGCATGGTGGCGCGTGCCTGTAATCCCAGCTACTCAGGAGGCTGAGGCAGGAGAATTGCCTGAACCCAGGAGGCGGAGGTTGCGGTGAGCCGAGATCGCACCATTGCACTCCAGCCTGGGCAACAAGTGCGAAACTCCATCTCAAAAAAAAAAAAAAAAAAAAAAAAAAAAAGAAATGGAAATGTCCAGCTTATTTTCTTGTGGGGGCAGGGACTTTATTCAAGCAATCTGTTTGTCTTAAGTGCTGAGAGGAAAATCAGCTTGGGCCCCCACACCCAGTCCTCATATGAGCGCAGTATTCAAATATGTCCCTGTTTATTGAGCCAGCATGACCCAGATAGGTCTTCAAACATACATCTGCATCTCCTAAAAAAACATAAGGATAAACTTTTCAAGAGACTGAGGCAAGAGAATTGCTTGAACCCAGGAGGCGGAGGTTTCAGTGAGCTGAGATCACCACTGCATTCCAGCCTAAGCAGCAACAGTAAAACTGTCTCAAAAAAAAAAAAAAAGAAAAGAAAAAGAAAAAAATTGGTTTTATCAGTGTCTAATATATTTGTCAGATGCTTTCCCTAGGGGCTTGGGATTTAGCAGTAAATCAGACCAAAAAGTAAATAAATAAACCCTTATGCTTTTGTAGAACTTTTCTTCTGGCAAGAGAGGGCTTGGGAGATAGATAAGGGAAAAATATATCTATGATAAGTATTTTTAAGATAATTGAAAAATGAGTAAGGGAGAGACTGTTATCTTTGGCAGGTAGTGATATTTCAGGTGAGGCAGTTCAGAAGGCCTCTTTGTTTTAAAAATATAAAGCCTCTGCTAGGATGCCTTATTTGATCAGAAATGTGACAAAGCAAGCTAATATGTTGAATATTGGATATATAATTCTATTTTTTTTAACATAAACTCAAGATATTATTGTCTTCATACAAGATGTCACTTAGAACTGGATCACTTGGCCCTTTCTCTTCTTACCTCCTCCCAATTCAAAATGCTTGCCAGCATTCTCTTAGATCTGCAGTTGGGCTCAATGCACTCAAGCCTTAGCACAGTCTTTTTTGTAGTTTTAGCCTTTTTCTGGAAAATCGGCTTAGCTTGCCCACCACAGCCACTCTGCTTACTGCTACAGCGCCGCTTTCCCTGGGCATACAGAGAATCCTTGCTTTTCTTGTACTGTGTCACTTTGTGAGGTTGGTGCTTGCCACGATTCTTAGAGAAAGTCCGGTGGGTTTTAGGAACGTTCACCATGTTTGCGTGAGTGCTACCAGCACGGAAAACAATTCTGTTTTTGAAAGAATCACTTTTTCTCCCAGAGTCTCACTCTGTCATCCAGGCAGGAGAATAGTGGCACAGTCATTGCAGCCTCGAACTCATGGGCTCAAGTTATCTTCTTGCCTCAGCCTCCCAAG
The DNA here is from genome assembly GCF_048565385.1 of Saimiri boliviensis. Classification (NCBI taxonomy): domain Eukaryota; kingdom Metazoa; phylum Chordata; class Mammalia; order Primates; family Cebidae; genus Saimiri; species Saimiri boliviensis. The sequence goes on along the minus strand of NC_133454.1, from coordinate 115,439,728 downwards.
CAGCTGCGATTACCAGCCTGTGCCACCACACTAAACTGACTTGAAAAAAAATTTTTTTTTGAAGGAACAGGGATTTGCTTTGTTGCCCAGACTAGTCTTAAACTCCTGGCTTCAAGTGATCCTTGTGCCTCAGCTTCCTAAAGTGTTGGGATTACAGGCGTGAGCCACCACACACAGCTCAAATATTTTTTTACTATGACAGCACATGTTTGGCCAGGTCCAATGACTCATGCCTGTAATCTCAGCACTTTGGGAGACTGAGGCAGGTGCATCATTTGAGGTCAGGAATTCAAGAAGCCTGGCCAAAATGATGAAACCTTGTCTCTACTAATACAAAAATTAGCCAGGTGTTGGTAGCGTGTGCCTATAGTCCCAGCTACTCTGGAGGCTGAGGCAGGAGAATTGCTTGAACCCGGGAGGCAAAGGTTACAGTGAGCCGAGATTGTGCAGCTACACTTCAGCCTAGCAACAGAATGAGACTCCATCTCAAAAAAAAAAAAGCAAGTTGGGGAAAGGCTGGACATGGCTCATGCCTGTAATCCCAGCAGTTTGGGCGGCCGAAGTCGGCAGATTACCAGAGGTCAGGAGTTTGAAACCAGCCTGGCCAACATGGTGAAATCCCATCTCTATTAAAACTATAAAAATTAACCAGCATGGTGGTGCACGCCTGTAATCCCAGCTACTCCGGAGGTTGAGGCAGGAGAATCGCTTGAATCTGGGAGGTGGAGGTTGCAGTGAGATGTGATCGCACTACTGCATTCCAGCCTGGGCAACAGAGTAAGACTGTCTCAAAAAGAAAAGGGAAAAAGTACATGTTTATTATAGACAATGTAGACAATGAAGGGAAGCAAATGATCTTGGCTCACTGCAACATCTTCATCCTGAGTAGCTGGGACTATAAGCATGTGCACCACCATGCCAGGCTTTTTTTTTTTTGAGATGGAGTCTTGCTTGCACTGTCACTGGAGCTAGAGTGCAGTGGTGCAATCTTGGCTCCCTGCAACATCCTCCTCCCAGGCTCAAGCGATTCTCTTGCCTCAGCCTCCCAAATAGCTGGGATTACAGGCGTCTGCCACCACACCCAGCTAATTTTTTGTATTTTTAGTAGAGATAGGGTTTCATCATGCTGGCCATGCTGGTCTCGAACTCCTGACCTGCTGATTCGCCTGCCTTGGCTTCCCAAAGTTTTGGGATTACAGGCATGAGCCATCCACTCAGTGGTATTTTTTGTATTTTTAGTAGAATTGGGTTTTTGGTCATGTTGGCCAGGATGTTCCTGGCCTCAAGTGATCCACCCACCTTAGCCTCCCAAAGTGTTGAGATTTGAGACATAGTCTCACTGTGTCGCCCAGGTTGGAGTGCAGTGGCGTGTGATCTTGGCCTACTGCAACCTCTGCCTCCCAGGTTCAAGTGATTCTCCTGCCTTGGCCTCCCAAGTAGCTGGGACTACAGATACCTGCCACCACACCTAGCTAATATGGCAATTTAGTTTGTTGTTCCTTTCAGCTTTTATTTTTTAGCTTTTTAAAAAAATCACTTGATAGGAACACTGCATCTATTTAAAACCTGAAAACATGAACACTATAATTCTGAGAAGATGAAATAAAGGCAGTATTTTGAATTGCAGAGGGTAGGGAGGTAAAGGAAGTTTTTATGACCTGATTTTATAAAATACCACATTTACAAAGCTTAATGGTTTTTTTTTTTTTTTTGAGATGGAGTTTCGCTCTTGTTACCCAGGCTGGAGTGCAATGGCGTGATCTCGGCTCACCGCAACCTCCGCCTCCTGGGTTCAGGCAATTCTCCTGCCTCAGCCTCCTGAAGTAGCTAGGATTACAGGCACGCGCCACCATGCCCAGCTAATTTTTTGTATTTTTTTTTAGTAGAGACAGGGTTTCACCATGTTGACCAGGATGGTTTCGATCTCTTGACCTTGTGATCCACCTTCCTCGGCCTCCCAAAGTGCTGGGATTACAGGCGTGAGCCACTGCTCCCGGCCCAGCTCTATGGATTTTTAACCAAGCCTTTTTATTTATGGTTGGTAAGAAGTTTATGGCAAAAACTTAGAATGATATTTACTTTCTTTTAATTTTAAAGTCTGCATATTCCTTAGAACTGGGAAAAGGATCCTGACCTCCATTATAGAGGACTCTTACTTAATGTTTTCTATTCGTTTTGACCATTAACCTTTGTTACAGGCAAAGAAGAGTAAGACCAAAATGCCATCTTTGGTAAAGAAGTGGCAAAGTATCCAGCGTGAGTTAGATGAAGAGGACAATTCTAGTTCCAGTGAAGAGGATCGGGAATCAACTGCACAGAAGCGAATAGAAGAGTGGAAACAGCAGCAGCTGGTTAGGTAAAAGAAAAGGGAACATAGATGGGTGGAGTAGGTTGTGGTTGTTAAAGATACATTGGAATAGATATTCTTGCACTGGGCGTGGTGGCTCAAGCCTGTAATCCCAGCACTTTGGGAGGCCGAGGCGGGTGGATCACGAGGTCTAGAGATCGAGACCATCCTGGTCAACATGGTGAAACCCCGTCTCTACTAAAAATACAAAAAATCAGCTGGGCATGGTGGCGCATGCTTGTAATCCCAGCTACTCAGGAAGCTGAGGAAGGAGAATTGCCTGAACCCAGGAGGCGGAGGTTGTGGTGAGCCGAGATTGCACCATTGCACTCCAGCCTGGGTAACAAGAGTGAAACTCCGTCTCAAAAAAAACAAAAAAACAAACAAAAAAGAATAGAGTTTCTTAAAATTACAGCTTGTAAATTTATCTAAAAGTTTTTAATTTATAAACGTTTTGTTGCCTTATTGGAATCATGGTCTAGCCTTTTTTCCAAAATCAGAAATACCAGAGTTGTAAAACTTTGTCCTGTTGATTGTTGGTCTAAGGCAAAGGCCTGTCTTAACGCTCAGTATATTATTTACATCTAGATCCAGTGGACCCTTTTTCTTTGCCCCCTCCCCTAACCCCTAGTGGACGCTTTTTCATAAACACACACATGCATACCTACACACATACATACATACTAACTTATTTTACAAATTTACAAATAATTTTTACAAATAATTTTCAGAATTAAAGTCTTTTCCCTATCCCTGTTTCTCAGTCAGGCAAGGTAGAATACAGAGCTGCCTTTTGAATTACACTTGTTCTAGAATAGACGTTAATGAGAGAGCACACCACACTGGGAACTAAATAAACCTCTACTAGCTAAAAAAAAATCCTTCTTTACCTTGTTTGACTAGAATAAAAGGATAGGTCCAGGCAAGGTAGCTCATGCCTGTAATCCTAGCACTTTGGGATGCAGAGATGGACGGATCATGTGGTCAAGAGATTAAGACCATCTTGGCCAACATGGTGAAACCCATCTCTACTAAAAATACAAAAGTTAGCTGGGCGTGGTGGCACATGTCTGTAGTCGCAGCTACTTGGGAGAATGAGCAAGAGAATCGCTTGAACCTGGGAGGTGCAGTAACCGTTCACACCACTGCACTTCAGCCTGGCGATAGAGCGAGACTCCAAAAAAAAAAAAAAGGATAGGGAGAACTGGCCTCAAGTAATCCTTGTGCCTCAGCCTTCCAGGTTGTTGAAATTACAGGCTTGAATCGGCACACCCAGCTCACAAATATTTTTTACGATAAAAGCACATGTTGGGCTAGTTGCGGTGGCTCCTGCCCGTAATCCCAGAACTTTGGGAGGCCAATGTGGGAGGATCACAAGGTCAGGAGTTCGAGACCAGCCAGGTTGATAGGTGAAACTCCATCTCTACTAAAAATATAAAAATTAGCTGGGCATAGTAGTGGGTGCCTTTAATCCCAGCTACTCAGAAGGCTGAGGCAGGAGAATCGTTTGAACCTGGGAGATGGAGGTTGCAGTGAGCTGAGATCATGCCATTGCACTCCAGCCTGGGCAACAGGGTAAGACGCCATCTCAAAAAAAGAAAACAAAAAACACACACATGTTGGCTGCGCACTGTGGCTCACACTTGTAGTCCTAGAGGCTTGGGAGGCTGTGACAGGAAGATGGCTTTCTCAAAAATTCTAGAAATTTTAAAGACTTAAGACCCAGCAAACACAGTTTTTTATTTCATGTTTTCCCTGTTTTGAAGGTATACATTATGAAATGGGCAGCATTCTTTGCAACTCACTGTACACATCTAGTTGTCAATGTGTAACCTAGAACATGGCTGTCTAATACTGGATTTCAAATTCATATCTGATAGGTTCTAGCTTATTTTTTATTAAAAGATCTAGTGCATTCATTCTGCTCATTGCAAGATAGAATTTGAATTTCAATCCTTACAAATAATACTACTTGAAAGAGAAACTCAAAAACATTAGATCCAGAGGTCTCTGATGGTAGATTGAGGGTTAGATATATCTGCCTTGAAGAATTGTGTTAACTCCTGTGGGCTAAGAAAAAACTTTAATAGAATGTATTTTATTCAGTGTGCCTTCAGTGGTTGCTGGAGGTATATTTATGTATTTTACATAAATATATAAGTAAGTCTGGGTGTGGTGGCTCACGCCTGTAATCCCAACACTTTGGGAGGCCAGACAGATCACCTGAGGTTAGGAGTTTGAGACCGGCTTGATGCAACATGGAGAAACCTGTCTCTACTAAAAAAATACAAAATTAGCTGGATGTGGTAGCATATGCCTGTAATTTCAGCTACTCGGGAGGCTGAGGCAGGAGAATGGCCTGAACCCAAGAGGCAGAGGTTGTGGTCAGCCAAGATCACACCATTGCACTCCAGCCTGGGCAACAAGAGCGAAATTCCATCTCTAAATAAATAAATAAAAAGCACATACACATTTACATAAAATTGGGGAAGTGTTTGGTTGACCTATCAGAATGAAGAAATTGAAGAATATACTGATACTTGGCTGAGAAACAACAGTTTAATAAACAGATGTGATCAGGTTTTCAATTTCAGTTCGGTGTTAGGAAATGAATACTTTTGTTAATTTTTCTTTTCAGTGAAATAATCTGTGTGTTGTTTTCACAGTGGCATGGCAGAGAGAAATGCTAATTTTGAAGCCCTTCCTGAGGATTGGAGAGCAAGACTAAAGAGAAGGAAAATGGCTCCAAACACATAGTTTTTAAGTTTTTAAAACTTTTTTTGTATTATTTGTTTTGTGTTCAAAGTCTTAACCAGTTTTATTGTTGTCAAATAAACTACAAATGTTATGGGGGAGACCATAGGAATTTCCTGGGCAAGAGTATATATATGCCTACAAAGTTTCACTTCTGTGAAATGTAATTTTTCTGTTTTGCTAAAGGGTGAGGTGATTGGAATTGCTTTGACCATGCAACACTGGCAAACTTAGCATGTTAGGCACATTAACCTCATCAGTCTTGAAGAACATGTGGCTCATGAATATGACACCTTTGTAGAGGACTCCATGACTTTTAAAAGTGAAGGATTAACTTCTCCAAAACAAGTGCAATTCAGAAGGCAGCTCTGCATTCTACCTTGCTTGACTGGGATTATCTGGATCTCTTTCTGGCCTCTGTAGTCGGCCACCCCTGAAGTACTGAGGTCTAAGTGATTTACCTTGTGCTGATAGATGGCCACGCTCTTTAGAGTAGTTCTCATAAATTCTAGAACTGGTAGCTCATTTCAAACACTAGGTGGCATACAAACAGCAGCATTGGCAGCAGGTGTTCATGTCCTTGATTTTGAGAATTTCCCCTCAAGTATGTGGCAGTAGATGCAACAAGAGACATTCTGTGTATTAATGTCTCCATTGTCTTAACCCTGTTTCAAAACAAAATTCACCTCCTTTCTTTATGTGAATGTATTCTCCATAAAATTCCAGTATTTAAAAAGCAGTTTACCATTCTGTACTTTGTATTGTATCACAATCAGGTAAAAGTCACTTTAAACTGAGGAAAAGACAAATTGTGTTTTAAAGCTCTTTGTATTTCTCCAGTTTCTGACCTTGTAAATTTGTATATATGCACTAATAAAGCTTTTTTTAATAATTCTGATGGGTTATCCTTTTGCTCATCAAAGCCTGTTATCCCCATTATGTAACCAGGACTTTTTTTTTTTTTTCTAAGCATATACATTGTAAGGTGTGTGCTTTCAGGGAAAAGAGCAGCAGATCTTGAGTCGGGAGTGGGGGAGTGGTGGGGCCAGTTTAGACAAACAGGCTTCTAATACCAGATGGTGCTCTGTGACCTAAGTTTTGGGGTCTAATATCATTTATAATATCTATATTATCTAATACCTAGGTTGGATAATAGCCATATTATCCAATAGCTATGTTAGATAATATTTGACCTACTTAATTCCTGGCAATGATGTAATATGGTTAACATTTTGAATAAAAGGTGCTTTATAGTTTTTCCCCCGCTGATGATAAAAGTAACGATTATATTCATAAAAAGTTAACCAAAGATACGTTTGAATTTTATTGTAGTATATTTCTTTTTTTTTTTTTTTTTTTTTTCATTTTTATTACTCAAAGTTTCATTTTTTATTTAGCTTTCTGACTCTGTGCTTGCGCCTTCAACACTTTCACAACGATTTTCTGCTCCTCGATAAGGAAAGCACGCTTAATCCTGTCACGGACACATTTAGCACACATGGAACCACCATAGGCCCTGCTAACATGTTTCTTTGTTTTGGACAATCTCATAAGAACTTTAGGTCGTACAGCACGAACCCCTCGAAGCCTGCCTGGGCACACACCACATGCTGATTTTGGTGCTTTCCCAACCTTCTTGGTATAAAGGTAAACAATTCTATTACCAGGGGTCCGGGACAGCCTAGTTTTGTTAGAGGCGGTATTGTAGGAAAGCCTACGTCGGTATGTCAAACGCTGGACCATTCTGAGTGCCTGCACACAACGTCCCCGGAAGAGGAAGAAGACTGTAGTATATTTCTATGCATATAATTTTTAAAACCAAATCAGAGGCCGGGCGCGGTGGCTCAAGCCTGTAATCCCAGCACTTTGGGAGGCCGAGGCGGGTGGATCACGAGGTCGAGAGAGCGAGACCATCCTGGTCAACATGGTGAAACCCCCTCTCTACTAAAAATACGAAAAATTAGCTGGGCATGGTGGCACGTGCCTGTAATCCCAGCTACTCAGGAGGCTGAGGCAGGAGAATTGCCTGAACCCAGGAGGCGGAGGTTGCGGTGAGCAGAGATCGCGCCATTGCACTCCAGCCTAGGCAACAAGAGCGAAACTCCGTCTCAAACAAAGAAACAAACAAATTAATTAAAAAAAAAAAAATCAGAATGCGTGATTTGAATTTGCTAGCTTTGTTAAGTTTTTCAGTGTAGAAGGTAATTTTTCCGTTCTGGCTATGGAGTGGAGAGAATATAAGGTGAAAGGATAGGAGCAGCAGCTCTCTTAGAGCAAGTTATGCATAAGAATGATCTAAAGCTAAGCAACAGGAAACGAGCTTGGAAATATGTTGAGGGCTTCTAGCACTGTACTCATCAATGCGGTTTCGATTCCCACGCTGGGGCTGTAATGTATGAGGGGAAGAATGAGTCTGAGTCGGCGCCGCCCGCCAAGCTTATTGCTGACCTTCCCGGGACTGCCGGCTCCCTCCATCGGGGAGGGGCCTAGCTCCCCGGAAGCGCCCGGCAGCCGCGCCCTTCCGCTTCCCGCTCGCGGTTGCTAGGCTACCTGAACCCTCAGAAAGCGGTGGTAGGCAGATGCGGCGAGTGTGTCCCCTTTCCTGCACAAGGCTTGGCCTTTGTACGTAAGTTCGGTGGCTGCCTGCCTCGCTCGGGCTTCTCTGCCGCACCCATCCGTGCTTCTCGGGACAGGCCGGGGCGCGAAGGCGGTCGCACCTATCTTGGAAAGTTTCTGCTCCCCCTCTCCCTCCTACCCTTTGGAAACCCCCTCACCACCTGCCCCGGACCAGGTTCCTCTGAACCTTATGTTCAGTTTTCAGGGCCCACTCTCCCGATCCCCTGACCTTTTTTCATCTACCCCGACACGACTCCGCCGCGTGCTCCTATCCCCATTTCTTTCACTTCTCTGTGGCGAGCATCTCCCTCCTCAGGGAGAAGGAAGCATGGGGCCAGCACTTTGGGAAGAAGAGGCAGGAAGACCCGCCGTCCTCCCCGTCTCAGGTGCACCTCCGGCCTCGACGTAACCACCTTGTTTGGCTGAGGAGAAGCTGGGTTGGCAGGGTTTTCTGAAGTCAAGCGGGAGCTGGGGGGTTGCAGGGAGGTATTGGCAGTTTTTTCACTTGTCCTGTTCTGGCTTTGTAGCTTCTCGTGTGTAATCACCTGCCTATTTGGAAATGGGGCAGGGTTTGCAGCTGGATGCCAATGTCACTGACTAGTCTTCAGCCCACCATGCAGTAATAACATGTTCCCAGCCTTGGAAACGCAGCTAAACCAGGAGGTCGGTACACAACACAGAGTCACAAATTTCTTCAGGGAACTCCACAGAAATCCAATACTAGATGAAAAGGGATGTTCTGGTGGCTTCTTTTCCCAGCTGAAGATCTTGATCCCTACGATAGAATAATTCGTATGGAATGTGGTTCGCTGAGTGTTTAGTCGTCTGCAACAACGCTTATGTACTTTTTGTTGAGTCTATTATCGTTTGAAAACATCTTGATTGAAGTGGCCCTTCCTTTCACAGACTCACAGACTTCCTGATCCCTATGAAGACTTTATGTACCGTCACCTTCAATATTATGGCTACTTTAAAGGTAATAATACCATGTTCTTGTCTAGTATCACTTTTCCTGAGCTCAAGGAGAAAATTGCTTTGTTAACTGGGAGGGTTGAACTTGGGTAGACTAATAAATACTTTGAATTGACAAATACTTTCTTCTCTACCATTAGTGAAAAGTACTTCCTTTCCCCATTGATCTGCAGGGTCACCTCTGTCAAGTAGACAGTCACTTAATACAAAGGTCTGTTTCTGGGCTCTCTATTCCAATGATCTATTTGTCTACCCTTTACCAGTATCACTGTCTCTTAATTACTATAGGGCCTTAAAATAGTCTTGGTATCTGGAAAGACATGTCTTCCCACCTTGTTCTTCCAAAGTGTCAGCTGTTCTTGAGTCTTTGCCTTCTTATATACATTTTGCAATTGGCTTATGACATTTTATTTTATTATGAGATGGAGTCTCATTCTGTTGCCCAGGATGGAGTGCAGGGGTGTGCTCTTGGCTCATTGCAACCTCTGCCTCCCAGGTTCAAGCGATTCTTCTGCCTCAGCCTCCTGAGTAGCTGGGATTACAGGAACATGCAACCATGCCCAGCTAATTTTTGTTTCTCCTTTTTTTTCCCCGAGGTGGAGTCTCACTCTTTTCGCCCAGGCTGGAGTACAGTGGCCCAATTTCGGCTCGCTGCAACCTCCACCTCCCAGGTTCAAGTGAATCTCCTGTCTCAGCCTACCAAGTAGCTGGGATTACAGGTGCCCACCACCACGCCCGGCTAATTTTTTGTGTAGTTTACTAGTAGAGACAGGGTTTTGCCATGTTGGGTCAAGCTGGTCTCCAACTCCTGACCTCAGGTGATCCACCCGCCTTGGCCTCCCAAAGTGCTGGGATTATAGGCATGAGCCACCGTGCCTGTCCTCTAATTTTTGTATTTTTAGTAGACAAAAGGTTTCACCTGTTGGCCAGGCTGGTCTCAAACTCCTGACCTCAAGTGATCCGCCCGCCTCAGCCTCCCAGAATGCTGGGATACAGCACGATGGCTCACACCTGTAATCTCAGCACTTTGGGAGGCTTAAGTGGGTGGATCGCTTGAAGCCAGGAGTTCCAGACCATCCTGGCCAACAATGGCGAAACCCTACCTCTACTAAAAATACAAAAAATTAGCTGGATGTGGGGGCATGCGCCTGTAATCTCAGCACTTTGGAGGCCAAGGCAGATGGATCACAAAGTCAGGAGTCCAAGACCAGCCTGGCCAAGATGGTAAAACCCCATCTTTACTAAAAAATACAAAAAAAATTAGTTGGCCATGGTGACAGACACCTGCAATCCCAGCTACTCGACAGGCTGAGGCAGAGAATTGCTTAAAGCCGGTGGGTGGAGGTTGCAGTGAGCTGAGATTGCGAAACTGTACTCTAGCCTGGGCGACAAAATGAGACTCTGTGTCAGAAAAAGAAAAAGAAAATTAAATTTCTAGTTTGCCAGATTCAGCAAATACCCTTAGGATAAAGTGGCTTTGGGTTTCATTGCTCCACTGCCACTTTGATACTTGCTTTCACCTGGGTTTGGCTCTCTTGGCAGCTGTAGGGGCAGAGGGAAGGCTTTCCTTCCAGTGTCTCTGAAAGTTTGACTGACTGGTAATGGACAGACTAATAGGAGAAAAAGGCATACAAATTTATGTGTATGTAGACATGTGATTCCCACAAATAGGAGACTCAAAGTAGGGCCAGATTGTTGAAGTTTAAATACCCTCTTAACAGGGAGAGAGAAATTCAGGGAGGGGGGTATGCAGGCAATTGTGAAGGGTAGTAAATGATTTTCAGGAGAAAGGAATGAGCCTCAAGAACCATGTCCTGGGACAAAGTTCCTCTGAGCTCCTGGGAGGGGTGGCAAGAAAGCAAGGGGAGGAGCTTCACTGAAGAAAGGTTGTCTTATGCAAATAGTTGCCCAGGTCATCTCTCAGAGTTGCCCTCAGAATTGATGAAAAGTCTCTCTGGATGTGGTGCCAATTTTTAGTCTCCTCTTTGGTGGTTCATCTTTACTGGTTATTTGATGAGATTCCTAGGGAAGGGAACTTAAAACAACTGCTTTTCTTTTGGAAAGAAGTTTCCTTAGTCAAATAAGGAATTCCAGAGAGAGTCTTTTCCTGCTCTTGGGGTAGTGGGGAGACAGGAGAGGTCAGAAAGTCCTTGATTCTGAGGCAGCTTCTAAGACTTTTCTGTTTTATTTTTTCAACTTTTATTATAGATTAGAGGGTACATGTGCAGGTTTGTAACATGAGAAATTTTATGTTGTTGAGACTTGGAGCCCTTTCTATATTTAGTTCAAAGTGTTCAGTATGCCAAAGTGTTCCAAAACTTTGGGCCAAATTATTATTATTATTATTATTATTATTATTATTTTGAGGCAGGATCTCGCTCTGTCACTCAGGCTGGAGGGCAGTGGCTTCCACTTCAGGCTCAAGCAACCCTTCCACCCCTGGGCTATCATTATCTGAGTTCCAACAAAGCCCTTGTAGCTTCAGGATCTTTCTGCCTCCCAAGCTTTTTCTCACTCTACTACCAGGCTACTTCTCAAGTCTCCTCTTTACATGCATTTCCCCAGCCATAAGGTGGGGATAATTATGCTTCACTTAATAAGTTGGAATGTGAAAGTTCTTCGAAAAATGCAATGTATTTATTGCAAAGGCCTGTGGTGGTAGGTGGTGATAAAAGGAGTAGTGGCTTGGTATTGACCTAGATGTTAGAAGTGATGAGTCAACCTCACAATAACTTTAATTAAATTGCCTATTTTTAGCTCAGAGAGGCAGTCTATCAAACTCTGCAACGTATCAGCATATTCAGAAGAATAACCCTCAATACCTGTTGAATGGCTCTCTTGGGGAAAAAGATGATTTGATACCAGACACCCTGCAAAAGGAGAAGCTTCTATGTGAGTAATAATCAGTCTGTGTGATCCCCTAAAACCTCACTGCCTAGTAACTCCCCTGAGTATTCAGAAGAACCTGGTCTAACACTGGAGAGGCTGGGGAGCAGCCTTGGCCTCTGTTTCTAACACCCCATTCAAAACTTCTCTCTAGGCCGGGCGCGGTGGCTCAAGCCTGTAATCCCAGCACTTTGGGAGGCCGAGGCGGGTGGATCACGAGGTCAAGAGATCGAGACCATCCTGGTCAACATGGTGAAACCCCGTCTCTACTAAAAATACAAAAAATTAGCTGGATGTGGTGGCGCATGCCTGTAATCCCAGCTACTCAGGAGGCTGAGGCAGGAGAATTGCCTGAACCCAGGAGGCGGAGGTTGCGGTGAGCCGAGATCGCGCCATTGCACTCCAGCCTGGGTAACAAGAGCGAAACTCCGTCTCAAAAAAAAAAAAAAAAAAAACTTCTCTCTAAATCTAATTTGGGTTACAAGTTTAAATTAAAATACTGTATCTTCCGGCTAGGCGTGGTGGCTCATACCTGTAATCCCAGCACTTTGGGAGGCTAAGGTGGGTGGATCACTTGAGGTCAGGAGTTTGAGACCAGTCTGACCAACATGGCAAAACCCTAGATCTACTAAAAATATAAAATTAGCTGGGTGTGGTGGCACATACCTAAATGCCAGCTACTTGGGAGGCTGAGGCAGGAGGATTGCTTGAACCCAGGAGGCAGAGGTTGCAGTGAGCCACGACTGGGCAACTGCACTCGAGCCTAGGTGACAAAGCGAGATTCTGTCTCAAAAAAAAATTAAAAAAGAGTAATACACCTGGCATGGTGGCTCACACCTGTAATCCCAGCAGTTTGGGTAGCTGAGGCAGGCATATCACTTGAGCACAGGAGCTTGAGAAGAGTCTGGGCAACATGGCAAAACTCTGTCTCTACAAAAACATATAAAAATTAGCTGGGCATAGTAGCAGGCACCTGTGGTCTCAGCTACTCAGGAGGCTGAGGCAGGAGAATTGTATGAACCCAGGAGGCAGAGGTTGCAGAGAGCTTAGATTATGCCACTGCACTCTAGCCTGGGCAACAGAGTAAGACCCTGTCTCAAAGGAAAAAAAAAAAAAGTAATATGTGGATTTTCATAGTTTTGATGGATATGCTTACTAAGGCTCTTTGCATAAGAGCAGTGGAAAACAGTTCTAGCTAGCTTACACAAAAATAATTTTTTTGCAGAGACACAGAGGGGAGAAATACAGTTGAATTTCTCCCTCAAACCAAACATTGATCCATTCTTCTTTTCTCTGCATTCCCCCCCAGCCCACTGCTTATCCCCAACTTCCACCCCCCATCCTCCCAGACCCACCACTTCCCATCCAAGCTGCCATTATTCAGCCTCCTAATTTGTCTCCTGGCTTTTATTGTTCTGTGCTGCCCCCTCCCCAGTTTTCCACATAGCAGTTCTTTTTTCTTTTTGAGATGGCGTCTTGATTTCTTGCCTTTATCCCGTTCTTTTTAAGGGCACCTATTGTATTCCACAATTTTTATTTATTTTTCTTGTTTTCTTTTTTTCCTCAAGACAGTCTTGCTCTGTCACCCAGGCTGGAGTGCAATGGCATGATCTCATCTCACGTTTGAATCCACCTCTGCCACCTGGGTTCAAACAATTTTCCTGCCTCAGCCTCCCAAGTAGCTGGGATTACAGGTGCCTGCTGCCACATCCGGCTAATTTTTTGTATTTTTTTTTTTTTTTTTTGAGATAGAGTCTCGCTTAGGCACCAGGCACCAGGCACCAGGCTGGAGTGCAGTGGCGCGATCTCGGCTTACCTCCACCCCCACCTCCTGTGTTCAAGCAATTCTCCTGCCTCAGCCTCCTGAGTAGCTGGGACTACAGGTGCACACCACCACGCCCAGCTAATTTTTATATTTTTAGTAGAGACGGGGTTTCACCATGTTGGCCAGGATGGTCTCAGTCTCCTGACCTCGTGATCTGCCTGCCTCAGCCTCCCAAAGTGCTAGTATTACAGGCATGAGCCACCGAGCCTGGCCAATTTTTTTGTATTTTTAGTAGAGACAGTGTTTCACCATGCTGGCCAGGCTGGTCTTGAACTCCCGACCTTGTGATCTGCCTGCCTTGGCCTCACACAGTGCTGGATTACAGGTGTGAGCCACCACACTGAGCCCACAACTATTTATTTTTATTTTTATTTTTTTGAGACGGAGTTTTGCTCTTGCCCAGGCTAGAATACAATGGCCTGGTCTTGGCTCACTGAAACCTCTACCACCCGGGTCCACACGATTCTCCTGTCTCAGCTCCTGAGTAGCTGGGACTACAGGTGCATGCCAAAATACAGGTTTATTTTTAGAGATGGGGTTTCACCATGTTGGTCAGGCTAGTCTCGAACTCCTGACCTCAGACAGTCCGCCTGCCTCAGCTTCCAAAAGTGAAGGATTACAGGCGTGAACCACTGTACCCAGCCTTCACAATTATTTTAACTCCATTTTTGATGGATGTCTTGATTGTTTCCACTTTTTGTTTTCTGAGCATTTTTTCTTGCTTTTTTCTTTTCTGTCATCTTTGTTGCAAGGGTACTTTTTTAGTATTTGACTGTTGCTGTGATGAGCAGCTTTATTTGTGTATCTTGACAAGCTTTTGTGAGAAAATCTTTAAGGTAAATTCTTTTTTTTTTTTTTTTTTTTTTTGAGAAGGGATCTCACTCTGTTGCTCAGGTTGGAGTGCAATGGCCTGGCCTCAGCTCACTGCAACCACTGCCTCAGGTTCAAGTGATTCTCCTACTTCAGCCTCCCGAGTAGCTGGGATTACGGGCATATGACACCACGCCTGACTGATTTTTGTATTTTTAGTAGAGACAGGGTTTCATCACGTTGGCCACTCTTGACGTCAGGTGATCTGCCCACCTCAGCCTCCTAAAGTGCTGGGATTACAGGCGTGAGCCACTGTGCATAGCCTCCTTTCTTTCTTATCTCCCTGAAAGCCTTTCTTTTTTTCTCATTCTTTCTTTCCCAAGAGCTCTTCCTCCTCTGTTCTGCCCCATGTCACTCTTTCTCTCCCCTTCCTCTTTCCATCTTTGTTTAATGTCTATCTTTCCTTTGTATGGTTATATTAAGGCCCTGAAATTTAATTTGTAGATTATTTCACTATAGTTGATAAAGTTTTATATATTTTTTTCTAAAATGCTAATGGATATATTGAAATTCCCTCTTGCCACTAGCTAAACAAAAGTAATAAAACACATTAAGTAAATTTTTATTCATTGTAACCCACCATTGAAATGTCTTGGACCATAAACTTTAGTTTTATTTTATTTATTTATTTATTTATTTATTTATTTTGAGACGGAGTTTCGCTCTTGTTACCCAGGCTGGAGTGCAATGGCACGATCTCGGCTCACCGCAACCTCCGCCTCCTGGGTTCAGGCAATTCTCCTGCCTCAGTCTCCTGAGTAGCTGGGATTACAGGCACACGCCACCATGCCCAGCTAATTTTTTGTATTTTTAGTAGAGACGGGGTTTCACCATGTTGACCAGGATGGTCTCCATCTCTCGACCTCGTGATCCACCCGCCTCGGCCTCCCAAAGTGCTGGGATGACAAGCTTGAGCCACCGCGCCCGGCCTATTTATTTATTTTTTGAGACGGATTTTCACTCTTGTTACCCAGGCTGGAGTGCAATGGCGCGATCTCGGCTCACCGCAACCTCCGCCTCCTGGGTTCAGGCAATTCTCCTGCCTGAACCTCCTGAGTAGCTGGGATTACAGGCACGCACCACCATGCCCAGCTAATTTTTGTATTTTCAGTAGTGATGGGGTTTCACCATGTTGACCAGGATGGTCTCAATTTCTTGACCTTGTGATCCACCCGCCTCGGCCTCCCAAAGTGCTGGGATTACAGGCTTGAGCCACCGCGCCCAGCATAAACTTTAATTTTTAAAAAAAGGTTTTTAATTTACTCTAAAGCTTTATATTTAAATATTTAATAGACTGCAGAATTTTAACATTTTATAATGTTGAACCTGTTATTCTGGACTAAATCTTCTTGAAGGAGAAACATGTCATAGAATCATATATCTGTGCCAATATTTTAATATAATACTTAAAGTAGTTTCATTGTCATAGATGAGCAGTAAAGTTCCCAAGGAGGAAAACGTAGATGTTCACTTACTCTTTCCCTTTGGCAGATTCACACATGCTGAGTTCACCACGTCTTAGGAGCAGACAGCTTCTTTATGATGAGTTGGATGAAGTAAACCCACGTCTTCGAGAACCCCGGGAGCTCTTTTCCATTTTGTCTACCAAGAGGCCACTGCAGGCTCCAAGATGGCCAACTGAATGTGAGGTCATCAAGGAAAACATTCATCATATTGGTAATATGACTTATATGTAGTGGTTTTGCCGTTCTACCTGACTTTATTACAAGACCTGAGAAAGTTAAGTCCTGTGTGCTTGAGTATAAAGCAGGACAGAGTCAACATTCATTCATTCATTCATACATTTGAGACAGTCTCGCTCTGTCACCCATGCTGGAATGCAGTGGTGAAATCGCTGCTCACTGCAACCCCCACCTCCCAGGTTCAAGCAATTCTCCTGCCTCAGCCTCCCAAGTAGCTGGGATTACAGGCACCTGCCAACACTCCCAGCTAGTTTTTGTCTTTTTAGTAGAGTCAGGTTTTTGCCATAATGGCCAGGCTGGTCCCAAACTCCTGACACTCAGTGATTCATCCGCCTTGGCCTCCCAAAGTGCTGGGATTACAGGCATGAACCACTGCACCTGGCCTAAGTCAACATTTATTAACTCACCCTGAAAAAATTGAACTGTGAGAAAGTGATACACACTCATCAAAATCAAGTTACACTAATGTAAACTAGAATACTTCTAAGTTTTTCGGAATGGGAGAATACCTTCCTAGAGGCAAAATATATAAAATACGGAAATCTATTTTCTAGATTAACCTGTTTCAGTGCTTTTTTCCCCCCTTTTTCTGTTTTTGGAGGGAGCTCATAGCATCTCATCTAAAATTACAGAGGAGCAGCTGGGCACAGTGGCTCACACCTGTAATCCCAACACTTTGGGAGGCCAAGGCACGGGGATCACAAGGTCAGGAGATCGAGACCATCCTGGCTAACATGGTGAAACCCCGTCTCTACTAAAAATACAAAAAATTAGCCAGACATGGTGGTGCGCGCCTGTAGTCCCAGCTACTTGGGAGGCTGAGGCAGGAGAATCGTTTGAACCTGGGAGGCAGAGGTTGCAGTAAGCCAAGATTGCACCACTGCACTCCAGCCTGGTGACAGAGTGAGACTCCATCTCAAAAAAACAACAACAACGACAGAAAAAAAAAAAAAACCAGAGGAGCTACCCTGTCTCATTGCTCACGTATTTGGTTGCGTTGTAGTTTTATCAGCCTTGGTATAATTGAAGACTGCATATACCAGAACATAGTTTTTACTGTTTTAGATTATACTTTGAGTTTATTGGAGTTTTCTTGTTGGAATTTTGGAGACTTTTTTATGACATTGTGAGTCATATCGTGAGCTCTTGGAGCAGGTACAATCTATTGCATCCATTTTACGGATTAAGCATTTATGGAAGCGGTTGCATTAGAAAGTGGGGACTTCTCTAATTACCAGAACAATGAAGTCTAGCAAACATCATGTATGTCTCTCCTTTATACTGCTTGATAAACAACTGGATGTCCCTCATTTTCTTGTCTCCCTGCTTATAGTATTCCTTAATATGTGTTATCATATCCTAAGTACAGTGCTTGGTGTTAGAGATAATAGTGATGAACAAAGTGGAGAGTTCGTGGACCCAGAGTTCATAAACTAGTGGGGAAATTAAACATTTTACCAGACAATTGCATAGTGCTTGGTCCCTCTGAGCACACCTAATCCAGCTTAGAGATCAGCATAGGTTCTCAAAAGGAGTTCACATTTAAGCTGAGATCTAAAGGATTAGTTCGAAATGATCCAGCTCTGGCCAGGTGCGGTGGCTCACGCCTGTAATCCCAGCACTTTGGGAGGCCAAGGCTGGTGGATCACAAGGTCAAGAGATCGAGACCATCCTAGTCAACATGGTGAAACCCCGTCTCTACTAAAAATACAAAAATTAGCTGGGCATGGTGGCGCACACCTGTAGTCCCAGCTACTCGGGAGGCTGAGGCAGGAGAATTGCTTGAACCCAGGAGGCGGAGGTTGTGGTGAGCCAAGATCACGCTATTGCACTCCAGCCTGGGTAACAAGAGCGAAACTCCGTCTCAAAAAAAAAAAAAAAAAAAAAAAAAAAAAAGAAATGATCCAGTTGAGAGGGTCAAAGAAAAGTATTTCAGTTGGAAGAAACAGAAAAAGTACATGGCATTCTTGGGCAACCCTAGAACACTGGGCATTCAAAACAAGAGACAAGTGTGAAAATATAGGGAATAAATAAAAGTGGAGTTTATTTTACTTTACATTTTATTTTGATTCAAGTTAATATTTTTTTTTTTTTGAGACAGGATCTTGCTTTGTCACTCAGGATGGAGTGCAGTGGTACAATCATAGCTCACCGCAGCCTTGAACTCCTGGGTACAAACCATCCTCCCCACTCAGCCTCCTGAGTAGCTAGGACTATAGGCTTGTGCCACTAATTTTTTTTTTTTTTTTTTAGAATGAAAAGAGTCTTGCTCC
This sequence comes from Saimiri boliviensis, assembly GCF_048565385.1. NCBI lineage: Eukaryota > Metazoa > Chordata > Mammalia > Primates > Cebidae > Saimiri > Saimiri boliviensis. The sequence goes on along the minus strand of NC_133454.1, from coordinate 115,421,482 downwards.
ATTCTAAAAAATGTAGTTGCCCAGGCTGGCATGCAGTGGCATGATCTTGGCTCACTGCAACCTTCACTTCCTGGGCTCAAGCAGTTCTCTTACCTCAACCTTCCAAGTAGCTGGGAATATAGACATGTGCCACCATGCCTGGCTAATTTTTGTATTTTCAGTAGAGAGGAGGTTTCACCATGTTGCCCAGGGTGGTCTCGAACTCCTGACCTCAAATCATTACAGATATGAGCTATTGCACCCAGCCACCTGGCTAATTTTTGAAAAGTTTTTCAGTTTTGGTTTTGTTTTTTGGTTTTTGTGTTTTTTTTTTTGCTTTTGAGACGAAGTCTCGCTTTGTTGCCTAGGCTGGAGTATAATTGCTGGGTCTCAGCTAACTGCAGCCTCCGCCTCCTGGGTTCAAGCGATTCCCCTGCCTCAGCCTCCCAAGTAGCTGGGATTATAGGCACCCGCTACCATGTTAAAAAGTTTTTTTGTAGAGACACATGATCTCATTATGTTGCCCAGGCTACTCCCAGACTCCTGGCCTCAAATGATCCTTCTGGCTTCCTAAAGTGCTGAGATTACAGGTGTGAGCGGCCACCCCCAGAAAGGAAACTGAAATTTAATAACCAAGTTAATGCTGTGGTAATTAACTAAACTATAAGGTCTTTTAAAAAGCAACTTTTAAAAATTTTTCAAAGAAACTTAACAACAAGCACCTTATTGTTTAAATTGTCAAAGCTTCATCACTTCCCATAATCTTTGAGAAAAGAAATTCATATAATATTTTACTGAGTTGTATCTTTACATGCTCTTGGAATTCATCAGTGGCTACTGTACTAAAAGTGATATTGAAAAGTTCAATTTCCATAAAAGAAATCTTTTTAAAAAATTAATTAATTCATTAATTATTTAAAGACAGATTCTTGCTCTGTCACCCAGGCTGATTGTAGTGGCATGATCTCAGTTCACTGCAACCTCCACCTCCTTAGTTCAAGCTATTCTCCTGCCTCAGCCTCCCAGGTAGCTGGGACTACAGACACACACCACACCCAGCTAATTTTTGTATTTTTAGTAAAGATGAGGTTTCACTATGTTAGCCAGGCTGGTCTCGAACTCCTGACGTCAGGTAATCTGCCCACCTTGTCCTCTCGAAGTGCTGGGATTACAGGCATGAGCCACCACACCCAGCCAAAGAAATTTTTGTTTAATTCGATGTTAACAAGAAAGCCTTTTTTTTTTTTTTTTTGAGATGGAGTTTTGCTCGTTACCCAGGCTGGAGTGCAGTAGCGTGATCTCAGCTCACCGCAACCTCTGCCTCAGGTTCAGGCAGTTCTCCTGCCTCAGCCTCCTGAGTAGCTGGGATTACAGGCACATGCCACCATGCCCAGCTGATAACAAAAAAGCCTTTTACTTCCTCTGAAACAATTGATAGACTTATTCCTCTATAGTAATAAAAATTATGTAGCTGACCATATTTTGCTGACTTTAAGGAAGCTCAAGACCAAATTTTCAAGATCTGTCGCAGCACCTATCTTGACCTTTCTGACTTATTTTTAGGTCTTCTGTGTATACTTTATTATTTCATTTTATATACTTCTTGTTAAAAGTGTCCTCATAAGTCTTTATGGCAAGAAACAAGACATAATTATTTCATAAACAAGCAGGAAATTTAGGGTGGGAATTTGGTTTGATTCAACCAAACTAGCCATTTGAAAAATTATTAATATTTTATGTTACTAATAGTGCCTTTTACATTATTTCTTACTTTGTACTCTTTAAAATGTTTTCTTTCAGAGTGGGCTCCACCTCAACTAGAATATTTATATCAACCTACAGGAAATGAAAAGGTACCAGAGATTGTAGGAGAGAAAAAAGGAACAGTTGTCTATCAATTAGATTCAGGTATTGTCATTACGCTGAACACTGAGTGGTTAATCATGACAAAGTTATAATAAACATATTTTCCATAATAAAAATTAAAAATACATGGTTTAGTGATAAACTCATTTCCAGGCCAACCTGAGTGGGAGCCTGGAGGAGGAGTCATAACTAGTCTGCTGTAAAATTTCAATAATTTTCTAAAATCAAAGTACTTTATTCTTTTTCTTTTTCTTTTTCTTTTTGTTTTGTTTGTTTTGAGATGGAGTTTCGCTCTTGTTACCCAGGCTGGAGTGCAATGGCGTGATCTCGGCTCACTGCAATCTCCGCCTCCTGGGTTCAAACAATTCTCCTGCCTCAGCCTCCTGAGTAGCTGGGACTACAGGCACACGCCATCATGCCCAGCTAATTTTTGTATTTTTAGTAGAGAGGGGGTTTCACCATGTTGACCAGGATGGTCTCGATCTCTTGACCTCGTGATCCACCTGCCTTGGCCTCCCAAAGTGCTGGGATTATAGGCATGAGCTTCCGCGCCCGGCCCATAGTACATTATTCTTAATAGTTCTAAGTCCATTTGACAGCGTCCCCCTTGTTATTTTCCTTCCTGAAAATCAGATGTTGAATCATCTTTGGGGAGATTATTCTTCTTTTCTCCACCTCCTGAATGTACTTTAGCAAGTACTTTGTTCTGTGTGCATATGACTATCATTTAGTAATTTGGTTTCCTGCATTGAGTTTTAAGCTTCTAGGGGTTGAATATATGTCTTTTATAGAAATATGTGGAACAACATACCCAACAACAACAAAGTACACACTTTTCTTTTCTTTTTTTTTTTTTGAGACGGAGTTTCGCTCTTGTTACCCAGGCTGGAGTGCAATGGCGTGATCTTGGCTCACCGCAACCTCCGCCTCCTGGGTTCAAGCAATTCTCCTGCCTCAGCCTCCTGAGTAGCTGGGATTACAGGCACACACCACCGTGCCCAGCTAATTTTTATGTATTTTTAGTAGAGACGAGGTTTCACTTTGTTGACCAGGATGGTCTCGATCTCTCGACCTCGTGATCCACCCGCCTCGGCCTCCCAAAGTGCTGGGATTACAGACTTGAGCCACTGCGCCCGGCCCACACTTTTCTTTTCTTTTCACCAATCCTACTGAAGTCACACACATTTTTTTTTTTTTTTTTTTTTTAGTCTTGCTCTGTCGCCCAGGCTGGAGTATAGTGGTGTGATCTCGGTTTACTGCAACCTCCACCTCCAGGGTTCAATCAATTCTCCTGCCTCAGCCTCCTGAGTAGCTGGGATTACAGGTGCCTGCCACCATACCTGGCTAATTTTTGTATTTTTTTTTTAGTAGAGACAGGGTTTCAACCATGTTGGCCAGGCTGGTCTTAAACTCATGACATCAGGTGATCCGCCTGCATCAGCCTCCCAAACTGCTGGGATTACAGGTGTGAGCCACTGTGCCTGGCCCTGAAGTCATGCACATTCTTTTTAAGGGCACCTGTTCAATTCCCGAGGATAAACCATATGCTAGGCCATAAAGCAAGTCTTCATACCTGTAAAAGGATTAAAATCATACAAAGTACTCTGACCAAATAAAATTAAGCTAGAAATCAACAACAGAATGAAATCTGAGATACCCACAAATATTTGGAAACTGAATAATATCTTTCTAAATAGGCTGTGGGTTAAAGAAATCACACGTAGACTTCAAAAATATTTTAAATGTAGCGAAAATAAAACCACAACATATCAAAAGCCATAGGATGCAAAAACAAAATGAACCAGTGCCAGGGATGTTTATGGGTATTTAAGGTTTTAAGTGCCTATATATATATTTTTTTGTTGTTGTTGTTGTTGTTTTTTTGAGACAGTTTCCCTCTTGTTGCCCAGGCTGGAGTGCAATGGCCCAATCTTGGCTCACCGCAACCTCCGCCTCCTGGGCTCAGGCAATTCTCCTGCCTCAGCCTCCTGAGTAGCTGGGATTACAGGCACGCACCACCACGCCCAGCTAGTTTTTTTGTATTTTTAGTAGAGATGGTGTTTCACCATGTTGACCAGGATGGTCTCGATCTCTTGACCTCGTGATCTACCCGCCTCGGCCTCCCAAAGTGCTGGGATTACAGGCTTGAGCCACGGCGCCCGGCCTAAGTGCCTGTATTTTAAAACAAAAAAGGCTTATCAATTACTTAAGCTTCTACCATAGTAAACTGGAAAAATAAGAGCCAACTAAACCCAAAACAAGCAGAAGGAAAGTAGTAATTAAAGAAAGAATGTAGGGCCTGGCATGGTGGCTCACACCTGTAATCCCAGCACTTTGGGAGGCCAAGGCAGGTGGATCACAAGGTCAGGAGATCAAGACCATCCTGGCTAACATGGTAAAACCCATCTCTGTTAAAAATACAAAAATTAGGCAGATGTCGTGGCATGTGCCTGTAGTCCCAGCTACTCTCGAGGCTGAGGCAAAAGAATCGCTTGAACCTGGGAGGCGGAGGTTGCAGTGAGCTGAGATCGTGCCACTGCACCCCAGCCTGAACCACAGAGTGAGACCCCATCTCAAAAAAAAAAAAAAAAGAAAGAAAGGTAGGCCTGGCGTGGTGGCTTACACTTGTAATCCCAGCACTTTGGGAGGCTGAGGCAGGTGGATCACCTGAGGTCAGGAGTTCAAGACCAGCCTGGACAACATGGTGAAATCCTGTCTCTACTAAAAATACAAAATTTCATCAGGGCTTGTGGTGTGCGCCTGTAATCCCAGCTACTCAATAGGCTGAGGCAGGAGAATTGCTTTAACCTAGGAGGCAGAAGTTACAGTGAGCCGAAATTGTTCAACTACACTCCAGCATGGGTGACAGAGTGAGACTCCATCTCAAAAAAAAAAAACACAGCCGGGCGCGGTGGCTCAAGCCTGTAATCCCAGCACTTTGGGAGGCCGAGGCGGGTGGATCACGAGGTCAAGAGATCGAGACCTTCCTGGTCAACTTGGTGAAACCCCGTCTCTACTAAAAATACAAAAAATCAGCTGGGCATGGTGGCGTGTGCCTGTAATCCCAGCTACTCAGGAGGCTGAGGCGGGAGAATTGCCTGAACCCAGGAGGCGGAGGTTGCGGTGAGCCGAGATCGTGCCATTGCACTCCAGTCTGGGTAACAGGAGCGAAACTCCGTCTCAAAAAAAAAAAAAATAAAACACCTAGGCCCAAGCCCAAATGACTTGACAAGGTTTGTCTGAGTTCTGTTTTTGTTTGTTTGTTTGTTTGTTTGTTTGTTTGTTTGTTTTTAGTCAGGATCTCACTCACTCTGTAACCCAGGCTGGAGTACAGTGACAGGATCTGGGCTCACTACAACCTCCACCTTCTGGGTTCAGGCAATTCTCATGGCTCAGCCTCCAGAGTATCTGGGATTATAGGTATGTGCCACCATGCCCAGCTAATCTTTTTTTTTTTTGTATTTTTAGTACAGACAGAGTTTTACCATGTTGGCCAGGTGAGTCTCAAACTTATGGCCTCAAGTGATCTGCCTCCCTCAGCCTCCCACAGTACTGGGCTTACCACACCTGGCTGGTTTGTTTGAATTCTGTTAAACATTTAAACATTTAAAGATGAAGTAATACCAATATTACCTATATTGGTAATATTAATAATATTACCAATTAATAATAATACCAGCAATACCAATATTTCACCAACTCTGAAAACAGAAGAGGAAAGAATATTTCCCAGCTCTTTTTTAAAATGTTTAGACAGGTCTCCCTCTGTCACCCAGGCTGGGGTGCAGTGGAATGAACGTGGCTCATTGTAGCCTCCACCTTCCAGGCTCAAGTGAATCATCCCACCTCAGCCTCCTCAGTAGCTGGGGCTACAGGCGTGTACCACCATGCCTGGCTAATTGTTTGTATTTTTAGTAGAGAAACGGTTTGACCATTGCCCAGGCTGGTCTCAAATTCCCGTGCTCAAGCAATTTACCCACTTTGACCTCCCAAAGTGCTAGGATTACAGGCATGAACCACCATGCCTATCTCCCCAACTCTGTTTTTTATTTTTATTTTTATTTATTTATTTTGAGACGGAGTTTCACTTTTGTCGCCGAGGCTGGAGTGCAGTGGCACGATCTCGGCTCACTGTAACCTCCACCTCCTGGGGTCAAGCAATTCTCCTGCCTCTGTGTCTCAAGTGGCTGGGATTACAGGCTGACACTACCATGCCCAGATAATTTTTTTGTATCTTTAGTAGAGATAGGGTTTCACCATGTTGGCCAGGCTGGTCTTGAACTGCTGACCTCATGATCCACCCACATTGGTCTCCCAAAGTGCTGGGATTATAGGCATGAGCCACCACGCCCAGCCACTGCTGAAAGAAATTAAAGACCTAGATAAATGGAAAAGCATTCCATGTTCATGGGTTAGAATTTGTTTTGTTTATTTATTTATTTATTTATTTTTAAGACAGAGTTTCGCTCTTGTTACCCAGGCTGGAGTGCAATGGTGTGATCTCGGCTCACCGCAACCTCTGACTCCTGGGTTCAGGCAATTCTCCTACCTCAGCCTCCTGAGTAGCTGGGATTACAGGCACGCACCACCATGCCCAGCTAATTTTTTGTATTTTTAGTAGAGACGAGGTTTCACCATGTTGACCAGGATGGTCTCGATCTCTTGACCTCGTGATCCACCTGCCTCGGCCTCCCAAAGTGCTGGGATTACAGGCATGAGCCACTGTGCCCGGCCTGTTTTGTTTTATTTTTTAAATTTTCCCAGAAGATTTAAAATTGATACAATTTTTTTTTAATGAATTTTTTTTGAGACGGAGTTTTGCTCTTGTCACCCAGGCTGGAGTGCAACGGTGCAATCTTGGCTCACTGCAACCTCCTTCTCCCAGGTTCAAGCGATTCTCCTGCCTCAACCTCCCAAGTAGCTGGGATTACAGGCATCTACCACCATGCCTAGCTAATTTTTGTATTTTTAGTAGAGACAGTGTTTTATCATGTTGACCAGCCTGTTACTGAACTCCTGACCTCAGGTGATCCACCTGCCTCAGCCTTCCAAAATGCTGGGATTACAGACATGAGCCTCCACACCTGGCCAAGAATATTTAACTTTGTTGAGATGGCAATATTACCTGACAATCTACAGATTAAAATGCAGTCCCTATCCAAATTCTTTTTTTTTTTTTATTTCTTTGTCTTTATCTTTTTTTTTTTTGAGACAGGGTCTTGCTTTGTCATCAAGGCTACAGTGCAGTGGCACAAACATGGCTCACTGCAGCCTCGACTCCTCAGGCTCAGGGATCCTCCTGCCTCAGCCTCCTGAGTTGCTAGGACTACAGGTGTTTGCCACCATGCCACCAGGCATTTGTTGTTGTTGTTGTTGTTTGTTTGTTTGTTTTTAATTCTGTGGAGACAGGGTCTTGCTGTTTCCTGGGGTGGTCTTGAACTCCTGGCCTCAAGTTTCAAGTGATCCTCCTGCATTGACCTCCCAAAGTACTGGGATTACAGGCATGAGCCACCATGCCCAGACTGTCTAAATTCTTTTTTTTTTTTTTTTCAGACGGAGTTTCGCTCTTGTTACCCAGCTGAAGTGCAATGGCACGATCTCGGCTCACCGCAACCTCCGCCTCCTGGGTTCAGGCAATTCTCCTGCCTCAGCCTCCTGAGTAGCTGGGATTACAGACACGAGCCACCATGCCCAGCTAATTTTTTGTATTTTTAGTAGAGACGGAGTTTCGCCATGTTGACCAGGATGGTCTCGATCTCTCGACTTCGTGATCCACCCGCCTCGGCCTCCCAAAGTGCTGGGATTACAGGCTTGAGCCACCGCGCCCGGCAACCCTGTCTAAATTCTAATGGCCCTAAAGAGCAACTTCCAAAAAGCTTTTATGCCGAAATTGAAAAGCTGATTCTCAAATTTCTATGGAATTGTAAAGGGCCCTGAATAGCCAATACAGAAAAAGAAGTACAAAATTGGAATACTCACATTTTAAAATTTCAGAACACTACAAACATACAGGAATCCAAACAGTATAATCCTGGCATAGGGGTAGGCATATAGATCACTGAAATAGAACTGAGAGTCCAAAAATAAACTCATATAATTTTGGTCAATTCATTTTTGACTAGGGTGCCAAGACTGTTCAATGGGGAAAGAATGGTCTCTTTAACAAATAGTGTTGGGATAACTGTATAGCCACACTCAAAAGAATAAAGTCGAATTCCTGCTTCATACCATATTTAAAAATTAACCTGGCCAGGCCTAATGGCTCACACCTGTAATCCCAGTACTATGGGAGGCCAAGGCAGGCAGATCACCTGAGATCAGGAGTTTGAGACCACCCCAACTAACATGGAGAAACCCCGCCTCTACTAAAAATGCAAAAATTATCCAGGTGTGGTGGCACATGCCTGTAGTCCCAGCTACTCAGGAGGCTGAGGCAGGAGAATCACTTGAACCTAGGAGGTAGAGGTTGCGGTGAGCCGAGGTTGCACTGAGCCAAGATTGCGCCATTGCACTCCAGCCTGGGCAATAAGAGCAAAACTCCATCTCAAAAAAAAAAAAAAAAAAAAAAAAGGCCAGACATAGTGGTTAGTGGTTCACACCTGTAATCCCAGCACTTTGGGAGGCGAAGGTGGGCGGGTCACTTGAGTTCGGGAGTTCGAGATCAGCCTGTCCAGCATGGTGAAACCTCATCTTTACTAAAATACAAAACTTAGCCAGATGCAGTGGTACATACCTGTAGTCCTAGCTGCTCAGGAGGCTGAGGGAGGAGAATTGCTTGAAGCCAGGAGATGGAGGTTGCAGTGAGCCGAGATCGTGCAGCCTGGGAACAGAGCATGACTCTGTCTCAAAAAATAACAAACAGATAGGGTCTTGCTCTGTTACACAGGCTAGAGTACAGTGGTGGATCATAGCTTATTGTATCCTCAAACTCCTGGGCTCAAGGGGTCATCTTGCTTCAGCTTCCTGAATAGCTAAGACTATAGTCATGTGCCACCATGCCTGGCTAATTTTTAAAATTGTTGGTAGAGACAGGGTCTCACCATTATGCCCAGGCTGTTCTTGAACTCTTGGCCTTAAGCATTCTTCCTGCCGGGCGCAGTGGCTCAAGCCTGTAATCCCAGCACTTTGGGAGGCCGAGGCAGGTGGATCACGAGATCAAGAGATCGAGACCATCCTGGTCAACATGGTGAAACCCCGTCTCCACTAAAAAAATACAAAAATTAGCTGGGTATGGTGGCACGTGCCTGTAATCCCAGCTACTCAGGAGGCTGAGGCAGGAGAATTGACTGAACCCAGGAGGCAGAGGTTGTGGTGAGCCGAGATCGTGCCATTGCACTCCAGCCTGGGTAACAAGAGCAAAACTACGTCTCAAAAAAAAAAAAAAAAAAAAAAAAAAAACATTCCTCCTGCCTCAGCCTCTCAAAGTGTTGGGATTATACGCATGAGCCACCATGCCTGGCCTCCACATCCTTTTATTTTTAAATTTTTTATGTATTTATTAATTTTTTGAGATGGAGTCTCGCTCTGTTGCCAGGCTGGATTGCAGTGGTGCGATCTCAGCTCACTGCAGCCTCCATCTCTCATGTTAAAGAGATCCTCCTACCTCAGCCTCCCAGGTAGTTGGGACCACAGGCGTGTGCCACCACGCCCGGCCAATTTTTCATATTTTTAGTAGAGACAGGGTTTTGCTTTGGTGCCTAGGCTGGTCTCAAACTCCTGAGCTCAAGTGATCTGCCTGCCTGAGCCCCAAATTGCTGGGATTACAGGCATGAACCACCATGCCCAGCCTCTTAAATTAGGGTTTAGATGGGCACAAGCAGTATCTGAAATGCCGAGGGTTGCTGTGAATCAAAAGGAAGTGCTTTGGGCCACGCACAGTGGCTCACACCTGTAATCCCAGCACTTTGGGAGGCCGAGGTGGGCAGATCTCCTGAGGTCAGGAGTTCAAGACCAGCCTGGCCAACATGGCAAACCCTGTCTCTACTAAAAAGACAAAAACTAGCTGAGTGTGGTGGCACAATCCTGTAGTCCAAGCTACTTGGGAGGCTGAGGCAGGAGAATTGCTTGAGCCTGGGAGGCAGAGGTTGCAGTGAGTGGAGATCGTGCCACTGCACTCCATCCTGGGTGACAGAGTGAAACTTGGTCTCAAAAAAAAAAAAAGAAAAGTGCTTTAAAACACCTAAGGACTTCAAAGAAATATTTTTTTTGGTGTGGGGACCAAGTCTCACTCTTGTCGCCCAGGCTGTGGTACAATGGCATAATCTTGGCTCACTGCAACCTCTGCCTCCCAGGTTCAAGCAATTCTCCTGCCTCAGCCTCCCAAGTAGCTGGGACTACAGGCTTGTGCCACCATGCTCAGCTAATTTGTATATTTTTAGTAGAGATGAGGCTTCTAAAACTCCTGACCTCAGGTGATCCACCTGCTTTGGCCTCCCAAAGTGCTGGAATTACAGGTGTGAGCCACTGTGCCCTACCAAGAAATACTTACTGAAAATTAAATGTCTCCACAAAGATAGTTGAAAATTAGAGAATTCACTGTTGTTAATCTGGAATAGTATTGTCCATGTAGAGGGGCTCAGTAAGTATTTGCTGAATGAGTAGATTCCAAGTAGAACCTAGCCTAAATATGTCTCTCTTATCTACAGTGCCCACAGAAGGTTCCTATTTCACCAGTTCCAGAGTGGGAGGCAAACGAGGAATTATCAAGCAACTTGCTGTCACGTTGCAAGGACCAGAAGATAATACTCTACTGTTTGAATCAAGGTTTGAGAGTGGGAATCTGCAAAAAGCCGTCAGAGTGTAAGTAACAGTTTCCCAAAAGGATAATGATAGGAGTGACTAAAAGGTAACCTTCAGGAATGATATTAGGAATCAGGAGTATTTGCAAAAAAGAAGTGATGTAATACGGTTATGGGGATGAAGAAAAATTGAGTAATTATGACTCATGTTTTTCCCCAAAATATTTTCTAAATTATTTGCTTATTAATGAAATGAGAACTCACCTAAAATTTGTGTTAGTAAAAATATGTAACATAAAATGTCTTATAGTAATACTTCCTAGATGCAGCAAAAAATTTTTTTTTGCTCTTTCACCAGATTGGAGTGCAGTGGCACAATCTCGGCTCACTGCAACCTCCAACTCCCTGGTTCAAGTGATTGTCCCGCCTCAGCCTCCAGATTAGCTGGGATTACAGGCACACACAACCACACCCAGCTAATTTTTTTTTTTTTTTTTTTTTTTTTGAGACAGAGTCTTGCTCTATCACCCAGGCTGGAATGCAGTGGTGCAATCTCGGCTCACTGCAACCTCCGCCTCCCGGGTTCAAGCAATTCTTCTGCATTAGCCTCCGGAGTAGCTGGGATTACAGGCATGTGCCACCACACCCAGATATTTTTTTTATTTTTATTTTTAGTAGAGACAGGGTTTCACCACATTAGCCAGGCTGGTCTGGAACTCCTGACCTTGTGATCCACCCACCCAGGCTCTCACAGTGCTGGGATTATAGGCATGAGCCACTGAGCCTGACCTAATTTTTGTATTTTTAGCAGAGATGGGGTTTCATCATGTTGACCAGGCTGGCCTTAATCTCCTGGCCTCGTGATCTACCCACCTTGGCCTCCCAAAGTTCTGGGATAACAGGCGTGAGCCAGCTCGCCTGGCCAGATGCAGCAAATACTAAGTTTGGTATATATGCCTTAATTTTTTCCTGTGTGTGTATATGTGTAATATATATAAATCATATATATATATATATATTTTTTTTTTTTTTTTTTTGAGACGGAGTTTCGCTCTTGTTACCCAGGCTGGAGTGCAATGGCGCGATCTCGGCTCACCGCAACCTCCGCCTCCTGGGTTCAGGCAATTCTCCTGCCTCAGCCTCCTGAGTAGCTGGGATTACAGGCACGTGCCACCACGCCCAGCTAATTTTTTGTATTTTTAGTAGAGACGGGGTTTCACCATGTTGACCAGGATTGTCTCGATCTCTTGACCTCGTGATCCACCCGCCCTGGCCTCCCAAAGTGCTGGGATTACAGGCTTGAGCCACCGCGCCCGGCCTATAAATCATATATTTTTTAAGTGAAAATTGGTTAATGGGGTACGTACATATTGTTTTGCAAATTGTCAAACTGTTTTTTTTTTCCACTTCATAAATTTAAGGTGTTTTTCTATGGCAGTACAACAGGCATACCTCCTTATTTATTCTATTTGTTTTTAGCGACAGTGTCTCACTATGTTGCCCATGCTGGAGTTCACTGGCTATTCACAGGTACAATCATCGTACACTACAGCCTTGAACTCCTGACCTCACATGATCTTCCCACCTGAGTCTCAGGAGTAACTGGGACTTCAGGGGTGTGTCACCATACTGGCTTACCTCCTTACTGTTTTGTTTGTTTGTTTGTTTGTTTGAGGCAGAGTTTCACTCTTTTTTTTTTTTTTTTTGAGATGGAGTTTCGCTCTTGTTACCCAGGCTGGAGTGCAATGGTGCGATCTCAGCTCACCGCAACCTCCGCCTCCTGGGTTCAGGCAGTTCTCCTGCCTCAGCCTCCTGAGTAGCTCGGATTACAGGCATGTGCCACCATGCCCAGCTACTTTTTTGTATTTTTAGTAGAGACGGGGTTTCACCATGTTGACCAGGATGGTCTCGATCTCTTGACCTCGTGATCCACCCGCCTCGGCCTTCCAAAGTGCTGGGATTACAGGCTTGAGCCACCGCGCCCGGCAAAGGCAGAGTTTCACTCTTGTTGCCCAGGCTGGAGTGCAATAGCATGGTCTCGGCTCACTGCAACCTCTGTCTCCAGGGTTCAAGTGATTCTCCCGCCTCCGCCTCCCAAGTAGCTGGGATTATAGGTGCCCACACCACGCCTGGCTAATTTTTTTTTTTCTTGTATTTTTAGTAGTGATGGGGTTTCACTATGTCAGCCAGGCTGGTCTTTAATTCCTGACCTCAGGTGATCTGCCAACCTCAGTCTCCCAAAGTGCTGGGAATACAGAGAATAAATGATTAACATAGCACGTTTTTCTGTTGTAATAAGACCTGTTTTTACCAGGAGAAAATATTTTCCCAATTTGTTTTTTAAGGCAGGGTGTAAGGTTACTGAATTGTTCTGTTTTCTCCATTACAGAGACACCTATGAGTATGAACTTACCTTGCGAACCGACCTCTACACAAACAAACACACTCAGTGGTTTTATTTTCGTGTTCAGAACACCAGAAAAGACCCCACCTATCGCTTCACCATTGTCAACTTGCTAAAATCCAAGAGTCTTTATACTGTAGGAATGAAGCCACTCTTGTATTCCCAACTGGATGCCGACACCCGCAATATTGGCTGGAGGAGAGAAGGAAATGAAATCAAGTACTACAAAAACAACACGGATGATGGGCAGCAGCCCTTCTACTGCCTCACATGGACCATTCAGTTTCCATATGACCAGGACACTTGCTTCTTTGCACACTTCTACCCATATACATACACTGATTTGCAATGCTACCTCCTGTCAGTGGCAAACAACCCCATCCAGTCCCAGTTCTGCAAGCTCCGAACTTTATGCAGGAGCCTAGCAGGAAATACCGTTTACCTGCTCACCATCACCAACCCATCCCAGACCCCTCAAGAGGCAGCTGCAAAAAAAGCTGTGGTCTTGAGTGCCAGAGTCCACCCTGGGGAAAGTAATGGCTCCTGGGTTATGAAAGGCTTTTTGGACTTCATCCTTAGCAACTCCCCAGATGCCCGGCTCCTCAGAGATATTTTTGTCTTCAAGGTGCTTCCCATGTTAAATCCAGATGGTGTGATTGTGGGGAATTATCGGTGCTCCTTGGCTGGAAGGGATTTGAACAGGCATTATAAAACCATTCTGAAGGAGTCTTTTCCTTGTATTTGGTACACCAGGAACATGATCAAAAGGTGAGACTTTTTTTTTTCTTTTCAAAAGGTGAGACTTTTTATCTGTTGATCTTTCTGTGACTGTTACAAGTACCAGTACCGGATATCCCTACCTGATGGGGTATGAGGTCTCTTCTGTTGTTATAGGAATGCAGTATGACTTTGGAGACAGAGCTCTTACCAGTCTCTTTGTAGTCAAGTGGCTTTCTTAATTTTCAGACTTTTAAATCGTGTCTCATCTTTTTTTTTTTTTTTTTGAGACAGAGTTTCGCTCTTGTTACCCAGGCTGGAGTGCAATGGCGCCATCTTGGCTCACTGCAACTTCCACCTCCTGGGTTCAGGCAGTTCTCCTGCCTCAGCCTCCCGAGTAGCTGGGATTACAGGCACGCACCACCATGCCCAGCTAATTTTTGTATTTTTAGTAGAGACGGGGTTTCACCTTGTTGACCAGGATGGTCTTGATCTCTTGACCTCGTGATCCACCTGCCTCGGCCTCCTAAACTGCTGGGATTACAGGCATGAGCCACCGTGCCCGGTGTGTCTCATCTTTAGGTTGAAACTGGACATGGAACATTTCAGCAAGAGTCATTACACTTGTAAGTGAAATAATTGAATGGAAACAGTCAGAGGTCAGGGAAGTTCTTAGGTCTTCACGATGAGATTTGTATAATATTAATAGTACTAAAAATTAGTAAGTGCATACACATGAAGGGGCAAGGTGTATGCTAGGTACATTACACACATGACTCATTTAATCTTCACATTAACCCTGTGAGGTAGGCACAGTCAATATCGCATATTGTATGTTAAAGAAATTGAGAACCAAGGCTAGGCGTGGTGGCTCACACCTGTAATCTTAGCACTTTGGGAGGCTGTGGTGGGTGGATCACCCGGGGTCAGAAGTTCGAGACCAGCCTGGCTAACATGGCAAAACCCAGTCTCTACTGAGAATATAAAAATTAGTGCCGGGCACGGTGGCTCAAGCCTGTAATCCCAGCACTTTGGGAGGCCGAGGCGGGTGGATCACGAGGTCAAGAGATCGAGACCATCCTGGTCAACATGGTGAAACCCCGTCTCTACTAAAAATACAAAAAATTAGCTGGGCATGGTGGCACGTGCCTGTAATCCCAGCTCCACAGGAGGCTGAGGCAGGAGAATTGCCTGAACCCAGGAGGCGGAGGTTGCGGTGAGCCGAGATCGCGCCATTGCACTCCAGCCTGGGTAACAAGAGCGAAACTCCGTCTCAAAAAAAAAAAGAAAAAAACGAAATTAGCCAGGTGTGGTGGGGTGCCTGTAATCCTAACTACTCAAGAGGCTGAGGCAGGAGAATCACTTGAACCAGGGAGGTAAGAGTTACAGTGAGCGGAGATCGCACCACTGCACTTCAGCCTGGGTGACAGAGGGAGACTCTGTCTCAAAAAAAAAAAAATTGAGAACTGGATAGTTTAAGTAACTTGCCTAAGGTCATAATGCTAATAAGAGTATATATTTAAATACAGGCTCTCTGGTTCCAGAGTCTAAATTCCTTTTACCATCTTATATTGCCTATCACAAAGAAAGAATCATAAAATCAGTCAGCAGTTTTCAAGCCTGTACAAAAGCATTGAAGTCTATAATGTAATAGTTCCCACATTGAAGGAACTTTCATCCCACTGAAAATGAAAATACAGCATATAAGAATATGTGAGCCCGGTGTGGTGGCTCACACTTGTAATCCCAGCACTTTGGGAGGACAAGGCGGGCAGATCACCTGAGATCTGGAGTTCAAGACCAGCCTCGCCAACATGGTGAAACCCTGTCTCTACTAAAAATACAACAATTAGCCAGGCATGGTAGTGGGTGCCTTTAATCCCAGCTACTTGGGAGGCTGAGGCAGGAGAATCACTTGAACCTGAGAGGCAGACATTGCAGTGAGCCGAGATCGTGCCATGGCAAGCACGATAGCTAAGAGCACATGTTTCGGAGTCAGGCCTGAGTTTGAGACTGCTGTTTTTACTGCTTTCAGACTTCCATTTTTACTGTTTTTACAGTTTGAGACTTTGTTTTTACTGCTAGTTGGTTCTATGACCTTGGCTAAGTGATTTAATGTGTCTGAGCTTCAGCTTTCCTATCTGCAGAATGGGAATAATACCTGCCTTGGGTGGTAACTGTGAGGATTGAGATAATCACAAGATCTATTTACTGTCCTATGCGGCACATTATAAATGTGTAGCATTGTTGTTATTATATTCATCATGGAGAAAGTGAACATGTTTGGAAAGTTGGAATAGGTGTCCTAGGTGATCATGAGACAAAGAAGAGCTGAGCCTTGTAGGAATGAGCCCTCAAAAGTCAGGAACCATGGCTTTCTTTGGTTCTTTTTCTTTCCTGCAACTGCCCACGCTCTGTCTCCTCTTTCCTCACAGGTCTGTACCATGGTGGGCTTTTTCTCAATAGGTTTTTTTCCACTTCCTTGTCAACTTACACAAAGCTACCCATCACCCACTTCCACATCAGAAATTGCCATTTCTGGTCAGGCACCGTGACTCATGCCTGTAATCCCAGCACTTTGAGAGGCTGAGGCGGGAGGATCACTTGAGCCCAGAGGTTGGAGACCAACCTGGGGAACATAGTGAGGCCTGTGTATTAGGTTTTACTTGCATTGTTATAAAGAAATACCTGGCTGGGCATGGTGGTTCATGTCTGCAATCTGAGCACTTTGGGAGACTAAGGCAGGTGAATCACTTGAGGTCAGGAGTAGCTGGGACTAGAGGCACACACCAGTACACCAGGCTTTCTTTTTTGTTGTTGGTGGTTGTGTGTGTGTGTTTGTGTGTGTGTTTGAGACAGCGTTTCGCTCTTGTTACCCAGGCTGGAGTGCAATGGCTCGATCTCGGCTCACTGCAACCTCTGTCTCCTGGGTTCAAGCAATTCTCCTGCCTCAGCCTCACGAGTAGCTGGGACTACAGGTGTGCGCCACCATGCCCAGCTAATTTTTGTATTTTTAGTAGAGACGGGGTTTCACCATGTTGACCAGGATGGTCTCGATCTCTTGACCTCGTGATCCACCAGCCTTGGCCTCCCAAAGTGCTGGGATTATAGATGTGAGCCACTGCGCCCGGCGGTTGGTTTTTTTTTTTTTTTTTTTTTTTTTTTTTTTTTTTTTTTTGTAGAGACAGGGTGATATAGTTTGGGTATTTTTCCCTGTCCAAATCTCATGTTGAGATATAATCCCCTCTGGGGTCTACCAAGAGGTATTTGGATAGTAGGGGTGGGCGGATGACTTGAGCCCAGGAAGTTAAGGCTAAGTGAGGCAGTCAGGCCACTACCCTCCAGCCTGAGCAACAGAGCAAGACCCTGTCTCAAAAAAGAAAAAAAATGATTTTCATTTCAAGTCCTTCTGACTGACAAGGCAGGCTGGTGACATGTTTTCTGCACTGGCTGAGAATGGAGGTAGGGTCCATTGAAGGCCATTGGAGTTGAGATTTTCTTAGGAGGGAAAAGGTATCAACAACTGTCCTTACGGCAGAGATGCCAAATGATCCTTAATTATTTGCATGCATTTGGGTGTCCACTAAGTCCTTTGTTTGCCCCCTCAATAGACTTCTTGAAGAAAGAGAGGTTCTGTTGTATTGTGATTTCCATGGCCACAGTCGTAAGAATAATATCTTCCTGTATGGCTGTAATAACAACAATCACAAGTACTGGCTTCATGAACGAGTTTTTCCTTTAATGTTAAGCAAAAATGCACCAGATAAGGTAAGCACATAATGTAATTTTCTGTTCATTGAGTTAGGGAAAAGGGAACTCGCTACTTCCTATATGTAGTATTTTATTTTGCACTTTGTATCTCTTTTTTATTATCTTTGGTAAATCCCAGCAACCTAGACTTCAGGAATTTAGAAAAGGATGTTTTGTTTTGTTTTGACACGGAGTCACACTCTGTTGTCCAGGCTGGAGTGCAATGGCAAGATAGCACACTGCAACTTCTGCCTCCTGGGTTCAAGCTAGTCTTCTGCCTCAGCCTCCCCAGTAGCTGGGATTACAGGTGCATACCATCATGCCCGGCTAATTTTGTATTTTTAGTAGAGATGGGGTTTCACCATGTTGGTCAGGCTGGTCTCGAACTCCTGACCTCTTGATCCACCCGCTTCTGCCTCCCAAAGTGCTGGGATTACAAGCATGAGCTACTGTGCCTGGTGAAAAGCGTGGTTTTAAGAATTGCTGTGGGCTGGGTGCAGTGAGCCACCATACTCTGCCTGGCCTAGCGTGGATATTTTTAAGGTTTTTTTTTTTTTTCCTCCCACAGAGATGGAGTCCCACTATGTTACCCAGGCTGGTCTTGAACTCCTGGGTTCAAGCGACCCTTCCACCTCAGCCTTCTAACTTGCTGGGATTACAGGTGTGAGCCGCTGCACCTGGCCTTAGAAAAGTATGTAAATGATAATACAAGTTTTTTAACATAAAGATATATGAGACTAATATTTTGTATTGTTATTCTTATTTGTTTAAAATAAGAAAAGAGGAAGCTTTTCTTCCTTCCTCTTTTCTTTTTCTTGAAACAGTCTCGCTCTGTCACCCAAGATAGAATGCAGTGGCGCAATCTCAGCTCACTGCAACCTCTGCCTCCCGGGTTCAAGCTAGTCCCCTGCCTCAGCCTCCTGAGTAGCTGGGATTACAGGTGTGAGCCACTATGCCCGCCCTGTGTCTTTTTCTTTCTTTATCTCTCTTTCCTTCCTTTTTTTTTTTTTTTTTTTTTTTTTGAGACGGAGTTTCGCTCTTGTTACCCAGGCTGGAGTGCAATGGCGCGATCTCGGCTCACCGCAACCTCCGCCTCCTGGGTTCAGGCAATTCTCCTGCCTCAGCCTCCTGAGTAGCTGGGATTACAGGCACACACCACCATGCCCAGCTAATTTTTTGTATTTTTAGTAGAGACGGGGTTTCACCATGTTGACCAGGCTGGTCTCAATCTCTTGACCTCGTGATCCACCCGCCTCGGCCTCCCAAAGTGCTGGGATTACAGGCTTGAGCCACCGCGCCCGGCTTTTTTTTTTTTTTTTTTTGAGACAGAGTCTCACTTTGTCACCAGGCACCAGGCTGGAGTGCAGTGGCACCATCTCGGTTCACTGCAACCTTGGCCTCCCAGGTTCAAGCAGTTCTCCTGCCTCAGCCTCCCTAGTAGCTGGGACTACAGGCTCACGCCACCACGCCCAACTAATTTTTGTCTTTTTTTTTTTTGTCTTTTTTTTTTTTTCCCTTTTTGTGGAGAACGGGGTCTTGCTATATTGCCCAGGCAGGTCTCGAACTCCTGGGCTCAAGCTATCCTCCCGCCTCTGCCTCCCTGAGAGCTGGGATTACAGGCGTGAGCCACAGCGCCCGGCTAATTTTTGTATTTTTTAGTAGAGACAGGGTTTCAAGATGTTGGCCAGGATGGTCTCCATCTCTTGACCTTGTGATCTGCCCGCCTCGGCCTCCCAAAGTGCTGATTACAGGCGTGAGCCACCACGCCCGGCCCTTTGTTGTTGTTGTTGCCTCCCTCTGTTGCCCAGGCCAAAGTGCAGTGGTGTGATCTCCGCTCACTGTAACGTCCACCTCCCGAGTTCAAACGATTTTCCTGCCTCAGCCTCCTGAGTAGCTGGGGTTACAGGCAGGCACCACCGTGCCCCGCTAATTTTTTTATCTTTAGTAGAGAGGGGATTTCACCACATTGGCCCGGCTGGTCTCAAAATTCTGACGCTGTGATCCGCCCACCTCCACCTCCCAAAGTGCTGGGATTACAGGCGTGAGCCACCGCCCCCAGCCATCTTTCTTTCTTACATTTTTGCTTTCTTCTCGCTCTCTTTCTTGCTTTCTTCTCTCTTGCTTGCTTGCTTTTCCTTTTTTCCTTTCTTTCCTTTTCTTTGTTTCTTTCTCTTCTCTCTTTTCTTTTTGTTTGGGAAATCACACCCAGAACCCATATCTAAAACAAACTAATTGAAGCAGGGAACCCTGTCTCCTCTTGCTCCTTCACTCTTTGAAGCAAAAAAGCCCTGAGGCTCCTCAACAGAACCCTGGGTTCCACAGAACACAATTTAAAAGTCACTGGACAATGAGATACCCTCCAACTGCAGAATCTTTTTAGCAGGATAGGGTGAATAGGGAGAGGTGCCAAGTGTATATTACAAACTCCAAGTGAGACACAAGGGCTGAGGGATCGTAAAAGATAGCGGAGGATATCAAACTCCTAGTGATAAGGTTAGTGTAAGGGGGAGAGAGTTCCAGGCAGAGATTACAGGGGTAAGGAATACACGTATCATAGAGAGAAGATAAGCACAGCTAGTTTTAGGGGTTCAAGTTGGGGAGGGGCAGAAAATAAGTGTTAGAAAGGTTGGCTAGTAAGCCGGGCGCGGTGGCTCAAGCCTGTAATCCCAGCACTTTGGGAGGCTGAGGCGGGTGGGTCACGAGGTCAAGAGATCGAGACCATCCTGGTCAACATGGTGAAACCCCGTCTCTACTAAAAATACAAAAAAATTAGCTGGGCATGGTGGCACATGCCTGTAATCCCAGCTACTCAGGAGGCTGAGACAGGAGAATTGCTTGAACCCAGGAGGTGGAGGTTGTGGTGAGCCGAGATCGCGCCATTGCACTCCAGCCTGGGTAACAAGAGCGAAACTCCGTCTCAAAAAAAAAAAAAAAAAAAGAAAGGTTGGCTAGTGCCTTGAATGCCAAACAGATATTCTAGGAAACCTAGTCCTGCAAAATTCTTCTTGGGGAAGTGGGGTGGGGACAACAGGAAGGAAGGGTTCGTGGGCAAAAAAGTTTGGAAAACAAATTGCAAATATACTCTCTTCCCTTTGGAAGATTGCAGTCCACCTATTAAACACTCTGAAAGGGCTTGCAGAGAAAGCTTTCTGTTTAGTTTTGTTAACCCTTCAGCTCCCTAACGTGACCACAGAACTTTTCCCCCTGTAATACCTGTTAACATACCTCCAAATGAGTATTTTTATGGAACATGCTTTAAGAAATAATACATTAACCCAAGGAAACTATTTTTGTATCATATTAATGAATCTTAGACTTTCATATTGGCCAATTTATGATTAACAGAAAATTTGGATTTCTTTTTAGTTCTCTTTTCACAGTTGTAATTTTAAGGTCCAAAAATGCAAAGAAGGAACAGGACGAGTTGTGATGTGGCGGATGGGAATCCTAAACAGCTACACCATGGAGTCCACCTTCGGCGGCTCCACCCTGGGTACGTTCTTTGCGTATCCTAGACCAGCATGGCAAGAGAAAGCCAAGCAAAGCATCACGGAGATGAAATGCCTTTGAATGCTGGGGAGATAACGGATCTAGAGGATTTCTTTGTCTAGACATGCTACATTTGAGTGCACAAAATATGAAGGTGAAATATAATATTTGATGGGGCAGTATGGAATAGTGGTTGCTAAATACCTGGAATCAGGCTGATAGGGGGTTGAGTTTCAGCTCCATTAACAAGTTTTGTGTTCTTGGGTAAATTATCTAACCTTTTTGAACTAACTTCCTTCCTTCCTTCCTTCCTTTTTCTTTTTTTCTGAGATAGGGTTTCTTTCACCCAGGCTGGAGTACAGTGGCATGATCATGGCTCTCTGCAGTCTCAACCTCCCCGGCTCAAGTGATTCTCCCACCTCAGCCTCTTGTGTAGCTGGGACTCAGGCGCACATCACCGTGCCCAGCTAATTTTTTAATTTTTTTGTAGAGACATAGTCTCCCTATGTTGCCCAAGCTAGTCTCAAACTCCCTGGCTCAAGCAATCCTCCTGCCTCAGCCGCTCAAAGTTCTGGGATAGCAGGCATGAGCCACCACGCCCAGCCTCACTTTTCTTTTACTGGCAGTAGTAATAGTACTTGCATTGTAGGTACTGCTTAGTGAGATGATGCTTGGCGAGCACGTGCCATCGTGCCTAACACAAAGTAAAAACCTCACTAATTAGAACCATCCTGACTGTAATCTTTTTCGTTGCCAAAGATTCTTCTGAACCAAACTAAAATTAGGACAGCTACACTCTCCTGAAGCATAATATTCTAGAATCAGAGGTGTTTTGTTTTGTTTGTTTGAGACAGGGTCTCCCTCTGTTACCCAGGCTGGAGCACAGTGGCACAATCTCGGCTCACTGCAACCTCTGCCTCCCTGGCTCAGGTGATACTCCTGACTTAGCCTCTGGCCTCAGCCTTCTGAGTAGCTGGGACTATAGGCACATGCCACAGTGTGAGGCTAATTTTTGTTTTTTTTGTAGAGACAAGGTCTCACTGTGTTGCCCAGGCTGGTCTTGAGCTCCTAGGCTCCCACAAAGGGCCTATCTTGGTCTCTCAAAGTGCTGGGATTATAGGCATGAGCCACTGTGCCCGGCCAGTGGTGGTATTTTTAAAAAGATAACCATAAATTAGATTTGCATTCAGTCATTAAGATTTAATTGGAAATGTTTGTGGGTTGGTTTTTTCCAGGTAGTAAAAAAGGCACCCACTTTACCACTGAAGATCTGAAGTCCTTAGGTTACCATGTCTGTGACACCCTTCTGGACCTTTGTGATCCTGACCAAACCAAGGTAAAAATGGGGTTTCAAGAAATGTGGTACAGGCCAGGCAAAGTGGCTCACGCCTGTAATCCTAGCACTTTGGGAGGCTGAGGAGGGCAGATTGCCTGAGCTCAGGAGTTCAAGACCAGCCTGGGCAACATGGCAAAACCCCATCTCTAGTAAAAATACAAAAAATTAGCTGGGCATGGTGATGTATGCCTGTAATCCAGCTCTCAGGAGGCTGAGGCATGAGAATCGCTTGAACCTGGGAGGTAGAGATTGCACTGAGCTGATATCAAGCTACTGCACTCCAGCCTGGATGACCTAGCAAGACTGAGACTCTGTCTCAGAAAAATAAAGAAAGAAAGAAAGAAAATGTGGTGATGCTGCTGTGATCAGTTTCACATGGGTTCAAAGTGAGTCCAGTGGAATTATAGGCAATCTTTATTTTCCTCTTACTAGTTTTGTGAAGTTTTTATATAAACATCAAAGAAAATAAGAAAGCCCCCACCCTACTCACTGTCTGCAAATGGTAAGACCTCATAATTCACCAAGGAGATGGAGACAGTCCTTTAGAACACATTTCCCTCACTTCTGAGCTTACTTACCTATGGCAACACTTACAGGCAGTGCTCGACTTACGACCACGGTCGGGACCGCGGAACAACACAATATGGTCGTAAGTTGAGTAGACTATATGTACAGTTGAAATGGTGCACGCGGAGATGGTAGTGCTGCCAAAAGCTGGTACGCACTGTTGTACGCCCAGCTGGGCAACATTTGTGCTGCCAGACGTGGAGCAGTCGTGGCTAGCGATTGTGGTCGTGAAGTCGAATGGTCGTAAGTTGCATAGGTCGTAAGTCGATCAATAACCTGTACTCTTGGTTTTTTTTTTTTTTTAAAGACAGGGTTTCACCATGTTGGTCAGGCTGGCCTTGAACTCTTGACCTCAGGTGATCCACCCACCTTGGCCTCCAAAGTGCTTGGATTACAGGCGTGAGCCACCACGCCCTGCTCTTTTTTTTTTTTTTTTGAGACAGGGTCTCACTCTGTCACCTAAGCTTAAGTGCAATGGCATGATCATGGTTTATTGCAGCCTCAACACCTTAGCCTCCTGAGTAGTTGAGACCACAAGTGTGCACCACCACACACAGCTAATTTTTAAGTTTTTTTTTTTTTTTTTTTTTTTTTGAGACAGAGTTTCGCTCTTCTTGCCCAGGCTGGAGTGCAATGGCGCAATCTCGGCTCACCGCAACCTCCGCCTCCTGGGTTCAGGCAATTCTCCTGCCTCAGCCTCCTGAGTAGCTGGGATTACAGGCACACGCCACCATGCCCAGCTAATTTTTTGTATTTTTAGTAGAGACGGGGTTTCACCATGTTGACCAGGATGGTCTTGATCTCTTGACCTCATGATCCACCCGCCTCAGCCTCCCAAAGTGCTGGGATTACAGGCTTGAGCCACCGCGCCCGGCCAAGTTTTTTTTTTTTTTTTTGAGATGGAGTTTCGCTCTTGTTACACAGGCTGGAGTGCAATGGTGTGATCTCGGCCCACCGCAACCTCCGCCTCCTGGGTTCAGGCAATTCTCCTGTCTCAGCCTCCTGAGTAGCTGGGATTACAGGCATGCACCACCATGCCCAGCTAATTTTTTGTATTTTTAGTAGAGACGGGATTTCACCATGTTGACCAGGATGGTCTCGATCTCTTGACCTCGTGATCCACTCGCCTCGGCCTCCCAAAGTGCTGGGATTACAGACGTGACCCACCACGACCGGCCCAATTTTTAAGTTTTTATAGAGACAGCGTTTCTCTCTGTTATTGGGCTGGTCTCCAACTCCTGGGTTTATAATCCTCCTGCCTCAGCCTCTCAAACTGCTGGGATTACAAGCATGAGCCACTGTGCCCAGCTACAACACCAATTATCTTTCCTTTCTCTTATTTTAGAAAATCAGGTGTCTTTTCTTTTCTCTCTTTTTTTTTTTTTTTTTTTTTGAGACTGGGTCTCCCTCTTGTTGCCCAGGCTGGAGTGCAGTGGCTTGATCTCAGCTCACTGCAAACTCTGCCTCCCAGGTTCATGGGATTCTCCCTCCTCAGCCTCCTGATTAGCTGGGATTACAGGTGTGTGCCATCACAACCGGCTAATTTTTGTATTTTTTTTTAGTAGAGATGGGGTTTCACCATATTGGTCAGGCTGGTCTGGAACTCCTGACCTCAGATGATCCATCAGCCTTGGCCTCCCAAAGTTCTGGGATTACAGGCGTGAGCCACTGTGCCCAGATGTTGTTTTTTCTCTTCTCCAAAATTAGCCGTGCTCTGTGTGTACTTGTCAGCTTCCCCTACGGCTTTCCTGAGGTCTCACTTCATTAATTATGTCTTCTTGAAAAACAAAAAACTAATCGTGATTATTATCATTTCTTCTCTTATCTATGTCCTCAATTTTTTTCTCTCTTTGCTTTCCCTCAGCTACAAGTGTTCCCAGCTACCCCTATCCTAAACACAAACAAAACAAAAGTTTCCTTTAGCTTTGTTCCTCCAGCAGATTGTTTTTTTTCCTTTCTGGTTGTTGTTGTTTTTTTTTTTTTGTAGAGTCTCATTCTGTTACCCAGGCTGGAGTGCAGTAGAGAGTTCAGGCAATTCTCCCACCTCAGCTTCCTGTGTAGCTGGGATTGAAGGTGTGCACCACCCTGTCTGGCTAATTTTTGTATTTTTAGTAGAGATGGGGTTTTACCACATTGGCCAGGCTGGTCCTGAACTCCTGGCCTCAAGCAATCCAGCTGCCTTGGCCTCCCAAAGTGCTGGGTTTACAGGTATAAGCCACCACGCTCAGCCCTAATGTTTGTATTTTTAGTAGAGATGGGGTTTCACCATGTTGGCCAGGCTGGTCTCAAACTCCTCAGGTGATCCCCCCACCTCAGCCTCCCAAAGTGCTGGGATTACAGGCATGAGCCACCACGCCTGGCCTCCAGCAGGTTATTTCCGACTCCCTTTATCATTCTTTTTTTTTTTTTTTGTCTTAGGTTCTCACTCTGTTGCCCAGACTAAAGTACAATGGCATGATCATAGCTTACTGCAGACTACAATTGCTGGACCCAAGTGATCCTCCTGCCACAGTCTCCCAAGAAGCTAGGACCACAGGTACACACCACCATACCAAGCTAATTTTTGTATTTTTTGTAGAGATGTGGCCTTGCTATGTTCCCCAGGCTGGTCTTGGACTCCTGAGATCAAGCATCCTCCCACCTCAGCCTCCCAAAGTTTTGGGAAGCATGATCCACTGCACCTGGCCTCTTGGCCTTCTTAAAAAGGGGTATGGGCTGGTTGTAATCCCAGCACTTAGGGAGGCTGAGGCAGGAGAATCGCATGAACACAGGAGTTCAAGACGAGCCAAGGAAACATACTAGGACCCAGTCTCTACAAAAGAATTTTGAAAAATTAGTCAAGTATGGTAGTACCTGCTTATAGTCCCAGTTATTTGGGAGAGTGAGGTGGAAGGATCACTTGAGCCCAGGAGGTTGAGAGACTGCAGTGAGCTGTGATTTCCCCAGCCTAAGCAACAGAGCAAGATCCCATCTCAAAAAAAAGTGGCGGGGTTGGGGAGTAGTCTGTACTCATGGTCTCTAATTCATCTCTCATGCCCCTTCTGAAATGCTGACCCTAAGAACACTGGATATGCTCTACCCTAGATGCAACTGTTTAATGAAAATATTCAAAGGAAAATTTAACCACAACACAGTCTGTTAAACCATATTTTCCATGGGTCAAAATCTGAACAACCTCATTCTAAGTTTTCCT
This sequence comes from Saimiri boliviensis, assembly GCF_048565385.1. Lineage (NCBI taxonomy): Eukaryota > Metazoa > Chordata > Mammalia > Primates > Cebidae > Saimiri > Saimiri boliviensis. The sequence continues at coordinate 115,395,443 of NC_133454.1, read as the reverse complement.
TCCTTGTTACATCAAAAAAATAAAACAGGCCGGGCGCGGTGGCTCAAGCCTGTAATCCCAGCACTTTGGGAGGCCGAGGTGGGCGGATCACGAGGTCAAGAGATCGAGACCATCCTGGTCAACATGGTGAAACCCCGTCTCTACTAAAAATACAAAAAATTAGCTGGGCATGGTGGCGCGTGCCTGTAATCCCAGCTACTCAGGAGGCTGAGGCAGGAGCATTGCCTGAACCCAGGAGGCGGAGGTTGCGGTGAGCCGAGATCGCGCCATTGCACTCCAGCCTGGGTAACAAGAGCGAAACTCCGTCTCAAAAAAAAAAAAAAAAAAAAAAAAAAAAATAAAACAAGTAGAGTATGCTTTTGAAAGGCAACAAAGAGCAAAAAGATAAAAATAAGTAGGGTACAGTGGCTCATGCCTATAATCCCAGCACTTTGGGAGGCGGAGGCAGGTGATCATTTGAGCCCAAAAGTTGGAAATCAGCTTGAACAACAAAGTGAGACTGTCTCTACAAAAAAAATACACAAATTAGCCACATGTGTTGGCATGTGCTTGTAATCCCAGCTACTGGGGAGGCTGGGGTGGGAGGCTTGAGCCTGGGAGGTTAAGGCTGCAGTGAGCCATGATTGTGCCACTGCACTTCAGCCTGGGTGACATCCTGTCTCTAAAAAAAATATAAAATAAGCTGACCAACACGATGAAACCCCATCTCTAATAAAATTAATAAATAAATAAAAAATAGGCCGGGCGCGGTGGCTTACACCTGTAATCCCAGCACTTTGGGCGGCCAAGGCGGGCAGATCACGAGGTCAAGAGATCGGGACCATCCTGGCCAACATGGTGAAACCCCATCTCTACTAAAAAAAAATACAAAAATTAGCTGGATATGGTGGCATGCCTGTAGTCCCAGCTACTTGGGAGGCTGAGGCAGGAGAATTGCTTGAACTCAGGAGGTGGAGGTTGCAGTCAGCTGAGATTGCGCCACTGCACTCCAGCCTGGCACCTGGCCACAAACCGAGACTCTGTCTCAAAAAAAAAAAAAAAAAAGTAGCCAGGCGTGGTGGTAGGTGCCTGTATTCTCAGCTACCCAGCTACCCAGGAGGCTGAAGCAGAATTGCTTGAACCCTGCAGGCAGAGGTTTCAGTGAGCTAAGACCACATCACTGCACTCCAGCCTGGGCAACAGATCGAGACTCTGTCTCAAAAAAAAAAAAAAATTAGATGGGCATCATCATGGTGCACACCTGTAGTCCCAGCTATTCGGGAGTCTGAGGCAGGAGAATCGCTTGAACCCAGGAGGTGGAGGTTGCAGTGAACCGAGATCGCACCACTGTACTACAGCCTGGCAACAGAGTGAGACTCTGTCTCAGAAAAAAATAAAAAAAAAAAGAAGTTGGCTACAGCCAGAGAAAAGTGGCAACAGCAGTGCTCATTAATGTTCTGCTCTAAAAAAAAGTTTATCTGTTCCTCCAGCTTACATAATTTATCTGTTAACATGTCCTTAATAACAGGAATGCAGATTATTCGTCTTTTTGTTCCCAGCAATAAATAAAATGCCTTTCAGCATTTACTTAGTAAATACTTGATGAATAAATAAAATGGACCAGGCGTGATGGCTCACCCCTGTAATCCCAGCAATTTGGGAGGCCAAGGCAGGTGGATCACCTGAGGTCAGGAGTTTGAGACCAGCCTGACCAATATAGTGAAACCCCATCTCTACTGAAAATACAAAATTAGCTGGGTGTAGTGGCACATGCCTGTAATTTCAGCTATGTAGGAGGCTGAGGCAGGAGAATCACTTGAACCCAGGAGGCAGAGGTTGCAGTGAGTCAAGATTGCACCATTGCACTCCAGCCTGGGCAACAAGAGCGAAACTCCATCTCAAAAAAAAAAATAATAAATAAATAAATAAATAAAATGAATTGTCAAAATAATTCTTTTTTTCACTTTTATAGTTCACTCAGTGTCTGGCAGAGCTTAAGGAGCTTTTACGACAGAAAATCCACAAGAAATTCAATGAACTTGGACGAGATAAAGATTTAGAAGGAAGCTGGAGTAATATCTCTTTGTCTGACATTGAATCCAGGTAACAAAGAAAAACCAGGGTTTTCTTTTGTTTTATTTTTAATACTTTGTTGTTAGCCTGGGTGATATAGTGAGATCTTGTCTTTACAAAAAATAAAAAATTAGCTGGGCTTGGTGGTACACGCCTGTAGTCCCAGCTGCTAGAGAGGCTGAGGTGGGAGGATCACCTGAGCCCAGGAAGTTAAGACTACAGTGAGCCAAGATCATGCCACTGCACTCGAGCCTGTCGACAGGCTCAGAAACATCAACAACAATAAAAAGTGCATATTCTTTGCAAGCCTCTGTTTTAGGCATTAGAAAGGAGTAGGGAGTTGGGCAGGCAGTTTGTATAGGGCCTTGTAGGCAACTGGTGTGACAGGTTTTAGTTTCAACAGGAACACTGGCTTCTGTGTGAAAAATAGATCATAAAGAGGAAAGTTCTAATCAGGGAGAGTCCGTAGGAGGCTCTTGCAATAATACAGGTAAAAGGTAATAGCGGCTTAGACCAGAGTACCAGTAGTGGTTGCAGAGGGATGTGTGGATTGGTTGGATTCTAGCTATATTTTGAAATTATAAACATTAAGATTTGCCTACGATTGGATATGGGGCATGAGAAAAGAAGAGAATGGGCCAGGCGTGGTGGATCACGCCTGTAATCCCAGCACTTTAGGAGACCGAGGCCAGCAGATCATGAGGTCTGGAGTTCGAGACCAACCTGATCACCATGGTGAAACCCCATCTTTACTAAAAATACAAAAATTAGCTGGATGTATTGGCGCGTGCCTGTAATTCCAGCTACTCGGGAGGCTGAGGCAGGAGAATTGCTTGAACCCGGGAGGTGGAGGTTGCAGTAAGCCAAGATGGCACCACTGCACTTCAGCCTGGGTGACAGAGTAAGACTCCATAATTAAAATAAAAAAAGAAGACAATGACTCCACGATTGGTTGGATGGAGTTGCCTTTAGCTGAGATAGGAAAGATCAAAGGAGTGCAAATAGGGAGGCAGTGAAGATCAGGAGTCTGGCGTTAGGCTTGTTAAGCTTGTAATGCCCATTATATATTTAGTGGAGTTATTGAACAAACCGTAGGATATATGGGTCTGGAGTTCAGTGGAGAGGTCCAGTGGGTCGATGGAGAGAGTCGTCATTGGATAGATGATTTTTTTTTTTCTTGAGACAGGGTCTTGCTCTCCACCCAGGCTGAAGTGCAGTGGTACAATCTCTGCTCACTGCATCCTCAACTTCCTGAGCTCAAGCAATCCTCCTGCCTCAGCTCCCCAAGTAGCTGAGACTGCAGGTGTGTACCATCACACCCAGTTAATTTTTGTATTTTTTAAATAGAGAACAGGTTTTGCCATGTTGCCCAGGCTGGTCTCTAAATACTGGACTCAAGGGATCCACCTGCCTCAGCCTTCCAAATTGCTGGGATTACAACTGGGAGCCACCATGCCCAGCCAGGTAGATATTTCAACTTTAACTGAGGGCCAGGCCAGCCATTACATGGCTCACACCTGTAATCCTAGCACTTTGGGAAGCCGAGCCAGGAGGATCACTTGAGGTCAGGAGTTCAAGACTAGCTTGACTAACATGATGAAACCCCATTCTACTAAAAATACAAAAATTAGCCGTATGTGGTGGCACATGCCTGTATTCCCAGCTACTCTAGAGGCTGAGGAGGGAGGGAGGATCGCCTGAACCCCAGAGGTGGAGGTTGCCGTGAGCCAGGACTGCACCACCACATTTCAGTCTGAGTGACAAAGCGAGACTCTGTCTCAAAAAAAAAGAAAAAAAACGGCTGGGCGCAGTGGCTCAAGCCTATAATCCCAGCACTTTGGGAGGCCGAGGCAGGTGGATCACTAGGTCAAGAGATCGAGACCATGCTGGTCAACATGGTGAAACCCCGCCTCTACTAAAAATACAAAACATTAGCTGGGCGTGGTGGCGCATGCCTGTAATCCCAGCTACTCAGGAGGCTGAGGCAGGAGAATTGCCTGAGCCCAGGAGGCGGAGGTTGCGGTGAGCCGAGATCGCGCCATTGCACTCCAGCCTGGGTAACCAAAGTGAAACTCCGTCTCAAAAAAAAAAAACAAAACAACCAAAAAACTTAGCAGGGGTAGGGGCATGCATCTGTAGTCCTAGCTACTCAAGAGGCTGAGGCAGGAGATTGCTGAGCTCAGGAGTTCAAGGTTGCAGTGAGCTATGGCTACACTACTATACACCAACCTGGGCTACAGAGTTAGACAAAACAACAACAACTGGGTGGGATCTCAAGGAAGTTAGTGCAGATAGAGAAGAAGTCCAAGTGTGAGGTTTCAGCTGGACACTACAACTTTAATAGGGGAGTACCCAGCGTAAGTGACTAAGAAGGAGGGACTAGCAAGGCTGAAAAAAAACCAGAAGAATGATTTTTTTAAAAACCTAAATCAGATCATATTATCTATCTGTTTTTTTGTTTTGTTTTGTTTTGTTTTGTTTTTTGTTGAGACAGAGTCTTGCTCTTGTTGCCGAGGCTGGAGTGCAATGGCACAATCTCGGCTCACCACAGCCTCTGCCTCCCGAGTTCAAGCAATTCTTCTGCCTCAGCCTCCAGGGTAGCTGGGATTAGAGGCATTCGCCACCATGCCTGGCTAATTCTGTATTTTTAGTAAAGACAGGGTTTTTCCATATTGGTCAGGCTGGTCTCTAATTCCCGACCACAGGGGCAATCAACTCAGAAACAGGCAGACTCTGCATTCTAGTGGCTCAGCAGGGACACTCTGATGCATATGGTTAAGAATTATTGAAACCAGCCAGGCACAGTGGCTCACACCTGTAGCACTTTGGGAGGCCAAGGCAGGCAGATCATGATGTCAGGAGATCAAGACCACCATGGCTAACACAGTGAAACCCTTTCTCTACTAAAACTACAAAAAATAAGCCAGTGTGGTGACATGTGCTTGTAATCCCAGCTCCTCAGGAGGCTGAGGCAGGAGAATCACGTGAACCCAGGAGGCAGAGATTGCAGTGAGCCGAGATTGCACCACTGAACTCCAGCCTGGGCAACAAAGTGAGACTCCATCTTAAGAAAAAAATAAAGAATTATGGAAACCAATTTGCCAGGCTCTGTCTCAGGAGATTGGCTGTTACAAGCCTCCAGCGGGGTTCCACCTATTCATTCTCATAATTGCAAAGAAAAGCAGACTGTGAGTGTACAAGCCTAGTTTGAGTTTGCTCTGTGTGTGTACACACAGGTTTTGACACTTTCTGGGACATACTGCTTTTAGTGCTTTTGTCCCATTGCTAAAGTTTTCTACCAAGAGAACTTCCGGTGTCCTTGACTAGAAAAACCTAGTGGGAACAGGGAATTGGGAATTAGATCAGAGAAGATGGGGTTTTCTTCCTGCTGTCTTGCAGTGTGACTACTCATTGTACACTGAGAAGAGCAAGGGGAGCAGAAACAGAATGAAGTGCTGGGCAGCTGACTGGTTTGCAATGCTGACTTTTCCCATGTGATTTGAGCTCTGTGCCAATAAATGTTTGGTGTTTTGTTTTGTTTGAGACGGAGACTCACTCTGTCACCCAGGCTGGAGTGCAGTGGCACAATCTCAGCTCACTGCATCATTGTAATCTCCACCCTCTGGGTTCAAGCAATTCCCGTCCCTCAGTCTCCCAAGTAGCCAGAATTACAGGCACCTGCTACTATGCCCAGCTAAAATTTTTTTTTTTTGTATTTTTTTTTTTTTTTTCGAGACGGAGTTTCGCTCTTGTTACCCAGGCTGGAGTACAATGGCGCTATCTCGGCTCACCGCAACCTCCGCCTCCTGGGTTCAGGCAATTCTCCTGCCTCAGCCTCCTGAGTAGCTGGGATTACAGGCACGTGCCACCACGCCCAGCTAATGTTTTGTATTTTTAGTAGAGACGGGGTTTCACCATGTTGACCAGGATGGTCTCGATCTCTTGACCTCCGCCTCGGCCTCCCAAAGTGCTGCGATTACAGGCTTGAGCCATCGCGCCCGGCTTTTTTTTTTTTTTGTATTTTTAATAGAGATGGAGTTTCACAATGTTGGCCAGGCTTGTCTCAAACTCCTGACCTTAAGTGGTCTGCCCATCTTGGCCTCCCAAAGTGCGGGGATTACAGGCATGAGCCACTGTGCCTGGCCTTGTGCCAATAAAGTTTCTATGTATAGACCCCCTGTCATAGAGAAAAGCTCAGTTCTAGCCAGTCAAACCCCAGGAAAGGGGAAAATATAATGTGACATTTAAGCAAAGGACACAAAGAAAGGATTGATTATTTGAGTTTTCATTCATCCTAGCCCTTGCAGAAAGGGGGAAGACACAGTTTCTGAGGGAAGACTTCAGATTAGTCTACATGAGCATCCAAACTTTTTTTTTAGAAAGGGTATCGCTCTGTCACCCAGGCTAGAGTCAGTGGCACAATCACAGCTCACTATAGCCTCAAGCTCCTGGACTCAAGTGATTCTCCCAGCTTACCCTCCCCAGTAGCTGGGACTATAGGCACACCACACCTGGCTAATATTTGTAATTTTTTTTTTTTTTTTTTTTTGTAGAGACAGGGTTTTGCCATGTTGCCCAGGCTAGTCTCAAATTCCTCAAGAGATCTTCGAGCCTCAGCCTTCCAATGTGCTGGGATTATAGGTGTGAGCCACTGTGCCCAGCCAACTTGTTTGTTTTAAAAAGGGGTGGCTGCCTTTTTGGCCACACCCCATTTCCCAGGATGAGGGGCACTCCACATCCCCGGTCCTGCGGGACACGCCCCTCATGGGGCAATTTTTTTTTTTTTTTTTTTTTTTTTTTTTTTTTTTTGAGATGGAGTCTTGCTCTGTCACCAGGCTGGAATGCAGTGGCGCAATCTCAGCTCACTGCAACCTTGGCCTCCTGGGTTCAAGTGATTCTTCCACCTCAGCTTCCCAAGTAGCTGGGACCACAGGTGTGTGCCACCACGCCTGGCTAATTTTTAAAAAATTTTTAGTAAAGATGGGGTTTCACTGTGTTGGCCAGGATGGTCTGGATCTCTTGACCAAAGTGCTGGGATTACAGGCATGAGCCACCGCGCCTGGCCAATTTTTTTTTTTTTTTTAATAGAGACAGGGTATCACTATGTTGCCCAATCTGGTCTTTAATTCCGGGTCTCAAGCGATTCCTCCTGCATTGGCCTCCCAAAGTGTGGGGATTATAGGCATGAGCCACCATGCCTGGCCTCATCCAAAACTTTTGAAGGAAAATTGGGGTGATAAAAGTAATCTTAGTCTGTGACCTGAAGGTTCTTTTTGTTATTTATTTATTTTTTGAGATAGGTTCTTGCCCTGTTGCTCAAACTGGAGTACAGTGGCACAGTCTCTGCTCACTGCAGCCTCAACCTCTTGGGCACAAGTGGTCCTCCTATCTCAGCCTCCCAAGTGTCTGGGACCACAGGTGACAGGTACCACCACTGCTCACTAATTAATTTTTTTTTTTTTTTTTTTTTTTGGTAAAGACAGAGTCTTACTTTGTCTTCCATGCTCAGATTCTTTATTAAATGTATTTGTTAATTTATTGAATACATTTTTTCACAGTACCTCCTTAGGATCCTGGATTTCTTGTTTTTGTTTTTTGTTTTGTTTTGTTTTGTTTTTTGAGATGGAGTCTTCCTCTTGTCACCCAGGCCAGAGTGCAATGGCACAATCTTGGCTCACTGCAACCTCCACCTCTCGGGTTCAAGCAATTCTCCTACCTCAGCCTCCCGAGTAACTGGGATTACAGACACCTGCCACCATACCCAGCTAATTTTTGAATTTTTAGTAGAAGCAGGGTTTCACCATGTTGGCCAGCCTGGTCTTGAACTCCTTACCTTGTGAGCCACCCATCTCGGCCTCCCAAAATGCTGGGATTACTTTCTGAATTGGTACCAGCCAAAGAGGAGTGAATGAGAAAGATCCCTCTTCAAACAAATCACAGTCCTCTGCTGTTCTGTAGGCCTGCACATTGAGAATCCTGTGGCCTCTCACAGCCTCCACCAAGGGCGACTTTGCCTATCTGGCCAGTATTTGCTTTGCCATACAGATGGCAGACTCTTTGGTGCCAGGGGCTCTGACTCGTTCATCTGTGTTTCCTTTGCCTAACACACTGCCTGGCATGCCGTAGGTGTTCAGAGTGAATGAATGAATGTGCTTTTCAAGAATTCTTTTTTTTTTTTTTTTTTGAGACAAGAGTTTGACTTTTGTCACCCAGGCTGGAGTGCAATGGCATGATCTCCACTCACTGCAATCTCTGCCTCCCAGGTTTAAGCTATTCTCCTGCCTCAGCCTCCCAAGTAGCTGGGACTACAGGCACGCGTCACCACACCTGGCTAATTTTTTTGTATTTAGTGGAGATGGGGTTTCACCATGTAGTCAGGGTAGTCTTAAACTCCTGACCTCAGCTGATCCACCCATCACGACCTCCCAAAGTGCTGGAATTACAGGCATGCACCACCATGCCGGACCATCAAGAATTCTTAGCAATTCTCCTTCCTTTTGCGGCCATCAACTAAGCGGGAGCTGCCAAAATGAAGTTCAATCCCTTTGTGACTTTCGACCGAAGCAAGAATCGCAAAAGGCATTTCAATGCACCTTCCCACATTCGCAGGAAGATTATGACCTCCCCTCTTTCCAAAGAGCTGAGACAGAAGTACAACGTGCGATCCATGCCCATCCGAAAGGATGACAAAGTTCAGGTTGTACGAGGACACTATAAAGGTCAGCAGATTGGCAAAGTAGTCCAGGTTTACAGGAAGAAATACGTAACCTACACTGAACGGGTGCAGCGGGAAAAGGCTAATGGCACAACTGTCCATGCAGGCATTCACCCCAGCAAGGTGGCTATCACTAGGCAAAAACTGGGCAAAGACCGCAAAAAGATCTTGAACGGAAAGCCAAATCTCGCCAAGCAGGAAAGGAAAAGGGCAGATACAAGGAAGAAACAATTGAGAAGATGCAGGAATAAAGTGATCTTGTATACAAGCTTTGATTAAAACTTGAAACGAGGGAAAAAAAAAAAGAATTCTTAGTAACTGTTTGGGTGCGGTTGCAGTTGCTCATACCTGTAATCTCAGCACTTTAGGAGGCTGAGGCAGGAAGATCACTTGAACACAAAAGTTCAAGACCATCCCAGGCAACAACACAGGCAATCCCTTGTCTACAAGAATTTTTAAAATCAGCCAGCCATGGTGGCGTAAGCCTGTAGTCTCAGCTCCTCAGAAGACTGAGGTGGGAGGATCTCTTGAGCCCAGGAGCTAAAGGCTGCAGTGAGCTATGATCACAATACTGCACTCCAGCCTGGGTGACAGAGTGAGACCCTATCCCAAAAGTATAAAAAAGGAAGAAAATAATATAGTAGACTAGAAGATCTCCTAATCCTAATCCCATACAGCTACTGTGGTAAATGTTATGCTTTCTAGACATATCAATGACAGCTGTTTCCTCTTCTTTTTTTCTTTTGGAAACAGTACCAGTGGCTCTGACAGTTCTCTCTCAGATGGTCTTCCTGTTCACCTAGCAAACATAGCAGATGAGGTAAGCTGAACTCTTATACCCAAGAAATAGCAGCTTTAAAAAAATCATGACACGGCTGGGCACCGTGGCTCACGCTTGTAATCCCAGCACTCCAAACCAACACTATGAGGCTGCATACTGAGTTAGCCTGTCTCTCGAGTGTTGTATGAAGAGTGCCACATGTGGGTGGGCCTAGTTCTGGAATCCTCAGTGACCAGTGTCTACTTTCTGGAATAGCTGAATCAGAAGAAGAAGATGCTTCAAAGGAAAAAAAAGAAGTCACTTCAGACTAGGAAACAGCGAAATGAGCAGTATCAGAGAAAAAATTTGATGCGGAAGTTAAAGTTAACAGAAGATACTGCAGTAAGAAAGCCTTGCTGGCTATTTCTACTTTCTGGTTACAGAGTATTCCATAGAGGGAGAAGGAAAGGGGGTTAAGTTTACTCTAAATCAAAAAGGGGATGGAGATTGGGGCGGGGGAGACTTTCTGTTTTGGCATCAGAACGCTTCCAAGGGCCCTCTGGACGTCTCTGAGCAGGTTTTGGCCTTGGCCTACGATCCTCTCCTACACTCTGGCATAGGAGTCTGGGTTTTAGCCAAGTCTGAATTTCCAGAGGAAAGACAAGGTACTGGAATGGTAGTGGCTAGAGCTAGTCTGGAGTAGATGGGTGACTGGGGGCCAGGCCTGGTCCAGACTAAGACACCTGGATAGCTCATCAATCTTTCCCCAAGCGGCCACACTCACACCATACCCTCTGCTTTCTAAAGACAAAAGTGCTTTCAGAGCTAGCTAGAAGTTTTGCTGTTGAATAAATCAATTTTGAATAGATCAATTGAAAAAAAGATTCTCTTTCTACTCAATCCTTCTAGGAAAGGGCAGGATTTGCTTCTACTCTTCAAAAGCAGACAAACTTTTTCAAAAACTCAGAGAATTCCAGTTCTTTACCAGTGAAAAATGAAAACCCGAGGTTAAATGAGGTAGTATTTTTGTTTGACTCTTTGTCACACAGATTCTCTAATTTCTGAAATTAGCACCTCTCTCCCACAGAGTGACAAATATTATAGCCATTTATGTTACCCTAACCTGACAGTGCCACTGGGAGCAAGAAAACATTACAATTGGGGAAGACATTGACAATGCTTCGGATTAGACATGACTGAAGTCTGGAATCAAATATTGCTGATTTATGATTTTCTACCAAGGCCATAAGAACAGGCTGACTAACCATCTATTCATCCATCTACCCACCCATCCATTCAATCAGCAAATTTTATTTTAAAATAAATAAATGAATTTTACTGGGTACCTACTGCATGCCAGTCCCTTTACTGGATGCTAAGACTGCAACCTTGAACAAAATACTATCCCTGCCTCAGGGACTTCAGACTCCAGTGGAGATTTCAACAAGTACTTAGGAAATTATATCACAGAGTAGGATGCAGTGACAACACAGAGAAGAGACGCTCAACCACTGTTTAGTACTTTACAGTTTTAGTTTTATGGCTATAAAATACTTGATTTTTTTTTTTTTTTTTTTTTGAGACAGAGTCTTGCTGTGGCACAGTCTTGGCCTACTGCAACTTCCCCTTCCTGGGTTCAAGTGATTCTCGTGCCTCAGTTTCTGGAGTAGCTGAGATTACAGGTGCCCATCACCATGCTTGGCTAATTTTTGCATTTTTAGTAGAGACAGGGTTTCACCATGTTGCCCAGGCTGCTGGTCTCAAACTCCTAAATTAAAGTAATATGCCCACCTCGGCTTCCCAAAGTACTGAGATTATATGCATGAGCTACAATTCCCCGCTAAAATCCTTGATTTTTTAATGTAAAAAAATAGCTTGGCCGGGGATGGTGGCTGATGCCTGTAAACCTAACGCTTTGTGTGTTTCCTTATTTGTTTGTTTCTTTTTTTAGAGACAGAGTCTCACTCTGTCACACAGACCGCAGTGCAGTGGTGCTATCTCATCAGCTCACTATAGCCTCCACCTCCCGGCTTCAAGTGATTCTCCCGCCTCAGCCTCCTGAGTAGCTGGGATTACAGGCACCCGCCACGACACTTGGCTAATTTTTGTATTTGTAGTATGGATGGAGTTTCACCATGTTGGCCAGGCTGGTTTCGAACTCCTGACCTCAGGTGATCCGCCCACCTCAGCCTCCCAAAGTGCTGTGATTGCAGGTGTTAGCCACCATGCCTGGCCAAACCCAATACTTTAGAAGGCTGAGGCAGGAGGATCATTTGACCCCAGGAGTTCAAGGCCACCTTGCACAACATAGTGAGATCTCATCTCTAACAATAAAAATTAGCTAGTCATGGTGGTACATGCCTGTAGTCCCACCTACTTGGGACACTGAGGTGGGCAGACCACATAAGCCCAGAGTTGGAGACTGCAGTGAGCCATGATCATACCATTGTACTGCAGCCTGGATGGCCAGGCATGGTGGCTCAAACCTGTAATCCCAGCACTTTGTAGGGGGCTGAGGCAGGAGGATCACTTGAGTCCAGGAGTTTGAGACTAGCCCTGGCAATATAGCAAGACCCCCATCTCCACACAATTTTTTTTTAAAAAATTAGTGAGGCATGGCTGGGCACAGTGGCTCACACATATAATCTCAGCACTTTGGGAGGACAAGGCAGGCACATCACATGAGGCCAGGAGTTCAAGACCAGCCTGGCTAACATGGTGAAACCCCATCTCTACTAAAAATACAAAAATTAGCTGGGTGTGGTATTGCATGCCTGTAGTCCCAGCTACTCAGGAAGCTGAGTCACAAGAATTGCTTGAACCCAAGAGGCAGAGATTGCAGTGAGCTGAGATTTCGCCATTGCACTCCAGTCTGGGCAATAGAGCGAGACTGTATCTCAAAAAAAAAAAATTTCTTTATATCATGAGTTTTTAAAAGTAATAAAAATAAAACATAAAGAAAAAAGAAAAGAAAAGTTAGCTAGACATGGTGGTGCATTCTTATAGTCCTTGCTACTTGAGAGGCTGAGGTAGGAGAATCTCTTGAGCCTGAGAAGTCAAGGCTGCAGTGAGCTGTGATCCTACCACTGCACCCCAACCTGGGAACAGAGCAAGACCCCATCTCAAAGAAAAAAAAAAGTGTTCAAGGTCAGATACTGTAGCTCACACCTGTAATCCCAGCACTTTGGGAGGCTGAGGTGGGAGGATCACATGAGGACAGGAGGTCGAGACCAGCCTAAGCAACATACCAAGATCCTATCTCTACAAAAAATTTTAAATCTTAGCTGCATGTGGTAGACTACTCCTGTAGTCTTAGCTACTTGGGAGGCTGAGATGGAAGAATCACTTAAGTCCAAGAGGTGGAGGTTGCAGTGAGCCGAGGTCGCACCATTGCACTTTAGCCTGGGTGACAAGAGTGAAACTCCATCTCAAAAACAAAAACAAAAACAAAAAAACAGGGCCAGATACAGTGGCTCATGCCTGTATTTCCAGCACTTTGGGAGGCCGAGTCGAGCAGATTGCCTGAGATCAGGAGTTTGAGACCAGCCTGGCTAACATAGTGAAACCCATCTCTACTAAATATACAAAAATTAGCTGGGCATGGTGGCACATACCTGTAATCCCAGCTACTTTGGAGGCTGAGGCAGGAGAATTGCTTGAGCCTGGAGATGGAGATTGCAGTGAGCCAAGATCGTGCCACTGCACTCCAGCCTGGCTGACAGAGCGAGACTTTGTCTCAAAAAAACAAACAACAAAAAACAGTACTATAATGAGGTCTCACCGTTCGATACTGGGGAATCCCCACAGAGCACAGCTGGTGGCAAAAGCATACATTTTGAAGACATCTTGAGTTCACATTTGAGCCCCACCGTTTAATATTCTGTGCATGATCTGACCACCCTGGGACTAAGTTTCTGCATCTGAAATATTGAGGTGGTAGTATCTGTATTCTATGGTTGTTGAAAGAATTAGTGTGTGGGGCTGGGCGCGGTGGCTCACGCCTGTAATCCAAGCACTTTGGAGGCCAAGGTGGGCGGATCACCTGAGGTCGGGAGTTCTAGACCAGCATGGTGAAACCCCATCTTAAAAAAAAAAAAAAAAAGAATTAGTGTGTGAAAGTGTAAAGCACCTGGCATATGGTAGGCACTCAGTAAATTAGCCATTTTTTCTCCGAATTGTTACTGTTTTGCCTGTCCTCTTGTGTGAGAATATCATAATGAATCAACATGTGTAAATAAGAAGCAAACAAATAATGTATATTCACTGTAATCACACTTGTTCAAGTGGAAAACTTAGTGAGAATATGTTCATTTATTTTAGACAAATTTCAGTAGAAGAGACAAAGACACCCGCCTGGACTCATCAATGGTCACCCTGATTCTGCCTAAGAATAAAGAGAGAATACAGGTACTTCACCTAATATACTGTATATGCTTATGTGCCAGCTATTAATTTTAATTAGTTATCAAATGTATTACGTGATTTGGAGGGGCGGTGATCCACAGTCCCGTTTTACCGTCTCAGATTTGTTCTGCTCAAGTGACATCTAAGGCATTTTGCACCCTCAGGCTACAAATCACCTGGCCCCTGGGACATACCAGGGCTGGAAGGAGCCCATCTAGAGTTAAAAGCTTGCCATTGAACATTTCATTTCAATAAGCATTTTTTAGGCAGCCATTATTTTGAAATGCCATGGCAACATGTCACATAAGAAAGTAATAGGGAATGAGGCACCTGTTCTCAGCCTTAGGAGGTTAACAACACATCAAGTGTTGCCATGAATTGTGAGGTGTGCTTCATATGCAGTGCCACCACTGACCATTCAGTACCAAGGTTTGTGAATTATTTGCTGGGTTTCTTTTAGACAGAGTTTCACTCTTGTTGCACAGGCTGGAGTGCAATGGTGCAATCTCAGCTCACTGCAACCTCTGCCTCCAGGGTTCAAGCGATTCCCCTGCCTCAGCCTCCCGAGTAGCTGGGATTAAAGGCATGCACCACCACACCCAGCTAACTTTTTATTTTTAGTAAAGATGGAGTTTCTCCATGTTGGCCAGGCTGGTCAGGAACTCCTGACCTCAGGTGATCCTCCCACCTCAGCCTTCCAAAGTGCTGAGATTGCAGGCATGAGCCACCGCACACAGCCAATTATTTGCATTTTTTTTTTTTTTTTTTTTTTGAGACAGAGTTTCGCTCTTGTTACCCAGGCTGGAGTGCAATGGCGCGATCTCGGCTCACCGCAACCTCCGCCTCCTGGGTTCAGGCAATTCTCCTGCCTCAGCCTCCTGAGTAGCTGGGATTACAGGCACGCACCACCATGCCCAGCTAATTTTTTGTAATTTTAGTAGAGACGGGGTTTCACCATGTTGACCAGGATGGTCTCGATCTCTTGACCTCGTGATCCACCCGCCTCGGCCTCCCAAAGTGCTGGGATTACAGGCTTGAGCCACCGCGCCCGGCCTTATTTGCCTTTTTAAAGAATAAGTTTGGTCAGGCACAGTGGCTCACGCCTGTAATTCCAACACTTTGGGAAAACAAAGTGGGCGAATCACATGAGGCCAGGAGACCAGCCTGGCCAACGTGGTGAAACCCCATCTCTACTAAAAATACAAAAATTAGCTGGGTGTAGTGATGCATGCATGTAGTCCCAGCTACTCAGGAAGCTGAGTCACAAGAATTCTTGAACCCAGGAGGCAGAGGTTGCAGTGAGCTGAGATTTTACCATTGCACTCCAGCTTAGGTGACAGAGTGAGACACTGTCTCAAAAAAAAAAAAAAAAAAAAAAAAAATTTAGCTAGGCATTGTGGCGCATGCTTATAGTCCTGGTTACTTGGGAGACTGAGGTAGGAGGATTGATTGAGCCCGAAAGGTCAAGACTGGAGTGAGCTGTGATTCTGCCATTGCACCCCAGCCTGGGTGACAGAGCGAGACCCTGTATGAAAAAAAAAAAGTGGGCGGGGGGTTTGAGGTCAGGTACAGTAGCTCACACCTGTAATCCCAGCACTTTGGAAGACTGAGGCGGGAGGATCATCACTTGAGGCCAGGAGGTCAAGGCCAGCCTGAGCAACATAGCAAGATCCTGTCTCTACAAAAAATTTTAAAACTTAGCTGGATGTGGTAACCTGCCACTGTAGTCCTAGTACTTGGGAGGCTGAGGTGGTAGAACCACTTGAGTCCAGGAGTTTAAGGTTAAAAGGTTTTGTACAATAGTAGCTGATTCTCAGGTGATAGGGTGCAAAATGGGCCCTCCTTATGTGAAACTCTACCCTATGGTTAACAGTGCTATTAATGAGGTCTCACTGTGTGATACTGGGGAATCTCCACAGAGCACAGCTGGTGACAAGAGTACAAATTTTAAAGTCTGTCTTGCCTCACTGTTTAATATTCTGTGAGTCATCTGACCACCCTGAGACTAAGTTTTTGCATCTGAAATATTGAGATATAATATCTACATCCTAAGGTTGATGAATTTGTGTGAAAGTGCAAAGCACCGGGCATATCATAGGCACTTTGTAAATTAGTCACTTCCCCGCTTTGAATCATTTTTCCTTCTTTGAATTATGTTTTGCCTGCCTTCTTGTGTGAGAGTATCATAATGAATTAACATATATAAATAAGAAGCAAATAATGCATATTCATTATAATCATACTTGTTCAAATGGAAAATTTACTGAAGATATGTTCATTTATTTTAGACAAATTTCAATAGAAGAGACAAAGACACCCCCCTGGACCCATCAATGACCACCCTGATTCTGCCTAAGAATAAAGAGAAAATGCAGGTACTTTACCTAGTATATTGTATATACTTATTTGCCAGCTATTAATTTTAATTAGTTCTCAAATGTATTATGTGATTTGGAGGGGTGGTGATCCACAGTCCAGTTTTACCTTCTCAGATTTATTCTGCTCAGGTGAACATCTAAGGCATTTTGTACCCTCAGGCTATAATTACCACTGACCATTGGGTACTAAGATTTGTGAAATACTTGCTTTTGTAAAAGACTAAGTTTCAGGCCAGGCAAGGTGGCTCATCCCTGTAATCCCAGCACTTTGAGAAGCCAAGGTGGGTGTATCATTTGAGGTCAGGAACTTGAGACTACCCTGACCAACATGGAGAAACCCTGTCTCTACTGGCCAGGCATGGTGGTGGCACATGGCTGTAGTCCCAGCTACTTGCAAGGCTGAGGCAGGAGAATTACTTGTACCCAGGAGGCAGATGTGGTGGTGAGCCAAGATCACAGCATTGCACTCCAGCCTGGGCAACAAGAGTAAAACTCCATCTCAAAAAAAAAAAAAAAAACTTAGTAAGTCTGGGCTGGGCTGGGCTTGGTGGCTCGCACCTGTAATCCCAGCACTTTGGGAGGCTGAAAGTGAGTGGATCACCTGCGGTCAGGAGTTTGAGACCAGCCCGGCCAACATGGCCAAACCCCATCTAGACTAAAAATGCAAAAATTGGCTGGGTGTGATGGTGCACACTTGTAATCCCAGCTACTTGGGAGGCTGAGGCAGGAGTATTGCTTGAACCCAGGAGGCGGAAATTGCAGTGAGCTGAGATTGCACCATTGCACTCCAGCCTGGGTGACAGAGCAAGACTCCGTCTCAAAAAAAGTTGCTCGTGTTGACTGTGATTTGGCTGAGGATCAGCACAAATGCTCAGTTCACCCCGTTCTATAATAGCGTCAACTACTTTGATATTTGGGGAAGAAATACAAATGTTTCTCACCAACTCCTTGTAAAGCCAATCCCAAACCTAACTACATCTTTAGAAATGGCAAAATAAAGTGAATTCAACTTTCTAAAAATCTTATTTGCACAGAAGCAGCAGCCAGGCTTTACAGTATCATGCTCTCCAAAGAGAACCATAAACTCCAGCCAGGAGCCAGCTCCAGGTGTGAAGCCAAACTGGCCAAGGAGCAGATATCGTGCCACAAAGAGAAGCTGTGTGGCCGTGGCGGCATACCCATCCTTGCACATATACACATACCCGTAGGCGAGCCTGGGCTATGGCACACAAGCACTTCTTGGGGTGTTGGAGATTAGACACGTTTTGTAATGGGGGTGATGTGTGATTGGGAACTGCATTTCCTAGTGGTGTACTGTGTTGTGTATTCATTATACACTGACCTTACACTTTGTACTTACACTCTGTGTTGTGATCAAGATGCATACCTCATGAATTCAACTGTTTTTTCATAAAATGAAATTTCATTATGATGTGTAAAAATGCTTTATCCGGAACTGAAGTGTGCTCTCATGGCACACCTCGTGACAGCACAGATATTCCTCATTTTAACCAATAGATATTCTCTCTAAAATTATGTGTAAGTCAATTTTTAAAAATCAAACTCAGCCGGGCACGGTAGCTCAAGCCTGTAATCCCGGCACTTTGGGAGGCTGAGGCGGGTGGATCACGAGGTCAAGAGATCGAGACCATCTTGGTCAACATGGTGAAACCCCGTCTCTACTAAAAATACAAAAAATTAGCTGGGCATGGTGGTGCGTGCCTGTAATCCCAGCTACTCAGGAGGCTGAGGCAGGAGAATTGCCTGAACCCAGGAGGCGGTGGTTGCGGTGAGCCGAGATCGCGCCATTGCACTCCAGCCTGGGTAACAAGAGTGAAACTCCGTCTCAAAAAAAAAAAAAAAAAAAAATCAAACTCTGTGTTAAACACATTTTGGGAAAGTGCTATATAAAAAAAAAAGTCTTGTGTCAAAGCTTTCCAGTGATGAATGGTCAGTCTGACTGCTATATGTCAGGTTTGCTCAGAATGAGGTATTCCCACATGGAAATAACAATGCATGTATCACCCAGAATTTCATGTTGCATATCTTATGTTCAAGGTTTTGTAAACTTTTTAACTTGCTGATTAAAATTCTTTATCTCTATAACTCTATCAAGACAGTTGAAGGTGAGCAAAAAAAAAAAAAAAAGAAAATTCTTTCTCTGTAACCAGTTGTTTCCTTTGATGGGTTAACAGCATAATTTTATGTGAACAGATATTTTATATCCACCTTTTCTTTCCAGTAGTCCCTCCTGAGCACCAAGAATAGTCTGCCAGCTACAGCCTGTCATGTCAACACGCTGGAGTCATTTAGAAGAGGGTCACTCCAGTTCATGCCAGGTTTTCTATCACATGGGATTGAAAGTTTCCTAGCACATTTTTCGTTATCACTTTTAAACTTTCAGCCACCTGGATTACTAGTGATTAGAACCACATGACAACACAAATTTTATTGCAATCCTAGTGTTTGAGTATTTAAAAAGTATTTTAGAACAGTTTTAGGTTTACAGAGAAATGAGCAGAGAGTACAGAGAGTTCCTAGATGCAGCTACCCTCAATGTGTGAGTCTTTTTAAGGGGAATGTCAGTCCATGCTCTTTACATAGGGAGTTTGCAAATGGCCTTCTTCAGTGCCACACCTTACTTCCTAAAACTATTAGTCAGCATTTTAAGTATCCAGAAAGCAACCAAAACGCCAGTTATTATCCCTAAAAGGATATCCTTAAAAGACAAATCCCAAAAGCAAACCTTGTTTGAAAGTTGTTCAGAAATTCAGCCAGGTGCGGTGGCGCACGCCTTTGGGAGGCCGAGGCGGGTGGATCCCTTGAGGCCAGGAGTTCAAAACCAGCCTGTCCGACATGGCAAAACTCCGTCTCTACTAAAAATACAAAAATTAGTGGGGCATGGTGGCATGTGCCTGTAATCCCAGCTACTCTGGAGGCTGAGGCAGGAGAATAGCTTGAACCCAGGAGGCGGAGGTTGCAGTGAGTCGCCAGGCCTGTGAACATGGTTTCTTAAGAAGCCTTACTCTTTGGACCACAGGGCCTAATGAAGGTCCTATCACCATCTGTTGGCAGCATATCTGTCTGTTTTTGGAGAGCTGACAACACCTCTTGAAACCGAGATAGGCCAGGATGGTGGCTCATGCCTGTAATCCCAGAACTTTGTGGGGCTGAGGCAGGTAGATCCCTTGAGCCCAGGAATATGAGCCCAGCCTGGGCAATGTGGTGACACTTGTCTCTAACAACAACAACAAAATACATAAATTAGCTGGGTATGGTGGCACATGCCTGTAGTCCCAGCTATCCTGGAGGCCGGGATGGGAGGATCACTTTAGCTCAGGAGGCAGAGGTTGCAGTGAGCTGAGATCATACCACTGTATTCCAGCCTGGGTGACAGAGTGAGACTCTGTCTTTAAAAAAAAAAAAAAAAGCCGGGCGCGGTGGCTCAAGCCTGTAATCCCAGTACTTTGGGAGGCCGAGGCGGGTGGATCACAAGGTCAAGAGATCGAGACCATCCTGGTCAACATGGTGAAACCCCGTCTCTACTAAAAATACAAAAAAATTAGCTGGGCATGGTGGTGCGTGCCTGTAATCCCAGCTACTCAGGAGGCTGAGGCAGGAGAATTGCCTGAACCCAGGAGGCGGAGGTTGCGGTGAGCCGAGTTGCGCCATGGCACTCCAGCCTGGGTAACAAGAGCGAAACTCCGTCTCAAAAAAAAAAAAAAAGAAAGATGCGTTGAGCAGTGACTGACTTAGGAACTATGGAGAATGCACTGATGCATAAGATTTCACTCCTGCCCCTGTGCTTAAAATCTGGATGGAGAACAAAGACTAGTGGGCAAAACAAACCAGTCAGACATTTTGGTAGGTTCAGAACATTGTAGTGAGTTAAAGAGCCACCAACATGGGATTTAGAACACCTGAGTTTGAATCCCACGCAGGCTGGGGTCAGGGAGGCATGGGCCAGTTGCTTAACAACTCTTAGGCAACCTTACTTAGTCCTTAAGTAAGGTCAGGACTTTTGCTTCCTGACTTTTACTTCACTTCCTAGTGAAGTGCTGGGCCAGGTGTGGTGGCTTACACCTGCAATCCCAGCACTTTGGAAGGCAGAGGTGGATGGCTCACAAGGTCAGGGGATCGAGACCATCCTGGCTGACATGGTGAAACCCTGTCTCTACTAAAAATACCAAAAAATTAGCTGGGCATGGTGGCACACACCTGTAGTCTCTCAGCTACTTGGGAGGCTGAGACAGGAGAATTCCTTGAACCCAGGAGGTGGAGACTGCAGTGAGCCGAGATCACACCACTTCACTCCAGCCTGGGCTACAGTGTAAGACTCTGTCCCCCCCCAAAAATAATAATAAAGTGAGTGCCTGTCCAGGTGAAATGATCTCTAAGTTCCCTTCATTTGAACACTACTCTTAGCTATTGGTCATACATTGTAATAATGTGCTTTAAACAGTTTCCCTCTCCAGCCTGTACCAGTGAGGTCTTCTCTCCCTCAGTCTCTGGTCTTTGGGGAAACACGATCTCTTTGGTTGCTCTGATTACAGTTCCTCTCATCTGTCACTAACCAACTTTGATACAAGCCATCTCTCTTCATAGCCCCCTGAACTGCCTATTCCTAGATTATTGGATTTAGTGACCAGAAATCACATGAATAAACCACTTCACAGTTCCAGTCATTCCTCTTTCTCTTGGCTTCATTTCTTCCCCAATTCAGCCCAGACTCCAGGGTTCATGACGTCAACCACTATATTGCCAGCACCCCAGTGTCCTCACCCTCTGTCCTTCTGCCACGTCCACCTGGTAGTTCCCCAGCTTTGGATCAGCCAGCCATCCCAGCCATCTGTCTTCTCTACTATACACAAGCTGCCAAGATGGCTGCAGGAAAACATGCCATCGAGCGGACCTGGGCCAGCACACAATATCTTCTCCAGCCTTGGAAACTTACCTTCTGCTTCTGAGAGTGAGGTTCCCGTGCCTTTCCCCCTCCATGGCTATTGCATGCCTCCATTTCCAGTCCTGTGCTCCCTCTCTGCTGCCACCTTCCTCCCAGCAAACAGCTATATTTGTCGAGAGTGGTTCAGAAGCAAGGCTCTCCCGTAAGGCAGGGGTAGGAAATAACTGCAAACAAATTCTGAACTCTGTTTGGTAGGTTTGTTTATGTAATAGCATTGGCAAATCAATTCTGAAACTATTTTAGATGTATTATATGCTTGAACAAATGAATAAATGTGTTGATGTTATTAAAACCCAAGAACTCATGATTTCTTTCTTTCTTTTTTTTTTTTTTTTGAGACGGAGTTTCGCTCTTGTTGCCCAGGCTGAAGTGCAGTGGCATGATCTCGGCTCACTGCTACCTCTGCCTCCCAGGTTCAAGTGATTCTCCTGCCTCAGTCTCCCAAGTAGCTGGGATTACAGGTGCCTGCCACCATGCCAGGCTAACTTTTTTGGGGTTTTTTTGGTATTTTTAGTAGAGATGGGGATTCATCATGTTGTCCAGGCTGGTCTCAAACTCCCACTTCAGCCTCCCAAAGTGCTGGGATTGTAGGCGTGAGCCACCGCACCTGGCCGGAACTCATGATTTATTCTAAAACAGGTATATGTCTGAACATACACATGTATGTATACACAAGTATATATGTGCATGTGTGTATGCATATTCATATATGTAGGTAATGTGTGCATTTGTATTCAGCTCTGTCTGCTAAAAAGGCCTAAAATCAAATATACCCCATTAGCAATCAGTACATTTTGCACTGAGAACTTGGTCTCTAATACATTCCTCACTAAAAGGAATCAGGGTTCATTGGGGCAATGAAGATATGAGATGAGGAGCCTGAAATATTGTGTTATGTGAAAAAGTAAAGTACTGGAGGCATGTCACGGGATAAAGGAACCAACTCGAAGGAGCTCCCACTGGCCAAATCTGGGATATGAGGCACCAAAATGACTAAGGACACTAATAAATCATAACCCATTGGAAAAATGAGGAATCCTGAGTTCCTATCAATGAGAGAGAGAGGAAGAGGGCTCCTGTTTAGGAAGAGCGAAGCTGAGGTCAGTAGTGAATGTAGAAGGAGTGCTGCAACTGGGAATTCATTATTTTGCAATTACTGTAGTAAAATGGATCAAGCAAGAAGTACCTATGCATGCAAAACTTAGGAGGAATTTAGGAGCAAGATATTTGCATGGTTTTAAAGTGTCTCCACTCAGATTGCTTATATTTTAGTTGGAAGGGAAAAAGTAGTGACTATATAATGGGGCAACTGGACACTGCCTTAACCATGTGATTGATTCTGTGCCTTCTGATATAAAGCCTGAGATGAACACATCACTTAAGTAATAGTCTGGTTGGAAATGCATACCTTGAATCTAAAAAAAAAAAATCAGGCCGGGCACAGTGACTCATGCCTGTAATCCTGGCATTTTGGGAGGCCAAGGTGGGCGGATCATGAGGTCAGGAATCCAAGACCAGCCTGGCCAATATGGTGAAACCCTGTCTCTACGAAAAATACAAAAAAATTAGCCAGGTGTGGTGGCGTGCGCCTATAGTCCCAGCCACTTAAAAGGCTGAGACAGAAGAATTGCTTGAACCCAGGAGGCAGAGGTTGCAGCGAGCCAAGATTGCACCACTACGCTCCAGTCTGGGTGGCAGAGCGAGACTCTGTCTAAAAAAAAAAAAAAAGAAAAAGAAAGAAAAGAAAAAGAAAAAAAGTCAGAAAGTCAGACAAAACCAAAATAAGGAACATTCTACCAAAAAGAATCTAGACTCTGGCATCAAGATGCTTGGGTTCTATAGCTTTATGACCTTAGGCAAGTTCCCTCTCAAAGATTCAGTTTCCTCATCTGTAAAACAGGAATACGAACAAGACCCACTTTTCAGGAGTGTTGGGAGGACTGGACAAGAAAGTGTACATAATGCACTTAGAGTGCTCCCAGGTTCAAGTGATACACACAGAAAGCACTTGGAAGTGGTGAGCTGGCATCACTCCTGTCCACCCTTCCTTTCCTTTGTTCTGTTTTTTTGAGAGTCTTGCTCTGTCTCCCAGGCTGGAGTGCAGTGGCACCACATGGGCTCACTGCATCTTCCGCCTCCCAGGTTCAAGTGATTCTTGTGTCTCAGCCTCCCAAATAGCTGGGATTAAGGCATGTGCCACCATGTCCAGCTAATTTTTGTATATTTTGTAGAGAGGTTTTTACCACGTTGGCCAGTTTGATCTTGAACTCCTAGCCTCAAGTGGTCCACCCACCTCAGCCTCCCAAAGTGCTGGGATTACAGGTGTGAGCCACTGTGCCTGGCTTCTTTTATTTGTTCTTAGAGAAAGAAAAGTGCCTAATTTTGGATTTAAGGCTAATCTCTCCACCTTATGCTTCAATTCAGTCTCTCTACTTTTTCCTCCCAAACTTTCTGCATTGCTTTATCCCCTCTTGTCTTTCTCCCTCTCTACCAGCAACTTTGCTGTAGCCTCAAAACAAGCCAAGCTCTCCCCATATTTAAAGAAAAAATATACACGCCAGGCATGGTAGCTCACGCCTGTAATCCCAGCGCTTTGGGAGGCCGAGGGGGGCTGACCGCCTGAGGTCAGGAGTTTGAGACAAGCATGACCAACATGGAGAAACCCTGTCTAAACTAAAAATACAAAATTACCTGGGCATGGTGGCGCATGCCTCTAATCCCAGCTACTCAGACGACTGAGGTAGGAGAATTGCTGGAACCTGGTGGGTGGAGGTTGCGGTGAGCTGAGATCGCGCCATTGCACTCCAGCCTGGGCAACAGAGCAATACTCTGTCTCAATTTTTTTTTTCTTTTTCTTTTTTTTTTTTAGAAGAAAAAATGGGGCTAGTCCAAACTGAGATGTACTTGACTGGGTGTGGTGGCTCACAACTGTAATTCCAACACTTTGGGAGGCCAGGAGTTCAAGACCAGCCAGGGTAACATAGCTAGACCCTATCTCTAAAAAAATTTTTTTTTTGAAACAGTCTCACTCTTTCCCAGGCTGGAGTGCAGTGGCGCAGTCTCGGCTCACTGCAACCTCCGCCTCCCAGGTTCAAGCGATTCTCCTGCTTCAACCTCCTGAGTAGCTGGGACTACAGGCGCATGCCACCACACCTGGCTAATTTTTTTTTTTTTTTTTTTTTTTTTTTTTTAAGACAGAGTCTCACTCTGTCGCCAGAGTGAGAGTGCAGTTTTGTGAGCTCAGCTCACTGCAGCCTCTGCCTCCCAGGTTCAGCCTCCCAAGTAGCAGGGACTACAGGCGCACGCCACCACATCCAGCTAATTTTTGTATTTTTTAGTAGAGACAGGGTTTCACCATGTTGGCCACGATGGTCTCGATCTCTTGACCTTGTGATCCGCCCGCCTCGGCCTCCCAAAGTGCTGGGATTATAGGCGTGAGCCACTGCGCCCAGCTCTCCTAAACTTTTTTTTTTTTTTAAGACAGTCTCAAGCTGTCACCCAGGCTGGAGGGCAGTGGCCTGATCTCGGCTCACTGCAACCTCCACCTCCCAGGTTCAGCTGATTCTCCTGCCTCAGCCTCCCCAGTAGCTGGGACTACAAGTGTGTGCTACCTCGCCCAGCCTGTTTTCCTAAACTATTAAATTTGGTCTCCCAGCCTCCAGTTTTGCGAACCCTGGCCTTTCTTTGATAGAGTGGCTAAGGTGACCCTAATTAAAAATCAAATCTGAGGCCAAGTGCTGTGGCGGATCACGAAGTCAGGAGTTCAAGACCAGCCTGGACAATATAGTGAAACCCCATCTCTACTACAAATACAAAAATTAGGCGGGTATGGTGCCCACACCAATTCCAGCTATTCAGGAGGCTGAGGCAAGAGAATCGGTGGAACCTGGGAGGCAGAAGTTGCCAAGATCGTGCCACTGCATGCCAGCCTGGGCAACAGAGGAATGAGCTGAGATCGTGCCACTGCACTCCAACCTAGGTGACAGATCTAGACCATCCTGGCCAACATGGTGAAACCCTGTCTCTACTAAAAATACAAAAATTAGCTGGGCATGGTGTTGGGTGTCTGTAATAGCAACTACTTGGGAGGCTGAGGCAGGACAATTGCTTGAACCCGGGAGGTGGAGGTTGCAGTGAGCCAAGATCGCACCACTGCACTCCAGCCTGAACAGAGTAAGACTCCAACTTAAAAGATATTTCTGAGACGATAACATTAATTAAACGTGAATGAAGAGCAACTCGCTAGCGGATTAATGATTCGCTATCAGAAAGCCACTAGACTGTTAGGCTCTGATGGTGAATATCTTTTGAACCCTATGTTGATGAAAGGGCAAGTGCAGAAATGAAGCATAACGAAGAATCCTTTTCAATTCTTTTCAGTCCTCGACCTTGCCTTTGCCGTCAGGGTCACACTCCCCCACTGCCACTCCCATTGTGTTTCCGGACACTAGGGGCCAGCGCATGTGCAAGAGAAACCGTCATTTCTGGCGAAGAACGAGCCCCCGGCAGAACGCATGCGCCTCCGTCCATAAGCCCCGCCCCGACCCCAGCGCCCCATCGCGAGCGCCTGCCGTTTCTCGGGGCAGGGCGGAGGGCGGGAACTGGGCGGGGAGGCGCGCGCCGGTGCGTGCGTGCGCGCTCGCCGTGGGCGGGCCAGTGAAACCGGCGGCCCTGGCACGTGACCCAGGACCGGCTCACCGGGTCGCTTGGTGGCTCCGTCTGTCTGTCCGTCCGCGGGTGCCATCATGGCGGACGCGGCCAGTCAGGTGCTCCTGGGCTCCGGTCTCACCATCCTGTCCCAGCCGCTCATGTACGTGAAAGTGCTCATCCAGGTATGAGGCGTCGCCGCTCCCTTCCCCGCCCGGCGCCCCGTTCGGTCGCCGCTGCCCAGGGCGCCTGAGGATCGGCCTCAGCCTTGCGGGCCCTTCATTCTCCCGGGATGCTGCTGCTCCTCCGCTGCCCTTTCCCTCCCCGCAGGGACAGCTTCTTCCGTCCCGCGGCCTCGCTCGGGGGCCTCGCCGAACTCTTGCCTCCCCGCCTCGCGTTGAGGCCCACCCATCCCTTTAGCCAACCGCCACTATGCTCTGCTCTGCCGTGCCCTGCCCGGCGGATCCTCTGAACTTTGGTTCTTCCCTGAGGTGGATCCTGGCTGGTCGCCACCGAGGTCTTCCGAACCCTCCCTCTCGCCCCTCTGAAATTCACATTCACCGCTCCTCCCCGCAAAATCTCAGACGCAAGACATGAAATGTTCAGTTGAAGACAAATGTGAAGTTAGGTGGGAACCAACATTTTATTTTTTATTCCTTTTTTAAAATTTCTATGCTACTGTTACTACTGCTCCTCTCTTCCGAGGTTTTCGCACCAGATACCCAGAGAAACACAAGGCGCTCATTCAGAAGTGTTAATGAAGGGATTGCGCTGTCAGTTTTGGGAAGGATGCGTTGAGTGCTTTCTGGCAGCACCCCATGTGGCTCCTGACAATGAAAATCACATTTGTCAGAGCTGGAAATTAGTTAAGCTGAGTTTTAGCGAGTTTAAACATGAGAGTTAGTTTCTTTTTTTCTTTCTTTTTTTTTTTTTTGAGACGGAGTTTCGCTCTTGTTACCCAGGCTGGAGTGCAATGGCGCGATCTCGGCTCACCGCAACCTCCGCCTCTTGGGTTCAGGCAATTCTCCTGCCTCAGCCTCCTGAGTAGCTGGGATTACAGGCATGCGCCACCATGCCCAGCTAATTTTTTGTATTTTTTTTTTTAGTAGAGACGGGGTTTCACCATGTTGACCAGGTTGGTCTCGATCTCTCGACCTTGTGATCCACCCGCCTCGGCCTCCCAGAGTGCTGGGATTACAGGCTTGAGCCACCGCGCCCGGCGAGAGTTAGTTTCTAATCTGCTGTCCAATAATTCTTACATGGTATTATATATTCACATGCAGGTAAGCCAGGTGATAGTGTTTCCAGTGCCTTTCCTGAATAGCCCTGTAATGGGCAGGTCATTTTTAAAAATACTTTATTGAGAGTTGACATAATTACCTTCTGCACTATGCTTAGGAACGGAACAGTTTTTAGAACCCCTGTCCTCACCGTCTACTTTTCTGTAAAACATAGGCAAGACACTAGAGAGGGCCACATTTCTTACTCGAGTTGTTGGGAATCCTAATTATTTCTTGCTCAATAGACCCCGGTGAATTCAGATTCCATATGTTAAAGGCTATTGTAAATAAATTATTTGCACCTAAAACAAAGACTGATTAGAATGTACTGTGACATCTAAAACAGAATTGGCAAATTGGGAGCTAGATAGCATCTGAGATGACAGCATGTTTCAGTATACCTAGTTGGAATCCACTACTCAGTACTTCTCTGGGAGATGGGGTTTTCTAGTGATGTTCAGAGCTCTTGCCTCAAAAACTTCAATATCCGTAATTCTGATTTCATAACTTCTTTGTATTGCCAAGTAGCTCAGGAGTTCTGGTGAAATTCCCAAATAGTTTTAAAAGTAGATACTTGGGCCAGGCATGGTGGCTCACGCCTGTAGTCCCAACACTTTGGGCACCTGAGACAGGCGGATCACTTGAGGTCAGGAGTTCAAGACCAGCCAGGCCAACATGGCAAAACCCTATCTCTACTGAAAATACAAAAATCTGGCCGGGCACGGTGGCTCAAGCCTGTAATCCCAGCACTTTGGGAGGCCAAGGCAGGTGGATCACGAGGTAGAGAGATCGAGACCATCCTGGTCAATGTGGTGAAACCCTGTCTCTAATAAAAATACAAAAAAATTAGCTGGGCATGGTGGCGCGTGCCTGTAGTCCCAGCTACTCAGGAGGCTGCATGGTGGCGCGTGCCTGTAGTCCCAGCTACTCAGGAGGCTGAGGCAGGAGAATTGCTTGAACCCAGGAGGCGGAGGTTGTGGTGAGCCGAGATCGCGCCATTGCACTCCAGCCTGGGTAACAAGAGCGACACTCTGTCTCAAAAAAAAAAAAAAAAAAAAAAGAAAATACAAAAATCAGCTGGGTGTGGCAGCGGACACCTGTAATCCCAGCTACTTGGGAGGATGAGGCACAAGAATCTCTTGAACCCAGCAGGCAGAGGTTACAGTGAGCCAAAAAAGAGAGTTTTTTGGAAACTCAGTTTCTAAAAAATAAATCAGTAAATAAATAAAAATAAAACTAGTTACTTGGTAGCACTTTCAGGGAGCTCAGACAGGAGTTATTTATTTATTTGTTTATTTTTGATACGGAGTTTCACTCTTGTCTAGAGTGCAGTGGCACAATCTCTGCTCACTGCAACCTCCGCCTCCCAGGTTTAAGCGATTCTCCTGCCTCAGCCTCCTGAGTAGCTGGGATTACCAGGTGCCTGCCACCACACCCAGCTAACTTTTTTATTTTTAGTAGAGATGGAGTTTCACTATGTTGGCCAGGCTGGTCTCGAACTCCTGACCTCAGGTGATCCACCCACCTTGGCCTCCGAAAGTGCTGGGATTACATGCATGAGCCACCACGCCAGGCTAGGAGCTATTTAGTAGGACAGGTTAAGAGTCAGAACTGTCGAGCCGGGCGCGGTGGCTCAAGCCTGTAATCCCAGCACTTTGGGAGGCTGAGGCGGGCGGATCACGAGGTCAGGAGATCGAGACCATCCTGGTGAACATGGTG
This sequence comes from Saimiri boliviensis, assembly GCF_048565385.1. NCBI lineage: Eukaryota > Metazoa > Chordata > Mammalia > Primates > Cebidae > Saimiri > Saimiri boliviensis. Next base: position 115,366,525 of record NC_133454.1, on the reverse strand, counting down.
AAACCCTGTCTCTACTAAAAATACAAAAAATTAGCTGGGCATGGTGGCACGTGCCTGTAATCCCAGCTACTCAGGAGGCTGAGGCAGGAGAATTGCCTGAACCCAAGAGGCGGAGGTTGCGGTGAGCCGAGATCACGCCATTGCACTCCAGCCTGGGTAACAAGAGCGAAACTCCGTCTCAAAAAAAAAAAAAGAGTCAGAACTGTCATCAAAACTATGTCCTACAGTGTTTATTCTCTCAAGTATGTGTAGTATTAAAAATACTGAGCATGTTGTACAAAGACCATGGTAATCATTAACTGTATAAAATGACTTTCATTAGCTGTTAATGATAGCCTTTGTTTTGTTTTGTTTTTGTTTGTTTTGAGATGGAGTTGCTGCTGTTGGCCTGGGCTGGAGTGCAATGGTGCAATCTTGGCTGGCTGCAAGCTGCCCCCGGGGTTGAAGTGATTCTCCTGCCTCAGCCTCCCAAGTAGCTGAGATTACAGGACCTGCCACCACACCCAGCTAATTTTTGTATTTTTAGTAGAGACAGAGTTTCACCGTGTTGGCCAGGCTGGTCTTGAACTCCTGACCTCAGGTGATCTACCTGCCTTGGCCTCCCAAAGTGTGGGGATTACAGGCATGAGCCACTGATAGCCTGTTCTTCTAACATGAAGTTATCTTGTAATTCTTTGCTAAGTGAATTATCCAGCTGTATCTGCATTTGCCATTTGAGTGTTCTGTGTAGGTAGCCAAATATGCAGTTGATGCTGGCGTAGCGGATGTCTTCTCATTTCGTTCAAATATAAAATATGCCTTAGATTTTATTTAGAAAGTATTTTTCCGCCCCCTTAGGAAACTGTAGCTTTCCTAACACAAATGTTCCCTTCTTTTATTTTCAGTTCAATATTAACCTATCTCAGCTATATGATTTACTTCATAGAATTTGAACCAAAACAAAACTTGGAGTTTATTGAACTTAGTGTTACCAACAGAAGAAAAACCTACAAGAATGATACTTCATCGTTGCCTTGGAAAACATCGGCTGCATTTTTACTTGTGTTTAAAAATTATAACCCAAATTTTGTTCTTTGAGACCCTGCAAACAAGACATTTCTGGAAATATTGCTTAATATTGATATATTCCATTGTTTTTAAAGGCGGGATATGAGCCTCTTCCTCCAACAATAGGACGAAATATTTTTGGGCGGCAAGTGTGTCAGCTTCCTGGTCTCTTTTGTTATGGTAAGTGTGTTTGATTTATTTGGGTTTGGATGATACTGAGGACTGTGATAGGCAGAGTTGTTACCGAAAGAAAATATATAGAAAGCTTGTTTGAAATTGTAGTACATCCATTTCTCTAGACTAGAACTTGACTACATCTCTGACTTGTGTTCTTAGCTCAGCACATTGCCAGTATCGATGGGAGGCGTGGGTTGTTCACAGGCTTAACTCCAAGACTGTGTTCAGGAGTCCTTGGAACTGTGGTCCACGGTAAAGTCTTACAGGTAAGAGGAATATTCAGTCTTCCCATAGATTTTGCTCACCTGTTAGCACAGTTTGTTCTGTACCTATCAAGAGCAATTTAAAAGATAGACTTATAAACCGTGTCCTTTCTTCCTCTTGGAAAACATTTTCTTGAAATATCATTTCTTCTTTCCTGGAAAGCAAGGGGAATTCCTTTAAAATGAAGTATTTTATTTTGATCTACATACCTTCCTCTTCTGACCCAGTCATTTGGAGTGGAAATTAAATACATGCATTTATTTGATCACCTCTACAGCTCTATTTCTTTGAAGGAAGAAGGAAGCTGACAAAAACATACATTTTTTTTTCTGAAGTTATTTTCCTCTTATTTCTTGTGTTAATCTGCTAACATATTTTTTTATTAAAAACTTGTCTTTTTTACAAAAGAATATAATAGGCCAGGTGTGGTGGCTCACTCCTGTAATCTCAGCACTTTGGGAGGCTGAGGCAGGTGGATCACCTGAGGTCAGTAGTTCGAGACCAGTCTGGCCAACATGGTGAAACCCCGTCTCTATTAATGATACAAAAAAATTAGCCAGATGTGGTTGCACATTCCTGTAATCCCAGCTCCTTGGGAGGCTGGGGCAGGAGAATCGTTTGAACCCAGGAGATGGAGGTTGCAGTGAGCCGAGATGGTGCCATTGCACTCCAGCCTTGGCGACAAGAACAAAACTCCGTCCCCAAAATAAAAACAGAATATAGCTGCCGCGCGCGGTGGCTCACGCCTGTAATCCCAGCACTTTGGGAGGCCGAGGCGGGTGGATCACGAGGTCAAGAGATCGAGACCATCCTGGTCAACATGGTGAAACCCCGTCTGTACTAAAAATACAAAAAATTAGCTGGGCATGGTGACGTGTGCCTGTAATCCCAGCTACTCGGGAGGCTGAGGCAGGAGAATTGCCTGAACCCAGGAGGCGGAGGTTGCGGTGAGCCGATATCGCGCCATTGCACTCCAGCCTGGGTAACAAGAGCAAAACTCTGTCTCAAAAAAAAAAAAAAAAAAAAGAATATAGCAAAGTAAACATAAAATTCAGGGTAGTGGTTATTTATGGGGAGATGGAGAGGAGGAACCACATGTCTGGGATAATGACAATGATTTTCCTTGTCTGGATCTGGTGGCTCATGTCTGTCATGTTAGCACTCTTGGAGGCTAAGGCTGGAGGGCTGCTTGAGCCAGGAGTTTGAGACCAGCCTGGGCAACATAGTGAGACTTCCTCTACAAAAATTAAAAAAAAACGAAACACTAGCCAGGTGTGGTGTTACATTCCTGTGGTTCCCGCTACTCAGGAAGCAGAGGGGAAAGAATCACTTGAGCCCCATAGGTCAAGGGTGTGGTGAGCTAGGATTGCCCCACTGCACTTCAGCCTGGGTGACAGAGTGAGATTTTGTCTAGGGGAAAAAAAGGATTTTCCTTGACCTAGATTATGACTACATGGATATTTGCCTTTTAATTATTTCGTACATTGTACATTTGTGTTTTGCACACTATTCTGTGCCTTATATTAAATGTTTATAGTTTCAAAAAAAGCCTCACCAAATTGTACATGGAGGCATGGTAGGTTACTTGTGGGAAAAGGGAGGGATGAGAGGTGAAACTTCAGCTTTGTCTGTGGTACTTTAAGACTGCAAGGCCAGGCATAGTGGCTCACATCTGTAATCCCATATACGTATATATATGCATATATATTTTTGCCTGTAATCCCAGCAGTATGGGAGGCCAATGCTAGTGGATCACTTGAGGCCAGGAGTTTGAAGACAGCCTGGGCAATGCGGTGAAATCCCATCTCTAGTAAAAATAGAGAAATTAGCCAGGTGTAGTGGTACGTGCCTGTAATCCCAGCTACCCAAGAGACTGAGGCATGGAAGGGCTTGAACCTAGGAGATGGAGGTTACAATAAGCCGAGATTGTGCCCTGCATTCCCGCCTGGGCAACAGAGTGAGATGAGACTCTGTCTCAAAAAAAAGGAAGAAGGTGGGAGATCTTAAGCAAAAAAGGCCAAAATGTTAACATCTATTTAGCCTTGGTGGTAGATGTGTAGGTAAATTCTTAATTTTTCTGTATGCTTGAGATGTTTTATAAAATGTTTTTATTTTCCAAGTTCCTAAGAGCTGTAAATCAAAATGTTTTTAAAATATCAAAGTTACATTTTGTTTGTTTGTTTGTTTGAGATGGAGTCTCTTGCTCTGTTGCCCAGGCTGGAGTGCAGTGGTGCAGTCTTGGCTCACTGCCACCTCTGCCTCCTGGGTTCAAGAGCTTCTCCTGCCTGAGCCTCCTGAGTAGCTGGGATTATAGGCGCTTGCCACGATGACCGGCAAATGTTTTGTATTTTTAGTACAGACAGGGTTTCCCTATGTTGGCCAGGCTGGTCACAAACTCCTGACCTCGTGATCCACCTGCCTCAGCCTCCCAAAGTGCTGGGATTACAGGCCTGAGCCACCGCGCTTGGCCAGTTTTTTTACTTCTAATGCCGAAGCTTGTAATGTAATTTTGATTGTACGGATTTCTCGTTTGCACCTATTTCTGTGTAGGTTAAACTGAAGGAAGTCTTAATATTTAGAAAGTACTTCTACAGACAGAATTGCCCTTTATAAATAAAGGACAGTTTATAAAGGGCAATTCTGGTGTTTTATTAAGGTGTTACGAATAAGAAGTCTGTACCATTTAAAATAATCGAAGGGAAGGTTCTGCAGCATGAGTGTGATGGACAATATAAAACTCACGGGTTTTCTGATCTATTCTATTTTCTTTTTTTTTTTTTTTTTTTTTTTTTTTGGAGACGGAGTTTCGCTCTTGTTACCCAGGCTGGAGTGCAATGGCGCGATCTTGGCTCACCGCAACCTCCGCCTCCTGGGTTCAGGCAATTCTCCTGCCTCAGCCTCCTAAGTAGCTGGGATTACAGGCACGCACCACCATGCCCAGCTAACTTTTTGTATTTTTAGTAGAGACGGGGTTTCACCTTGTTGACCAGGATGGTCTCGATCTCTTGACCTCGTGATCCACCCGCCTCGGCCTCCCAAAGTGCTGGGATTACAGGCTTGAGCCACCGCGCCCGGCGATCTATTCTATTTTCTGCTGGTACTAAGGATATGGTTTTGTTTGTTTTCTCGTTCATTTGTTTGAGACAGAGTCTCACTGTCGCCCATGCTGGAGTGCAGCGACACAATCTTGGCTCATTGCAACCTCTGCCTCCTGGGTTCAAGCAATTCTCCTGCCTCAACTTTCTGAGTATCTGGGATTACAGGCACATGCCACCATGCCTGGGTACTTTTTTGTATTTTTAGTAGAGACGGGATTTCACCGTGTTAGCCAGGATGGTCTCTATATTCTGACCTTGTGATCCGCCCACCTCAGCCTCAGAAAGTGCTGGAATTACAGGCTTGAGCCACTGCTCCCGGCCAATTCTAATGTTTTAATATCTGATGAGCAAATAATGATTTTGTTGAAACAATTTCTTGACCTATTTGGCTTGGATTTTATATATATTTCTTCATCCTTCATTGATCTGAATTAAGGAAGTTTGAATTAAAGAGGTTTTTCAGCCAGTTCCTCACATGCAATCTGATTAACCCTTCAATCATTTTGCTTTCTTTTTTTTTTTTTTTTTTTTGAGATAGAGTTTCGCTCTTGCCTTGTTGCCCAGCCTGGAGCGCAATGGTGAGATCTCGGCTCACCACAACCTCTTCCTCCCGGGTTCAAGTGATTCTCCTGCCTCAGCCCCCTGAGTAGCTGGGATTACAGGCATGCGCCACCACCTCTGACTAATTTTGTATTTTTAGTAGAGAGGGGGTTTTTCCATGTTGGTCAAGCTGGTCTCAACCTCCCAACCTCAGGTGATCCACCCATCTAGGCCTCCCAAAGTGCTGGGGTTATAGGCATGAGCCACCTGGTCCCAGCCTGTTATTCTTAGCCTGTTATTTTTAATATACTTACTGTTGTCAGTCCTATGGACTGAATCTGGAAGCACCATTTCAGGTGGTCCATGAGTCAGAGTGTTTTGAGTCTTACTGGGCCCATGTCTTTGGTGAATTGATTACTGGTCTTTCTTTTCCAGCCACACTCTTGACTCAGTGAAATTGTTCCTGTTACTTCCATGAAATTTACATATGGAAAGGCAGTTGTCATCTAGCCAAAGAGGTTTATGTATAGACTTAGATAAAAAGTGAAAGAGGCCGGGCGCGGTGGCTCAAGCCTGTAATCCCAGCACTTTGGGAGGCCGAGGCGGGTGGATCACGAGGTCGAGAGATCGAGACCATCCTGGTCAACATGGTGAAACCCCGTCTCTACTAAAAGTGCAAAAAATTAGCTGGGCATGGTGGCGCGTGCCTGTAATCCCAGCTACTCAGGAGGCTGAGGCAGGAGAATTGCCTGAACCCAGGAGGCGGAGGTTGCGGTGAGCCGAGATCGCGCCATTGCACTCCAGCCTGGGTAACAAGGGCGAAACTCAGTCTCAGAAAAAAAAAAAAAAAAAAAAAAAAAAAAAGTGAAAGAGGCTGGGCACGGTGGCTCACACCTGTAAACCCAGCACTTTGGGAGGCCGAGGCGGGTGGATCACGAGGTCAAGAGATCAAGACCATCCCGGTCAACACGGTGAAACCTCGTCTCTACTAAAAATAAAAAAAATTAGCTGGGCATGGTGGCACGGGCCTGTAATCCCAGCTACTCGGGAGGCTGAGGCAGGAGAATTGCCTGAACCCGGAAGGTGGAGGTTGCGGTGAGCCGAGATCGCGCCATTGCACTCCAGCCTGGGTAACAAGAGCAAAACTCTGTCTTAAAAAAAAAAAAAAAGAGAGAGAGATCGAGACCATCCTGGTCAACATGGTGAAACCCCGTCCCTACTAAAAATACAAAAAATTAGCTGGGCATGGTGGGGCGTGCCTGTAATCCCAGCTACTCAGGAAGCTGAGGCAGGAGAATTGCCTGAACCCAGGAGGCGGAGGTTGCGGTGAGCCAAGATCACGCCATTGCACTCCAGCCTGGGTAACAAGAGCAAAACTCCGTCTCAAAAAAAAAGTGAAAGTACTACTTGAAGCTTTATGTAACTGTAAAGTAAGACAAACTTGAGGTAATCAGGTACCCTAAATATGCTCCAAATGTAGTCCAGTGAAATATGACAGAGTTGGTATTACACTTAGCATCCAGAGCTGCTTGTGCAGTCAAAAAGAAAGATGTATGCAGGGCTGAAAACATTAACCTTTACAATAAATAATTTTATATATCTGAACAAGAGTTAAAATGAAATTAGGGAAATGTAGAAGACAGGTTAGATAACTGTATCAATGGAGTGAAAAACAAAGTATAGAAATGAGTGAAAATTTTTAGAGACCTGAAGCTATTAGAATTAATTCTAGCCAAGGACCTGGAATTTGGCCAAAAGACAAGACTTTGCTTAATCTTGACATACACTCTCTTGCCCGTGATTTTTTGAAACACATTTCTTTTTACAAGAGAAAATGTCTATTTTTAAAATCTGGTATGGCTAGAAAATAATAAAACTGAGATTAAAAAATAAGAAAACAATAAAACTGGTAGTTACACAAGAAGGAGCTCTCAACTGTTAGTTTTTCTTTTTACCTAGCTCACAGTCTGTTTCTAAAATATCCCACAAAAAATTCCTCTTGCAGTATACTCTGGGCTCCGGCAGTATTCATGGTCTCTTTTCTAGAAGGGGGGGGAAAAAACCCTTTCTTACTTGTTTTAGAAATGGTCAGATACAAAATAAAAAGTGAGGCGACTTCAGCTATTCAGACTTAGCATCAATTCTCTGTCCTTTTATGCAGTGAAGAAAAGAGTCTTCCCGGCCGGGCGCGGTGGCTCAAGCCTGTAATCCCAGCACTTTGGGAGGCCGAGGCGGGTGGATCACGAGGTCAAGAGATCGAGACCATCCTGGTCAATATGGTGAAACCCCGTCTCTACTAAAAATACAAAAAATTAGCAGGGCATGGTGGCACGTGCCTGTAATTCCAGCTACTCAGGAGGCTGAGACAGGAGAATTGTCTGAACCCAGGAGGCGGAGGTTGCGGTGAGCTGAGATCGCGCCATTGCACTCCAGCCTGGGTAACAAGAGTGAAACTCCGTCTCAAAAAAAAAAAAAAAAAAGAAAAGAAAAGAGTCTTCCCCTAATTTGGTATTGGTTGTGCCTTTTCCATGAGAAAAGTAGGAACCCTGGACTATATTTTTACTAATTTTCTGTTAAAACTGTATGTTTAATAAAGTTCTTGAATTTTCTTTTTTTGTTTTTGTTTTTGTTGTTCTTATTTTTTAACTATAGGCTAGGCGCGGTGGCTCATGCCTATAATCCCAGCACTTTGGGCGGCTGAGGCAGGCAGATCACAAGGTCAAAAGATCAAGACCATTGTGGCCAACGTGGCGAAACCCCATCTCTACTAAAAAAAGAAAATTAGCTGGGTGTGGTGGCGCGTGCCTGTAGTCCCAGCTACTTGGGAGGCTGAGGCAGGAGAATTGCTTGAACCCAGGAGGCGGAGGTTGCAGTGAGCTGAGATTGTGCCAGTGCACTCCATCTCAAAATAAACCATTTAAAAAATATATTTATTTAAGTTTATTTATTTATTTAGAGACAAAGTCTTGCTATGTTGCCCATTCTGGTCTTGAATTCCTGGGTTCAAGCAGTCCTCCCTCTTCAGCCTTCCAAAGTGCTGGGATTACAGGCGTTAGGCACCACCCCCAGTCCCTTTTCTTTTTTTCTGGAATCTGGCTTTGTTGCCCAGTAGTGGGCTAGAGTGCAGTAGTGTGATCGCAGCTCGCTGCAGCCTTCACCTCCTGGATTCAAGTGATTCTCCTGCCTCAGCTTCCTGAGTCGCTGGGATTACAGGTGCTGGCTACCACACTCAGCTAATTTTTGTGTTTTTAGTAGAGATGGGGTATCGCCACATGAGCTAGGCTGGTTTTGAACTCCTGACTTAAAATGATCCACCTGCCTCAGCCTTCCAAAGCCTCCCAAAGTCCTGGGATTACAGGCATGAGAGCCACTGCGCCCGGCCTTACCTCTTGTTTCTTTTTTTTTTTGAAATGGAGTCTTGTTCTGTCGTCCAGGCTGGAGTGCCCTGGTGTGATTTTGGCTCACTGCAACCTCTGCCTCCTGGGTTCAAGAGATTCTCCTGCCCCAGCCTCTCTAGGAGCTGGGATTACAGGCGTTGGACACAATTCCTTGCTAATTTTTGTATTTTTAGTAGAGATGGAGTTTGACCATGTTGGCCAGGGTAGTCTCGAACTCCTGACCTCAGGTGATCTGTCCACCTCGACCTCCTAAAGTGCTGGGGTTACAGGCATGAGCCGCTGCATCTGTCCCCTTTTCTTCTTTCAAAGAAGAGTTTTCATGGGCATTTGCTTTTCTTCGAGCTGACCAGTATGTTAAACTTAGAAACAAGTTTATCTTGGCCGGGCACGGTGGCTCAAGCCTGTAATCCCAGCACTTTGGGAGGCCGAGGCGGGTGGATCACGAGGTCAAGAGATCGAGACCATCCTGGTCAACATGGTGAAACCCCGTCTCTACTAAAAATACTAAAAATTAGCTGGGCATGGTGGCGTGTGCCTGTAATCCCAGCTACTCAGGAGGCTGAGGCAGGAGAATTGCCTGAACCCAGGAGGCGGAGGTTGCGGTGAGCCGTGATTGCGCCATTGCACTCCAGCCTGGGCAACAAGAGCGAAACTCCGTCTCAAAAAAAAAAAAAAAAAGAAACAAGTTTATCTTGGAGATCCGTATTTCCAGTTGATTAATGAGTAGAAGTTAACTTAAGATTTGCAGAAAACAAATCCAAAAAACAAAAACAAAAAAAGCTCCAGCTAATTTACTTTCTGTCAGTAGAGTTTTCATTTTGTGTCTTCTCTCACATGACGCTGTAATAACGTGAATCATCTTTTTTCTTTTCTTTTGTAGCATTACCAGGAGAGCGACAAGGGCGAGGTATGTTGGAGCTGATGTCGAAGCATGAGGGCTTTCCCTGGCAAGTTATTATTGCTTTTGGGGCCTGTTTAGGAGAAAAGCCAAGCAGTCAGTCTCCCATTCATCTCAGTGAGTGTTGTCATAAGGGGTGGCTACCAGTTTGGATAGTTGTGTTTGAAACCATCAAAATGGCTGGGCATAGTGGCTCATGCCTGTAATCCCAGCACCTTCGGAGGCCAAGGTGGGAGGATTGCTTGCATCCAACAGTTTGAGACCAGCCTGGACAACATACTAAAACCCATTCTCTACAGAAAATCAAAGATTAGCTGTGCCTGGTGGCACCCACCTATAGTCTCAGCTACTTGGGAGGCTGAGGTGGGAGGATCACTTGAGCACAGGAGGTTGAGACTGCAGTGAGCTATGATCATATAACTACACTCAGCCTGAGTGACCAAGGGAGACCCTATCTCAAAAGAAATAAAAATAAAAACCATCAGCCAGTACAGTGGCTCATGCCTATAATCCCAGCACTTTGGGAGGCTGAGGTGGGCAGATCACGAGGTCAGGGGTTCGAGACCAGCTTGACCAATATGGTGAAACCCCATCTCTAAAAAAGAAAAGAAAAGGCCGGGCGCGGTGGCTCAAGCCTGTAATCCCAGCACTTTGGGAGGCCGAGGCGGGTGGATCACGAGGTCGAGAGATCGAGACCATCCTGGTCAACATGGTGAAACCCCGTCTCTACTAAAAATACAAAAAAATAGCTGGGCATGGTGGCACGTGCCTGTAATCCCAGCTCTCAGGAGGCTGAGGCAGGAGAATTGCCTGAACCCAGGAGGCGGAGGTTGCGGTGAGCCGAGATCGCGCCATTGTACTCCAGCCTGGGTAACAAGAGCGAAACTCCGTCTCAAAAAAAAAAAAAAAAAGAAAAAAGAAAAGGAAAAAAAAACCCATCGAGATCTCTGTTTTCTTTGATTTTTATTTCTAGGAATTAGGACCTGGAAATGTACAGAAAGAAGTCTCATCTTCCTTTGACCGCGTTATCAAGGAGGTAAGAGATGAATTACACCTGTGCTGTTTGCCCAGATCAAACAGCGGTGTGGCAGCTATGGAATCAGGATCATCAGGCCTGTGTGTTCAGTGTCTGTTCCCAAATAAAATTAAACATTCAATTTAATTTTGGCTTTACTACATATTTGACATTAAAAAGAAAGACAGGCCGGGCGCGGTGGCTCAAGCCTGTAATCCCAGCACTTTGGGAGGCCGAGGCGGGTGGATCACAAGGTCGAAAGATTGAGACCATCCTGGTCAACATGGTGAAACCCTGTCTCTACTAAAAATACAATAAAACTAGCTGGGCATGGTGGCACACGTGCCTGTAATCCCAGCTACTCAGGAGGCTGAGACAGGAGAATTGCTTGAACCCAGGAGGCGGAGGTTGCGATGAGCGGAGATTGTGCCATTGCACTCCAGCCTGGGTAACAAGAGCGAAACTCCGTCTCAAAAAAAAAAAAAAAAAAAAAGACAGTGCTTGCTGTTCAGAATAGATGCATTTCACAAGCTGTGTGAGATTGCCCAGTAAGGAAAAGGAAGAAAGAAGAAATTTTTTTTTTTTTTTTTAAAAAAAGAAGGAAAATTTAAAAAAAAAAAAAGGAAAAAGAAAAAAACAAACAGAATAGATGCATTTCAAGAAAACACATTTGGCCAACACATTCCATCTTTAAAATTGAAGAGGTTTATACCAAAAGTCTTCTAATAGTGTTGAAAATCTCAGGAATAAAAGTGTTAAAATAGGCCAGGTGTGGTGGCTCATACCTGTAATCCCAGCACTATGGGAGGCCGAGGCAAGAGGGTCACTTGACCTCAAGAGTTAAGAGACCAGCCTATGCAACATAGTGAGACCTACTCTCTACAAAACATAGAATAATTAGCCAGGTGTGTGGTGGTGCATACTTGTATTCTCAGATACTCGAGAGGCTGTGGTGGGAGGGTTACCTGAGTCTGCAAAGTTGAGGCTACAGTAAGCTATGATTGTGCCACCACACTCCAGCTGGTATCACAGAGCAAGACCCTGTCATTAGAAAACAGTGTTAAAATAACGACCAGGCCTTTTGTATATTGGATAGTATCTATCCAGAAATGCTCTTTCAACATTTTTCTGACTCCGAAATATTCTCATCACCCATTTCCCACCCCCATCTTCTGCCATAGGTGTTTCTGTGCCTGGCTTTCAGAACTATTCTCTTAGTCTTCACATTGTCTTGTCATTAATGAAGTCACAATTAGGAAATGTGGCTGTCTAAAATAAAATGTTCCAAAAACAAACATTTCTAAGGGTCTGGAAACCGGATAAATGGGCTCTATTTTCTGTAAATTTTCATAAAATTAGTTTGCTTAAAAGCAGGGATACATGCAATTAGTTATTTACCTTAGTTTGCCTATCCTGTCCGATAGGATCTTCTCTGGACTGCCATTAGAGAAGGAGTGAGGGCTGTCTTTTTTTTTTTTTAAAGTTGTTTTCCTTGTTATTACCTCTAAGTTATGAGGGCCGTCTTAAAACTCTGTGACTAAGATATTGTTTAAATGCAAAAGGAAATGATAGACCTGCCACATTTACAATACCAGAACCTAAATGCAAGGATTACAGTTTAATTTTCATTACTTCCTTACAGAGTCATAGAATTGAAAGATAAATTAAGAAAAACACAGCAGCTCTAAGATACCGCACAGTTACTGGATTGTAGTCACAAAACAAAGTTTTTCTTATCTCCCAAAAATGTGGGTAGAGACTAAGTGAAGCCTGCCATTTGTCTAGAATGAATATCAGGCTCTCCAAAATCATTTACCAATAAGAGAGCAACTTAATAATTTCAGTAAGGCCAGGCGCAGTGGCTCACGCCTGTAATCCCAGCACTTTGGGAGGCCGAGGTGAGTGGATCATAAGGTCAGGTATTAGAGACCAGCCTGACCAACATGGTGAAACACCATGTCTACTAAAAATACAAAAATTAGCTGGGCGTGGTGGTACCTGCCTGTAATCTCAGCTGCTTAGGAGGCTGAGGCAAGAGAATTGCTCGAACCTGGGAGGCAGAGGTTGCAGTGAGCCAAGATGGGCCACTGCATTCCAGCCTGGGTGACAGAATGAGACTTGTCTCAAAAAAAAAAAAAAAAAAAAAGTATCAATAAAGGCCTCATATTTTTTTATTTTAGCTTAGTGACTATTTGTTGGGACCTTCCCTGTTTCCTTATTGTTTCTCTTACCTGCAAAATTGAGAAAACAACAGAAGTCTGCAGAGTAATTTTGAGAAGTAACTATACTAGAACATTAAAATCCGTGAGTGAAAAATATGATAAAATGAGAATGAGATCAGTTGCATCCGGTTCAAACTACTCTTCCTGACTTCAGCCAGGACAGGAGGGCTGTGTCATTCGTTTTTTCATCCTATACCACGATATCCACCCACGTTTCCTTCTCACAGGCATTTGAGTGTCATTTATTTAGATTTCAGAAGTGTGTGTTGATTGTTTCTAGACAACTCGAGAGATGATCGCTCGTTCTGCTGCTACTCTCATCACACATCCCTTCCATGGTACGTTTGCAGTTGACAACTGAAATCTGATTTCTTACCTTTCTTTTATAACTGGATCTCTCCTGACTACCTTAGATAGGTTGACATGGCAGCTGACTAAAATGCCTTGCCTGCATGTTTTGATTTGCTTGCTTGTTTTTGCTTTTATCAAATTTATCCACACAGCAAAATGTCTTTAGGTGGAAAGTCTTTTTCTCCCAGGGCTATCAAAATCTATCTTAACATAGTTTTTTCTTTTCTTTTCTTTTTTTTTTTTTTTTTTGAGACAGAGTTTTGCTCTTGTTGCCCAGGCTGGAGTACAATGGCATGATCTCGGCTCACTGCAACCTCTGCCTCCCTGCTTCAAGCAGTGCTCCTGTCTCAGCGAGTAGCTGGGATTCCTGGCGCATGCCACCACACCTGGCTAATTTTGTATTTTTAGTAGAGACGGGGGTTTCACCATGTTGGTCAGGCTGGTCTCAAACTCCTGACCTCAGATGATCCGCCTGCCTTGGCCTCCCAAACTGCTGGGATTACAGGCGTTAGCCACCGCATCTGGTCTTAATATAGTTTTACACGTCTTTTCTCTATGTTCCACAGTGATCACTCTGAGATCTATGGTACAGTTCATTGGCAGAGAATCCAAGTACTGGTAAGTGTTTTTGTTTTCATATACTCAAGGAGATCTTTTGAAGCCAAAGTACTAGAATGATGCTGCTTTGTATTTTTTTTTTTTTTTTTTTTTTTTTTTTTTGAGATGGAGTTTCGCTCTTGTTACCCAGGCTGGAGTGCAATGGCGCGATCTCGGCTCACCGCAACCTCCGCCTCCTGGGTTCAGGCAATTCTCCTGCCTCAGCCTCCTGAGTAGCTGGGATTACAGGCACGCGCCACCATGCCCAGCTAATTTTTTGTATTTTTAGTAGAGACGGGGTTTCACCATGTTGACCAGGTTGGTCTCAATCTCTCAGCCTCGTGATCCACCTGCCTTGGCCTCCCAAAGTGCTGGGATTACAGGCTTGAGCCACCGCGATGCTTTGTATTTTTATGACACCTTACCGAAGGCGTCCCCAGACTACGGGCCTGCGCATGCGGCCCCCTGAGGCCATTTATCCACACTTCAGGAAGAGGCACCTCTTTCATTGGTGGTCAGTGAGAGGAGCACAGTATGTGGCGGCCCTCCAACAATCTGAGGGACAGTGAACTGGCCCCCTGTGTAAAAAGTTTGGGGACGCCTGCCTTACAGTTTGTAGAACAAATTCGTATCTCCTATCATTTGATCTGCACAAAACCCAGTAAAATAGGAGAAAATAGGCCCAGGCAGGTTTTGTAGCCTACCTAGGATTGCAGAGTAAGTTGCAGAGTCCCGGACTCCATATCGCTACACCCCTAGGTAGTTACTAGCTTCACTTCTTTTTTTTTTTTCTCTAGTGCCGTGACTCGGACATGAACTAGCTTCACTTCTATCTCTAAATTTAGCTATCTTTGCAGACTAAAAGGGTGCTAGGAAGGTGTGGAGGAAGGAGGTTGTAGATTTGACCTTGTCCAAAGTGATAATTCAAATTATTTTGTTTATAGCTCCAAAAGAATCTTAATGTATTTTACTCTTCCTTCTTGTGTATGTAGTGGACTTTGTGATTCCATGGTAACCATCTATCGGGAAGAGGGCGTCCTAGGATTTTTCGCGTGAGTAAATATTGATTAGTATGTAATTTCTGTGTGAGAGATTTTTCCTGAATATGAGGACAGGGAATCTTTATTCAATCCCTGGGGAAAATGTACTGCCTGAACTTATCTCATGTTACATTGCATTTAGGCCCCTTATTTTTTTTCTTTTTTCTCTGCAGAAAGGCATATTTAGGCCCCATATGACCAGAATTCTCTTGTAAAGATCCCAAATCTTTGCTTCTAGATACTTAAAACATTTGAGGCTGGGCGTGGTGGCTCACGCTTTTAATCCCAGCACTTTGGGAGGTCGAGGAGGGCGGATCACCTGAGGTCAGGAGTTCAAGACCAGCTTAGTCAACCTGGTAAAATCCCACCTCTACTGAAAATACAAAAATTAGCTGGGTGTGGTAGTACATGCCTCTAATCCCAGCTACTCGGAGGCTAAGGCAGGAGAATCGCTTGAATCTGGGAGGCGGACGTTGCAGTGAGCTGAGATTGAGCCACTGCTCTCCAACCTGGGTGACAGAGTGAGTCTCTGTCTCAAAAAAAAAAAAAAAAATTGAAATAAGGAATTTTTTTTTTTTTAACAAAGGAGTCAATTCCAACTTTGTACCCTTATAGTAAACTCCCAATTCTATACAGATAATAAAATGAGAAAAAATTAAATTTTGAAAAATGGGGAAATCATCTTAACTTGTATTTTCCTTACCCTAAAAGAGTAAGTTTTTGCAAGGCTTGAATTTACTTCGGAAGGACTTAGACTACTACCCTCATTTTTCTATTAAGAAAAATTTTGAGGCCGGGCGCGGTGGCTCAAGCCTGTAATCCCAGCACTTTGGGAGGCCGAGGCGGGTGGATCACGAGGTCAAGAGATCGAGACCATCCTGGTCAACATGGTGAAACCTCGTCTCTACTAAAAATACAAAAAATTAGCTGGGCATGGTGGCGCGTGCCTGTAATCCCAGCTACTCAGGAGGCTGAGGCAGGAGAATTGCCTGAGCCCAGGAGGCAGAGGATGTGGTGAGCCGAGATCGTGCCATTGCACTCCAGCCTGGGTAACAAGAGCGAAACTCCATCTCAAAAAAAAAAAAAAAAAGAAAAATTTTACATTACCTAAATGGTTTTTTTTTTTTTTTTTTTTAATTTTTAGGGTATCTCCACATACAGATTTTGAATATCATAAATACCCTGGAAGATAGGCAGGGCAGCTATAATTAGTATCACTTTAGAGATTAAAACTCAGTGTTGCTCCCAGAGTCTCATCTGCTGCCTTGTACATCGCTGATGCGTGGTGGAGCTGGGATTTCACCCCCAGTCTTCAATCCCTGGGGAAATGTTCTTTCCACTATTCCATGCTGCCTCACCTAGGTCACCCAGACCCTAGAAATGTGATTTTGATGCCTTTCATCTGTATCTCTACTTGGGACTATTTTTGCTTTGTAATTTTTCTCATCTTTTGCTCTGCCAAATTTGAATATCAGATAGTTTAACAAAACCATTTTTTAAGTTAGTCAAAGCAAAACAATATTTAAGTCTCTTCTGCAAAGCACCTCGCAAATCTTTTGCCTCTCTGCTTATAGTTAGGAATAGTAAGGTGAGCCGTTGGGGATATAGCTGACCTGCATTTTAAACATAGGAACAAAAGTTATTGGAAATCAGCTTCGAGTACAGCTGTGTTAACGAGAATTAGCTAGGTATGAGGGCTAGATTCTGGTGTTTGATATTATCTTTTTTACTTCCCTAGAATGTTTTGTGACCTCTAATTATTTGAGAAGTGTTTGTATTGAAGAGCTTGTCTTTTTACTGATCATATATTTTGGTTCTTATTTTTATTGTTTCTTCATGTAGGGGTCTTGTTCCTCGCCTTCTAGGTGACATCCTTTCTTTGTGGCTGTGTAACTCACTGGCCTACCTCGTCAATACCTATGCACTGGACAGTGGGGTATGTTGTGACCTTGGTGAGATGTGCTGGCCTTGGCTTTAATCTGGCAGCTAGATTAGCTTTTAAAGTAAGATGACAAGCTTTGCACAGTGGCAGTATTGTAGCTAGTTAGGTTTATCCGAGGCGTGATTATTGCTAATTGAAAACTTTTCCCAATACCTTACCATGACGACTTAAAATACAGTTGGCATTGATAATTTTTTATAGTTGCTATGGAGACTGAATTTAAAAAAAAAAAGTAAAATGACAAGTTTGCTACATGCCAGACTGAATAATTCTATAAAAATTATCAGTCAAATGTTCAAATGCTAATGAAATGACCCATACTGTGTACTATAGAATGGTCACCTTAAAAGTCCCTAAGATGTGACAGAGTATACCCAAGAGATTCAGCTCTGTGTTTGTTCAGGGCTTTAAAGAGATCACTTCTTTACTGATTCCTAAACTTTAGAGAACCTGGGAAAGCAGGACATCTTTATGGTATATCTGGGGATTTTCATCTAATCTGGACTATTAAGGGGGTGCCTATATTGGGCTTTCCAGAAACCTCAGCCTTTGAGAATCAGTATTAATCTAGAAGTTGTCAGCATTTGTGGGGCCTCTTGTACATAGGCAGCTCCATAGCATGGTGAAAAATTGAACACATCACAGGATATATAACTAAATCCATGTTGTAAACTTCTTGAATATAGAGAGGGACTTTCTTCAACACATCTGGTAGAAAGCTATCTGTGGCCAGGCGTGGTGGCTGAAGCCTGTAATCCCAGCACTTTGGGAGGCCGAGGCCGGTGGATCACAAGGTCAAGAGATCAAGACCATCCTGGTCAACATGGTGAAACCCCGTCTCTACTAAAAATACAAAAATTAGCTGGGCATGGTGGCGCATGCCTGTAATCCCAGCTACTCAGGAGGTTGAGGCAGGAGAATTGCCTGAACCCAGGAGGCGGATGTTGCGGTGAGCCAAGATCGCGCCATTGCACTCCAGCCTGGGTAACAAGAGTGAAACTTTGTCTCAAAAAAAAAAAAAAAAAAAGAAAGAAAGCTAGCTGTGGACAAAGGCAGTGAATTTTTCCCTTAGCTGTACTATAAATATGGTTTTCCAGGAACTATATTTCTAGGACATGGGAAAAGTTTGTCAGTCTTATTTTCTTTTTTATTTGAAATCCTTTTACATTCGTTCCTAAAGCCTTTTAGTATAATAAGAATTTGTCTGTTAATGTTGAGTCAGGTTGATCATTTTGAGCACTGCCTTATAATTCTAACAATCAGTGTTTTATGGTTTTGTCCTCAAAATTAATTTTAGCCAGGTGTGGTGATTCATGCCTGTATTCCCAACACTTTGGGAGGCTGAAGTGGGAGGATCGCTTGAGCCCAGGAGATCAAGGCTGTGAGATAACAGTGAGTTGTGATCTCACCACTGCACTTCCAGCCTCGACGGCAGAAAGAGATCAGATCCTGTCTCAAAGAAATGATAATAATAATTTTCAAGCAGTCAAACTGATAATTTAGAGATAGACTATATAGGCATGGAGAGCCAGGCACAGTAGCTCTAGCCTATAATCCCATTAACTCAGGAGGCTTAGGTGGGAGGATTGCCTGAGACCAGGAGTTTGAAACCAGCCTAGGCAACATAGCAAGACACCATCTCTTAGCTGGGCATGGTGCCTCACACCTGTAATCTCAGCACTTTAAGAGATCGAGGTAGGAAGATCTCCTGAGCCCAGGAGTTTCAGACTAGCCTGGGCAAACAGGGAGACCCCATCTCAAAAAAAAAAAAAAAAAAAAGATAATATCTCTTAAAGAATACTTTGAAGCCGGGCACAGTGGCTCATGCCTGTAATCCCAGCACTTTGGGAGGGCGAGGCAGGTGGCTCACCTGAGGTCGGGAGTTTGAAACCAGCCTGACCAACATGGAGAAACCCTGTCTTTACTAAAAATACAAAATTAGCTGGACATGGTGGCATATGTCTATAATCCCAGCTACTTGGGATACTGGGGCAGCAGAATCTCTTGAACCCGGGAGGCGGAGGTTGCAGTGAGCTGAGATGGCACCATTGCACTCCAGCTTAGGTGACAAGAGTGAAACTGTATCTCAAAAAAAAGAAAAAATACTTTGAAATAAGCTGGGCATGGTGGTGACAGAGTGAGATCCTGTCTGAAAGAACGAAAAGGAAAAAAGAATATATTGATCTGTTGTAGGGTTTTAGGCAATTAATTTAAGGCTGTTTTTCTGTTTTAGGTTTCTACCATGAATGAAATGAAGAGTTATTCTCAAGCTGTCACAGGAGTGAGTTTTTTAAAAACCTTTCAACCTTATAGGAATAGTTATGCTTTGTTTTGTTTTCCTTTGAAATCTGGCCTATGTCATCACTGCTTTAAGATAACTAGATGTCTCACTGGGACATCTCCCTCAAATTTGTTATATTTGTCAAAGGTAAGAATAACTCAGTTTTCGGCCAGGTGTGGTGGCTCACGCCTGTAATCCTAGCACTTTGGGAGGGTGAAGTGGGTGGATCACCTGAGGTCAGGAGCTCAAGACCAGCCTAGCCAACATGATGAAACCCCATCTCTACTACAAAAACAAAGTTAGCCAAGTTTGGTGGCACGTGCCTATAATCCCAGCTACCCGGGAGGCTGAGGCAGGAGAATCACTGGAACCTGGGAGGTGAAGGCTGCAGTGAGTCAAGATCATGCCACTGCACTCCATCCTGGGCAACAGAGCAATACTCTATCTCAAAGAAAAAAAAATAGAGAGTAAGACAGAGCCCCTGCCTCACAGCCCATATGGTTTGGTACTGCTCAGCTTTCATAGGGAATATGCCTTTCCTATTAAATAATATTGTTCAGGCCGGACATGGTGGCTCACACCTGTAAACCCAGCACTTTGGGAGGCAAAGGCAGGAGGATCACTTGAGGTCAAGAGTTTGAGACCAGCCTGGGCAACTGAACAAGACTCCATTTCTACAGAAGTTAAAAAAAAAAAAAAATAGCCAGGCATGGTGGCATGCGCCTATAATCCTAGCTATTCAGGATCAGAGAAGTTTTCTGGCTTTTTGTTAAAATGTTGGATGCAGTGATGTGTTAAGAAGAAGAAGCATCTCCAGGCTCAAAAATGGAAGTCTTTCCAGGGTACTGAGGAAGTGAGGCAAGTGTTAGAGTATCTCACCACAGTGGCATTAGACCTGTAAGGCAAAGGAAAGGAGAATAAAGGTTAGGAATACCCTAATAACAGCTGCCTTTTTTCCATTTTGCAGTTTTTTGCAAGTATGTTGACCTATCCCTTTGTGCTTGTCTCCAATCTTATGGCTGTCAACAACTGTGGGTAAGTACTTTGTATTTCTTATTCTGACAGGTGGAGCAGCCTTGTAGAAATTTAGGAAAGATGAAAGATCAGTATCAATCTCTGGTTGGTATTAAAAAAAAAAGGTGGGGAAAGAAAAGTATAATTGATATCGTTATGAGATTCCTAATTTTTTTCTCTGTATGCCTTATGCAGCAGCAGCCTCAATTTGTATTAATTAATTACCATTTTTTTTTTTTTTTGAGATGGTGTCTTGCTTGGTTGCCCAGGCTGGAATGCAGTAGCACCATCTTGGCTCACTGCGACCTCCGCCTCCTAGGTTCAAGTGATTCTCCTGCTTCAGCCTCCTGAGTATCTGGGATTACCACTGTGCCCAGCCAGTTATTATTATTATTATTATTATTTTTTTTTTTTTTTGAGACAGAGTTTCGCTCTTGTTACCCAGGCTGGAGTGCAATGGCGCGATCTGGGCTCACCGCAACCTCCGCCTCCTGGGTTCAGGCAATTCTCCTGCCTCAGCCTCCTGAGTAGCTGGGATTACAGGCACACGCCACCATGCCTAGCTGATTTTTTGTATTTTTAGTAGAGACGGGGTTTCACCATGTCGACCAGGATGGTCTCGAACTCTCGACCTCGTGATCCACCCGCCTCGGCCTCCCAAAGTGCTGGGATTACAGGCTTGAGCCACCGCACCCGGCAATTATTATTTTTTATAGATTTTTTTTTTTTGAGATAGACTCTCGCTCTGTTACCTGGGCTGGAGTTCATTGCAGCCTATACCTCCTGGGTTCAAGCAATTCTTGTGCCTCAGCTTCTCAAGAAGCTGTGATTATAGGCATATGCTACCATGCTGGGCTATTTTTAATTTATTTAGAAATAGGGCTGCAGTGTGGTGGTGAAGTCCTAGCTCACTGCAGCCTTGAACTTCTGAGCTCAAGTGATCCTCTTATCTCAGCTTCCCAAGTAGTTGGGAGTACATGTGCCCATCACCATTCCTGGCTAATTATTTTTTGTGTGTAGAAATGGGATCTTTGTTGCCCAGGCTGGTCTCAAATTTCTAAGCTCAAGTGATTCTCCTGCGTCAGCATCTTAAAGTGCTGCGATTACAGGGGTGAGCCACCACGCCCAGCCAACGTGTGGTTATTTTAAATCTTTGTCTTCTTTAGGATGAAAGTGACAAAAGAGTTATCGGATTTAATAACAACCCATACCTGTTTTTTCTAGGGGCTTTATGGAGAAGATGGGTTTTAAAGAACCAGAATTAGGATATTTAGCGGGTGGAAAGTTTCATGACCTTTTCTCTCTATTGATTAGAAGGGATGTCAGTATAATGGTAGACTCCACTGATTTCCAAGTTGTAGATGCCAAGTGACTCTACTGAGTTGGACAAAATTTTGTCTTTTTTGTTTTTGTTTTTGAGATGGAGTCTCACTCGGTTGCCCAAGCTGGAGTGCGGTGGCACCATCTCAGCTCACTGCAACCTCTACCTCCCAGGTTCAAATGATTCTCCTGCCTCAGCCTCCTGAGTAGCTGGGATTACAGGCACTCACCACTATGCCTGGCTAATTTTTTTGTATTTTTAGTAGAGATGGGGTTTCACCATGTTGACTAGGCTGGTCTCAAATTCCTGACCTTAGAGGTGATCTGCCCACCCCAGGCTCCCAAAGTGCTGAGATTATAGGCATGAGCCACTACACCCAGCCAAAATTTTGCCTTTTTGTTTTTCATTTTTTGAGACAGAGTCTCGCTCTGTCGCCCAGGCTGGAGTGCAGTGCAGTGGAGTGCAGCCTCCGCCTCCCAAGTTCCAGTGATTCTCCTGCTTCATCCTCCAGAGTAGCTGAGACTACAGGTGCCCACCACCATGCATGGCTAATTTTTGTATTTTTAGTAGAGACAGGGTTTCGCCATGTTGGCCAGGCTGGTCTCGAACTCCTGACCTCAGGTGATCTGCCCGTCTTGGCCTCCCAAAGTGCTGGGATTACAGGCATAAGCAACTATACCCAGCCTTGCCTTTTTATTTATTGCAAAATTCTGTTCCCATATGGTACCTGACATATCATTATGTTTTCTGGTTTTGTTTGTTTCCTTTTACTCCTGGCAAGCTGTGATGTTTTCTAATATGCAAATTAACTGCCATGTTTTAGCACAGTGCATACTTGAAGGATGAATTAATGTATTATTATTTACCGTTTTTTCAAGATGAAGTGATTATATCTCAGTAGGAACATATATATTCACTGTTTACATGTATTGTCATACTTAGTTTCTTTGTGAATACCAGTTAGTTTTTTTTTTTTTTTTTTTTGAGACGGAGTTTCGCTCTTGTTACCCAGGCTGGAGTGCAATGGCGCAATCTCGGCTCACCGCAACCTCCGCCTCCTGGGTTCAGGCAATTCTCCTGCCTCAGCCTCCTGAGTAGCTGGGATTACAGGCAAGCGCCACCATGCCCAGCTAATTTTTTGTATTTTAAGTAGAGACGGGGTTTCACCGTGTTGACAAGGACGGTCTCGATCTCCTGACCTCGTGATCCACCCGCCTCAGCCTCCCAAAGTGCTGGGATTACAGGCTTGAGCCACCGCGCCCGGCTTACCAGTTAGTTTTTAAAGTCCCTTTCCTTGCTCTCCTTTTTTGGAGATGGCATCTCACTCTGTCACCAGGCTGGAGTGCAGTGGCGTGATCTCAGCTCACTGCAACCTCCGCTTCCCAGGTTCAAGCAATTCTCATGCCTCAGTCTCCCAAGTAGCTGGGACTACAGGCACGTGCCTCCACACCCAGCTAAGTTTTGTATTTTTAGTAGAGACGGGGTTTCACCACGTTGGCCAGGATGGTCTCGATCTCTTGACCTCATGATTTGCCTGCCTCGGCCTCCCAAAGTGCTGGGATTACAGTTGTGAGCCACCGCACCTGGCCTTTTTTTGTGGGGGGGACAGGTTCTTACTGTCACTTAAGCTGGAGTGCAGTGGCGCAATCTCAGCTCACTGCAACCTTTGCCTCTTGGGTTCAAGCAATTCATGTGCCTTAGCTTCCCGACTAGCTGGGATTACAGGCATGTGCCATCATGCCAGCTCATATTTTTGAATTTTTAGTAGAGATGTGGTTTCACCATGTTGGCCAGGCTGGTCTTGAACTCCTGACTTCAGGTGATCCGCCCACCTCAGCCTCCCAAAGTGCTTGGATTACAGGCATGAGCCACCATGCCCAGCTACCTTTCCCTGCTCTTTAGTCATGTAAATGCTGTGTTTTGGAGTTTCATTTGTCCACAAATGAAAAGTCTAAATGTTTTAGGAATTAAGGTTGAAGTTTATGTTTGTTGATTTGAAACGTAAATATAGGGTAGCAATTGTCTTTTGGATGCTTGATCTCGCCTCTGCTCCAATATTGATTTGTTTCATTGAACAAAATGATCTGTCAGGGAATCTTCTGAATGCAGGAGAGTATTTTGACAAGGTTTATCAAAGTTCTGAGAGAATGTTTGAGTAATAGTAACATGAAAACTCCTGTTTTTTTCTATTTTAGTCTTGCTGGTGGATGCCCTCCTTACTCCCCAATATATACATCATGGATAGATTGTTGGTGCATGCTACAAAAAGAGGTATTTCTTTTTCTCTGTCTCTCTCATTTTAAAAAAATTTTTATTTGTTTGTTTTCTTAAATAATGTCTCTGGAATCCCAAGTTAACTCTTGTAGGTCACTCTAGCTGCCAGTTAATGTATACTTTACTATGCTGTATGTTTCACTTTGGTGTAACAGTAAAATGTGATGTTTAGAAATCATGAGCAGGAGTAATGAAGAAGAAAGATCCCTAGATGAGATCTAGAAGCCAATTGAGTGCTCACATTCAACTTAGAAATATGATCAGGTAGATAATTATCCTAGTAAAATGATGGCCTCGATTTTAAATTCTTTCTTTTTCCCAGACTCACCTTTTATAACCAATTGTTTGTCACAGGTATTGACAGAGCTGGTCTCCTACTTCTAGAGTTGTTAGTGGATGATTTTGCCTATATACCAATTTAGGGTTTGTTACTACCATGAGGTGTATGATCTGCAACAAAAAGTTCTTTATTACCTAGGCAAAGCTTTACTGGAAAATAAAACAATGGGCTCGGTGCTAAAATAATGTGCTGGGTGACTGGCTCCTGCTTGTAATTCTAGCATTTGAAATGGCCTATGTGGGCAAATTGCTTGAGCCCAGGAGTTTGAGACCAGTCTGGGCAACATAGTGAAACTTTGTCTTTTTATAGCAATGAAACCCCATTGCTACAGAAAATACAAAAATTTAGCCAGGTAAAGCACTTACAGTCCCAGCTACCCAGGAGGCTAAGGTGGGAGGATCACCTGAGCCCGGGAGGTCAAGGCTGCAGTGAGTCAAGATTGCACCACTGAACTTAAGCCTGGGTGACAGTGAGACTCTGTATCCTCCCCCTGCCATAAAAAAAGGAAAATAAAATAATGGCCAGCTATGGTGGCTCACACCAATAATTCCAGTTACTCAGGAGGCTGAGCTTGGAGAATCACATGAGTCCAGGAGTTTGAAGCCAGCCTGGGCAACACAGCCAGACATGTCTCAAAAAAAAAAAAACACAGTAGGCCAGGCACAGTGGCTCATGCCTGTAATCCCAGCACTTTGGGAGGCCAAGACAGGAAGATCACTTGAGGTGAGGAGTTGAAGACCAGCCTGGGCAACACAGTGTAACCCTGTCTCTACTAAAATACGAAAGATATTAGCCGGGCGTGGCAGCATGCACCTGTAGTCCCAGCTACTTGGGAGACTGAGGCAGGAAAATTGCTTGAATTTGGGAGGCGGAGGTTGCAGTGAGCCGGGATCGTGCCACTGCATTCTAGTCTGGGTGACAGCGAGAGACCATCTCAAAAAACAAAAAAAAAAAGACTCCATCTCAAACAACAACAACAAATGGATTGGCTATGGGCTAAATTTAGCACAGGATCACTTAAAATGGCTATCAGTTTAAAGCTTTTTTAAAGGGGGATCCACTTTTTAAAAGACTGCAGAAGAAAGTTTATAAAGAAGCTCTTTGTCACATTATTTTATAGCACTAGTGATACATTTTAAAAAGCCTTTGAAATCTGAATGAAAAGTCCTAAGTGTTGTTTATAGTTGCTCTTGCTCAGTGTGCCCACAAAGCCCCTCGGTGAATCCAAGCTAGAATACTTGAATGATTTCGGTATGGACCTACCATGAACATTGTACGTTTCATCCTGAGTTTTACTCTCTATTTTACCTTCTGTTGCACAGTCTCCCTGTGTGGTCCCTGTTTAAATGGAAAAAAAAAAAATAGCCTTTCTTTCCTTCCTTTTCTTACTAACCACTGTTACAGGAAGAAAGCAGATAGAGAATGGATTAGGATGTCAGACACACTTTCCCTAGGAACAGTTGTTCCTGTAGGGGCTTACAACAACAGCAAATCTTGATTAGGCATTTACTGTATACCAGATATGGTGCTAAGAGCTTTTCTTACATTAGCTCATATAATCCTCAGAACAGCTGTGTGAGGATAGGTGTCATTCTGAATCACCCATTTTACATATGAGGAAACTGGGGCTTAGAGCAATTTAGTGCAAATTACATAACCCAGGGTCACATGGTGTATATTTGGGAAGACTGGGATTTATACTCAAGAGTGTACTCAGTTGCACACACAACATTATTACTTTATTTACTTTTTTATTTTATGGAGACAAGCTCCATCACCCAGGCTGGTGTGTAGTGGTGCCATCACGACTCACTGCGGTCTCAAACTCCTGGGCTAAAGCAGTCCTCCTATCTCAGCCTCCCAAGTAGCTAGGACTACAGGCATGCTGCCACCACCCCCGTTCATTTTTTTTTTTTGAAAGTGTTTCGCTTTGTCACCAGGCTGGAGTACAGTGGCATGATCTTGGCTCACTGCAATGTCTGCCTCCCAGCTGAAGTCTCTGGCTCCAGTGATCTTCCCACCTCAGCCTCGCAGGTAGCTGGGATTACAGGCACACAACACCAAGCCCAGCTAATTTTGGGGGGTTTTTTGTTTTTGTTTTTGAGACGGAGTCTTGCTCTGTCGCCCAAGAAGGAGTGCAATGGTGCGATCTCGGCTTACTGCAACCTCCGCCTCCCGGTTCAAGTGATTCTCCTGCCTCAGCCTCCTGAGTAGCTAGGATTACAAGCACCTACCACTACGCCTGGCTAATTTTGTATTTTTAGTAGAGATAGGGTTTCACCTTGTTGGTCAGGCTAGTTTCGAACTCCTGACCTCTGATGGGCCACCTGCCTCAGCCTCCCTAAGTGCTGGGATTATAGGCATGAGCCACCGTGCCTGGCCAATTTTTTGTATTTTTTGTAGCAACAGGGTTTCACCATGTTGTGTAGGCTGGTCTCAAATTCCTGAGCTCAAGTGATCCTCCTGCTTGGTATCTGAAAGTGCTGGGATTACAGGTATAAGCCATAGCACCTGGCCTTTAATTTTTAAATTTCTTGTAGAGATGGGGTCTTGTTCTGTTGTCCAGGTTATTACTTTGATTATAAGATTTTATAAGTAGTCCTTTGAAACATGATCCCATTTCGTTAAGAAATAAATAGGCCAGGCTGTGCACGGTGGCTTACGCCTGTAATCTGAGCACTTTGGGAGGCTGAGGCAGGTAGATCACCTGAGGTCAGGCGTTCAAGACCAGTCTGACGAACATGGAGAAACCCTGTCTCTACTAAAAATACAAAAATTAGCCAGGTGTGGTGGTGCATGCTTATAATCCCAGCTACTCAGGAAGCTGAGGCAGGACAATCTCTTGAACTCAGGAGGCGGAGATTGCGGTGAGCTGAGATCGTGCCATTGCACTCCAGCCTGGGCAACAAGAGTGAAACTTCGTCTCAAGAAAAATAAATAAATAAAAAGAAATAAATAGGCCAGCTGAGGTGGATCACACCTGTAATCCCAGCACTTTGGGAGGCGAAGGTGGGTGGATCACTTGAGGTCAGGAGTTTGAGACCAGCCTGGCCAATATGGTGAAACCCGCTTCTACTAAAAATACAAAACTTAGCTGGGCATGGTGGTACATGCCTGGAGTCCCAGCTACTTGGGAGGCTGAGGCAGAAGAATGACTTGAACCTGGGAGGTAGAGGTTGCAGTGAGCCGAGATTACACTGCCACACTCCAGCCTGGACAACAGAGCGAGACACCATCTCAAAAAAGAAAAAGAAGTAAATGAAAGCTAGCACTTACTGAATGTTAGGCACTGTTCTAAGTGACTCATTTGATAACCCAATGACAGTGACAAAGCCAGAATCCAGTCTGGGCATTCTGTTTGCCCAGTGAAAGACAACCTATTAATAAGAAGAAACTGTAGTTAGTTCCATAGTAGCTCAGCCTTTCAGAGAATACAAATCCTTGTTCTGTAGTGATAGTTCCAGTTTTGTCCTGGTCATTTAAGTCATGCCTTCCAGTGCTGATTTGGATTGGCTGATCTCATTTTTTCGCTAGATATTATTTGTGTTTTTTTTTGTTTTCCAGGGGAATATGAGCCGAGGAAATAGCTTGTTTTTCCGGAAGGTCCCCTTTGGGAAGACTTACTGTTGTGACCTGAAAATGTTAATTTGAAGATGTGGGGCAGGGACAGTGACATTTCTATAGTCCCAGATGCACAGAATTATGGGAGAGAATGCTGATTTCTATACAGTGTGGCGCGCTTTTTTAATAATCATTTAATCTTGGGAAAATGGAGGTGTTTGGTGTCTGCCTTTTTTGTTCTTTTTTCCAGCACACATAACTTACCACTGATACTCCCCTTTTAGTTATTCTGAAATGGGATATTTTTGCTCCAGATTCTTATTTTACTTAACCAGAAGGGGGAAAAAAAGTTGTATTTTCCTGAAGGTATAAACACTTTGTCATGTGATTTTTGAGTCTCAGTTTAAGGCTTTGTAAAATGAAGAGTAGAATTACAATAAGAATAAGAAATAATTCTTTAAAACTTAACAAAATCACTACGTTAAACTATATGGGAGGTTATGAATGACCTTTTCTTGGGTAGACCCTAGAAAGTCAGTAGCATGCACCAGAATCTGCCTCCTGTTGTGCTTCTAAGCACCCTTCATTGACCTTGTCTCTCATACTTCAAGAAAAGGACATACATTGCTGTGTTGCCCTAGAAAGTCTGTGTGAAGATTTGCCCCTCAGTAATAAAATGTCACCGACAGGGAGCCTCTGAGTCTACCCTAGCTGAAGAGGCTGCCTGAAAAAAAATAAGATAAAGGTCAGCAACAACAAGGAAAAGGACAATTACAGAAAATACGCAAGATTTGGAAAGGAAGTATAATGGCACTTTTTTCACCAAAGGAAATTCTTGTTTTCACATAAAATATGAAAAGCAGATACTGAAGGAGTAGCCCCCTTCTCTAAGAGCCAAGTATTTACCAGTCCTTAAATTATACCATATGGTTCTAATTATATATAATCTTATGTTCTTCAGTTTTTTGTTTTGTTTCCTTTTTGTTGTTATTGCCGAAGGTGAGTAATTTTGCATTTCTGATGATCACCACGTTGGAAAGTATAGTTGTCTGGTAATGCCAACCCAAGTCCACATGAGTCTTAGGACACTGACTGCCTCACATGCCATACCCTCAGTTAAGCATGTTAACATTTATAGGAGAAAAAAAATCACTTTAGGAGGAAATAAATTCAACTCGAGCATAAAGCTTCTGTTTACTCAGGCCTTTTAAAAAGCAGGTTAAAATGCTCTAAAATGAGAAAGCTTGTGGTCTCACTTACTTATATAACTCACTGGGACGTTGCCAAATGAGTAAGCACTTAATTTGGTGCTTCTGAGACCTCTCTGTCAAAACAGCAGCACTGATAATATTAGACAGAATGAGAATGCAGGGGTCTTTTCCCTCTCCTGGGGTTTAGGAAGCTCATGAGGAGCTCAGCTTAAAATGTCTTTGATGTCTCTTCCTTTGTTTCAAAAGTAATGTCAATTTTATATACTATTCAATATTATTATCTGCATTTGTTTTAATATAAAAATGTTTGCTGCCTATTTTTTTCTCCCAAAAAAATCTTTAAGTAAATATGATCTGGGAAAATGTGCCATGTTTATCCTGTGGCTTCTGTGCACCTTCACGCTTGCCAATTCCTAGTTGAGAAGCATGTCTGACTCTGATAACCAGTCTACCACCAGAGGACGCCAAGGCCTCAGTTTTGCATGTGCAAATTGGGAGGCTGAGAAATTTCTCCAAAGGCCTGGGATTACTCAAAATACTAATCCAGCTGTTCCAGTCTTGCTGCATCCAAGCTATAGGTCTATTGAGAGTCCTGTACCTATGATCTTCCATAGTATCTTTTTTTTTTTTTTTTTTTTTTTGAGACAGAGTGTCGCTCTTGTTACCCAGGCTGGAGTGCAATGGCACAATCTCGGCTCACTGCAACCTCCGCCTCCTGGGTTCAAGCAATTCTCCTGCCTCAGCCTCCTGAGTAGCTGGGACTACAGGCACGCGCCACCATGCCCAGCTAATTTTTTGTATTTTTTTGGTAGAGACGGGGTTTCACCATGTTGACCAGGATGGTCTCGATCTCTCGACCTCGTGATCCACCCGCCTCAGCCTCCCAAAGTGCTGGGATTACAGGCTTGAGCCACCGCGCCCAGCCCATAATATCTTACTATAAACTATTAACATAAAAGTCTGAAGATACTCAGGGGTTAGGAAATGCAGGTCGGTGCTATTAAGAAACACATGCAAGAGCCAGGCGAGGCGGCTCACACCTATAATCCCAGCTACTCGGGAGGCTGATGCAGGAGAATTGCTTGACTGGGGAGGCAGAGGTTGCATTGAACTGAGATTGTGCTACTGTACTCCAGCTGGGGAAACGAGCAAAACTCCATCAAAAAAAAAAGAAACACAAGAAATAATGAACTTAATAAATAATATGAATTTAGGCCTGGAGTGGTGGCCCACATCTGTAATCCTAACACTTTGGGAGGCTAATGCAGGCGGATCACTTGAGGCCAGGAGTTCAAGACCAGCCTGACCAACATGGTAAAAACCCCATCTCTACTAAAATATAAAAAAATTAGCCGGTTATAGGCACTCACCTGTAGTTCCAGCTCTTCAGGAGGCTGAGGCAGGAAAAATGCTTGAACCTGGGAGGTAGAGGTTGCAGTGAACCAAGATTGTGGCACTGGATGATAGAGTGAGACTCTGTCTCTAACAAAAAACAAAAAACTAAGGGGTTCTCTGGTAAGCCACTTGTGAAACTGGTTTTCCTTGGTGGTACCAAGGTTGCAGTGAGCTGAGATCATGCCACTGCGCTCCAGCCTAGGTGACGGAGCAAGCCTGTAATCTCAGCTACTCAAGGAGGCTGAGGCAGGAAAATCACTTGAACCCAGGAGGTGGAGGTTGTGGTAAGGCAAGATCCCACCATTGCACTCCAGTCTGGGCAACAAGAACAAAACTCCATCTGGAGAAAAAAAAAAACACGTGGGTTTCCTGGAACTTTGGGGGATCATTATAAAAATACTAGGGTAGCCGGGCACGGTGGCTCAAGCCTGTAATCCCAGCACTTTGGGAGGCTGAGGCGGGTGGATCACGAGGCCAAGAGATTGAGACCATCCTGGTCAACATGGTGAAACCCCGTCTC
The DNA here is from genome assembly GCF_048565385.1 of Saimiri boliviensis. Taxonomy (NCBI): domain Eukaryota; kingdom Metazoa; phylum Chordata; class Mammalia; order Primates; family Cebidae; genus Saimiri; species Saimiri boliviensis. Next base: position 115,336,019 of record NC_133454.1, on the reverse strand, counting down.
TACTAAAAATACAAAAAATTAGCTGGGCATGGTGGCGCATGCCTGTAATCCCAGCTACTCGGGAGGCTGAGGCAGGAGAATTGCCTGAACCCAGGAGGCGGAGGTTGCGGTGAGCCAAGATCGCGCCATTGCACTCCAGCCTGGGTAACAAGAGCGAAACTCCGTCTCAAAAAAAATACTAGGGTAAAAAGGCAACCTTAGAATGAAATAAACATTGAACATAAGCCCTATATTCCATCATGTCTCTGTTACCTCAGCAAAGCTTGGCTTTACTGTAATTTCCTATTCTAGAAGTCTCTTCCTTCCCCTCTTCACAGTGACATGTTTCTATGTAAGATTCAGTTCTAGTGGCATCTCTGTGAAGTCACTCAGACCTCCCAACTGGATGAGAGGGCTGTGCCTTCAAACTCTCCCTCTTTCATATCATATAATTATAGTACAAACTAACTGACAAAACAAAAACTATATTTAACACCAAGTTCATGTTTTATACAGCAGGAGTATTACCTCTCTCTGATTTGAAAATCTGGAAAAAAATATATATATATATATATATATTTAGTCCTTTAAAACAGGCCAACTAAAACATCAGCCTCCCTGGACAATATAGTGAGACCTCTCGACAAAAATTTAAAAACTGGTGTTGTGCGCCTGTAGTCCCAGCTACCCAGGAGGCTGAGGTGGGACAATTGCTTGAGCCTGGGAGGTTGAGGCTGTAGTGACCTATGGTCACGCCCCACTGCACTCCAGCCTAGGTGACAACGTGAGAGCCTGTCTCCAAAAAACAAAAAATGCCTCACTGGGCTTTATAGAAAAATTAGTGGGGTAGTTGCTGGTCTAATTGCAGCAGTTCTTGCTACTAGTTGGTCACAATCCATTACAGATTTTTTTCTTCTCCCCTTCCACTGCTTGACTAGGCTTTAAAATATATATTAAAAGAAGAGGCTGGGTGTGGTGGCTCACACCTGTAATCCCAGTAATCCCTCAGAGGCTGAGGCGGGCAGATCACATGAGGCTAGGAGTTTGAGACCAGCCTGGCCAACATGGTGAAACCCCATCTCTACAAAAATTAGCTGGGTGTGGAGGCGCAGGCCTGTAATCCCAGTACTTGGGAGACTGAAGCAGAATTGCTTAAACCCAGGAGGCAGAGGTTGCAGGGAGCTGAGATAGCACCACTGCACTCCAACCTGGACAACAGAGCAAGATTCTGTCTCAAAAGAAAAAAAAAAGAAGCTGAGGTAGGATAATTACCTGAACCTGGGAGGTGGAGTTTGCAGTGAGCCAAAATGGTGCCGTTGCACTCCAGCCTGGGCAACAAGCAAAACTCCGTCTCAAAAACAAAATTCTTCTGATAAAATAAGCAAAAAGTAAAACAAATGACAAACTAGCTGAGAGAGTAAATGTAGTAGTAAATGAAAGTGGTCAGTTTAAAGTACTGGGGCAGGTAAGGGAGCAAGACAGGAGAACAGACTGGTTAGTAGGGACTGCCAAGCCTGTTGTCGAAGTTCTAATTTTCATAATTTTTTGGTGGGATCGGCATCCTTGTTTTAAAAATAAACTGAGACTGATTAAACAACTTACTCAGAATGATATGGGCAGGAATTTTCAGGGCTGAATTTAAACCAGGATCTATCAAATTGTAAGGTTTTGGGGTTTTTTTCCTTAATTCTTCCAGGACATGAAGCCAACTGAGCCATTTTTATTGTTTCATGGAGGCTATAAAATGCTAAGAAAAAGGTAGCCAGTAAACCACGTTGTGTCTGTTGTTGTTTGTATTTTTAGTAGAGACGGGGTTTCTCCTTGTTGGTCAGGCTGGTCTCGAACTCCCAACCTCAGGTGATCTGCCCACCCCAACCTCTGAAAGTGCTGGGATTACAGGCATGAGCCACTGTGCCCAGCCTGTTGTTTTTTAGACAGGTGCTCACTCTGTTGCCTAGGCTGGAGTGCAGTGGAGCAGTCTCAGCTCACTGCAACCTCCACCTCCTGGGTTCTCGTGCCTCAGCCTCCTGAGTAACTGGGATTACAGGCATGTGCCACCACATACAACTCATTTTTTTGTATTTTTAGTAGAGGCAGGATTTCACGATGTTGGCCAGTCTGGTCTTGAATGCCTGACCTCAAATGATCCTTCTGCCTTGGACTCCCAAAGTGCTGTGATTATAGGCATGAGCCACCGCACCCAGCCAAACCAAATGTTATGTAAGCCTTCCATCTGAGGAAACTGGGCCTGCATTTGTAGTCAAAGCAGTGAACCAAAGAACAAGCTTCCCAACAGAGTAGAATGGTCTTAAACAAGGAAAGACAGATCTTGCCTCTGCAGAATTATAAATAGCTGAAACAACTGAAAATAGAAATGATCACCATTACTTTTCTAGACTATTATGATGGTTTATGTAGATGAAAAGCTAAGTTACTGTATGGCAAGGATTTCTTCCTAGAGAAGAAATCTTCCTAGAGGTACCATTAGTTCAGTTTACTAGAACTCCTAGTACATTTGGCTAGTAGCATTTCTTGAAACTGATCTACCTGTCAGCACCTCTAATGCGTGCTTCTAAAACATCCTTGCATATTGGACGGGTTCATTCAGGCTGCCTCCCAAAGTGGCATGGTAGTTTCTATTTTGGTGTTTTTGTTTTTGTTTTTTTAAATACAAAAGATGTTTGCCTTACCTCCTTTTCAGAGCTCTGTTTAGGCATACCTAAAGAAGTCACAAGTGCTGGGTGCGGTGGTTTATGCTTGTAATCCCAGCATTTTGTGTTTTTTTTTGGTTTTGTTTGTTTTGTTTAGTAGATTGGCTGTGCCTGGCTAATCCCAGCACTTTGGGAAGCTAAGATGAGAGGATCACTTGAGTTCTGGAGTTTGAGACCAGCCTAGTGAGAGCCTGTCTCTACTACCAACGTAGTGAGAGCCTGTCTCTACTACAAATCAAAAATATTATTCAGGTGTGGTGGCACACATCTGTAGTCCCAGCTACTTGAGAGTCTGGGCCCAGGAATTTGAGGCTGCAGTGGGCTATCATTGTGACATTGCGTTCCAGCCTGGGTGACAGAGCAAGACCTTCCCTCAAGGGAAAAACAAAGTCACATGTGACATCTCATTTTATATTTTCCCCTCTTCTGTCTCATCTTATTTTTCTCTTTAAACTTGAAAGGAGTTAGAATCTTGCACTGTGATTTTTGCCCTGGACAGAAAGTTGCAAGTGAGAGATTCTTTTACCACTAACCAAGAAATAGCTGCTGCTTTTTTTTTTTTCTGAGATGCAGTCTTATTCTGGTTGCCCAGGCTGAACTGGAGTGCAGTGGCACAATCTCAGCTCATTGCAGCCTCCACTTCCCCAGCTCAGATGACTCTCCCACCTCAGCCTCCCAAGCAGCTGGGATTACAAGTGTGTGCCACCACGTCTGGCTACTTTTTTCTTGTATTTTTAGTAGAGACAGGATTTTGCTATGTTGTTGCCCAGGATGGTCTTGAACTCCTGAACTCAAGTCTTATCTGCTCACCTCAGCCTCCCAGCGTGTTGGGATTACTGGTGTGAGCCACTATGCCTGGCCAAAAAAATAACTTCAGGAGAGTATCTTGGCTAAAAATGAGGATTGATTTTCTAAAGTGAGTGCAAGTTTTCCTTATATCCAACCTTTCATATGACAGCTTCCTCACACATTTGCTGTCTAGAGAGAGGTCTTAGAGAGGCCCTTCCAGTGCATGAGTTAAGTGTTCTGGTCACCATTATCCCATAGCCATGAGATGGAATTGGGAAGAGCCCATCTTGCCTTTCTCTTAAGTAAATTCCTCTGTACTCTGGGCACCAAATCTCTTGTCTGGGACTAATTAGGCAGATTTTGCATGAAAACCATAATTGTTCTGGAACCAACTTACTGAAACTCTGAAGGAGAACAATTTTTTTTTTTTTTTTTTTTTTAATAGTTTCCCTCTTTCACCCTGGCTGGAGTGCAGTGGCATGATCTTGGCTCACTGCAACCTTTGCCTTGTTCTTTTTTTTTTTTTAATCTTTTCTTTCCAGTAATGGCTATAAGCAATGCCTTCTTGTTTTAAGCAATTCTTCTGCCTCAGCCTCCCAAGTAGCTGGGATTACAGGCACCTGCCACCACACCCGGCTGATTTTTGTATTTTTAGTAGAGATGAAGTTTTACCATATTGGCCAGGCTGGTCTCAAACTCCTGACCTTGTGGTCTGCCCGCCTGGCCGAAGGATTTTAAGTAGATTCCAATCAGTAACGTATCACAGTATAGTTAGAGTTTGGTACTTGAGAGACTGGAAGAAGAGGAAGAGAAACCACTGTGACCTGTAGGTGCTATTCAGAGCTCAGAAGCTTCCTGAGAGGCAGCAAATGAGGAAACAAATCTGGTCCCCTCTCCAAGTCTCCAAGATGACACATGGGTCAGAGAAAATTTTGTAACACCAGCCTCTGCCTCACTAAGGCAACCAAAAGAATGGACTATTCCCTGGCAGTGCCATATTTCCATGGAAAATCTATTAGGTATTGCTTTTATTTCCACACAGAGTAGCATGAAGAGCCAAAGGTTAGATAAGGACAAGCCAGCATTGCACCTACTCTGGCTGGCCAACTAGTCGGGGCCCTGTCCTCTTGGCATCAGAAAGACTGGTAAGAGTGTTTTTCTGGCTGGAAACAGGAAAGGAGGGTGAAGATAGAAAGAACAGAACCATGTCTCATTTCAGACTGCTCACCTCTTGCTGGAATTCAGTATCTCATGCCTTTCCTCCCCCGAGGGGCCCACATTTAGAGTCTATAAATGCAACTCTCAGTTGTATAATAATAGTGAGTAGCTTGGGCAAAGTTCTGTGCTGGGGCAGCAGAGGATGCAAAGGCCTGTAATAAATCTCCCTGTCCTCCCTGGTGCTTACTGTCCACTGAGAGGGAGGCAGAAAGACAAGAACATAAGACACCAGGAGTGTGGGAAGACTATGTGAAACCATACGTACAGCAGTGAGGCCTGATGCCTTGAAAGAACGTACTCACTGAAGCTCTTTTAACACTCTCTGATGATGGCTGTACAAAACAGGGCACGCCATGAGAAGCCGGAACCAAGCGCCATGGGATTCACAAGAAGGAAACCTTACATCCATTTGGGGAAATAAGAGATTTCATGAAGAAGTGGCACTGACTGCGGCTTTGTCAGGATAGTGGGGATCCTGGGCGACAGGATAACACGATGGCAGCAATTTCTAGCTCTGTCACCAGCTGCGAGACCTTGGGCAAGTTGGCCATTTTAAGCCTCAGGCTCCTCATGTCTAGAATGCAAAGTAATACTCATTAGAGTTTTGTTTGTTTGTTTGTTGTTTTGTTTTTGAGATGGAGTTTGACTCTTTCCCCCAGGCTGAAGTGAAGTGGCACTATCTTAGCTCACTGCAACTTCCACCTCCTGGGTTCAAGTGATTCTCATGCCTCAGTCTCCTGAGTAGCTGGGATTATAGGTGCCTGCCACCATGCCCGGTTAACTTTTGTGTTTTTGGAAGAGAGGGCGTTTTGCCATGTTGGCCAGGCTGGTCTCAAACTCCTGACCTCAGGTCATCCACCCACCTCGGCCTCCCAAAGTGCTAGGGTTTGCAGGTGTGAGCCACCATGCCCAGCCTAGAGTATTAAATTTAGTACGGTGTCTGGCATACAATAAATACTTGTTATGTGATAGTTATTAGAATTTTAAAAATTAGAAGGGAGGGGCTGCTTTACAAGTATAGACAATATGGGCAACCTTATGGCGTTAGTAAAGGCTAAAGCATTTGAGGGCAAGTGGAATTGCATCTCTCTCTGTCCTAACCTTTCTTCAAAGCTGTATTTCTACCATATAATGAGCACCTAGCGCAGCAACTGCCACATGGTAGAGACTCCACAGATGTTTGTTGAATAAATGGTCGGCTGCCTCCTAGCTGTATGCACTGGATGTCCTTCAGGATCCTCAAACTGAGTTACATCTCAAACCCTCTTCCCAAGCCTGTGGTGGTACTTGCAGTCTAAACTTATTATAAACACAGCATTATGCCCCTATTCCCCAAGCTAGAAACTCTGGAGATGAGTTTGAGTCCTCTCTACCCCTCCTTCTGTTTCTAGAAAGTCACTGCTGGATTCTCAGAAACGCCTCTGAATTTGTCGTCTCCCTTTCTTTCCCGTCACCTTTAGGCATCATCTCTGCTCAGTTGTTGCAGCACCTCTATCTCATCTTCCTGCTGCTAGCTCAAGGCAGTAGGCAGTAGATAATGCTGGAGTTCTGCCAACTTTGACCAGGGCACAGAGGATGGCCACAACTCCTACCTACATACCCTTCTGGCAGAGGATAAAATACTGCTTTCTTTTTTTTTTTTTTTTTTTTTTTGAGAGACAGGGTTTCACCATGTTAGCCAGGATGGTCTCGATCTCCTGACTTCATGATCCACCCACCTTAGCCTCCCAAAGTGCTGGGATTACAGGCATGAGCCACCATACCCGGCCCTGACCCAGGTTTTTCTTCAAAAAAAAATTTTTTTTTTTTTTTTTTTTTTTGAGACAGAGTCTTGCTCTGTCGCCCAAGCCAGAGTGCAGTGGCACAATCCCAACTCACTGCAGCCTCTGCCTCCTGAGTTCAAGCAATTCTCCTGCCTCAGCCTCCCTAGTAGCTACCCTTAGCCTCACTAGTAGACCACAGGTATGCCCCATCATGCCTGGGCAATTTTTGTATTTTTAGTAGAGATGGGGTTTCATCCTGTTGGCCAGGCTGGTCTTGAACTCCTGACCTCAGGTGATCCACCTGCCTCGGCCTCCTAAAGTGCTGGGATTACAAGCATGAGCCACCATGCCCAGCCTTCTTAAGATCTCTTGACCTAGTGTCTTTAATCCTTACACCCCCAAGCCCACGCCATGCAGCCCCAGCTCCCCAGCAGCCTCCTCTGCTCTGCACATTTGCACCGCACTGGCAGCTGCTGTGTCTGTTGTCTTCCACTGAGGCCTTGTACAGGAGGAGCTGAGCTGAGAGACAGTACTATTTATAAATAGAAAGTGGGTGTAAAGTTCTGCAGTCAAAAATGTTTTAAATAAGACTAATTCCATCTTCCCAATCAAACTCTGAAATTTCTGTCCACCTCCTCATCTCCCATCTTTTCTCAAAGCCTGCAAGTTCTTGCCCTCTCCTTGGTCAGAACCACCATAAAAGCCTGGATACCATGGTGGCTAAGAGATGTGACATGGAATGAAGTGTGAGAATTACATGGATTCAGCATAGAGTCAAAGCTACTGAGGTAACATAAATGTTCCTACCACCTAATAATATTTAATGATGGTTCACCACGTGTCCTACCCACGTCACCATTAGCGCCAACCCATAAAACAGCCATATAAGCTAAATACTGCCCCCATTTTCGTGGTGGAAAAGTGAGACTCAAAAGGGTTCACTGATCTACCCAAGACTAGTGGTAAATAGCAAAGTCCAGATTCTGACATGGGTCTGCAAGTCTAGAATTTCTAATATGGCATGCACATGCATTGAGTCCCAATATTTTTCTGCATAATGATCGGAGCACAGATTTTAAAAAAGAGTTAAGTAAGAATCTTTTTTTTTTTTTTTTTGGTGCCATGACTCAGATTAGTATGAATCTTAATGAGAGGAGGCAACTCGTAGCTTTATTATAATAATGAAGGGGTCAACATTGTATGCTCAACAGTTACATGCCCAGAAGCCCAACTCAAACTGGCTACATTCAGAAAAGGAATTCATTGGCTCAAGTAACAAAAATAGCCAGTGGTGAATCTGGTGGTTCAAACAAGGGCATCAGGACTCAAGTCTTCCCACCCCTCTGCTGGTTTCCCTCTCACACGGGCTCTCCACATGGGAACAAGATGCCAACTGGCAGCTCCACTCACATGGCTTCTTAGAGCTTATAATTCCAGAGAAAAAGCAAAATCTCTTTGGAGAGCTCCAGCAAAAATCCTGGGGAGGACTCTAGCTTGAAACACACAGCCATCTGTAAAGCATTTGGTGTGTCTGGGAGATGCTAGCCAGGCCTGAGTCACAGGCCCATCTGAAGGGGTGGAGGTCCAGGGTCAGCCCCAGAAGAACCACATACATTCAGCTGGACTGTTCTGTTTTCTTCCCCTCCCACCCCCACCTCCTCCACCACACCTCTCTGAACTGGACTGTTTCTAGTGGGATGTATGGCTCATCAAAGGAAGGTTCACTGGGCAAAGACATACATTATACCCTATCCAAAAGAAACAGCTTGAATAGAAAGGAAAAAACAGTTCACTCAGAACATGTGACACGTGAAACTCCATGAAGCTAAGCTGAGCACAGACGCTGGTGTGTTTGAAACCTTCCATGTGCAGGTACATAAATATATGACTCAATCACCCTGTGAGCCTGATAATAGCCACACTTTTCAAGTGAGAGAAATGGAAGCTCAGAGATAGTGATTTAAGTGACTTGCTAACAAGTAGCAAAGCTGGAATGCAAACCTAGATGTATTGGAGTCCAAATCCTGCAAGCTTTACACCACAGCACACTGCCAGTTTGGAGGGAACCAGATGTGAGGGTGAGACTGATAGATAAGCGCCTGGAAGCCGTGTCCCTGGGGAAGGACACATCTGACTGCCTGACATGCTCTGAGAGCAGCAGGCACTGAGCTGGAGACTGCCCTGTCCTGGCTCCAGCAGGAGACACTCTCACCTGGCTACTCGCTGAGTGGCTGATAAACTCTTCACATTCATCAATGACAGTTCCCTCTCAGCTGGAAGAAAATGCTGCCAGGGAGCGACTCCCCCATCCTTCCTTCTGATGGGCAAAGACTCCCTAGTGCTGTTGATGAACTGGGAAACAAAGGAGAAAGTTGGATTTGGAAGGAAGAGCATGTGGGCATGGGATGAATGGATGGATAACTAATCCCAGAAACATGATTTAAAAAGTGAGAAAAAAGTTATGATTTGAAGTTTAGAGACAAGAGGCAATATGGCAGAAGAGGGATAGGAAGCTCTGAGAGAAATCAGACTGTCCCATTTGCAGAAAATCCCTGTGCAGAGAAAAGGATGGGAGAGCTGAAGAAACCAGAGTGGCTCTGTAGAGAGCTCTCTGATAAGCTCAATAATTTTTTTTTTTGAGACGGATTCTCACTCTGTTGCCCAGACTGGAGTGCAGTGGCGTGATTTCGGCTCACTGTAACTTCCGCCTCTCATGTTCAGGTGAGTCTCCTGCCTTAGCCTTCCAAGTAGCTGGGACTACAGGTGTCCACCACCACGCCCGGCTTTTTTGTATTTTTAGTAGAGACGGGGTTTCCCCATATTGGCCAGGCTGCTCTCAAACTCCTGACCTTGTGATCCACCTGCCCAGCCTCCCAAAGTGCTGGGATTACAGGTGTGAGCCACTGTGCTCAGCCTAAGCTCAACATTTAAGAGGTGTGGTATAAGAGATTGGAGGAAAGGTGAAGTCTGTGATAAACTAAGACTTAGAAAAGGTGCAGACAGGCCAGGCGCGGTGGCTCAAGCCTGTAATCCCAGCACTTTGGGAGGCCAAGGCGGGTAGATCACGAGGTCGAGAGGCCGAGACCATCCTGGTCAACATGGTGAAACCCCGTCTCCACTAAAAATACAAAAAATTAGCTGGGCATGGTGGTGCGTGCCTGTAATCCCAGCTACTCAGGAGGCTGAGGCAGGAGAATTGCTTGAACCCAGGAGGCGGAGGTTGCAGTGAGCCGAGATTGCGCCATTGCACTCCAGCCTGGGTAACAAGAGCGAAACTGCGTCTCAAAAAAAAAAAAAAAAGAAAAGGTGCAGACAGAAAAAGATATTGCTGGTTATATTCAAGAAAGAGAAACAAGGAGAAGACAGGGTTCCACTTAGGGATGAAGATGTCAGGTTGGAAGATTTCAGAGAAAGCACAATACTCAACCCTGATTTTCTTCTTTCTCCCCTGAGGAAAAGCACTTTCAAACTGGGAAGAGTTCAGCCAAACACGGGTTAGAGGACATTAAACCCCAAATAGAAGAGAAAACCTAAGCACCTAGCCATTCAAAATGAGCTGCATTCTGCCTGAAACATGGAAAAAAAAAAAAGGGAAGAAACATTAAAAAAAAAAAAAAAAAAAAAAGGCTGGGCGCGGTGGCTCACGCCTGTAATCCCAGCACTTTCAGAGGCCGAGGCGGGTGGATCACGAGGTCAAGAGATCGAGACCATCCTGGTCAACATGGTGAAACCCCGTCTCTACTAAAAATACAAAAAATTAGCTGGGCATGGTGGCACGTGCCTGTAATCCCAGCTGCTCAGGAGGCTGAGGCAGGAGAATTGCCTGAACCCAGGAGGTGGAGGTTGCGGTGAGCCGAGATCGCGCCATTGCACTCCAGCCTGGGTGACAAGAGCGAAACTCTGTCTCAAAAAAAAAAAAAAAAAAAGATGAAAATGAGCTGCAAATCCCACATGATGACAGACGTTTGCAGATAGAATCCAGGGACCTTTGCCAATGTGGCTGTGAACACTGTGGCATAAAGGACAGGGGCCACAGTCCTGGACAGCTGCAAATATCCTGACAAAAAGGAAGAAAAGGGAGATCCTGGAAATTCTAGGTGGGCACATTTGAGGTGAATTCCCTCAAAATCTATTCTAGAATATAACATTAAACCACGGATTTGAGAACACCTAGAAAAATAAATGGTATCTTCACAAAGAACAAGATACGGTGAAAATAATAAAAATATCAACAATAATTTGTTATTTACTCGGAAGGCCACTAGGAAAATTCCTTCGACCATACATAGTGTTCCTTGTTTCCTCTTAGACATTGATTGCCTCACAGTTGAAGAGGCAAGAAGGAAAATAATGATCTGAGAGACTGCCCAGTCGGGTGGATTTATATTACTGCTGTGCTCCTTCACTCCAGTTGGTCATCCAATTGCTGCAGAGCTTACTGAGCAGGTGTCTCTAGTTCTGTGCTCCTAGACCCTGGTCAGCCTAGTAATGATCAGTGCCCACCACACTCACCAAATTTGCAGACAGCCGCTGTTAGGAGGAAAAGCTAATATTTGGATGTCAGAATCAAGTTCCTGAAATAACTTGAAACAGTGGGCTGAAACCAGTAGGATGAAATTTAAGAGAGTAAGTGGAAAGACCTGCATTTAGATTTTTTAAAAATCAGCTGCATAAACATAGAATATAGGAAGTTTGGTTTGCCAGTGGTGCCTGAGAAAAAGGTTGACGGCTTGCAGCTGATCTCAGGTTGAATAAAAACCGGTAGGAATGGAGAAGCTGCCTAAAAAGGTAGTAGCTCTCTCTCCCACCTCTTTTTTTGTTTTGTTTTGTTTTTGTTGTTTTTGAGACGGAGTTTTGTTCTTGTTGCCCAGGCTGGAGTGCAGTGGTGTAATCTAGGCTCACCAAACCCTCTGCCTCCCAAGTTCAAACGATTATCCTGCCTCAGCCTCCCTATTAGATGGGATTACAGGTATGCGCCACCACGCCCAGCTAATTTTTTGTGTTTTTAGTAGAGACGAGGTTTCTTTATGTTGGTCAGGCTGGTCTAGAACTCCCGACCTCAGGTGATCCACCCGCCTCGGCCTCCCAAAGTGCTGGGATTACAGGCGTGAGTCACCGCACCCAGCCTGCTACTTGTTATTTTAGGTACAAAGGGGTGAAACAGTGAAAAATGTCTCCCACGGCCATTCCCCTTCTCCAAGGCAACTGCTGTTAATGGTTTCTGATAGATCCCCTCAGAGCTATCTACTAAGCACATGGATGCTTTTTCTTTTTTCACATAAATGGTGGTACATCGTGTACCTTGTTTTTTGTTTTTTTGAGATGGAGTCTTGCTCTGTTACCCAGGCTGGAGTGCAGTGGCACAATCAGGCTCACTGCAACCTCCGCCTCCCAGGTTCAAGCGATTCTCCTGCCTCAGCCTCCTGAGAAGATGGGATTACAGGTTTGTGCCACCACGCCCGGCTAATTTTTGTATTTTTAGTAGAGACAGTTTCCCCATGTTGGCCAGGCTGGTCTTGAACTCCTGGCCTCAAGTAATCCTCCCATGCTAGGCCTCCCAAAGTGTTGGGATTACAGATATGAGACACCATGCCCAGCCTACAATACTTAAAACATAAGTTAGGTCTGACAGGATTGGCATTGGTATCCACAGGTTTCCAGAATAAAGTCTGGATGGCATAGCCTGGCACTTAAAATCCTTCATGATTGGATTCAACCACATTTTTCTGGACTTATCTCCTATCAGTATTTCCATATGCCCTACTGCAGCCACACCAATATTATTTTTCAAACACACCAAACAGTAGTAACAGCCAACACATACTACGTGCTCATGGTATACCAGGCTCTGTGCTAAATGTCTTTAATCCTTGCAGCAATGAGGCATACTTTTATCCCCATTTCACAGGTAAGGGAACTGAGGTCATACAAATAATGAAGAAGCTGGATTCAAACTGAAGCAGTCTGATGCCAGCCACTGCTCTGCACCATGATTCTGAATTGCCTTTCTAAGAGCATTGCCTCCTGCTCCCTGCTCCTTTCTCCCAGAATGCTCTTCGTTCTACTGTTACCTGTTAAAGTCCAGTGCATCAGTCGTTGCTTCGTGTAGGTACTAACTCTCTAAGCCTAGCTGCATCCCTCCACTTAGAACTGATTTCTCTTCCTAGTGTTCCACTTGACCTGCAAGGAATGGAGTGCAGGAGTGCCATCGTGGCTCACTGCGTCCTCCACCTACTGGGCTCAAGTGATCTTCCCAAACTTTATGGTTTGTATTTATGCCTACTCTTTTAAAAACTGAAGGGGCAGGCCAGGTGCGGTGGCTCACGCCTATAATCCCAGTACTTTGGGAGGCCGAGGCAAGTGGATCACCTGAGGTCAGGAGTTTGAGACTAGCCTGACCAACATAGTGAAACCCCGTCTCTACTAAAAATATAAAAAATTAGCTGGGCGTGGTGCTGGGCGCCTGTAATCCCAGCTACTCGGGAAGCTGAGGCAGGAAAATCACTTGAACCCAGGAGGCGGAGGTTGCAGTGAGCCGAGATCATGCCACTGCACTCCAGCCTGGGTAACAGAGTGAGACTCATCTCAAAACAAACACAAATAAACAAAAAACCCCAGCAGCAATCATCTTTATTCCTTGTGGGTCTGGTGGAGCACTGGGTTCACCCAGGCAGTTCTCAGGGCTTCTCACACAGTTGCAGTCAGACAGAGACCAGGCCTGGTGTCCTCTTAAAGGCTTCCTCACATCCTCATTGCTGGCAGTGATGCTGGTACCTCAGCTAGGGCCAGGGCCAGGGCCAGGGCCAGCTTCATGGCCCCACAACTTGTATGGCTGAGCAAGGCGCCACCCTTGGAAGAGCCCTATGCTTGGTTTAAAGTTCTAAATTCTTAATTTTTTTTTCTCTTTTAAAAAAAAAATTTTTAGCTGGGCGCGGTGGCTCAAGCCTGTAATCCCAGCACTTTGGGAGGCTGAGGTGGGCGGATCATGAGGTCGAGAGATCGAGACCATCTTGGTCAACATGGTGAAACCCCATCTCTATTAAAAATACAAAAAATTAGCTGGGCATGGTGGCACATGCCTGTAATCCCAGCTACTCAAGAGGCTGAGGCAGGAGAATTGCTTGAACCCAGGAGGGGGAGGTTGCGGTGAGCCGAGATCGTGCCATTGCACTCCAGCCTGGGTAACAAGGGCGAAACTCTGTCTCCAAAAAAAAAAAAAAATTTAAAAATAGATGGGGTTTTACCATGTTGGTCAGGCTGGTCTTGAACTCCCGATCTCAGGTGATTCACCCACCTTGGCCTCCAAAGTGCTTGGATGACAGGCGTGAGCCACCATGCCTGGCCAAATTCTTAATTTCTTAATTTTTTAACAGTGAGCTCCACATTTTTTTTTTTTTTTTTTTGAGGCGGTCTCACCCTGTCACCCAGCTGGAGAGCAGTGGTGAGATCTCAGCTTGATGTGCTGCAACCTCTGCCTCCCAAGTTCAAGCAATCCTTGTGCCTCAGCCTCCTGAATAGCTAGGATCACAGGTGCCTGCCATCGTACCTGGCTTTTTTTTTTTTTTTTTTCCCCAGAGATGGAGACTCACTCTGTCGCCAGGCTGGAGTGCAGTGGTATGATCTCGGCTCACTACAATCTCCACCTCCCAGGTTCAAGCGATTCTCCTGCCACAGCCTCCCAAGTAGCTGGAACTATAGGTGCACGCCACCACGCCCAGCTAATTTTTGTATTTTTAGTAGAGATGAGGTTTCACCATGTTGGCCAGGATGGTCTCTATCTCTTGACCTCATGATCTGCCCACCTTGGCCTCCCAAAGTGCTGGGATTACAGGCCTGAGCCACCACGCCCGGCCTAATTTTTTTTTGTTTTTGTTTTTGTGTTGAGACAGAGTCTCACTCTGTCACCAAGGCTGGAGTGTAGTGGTTTGATCTCAGCTCACTGCAACCTTCGCCTCCCGGGTTCAAGAGATTCTCCTGCCTCAGCCTCCCAAGTAGCTGGGATTACAGACGTGCTACCATGCTCGGCTAATTTTTGTGGTTTTTTTTGGCCAGGATGGTCTATCTCTTGACCTCTTGATCCACCCGCCTCGGCCTCCCAAAGTGCTGGGATTACAAGCTTGAGCCACCGCGCCCGGCTAATTTTTCTATTTTTAGTAGAGATGGGGTTTCACCATGTTGGTCAGGCTGGTCTCGAACTCCTGACCTTGTGATCTGCCTGCCTTGGCCTCCCAAAATGCTGGGATTAGAGGCGTGAGCCACCATGCTGTAATTCCCCCCAAAAAATTTTTGGTTTTTTTTTTGTTTGTTTTTTGAGACGGAGTTTCACTCTTGTTTTTGTTTGTTTGTTTGTTTGTTTGTTTTTTGAGACGGAGTTTCGCTCTTGTTACCCAGGCTGGAGTGCAATGGCGCGATCTCGGCTCACTGCAACCTCCGCCTCCTGGGTTCAGGCAATTCTCCTGCCTCAGCCTCCTGAGTAGTTGGGATTACAGGCACACGCCACTATGCCCAGCTAATTTTTTTTGTATTTTAGTAGAGACGGGGTTTCACCATGTTGACCAGGATGGTATCGATCTCTTAACCTCGTGATCCACCCGCCTCGGCCTCCCAAAGTGCTGGGATTACAGGCTTGAGCCACCGCACCCGGCCATATTTTTGTATTTTTTTTGTAGAGATGGGGTTTTGCCATGTTGGCCAGGCTGGTCTCAAATTCCTGGTCTTAAGTGATCTGCCTGCCTTGGCCTCCCAAAGTGCTGGTATTAAAGGCTTGAGCCGCCTCGCCCAGCTCCTCCACAATTTCATTTTGCACTGCACTCTGCAAATGATGTAGCTGGTCCTGACTGGAACTGTTGGCCATGATATCTACACGTGGCCTTTCCATGTGACCTAGGCTTCATCACACCCTGATGGCTGGGCTCCAAAGGTGAGGGTTTCAAGAGAGAGATCCAGGCAGCAGTGGCATCACCTTTCAATGACCTAACATAACTCCTCCTTTTCATGGGGACTGGCAAGGTAACATTGTAAGAAGAGCAAGTGCGATGGGAGATGACACTGTCGCATTTGAAAATGCAATTTGCCACATCAGGTCATGATGAGCAGATCAGCTCCTGGTCCATCTGCAGAAGGGGCCCAGGGCATTCCATTCTGCCTTCTAGGAAGGCCAGTGTTGGGATCTTAGAGCCCTGCTGGGAAAAAGGCCAGGGGAGAGTTGAGAACATGGTCTTCACAACCACTCCCAGCTTCTGCTCTCCAGGGTCATTTACCAAGTGGTCAGAGGAATTGGAGCCAAGGACAGTGGGGCCAGGAGCATGACCACGAGCCCTAAAGTCTGCTCCCCTGGAGGGCTGACATCTCTGAGGAAGGCAAGGACTCAGCCCAGAGTTTCTCCTGCTGGCATCTCTGCTTGGCTAACATTCTCCTCTTTCATTTCTCCCTGGGGCATGTTGTTTTCTCATTAACTTCCCCTTAACTCCCAGCAAGGTCCCTAGACTCTGAGCTTTGCTAATTCCCTGTAATCCACTGGCAAAGCAGGAAGCTAATTAAATTGTGAGCTGTGTGCTCACTGTCTCTGTCTCTGAATCTCTCTTCTCAGTCCCTCTCCCATCTGTCTTTTCCTTTCTCACTCCCCCTGCATAGTTTACATTCATCTGGACACTTACAGTATTTTCTCACCCATCTGCCTGCCTCTCTCTTCTTCTGTACTCTGCCTTTCAATCTGCAGCATAATCTTAAAATACAGCTTTGAGCAAGATGACTTCTCCTCTACCATTAAGGTAAAAGCTCCTTAGCTCAGCAGTTAAGCCCCACACTCCTTGCCTGCCATAATAACTTCCCATCACAATCTCTCCTCAACCAAGCCTGGAATTTCCTTCCCCAAATTCCACCTATGCCACCTCCTCACAATGGTTCACATTCTTATCTTTGACTGGATCCCACCCCCTCACTCCTCCATCTCCATCTCACCCTGTCAAAATCCTGACCATTATTTAGAAATAGCCCCTTTGTGGCCAGCGGGGTGGCTCAGGCCTGTAATCCCAGCACTTTGGGAGGCAAAGGCAGGTGCATCACCTGAGGTCAGGAGTTCAAGACCAGCCTGACCAATATGGTGAAACCCCGTCTCTACTAAAAATACAAAAATTGGCCAGGTGCAGTGGCTCATTCCTGCCTCCTTGGGAGGCCAAGGCGGGCAGATCATCTGAGGTCAGGAGTTCCAGACCAACTGACCAACATGGAGAAACCCTGTCTCTACTAAAAATACAAAATTAGCTGGGTGTGGTGGCGCATGCCTGTAATCCCAACTACTCAGGAGGCTGAAGCAAGAGAATCACTTGAACCCTGGAGGTGGAGGTTGCAGTGAGCCGAGATCATGCCACTGCACTCCAGCCTGGGCAACATAAGACTCTGTCTCAAAAAAAAAAAAAAAAGGCCAGGCTTGGTGGCTCACACTTGTAATCCCAGCACTTTGGCTTTGGGAGGCCGAGGCAAGCATATCACCTGAGGTTGGGAGTTCCAGACCAGCCTGACCAATGTGGAGAAACCCCGTCTCAAAAAAAAAAAAAAAAAAAAAAAATCGCTGAGAGAGAATCAGAGAAAGGGAGGCTGCAGAGCATAGTGGTTAAGGACTGGAGTTGGGAGCCAGACAGACCTGGGTTTGTTTGTTTATTTATTTATTTATTTATTTATTTATTTATTTATTTTCTTTTCAGACCTGGGTTTAAATCCTACTGCTGCACTAACTTTTCTGATCCAGAAGGGATACATGGCCCTAAGAAGGGTTGTGGCTGTGGCTGCCCTAGGTTGGCTTCCAGCCTTCCGCAGCTCTCCTGCGACATCCCTGTGTGGCTCATGCACCCTTACCCTGCCTCCTGTCCTCCACATAGTCCTTTGGCCCAAGGTTTTTAAGCTGGTGAAGGAGACAGTTGTGATCCCAAGAAGCAGAGTGAGCCAGTGGGGAAATGAGACAAAGAAGAGAGGAAAGAGAATAAAATGCACAGATGTGACTGGGTTTTCCAGTCTGTCTCTGGGTTTTCACCCAGAGAACTTAACTCTGCTAGAGTCTCTCAGACTGAAACATGACGTGGAATTGGGAATTGGACTACTCCCACAGAGGGACCAGAAAGCTGGGGTATTTACTCCTAACTCTGGACCCTCACTGGCTGATGGTTGCTCTGGGGGTGTTAACTCTACGGCCCTTTGGGCCTGCCCTACACTTACTCCCACAGCTGAAAATGCCCTCAGGAGGGACACAGGAAGTAGGGGCCTGGTCAGGAACTGTCTGTAGATGTCCTCCTGGCAGGCCTGGGGGTGTGGGCGGGGCACTGACAGCATCTACTACACTCAATGAAAGGAACCTGCTATTAAAATTATTGTTGGTCAGGCGTGGTGGCTCACGCCTGTAATCCAGCACTTTGGAGGCCAAGGCGGGAGGATCACCTGAGGTCGGGAGTTCAAGACCAGCCTGATCAACATGGTGAAAACCCGTCTTTAAAAAACATAATAATAAAATAAAAAAATTCTTGTTGTTGGCCCGGCAGGGTGGCTTATGCCTATAATCCCAGCACTTTGGGAGGCCAAGGCAGGTGGCTCACCTGAGGTCAGGAGTTCAAGACCAACCTGGCCAACACCGTCTATACAAAAAATACAAAAATTAGCCTGGCGTGGTGGCACATGCCTGTAATTCCAGCTACTCAGGAGGCTGAAGCAGAAGAATCACTTGAACCCAGGAGGTGGAGATTGCAGTTAGTCGAGATCGCACCATTGCACTCCGACCTTGGTGACAAGAGGGAAACTCTATTTCAAATAAAAAAAAAAAAAAAAAAAAGGGCTGGGCGCGGTGGCTCAAGCCTGTAATCCCAGCACTTTGGGAGGCCCAGGCGGGTGGATCACGAGGTCAAGAGATCGAGACCATCCTGGTCAACATGGTGAAACCCCGTCTCTACTAAAAATACAAAAAATTAGCAGGGCATGGTGGCACGTGCCTGTAATTCCAGCTACTCAGGAGGCTGAGGCACGAGAATTGCCTGAGCCCAGGAGGCGGAGGTTGCGGTGAGCCGAGATCGCCCCACTGCACTCCAGCCTGGGTAACAAGAGCGAAACTCCATCTCAAAAAATAAATAAATAAATAAATAAATATATATATATATATATATATGTGTGTGTGTGTGTGTGTGTGTGTGTGTGTAGGTACATACATACACACACATATATATAATTAAAATTATTGTTGTTTATTAGCTACCATGTGGTGGTGCAGGCTGACAGCGGGAGATGTAGGGGGGATCACTTGAGCCCAGGCTGCAGTGAGCCAAGATCATGCCACTGCACTCAAGGCTGGGTGACAGAGTAAGAACCTGTCTCGGCCAGGTGCGGTGGCTCATGCCTATAATCCCAGCACTTTGGGAGGCCAAGGTGAGCAGATCACCTGAGGTCAGAAGTTTGAGACCAGTCTGACCAACATGGAGAAAGCCCATCTCTACTAAAACTACAAAATTAGCAAGGCATGGTGGCGCATGCCTATAATCGCAGCTATACTCGGGAGGCTGAGGCACTGAGGCAGGAGAATCACTTGAACTCAGGAAGCAGAGGATCAGTGGGCCGAGATCACACTACTGCAGTGCACTCCAGCCTGGGAGACAGAGTGAGACTCTGACTCAAAAATTAAAAAAAAGAACCCGTCTCAATGTATACATTTTAATGTTAATTTTAACTTATTTTTTGTTAAGAGATGGGGTCTCACTCTGTTGTCCAGGCTGGTTTCAAACTTCTGAGCTCAAGCAGTCCTCCCACTGTGGCCTCCCAAATTGCTAATATTACAGGCATGAGCCACCATCCTGGGCCATATCCGTCTCAATTTAAAAAAATAAAAATAGGGCAGAGCGTTGCTGGGAGCCTCTGATCCCCGACAGTTTTGCAGAACACTGATATCTGTGGACTCCAAAATGGACTTCATTTAAAGAAACCCACTGACAATTAATGGACAAAAACATGAGTCAGTATGTATTGTGGCATTCAAATCCTAGCACTGTGGGAGAGCATCAGGTATTACATTTTTGAAGACCATGGCCTATCATCATTGTGCATTCAAGATTTGAGTTTGAATAACCTCATCAAGACTTAGATCTTCTTCAAAAGCTTCAAGTCTCATCTGCATTAAAGCTCTTCATTGAACCCTCTCACAAAAGCACAAGTTTAAAGGACTAAAATCCATGAATACATTCCATTTTATATCCCTTCCTCTCACTTCTCTTCAATTTCCTTGGTCTCTAGGGTCTTTCATATTGCTTATGTTCCTTTAGACTACAGCCAATGAGACAGTGCTTTCCAAAAAAATATATGTTCTGTGGCCATAAGTTTTCATTGGTAGAGAGGCATAAATTTAGCATGATGAATTTAGAATTAGGTCTTTTATGGTATCCTATAAAAAGTTGAATTAACAGGCTGGGCGTGGTGGCTCATGCCTGTAGTCCAGCACTGTGGGACACTGAGGCAGGCAAATCACCTGAGGTCAAGTGTTTGAGACCAGCCTGGCCAACATGGAGAAACCCTGTCACTACTAAAAATACAAAAATTAGCTAGGGGTGGTGGTGGGCACCTGTAAGGTTAGCTACTCGGGAGGCTCAGGCAGAAGAATCACCTGAACCCGGGAGGTGGAGCTTACAGTGAGCTGAGATTGTGCTACTGACTGTAGCCTGGGCAGGAGAGCAGGACTCCATCTCAAAAAAACAAAAAAAAGTTGAAGGCCGAGCGCGGTGGCTCACACCTGTAATCCACGCACTTTGGAGGCCAAGGCGGGCAGATCACCTGAGGTCGGGAGTTCATGACCAGCCTGACCAACATGTTGAAACCCCATCTTAAAAAAAAAAAAAAAGTTGAATTAACAGTAAGAAAGTATGGATGAAGCGGTAAAAATATTTTGGGTTACATTATACTCTCAGAAACTATGTGGTTTAGAGAAAAGGGCCCCCAACCTAAAAGTTGATGGTTCTTATTCTGTCTGCCTTGTACTAGGTACATGGTAACTGCTCTGAACCTTAAATTCATTATCTGTTAAGTGAATCTGATATTTTCCCCGCCTAACTCACAGGGTCGTTGTGAGGATCAAATGAAATAATGTACATAAAAAGACAAATATAAAATATATAACACAGAAAATAAAAATAAATTAATTGTTATTTAAGACCAGCCTGGGCAACAGAGTGAGACCTGGTCTCTACAAACAATAAAAAAACAACGGGCATGGTGGCCTGCACCTGTAGCCCCAGCTACTCGGGAGGCTGAGGTGGGAGGATCACTTGAGCCCATGAGGTCAAAGCTACAGTGAGCCAAGATCACACCACTGCACTCCAGCCTGGGTGACACAACAAGACCCTGTTTCAAATAAAATTATTGTGGCTGTAAAGTAAGAGAGGAGGGAACAGGAACTATAACCAGCCTAAGGCTCTTCTCTGGATCCTGCTACCACCTCTTTCTAACTCCCATTCTGGGGTCTATCCATCTGCCTTACACCCACCAGCTCATGGCATCATCTTTTTCTATAGCCCTTTCCCAGTGGCTTCCTCCCTATCCCAGCCCCCTGATGCAAATCCTGATGTCATCTGCCCCAGCCACCTGTCTCTACCTCAACCCTGACTTCTCTGGTGAGAACTCTTTTGTGGATCCAGAGAGTGTCAAATCGCTCCTAGCCTGAGCCAAACCTCAACTGGGATTTCATTATCCTCTAATATATCTTCTCCCCTCCCCTCCCACCACTGGAATCACACCCTCAGGAAAGCAGCCCCACTGTTATGATCCAGAAGGGGCCCATGGCCCTAAGAAGGGCTGTGGCTGCCATAGGTTGGCTTCTGGCCTCCCCCAGCTCTCCTTCCACATCCCTGTGTGGTTCATCCCACCCCTACCCTGCCTCTTGTCCTCCCAATAGTCCTGTGGCCCAAGCTTTTCAAGCTGGTGAAGGGAGACAGTTGTGATCTGACAAGTGCTGGACAGGTGATTCACCCTCTGTCACCAAATACCCTCATTATCCAGCCTGAAACTCCTCCATTCATTCCTTTTTATTCAGGCACATATTCATTAATTCATTCCATCATTCACCTAACATCCCTGAAGCGAAGCCAATCACCACTACCAACATCTTCCTAGAGACAAATAGACTAACTGGGGTTGGGTGAACTTTGAGAGTTCCAAAGGAAAGCTCCAGAGGACAAGGGGGTTAACAGGGGTCCAGGCCTCTCAGGGAACACAGAGCAGATCTGCAGCAGAGACAGGATTAGAGCCCATGGCTCTGGAGTCAGCCAGGCAGAGGGCACCAGCTTCTGGCTGCTGATAAGAGTAGAGCTCTTCAAAAGTCATCCACTCAGTCAACATCTACTGAGTGCCAGGCAGTTGTCATCACCTCTACAGCCATCATGGGAGATCAGCAGCCTAGAGAAAGGGAATCTGAGCCCCCACCCAACGGGCTCGAAGCCCAGAGTGCAGGCCAGCAGTAGTGCCTCTGGTGAGTGTTACCGTAGGAAGACCACTGTTCCCAGCCTGGGTGCCCTGCTGGACTCCTGCCTAGACTCAGCTAGGCAGGGTGTCACTTTGCCTCTCCAGAGACCCTTCTTGCCCACCTATTGCCCGTCTCAACCCTGTCCCTTCTTGCAGAAGCAACCTTCTCAGCAGAAAATTCCTTTCTGCCCCAAGGACTCTCCTCCTTACTGCCCCTCTCCCCGAGGGACCCAGGCTGCCCCTCCAATGCCTACAGACTGCCTTCTTTCCTCCTTCCAAACAGACGGTGGGCATTTTCTAATTTGGAGGTGAGGAGAGGAAACTAGTTATTTTCAGTTCTTCCTTTACTGGCAACATTGACCCATTTATCCTCCTCTTCCTTCAGACCCCTCCCCCAAGGCCACTCAGCTTGGACATCTGTCCCAGCCAAAATCTCACCTTCTACTGTCCTTGCAGTCCAAAGGCTAGTCCAGCCTCTGAGTCCAGCTCTAGCCCTCTCTCCCCACACCAGGAAGGAAGCTGGACTATAGAGTGCTCTGGGCCACCCCGTGTTAGCCGCTGCCTCTGGCCTCAGTTTCCCCTTCTGCGCCTCAGTTTCCCCATCTGCGGGATTAATGATGCCTGCTCTCTAGACCCAGAGGACGAAGCTCTAAGGAGGTCACAGATGAGGAAGGGTCCAGAGCTCGGCGCAGGCTCCGTGCGGAGCCCCTAGGCCCTGCGGCTCGCCCCTCCTTCTCTCTCTCCCCCCTCCTCTCCCCCTTCTACCTCTCCCCTGCCTCTCCTCCCGCCTCTCCACTTGCTCGGCTCCCTCTTTGGCTGACCTTCCCTTTCCCTCACGCCTCCCTACGCCCGGCCCGGGGCCCCAGCACCCTGTCCGCTGCGGCCTCGGAGCGAGGAGAAGCAGCCCGAACCCCCGTCGCCCCCGCCGCAGCGCGGGCGGTCAGTGCGCAGCCCGGCGCCCGCAGCCCGCAGCCCGGAGCCGGATCGCGGGCTTCGACCGAACCCGACCCGACCGCCGCCCCCAGCCAGGTGAGGGCAGCTCAGGGAAGGCGGGGAGCCAAGGATCCCCCTTTACTGGAAGCGGGGGCTGGAGAGGTGCGGGGAAATTGGGTCCTTTTTCCTTCAAAGGAGGACCTGGGAGCCTTTTCCTGAAACAGGCACAAGGGCTTTCACTCCGAAGGGATGGATGGAGGGAAGGTCTGGGGGAGAGGGATTGGGGTACCCCTTTCTGGTTTTTGTTTTTTTAAACAATGATTAATTGGCTTCTGTAAAGTGGGACTTCTTGGAAGGCTGAGGGGCTTTCAAGGTAGGTTGGGGAGGGGGCTCTGGCAGGGCTTGAGGGAAGGGTTGAGTGGTGAGTGGTGGGGCAGTGGGGGTGGGGCAGCGGGGGCGCGTGGGGAAGCTCTGCGATCCCCTCAACCTGACATCGCTGCACCTCCCGCCTTGGCTTCGGGGGTGCCCAGCTCTGTGTCCTAGTTTTTCTCTTTGAAGATGACTATTTTGAGCCCCACCTGGACAGAGCCAGGAACAGCTATTTCCTTCCCTGGAGCTATGACACCCACCTGACACCCTCCCACCTCTGACCTGCTCAGGGAAGGGTGTTCAGGGAAGGACAAGGACCCAGGGATCTGGGAAATGGGCAGTGTGGGTGAAACGAAGGCTGGGTACTGGGCACACAGGAAGACCCTTGGCAACTTTGGGTGGGAGGTTGCTAGGCATAGGATGGTCAGCAGCTTCTGGGACATTACCCACTAGGAAAGCAGCGGTGTCAGGAAAAGCTAAGCTGTTTCCCATGCTCCCAGAAGACAAAACACTAGAGAATGTGTTTGCTTGGTTGTTTTTGTTTGGTTTTGCTTTCTTTCTGTCTCCTTCACCCTGGATCCCAAGACTCATTCCCCTGATCTCCTCTCCTAGTTTTGCAAAAAGGTAAATTGAGGCAAAGGACAAATTGGCTAGACATACCTGTGTCTAGGAAGGAAGAGTGACAGAGAGGAAGGCATACTGAATTTGAGTAAAAAAAAAACCTCAGTTCAACGCTTCTCTCAGTGCTCCATGGGTGACCTTGGGTCAAAACGCTTTCCCTTGTTGGGCCTCAGCTTTCTTATCTATAAAATGGGAGAGAGCCACCTGTCTTGCAGGTTTGCAGAGACCATGTGTCTAAAACAACTTTGTAAAAGGGAATGCACTGGACACTTGTGAGGTGCCATGTTTACCCTCCTCCCTGCCCTCACCAAGGGTATCACTAACCCATAGGACACCTTTGTGAGAATCAGAAAAAGCACCTGTTCTGGAAAGAGAAGGCATTCAGCTGGGCTAGCAACTTGGGGTCTTTATTATGAGAATGAGAAGGCGGCACACCTTCCCCCAGGTGCTGCTCTAAAATGTGGAGTGTCAGCTAGATTCCAGTTAGGATGTTCTGCACATCCACACCTGGCAACCCTTCTCAGCAGGGCCCTGCTGTCTCTAAGAGACGCAGAGCTATACATATTTCCAGGGTATTTTCTACAGAAGCCCACATCCCAGGCTGTCTCCAGCTCATTTCTCTCCTGTTTTGTTCAAGCCCCAAAGCATATGCCCTAGTAGGCAGATGGAATTCCACCATCAGAGAGTGACTCCTCTGAGTTAAGCAGTGCCTCCACCAAGTTCTCAGGGGTAGGAGTGACTGAGTCCCTAAAAACCCTTATATCAAGAACTGGACCAGATCACTTTTCTCAGAGAAACCAACAGAAGCGTCGGCACACCTCAGCACTGCCGCTGACCAACCATGTTCACACCTATCTCAGAGCACCTCCGCAGCAAGCCTGTGTGTGATGTCTCCTCCCCATTTACACAGAGGAAGCCATGCCCAGACGTTAGGGAACCTGACCAAGGTTTCACAGTGTCAGTGGCAGAGCCAGGACCCAAGCCCAGATCTGGCTGTCTGTCCTCTCTAATCCAACACTCCCAAGGAACAAAGCTGCTGACTTCACTGCCTTGCCAAAGCCCTGCTGGAATTGTTGCTCTCCCTCTCCATCCCCAGTAGCCCCTTGCTCACCACTCCTTCCTGAGTAACAGCCTCCAACCAAAGAGAAAGGAGTCACCTTCTCTTTTACTCTGACTTCATGGGGTGGGGAGGAAGCTACCTCAAAGCCCAACTATGGCCTCCTCTATGCAGAAAGGGCCCCTGGTGAGGCTCCTTCACGGCTGGCAAAGCCCCGCACAAGGCCCCTGGTCAGGGAACGGCGATTTCCTTTCCTGCTCAGATGGGGTTTAAACAGTAATGGTCATGCAGAGTGTCGACCCAGGGAGTCTGTGCCTGCGTGAGTGGCAGACCAAGGACCATAAAATAACCACAGGAAAATGCAGCCAACTGGAGCTGAGAGGAACTCAGAGACCCCCATGAACAGTCCAGGTTACCAGGGCTCTTGGGTGTCAAATGGGAGGCGTAGGGGTGAGCCCAGCAGACAGGGCTGTAGGCCTCATCGACCAGACTCTCTGCTGGTCTGTGGTATGTGTGCAAGCTTTCACTTAAGAAAGGGGTTTCATTTTGTGGGTATGCACACACCCACAGATGTTTGGAGACTCCTACCCTAATCTACTAGCTCTCAGCACATGGTCCCTGGACCAGCAGCATCAGCATCACCCAGAAACGCAAATTCTTGCTACTCAGGAGGCTGAGGCAGGAGAATCACTTGAACCTGGGAGGCGGAGGTTGCAGTGAGCCGAGATCGAACCACTGCACTCCACCCTGGGTGACAATAGCAAAACTCAGTCTCAAAAACAACGACAAAAAAACACAAAGAGATGCAAGTTCTCAGGCCCATCCCAGACCTACTGAATGAACTCTGGGGATGGAGGCCAACTACGTATGTTTGAATAAGCCTTCCAGGTGACAGTGAGGCTGTGAGGCTCGCTAGAGTTTGAGAAGCACTGAGCTAGTCCAAGGATGTAGGAAAATTGAGACCTACTTGTTGAGTCAAGGGCAGGGCTGGGAAGAGAACCCTCTTCTCCCGGTGGAAAGCCGAGCATTTGGAGGCGGCCCCTGCCAACCCTCCTCTCTCGCCCCTCCATCTCCTTCTCAGGCGCCATGCTGCCGCTGCTGCTGGGCCTACTGGGCCCGGTGGCCTGCTGGGCCTTGGGCCCGGCCCCCGGCCCGGGCTCCTCTGAGCTGCGCTCTGCCTTCTCCGCGGCACGCACCACCCCCTTGGAGGGCACGTCGGAGATGGCAGTGACCTTCGACAAGGTGTACGTGAACATCGGGGGCGACTTCGACGCGGCCACGGGCCAGTTCCGCTGCCGCGTGCCCGGCGCCTACTTCTTCTCCTTCACGGTTGGCAAAGCCCCGCACAAGAGCCTGTCGGTGATGCTGGTGCGGAACCGCGACGAGGTGCAGGCGCTGGCCTTCGACGAGCAGCGGCGGCCCAGCGCGCGGCGCGCCGCCAGCCAGAGCGCCATGCTGCAGCTCGACTACGGCGACACGGTGTGGCTGCGACTGCACGGCGCCCCGCAGTACGCGCTGGGCGCGCCCGGCGCCACCTTCAGCGGCTACCTGGTTTATGCCGACGCCGACGCCGACGCCGACGCCGACGCGCCTGCGCGCGGGCCGCCCGCGCCCCCCGAGCCGCGCTCGGCCTTCTCCGCAGCGCGCACGCGCAGCCTGGTGGGCTCGGACGCGAGTCCGGGACCGCGGCACCAGCCGCTGGCCTTCGACACCGAGCTCGTCAACATCGGCGGCGACTTCGACGCGGCGGCTGGCGTGTTCCGTTGCCGACTGCCCGGCGCCTACTTCTTCTCCTTCACCCTGGGCAAGCTGCCGCGCAAGACCCTGTCGGTGAAGCTGATGAAGAACCGCGATGAGGTGCAGGCCATGATTTACGACGACGGCGCGTCGCGGCGCCGCGAGATGCAGAGTCAGAGCGTGATGCTGGCCCTGCGGCGTGGCGACGCCGTCTGGCTGCTCAGCCACGACCACGACGGCTACGGCGCCTACAGCAACCACGGCAAGTACATCACCTTCTCTGGCTTCCTGGTGTACCCCGACCTCGACCCCGCTGGCCCGCCAGGCCTCGGGGTCCGGGAGCTGCTGTGAGCCCCGGGCCGGAGAGGAGCCCGGGAGGGCCGGGGGTGGTGCATGCCGAGCCCGGTCCGCCGCGCGAACGCCCCGCGCGAGCGCGACGGCTGCTGGGCGCTCCTGAACTCTGACAATAAAGAAGAAAGCGGGCCCGCGCGGCACCCGACAGCCCACGCCCCTGCGCTGTCTTGACTACGATGGCTTCTCCGGGGACGGGCGGGCAGGCGCTGACTACCGGGGGCCCACAGGCCCGGGGACAGGGTTGGAGGTTGGAGAGCAGGGTCCCTTCAGACCCTGGGAGGGCGAGAAGGTGGGAATTTGGTGAAACCACGTTCGTTTAGCTCGTTGGGGCCGCCCTTTCATATCCTTGCCTTGTCCAGCCCTCCGACTCCTTATTGACCGATGACCTCAACCTTAGTACCCGGCCGATGCCTCTCTGTGACAAGGTACAGCACCCCATTGCCCCACTGGGGGCATGGAATTCAAGGAAACAGTGCATTTCTCCTTCCAGCAGGGTGTGGGAATGGAATGAGGAGTTGATACCTCCTTGTCCTGACTCTTGCCTTCCCTGGATGGGGAGAGTGATTTACCCAGAGCAGGGGACAGCTTACTTACTCCGACGTAGAATGACACAGGCTCTGGGAGGCCGAAACAGAACATTTAATGAGAAGAGCAACACAGAATCAGGGCCGCACCTGCTCCAGCCCACCTCCGCTTCCCTCTCCTTGGTCTTCTCCCAGCCTTACTCCCTCCTCTGAGGTGTTCACTCGACGCTTACTGAGATACTGCCTCCCTCCGCCTGCTTCCCTTCACTCCTCCAACACACAGAACTCAAGTCTAATCTATTCTCCCAACCCAGATGGGAATTTGGAGGCTCAGGGACCCCAGATCCTTGGTTGTGCTTAAAAGGGGGTGCTCAGCACCTAAAGGATTCCTGTGAATTCCACAGGACCGTTACAGACTGCCAGGGTAGGAGTTGGAGGATCTGACCTGGCCTTACTTGGGACAGCTTCCCTTTCAGCATCTCTTGAACACACTTCTCAATCCTGACTCCAGTTGTCCACACACACCCTGCCTGCCTGTCATGCCCTTAGTTCTGTGCCTACTCCTTGGAACCCAAAGCCTGGGTTCTTAGCCTTTCAAGATCCAAGAAACAAGATCTGGTCAGGGTAAGCAGAGAGGGGATGTCGCAAGCCAAGCCCAGAGATCTGAACACAGTGAAAAGAACCAGGTGCTAGACAGAAGCCCCTGCCCAAGATGGGTCTGCCTGGGGAGTTGAGGGGGAGAGGAGAGGGGGTTTAGCAGGTGAAAGAGCAAAAGGGGAGGGTCAGGGGAAGGAGTCAAGGATGGAGGCCCAGGGCCCCAGGGAAGGGGGCTGGTCCTGGGGGCAGAAACCCTTGCACAGGTCCCAGAGTGTTTCCTGTGCCAGGAGAGTGAAGACTTGGGCCCAGCGGCCCCGTTCCTCAGCCTCACTAGCTGCATGGAGCCGGTAGATGCAGGACAGGGCCGTGAGGAGCAGATGTTCAAAGTCCCAAGTGCTAAGAGGAGGCCCCTTCCGCTGGTCCTGGAGCTGCTGCAGCCGCTGCTCAGCGCCCTCCAAGTCACTGGGCACGTGGTGCTGCAGGAGGAGCCTGAGTCGGCGGCCTGGGTGTGTGGAGGCTAGTTCCTCGTCTTGGATGTGCAGCTGCCCCATGACATCCAGCTCCAGCCCAGCCCAGAGCAGCTGCAAGGGGAGCCATGTAAGGGGTAGGCTGTGGCCTGGGGAGCAGGGCAGGGAGCAAGAGTGGGCTGGGGGAGGGGGCAAAAGCAGGCAGTAGGACCCATGCTGGCTTGCCCCCCCAACCCTAGCAGACCCACCCTGAGACATCCCCCTTCCCAACCCTGAGCTTAGGGACCTCTGGACATGCCCACCCCCATGTCCCAGGCTGGGAGGAAAGACCTCAAACATCACTTCCGGGACCTCTGGCTCCTGCAGGCCACCTCCCACGCTGGTGCTGTCCATGGGCTGCCCTGGGGCAGCAGAGAGGAGTCAGGCCCCTGCCATGCTACACTGTGAACACCCAACCTCCCAGAAGTGCCCCTCTGCTGCCTGGTAGGGGTCCCGAGCAGTTCATCATGCTACAAAAGGGCAGCAATGCCATCCCATGCCCTCTTTTCCCCTCCCTCTCATGCACACACATGCACATTGACATTCACCCTCCCAAGCATAGGTCTTGTGATCTCAAAAGCATCATCCCAAGCCCAGTTACCATGTTGGCAAATGCCCAGGACTCCTCCTTTAACTTGCACAATGCCCTTGGTAAAAAGCTCCAGGCCAACGGGTCACAAGACCCTTCCCCACCCTCCTCCCCTCCCTATAATCATCTGAGGACAGTCACCTAAAACAGCGCCAGTGACTCTCCCAAGGAAAAGGACCTCTTTGGGAATAGCCTACTCATTCCCTGTTCCTCCTCAGCGGTAGATCTTTGTGAGGTAGCGAGGACAGGGCAGGGGAGGATGTCTGTGGCAGCTCTCTCCAGCCCACACCTTGGGATGTTGCCTCACCCTTGCAATGTTTGTTCCAAGCCCAGGCAGGTCAAAAGACCCTGCTTTGGGCATCAGTGGGAATGAGCCCAGGGCCAGCATTAAGAGCACTTAAGGCTATCTCCCTAGGTGTCACCTGTACCTTTTCAGTTATGAGGGTGGGGCCCACACTATCACCCATCACAGCACACATCAGCCTGGTACCCACCATGCCCACACTTCCTATGCCCAGCTAGCCTCCGCAACCGTTAACTGCTGTCAGCTGGCAGCCTTCCTTGGCTCCTCTCCACCCACCTGAAGCCCTGGTACCTGCATGGTGCTGGGTTGTAGACACAACAGAGAGGAGACAAATGGCTACCACCAGGCAAGCCAGGAACTGCAGGGTCACAGCCATGCTTCACCACGTCCTCTGAGTCTCTCTCTGTTCAGCAGCTCTCTGCTCCCTCAGCTGCCTGCCACACACCTCGGCTTCAACTTTCCACTGCTGGCTGCTCCAGACTCTGTAATGCGTATCAGTCTTCAGTGCTCAACAGGGAGGGGCTGGCTGTGGCCTTGGTCACCTCCCAAGAGCTCTTTCCATTCTTTAGAAATGGGGAATCTGGTTGTTGGCAGGAACCTGGCTCCCTGCTTGTCAGGCCCTCAGCTTGTTCCTGCCCAGATGGGCGGTATGCTTAGTTAATAGGAAAAAGGTGTTTGGTAGCAAATAGCTCTGGCTTGGCCCTCCCAAAGGGTAGGAAAGCCCAAGCAGTAGGACCACCTTACTGTCTTCACCCTCAAAACATCCTGCAACCAAGGCTAGCCCTGACACCCCGTCTGGCCCAGCCCAGCCTCCAGGAGCCCCTCAGCTGCCAAAAGCATCAGCTGCAGTCTTCCAACTGCATGGTGGGCTGGCTGGCCGGCCCTACACACAGGCAGAGCCAAGCACTCCCCTCTCAGGCACTGCTACAGGCTGAGCAGATGCAATCAGCTGGGCTAGGGAGTACTGTCCCCTGGCAGACAGACAAATCTGCAGCTCCTGAGTAGTTTTTGCCCCACCCTGGGACTTCTTGTTTCCTAACAACATTCTTAATTCAGGGCGAGCACAGTGGCTCATGCCTGCAATTCCAGCACTTTAGGAGGCCAAGACAGGAGGATGGCTGAGCCCAGTTCAAGACAAGTCTGGGCAACATGGTGAGATCTCATTTCTACAAGTAAAAAAATTAGCTGGGTGTGGTGGTAGACACCTGTGGTCCCAGTTAGGAGGCTGAGGTGGGAGGATCACCTGAGCCCAGGCAGTCTAGACTGCAGTAAGCCCTAATCACACTGCTGTACTCACTCTAGCCTGGGTGACAGAGCAAGACCTTGTCTCAAAAAACCCCCACCATTCTCAGCTCAGGCCAAAAACCAGGAAGACCCAAGTGATGGGCTACCATGCCACACCATCTTGAGCCCTGTGGACTATGAGAACTTTTTTTTTTTTTTTTTTTTTTTTTTGAGACAGAGTTTCGCTCTTGTTACCCAGGCTGGAGTGCAATGGCACGATCTCGGCTCACCGCAACCTCCGCCTCCTGGGTTCAAGCAATTCTCCTGCCTCAGCCTCCTGAGTAGCTGGGACTACAGGCACGCGCCACCATGCCCAGCTAATTTTTCGTATTTTTAGTAGAGACGGGGTTTCACCATGTTGACCAGGATGGTCTCGATCTCTCGACCTCGTGATCCACCCGCCTCGGCCTCCCAAAGTGCTGGGATTACAGGCTTGAGCCACCGCGCCCGGCGAGAACTTTTGATTACAGCTCCAGAATCGCTCTCCGAAATACATGTGGCCAGGCATGGTGGCTCACGCCTATAATCCCACCACTTAGGGAGGCCGATGTTTGTGAATCATTTAAGGCCAGGAGTTCAAGACCAGCCTGGGCAACGTGGTGAAACACTATCTCTGCAAAAAATACAAAAATTAGCTGAGCGTGGTAGCACGCATCTGTAATCCCAGCTTCTCAGGAGGCTGAGGTGGGATAATCGCTTGAGCCTGGGAGGTGGAGGTTGCAATGAACCGAGACAGCACCACTGCACTCCAGTCTGGGTGACAGCGAGACTCCATCTCAAAAAACATAAAAGACTCCCTGGTTTAGTAGTCTCTCTAAGGGAGCAGGGAGACACCCCTGCTTGCCTGTGTCCCCCATCAAAGTATCACTTCTCCCCATTACACAAACACATGAAGTGGTGAGTCTAAGTAGGAATTTATTTACATGGACACTAAATTATAGGTAAGGGGCTTTCTAGGATCCACACGCCTTCCCTGGAGCTACTTGGCTTCAGGCTTCTTGTCTCCTGCTTCAAGCTTGAGACTCTCCGGGGGTTGACGATAGATTGGGAAAGCCTCCCAGGGGCTGTTCAAGTCAAATTTGCGGAACTCTTGGGCCAACTCCACTGGCTCTGCCACCACTCGCTTCACCTCATCGTCATAGCGTAACTGCAGGAAGAAAAGGCAGGCTTGATTGAGCACTGAGGAAGTCCTTAACATAGCTACAAAGGAACCTACTTTCACAAGGCTGTGGGTTATTTCCCCAGCCCAGGTCGTCTCCATCACTGACTCCTGTTCCAACCTCTGTCGGTAAGTCTACATCCACACCTGTTATGCATCAGATCACATTCCAATCAGTTAGAGCAGGTGTCCCCAAACTGCGGCCCCCTGAGGCCATTTATCCGGCCCCCTGCCGCACTTCAGGAAGGGGCCCCTCTTTCATTGGTGGTCAGTGAGAGGAGCACAGTATGTGGCGGCCCTCCAACGGTCTGAGGGACAGTGAACTGGCCCCCCGTGTAAAAAGTTTGGGGACGCCTGAGTTACAGCATGTGATTCCAAAATGTAGGATACCTTTCATGCCCTGTCCACCACTGCCACATCATGAGCTCTGAACTGACTCCGCTCACCCACCCAAACACTCTTATAAGGGGTAATGGTAAGCATTTGCCCAGGATTAGGGAGTAGTTGGTGACTGAAAAGAGTAAACCTAAACTGGCAGATACACAACTTCAGGCCCTGTGCCCTTGGCATATTCACTGTCCAGTTCTAAAGCAGTACATTTGACATAGCTTTTCTTGTCACTGGAAGGTCAAATGCATAAGGTAAGGATCATTAGGTGCTAGAGTGAAGAGGCAAACCAGGTGAGGCAAATAAGATAGCAGGAGTTGGGTGAAGGGAGAAGCAAGGGAGACAGCCCTGCCCAGAAGTAGCCCAAGAGGAAACTAGGCACATGCATAGCACTATCACAGCAGGAGTGCCTGGGGACTAAAGGAGCAGGGCTGGAGCACCACATTTCTCAGCATTTCTTTTTTTTTTTTTTTTTGGTACCCAAAAATCCAATTCTAATGTCTCAGCACTTCTAAACAGTTACTTTGCTATAAAATTCATGAGTGATAATGTAACACATTATCTTCCTGCAAATAAACAATCTGCAGCACCACTGAAATTCTTTATTCACGTTACTGGTCCCACTTCAGAGATAATTTTTGACGACTAAACATTTGGTGTCTTCCCTGTCACTACTTTCCCAGAGACTCAAGGCAGGGTAAAATAGTCCTCTACTTTCATGTTTTAGGGACAGACTGTGTCCTCAAAGTTGCCTTGATCATTAAAATGATTATTACCATATGGATAACACTGGCCAGGTGCGGTAACTAACACCTTTAGTAACTCATCTGCCCAAGAAGGGCAGATGGCTTGAGCTCAGGAATTCAAGACCAGTCTGGGCAACATGGAGAAACCCCATCTCTATAAAAATTACAAAAATTTGCCGGGTGTGGTGGTGCATGCCTGTAGTCCCAGACACTCAGAGGGCTGAGAGGTAGACTGCAGTGAGCTGTAATAGCACCACTGCCCTCCAGCCTGGATGACAGAGTGAGACCCTGACACACACAGACACACACACACAGCATCAATTCTCTCACACACACACACACACACACACACACACACACACACAAACACGGAGCATGGATTGAGCAATACACCAGCCTTCATACATACATTATTTATTTATTCAGAGACAGGGTCTCACTCTGTCGCCCAGGCTGGAGAGTGGTGGTGTGATCTCAGCTCACTGCAACCTCCACCTCCTGGGCTCAAGTGATCCTCCCACCTCAGCCTCTTAAGCAGCTGGGACCACAGGTATGTACCACCATGCCCTGCTAGTTTTTGTATTTTTTTGCAGAGATGAGGTTTCGCCATGTTGTCCAGGCTGTTCTCAAACTCCTGGGCTTAAGCACTCCTCCTGTTTTGGCCTCCCAAAGTGCTGGGATTACAGGAATGAGCCTATATACATTATTTAACGCTTGCCACAAATATGTTAGTTAAGTGCTATTACTATTGCCATTTCAAGATAAGAAAGCTGGCCAGATGCAGTGGCTCACTCTTGTAATCCCAGCACATTGGGAGACGGAGGCAGGTGGATCACAAGGTCAAGAGTTTGAGACCAGCCTGGCCAATATGGTGAAACCCAGTCTCTACTAAAAATACAAAAATTAGCCGGGCATGGTGGTGGGCGCCTATAGTCCCACTTACTCAGGAGGCTGAGGTAAGAGGATCACTTGAACCCAGGAGGCGGAGGTTGCAGGGAGCTGAGACTGCACCACTGCACTCCAGTCCAGGCAACAGAGTGAGACTCAGTCTCAAATAAAAAAAAGAAAAAACAGGCCGGGCGCGGTGGCTCAAGCCTGTAATCCCAGCACTTTGGGAGGCCGAGGCGGGTGGATCACGAGGTCGAGAGATCGAGACCATCCTGGTCAACATGGTGAAACCCCGTCTCTACTAAAAATACAAAAAATTAGCTGGGCATGGTGGCACGTGCCTGTAATCCCAGCTACTTGGGAGGCTGAGGCAGGAGAATTGCCTGAACCTAGGAGGCGGAGGTTGCGGTGAGCCGAGATCGCGCCATTGCACTCCAGCCTGGGTAACAAGAGTGAAACGCCGTCTCCAAAAAAAAAAAAAAAAAAAAAAAAAAAAAAAAAAAAACAAAAAGATGAGAAATCTGAGTCACAGTCAAACCAAGTAACTTGCTCCAGGTTACAAAAATGAAGCTAGGATCTGAATCCAGGGCCCATGGTCTTAAATACAGACCGTATTTCCTGCCATCCCCAGGGATCCCCTGGGTTCCCTGCAAGTCCCTCCCTGAGGCTGCTATCCATCCCAGTTCCAAGGCTCCTACCTCAACATAGCCAGATAGAGGGAAGTCTTTCCGGAAAGGATGTCCCTCGAAGCCATAATCTGTCAGGATCCTTCTTAGATCAGGGTGGTTAAAAAAGAAGACTCCAAACATGTCCCAGACCTAGGAAAGAGAGGACCTCAGGCAGCCAATCCATCAAGACTAACAACAGGGTAAGGGGGCTACACTGCATTCCACAGTCTCAACTAGTTCTGCAACTCTGGCCCAGAGGCAGCTCCACCATGTGCAGTAACTCACCTCCCTTTCATACCAGTTGGCTGCCTTGAACACAGAGGTAATGGACTCAATGGGTGTCAGCTCATCTGTGTAGGTCTTCACACGGATCCGTGAGTTGAAGCGCAGAGACAACAGGTTGTAGACAATCTAAGGAGAACAGAAGTGGAGGGCTGAGATGGGGGTCCCTGGTTGGGAGAGTTCTGCCTTGTGACCCTACCTTCTATTCTGAATCTCAAACCTCAAGATTTCCCTAGGCTTACAACTACTTCCAAAGGCCCAGACCACAACTGTAGCTTAGCATGTCAGCATGCCTGTGTTTCCTCATGCTATTCCGTTTGTCTGGAAGATTTCCCTGGTTCACCTCACACCAACCTTCACCAAGGCTAATTCCTGGCCGCCTGCTCATGTGTTAAGATTCAGCACAAACTCTCTCTCCAAAGAAGCCTCCCAGACAGGGCCAAGTGCCCCTCCTGCTTTTTTTTTTTGTTTTCTTTGTCAACTTCCTGTTGATTTGCAGCTTTCTTTTTTTTTTTTTTTTTTTTGAGACGGAGTTTCGCTCTTGTTACCCAGGCTGGAGTGCAATGGCGCGATCTCGGCTCACCGCAACCTCCGCCTCCTGGGTTCAGGCAATTCTGCCTCAGCCTCCTAAGTAGCTGGGATTACAGGCATGTGCCACCATGCCCAGCTAATTTTTTTGTATTTTTAGTAGAGACGGGGTTTCACCATGTTGACCAGGTTGGTCTCGATCTCTCGACCTCGTGATCCACCCGCCTTGGCCTCCCAAAGTGCTGGGATTACAGGCTTGAGCCACCGCACCCGGCCGCGATTTGCAGCTTTCTTAAAGCATCCCTCTAATGTCCTATGTACTAGATGTTACTATGGTAAGCTGTTTGGATGTCTTTCTCCTTCCCTAGAGTGTGGGGAACTCCTGAAGGACAAATACTTAGCGTTATTTCTCTCCATCCCAGGGTCTGGCAAACAGTAGATAATCAGTAACATATTAATAGCTGTATGTATTGAGAACTTATAGTGTGCTAGCAAGTTACTTGAACTATCTCACTGGATCCTTACAACCATTCTATAAGATAGGGGCAGCTTTATACTTATTTTCCAAGTAAAAAAACTAAAGCTCATAAAGATTAAATAAAGGCTGGGAGCAGCAGCTCACGCCTGTAATTCCAGCACTTTGGGGAGGCCAAGGCGGGCAGATCACGAGGTCAGGAGGGCATCCCAGCCAACATAGTGAAACCCCATCTCTACTAAAAAAAAATACAAAAAATTAGCCAGGCATGGTGGTGTGTGCCTATAGTCTCAGCTACTTGGGAGGCTGAGGCAGGGGAATCTCTTGAACTGGGAGGCGGAGGTTGCACTGAGCCAACATGGTGCCACTGCACCCTAGCCTGGTGACAGAGCTACCCCCAAACCTTCTCAGATCTCCCGACTGACCTCAAAACGGTTCTGCCGAGTTGGGACGTCCACTGCTGTCAAGTCAGCCAGGGACTTGAACTGTGCATTGGTGTGATCTTTGAGGAAAGTCAGCACTGGGATGATGCCATCAGGATGGATACAGATCTCTAACTCATTGAATAAGGCCACCTGCACACATGGAAGGAAGGGGAGAGGGAACAAAGAGCTACTGAAGGAACAGCTAACTTCAGCTGGAGTCACCTGGTTTAATGCTGAAAGAAAAGTACAAGTCTATAGTGTCTTTGACACTAGTCTGCCCACTCCCACATGCCCTGAGAATATGATTCTTTCTTGGCCCAGCTCCAAATAACAGTAAGGATTACCTGAACTTGCTGGACATACTTGGGCAGGATTTCAGCCACATACTCTCCAAAAGCTGAGAGCTGCTTGTGGGCCACATCATTCCGTGGTCTGACAGTGGCTGGAAGGAAAAGGCATATTTAACAAAGAAAATAGAGAAGGCAAAAGCCAGTCCTGCATCCAGTTTCTTGGGCTTGAAAGGGATGTCAAATCAGGAAAGGCTCTCTGCGGCACCTTGAGAAAGATGCATGTGAAAGATTTCCCTTCCAGGGAATAGAGTGATGAAAACTTGGAGAAAATGCCACCTTAACTACACAGTCCTCAGAAAGACTTATTACAGCAGGTGGGGCATTTGCCTCTTCTCAAAATTATTCCATGGTTCATCCTTCACAATGCGTGCATTTCTGCTAAAGTAGCAGTCTCAGTTCTCCTATCAGACTAAGAGCTCTTTGAGGATGGGAACCAAACTTTTGCTTCTCTGTATCTCCTTAGCGCTTAAGTTTATACCAGTTTCTCAAGAACTCCAGGGCTTGAAGAGCCCTCAGACACTGTCTCCTTGAAACCTTGTTTTTGGGGGGCGGGGGCGGGTATCGAGAAAACTGAGGCCCAGAAAAGGGGAAATGCCAGGTCTCATAACTCACAGTCCGGTATTTTGACTGTAACGTAGTATGTCCACACTCATGCAACCCTAAACCACTGAGCACTCACACATCACAAGCTACAGAATAATGTTTACGTGTTCTCTGCCTTTGGCAGCAGGCAGGCCTGCTTTGTCATTCACTAGGTCTGTGACCCTAGGCAGTTTAATTCTTTGGACTTGTTTCGTGATCTATAGTAAGAAGAATAAGATGCTATCTACCCCCATAAGGCTGTTGTGAAGACGAAATAAGATCTCACTAAAACGCTTAACGAGGTGCCAGGCACACATTAAGCCTCAATTAACGTGAGGTACTGTTATTACAGGGCTCTGAGGCCTAAATGTTTCATTGCTAGCTTTCAAAGAGCTGACAGTTTAATCAGACAAAAAGGGGATCACTGAAACGGACAAGGGACAATCAGGGCCATAACAGAGTCCCCTAAGGGCACAGGGAGGGCTCGATTCTTAATGCAGGGAGAAGACCACTGCAGTCAGGTCTCCAAGATTTGCCAGGAGGACGCAGGGAAGGGCATCCTAGGGCAAGGACAGGCATCTAGGGCCCCCCGCCAGTAGTTCAAAGAAGAGCGTTGCCCGCACATACTCACGGCGCGTGTCGGCCCCGGCGCTCTCACGCCTCACCGGCAACAGAACCGAGGGTCGCCGAGCCCCTGCACAGGAAGATTAAAAGGTACAAAAGCACGGGGTGAGGCCTGAGGAGCTCTCTCCGCTGGGCGCGCCGCTGCTCCTGACCCTGGTCTCAGCTGGCTGCCCCTGCTCACCCCTGGTCAGCGCCGCGGCCCCCACGATCCCGCGCCACCAGAGTCTGGTTGCCAACGCCGCCATGTTCCCTGGACACAAGGCAGCGGAAGAAAAGACGGCAGGACACGAAGCCGCAAGGGCACAGACCGGAAGCGGAAATGTGCAGCAGATCTTCTTCCGGGCGGACGTGGAGCCGGAAGCAGAGGTTCCGGGATCCGGGATGAAAGGAGGGAACGCAGGTGAGAAAGCGAGACAGGCAGGTAGGGGAACCGTGAGGTGAGCGTAGTCCTAACTCCGTGTGGCAGAGCCTGGAGAGAAGTTGAGGACGCTGAAGAACCAGACGGGTGAGAGGATGGGAGGGGGCGGGCGTTCTGAGTTCTACGCTCCACAACTCCTCCCCCGCTCTCTCAGCCAAGCTTTTGACGAGGGCTGGCGGGCCCGAGCAGGAAGAACGGTTTCCCTGGCGACCGTTTCCCAGGCGACTTTAGGTGGAGCGGGGACAACTGGGCGATGGGCCTCCTAGTGCCCCGGCCTGGGGGCGGCTGGACTCTGGAGTTCTGGGACGCAGCCATAGGGAGTCATTCGAGCAAGCGGGGAAGTGTAAGGGAAGCAGGCCAGGAGAGAGCAAATGTGAGACCGACGGATATCCCAGACTAGGCCTTATGCTGGAGCGTCTGAACTCCATGCGCGGAGCAAGAGAGGACCTGGCCACTAGGCCGGGGCAGGGGGTCCTTTTTGTCTGATTCTACTGCCACTGACCTTCACTAGTTCTATGCCCCAGTTATTTGATTAGGCTTTTACGTTCACAGACCTTCCCCAGCCCTTTGCTGTCATATATTGACCTAAATCCCAAGTCCTTTGTTAACATCACGGAAAGGAATTATTCCATGTTTTTTCAGGAGAACACCCAGAGTTGGAACTGATTTATTTCGTTAGTAGAGGGACACCACTGGAGAGAATGAACCCAGCTTTTGTTAAAGGATAGCATCAGGGACATAATGGGCAGGGCCAGGACTAAGGGCAATCTGGACCCACTTTGTTCTTACTTTTTCCTTTTCCCTTACTGAGTTGGCCAGTTGGATTCACAGACTATGGCTGTGAATTCCTCGTTACTCAAGGTGGTGTTGCTTTGCAGACAGCTGGCAGAGAGAGAAATTGGCTAGCATG
Source organism: Saimiri boliviensis (assembly GCF_048565385.1). NCBI lineage: Eukaryota > Metazoa > Chordata > Mammalia > Primates > Cebidae > Saimiri > Saimiri boliviensis. The sequence continues at coordinate 115,296,762 of NC_133454.1, read as the reverse complement.
GAATCACCAGAGGAGCCTGGAGCATCCATGGATGAAAACTACTTTGTGAACTACACTTTCAAAGATCGGTCACACTCAGGCCGTGTGGCTCAAGGCATCATGAAACTATGTCTAGAGGAGGAGCTCTTTGCTGATGTCACCATTTCGGTGGAAGGTCGGGAGTTTCAGCTCCATCGGCTGGTCCTCTCAGCTCAGAGCTGCTTCTTTCGATCCATGTTCACTTCCAACCTGAAGGAGGCCCACAACCGAGTGATTGTGCTGCAGGATGTCAGCGAGTCTGTTTTCCAGCTCCTGGTTGATTATATCTACCATGGGACTGTGAAACTTCGAGCTGAAGAGTTACAGGAAATTTATGAGGTGTCAGACATGTATCAGCTGACATCTCTTTTTGAGGAATGCTCTCGGTTTTTGGCCCGCACAGTGCAAGTGGGAAACTGCCTTCAGGTGATGTGGCTGGCAGATCGGCACAGTGATCCTGAGCTCTATACTGCTGCCAAACACTGTGCCAAGACCCACCTGGCCCAGCTGCAGAATACAGAGGAATTTCTCCACTTGCCCCACCACCTACTCACAGATATCATCTCGGGTAAGTTTAGGGAAGGGACACATCACACCCAGTCACTTGGCTATGATGTTTAGTGAATGTTCTAGTCTAGGAGAAAGAAACCGTCAAACTTCCTGGTGTTAGTTAACATTATTATTATTATTATTATTATTTTTGAGACGGAGTTTCGCTCTTGTTACCCAGGCTGGAGTGCAATGGTGCCATCTCGGCTCACCACAACCTCCGCCTCCTGGGTTCAGGCAATTCTCCTGCCTCAGCCTCCTGAGTAGCTGGGATTACAGGCACGTGCCACCATGCCCAGCTAATTTTTTTGTATTTTTAGTCGAGACGGGGTTTCACCATGTTGACCAGGATGGTCTCGATCTCTCGACCTTGTGATCCACCCGCCTCGGCCTCCCAAAGTGCTGGGATTACAGGCTTGAGCCACTGCGCCCGGCTATTCCTACATTCTTACTGAGATAACTTGCCCAGAGAGATTGAGTTGGGATTCACAGTAATTGCTGTCAGAGACACAGTGTGTTAGAGGAAGAAGCCAGGAAATTGAAAGCACAACACTTGACCACACACATAGTGAGGAGTAATTTGTATTATACTCTAATTACTCCTGTACTTTTCATGTCCCTGTGGGTCCACTTACCTATGTAAATTGGTGATGAGGCAAGATATCTAAGACTAAAAACTTTTTTTTTTTTTTAGACCGAGTTTTGTTCTTGTTACCCAGGCTGGAGTGCAATGGCGCGATCTCAGCTCACCGCAACCTCCGTCTCCTGGGTTCAAGCAATTCTCCTGCCTCAGCCTCCCGAGAAGCTGGGACTACAGGCATGGGCCACCATGCCCAGCTAATTTTTGTATTTTTAGTAGAGACGGGGTTTCACCATGTTGACTAGGATGGTCTTGATCTCTTGACCTCGTGATCCACCCGTCTCGGCCTCCCAAAGTGCTGGATAGTAGGCATGAGCCACCGCGCCCGGCCTAAAAACTTTTTTTTTTTTTTGAGACAGAGTTCAGCTGTTGTTGCCCAGGTTGGAGTGCACTGGTGCGATCTCAGCTCACTGCAACCCCCACCTCCCGGGTTCAAGCAATTCTCCTGCCTCAACCTCCCAAGTAGCTGAAATTATAGGCATGCGCCACCACATCTGGCTAATTTTGTATTTTGTATTTTTTTTTTTTTTTTTTTGAGATGGAGTTTCACTCGTTACTGAGGCTGGAGTGCAATGGCGCGATCTTGGCTCACCGCAACCTCCGCCTCCTGGGTTCAGGCAGTTCTCCTGCCTCAGTCTCCTGAGTAGCTGGGACTACAGGCATGCGCCACCATGCCCAGCTAATTTTTTGTATTTTTGGTAGAGACAGGGTTTCACCATGTTGACCAGGATGATCTTGATCTCTTGACCTTGTGATCCACCTGCCTCGGCCTCCCAAAGTGCTGGGATTACACACGTGAGCCACCGCACCTGGCCCTAATTTTGTATTTTTAGTAGAGACAGCGTTTTTCCATGTTGGTCAGGCTGGTCCCAAACTCCTGACCTCAAGTGATACACCCACCTCGGCCTCCCAAAGTGTTGGGATTACAGGCGTGAGCCCACTGAGCCTGGCCTAAAAACTTTTTTAGTGATGGGCTAAAATTAGGAAACAATCCTGATCCAGCAAGTGAGATAAAACCGTATTTAAGGTGTGGGCTCAGCCAGGCGTGGTGGCTCACACCTGTAATCCCAGTACTTTGGGAGGCCAAGGCAGGACAATCACTTGAACCCAGAGACAGAGGTTGCAGTGAGTCCAGACTGCGCCACTGCACTCCAGCCTGGGCAACAGAATAAGACTCTGTCTCAAAAAGCAAGCAAACAAACAAACAAACAAAAAAACGGGCTGGGCGCGGTGGCTCATGCCTGTGATCCCAGCACTTTGGGAGGCTGATGTGGGCAGATCACCTGAGATTGGGAGTTCAAGACCAGCCTGACCAACATGATCAGAAACCTGTCTCTACTAAAAATACAAAAAAATTAGCTGGGCATGGTGGTACATACCTGGAATCCCAGATACTCAGCAGGCTGAGGCAGGAGAATTGCTTGAAACTGGGAGGTGGAGGCTGTAGTGAGCTGAGATCGCACTATTGCACTCCAGTCTGGGTGACAGAGCGAGATTCCATCTCAAAAAAAAAAAAAGAAAGAAAAGTGTGAAGTCTACAGCCTGCTAGGTTGCTTCCATGGCAGATGGGAGCATATTGAGCCATCTATTTTGATTTTAAAAAGCAGGGTACATACTCTGGTTTCTCTTCAGATTGTATAAATCTTTTGCCTTTTACTAAAGATTTCCATAGAGAGGAACAGTTATGAGTCTTTACCCAATTTTTTGAGGCCTCATATAACACCCGAGACAATCTTTAAAAAAGGGCAAGGCACACCAGGCATAGTGGCTCATGCCTGTCAGCACTTGGAAGGCCAAGGAGGGAGGATCACTTGATACCAGGAGTTTAAGACCCGCCTGGTCAACATAGCGAGACCTTGTCTCTACAGAAAATAAGAAAAGAGCCAGGCCTGGTGGCCATGCACCTGCAGTTGCAGCTACTTGGGAGGCTGAAGCAGGATTGCTTGAGCCTGGGAGGTTGAGACTATGATGACCATAATTGCACTCCTGCCTGAGTGACAGGGTGAGACCCTGCCTCAACAAAAAAAGGGGCAATTTTAGGTTAATTTCATGTATTTGTATATATATGCATGCCCAGTGACAGTCTAATAAAGTGGTTCACATCTTTAAAGTCCCTTTCTCCGAATTTCTTTTTTGGAATGTCATTGACAATGCCTTCCTCTGACTCTGACAGATGGAGTTCCATGTTCTCAGAACCCAACAGAGGCAATAGAAGCCTGGATCAACTTTAATAAAGAGGAAAGAGAGGCTTTTGCAGAGTCACTCAGGGCAAGCTTGAAGGTAAGGCAAATATCTTAATTGTTAAGACTGCATACTCTCCGTGGGTTCTGGCCATCAGTTAAACCTGGCCTTTTTTTTTTGGAGACGGATTCTTGATCTGTCACCCAGGCTGGAGTGCAGTGGCATGATCTCAGCTCACTGCAACCTCCACCTCCCAGTTTCAGGCTATTCTTCTGCCTCAGCCTCCCGAGTAACTGGGATTAGGTGCTGCCACCACACCCAACTAATTTTTGTATTTTTAGTAGAGATGGGGTTTCACCATGATGGCCAGGCTGGTTTGAAACGCCTAACCTCAGGTGATCCACCGGCCTTTGCCTCCGAAAGTGCTGGGATTACAGTGTGAGCCACTGCGCCTGACCTACCTGGCCTTATTTTTCTGATGAGATCGAGTTTCGCTCATCACCTAGGCTAGAGTGCAGTGGTGCAATCTTGGCTCACTACAACCCCTACCTCCTGGGTTCAAGCGATTCTCCTGCCTCAGCCTCCTGAATAGCTGGGATTTCAGGCACCTACCACCATGCCCAACTAATTTTTGTTTTGTTTTTGTTTTTTTTTTTTGAGACGGAGTTTCGCTCTTGTTACCCAGGCTGGAGTGCAATGGCGCGAATCGGCTCACCGCAACCTCCGCCTCCTGGGTTCAGGCAATTCTCCTGCTTCAGCCTCCTGAGTAGCTGGGATTACAGGCACGCACCACCATACTCAGCTAATTTTTTGTATTTTTAGTAGAGACGGGGTTTCACCATGTTGACCAGGATGGTCTTGATCTCTTGACCTCGTGATCGGCCTTCCAAAGTGCTGGGATTACAGGCGTGAACCACCGCGCCTGGCTTGCTATCTCTTTTTAAAATTTTTTATATTTATTTATTTTTTAAAATAAGGCATCTCTGGCTTTTAAGTTGGTATGAACTGAGGGGGAAGGATGTCTTTATAACCCCAGAACCACCAATCTATGAGCATTCAAAGTTCCTTGAGAACTACTTTCTTTCGTACGTAGCAGAGCAGCTCTCTCGCTGCGATCTATTGAAAGTCAGCCCTCAACACAAGGGCTGACTTGTGTAAAAAAAAAAAAAAGAAAAAAAAGAAAAAAAAAAAAGGAAAAAAGAGAACTACTTTCATCAAGTTAACAATCTTAATCACCCTTTGTCTGAAGCACTAGCTTATGAGAGTTTTTTTAAAAGCTGCAAGGATGAATACAACAGATTCTCCTTCCCATCATAAATTGCTTCAACAAAAGTTACTAGAGGAGAGTCTAATGACATACAGTAATTAGAGAGTAGTATGTGAAAGCTAGATAAAGTGTGAGGGCCAGGATCTTAAGGATCAGTGTCTTATCTGAGCCTTAGCCTAGAACTTACAGCTGTCATGTAATTTTAATTTTGCCAATAGGAAATTGGGGAGAATGTGCACATTTACCTGATTGGGAAAGAGTCATCTCGTACTCACTCGTTGGCTGTGTCCTTGCACTGTGCAGAAGATGACTCCATCAGTGTAAGTGGCCAAAACAGCTTGTGCCACCAGATCACTGCGGCCTGCAAGCATGGTGGAGACTTGTATGTGGTGGGAGGGTCCATCCCAAGGCGCATGTGGAAGTGCAACAATGCCACCGTTGACTGGGAGTGGTGTGCACCTTTGCCTCGGGACCGGCTCCAGCACACCCTGGTGTCTGTGCCCGGGAAAGATGCCATATATTCACTGGGTGGCAAGACACTGCAAGATACTCTCTCCAATGCAGTCATTTATTATCGTGTAGGTGATAACGTGTGGACAGAGACAACCCAGCTAGAGGTGGCTGTGTCAGGGGCTGCTGGTGCCAACCTCAATGGGATCATCTACTTACTAGGGGGGGAGGAGAATGATCTGGACTTCTTTACCAAACCTTCCCGACTCATCCAGTGCTTTGACACAGAGACAGACAAATGCCATGTGAAGCCCTACGTGCTGCCCTTTGCAGGCCGCATGCACGCAGCTGTGCATAAGGATCTGGTCTTCATCGTGGCTGAAGGGGACTCCCTAGTGTGCTACAATCCCTTGCTAGACAGCTTCACCCGGCTTTGCCTTCCTGAGGCTTGGAGCTCTGCCCCATCCCTCTGGAAGATTGCTAGCTGTAATGGGAGCATCTATGTCTTCCGGGACCGATATAAAAAGGGGGATGCCAACACCTATAAGCTTGACCCTGCCACTTCAGCTGTAACTGTCACAAGAGGTATTAAGGTGCTGCTTACCAATTTACAGTTTGTGTTGGCCTAAGGCTGTGGGGAGGGGAGGAGAGCTGCTCACTCCTTTGCCCTCCCCATCCAAACTCAAAGTCCACTGGCCTCCAATTCAGAGTAATGTATTTTTTGGCACATATTAGAAAGGGAGTGCCTCCGCCCTTCCCTGAACCCATAGAGGTGTTCTGTTTGGGGCTTTTTAGACTGCTGCTGCTCAGCTGGTTGACAGTAGGCCAGCCTGTTTTCTGCCATCCCCTGGTTATCTTCTGCCTCACTATAGCTTGCTTAGAGCAAGCCTCTTCTCAGACCTTAGGCACGGCCTCTCTTTACCTGATCAATGTTAAATATAAGCACCCCGGTCCCAGGACATAAGGAAAGATGCCCAATTGTACTTTTGTTCTGTAGCCTGTGAAATGGCTAGTTGATCATTTTTCCACAAAGAATTAGGTGTTAGAGTTTTCCTTCAGGCTTTGCTTTGGAGAATGGACCAAGCTGAAGGTGTACTTCACCAGCAAGAGTCAACTCTAGAATTCAGGATGTTCCTTCTATTGTTTTCTCATCCATCTGTCAGGAAATGTAACTTTCGTTTTATTTTTGGCTTATTTCAAGGGGTAAGCCAGAAAGTAGAAATGATTATTTCTGATTAATAGCAGAAACTTTTTTCAAGCTCAAATATATAAGGTGTCTGCTCTTTTAAAAAGCTCTAAGCTAAGTCAAGAGCTAGGAACTGTTCATACAAATAAAAGTTTTTGAAGGGATACATGTGTCTGTGTTGAATTCTTAAAGGGTGACTTTGAAGGGGTGAGGGTGGTTTGTTCCCTCAGGGGGACTCATTTCATACTATCACATGGGTCAGTCTACAGCAGTCTTGACTGCACCCCATGCTCCCATTTCTCCATACAGAATCTCTACTCCAAAGGTGTGAGAGCAGCCCCACAGAGCCCGTGAGACTCAGATTCTGACAGTGGCAAAGAGCCAGAGCTGAGTCTCTCCTTTCTTTTTTTCTAGTGCTAAATGTCTTTTGAGTTGTGGTGCTAAATATTATTAGGCACAATACTAGGCACATAATAGATTTTTGTTGAAATACTTCTTCAGGCCGGGCGCGGTGGCTCAAGCCTGTAATCCCAGCACTTTGGGAGGCCGAGGCAGGTGGATCACGAGGTCAAGAGATCGAGACCATCCTGGTCAACATGGTGAAACCCTGTCTCTACTAAAAATACTAAGAATTAGCTGGGCATGGTGGCGTGTGCCTGTAATGCCAGCTACTCAGGAGGCTGAGGCAGGAGAGTTGCCTGAACCCAGGAGGCGGAGGTTGCGGTGAGCCGAGATCGCGCCATTGCACTCCAGCCTGGGCAACAAGAGCAAAACTCCGTCTCAAAAAAAAAAAAAAAGAAAAAAGAAAAATACTTCTTCAGCCCTATTCAAGGAAAGAAGAGGCTGGGTGTGGTGGCTCATGCCTATAATCCCTTTGGGAGGATGAGGTGGGTGGATCACCTGAGGTCAGGAGTTGAAGACCAGCCTGACCAACATGGAGGAACCACAGCTCTACTAAAAATACAAAAAAATTAGCAGGGCATAGCGGCGCATGCATATAATCCCAGCTTCCTGGAGTCTGAGGCAGGAGAAATACCCAAACCCAGGAGGCAGAGGTTGCAGTGAGCCGAGATCACACCAGTGCACTCCAGCCTGGGCAATAGGAGTGAAACTGTCTCCAGAAGAAAAGAAAAAAGAACAAAAGATAGCCCCATTCCTATCCTGTATCCCATGAATATAAGCCACACTAAATCTTTTCTTTCTAGTCCCACAACAGTGTTATTTCAGGAAAATGAAATAAGACAGAGAGAGCAAAATTACTTGTTACCTATCGGCACATTTCTGTTATGTCAAATCTGGGCTTAAGCCCAGTTGGTCCTGTTAACTTTTTAATTATGTATCAAGCAGGATTGTCTTGAGTTCTTTCTAATCCATAAACATCATGTCTTTGAACTGTCAAAAGTCCCATCCTTTGCTGCCCCTGCAGTAATCTGCTTGTGGAACTCTTTAAGAACATCCAGTTGGCCAGGCCTGATGTGGATGTGTGATCGGATCTTGGCGATGGCTCTTACAGCCTCCTCTGGACTCCACTTGTGCACCTGAAGTACAGGGTTGGGAAATCAGCAGAGAAAGAAAGAAGCAGGTGTCAAGGTGCCCTTGACCCATGAGCAGGTGCTAAACGACTCCAAGAATTTCATTTATTTGGCAACTCCATTTTGGAGGCATTAAAAATCATGCTCCTTGTATTATAAATGGGATAGCACTTTTTTTTTTTTTTTTTTTTTAAGAGGAGTTTCGCTCTTGTTACCCAGGCTGGAGTGCAATGGCGCGATCTCGGCTCACTGCAACCTCCGCCTCCTGGGTTCAGGCAATTCTCCTGCCTCAGCCTCCTGAGTAGCTGGGATTATAGGCACGGGCCACCATGCCCAGCTAATTTTTTGTATTTTTAGTAGAGACGGGGTTTCACCATGTTGACCAGGTTGGTCTCGATCTCTCGACCTTGTGATCCACCCGCCTCGGCCTCCCAAAGTGCTGGGATTACAGGCTTGAGCCACCGCGCCCGGCGGGATAGCACTTTTAACCACTGAAGTCAGCCAGTCTCACAATACTATGCAACAGGCAAGGTGGAAAGTCAGTGTTTCTACCCAATTCTTGCTCTGCCAAATGCAGGAAGAAGAAAGTTACACATGGGAAACAGATCCTTAGTTCAAGACTGCCTAGGCCTACTCCATGTCCTCTCCAATCTGGGCTTTTGTTTACAGGAATTTCTAGGAAAAGAGTACGCAATAGATGTTTTCATGCAACGTGTCACTATGGCTAGAAAAACAAGTACTTTTATAATTGAACTAGGAGGGTTAATATGACCTAAAGATACTCATTGGTTTATAACTTAACAGAACCAAGAAAATACAGATTTCTAGCTTGCTAGATTCAATTCTTACTTGGTGCAAAATACCCTCCTGAGACCCTGTTTCCAGCAGAGTCCTTATGGCCAAAATTTTAGTATTGTTCAACCATATACTCACTAGTCCACAATAATGCAAGGCCAGACTTAGCTATTCATATGACTTAGAAAATGCTCTGTGGGAACCAGACATTTTGTAACTCAGGTTACAAAAATTAGTCAAGCTGGGAGGATGCAAGATAAGAGGGAATCGTGACGGACTACAGGGTATTTGTTTCTCCTAAATTTTTGGTTTTTTTTGAGATGGAGTCTCGCTCTGTTGCCCAGGCTGGAGTGCAGGAGCACCGCCATCTCAGCTCACTCCAGCCTCCGCCTCCTGGGTTCCAGTGATTCTCCTGCTTCAGCCTCCCAGGTAGCTGGTATTACAGGTATGTGCCAGGAGACCCAGCTAATTTTTGTATTTTTAGTAAAGACAGAATTTCACCATGCTGGCTAGGCTGTTCTCAAACTTCTGACCTCAGGTGATCTGCCCACCTCAGCCTCCCAAAGTGCTGGGATTACATGCATGAGCCACTATGCCCAGCCCTCTCCTAAATATCTTTAAAGCATTCCACCTGCCAATCGGGGCAAATTAATAGACACAATCTAGTTTGGAACCTGTTTCCAGAAACTAATATCCAGAACTTTACTCTGGAATACTTGAAGAAACTTGAGTACTATAAAGCTGAAAATGCATCAGCACTATTATCTACAGTATTGTTTCCTGACATGATATTAGAATAAGTGTCTCCAGCCTTTTGCTGGGTTCAATATCTTTTGCAACTCCATTTTTAGAGTGCCTGCTGTAGGCTAGCACTTGATGTAATTTCTTCTTTAAACTTCGTAACACATTTAGTTTGAGAAAACAGCATAAGATAGAAGCCACTTTTGCTGATCCTAGCTGGCAGGCGGCAGAGGTTATCCTGTCACAAAGCTCAGGTGCTTTCCATCATACCACGTCACCTTCCAACAGCCTGAAATCAAGCACATAGCTTCTTCCAACAAGGCCCACCAGTAGACCATGCTACTGAAGTTCTGGAAATCTGCTATAAATGGGAGCAGAAAGACCTTTTTATTTTAATTTTTTTTTTTTTTGAGATGGAGTTTCACTCTTATTATCCAGGCTGGAGTGCAATGGCACAATCTCGGCTCACCGCAACCTCCACCTTCTGGGTTCAGGCAATTCTCCTGCCTCAGCCTCCTGAGTAGCTGGGATTATAGGCACGTGCCACCATGCCCAGCTAATTTTTTGTATTTTTAGTAGAGACGGGGTTTCACCATGTTGACCAGGATGGTCTTGATCTCTTGACCTTGTGATCTACCCGCCTCGGCCTCCCAAAGTGCTGGGATTACAGGCTTGAGCCACTGCATCCGGCCGACCTTTTTATTTTTTGAGACAGGGTTTCACTCTGTCAGCCATGCTGGAGTGCAGTGGCGCAAAGCACGGCTCACTGCAGCCTCTATCTACCAGGCTCAAGTGATCCTCCCATTTCAGCCTCCCAAGTAGCTGGGATTACAGATGCACACCACCATGTCCAGCTACCTTTTTGTAGTTTTTGTAGAGATAGTTTTGCCAGTTGCCCAGGCTGATCTCAAACTCCTGGGCCCAAGCCATCCTCCCACCTCAGCCTCCCAAAGTGCTAGGATTATAGGCGCCTGCCATGATGCCTGGCCCAGAAAAAACTTTTGTACCTGAATCAGGTATGCTGCCACCATAGTGGCACTCCTGGAACGCCCAGCCTTACAATGTACGTAGACACATTGACCCAGCGACTGGTACTTGAGAGCAAATTGGACTCCCTTCTGGAGGTTGGCCAAAGTGGGGATCCCAGTCATGTCTACTGTGCTGAGCCGCAGCTGCTCGACTCCTAGTCTCTTCCACTCCTGGAACCAGGTCCACCAATATGAAAAAGAATGAAAAAAAATCTCTTGTGGGTGGGATGATGGGCTACAAAGAGGCAGCAAAGCAATAAGAACATTTCAGGGTTTACTACAATGCGAATATACTGTTTCCTGTTTTCTAAAATAGTAACTTCTTACAGAAATGCTTTTTTCCCCATTCCAGGTGAGGAAAGAAATGCCTTTAAAATGGCTAGCCTAAATGCCTCGTCTCTCATCAAACTACAGCTATATGCTGCTGAGTTAGAATTATGTCCAAGATTTAAAGTGTTCCTTTTTTTTTTTTTTAAAGACAGAGTCTCACTCTGGTCCCAGGCTGGAATGCAGTTGCATGATCTTGGCTCAGTGCAGCCTCCGCCTCCTGGGTTCAACCAATTCTCCTGCCTCAGCCTCCAGAGTAGCTCGGACTATAAGGCACCAGCCACCAAGCCTGGCTAATTTTTTTTTTTTTTTTTTTTTTTTAGATGGAGTTTCACTTTTGTTGCCCAGGCTGGAATGCAATGGTGCAATTCCAGCTCACTACAACCTCTGCCTCCCAGGTTCAAGGGATTCTCCTGCCTCAAGCTCCCAAGTAGCTGGGATTACAAGCATGCACCACCACACCCAGCTAATTTTGTATTTTTAGTAGAGATGGAGTTTCTCCATGTTGGTCAGGCTGGTCTTGAACTCCTGACCTTGGGTCATCTGCCCACCTCAGCCTCCCAAAGCGCTAGGATTACAGGTGTGAGCCACAATTTTTGTATTTTTAGTAGAGATGAGGTTTCATCATATTGGCCAGGCTAGTCTCGAACTCCTGACCTCGGGTCATCTGCCCCCCTCAGCTTCCCAAAGTGCTGGGATTACACGTGTGAGCCATCACATAGGCAGATAAAATGTTATTAAAGTCCCCTTTGGGTACTTGAATCTTTAGCTGCAAAATACTAGCAATATATATTTTTGCTGCAAAAAATTCAGCTGCAAACGTCTAACATTTTATTTTAGCTGGGAGCAGTGGCTCATGCTTGTAATACCAACACTTTGCAAGGCCAAGGCAGGCACATCACATGAGGTCAGGAGTTCAAGACCAGCCTGGCCAACATGGTGAAACCACGTCTCTACTAATACAAAATCTAGGCGCGGTAGTGGATGCCTATAATCCCAGCTACTAGGGAAGCTGAGGCAGAAGAATCGTTAAACACAGGAGGCAGAGGTTGCAGGGAGCAGAGATCGCACCATTGCAGTCCAGCCTGGGAGACAAGAGCAAAACTCCATCTCAAAAAAATTTTTTTTATTTTAGAGACATGATCTTGCTGTGTCACCCAGGTCAGAGTGCAGTGGTGTGCAATGGCTCCCTGCAGCCTCAAACTCCTAAGCTCAAGCAGTCCTCCCACCTCAGCCTCCCAAGTAGCTGTGACTATAGGTGCACGCCACTGTGCTGGGCTAATTTGTTATTTTTTGGTGTGGAGTGGTGGTCTCACTATGTTGCCCAGGCTGGTCTCAAACTCCTGGCCTCAAGCCATCCTCTTGCCTCAGCCTCCCAAAGTGCTGGGATTACAAGCATGAGCCACTACGCTCAGCCAGTGTAACTTTTTTTGCATAACTTTGGCACCTGTGTAGTGATTCAGCTGCAGGGTTTGGGGTACAGTATTTTGCTAGGGCTTTCTTTTTCTCTGTCAATAAGTCTCTTTTTTACAACAGATTTTTAGGGAGCACATAGTAGAAAATAGGGTTATCATTATAAAATTAAAACAATGCACTGACCTTCATTAGTGCAATGTTATCATTTACAAAGAACTACGTTGCCAGGCACGGTGGCTTGTACCTGTAATCCCAGCACTTTGGGAGGCAGAGGTGGATGGATCAACCAAGGCCAGCAGTTTGAGACTACCCTGGCCAACATGGCAAAACCCCGTCTCCACAAAAAAAATACAAAAATTAGCCAGCCATGGTGGTGGGCACCTGTAATTCCAGCTACTCAGGAGGCTGAGGCAGGAGAATCACTTGAACTAGGAGGCAGAAGTTGCAGTGAGATGAGATCACACCACTGCACTCCAGCCTGGGCAACAGGGCTAGATTCCATCTCAAAAAAAAAAAAAAGAAGAAATAGGAGAAATAAGTTCTCTGGCAACTGGGCAAACTTTATGCTTTAAGACTTCAAGCCAGGCCGGGCGCGGTGGCTCAAGCCTGTAATCCCAGCACTTTGGGAGGCCGAGGCAGGTGGATCACGAGGTCGAGAGATCGAGACCATCCTGGTCAACAAGGTGAAACCCGGTCTCTACTAAAAATACAAAAAATTAGCTTGGCATGGTGGTGTGTGCCTGTAATCCCAGCTACTCAGGAGGCTGAGGCAGGAGAATTGCCTGAACCCAGGAGGCGGAGGTTGCGGTGAGCCGAGATCGCGCCATTGCACTCCAGCCTGGGTAACGAGAGTGAAAATCCGTCTCCAAAAAAAAAAAAAAAAAAAAAAAGCCGGGTGCGGTAGCTCACGCCTGTAATCCCAACACTTTGGGAGGCCGAGGCGGGTGGATCACGAGGTCGAGAGATCGAGACCATCCTGGTCAACATGGTGAAACCCCGTCTCTACTAAAAATACAAAAAATTAGCGGGGCATGGTGGCGCGTGCCTGTAATCCCAGCTACTCAGGAGGCTGAGGCAGGAGAATTGTCTGAACCCAGGAAGCGGAGGTTGCGGTGAGCCGAGATCGCGCCATTGCACTCCAGCCTGGGTAACAAGAGTGAAACTCCGTCTCAAAAAAAAAAAAAAAAAAAAAAGACTTCAAGCTGGGCGCGGTGGCTCAAGCCTGTAATCCCAGCACTTTGGGAGGCTGAGGCGGGTGGATCACGAGGTCAAGAGATCAAGACCATCCTGGACAACATGGTGAAACCCCGTCTCTACTAAAAATACAAAAAATCAGCTGGGCATGGTGGTGCGTGCCTGTAATCCCAGCTACTTAGGAGGCTGAGGCAGGAGAATTGCCTGAACCCAGGAGGCAGAGGTTGCGGTGAGATGAGATCGCGCCATTGCACTCCAGCCTGGGTAACAAGAGCGAAACTCCGTCTCAAAAAAAAAAAAAAAAAAAAAAAAAAAAAGACTTCATATATGCTCCAGCTACTCTTGTTATTAACCTCTTAACAAATATTGCAGGTTTTATGACTCTGAATGAACATATTTCTTTTTTTTTTTTTCAGATGGAGTTTTGCTCTTGTTGCCCAGCCTGGAGTGCAATGGCATGATATCGGCTCACTGCAGCCTCTGCCTCTCAAAGCGATTCTCCTGCCTCAGCCTCCCAGGTAGCTGGGATTACAGGCATGCGCCACCACACCCGGCTAATTTTCTATTTTCAGTAGAGATGAGGTTTCTCCATGTTGGTCAGTTGGTCTTGAACTTCCAACCCCAGGTGATCCACCTGCCTCAGCCCCTCAGAGTGCTGGGATTACAGGCCTGGGCCACTTTGCCTGGCCTCCTTTTTTTTTTTTTTTTTTTTTTTTGATACGGAGTCTCACTCTATTGCCCAGGCTGGAGTGCAGTGGGGCAGTCTCAGCTCACAGCAACCTCTACTTCCCAGGTTCAAGCAATTCTCCTGCCTCAGCCTCCTGAGCAGCTGGGATTACAGGTGCCTGCCGCCACGCCCAGCCAATTTTTTTTTTTTTTTTGAGAAGGAATTTCACTCTTGTTGCCCAGGCTGGAGTGCAATGGCGCGATCTCAGCTCACCGCAACCTCTGCCTCCTGGGTTCAGGCAATTATCCTGCCTCAGCCTTCCGAGTAGCTGAGATTACAGGCATGCGCCACCATGCCCAGCTAGTTTTTGTATTTTTAGTAGAGACGGGGTTTCACCATGTTGACTAGGATGGTCTCGATCTCGTGACCTTGTGATCCACCTGCCTCGGCCTCCCAAAGTGCTGGGATTATAGGCGTGAGCCACTGCGCCCGGCCTTTTTTTTATATTTTTATTTTTAGTAGAGACAGGGTTTCACCATTTTGGCCAGGCTGATCTTAAACTCCTGACCTCAGGTGACCCACTCGCCTCAGCCTCCCAAAGTGCTGGGATTACAAGAGTGAGAGCTACCACACCTGGCCAAGTCATAAATATGTACATATTTTTTACCCCCATCCCCCCACAAATATTTCTAAGGTTTCAAAAAATCCACAGGTTGGCTGGGCACAGTGACTCACAAGGTCAGCAGATTGAGACCATCCTGGCCAACATGGTGAAACTAAATACTAAAATACAAAAAAATTAGCTGGGCATGGTGGCACGTGCCTGTAGTCCCAGTTACTCAGGAGGCTGAGGCAGGGGAATTGCTTGAACCCAGGTGGCGGAGGATGCTGTGAGCCAAGATCATGCCACTGCACTCCAGACTGGGCCACAGAGCAAGACTCTATCTTAAGAAAAAAAAAATCCAGGCTGGGCGCAGTGGCTCAAGCCTGTAATCCCAGCACTTTGGGAGGCCAAGGCGGGTGGATCACAAGGTCAAGAGATCGAGACCAACCTGGTCAACATGGTGAAACCCCATCTCTACTAAAAATACAAAAAATTAACTGGGCATGGTGGCGCATGCCTGTAATCCCAGCTACTCAGGAGGCTGAGGCAGGAGAATTGCCTGAACCCAGGAGGCGGAGGTTGCGGTGAGCCGAGATCGCGCAATTGCACTCCAGCCTGGGTAACAAGAGCAAAACTCCGTCTCAAAAAAAAAAAAAAAAAAAAAAAAAAAAAAATCCACAGGTTGAAATAATAGTATCTTCATCATGCTGTATCAGTAAAACAAATGAGAAAGATAATTATTTAGTGCAATTAGATGCCAAACAGTATAAAGATAGGGCAACATTTTTTAAAAAAATCAAATAGCTCAGGTTGTAGATGACATTTTTTTCTTTTTCTTTTCTTTTTTTATTCTTTGAAAACTCATTTTATAGATAACATCTTCTAATAACCATTGTGGAATATTCCACAGACAAGCCATTCACATTTAATGACAATTATGTTTTAGGCCTAAACTTTGTTATGTTATGAGAGACCTTTGAAGTTCCACCATGACTTTTGTTATTTATTTATTTATTTTTGAGGTGGAGTTTTGCTCTTGTTGCCCAGGCTGGAGTGCAATTGAGTGATCTCACTACAACCTCCACCTCCCAGGTTCAAGCAATTCTGTTGCTTTGGCCTCCTGAGTAGCTGGGATTACAGGCATAGGCCACCATACCCGGCTAATTTTTGTATTTTTGGTAGAGATGAGGTTTCTCCAAGTTGGTGAGGCTGGTCTCAAATTCCTGACCTCAGGTGATCCGCCTGCCTCGGCCTTCAAAGAGCTGGGATTACAGGCGTGAGCCACGGTCCGGCCAATGACTTCTGGTATGTGAGTAAAAATTCCTCCAAACCAGAGCCAAATTAACTTTTTTTTTTTTTTTGAGACGGAGTTTCGCTCTTGTTGCCCAGGCTGGAGTGCAATGGCGCGATCTCGGCTCACCGCAACCTCCGCCTCCTGGGTTCAGGCAATTCTCCTGCCTCAGCCTCCTGAGTAGCTGGGATTACAGGCACCCGCCACCTGTAAGCTAAGTTTTAGTACTTTTAGTAGAGACGGGGTTTCACCATGTTGACCAGGATGGTCTCGATCTCTTGACCTCGTGATCCACCCGCCTCGGCCTCCCAAAGTGCTGGGATTACAGGCTTGAGCCACCGCGCCCGGCACCCAAATTAACTCTTTACAGTTTTTCAGTGGATAGTTTTATGAACTATTTGGGGAGGGGGGCGTGTTAGGGGGGTGCTTTTCGTCTTACAGATGGCAGGGCCTTCATCCCTAATGCCTAACAATGGGAATGCTGACTCAGCGCTTAAAGTGTAGAATGAATGAATGAAATCAGCAAGGCACAGAAAAGTTGCCTTTCAAATTTAGTTTCTTATTTTAGTTACCGAAATAAGGATACATTTGTGCACAAAGAAGAAATCAGACTTTGTCAACTTGTACTTTTTTTTTTTTTTTTCATACATTGTTTCACTCCCGTAGCCCAAGGCTGAGCTGGAATGCAATGGGGCGATCTCAGCTCACTGCAACCTCCACCTCCCGGGCTCAAGTGATTCTCCTGCCTTAGCCTCCCAAGTAGCTGGGAATACAAGGGCATGCCACCACGCCCGGCTAATTTTTGGATTTTTGTAGAGACGGAGGGCCTCGCCATGTTGCCCAGGCTGGTGTGGATCTCCTGGGCTCAAGTGATCTGTCCATTTCCGCCTCCCGCCTCCCAAAGTGCTGGGATTACAGGCGTGAGTCACCGTGCCCGGCCTAACTTGTAGTTTTAAATAAATGCTTTTCAGTTTCTAGACTACCTCCATGTGCCGTTTAGAGGACCAGACCGGAGGCAAAGAAGCCTGGGACACCTGGTTCTGGGGCATGGTCACCAGCAGGGCCACTCCTCCCCCAAACTTTTCCAGCCGTCTCAGACCCAGGGCGGTGGGCGAGGGGAACGGGCCCCCGAGTCTGCCCCGCGGCCCGGGCCCTCACCTGTGAAGAGTTGCACAGGAACCTCGTCTCATATTCCTCGTTCATGGTGATCACCCCGCGCACGTTCTCGTCCTGTACCAGCTGCCGAGGCAAAGAGGTGGCTCAACAAGGATGGCGCAGGCCCCAGCGGCCCGACAGGGATGGCGCGGCGGGGACTGGGCAGGGACCCGGGCTCCCCAGCCCGGCTCACCTGGCTCGTCATGTTCCGCAACGGCAGCGCGCCCAGCAGCACTGTGGGGTCGATGCGGTGGTACCAGTCCCTGTGCGCCCGACCCGGCACCTTTCCCCGGAACAGGGTGTAGAGCAGCGTCGGGTAGAAGAGCACCCGCGCCAGGCCGGCCTGCAGCAGCGCGGTGGCCGCCGCCATCCCGCCCCACCCGGCCCGGCGCCGCGGCGACCCGTCGGCCCCCGCGCTCGCCGTCCAGACCCGCGAGAACAGCCGGCGGGCGCCGGGGCGGGGCCGCCAGCGGCACGAGGTCTCCCTGGGGCCCGCACCGGGTGGCTGTGGGGGCGGGCCGCCTGGCTCTGGGGGAGGGACCGAGGACTCCTGGGCGGGAAACTGGGTCCCGGGCCGAGGGAGAGCGCATCGCGGGTCAGACACTGGTGGGCACCATCGCGTGGGAAACTGAGGCCTCCGCCTGTGGCCGGTAACCTTTCCCCCCCCCGCCCCCAGAGGGAGGGGGCTGTGACCCCAGGTGAGGAGGACAGAAAGCACCCCTGCGTGTGGAACTGTAACTCCGGCCGAGGGAGGAGGAACACTCCCCCAACCCTCGGCCAGAGGGAGGGGCAGTGACCCCAAGTGCGGGCGTGACTCCGCCAAACGGGAGACAAAGCTAGACGGTGTGTGGCGGGTAGCCCTGAAGGGGAGAGTGAAAGGGTTAGAGCAACAGAGATACTTGGGTGAGGGCTTGATCCCAGGGTGAACAGGGGACCTGGGATGAGGTCGCCTTCCTCCTCCCCTCCCGTCTCAGGGCACGCCTCCTTCCTTTATTTGACCAAACAGCAGTGTTTACATAGTAGGAAAGTATGTATTATAATATATCATTAAGAAAAATATGAAAAGCTCAAATATAAAACTGGCAACCTACAAAGAGGTAAGAAGAATGGTTGTAATGCCAGCTATTTATTTTTATTTATTTATTTATTTATTTATTTATTTATTTTTGAGACGGAGTCCTTCAGTTGCCCAGGCTGGAGTGTAGTGGCGGGATCTCAGCTCGCTGCAACCTCGGCCTCCCAGGTTCAAGAGATTCTGCCTCAGCCTTCCAGGTACCTGGGATTACAAGTGCCTGGCACCATGCCCGGCTAGTTTTTGTATTCTTAGTAGAGACAGGGTTTCACCATGTTGTCCATCCACGCTGGTCTCAAACTCCTGACCTCAGGAGATCCACAGGCCTTCGTCTCCCAAAGTGCTGGGATTACACATGTGAGCTCCCGAACCTGGCCTAATTTTAGAATTTTTTTTTTTTTTTTTTTTTTAGGCGGAGTTTCACTCGTGTTACCCAGGCTGGAGTGCAATGGCGCGATCTCGGCTCAGCGCAACCTCCGCCTCCTAGGTTCAGGCAATTCTCCTGCCTCAGCCTCCTGAGTAGCTGGGATTACAGGCACGTGCCACCATGCCCAGCTAATTTTTTGTATCTTTAGTAGAGACGGGGTTTCACCATGTTGACCAGGATTGTCTCGATCTCTTGACCTCGTGATCCACCCGCCCTGGCCTCCCAAAGTGCTGGGATTACAGGCTTGAGCCACCGCGCCCGGCCCTATTTTAGAATATTCTTATTGCCCTCAAAAGAAACCCCATATCCATTAGCAGAGACTCACCATTTTCTCCCAATCATTCTCCAGTCTTAGGCAAACTTCTGGCTCTATAAATTTACGTCTTTAGCATGTTTAGGGCACTTCTTTTTCCTTTCCTTTTTTTTTTTCCTCTAAGCAACAGGGTCTCACTATCACCCAGGCTAGAGTGCGGTGGCAGCATTATCATGACTCACTGCAGCCTTGACCTCTGGGAGCAAGCAATCCTCCCACCTCAGCCTCCTAAGCAGTTGGGACTACAGATGTGTGCCACCATGCCTGGCTAATTTTTTATTTGTAGAGATGGAGTCTCACTATGTTGCCCAAACTGATCTCGAACTCCTGGGCTCAAGCAGTCCTCCCAACTTGGCCTCCCAAAATATTGGGATTATAGGTCTGAACCAGTGTGTCCAGCCTAGTGTATTTAAAGTAAATGGAGTCATACAATATATGCTCTTTGTATCTGGCTTCTTTTTTTTCTTTTCTTTCTTTCTTTCTTTTTTTTTTGAGACAGAGTTTCACTCTGTTGCCAGGCGCCAGGCTGGAGTGCAGTGGCACAATCTTGGCTCACTGCAACCTCCGCCTCCTGGATTCAAGCAATTCTTCCGCCTCAGCCTCCCAAGTAGCTGGGACTATAGGCCCACGCCACCACGCCCAGCTAATTTTTGTATTTTTAGTAGAGACGGGGTTTCACCATGTTGGCCAGGATGGTCTCGATCTCTTGACCTCGTGATCCGCCCACCTCGGCCTCCCAAAGTTCTGGGATTACAGGCTTGAGCCACCGCGCCTGGCCTCTTTATTTTTTAGAAAGACAGGGTTTCACCATGTTGGCCAGGCTGGTCTTGAACTCCTGACCTCAGGTGACCCGCCCATCTCAGCCTCCCAAAGTGCTGAGATTACAGGCGTGAGCCACCATGCCTGGCCTGGCCTTCTTTTTTTTTTTTTTTTTTTTTAATTTACTTTTTCTTTTGAGACAGGGTTTCACTCCTGTTGGCCAGGCTGGAGTGCAATGGTGCGATCTTAGCTCACTGCAACCTCCACCTTCCTGGCTCAAGTGATTCTTCCATCTCATCCTCCTGAGTAGCTGGGACCACAGGTGCACACCACCACATCCGGTGGCAAATTTTTATATTTTTGGTACAGAGATGGGCTTTCACCATATTGCCCAGGGTGGTCTCAAACTGCTGGACTCAAGCGGTCTGTCTGCCTCACCCTTTTGAGATGCTGGCATTACAGGTGTGAGCCACCCCATCCAGGCTTTTTTTTTTTTTCTTAATAGATATCTCTTATGTATTGATATCCGGCTTCCTTTGCTTAGAATGTTTTCAAGGTTTGTCCATGTTGTAGCAAATACCAGGACTGTATTTCTTTTAATTGCCAAATAATATTTCAATGTATGGACAGACCACATGTTTTTCTCCATTTATCAGTTGATGAACATTTGAGTTGTTTCCACTTTTGCTATTTTGAATAATGCTGCTGGGAATATTTGTATACAAGTTATGGACATAGGTTTTCATCTCTCTTGTATATTTGACTAATCATGGAATTGTTAGGTCATAGGTAATGCTATGTTTAACCTTTTGAAGAACTGTCAGTTTTCCAAAGTGACTGCACCTTTGTGCATTCCCACCAGGAGAGTATGGAGGGTTCCAATCTTGCCACATGCTCACCAACACTTACTATGTCTTTTTCATTATAGCCATTTTAGGGGTGTGATGTCTCTGGAATAAACTTTTAAATGTGGAATAATTAGGCCAGGCGCAGTGGCTCACACCTGTAATCCCAGCACTTTGGGAGGCCGAGGCAGGCAGATCACCTGAGGTTGGGAGTTTGAGACCAGCCTGGCCAACATGGTGAAACCCAGTTTCTACTCAAAATACAAAATTAGCTGGGCGTGATGGGGCATGCCTGTAATCCCAGCTACTCAGGAGGCTGAGGCACAAGAATCTCTTGGACCCGGGAGGCGGAGGTTGCAGTGAGCTGAGATTGTGCCATTGTACTCCAGCCTGGGCAACAAGAGTGAAACTCTTGTCTCAAAAAAAAAAAAAAAAAGTGGAATAATTTAGATGCACAGAAAGGTTTTAAAGATAGTACAGGCTGGGCACAGTGGCTCACGCCTGTAATCCCAGCACTTTGAGAGGCCGAGATGGGTGGATCACGAGGTCAAGAGATCGAGAACATCCTGGTCAACATGATGAAACCCCATCTCTACTAAAAATACAAAAATTAGCTGGGCATGGTGGCACATTCCTGTAGTCCCAGCTACTTGGGAGGCTGAGGCAGGAGAATTGCTTGAACCCAGGAGACGGAGGTTGCGGTGAGCCGAGATCGCGCCATTGCACTCCAGCCTGGGTAACAAGAGCGAAACTCCATCTCAAAAAAAATAAAAATAAAAACAAATAAAGATAGTACAGACTCCATTATGCCCCCCCAATGTTAACATTTTAGTAACAGCTTTATTGAGGTATAACGCATATGCCTTATAATTCACCCCCTAACTGTACAATTCAGTGGTTATTAATATACTCACAGGGTTGCACAACCATCACCAATATCTAATTTTAGAACATTTCATCACCCCAAAAAGAAATCGTATACCCATTAGCAATCACTCCTCATTCCCTCATTCCCTGATAACCACTAATCTACTTTTTGTCTCAGTGGATCTGCCTATTCTAGACCTTTCATATACATGGATTTATACAATATGTGTCCTTTGTATACTCACATACACATATTGATAAAGGTCATTATAACCATATGGATAAAATTTTGTTTATTTGTTTTTTGAGACAAGAGTCTCACTCTGTCACCCAGCCTAGAGGGCAGTGGCTCAATCTCTGTTTACTGCAACCTCCTACGAGGTTTAGGCAATTCTTATGCCTCAGCCTCCCAAATAGCTGAGATTACAGGTATGTGCCACCACACCCAGCAAATTTTTGTATGTTTAGTAGAGATGGGGTTTCACCATGTTGGCCAGGCTGGTCTCAAACTCCTCATCTCAAGTTATAGGCCTGCCTCAGCCTCCCAAAGTGTTGGGATTACAAGGCATGAGGCACCGCACCCAGCAAATTTTAAATCACAGTTTTTTTCACTGAATGATGCTATAAGAATTTTTTATATTATTATTATTTTGAGACAAGGTCTCACTCTCTAACCCAGACTAGAGTACAGTGGCATGATCTCAGCTCACTGTAACATCCATCTCCCAGGCTCAAGTGATTCTCCTGCCTCAGCCTCTGGAGTAGCTGGGATTACAGGTGCTCACCACTACTGCCCGGCTAATTTTTGTATTTTTAGTAGAGACGAGGTTTCACCATGTTGGCCAGGCTGGTCTCAAACTCCTGACCTCAGATGAACCACCCACCTTGGCCTCCCAAATTGCTGGGATTACAGGTATGACCCGCTGTGCCTAGCCAGCAATTTTTTTTTTCAGATGGAGTTTCACTCTTGTTGCCGAGGCTGGGGTACAGTAGCATGATCTCAGCTCACTGAAATCTCTGAGATTCTCCTGCCTCAACCTCCTGGGTTCAAGCAATTCTCCTGCCTCCGCCTCCCAAGTAGCTGGGATTATAGGCATGTGCCACCACACCCAGCTAATTTTTTGTGTTTTTAGTAGAGAGGGGTTTCACCATGCTGGCCAGGCTCCTCTGGAACACCTGGCCTCGTGATCTGTTCTGGTCTTGAACTCCTGACCTCATGATCCACCTGCCTTGGCCTCCCAAAGTGCTGGAATTATAGGCTTGAGCTACCCCACCCGGCCTGATTTACTTTATTCTTTGCAATAAGTTACATAGGCCAGATGCCATGGCTCACATCTACCTGAGATGGAAGGATCGCTTGAGCCCAGGAGTTTAAGATCAGCTTGGGCAATAGAGTAAGACCCCATCTCTACAAAAAATTTAAGAATTACTTGGGCGCCGGACGCGGTGGCTCAAGCCTGTAATCCCAGCACTTTGGGAGGCCGAGGCGGGTGGATCACGAGGTCGAGAGATCGAGACCATCCTGGTCAACATGGTGAAACCCCGTCTCTACTAAAAACACAAAAAAGTAGCTGGGCATGGTGGCGCTTGCCTGTAATCCCAGCTACTCAGGAGGCTGAGGCAGGAGAATTGCTTGAACCCAGGAGGCGGAGGTTGTGGTGAGCCGAGATTGCGCCATTGCACTCCAGCCTGGGTAACAAGAGCGAAACTCCGTCTCAAAAAAAAAAAAAAAAGAATGACTTGGGCATGGTGGCACATGCCTGTAGTCCCAGCTACTTGAGTGGCTGAGATGGTAGGTTCACCTGCACCCAAGAGGTCAAGGCTAAAGTGAGCAAGCTGTGCCACTGGACTCCAGCCTGGCCAGAGAGAGAGACTGTCTCAAAAAAAAAAAAAAGTTACATAGTATTCCAATATAAGGAATTCCGTTCAATTGAAAAATATTTACTGGCCGAACGATGGTTGACACCTGTAAACCCAGCACTTTAGGAGGCTGAGGTGGGAGTATTGCTTGAGTGCAGGAATTCAGGATCAGCTTGGGTAACATAGGGAGACCCCATCCCTATAAGTAATTAAAAAAATAGCCACATGTGATGGGGATCCCAACTATTGGAGAGGCTGAGATAGGGAGATCACCTAAGCCAGGGAGGTCAAGGCTGCAGTGAGCCATGATTATGCCACTGCCTGCCAGCCTGGGTGACAGAGCAAGAACCTGTCTCAAAATAAATAAATAAATAAAGTACTGAGTAGCCTGTATTTTCCAAACAATCTTCCATTACTTGAACTATATCAGTGAACAAAATAGACAAAAATTCCTACCCTCTATTGCCTTTCCTCTATGAACCATATTTCAGGGTAACCAAAATCCTACCGGTGAGAGAAAGTTCTTTTTTTTTTTTTTTTTGAGAGGGAGTCTCACTCTGTCACCCAGGCTGGACTGTGGTGGTACAATCTTGGCTCACAGCAAACTCGAACTCCTGGGTTCAAGTGATTCTCCTGCCTCAGCCTGCCTCAGCCTCCTGAGTAGCTGGGACTACAGGCATGGGCCACCATACCCAGCTAACTTTTGTATTTTTGTATTATTATTTTTTTTTTTTAGAGATGGGGTTTTACCATGTTGGCCAGGCTGGTCTCAAATTCTTGATCTCAGGTGATCTGCCCACCTCGGCCTTCCAAAATGCTGGGATTACAGGCGTGAACTGCCGCACCCAGCCTAATTTTTGTATTTTTAGTAGAGATGGGGTTTCACTATGTTGGCCAGGCTGGTCTTGAACTCCTGACCTTGTGATCTGCCCACCTTGGCCTCTGAAAATGCTGGGATTACAGGTGTGAGCCACTGCACCTGGCTAAAAGTTCTTTACAAGAGACTTCCTGCTAGTAAATATGGGAAGAAGTATAGAATCAGAAAATCAGCATTTTGGTAAAATAACAGATCTAGTCAATAGTCATCAATGGATACAAGCATTAGATAAAACACTCATAGGAAACTTGACCATAGAGGGATCAGGCTGAGGTCACCTCAACCACTGATGAGTCTGTTATTAAAAGCAGGACAGACAACCTGATGTCATAGGCTGTAGGCCTCCAGAAGTGATGTAGTGTGATGCTCGCAGCACCACCCAGACTTAAGCATTTTCATTCTTTCTTTTAGAGACAAGGGCAGGGCAAGGTAGCATGTGCCTGTAGTCCCAACTACTCAGGAGGCTGAGGCAGGGGGATTGCTTGAATCCAAGAGTTCTGGGCTATAGTGCAATATGTTGATCGGGTGTCTGCACTAAATTTGGCATCAACATCGTGACCTCAAGAGAGTGGGGGACCACCAGGTTGCCTAAGGAGTGATGAACCGTCTCAGGATGGAAATGGAACAGGTCAAAACTCCTGTGCTCATCTGTAGTGGAATCATGCCCGTGAAGAGCCACTATACACTAGCCTGGGCAATATAGTGATATCTCTTTAAAAAGAAAAATAAATAGGCTGGCTCATGCCCACTATCTCAAAACACCAAACCAACCAAACAAAAAAACAGACAATACCTCTATCCTCATGAAGTTTACCTTTTGGTTTACCTTCTGGGCTAGTCAATAAAACAAGTAAAATATGTAAGTACAAAATATACTGTATAAGGCCGGGCGCGGTGGCTCAAGCCTGTAATCCCAGCACTTTGGGAGGCCGAGGCGGGTGGATCATGAGGTCAAGAGATCAAGACCATCCTGGTCAACATGGTGAAACCCCGTCTCTACTAAAAATACAAAAAAATTAGCCGGGCATGGTGGCACGTGCTTGTAATCCCAGCTACTCAGGAGGCTGAGGCAGGAGAATTGCCTGAACCCAGGGGGCGGAGGTTGCGGTGAGCCGAGATCATGCCACTGCACTCCAGCCTGTCCACAAAGCAAGACTCCGTCTCAAAAAAAAAAAAAAAAAAAAAAATACTGTGTTAGATAATGATAAGTGTTTTGGATAAAAATAAAAAGATGAATTAAAAGCATGGGTGCGTGTATGTGCATATGCAATTTAAAATATGCATGCAAGCAATTTAAAATAGGGTGCTCTGGGAAGGCTGGACTAAGAAGGTGACATTTAAGTCAAAGTCTGAAGGAGGTGAGGAAGTGAGCCATGTGGATATCCACATGATTCTGTGGAGCACAAAAGGAGACAGATTCTCTGCTTGAAACATTTCTACAACCTATAGCAGCTGGGTGACAAATATATGGTAATATTTTTGACCACATTCTGTAAGCTATAATGGTCTATGTAGAATGTTTTCAGTCTTGTAAAATATTAGCAAGATCATATATTAGCATTATGAATGTATACAAAACTACCCAGTACAATTAGTGAATATGATCATGTACAATTTAAGGGCTATATCGTACCAGAAAAACTGTGGTTACTTCTCCCCACACCCCAAAGGCGAAGAGGAAAACTCTTGAGGCTTCCACTTGGAAACCCATTTGTTGTTTGTGGTAAGGTAGGGTATAATCAGTATTCGTGGGTATAAAAATTATATTCTCTGGAAAGTCAGGTGATGTTACAGAGAAACCATCCCATGAGTTATCTGCATGTCGATGGGGCCAGAAGCTTCCAGAACAAAGTTTTTTTCTTAATCTGCATTTAACTGCCTCACAAGGTCTGGAACCTACAGAATAAATGTTTGCTTAAACAATAACGAAATGTACTATCTGCGTTCCATCTAGACCCAGGGATTCCTGAGTAACTCCGAACAAGTGAGTTGTTAAAAAAATATATATTTCTGCCGGGCACGATGGCTCAAGCCTGTAATCCCAGCACTTTGGGAGGCTGAGGCGGCTGGATCACGAGGTCAAGAGATCGAGACCATCCTGGTCAACATAGTGAAACTCCGTCTCTACTAAAAATACAAAAAAATTAGCTGGGCATGGTGGCACGTGCCTCTAATCCCAGCTATCAGGAGGCTGAGGCAGGAGAATTGCCTGAACCCGGGAGGTGGAGGTTGCGGTGAGCCGAGATCGCGCCATTGCACTCCAGCCTGGGTAATAAGAGCGAAACTCTGTCTCAAAAAAAAAAAAAAAGAAAAAAAAATAAATATATATATATATTTCTTTTTTTCTGCGAAAAGCAGGTTATGGCTGAGCAATCATCCTCTTAATAGAATCCTTGTGAACTTCCTGGCGTCGCAGTGATCTTTGCCAGGCTGTGCCTTCACACTGATTATCTTGCTAAAAGACACTCCCTGAACTTGCAGGACACATACCCACATCCCAGCAAAGAAGGAAAGCCTGGATGCTGTTGCTTGTCTGCTGTGCAAAAAGGGGCGTGCCATGTGTCCAGCGCTGGCCAAGCACCATTCACTCCTTCACTCATCCACTTATTCGACAAATATCTTATTATGCTCATATTCAGTGCCCAGTTGGGGTGCCTCCTTGCCGACCAGGGTCATCTAAGAGCTCCTGTGAGTGCGGTGGGCGGAGTCGAGAACTTCAGATTCCCAGGCCCTGCTCTTCCCTCCAGTAGGGCTCGAAGACAAAGAGATGCGCCCCTGCAGCTCCCACGGCAGAGGGCTCCGCCCGCGGCCCCAGGGGCTTAGGCGCGGCTGCTCCTCCACTCCGCAGCCCGAGGGGGCGCTGCAGCGCCCGGCGCTCGGCCCGCCCCTACGCCGCGCTCCGCTCGCATCTACGCTGCGGGCGGCGCCGCGGTGATACGTTCCCCCTCGCCGAGCTCCCCCTCCTCCTCGGCCCTCCCCGCCGGTGGTAGGTGCCGGAAGTGCCGCCATTTTGGGGTGTTCTGCTCTGGCGGCAGTGGCAGCGGCGGCGGGACGCGGAGGCTCCCCCGGGACTCGGCCTCAGCAGCGAGGCGGCGGCGGCGGCTGCGGAGGCTCAGGCAACAGCTGAGGCAGCGGCGGGCTCAGGTGCAGCCGCTGGTGAGTCCTGCGGCCTCAGGATAACGGGCCGCGGGAAGGAGGGAGGGAGGGAAAGAAGGCAAGAGGGAGGCGCCGCGGGGCGGGTCCGGTTCAAGAGGCCGCGGGTCACTGGGCTCGCCGGGCGCGGCCGCTCCTTGTTCCCTGCGCCCCGGGGCAGGGCTGCGATCTCCTCCCGCATGTCGGGGTCCCGGGATCCCCGGGTCCTGTCGCGCTTGCCTGGCGCGTGCCTCAGCGCCCAGGGAGACCCGCCCTCCTCGTGGCCTGGCTTCCTTCCCCGCGCCCTTTACCTTCACCCTCTGAGCTCAGAGGCCTGTGCCCTGCCCAGGGCCACCGTCTTTTCCCTCTTCTTCTTGGCTGTCGTGCTGGACCCAGGCTACTTGCTCGGGACACCCCATCTCTGCTCCTGTCGCCTCACGTGTTCTCGGTGTCCACCCCGGGGGTGTCGAAGGGTCCAGACCCCTAGATGGCAGCGCTTTTCCGGAGCTTCGAGAGCCCCTAGTTCCTAGCTCCAGATCCGCTAAGGCCTTGGCTCGCCCTCCCCCCGCATCAGGTGCTCACCGAGTCGTGGCCTGGTTGCTGGGCAGGAATCTCGCACCGGGAAGCGCGGGGAGCGCATTAAAGCGCTTTCTTCGCTAGGGACCAGGCTTTGAATTTCAAGCCGGTCGTGTAGGCTTTGAATTTAAAGCCAGTGGTGTCTTGGCTGTGGTCCTCCGAGCAGGATGTTGTTTTAATTCTCCGAGACCATTGCACATGCTCTAAGGAGCTTCTTATTGGTTTAGGCTCATACCCGTAGTTGGGGGGGAATGTGGTGAGATTTTGGTCGGAATCCGTTTCCGCAAAATAGAATATCTTTCTCGCCAGGAGAGTTTATGCTGTAGGTTTATTACCTTCGAGCAAAAAGGCTGTATAACAGTTTTAAAGAGCATGAAATGCTTTATAATGTGTATATTGTAGGAGGTTACAAATGCCTAATGAATCTTTTACAGGAACTTCACCCTTTTTTGGGCGTGGGGGGGGGGAACGGAGTTTCGCTCTTGTTGCCCAGGTTGGAGTGCAAAGGCACGGTCTCCGCTCACCGCAGCCTCCGCCTCCTGGGTTCAAGCGATTCTCCTGCCTCAGCCTCCCGAGTAGCTGGGATTACAGGCACATTTTTGTATTTTTGGTAGAAACAGGGGTTTCTCCATGTTGGTCAGGCTGGTCTCAAACTCCCGACCTCAGGTGACCCGCCCGCCTCGACCTTCCGAAGTACTGGCGTCCGGCCGGAACTTCACCTTTTAAAGGTTTTTTCACTGTCTTTGATTCTCCGTGAATTGGGAAGGCTTTAATTGGATGCTTTCCACTTTCCCACAAGTGTAGCTTTTCTCCGAGTGCTATGGAAGTTTATCTTCCCCATTCACCTTTGGTGAGAATGAAGGCGTCTCCATTTAGAAATCAACCTTTCTGTTTTAGCGTTAATGAGTCCACTCAGAAAATCAGAGTTAACAATAGCATGCACAAACTGTTGCTACGGTGATTTTCTTCTTTCGTCTAGTTTTACTTACCTAGTATGTGGTTTCTGATCATGAGTTAGCCAAGACTGAAGCAGCGCTGTTGGTAAAGCAAAGCTGGAGCTTTCAGCTGTTGCTTTAACCAGGAAGATTATGTATGGTTCCCCTAGTGGTTCTTTCCTAATGACAGTCCACCACCTGTTTCCATTAAGAATGGCCTTTGGCCCAGAGCATAGGCCTCAACTTCTCTTCAGCCATTCATTCTGGCCCCTTTAAAGAAAACCCAGGGTTTTCTTTTGATTGGAATCTGTTTCCGCAAAATGGAATGTGTTCTAGATTTAAGATCCAGAAACGAAAGGCTGTTTGAGTTGGAATATCTTTTCTTGAACCCCTTCACTTTTTAGATGAGGGAATTGAGGGCCCTAGAAGTTAAGTGACTTACTTGCCCAAGGTTGTTACTATTTTTTTAAACTATATCATGAGTAATAATGCAGTCTTTGAGTTGTAATGAAATGGGAAAGGATCCTGACTCAAAGTTAGAACTAGGCCTGGATCGTAATCCTTCCTTTGTCATTTACTACTTATACAACTTTGGCAAGTCACTCAACTGTTCTGCTTCTTAGTTTATTCTCACCTGCAGAATGAAGGAAACAGCATCTGTCTCACGTGGTATCAGTTCAGCTTCAGTAACGTGGTGAAATACCCGTGATGTAATAGGCAGACAGTAAAATTTTTAGCCAAAATGATTTTTTTTCTAAAGATTTTCATTATTTTTCTTACTACAGAAGTTATGGATTCATTATCAAAAATACAGATAAGTCAGAAAAGGAAGAAACTTACCCATAGTGCCACCACTCAGAGATGATTTTTAATGTTAAGTCTTTATCTTGTCCATCCTTTTTATATGCTGTAGAAATGCTTATTATCACCGGGCGCGGTAGCTCAAGCCTGTAATCCCAGCACTTTGGGAGGCTGAGGCGGGTGGATCACGAGGTCAAGAGATCGAGACCATCCTGGTCAACATGATGAAACCCCGTCTCTACTAAAAACACACAAAAAAATCAGCTGGGCATGGTGGCATGTGCCTGTAGTCCCACCTACTCAGGAGACTGAGGCAGGAGAATTGCCTGAACCCAGGAGGCAGAAGTTGCAGTGAGCCGAGATCTTGCCATTGCACTCCAGCCTGGGTAACAAGAGCAAAAAACTCCGTCTCAAAAAAAAAAAAAAAAAAAATGCTTATTATCTTCCCTTAATAGGTTTATCTTAGTCACAGTGTTGTGATGGTTCCTCACCCTTGCTCCCTGTTACCCACCCCACCACACCCCATGGAATCTTGCTCTGTCACCCAGACTGAGTGCACTGGTGTGATCTCGGCTCACTGCAACCTCCACCTCCTGGGTTCAAGCAATTCTTCTGCCTCAGCCTCCGAAGTAGCTGGGATTACAGGTGCCTGACACCACGCTGGGCTAATTTTTGTATTTTCAGTAGAGAGAAGGTTTCACCATGTTGGCCAGGCTGATCTTGAACTCCTGACCTCAGGTTATCCTCCCACCTCAGCCTCCCAAAGTGCTGGGATTACAGATGTGAGCCACCGTGCCTCACCAACAAGCACATTTTTAATGGTGTTTTGTGTTTAATAGCTTCTGCCCATAAGAGATAGGCTAGTGGATATCCTAGCACAGGAGCAGAGAAGTTTTTCTTTTTAAACGTAAGCTGAGGCGAGAAGCAGTGGCTCACACCTGTAATCCCAGCACTTTGGGAGGCCAGGGTTGGCAGATCACTTGAGGTCAGAAGTTCGAGACCAGCCTGGCCAACACGGCAAAGCCTCATCTCTACTAAAAATACTAAAAAGGTATACCACTGCACTCCAGCCTGGACAACAGAGCAAGACTGTGTTTCAAGAAAAAAAAAAAACCATAAAAATAACATAAGCTGAGCTGGAACAGGAGGAGGAAAGGAAAGTGGCAGAGACCTAACACTTAATTGTGATTGTGATTTTCTTTTTTTCCCTTAACAAAGATTTGGGGTCTGCTGCTAAATATGGAGTGTGAGTCTTAAATTCCATGTGCCTTCCTGTGACTGCCACTGCAGCTTATTTAACTCTTACCTTGTGAGACTGTGAAGGTGGTAGTGATAGAGTGCCTTGGAAAGAGAAGAGCTGTCACCTGGAACCAGACCTCTCTCTGCTCAGGTCTTTGCTCTCTCTTCTCAGGTCTTTGCCAGATTGCTCTGCTTTTCTTTTTCTTTTTCTTTTTTTCTTTTCTTTTTCCTGAGACAGTCTCTTTTGCCCAAGCCAGAGTACAGGGGTACAGTCTTGAACTTCTAGGCTCAAATGATCTTCCTGTCTTGGCCTCCCAAAGTGTTGGGATTACAGGTGTGAGCCACTGCACCCAGCCTGTTTATTTTTTGAGACAGTTCTCACTCTGTTACCCAGGCTGGAATACAGTAGCATGACCATGGCTCACTGCAGCCTTAACCTCCAAGCTCAAGCAGTCCTTCCGCCTCAGTCTTCAAGTAGCTGGGACCACTGGTTGTGTGTGTCACCACACCTAAATTTTTTTTTTTTTTTTAGATGGAGTCTCACTCTGCTGCCCAGGCTGGAGTGCAGTAGAGCGATCTTGGCTCACTGTAGCCTGTCTCCTGATCCAAGTGATTCTCCTGCCTCAGCCTCCAGAGTAGCTGGGATTGCAGGCATGAACCACCACGCCTAGCTAATTTTGTATTTTTAGTAGAAATGGGGTTTCACCATTTTGGCCAGGCTCGTCTTGAAATCCTGACCTTAGGTGATCCACACGCCATAGCCTCTCAAGGTGATAGGATTACAGGCTTGAGCCACTGCGCCTGGTCAGTATTTTTTCCTTTTTTTTTTTTTTTTTTGAGACACAATCTCACTTCGTTGCCTAGGCTGGAGTGGAGTATCGTGATTTCAGCTCACTGCAATTTCCGCCTGCCGGGTTTAAGCGATTCTTCTGCCTCAGCCTCCTGAGTAGTTGGGATTACAGGACAGAGTTTCACAATGTTGGCCAGGCTGGTCTCAAACTCTTGTCTTAAGGTGATCCGCTCGCCTCAGCCTCCCAAAGTGCTGGGATTACAGGCGTGAGCCACCGGGCCCGGTCTTACCTATTTCTTTTTTTTTTTTTTTTGAGACGGATTTTTGCTCTTGTTACCCAGGCTGGAGTGCAATGGCACGATCTCGGCTCACCACAACCTCCGCCTCCTGGGTTCAGGCAATTCTACTGCTCCAGCCTCCTGAGTAGCTGGGATTACAGGCACACGCCACCATGCCCAGCTAATTTTTTGTATTTTTAGTAGAGACGGGGTTTCACTGTGTTGACCAGGATGGTCTCGATCTCTTGACCTCGTGATCCACCCGCCTCAGCCTCCCAAAGTGCTGGGATTACAGGCGTGAGCCACCGCGCCCGGCCGACCTTACCTATTTTTAAGTGTACAGTTCTGTGATGTTAAGTACATTCACGCTGTTGGGAAACAGATGTGTGAGTTTTTCGTCTTGTGTATCTGACTCTATACCTATTAAACAACAGCTCCACTTTTCCCCCTCCCCCTAGCCCCTGGTAACCACCATTATTTCTGTTTCTACAAATCTGACTGCTTCAGATAATCTCAGAAAGTGAATCACGCCATGTCTGTTTTTTGTGACAGACTTATTTTACTTAATGTGATGTCCTCAAGGCTCATCCATGTTACAGCATGTGACCAGATTTATTTCCTTTTTAAGGCTAATACTCCATTGGGTGTATATATCATATTGTTTATGCACGACATCCACTAATGGACTTTTAGGTTGCAACTGCCTCTTGGTTATTGTGAGTAGTGCTGCTGTGACCATTGGTGTGCAAATAGTTATTTGAGCCTCTGCTTTCAGTTGTTTTGGATGTGTACCCCAAAGTGAGATTGCTGGGTCAAGTGATAATTCTATTTTTAATTTTTATTATTTTGAAAGAACCCAGGCCACTGGAATTTTTTTTTTAAGAACCCCTGTACTACTTTCCATAGCACATGCACCATTTTACAGTCTCGCCAATAGTACACAAGAGTTCCAGTCTCTCCACATCCTTGCCAATACTTTTTTTTTTTTAATTTTAAGGCGGGGTTTCGCCATGTTGGTCAGGCTGGTCTTGAACTCCCGACCTCAGGTGATCCACCCGCCTTGGCCTCCAGAGTACTTGGATTACGGGCATGAGCTACCACACCTAGCTTATATATTTTCTTTCTGGATATTAACCCCTTATTAGATACATGATTTGCAGATATTTTCTCCCATTCTGTAGGTTGCCTTTTCACTTTGTTGACTTTATCTTTTGATACACAAAATGTTTTATGTCTGATACAGTCCCATTTGTTTATTTCTGGTTTTGTTGCGTGTGGATTTGGTGTCATATCCATGAAATCATTGCCAAATCCAGTGGTATCATGAAGTTTTCCCTCTACATTTTCTTCTAGGAGTTTTATAGTTTTAGGTCTTACATTTAGGTCATTTTAACCATTTTTACACATACAGTTCAGTGACATGAGTTACATTCAGATGTTGTGCAGTAATCATGGTGATCTTTCCAAAATGTTTTCATCACCACAGGCAGAACCTCTGTAACCATTAAGCAATAACACTCCATTTTCCCCTTCCCCCAACCTCTGGTAGCCTTCAGTCTATCTTTGTTTCTGTGAATTTGCCTATTCTAGATATTTCATGTAACTGGAATCATGCAATACTTGGCTTTTTGTGTCTGGCTAATTTCACTTAGCATGTCGTTTTCAAGGTCCATGCATCATGTTATAGTATGTATCAGGACGAATTTCCTTTTTTCTTTTTGAGTTGGAGTCTCACTCTTGTGGCTCAGGCTGGAGTGCAAGTGGCATGATCTCGGCTCACTGCAACCTCTGCCTCCCAGGTAGCTGGGACTGCAGGCATGAGCCACCTCTCCTGGCCAGTATGGCGAAATCCCATCTCTACTAAAAATACAAAAATTAGCCTGTAGTCCCAGTTACTTGGGAGGCTGAGGCAGGAGAATTGCTTGAACCTGGGAGCAGAGGTTGCAGTGAGCTGAGATCATGCCAGTGCACTACAGGTTGGGTGACAGAGCGAAACTCTGTCTCAAAAAAACAAACAAACAAACAAACAAACAAACAAAAAAAACCAGCATGTATAAAGTAGTCTATAACAATAATGCAAATCACTGTTTATAACGTTTTAAATTTCTTTTTCTTTTTTTTTTTTTTTTTTTTTTTTTGATACGGAGTTTTGTTCTTGTTACCCAGGCTGGAGTGCAATGGCATGATCTCAGCTCACTGCAACTTCCGCCTCCTGGGTTCAGGCAATTCTCCTGCCTCAGCCTCCTGAGTAGCTGGGATTAGAGGCACGCGCCACCACGCCCAGCTAATTTTTTGTATTTTTAGTAGAGACTGGGTTTCACCATGTTGACCAGGATGGTCTCCATCTCTTGACCTCGTGATCCACCTGCCTCAGCCTCCCAAAGTGCTGGGATTACAGGCTTGAGCCACCGCGCCCGGCCACGTTTTAAATTTCTAATCTAGTCAGATTTCCTGTCTTTGATGTACAGCATTTTCAAAAAATGTGTTGTATACTGAAAAGTATCACATGAAGAGAACAAGAATTGACAAGTTTTTGCCTTTGTTGTATAGCATATGAATGGCTTTGTTAGAGAGGTGAACCAGTTTCTAGGTATTCTGTGTTGTGCACAGATAAATTTGTAAATCTTTCATTAATGGCTTAGTTAGAATAAATAATACTTTCAGGTATGAACATTTCAAAGATACTCATAGGTCTCTCAATTTGTTCTAGTGTGAAGAAACTTACTGAGAGTATCTGTGAGTTGCATGAAAGGCCTTTCTCCTATTTTTCTCTCTTAAAAAATTTATATCTATATATATGATAGAGGTTGGGCATAATGGTGCATGCCTGTAATCCCAGCACTTTGGGAGACTGAGTCAGGCAGATTGCTTAAAACTCAAAGGAATTGGCGGTGCTTTGTATCCCTCTAGAGGAGCCTGTTCTGTATCGATAAATCCTGGTACAACTCACCATCTCTTGCTCCTAGCCTATATGCCATCTTCAAACTCTTTAAACTCTACAAAGGCTGTAGAGTAACAATACTGAGCTGAGGAGTTTGAGACCAGCCTGGGCAACATAGCTAGACCTCATCTCTACAAAAAATATAAAAATTACCAGGTGTGTTGGTGTGCACCTGTAGTCTTAGCTACTCAGGAGGCTGAGGTGAACAGATTGCTTAAGCCTGGAGGCCGAGGCAGCAGTGAGATTGTGCCCTTGGGCCCCGCTTTAAAAGCTTATCTTGGCCGGGTGTGGTGGTTCACACTTGTAATCCCAGCACTTTGGGAGGCTGAGACAGGTGGGTCACCTGAGGTCAGGAGTTTTGAGACCAGCCTGGCCAGCATGATGAAACCCCATCTCTGCTAAAAATGTAAAAATTAGCCCAGCCAGGTGTGATGGCTCATGCTTGTGATCTCAGCACTTTGGGAGGCCAAGGAAGGCGGATCACCTGAGGTCAGGAGTTTGAGACCAGCCTGGACAACATGGAGAAACCCTGTTTCTAGTAAAAATTAAAAAATTAGATGGGCATGGTGGTAGGCACCTGTAATCCCAGCCACTTGGGAGTTTGGGGCAGGAGAATTGCTTGAACCCAGGAGGCAGAGTTGCAGTGAGCCAGAATTGTGCTACTGTACTCCAGCCTGGGTAACAGAGTGAGACTGTCTAAACAAACAAACAAACAAAACAGGCCCGGTGGCTTGGGTCTGTAATAATTGCAGATACTTGCCAAGGTGGGAGAATCACCTTGAGCTTAGGGGTTCAGGACTATCTTCGAACAACATAGTGGGACTTCTAATTAAAAAAAAAAAAATGATGATGAAGGATTATTTTTAAAAAAGATGAAGAGGTAGACACATCAAAATGTAGGCTGGGCACAGTGGCTCACGCTTGTAATCCCAGCACTTGGGGAAGCTGAAGTGGTAGGATTGCTTGAGTCTAGGAGTTCAAGACCAGCCTGGGCAACCTAGCAGGACTCTGTAGAAAAAAAATAAAAAAAGTGGTTGTGGTGGCACATGGCATAGTCCCAGCTTGTTGGGGGGCTGAGGCGGGAGAATTGCTTGAGCCTAGGAGGTTGAAGCTGAAGTGAGCCGTGATCACGCCACTGGACTCCAGCTTGGGTAACAGTGCGATACTCTATCTTTAAAAAAAAAAGATAAGCTTTTACTTGTCTTCTTGGAGATTCATAACTGATTTTGGTCTGTTTGAGTATCTGTTTTTCCTCTCTTTGCATTTAGAACCTACCCTCTCAGTTTTCTTTCTTTCCAGTATTAATATTACTCTTTAGTATTAGTAGTACTATACAGTATTTAATAATACTACTCTCCAGTAGTAATATTAAACTCAAGAAGTTTAATATTAATCCTTGGGCATGGAAGTTTTGTCCAGGAAGTTCTTCAGTTGCTTTAAAGAGGTATACTGCTTCGCCTTCACAGTATTTAACCCATAGGACTTTTTTTTTTTTCCTGAGAGATTGTTGCTCTGTCACACAGGCTGGAATGCAGTGGTGAGATCTCAGCTCTTTCTGACTCTCTGAGACTCAAGCGATCCTCCCACCTCAGCCTCCCAAGTAGCTGGGATCAGAGGCATACACCATCATGCCTGGCTAATTTTATTTTTTGTGGAGATATGGGTCTCACTATGTTGCCCAGGCTGGTCTTGAACTTCTGGGCTTGGGTGATCCTCCAGCCTCAGCCTCTCAAAGTGCTGGGACTACAGGCATGAGCCACTGAACCTCACCAACATATAGGACTTGTTTTATGTCAGAGGGGACATATTTATCTTTTTCCCCAAACAACATGAACCATTCTTTTATTCAGAACTATTCTTTGATTCTTTTTTTAATTTTTATTTTGAGATGGAGTATCGCACTGTTACCCAGACTGGAGTGCAGTGGTGCAACCTCTGCCTCTGGGGTTCAATCTATTGTTGCATCTCAGCCTCCTAAGTAACTGGGATTATAGGCGGTCACCAACACACCCAGCTAATTTTTGTATTTTTATTAGAGATGGGGTTTCACCATGTTGACTAGGCTGATCTCGAACTCCTGACCTAAAGTTATCTGCCTGCCTGGGCCTCCCAAAGTGTTGTGATTACAGGCATGAGCCACTGCACGTGGCCTATTCTTTGATTCTTGTTTTTTTTTGTTGTTGTTGTTGTTGTTGTTTGTTTTTTGAGACTGAGTTTTGCTCTTGTTGCCCAGGCTGGAGTGCAGTGGCGTGATCTCAGCTCACTGCAGCCTCTGCCTCCTCGGTTCAAGTGATTTTCCTGCCTCAGCCTCCTGAGTAGCTGGGATTATTGGCATGTGCCTCCACACCCAGCTAATTTTGTGTTTTTAGTAGAGATAGGGTTTCACCTTGTTTGGTCAGTCTGGTCTCAAACTCCTGACCTCAGGTGATTTTCCTGCCTCAGCCTCCCAAAGTGCTGGAATTACAGGCATGAGCCACTCTTGATAATTTTTGGTAATATAAATAGAATATATCATGGAAGTTCAAGTATTTCACAAATAAAATTTGAGGAATTAACTTTCTTTAGCTTTGCCGAATGGAATGTCTACCAGATCCTAGTTGTTTGCTATTAATATAATCCTATAGTTACCAGAACACATGTATTGTAGTTACAGTATATCAGTATACTGTATGGTGAAAAGGCAAGTATAATAGAAATAAGAAAATTTTGATTAAAATCTGAAGAATTGGTGAGGCGCAGTGGCTCACGTCTGTAATCCCAGCATTTCAGGAGGCCGAGGCAGGTGGATCACGAGGTCAGGAGATCGAGACCATCCTAGCTAACAAGGTGAAACCTCATCTCTACTAAAAATACAAAAAATTAGCTGAGTGTGGTGGCACGCGCCTATAGTCCTGGCTTCTCGGGAGGCTAAGGCAGGAGAATAGCTTGAATCTGTGAGGTGGAGGTTGCAGTGAGCTGGGTCCCACCACTGCACTCCAGCTGGGGTGACAGAGAGCAAGACTCTGTCTCAAAACAAAACAAAAAAACACACCAGGAAATGGTTTGAAAGAATGATGTGACTTGAATGGGCTTTATAAGCACAGCCTGGGAAGGATAGCCGTGACAGTTTGGAACAGTGGGTTTAGAGTACCACCACTGAACATTTCTGGGCCTATTTTCCTGTCTTTAAAAAGGAGACATCAACTCAGAATAGTTAATGTGAGGATTAATTGAGGTAACTTATTCTAGGCACTGAACAGTGCCCGATAAAGTATTGATAATGCTGTTTCTTTTTCCATTTATAAAAAATCGGCATATCACTTGTCTCTTGGATCAGTAGTGCATTTCAGCCAAGTGAAATAAATAACACAGGTAAAATGCCCAGCAGTGTCATACATAGATGAGCAGCAGCTACTATGTCTGTGTTCCTTTTGTTTCCTCTTATAAGTGCATTTTGTTTTGCATTTTCTTGTGTTTGTTATGGCTTAAGGGATAAGATATATGTGTCTGAAATGCTTTGCTATACAGGGCATTGTTCCTTGTGGAATACTTGGGTAATATGGTTTCCTAGATTCATGTTCACTGTCTCTATTTTATGTAAAGGGGGCTTCTGTGTTCAAAGAAAACTGAAAATTACAAATGAATATATTGGATTTGTAATAGGGGACACTTGGGTCTCTCTAGTTTAAAGTGACTAGAGTTGAGTAGGGAGAAGGGCTCTAATATTTAGAGTTGTAATGCAGATTTAAGACTTAATCAGTTTTAGCTATTTGCTTTGTAAATTATATTGTATCAAGAGTCCTTATTTGCTGAAAACAGTTTTCATCCTTTTTTTTTTTTTTTTTTTTTTTTTTTTAAGAGATGGGGTTGGGATGGCAGTCCATGGGTCTGCTATGTAGTCCAGACTGGTGCAAACTCCTGGGCTCAAGCAATCCTCCTGCTTCAGCTTCCTGAATAGTTGGGATTAATTACAGAAGCATACCACCATGCCTGCCTTGAAGACGGTTTCCTTGATGAGACCTTTGTAAAGCAACTTTGGCCTTGTCATAGAATTGACTTAGAATCTTTTTTAAATGGAGGTTTCCTTATGGAATTCTAGTTATTTTTTAACCTCTGCTGTGCTGTGGAGGCCCCGAGTATATATTTGTTTATTTTACACTTCATCAAATTCTGGATTTGTAAAGTTTTGGGCTTTTTTTGGTTGTTATTTTCCAAGACAACGTTTCATTTTGTCATTCAGGCTGGAGGGCAGTGGTGTGATCATGACTCACTGTAGCCTCAACCTCCCAGGCTCAAGTGATCCTTCTCTACCTCAGTTTCCCAAGTAGCTGGGACTATGGGTGTGCAACACCACATTTGGCTAATTTTATATTTTTTTGTAGAGATGGGGTCCCACTGTGTTGCCCAGGCTGGTCTTGACCCTTTGGCCTCCAGCAGTCCTCCTGCCTCAGCCTCCCAAAGTGCTGGGATTACAGGCATGAGCCGCCATGCCTGGCCTATTGCAATAGAGACATGATCTCTCTTTGTTGCCAAGACTTGAGTGCAGTGGTGCAATTATAGCCTGGAATTCCTGGTCTCAAGTGATCCTCTAGCCTCAGCTTTCCCAGTAGCTGGGACTACAGGTACACACCAGTACACGTGGGCTAATTTGTGTAGCTTTTGTAGTGATGGGATTTCTCCTGGTCTCGAACTCCTGTCCTGAAGTGATCCTCCTGCCTTGGCCTCCCAAAGTGTTGGGATTACAGGCATGAGCCACCGTGCTCAGCTTTATCAACAGGGCTGTGCATGTCGTGCAAGTTGTGGATCACATGAGGCCAGAAGTTTGAGACTAGCCTAGCCAACATGGTGAAACCCTGTCTCTACTAAAAATACAAAAAATTAACTAGATGTGGTAATGCATGCCTGTAATACCAGCTCCCTAAGTGGGTGACGCACAAGAATGGCTTGAACCCAGGAGGTGGAGGTTGCAGTGAGCCAAGATCACACCACTACAGCCAGTGCAACAGAGAAACCCTGTCTCAAAAAGAAAAAAAAAATCAGCTGGGCACCATGGCTCATGCCTGTAATCCTAGCACTTTGGGAGGCCGAGGCGAGTGGATCACAAGGTCAGGAGGTCGAGACCATCCTGGCCAACATGGTTAAAACCCCGTCTCTACTAAAAAATACAAAAATTACCTGGGTGTGGTGGCATGTGCACCAAGGTAGGATAACTACTTGAACCTGGGAAGGCAGAGGTTGCAGTGAGTCGAGATCGCGCTGCTGCACTCCAGCCTGGCGCCTGGCAACAGAGCGAGACTGTCTCAAAACAAAAACAAAAACAAAAACAAATATCAACAAGAATGATGAGTTCTGGTTTAGTGATTGCATTGATATATGATGGATCTCACTTAATTGAATTTGATGTGCCCCCCCGCCCCGCCCTTTTTTTTTTTGAGATGGAATTTTGCTCTTGTTACCCAGGCTGGAGTGCAATGGCATGATCTCAGCTCACTGCAACCTCCGCCTCCTGGGTTCAGGCAATTCTCCTGCCTCAGCCTCCTGAGTAGCTGGGATTACAGGCACGCGCCACCATGCCCAGCTAATTTTTTGTAATTTTAGTAGAGATGGGGTTTCACCATGTTGACCAGGATGGTCTCGATCTCTTGATCTCGTGATCCACCCGCCTCGGCCTCCCAAAGTGCTGGGATTACAGGCATGAGCCACCGCGCCCGGCCTTGATGTGCCCCTTTTTTTCATAGTAACATTGCTACTCTTCAGCAAAATAAAGTAAGTGTCACCACTTTCTCTCTGTTCTTTTACCTCTTTGTTTCCTGTGAGATTGAGGTAAAACTCTTGCAGGCTGTGAGTATGTGTGATGTGGGTGATAATGTAGGGTAACTAATAGTCTTCTGTGAATAGACTTTTTAAAACCAGTATTATTTGGACATCTGTTTTTATTAATTTCTGTTTTGTACAGATAATTTTCCGTAGGCTTCTTCTAGTTTCTTTGTACTTCCAGCTTTTGTGTATGGGAAACATTCTACTTTTCTGCTCCAGTCCCCTTCCCTCACACTGCAGTCACATACATAGCTCAGCTGGTGTTTCTTTCCTGGATGAATTGTCTGTCTGTCTGGGTGATGCTGCTGCTAACTTACCATGCTAGATTGGGTGGGATATTTTCAATGAGAAACACTTGTGCCATTTATTGGCTGCTTGCCTGATTCCTTTTTTTTTTTTTTTTCTTGAGGCAGAGCCTCACTCTGTTGCACAGGCTGGAGTGCAGTGATGCAGTCTTGGCTCACTGCAGCCTCTGCCTCCTATGTTCAAGCAGTTCTCTGCCTCAGCCTCCTGAGTAGCTGGGATTACAGGCACCTGCCACCACACTCGGCTAGAATTTGTATTTTTAGTAGAGATGGGGGTCTCACCATGTTCTCCAGGCTGGTCTTAAACTCCTGACCTTTTGATCCACCTGCCTCAGCCTCTAAAAGTGCTGGGATTACAGGTGGCAGCCACAGTGCCCGGCCCGCTTGCCTGATTTTGAGTGCTCTCTGAGCAAGAGTCTTGTGGGGGCTAGAGAGTGAAAGGAAGTCAGGGTGTTGGTGACAGCTTGAAAATGCATAACTATTTGACATTTGTCAGCTAGTGGGTGATTACTGCATGATGAAGC
Organism: Saimiri boliviensis; assembly: GCF_048565385.1. NCBI lineage: Eukaryota > Metazoa > Chordata > Mammalia > Primates > Cebidae > Saimiri > Saimiri boliviensis. The sequence goes on along the minus strand of NC_133454.1, from coordinate 115,255,384 downwards.
AGTACTGCTTTGTGTTCAAAGTCATTTTAAGCCGTATAGCAGGCTTTCAACGAGGATATTTTACTGGAAGCTGTTTATGTGGTAAAAGATTATTTATTCCTTAGGTCCATATTTCTTAGATGGCTAGAGCAAGAGGAGCAGACATCACATTTTGTGCTTAGGAATGTTCTTCAGCCCCTCCCTGCACATGATTCAATTTCTGTTTGTCATTTAGTGCACAGCTAATCTTTCTTGAGGCTTTTCCTGTCCATTCATTCCTGTACCTGATTTAGTATTTTACTGATATATTTTATTATTTCAGCAAGATTGTAAGCTTTTTGAGGATGGGAACTGCCATACTGCTTAGTGTGTTACATATAGTTTAGGGAGTGCTTCAGGCACATAGTCCCTACTCTACTTACACTCTGTGACCTAGCCCCTCTTATAGTATCTTACTGCACCACAGGTGGACACCTGGCCCAAGCTGGGCAAATCAGTTTATCCTAGGAATTTGAGATTGGAACTGAGATTCAAGTCTTTAGGATACAGTCACCTACATTCGGAGAACTCAGGACATAAACTCAGGTGCTGAGCTTTACGCAGTGGCAGTATTGTAGCCAATGAGGTTTATCTGAGGTGCGTTTATTGCTTATTGAGAACTTTTCCCAATACACCGCCAAGACTACTTGAAATACAGTCGGCGTTGGCAATTTTTGGCAGTCTTCTACAGGGACTGAATCTTTAAAAATAAAAAAAAACTCAGATGCTGTTATGCATCCAAGTTCAGGCTCATTCGTACATGTGGAGGCAATGGAGGGCATTCTGCAGGGAAGGAGAAGTAAGTAGATTTCATCTAGAAAGAAGTGTAGATGAGAAATGCAGCTCTGGGGAGAGGGCAGCCATCCACATGCAGAATAGAAATCTGGATACGTTAAGACTTTCTATGTGTAGTCCTGTTTGGAGTTCTTGAGGTGCTCTGGAGTTCTTGAGGTGCTCTGGTACCCTTTCAGTTAATTCTAGTTTTTGTGTAAGCTTTCTGTTACTTTCAGCCAAAAGAACTTTGAGTTGGACTTAGTACAGAGCTCTGCACAGCACTTCTAAAATTCATTTGAAATTTAGAATAGTCCTGTCGGGGATCATGGCTCTTGGGGAGAGTACTCTTTTCCCCCCAGTACCCTCCCCAGCCCTAGGCAAAAGGCTGCTGAAGGTCTTGGCTCCTTCTTCAGTGTGTGCATTTGCTGCTTAGAATGCTTTGCCAGATCAAGATTATGAGTTTGTTTTTTTAACAAGTTTTTTATGATTATTTGTTTATAGTTTTTTTTTTAGGAATGCAAGCCTGTTAAAAATAATACTGCTATTTCAGATAGGAAGGAAGCTATAAGTGAGCCATCAGTTTTAGAGAATTTTTGTTTGTGAGGCATATGGACTCAGTCTTTTCTTCATTTCTAGTTAAGTGGCGTTTGTTTTAGTTTCCTGATTGTTTTCTCTTTAAAAAAAATGTTGATGGGCTTGAGTGGAACACAATAATGTGGGTTGAATGGCTGTTGAGACTTTAAACAAAGGGTAATGGTGAGTGGCTGTGTGCCCAGTTGATGAAGTCTGTCTGGTCCTTGCTCAGTTAGTAACTTCATGAATGATCTGTGAGAGGAGCATCACAGTGGTGTTTTTCTCTTTGAGAAATGTTAATGAGGGAGAGGGGGAAGCTCTGAGAAAGACAGCTTAGTACTTCTAATGTGATTTTTTTTCCCTGTGATCTTTTCGTTTCTGTAAGATTGAAAGACTTTATTCCAGAGAAATGTAAAAATTTCCTGTAATAGTAGTGAGCAGGGATTAAAGAGACAAGCTAGTTTTGAAATGGAAGGGTTGTTTTTTTTTTAAGTTTGAAGTTCCCAATATGTATTTCAAATCATGGGGGTTTGGGGGATGTTCACACAATTAGTGTCTGGCTCAGATTTTGGACACTAGTACAGACTCCAGATTGCTCAATCACTACATTCACATGTTCAAGCAGACCAGAGTCACTGGCTTGCTTCTAACCTTTAACAAATGTAATCAATGAGGTAAGGGTGATAGGGACTATTTCTCCTCCCAGGCTGGGCTTGCACTTTAGGAGGTCGAAGTGGGCAGATCTTGAGCTCAGGAGTTGAGACCAGGTCTCTACAAAAATTAGGTGGGCATAAGGGTGTATGCCAGTAGTCCCAGCAGCTAGTGAGGCTGAGGGGGGAAGATAACTTGAGCCCAGAAGGCAGATACGGTGAGCCACTTGTGCCACTGCACTCCAAGCTTGGTGACCAACCTGTCTCAAGTATTGTCTTCCCTTTTTTTTACCCTGTATTCCTCTATTCAATCTCAGCTGCCACAATTAGACAGACAGAAAGCGCAAGGACATGTTTTTCTTGCATCTGTAGTGGAGACCTTAGCAGCAGATAGTAACTGCTCCAGGTCTGTCAACTAGATGCATTGAAATGGAGATTTATATATAATCTGGTACTCAGCCAACTACATTCTGTCTTCTATACATAGATATGTAGGATAGAAAAAGCTAGAAGACATTATTTGATATCAGAGGTCAAACAGTGGGCAAATCTATCTAAACAATATTATGGGCCAGGCATGGTAGCTCATGCCTGTACTACTAGCACTTTAGGAGGCCAAGGAAAGAAGATTGCTTGAGGAAGGAGTTTGAGACCCAGCTTGGGCAAATACAGGAATCCTGTCTCTACAAAACAGAATTATTTAGCCAGGCATGGTGGTGCGCACCTGTAGTCCTAGCTATTTGGGAGGCTAAGGCAGGAGGATTCCTTGAGCCCAGGAGTTGGTGGTTACAGAAAGCTATGATCATGTCACTGTACTCCAGCTAGCCTGGGCGAAAAAGTAAGACCCTGTCTCTTTAAAAAAAAAAGAAAGAAAACAGAATGATTATGCTTTTATGAGTTGTGTATATAGTATTGAACCCAATGCTGTGCACAGAGGAAGTTTTACAGTCCATGTCCATAGTGTTTCCTCTACGTACTGGGGCCTTGCATAAAGTAGATATTTGGTAATTATTTGTTGACTACTCCATGTCTAGTCAAATGGCACTTTAATTTTATTTTGTGGAATAGTTCAGTATTAAGGATTAGTACTAGGAAAAAGACTTCACATTGAAATTCTGTGGATTTGTTTTAAGTCGTTTACTTCTGAAGATAGGTGACTTCCAAAGCTCCAAGAAGTTATCTGGGAAAAAAAATGTAAGCAGCTTTCCATCAAAAGACATTATGTTTAAGATTTGTGCTGTGAAAACCTTGTGGAGCTCTGATCTTGAAACCTCTTATTTTATATTGCCTGAACAGTCTAAAGGCTCCTAGACAACTCTGATTTTGGCTCAGTTTTCGGTAGCTCCAGAGAAAAAGAAAAGGAGAATCTGATACTGCTGGCAGTCTGCACTTTTGCTTCTCTGGGCCAAGGCATGCTTTTCCAAATAAAATCAAGGAAATTGTAAACCAGTAGTAAAAACAAGTAAAGCATCCAGGAATTTGCCTCCTCTCATGTCCCGCCCCGTTTTCTCTTTTTTGTTTCTAGGCTGTCTGATATTAAACTAATGTGGCAAAACTATCCTCTGGGCTTGTCCTTCCTACTTCCCCTTTAAAATTTATGGGAAATAATTATGGAAAGATACTATGTTTATTATATATTCATTTTTTTAATTACATGCTGTTTCTGTTTAATAGCCTCTGGATACATTTACAAGTGCATTTCTAATTTTTATTTTTTGAAACGGGATCTCACTCTTTCACCCAGGCTGGAGTGTAGTTGTGTGATCTCAGCTCCCCAGGTTCAAGTAATTCTCCTGCCTCAGCTTCCCGAGTAGTTGGGATTACAGGTGTGTACCACCACGTCCAGCTAATTTTTGTTTTTTGTTTTTTAGTAGTAAGAGGGTTTTGCCATGTTGGCCACGCTGATCTTGAACTCCTGCATGACCTCAGGTGATCTGCCCACCTTGGCCTCCCAAAGTGCTTGAGATTACAGACATGAGCCACCACACCCTGTCTACAAGTACAAGTTGTAAAAAAGCTTGTAAACCTCTTTACTGAACTAATTTGGATTATAGATAGTATTGGGAAAATATTTAAGACAGTCTCGTTCTGTCACCCAGGATGGAGTGCAGTGGTGCAGTGTTGGCTCAATGCAACTCTGCCTCCCCGGTTTAAGTAATTCTTGTGCTTCAGCCTCCAGAGTAGCTACTCTAGGCCCTTGCTACTATGCCCAGCTAATTTTTCTATTTTAGTAGAGATGAGGTTTTGCCATGTTGGCCAGGCTTGTCTCGAACTCCTGGCCTCAAGTGATCCACCTGCCTGGGCCTCCCAAAGTGCTGGGATTATAGGCATGAGCCACCATACCCGGCCAGAAATTGTTTAAAAACAGACTTTTGTGGGCCTGCTACAGGAAAGCTTAGGTGAGTAAATACAGCAAAACAAGACATAATATTTTTGTGGAATACCTTGATAGCTATTGCCTACTGTATGTCTTATCTCCTTAGAACCATTTTTGTTCTTTTGGTTTGTGAATTTGAAATTTGTTTTACTTGTGTAAATTGGTTTTGAGTTTGGTTTTCAACACATTTTATTTAAATGGAATTTATATATTAGGCTTCAATAGTTATTAGTTTGAGGGATACTCTTGAACTTTGTGCCAGGTACTTTCTGGCTCAAATTACTGTGAAGTAGGCCTAGGGTAGCTGAAGTTCTAGATTATTACTGTGAAATCAAATGCTGTTTTTGTTAATGTTCATTTGTCTGATATAAGTTTGCTCTGGGCTAAGCCAATCTGTGGAAAGACTTAACTGTTCCAGGAAGCTTCCGACTTAGAAAAAAAAATCTAATTCTGACTGTTCCACTTCTTTGAAAAAACCAGATAAACAGATCAGACTTGTAAATGATCTGTTTTCTTAAGATAGCTTCTGACAGAATGGGTCTCCAGGGAACTGAGTGGCAACACACATTTAGCTGGGAGTGGCAGTTCATCTCCTTAAATGTAATTTAACATCACATTTGTCTACACACAGCAGTTTTGGAGGCATGCTTGGAGATTGAACTTATACTTCTTTTAGCTTTATTTTTTATAATTTTGTGTCTGAGATATTTCTAGTATAATTGTGCAGAGAAGCTGAACTTTAGAAAACATTGAAATCTTGATAGAAAAAAAAAATTAAAGATGACCGGGCACAGTGGCTCACGACTATAATCCCAGCACTTTGAGAGGCCAAGGTAGGTGGATCACCTGCGGTCGGCAGTTCATGACCAGCCTGGCCAACATGGTGAAACCCTGTCTGTACTAAAAATAAAAAAAAAAATTAGCTGGGCATGGTGGTGGGCACCTGTAGTCTCAGATACTCAGGAGGCTGAGGCAGGAGAATTGCTTGAACTCAGGAGGTGGAGGTTGCAGTGAGCCGAGATCACTCCACTGTGCTCCAGCCTGGGCAAAAAGAGTAAAACTCTCTCAAAAAATGAAAAGAAAAGAAAAATACTAAATATAACCAGAGTATTGTGGTCTGGAAAGAAATAGCATATATAGGTCATAGAAACTTCAGTTGAGTTTATATTGATGTAATTGCTTTTATGAAGAGGGAAGGGGAAGATTAAGACTTGAATATTCATTTGTTTTACAAGACAGTGTACTAAAATAGTCATATATATATATATATATGTATGTGTATGTGTATATATATGTGTGTGTGTGTGTATATATATGTTTTTTGTTGTTGTTGTTGTTGTTGTTGTTTTTTGAGACAGAGTCTCACTCTGTTGCCCAGGCTGGAGTGCAGTTGACTGATCTCAGCTTACTGCAGCCTCTGCCTCCTGGGTTCAAGTGATGCTTCTGCCTCAGCCTCCCAAGTAGCCGGGATTACAGATGCCTGTCACCATGCCCAACTAATTTTTGTATTTTTCTTTTGAGATGGAGTCTCATTCTGTCGCTCAGGCTGGAATATAGTGGCATGATCTCTGCTCACTTTAACTTCCGCCTCCAGGGTTCAAGCAGTTCTCTTGCCTCAGCCTCCCGAGTAGCTGGGACTACAGGTACACGCCGTCATACACAGCTTTTTGTATTTTAGTAGAGATGGGGTTTCACCTTGTTACCCAGGCTGGTTGAGAACTCCTGAGCTCAGGCAATCTGCCTGTCTCGGCCTCCCAAAGTGCTGGCATCACAGGTGTGAGTCACAGTGCTTGGCTTAATATTTCTTCAGAAATGAATACTGTATGGTACTATTTCCTGAAAGTAGCTTGCCGAAAGAATAAGATCAGCTTTCTGAATTGCCAGATCCAGAACATTAAAAAAAAAAAAAAAAATACTGTGATCGGAAAAAAAAGCTTTCTGGATCCACCCCCAGGAATCCTAGTGGGTTCCCATGGTAACAAGCTCTTTGCTTACAACTTGTCACTGTGTAACTGTCACTGGGATTCAAAGAAAAGCCATATAGCAAGAACTGTGTGGCATTAACAACTCCTTAATAAAATGCTGTTGCACATTTGCAACGAGCCAGAAATAGAAAAGAAAGTTTTAAGGTTTTAATTTCTGTGTTCCCTTAATTAGAAGCTTTAAAAAGCTGCCTAATTATGGTAAGGTGCAGCAGTGGGAAGGTGGTGGGTGGCCCCCGCAGGCATAGGAGAGAGAGAAAGTAAGCCATAGGCTCATGATGTTAGAAACTTCAGAGATTTGTTTCTTCTTTAATCTTATCATTTTGAAAATTAGAGACATGAAATGCCTTACTTAAGTTCACATAGAGTTAGAAGCAGGAATTTTCCTAGCACTGTTCTGTTGTCTCTGTCTGCACATTGAATGTTACCTTTCCTCTGCTTTTCATAGTGAAATAGGTTTCTGAAGTTAGCAAAAAGACTTTCAGAAAACTTATGCAGAGAAACTTTGTATCCATCGAAGGAATCCCTTCTACAGCATCCTGGGAAGGCAGGCTCTGCCTCTTTCCTGGGGTGGAGGTTTACTTGTCTAATTGGCAAAAGCCTCTCTATTGGAGTTCAAAGGGAAGAAAGTTTTACATGGATTTCCCATTTTAAAGCTGTATGCTGTTTTTCTCTTATAAAAGAGCAGTTAGAGGCCAGGCGAGGTGGCTCACGCTTGTAATCCCAGCACTTTGGGAGGCCGAGGTGGGTGGACCACCTGTAGTCAGGAGTTTGACGCCAAGCTGGCCAGCAGGGCGAAATCTCATCTCTACTAAAAATACAAAAATCAGCCGGGCCAGGTGGTGTGTGCCTGTAATCCCAGCTACTCAGGTGGCTGAGGCAGAAGAATCGCTTGAACCCGGGAGGTGGCAGTTGGAATGAGTCGAGGTTGTGCCACTGCACTCCAGCCTGGTCGACTCCATCAAAAAAAAAAAAAAGCAGTTGTAAATCAGAATACTTCCCGAATGTTTTTCAATAACCTGTTTATCTCCATTTAAGTCATGCTTGACAGTCATGATAAGACAGGTAATTCTTTAAAGGAATTATGTCATGCCTAAACCCTAGAACTTTGAAAAGATAATGCCATATTTGGAACAAGCTACTCCTTTAACAGGTGGGAGGGAAAAGATGTTGATAAATGCCATATCGAGTTTAAAGTACTTCATGATGTGCTTAACAAAATGAGATGATTTTGAGCTAAAGAATGTTAAAACAGGCCTCAGAAATATTTCTAAGGCAAAATAGAAGCCAAGTAGGAAAGTTGTTTTGTGTTTTTGTAGTGCATTTTGCGAATGCTTTTGTCATTGTTTGTAGAGTAGGTACATCTATAAAAAGTGAGCTTGGGGTTCAAAACTAATAACATTTTGGGTTTTATTTTATTTTTTATTTTTGGAGACTGACTCTCACTCTGTCACCCAGGCTGGAGTGTACTGGTGTGATCTAAGCTCGCTGCAGCCTCCACCTCCCGGGTTCAAGTGATTCACCTGCCTCAGCCTCCTGAGTAGCTGGGATTACAGGCACATGCCACCATGCCCAGCTAATTTTTTGTATTTTTAGTAGAGACGGGGTTTCACCATGTTGACCAGGATGGTCTCGATCTCTTGACCTCGTGATCCACCCGCCTTGGCCTCCCAAAGTGCTGTGATTACAGTCGTGAGCCACTGCGCCCGGCCTTTTTTTTCTTTTTTCTTTTTAAGGACAGTCTTGGTTTGGCCCCTAGGCTGGAGTACAGTGGTGCGATCTTGGCTCACTGCAACCTCCGCCTCCTGGGTTCAAGCGATTCTCCTGCCAAAGCCTCCTGAGTAGCTGGGATTACAGCTTCGTGCCACCATGCCCGTCTAATTTTTTCTTGTGTGTTTTTAGTAAAGATTGGGTTTCACCATCTTGATCATGCTAATCTTGAACTCTTGACCCTGTGATCTGCCCATCTTGGCCTCCCAAAGTGCTGGGATTATAGGTGTGAGCCACCATGCCAGGCCTGTTTGTTTTTCTTTCAGACAGAGTCTTGCTGTGTTGCTTAGGCTGGAGAGCAGTGGCGAGATCTCGGCTCACTGCAACCTCCACCTCCTGGATCAAGTGATTCTCATGCCTCAGCCTCCCAAGAAGCTTGGATTACCGGCATCTACCACCATGCCTGGGTAATTTTTGTAGTTTTAGTGAGATGTAGTTTCGCCATCTTGGCCAGGCTAGTCTTGAACTCCTGACCTCAGGTTATCCATCTGCCTCAGCCTCCTAAAGTGATGGGATTACAGGCGTGAGCCACCACACTGGGCTGTTTGTTTTGAGACAGGGTCTTAGCTGCCCAGGCTGGAGTGCAGTGGCATGATCATGGCTTACTGTAGCCTTGACCTCCTGGGCTCAAGTGATCCTCCCATCTCAGCCTCTCAAGTAGCTGGGACTACAGGCACATGCCACCATGCCTGGCTGATTTTTTCTATTTTTGTAGAGACAGGGTCCCACTTTATTGTCCAGGCTGGTCTTAAACTTCTGGTCTCAAGCGATCCGCTTTGGCCTCCCGAAGTGCTGGGATTATAGGCATGAGCCACTGTACCCAGCTTTCTTCTTTTCTTATAGTCTGGTTCTCTCTCCCAGTTTCCATGTCTGACAGCCATCCTTCTGTCTCTGATATTGCTTCTTTTATTTATTTATTTATTTATTTTTATTTTTATTTTTAAATTTGAGATAGAGTCTAGCTCTGTTGCCCAGGCTGGAGTACAGTGGCTCCATCTCAACTCACTGCAAGGTTCAGGGGATACTTCTGCCTCAGCCTCCTGAGTAGCTGGGATTATAGGCACCCGCCACCATGCCCAGCTAACTTTTTTATTTTTAGTAGAGACAGGATTTCACCATGTTGCCCAGGTTGGTCTTGAACTCCTGACCTCATGATCTGCCTGCCTTGGCCTCCCAAAGTGCTGGGATTAGAGGGGTGAGCCATTGCAACTGGCCTCAATCTTGGTTTTTTTTTTTTTTTTTGAGACGGAGTTTTGCTCTTGTTACCCAGGCTGGAGTGCAATGGCGTGATGTCGGCTCACCGCAACCTCCGCCTCCTGGGTTCAGGCAATTCTCCTGCCTCAGCCTCCTGAGTAGCTGGGATTACAGGCACGTGCCATAATGCCCAGCTAATGTTTTTTTGTATTTTTAGTAGAGACGGGGTTTCACCATGTTGACCAGGATGGTCTCCATCTCTTGACCTCGTGATCCACCTGCCTCGGCCTCCCGAAGTGCTGGGATTACAGGCATGAGCCACCGCGCCCGTCCTCAATCTTGTTTTTTAAGCCTCCATTTACAGGTTGATTCACAGTGGGAGAGAGCCATGTTCAGAATTTTTTTCTGGTAGCCTGAATTTTCTTCTTGTCTTTCATGTCTTTGATTCTATTTATGTTCTTTGTACCTCTTCTTTCTTGAGCTTGCATCTTCTGCATAGCTGACTCTATTATATCATCTTTGGGGCTGCCGAATAAAATGTGGAAGATTTTAAAGTTAAGGTTCCCAGAATAATGTCGCCCACATTGCACATATGTCACATTTTGAGTTTACTAGTTAGGCCTCTAAATATGCACTTTATATACAATATGTGCAGTGTGATGACTTAGGTTGCTATGAGAACCTAAAAATTTTAGAATTAAATGGTTCGGTAACAGACACTTTAAAATTGTCTTAGATAAAGGCTAATTTTATTATTTTATTTTATACACTCTTTACAAACTGAGGCATAAGGCAGTAGCTGTACTCATATGGTACCTCCCCTGCTGAAAAGATGGGTGGCTTCTTTGTTTGCCTACCTATTATCAGTCCCCTTTATTTCAATCTTTCATACTCTGCTGTTGTGTTCCCTGCGCAGGTATTTGTCTCTCTCTCTCTTTTTTTTTTTTTTTTTTTTAAATTTGAGACAGAGTCTTGCCCTGTTGCCCAGGCTGGAGAGCAGTGGTGTGATCTTGCCTCACTCCACTTCCATGATTTAAGCAGTTCTCCTGCCTTAGCCTCCCAAGTAGCTGGGATTACAGGTGCCCACCACCACACCTAGCTAATTTTTTTTCCCCCAAGACAGAGTCTCGCTTTGTTGCCCAGACTGTAGTGCAGTGACAAGATCTTGGCTCACTGCAACCTCTGCCTCCTGGGTTCAAGTGATTCTCCTGCCTCAGCCTTCTAAGTAGCTGAGGCTACAGGTGTGCACCACCATGCCCAGCTAATTTTTGTATTTTTAGTAGATGCAGGGTTTCGCCATGTTGGCTAGGCTGCTATTGCACTCCTGGCCTCCTGTGCTCTGACTGCCTCGGCTTACCAAAGTGCTGGGATTACAGGCTGGCCACTAATTTTTATATTTTTAGTAGAGACAGGGTTTCACCATGTTACCTGGGGTGATTTCGAACTCCTGACCTCAGATGATCTACCCGCCTCAGCCTCCCAAAGTGCTGGGATTACAAGTATAAGCCACCGTGCCTGGCCTTGTCTCCTACTTTCTTTGCTACAAGGTGGGATTAGAATTAGAAACTGGAGCCAGGCGTGGTGGCTCATGCCTGTAATCCCAGCACTTTGGAAGGCTGAGGCGGGCAGATCCCGAGGTCAGGAGATTGAGACTATCCTGGCCAACATGGTAAAACCCGTCTCTACTAAAATACGAAAAACTAGCTGGGTGTGGTGGTGCGCGCCCGTAGTCCCAGCTACTCGGGAGGCTAAGGCAGGGGGAATCACTTGAACCTGAGCAGCAGAGGTTGCAGTGAGCTGAGATTGAGCCACTGCACTGCAGCCTGGCAACAGAGGGAGACTCCATCTAAAAAAAAAAGGAAGAAGAAGAGGAGGAAGAAGAAGAAGTATAAATTGGAGCTGGGAGCCGTAGTCCCAGCTACCTGGGAGGCTGAGGTGGGAAAATTGTTTGAACCTGGGAGGCATAGGTTGCAGCGAGCCAAGATAGTACCGCTGCACTCCAGCCTGAACTATAGAGTGAGACTCTGTATCAATAATAACAATAAATTGGATGACATGACATGCATCTGTACTCAGTCCCAGCTACTTGCGAGTCTGAGGTGAGAGGATCACTCAAGCTCAGGAGGTCAAGGCTGTAGTGGTTATAGTGAGCTGTGAACCTGCCACTGGACTCTAGCTTGGGTGACAGATATAAAAGTAAAAGCTTGAAGCTTTACCTTTTTCTTTTTTTTTTTTTTGAGGCAAAATCTCATTGTATTGCATTGGCTGGAGGGCAGTGGTGTGATCATAGTTCACTGCAGCTCTGAACTCCTGGACTCAGAATGATCCTCCTGCCTCAGCCTCCTGAGTAGCTGGGACCACAGGCACATACCATCATGCCTGCCTAATTTTTGTGGGGGTTTTTTGGCAAGGGAGGAAAGGTGGAGATGGGGTCTTGCTGTATGGCTCAGACTGGTCTCAAACTCCTGGCCTTAAGTGATCCCCTTGCCTTGACCTCCCTATTTTTATTTTTTTAAGAGGCAGGATCTTGCTGTTTCCAGGCTGGAGTGCAGTGGCACAATCATAGCTGACTGCAGCCTCAAACTCCTGGCCTCAATGAACAATCCTCCCACCTCAGCCTTCCAAAGTGCTTGTATTATAAGTGTGAGCCACTGTGCCTGGCCAGACTTTTAACCTTTTTTTAAAAAAGTGAACTTGGCCAGACGTGGTGTCTCACACCTGTAATCCCAGTACTTAGGGAGGCCAAGGTCGGCGGATCACATGAGATCAGAGGTTTTTTTTTTTTTTTTGAGACGGAGTTTCGCTCTTGTTACCCAGGCTGGAGTGCAATGGCGCAATCTTGGCTCACCGCAACCTCCGCCTCCTGGGTTCAAGCAATTCTCCTGCCTCAGCCTCCTGAGTAGCTGGGACTACAGGCACGCGCCACCATGCCCAGCTAATTTTTTGTATTTTTAGTAGAGACGGGGTTTCACCATGTTGACCAGGATGGTCTTGATCTCTCGACCTCGTGCTCCACCCACCTCGGCCTCCCAAAGTGCTGGGATTACAGGCTTGAGCCACCGCGCCCGGCTTTTTTTTTTTTTTTTTGAGACGGAGTTTCACTCTTGTTACCCAGGCTGGAGTGCAGTGGCTTGGTCTCGGCTCACCGCAACCTCTGCCTCCTGGGTTCAGGCAATTCTCCTGCCTCAGCCTCCCTAGTAGCTGGGATTACAGGCATGCGCCACCATGTCCAGCTAATTTTTTGTATTTTTAGAAGAGACGGGGTTTCACCACGTTGACCAGGATGGTCTCGATCTGTTGACCTTGTGATCCACCCGCCTCAGCCTCCCAAAGTGCTGGGATTACAGACTTGAGCCACCGCGCCCGGCCGAGATCAGAGGTTTGAGACCAGCCTGGCTAGCATGGTGGTTCGTGCCTTAGTCCCGGATACTTCAGAGGCCGAGGCAGCAGAATCGCTTGAAACTGGGAGGTGTGGGGGGTTGCAGTCAGCCGAGATCATGCCATGCCTGGGCGACAGAGTGAGACTCCATCTCAAAAAAATAAATAAAAATAAAAAGGTAAACCTTGGGTAAGAGAGGAACTTTCTAGTGGGATATTCCCCAGCATACCTAAGGAGTTCTGTCATATGAGCCCCCTGATAAACCATAGTGGTAACTCATAAGCTAAAATTTACTTTATTTATTTATTTATTTAGAGATGGAGTTTCGCTCTTGTTACCCAGGCTGGAGTGCAATGGCGTGATCTCAGCTCACCGCAACCTCCGCCTTCTGGGTTCAGGCAATTCTCCTGCCTCAGCCTCCTGAGTAGCTGGGATTACAGGCACATGCCACCATGCCCAGCTAATTTTTTATATTTTCAGTAGAGACGGGGTTTCACCATGTTGACCAGGATGGTCTCGATCTCTTGACCTCGTGATCCACCCGCCTCGGCCTCCCAAAGTGCTGGGATTACAGGCTTGAGCCACCGTGCCCGGCTAAAATTTACTTTAAAACTTAAACAAATGATTTGTGAAGTTAATCATTCTGTTATCTAAAAACTATTCAGGTTCAGTCTGAATCCGAATACATTATTTTGAATAATTTTCTTGACCAAGGAGAATTGTTTAGTCCTTATTTATCCATTTATGATGGAGTTTTGCTCTTGTTGCCCCTGCTGGAGTGTCATGGCGTGATCTCAGCTCACTGCAACCTCCGCCTCCCAGGTTCAAGTGATTCTCCTGCCTTAGACTCCCAAGTAGCTGGGATTACAGAGATGCACCACAATGTGCAGCTAATTTTGTATTTTTAATGGAGATGGGTTTCTCCATCTTGGTCAGGCTGGTCTGAAACTCCCAACCTCAGGTACTTCACCTGCCTTGGCCTCCCAAGATGCTGGGATTACAGGCGTGAGCCACCGTGCGCAGTTGAGACTTGTTTATTCTTCACTGACAGGGTTAGTCATGATGATTAAAAAAGAAGGTAATCACCTTCTCTTTTGGACCAGGATAAAAGAGGAGATGACATGACATTAGAGATGAAACTATTTATTGTTTAGTCTTGAGTCCTTAAACCAAAAATCTGGTGAAAGTTTTGAACCCACTTCTTTATAAATGCATGTATACGTAAAATTTTACACATAAGGAAGTTTTTTGAATTCATGAAATGTCAGTGGGCCATAGATAGTCAATTCTCATATTTCTTTCAAAACAAGAGAGGAGAAATGACTTGTCAAAAGTCATACGTTAGGTGTTTATAGTCATTTTGATTTTGAGACTATACTTGAAGCAATCCCCCTTTGTGTATACAACTATGGTGTATCGCTTTGTGTTTTTTTTTTGTGTGGGGTAGGGTGGGGTGGGGTGGGTAAGGGATGGAGTTTCACTCTTTTCGCCCAGGCTGGAGTGCAACGCGTGATCTTGGCTCACTGCAGCCACCTGGGTTCAAGTGATTCTCCTGACTCAGCCTCCCAAGTAGCTAGGATTACAGGCACACACCACCACGCTCTGCTAATTTTTAAATTTTTTGGTAGAAATGGGGTTTCACCATGTTAGCCAGGCTGGTGCCGAACTCCTGACCTCAGGTGATCCACCCACCCACCTCAACCTTCCAAAGTGCTGGGATTACAGGAGTGAGCCACTACACCTCACCTGCTTTGTGTTCTTTATTTTTACTTAGTTGCAGCCGGGCGCGGTGGCTCAAGCCTGTAATCCCAGCACTTTGGGAGGCCCAGGCGGGTGGATCACGAGGTCAAGAGATCGAGACCATCCTGGTCAACATGGTGAAACCCCGTCTCTACTAAAAATACTAAAAATTAGCTGGGCATGGCGGCGCGTGCCTGTAATCCCAGCTACTGAGGAGGCTGAGGCAGGAGAATTGCTTGAATCCAGGAGGCGGAGGCTGCGGTGAGCCAAGGTCGCGCCATTGCACTCCAGCCTGGGTAACAAGAGCGAAACTCCGCCTCAAAAAAAAAAAAAAAAAAATTTACTTAGTTGCCTTCACACAAGTAATCTTAGTAAAGTACATACAAGTAATTAAAGCTATGATCTTAAACACAAATGTATTAATCCATGGTAAACTACTCTTTGGGAAATCAAAGTTGCTATAATAGGACTGTTCAGATTCTTGAAAAATTAAATACATAAGACGCTATATACAATGAAGAGGCTTAATTTTTTTTTTAAGTTTTGTAGAGATAGGGTCTCACTATGTTGCCCAGGGTGTTCTTGAACTCCTGGCCTCAAGTGATCCTCTCCCTTGGCCTCTCAAAGTGCTGGGGATAACAGGAGTGAAACACTGCATCTGGCCCAGTTAAGAGGCTTTTAGTTACTTGTTTTAAAAAGTTTTTTCAGACAGGATTTCACTTTGTTGCCCAGGCTGTAGTGCAGTGGCGTGATCATAGCTCACTGCAGCCTTGACCTCCTGGGCTCAGGGAATCCTCCCACCTCGGCCCCTTCAGTAGCTGGGAGTACAGGCATGTGCCACAATGTCCAGCTAATTTTTGCTACTTGGGTACAGATGATGTCTCCTATGTTGAGGCTTTTGATAACATGTTGAATATTTGCATGTCTGTTTTATGGGGCATGAATGTGCCTCCACTGCTGGCATCCTGCTATGTACTCTGTGATGGATAGGAGCTAGGCAGTGCTCTTTTCTTTGGAGCTCTTGTTTGTTTTGTTTTGTTTTTTTGTGAATTGGAGTTTTGCTCTTGTCACACAGGCTGGAGTGCAATGACATGATCTCAGCTCACTGCAACCTCTGCATCCCGGGTTCAAGTTATTCTCCTGCTTCAGCCTCCCAAGTAGCTGGGCTTACAGGCACCTGCCATCATGCCCAGCTAATTTTTATATTTTTAGTAGAGACAGGGTTTCACCATGTTGGCCAGGCTGGTCTTGAACTCCTGACCTCAGGTGATTCACCTGCCTCAGCCTCCCAAAGTTCTGAAATTACAGGCATGAGTCACCATGCCTGCCGGCCTGGAACTCTTTTTGATGATTGGTTAACTTAGCAGTGTTTTATAATCAAGGATTTCATAGTTATCAGCATAAACATTGCTAGTTTCTACCATTTTGTTTCCCTGTGGCAGGTTTTTTTTTTTTTTTTTTTTTTTTTTTTCCTTCCCTTAATAGTGGTTTAAAATTTATTCAGCAGGCAAGGCAGAAATGTCTCAGATGGAAGAACATTTTCCTGAAATATTGTGTGAGAAATGTTGCAATGGATGCTGAGTTATGGTCTGAATTTATTTTTATCTTTCTTTCGAATATGTTTTCTCTAAAGTAGGCAAAAGCTATAATTTTGCTTCCATAAGCAGTGTGGTATTAATCTCATACTATGAAACATTTTAGGTTGAAACTACAGACTCAGAATTTGAGCAACGGAGGGACCTTAGAAATCATCTAGTTCAAATTCTTTACTCCTTCACATTTAAGATATCTCAGGTACCCTTAATGAGAGTTCTGGTAGGTGGGATAAACGAGAACATCTAGGTCAATCTGTCTGTTCTCAAGTCTCTTCTGCCTTCCTTTTTTGTTTGTTTGTGGATAGAGACAGGGTCTCACCATGTTGCCCAGGCTGGTCTCAAACTCCTGGGCTCAAGTAATCCACACACCTCAGCCTCCCAAAGTGCTGAGATTACTCCCAAAGTGCTGAGATTACAGATCTGCCATGCTCAGCCTCTCTTCTCTAAAAGGGGATAGCATTTATAGTTTGTACCCTACACTTCAGTGCAATAGTCATGTACTATCTGCCTTTATTATTAATATCTCATGTTAATCTCATCCAGGAACTAGATTGGAGGTCAGTGATAGTATGGTTTTCATTTGTGCTGTATCCCCTATGATAATAAATAGGTAACCAGGCTGGGAGTGGTGACTCACGCCAGTAATCCCAGCACTTTGGTAAGCTGAGATAGGGATCACTTGAGGCTAGTAGTTGGAGACCCGCCTGGGCAACATGGTGAAGCCCCATCTCTGTAAGGGAGGGAAAATGTACATAGACGGTGTGCACTAAGTACTTCACTAAGAGCTGAAGAATAGAATCATTTGAGCTGTCAGCCATGCATTTCTTGTTGTTGGAAAAGTTCACTCTGGTCAGCAGTTAAGCTTTTCACATACTTGACATTGAAGTGAATCTGAATGAGTTGTTCTAAGTAAAATAATATTTGGAGCACAAATATTTGGCTTCTGATTATATAAGCTATCATCCTGAGACATACATTTTTAAAATTAGAGTTTAACTTGTATCAACCAGAAAAAAAAAAAAGCTGAAAGCATTCACAGTTGGAATGAGACTTTCATTCCGAAAGCAGCAAGGAGCTAGTGAAGGTTAACATTGTTCACATGAATGGAGAATCACCTTGTTTGCATGTTAAATTTTATGATTTAAATGATAAATTGAGCCTCACCACTACTGCTGATCCGGTAAGAATCTGAGCTAGTAAAGGTTTTCAAATGTCTTTTCCATTTCTCTTGGCTGAGGGAGTCTTGGTGTCAGTGACTGAAATTATTTGGAAGTTACTTGAGTGAAATAGAATCTCTCAAACCTTACTTCAACTACCAGCCTGTGTGTTTCTGTTTTTTGTCTGTAGCGTGTGAACAGAATGCATGTGTGTTGAGCTTTCACTAATGGCCCCCTTTCAGCAACCATGTATGGGTAAAGCTGTTCAGTTCCCTGCTCCTCCCTCTCTGAGCATGGAGCAGAATCTGTTGTGCTGAAGCTGCTGTTCCACTTTTCAGCTTTCTATATTTGTACAGCAACAGCAGGAGCAGCCCACTAGCTAGGCCCTGTGGCCGCCCTTTGGCACCCACACTGACTCAGACCTGCTCAGGACTCAGCCAGGGTGTGCAGTTTGTGTTCTTAACATTCACCCATCTGTCTGTCTGTGTACGTTTCTATGGAGGACTGAGGTTTTCAAGTGAAAGAGGTGACTCGTTTGTCTTTGTTGTTTTGCTGTGTTTAGGTTTGTCAATTGTAAATTGTAGAGAATATTTCAGGATGTTAGGGATGGGGCGAGGAGACAAGATTTGTTATCTAACAAAATACCATCTAGAGGGTGTAAAACAGGGAAATGTGGCATGAGAAATGGTCTTTGGGTTCCCTTAGAAACATCTGATTGAAGTAGTAATGGTTTTTTTTTTTTTCTCCTTGTTTTGTTACAGGTCACAAAGATTAGCTCTTAGGAGTGGAATTGAATTATTTTCCTGACACTCAAATTTTGTGACATGTAATTTGAGTATAAAAAGATAAGGCACCTCTACCCCTTTAAGAAATGATTCAGTGCACATCTTGGAAGAGAGTGCAGTAGGGGTTAAATGTGTTGACTTCGCTCTCTGCCAGGAAAGGAACTGTGGGGAATGCCCTGTTGCTTTGGGCCGCACAGCAATCTGTGCTGTTTGAGTGCTTTGTAATGTTTGGCCTTCCAAAGGCCTCGTAATGCCTTTTGGTGTCATGTCTATTTAAGGAATAGCAGAAGACATGACATGAAGACAAATTTCAGGTTATTTTCAGAAGATACTGGGTTTATTACTATATTTTAAAAGGACACTTTCTTGGTTTGTTATGAGATATTCTAATTAAACAGAGATGAATTCCTCACTCCTAGTCAGTTTAAGTCTACATTCAAGTTTGCTGCTTTGTTTTACAGTTTCCTTTTACTCCCCTCCCCCATCCCCTCGTGAGTCATAAGCATGCAGTGTTGGGAATAGAACTTGTCAGCTGAGTGGAGATGAGACAGTTCTTTGCACATACTATTTGTGCTTTTTTTGGTGTGGTTTTTTTTTGGTTTTTTTTGTTTGTTTGTTTGTTTTTTGAGACGGAGTTTTGCATTGATGCCCAGGCCGGAGTTCAGTGGCCCAATCTTGGCTCAGTGCAACCTCCACTTCCTAGGTGCAAGTGATTCTCCTGCCTCAGCCCCCTGAGTAGCTGGGACTGCATGCGCGTGTCACCATGCCCAGCTAATTTTTTGTATTTTTAGTAGACACCGGGTTGCACCATGTTAGCCAGGATGGTCTCGAGCTCCTGACCTTGTGATCTGTCTGCTTTGGCCTCCCAAAGTGTTGGAATTTCAGGCACCCAGCCCCCACATACTATTTGTAACTGTAGTCAACGAGGAGAGGAAAGGACTTTATTTATTTATTTATTTACTTATTTTTGAGACAGAGTTTCACTCTTGTTACCCAGGCTAGAGTGCAATGGCACGATCTCGGCTCACTGCAACCTCCGCCTCCTGGGTTCAGGCAATTCTCGTGAGTAGCTGGGATTACAGGCATGCGCCACCATGCCCAGCTAATTTTTTGTATTTTTAGTAGAGACGGGGTTTCACCACGTTGACCAGGATGGTCTCGATCTCTTGACCTTGTGATCCACCCGCCTCGGCCTCCCAAAGTGCTGGGATTACAGGCGTGAGCCACTGCGCCCGGCAAGACTTTCTTTAAATGCTGGAGAAACACCTTGATTGAGGCAGCTTCTTCCTATGGCTGTGTGGTAATGGATATAGAGTTCTGTGTGACTGTACACTGATGTATTCTGGCCCCGAATCACTTAGGAATTTGTTCTGTACCTTGTCCATTGTAGGTTTTGGATGCTTGTTTATTTAGGGTCTAGAACCTGGTGCTTAGCTTCTCCTGGATCCTGTATATTTAATGACTTTCTAAAATTCTTCTGAGTGTGGCATTATATCTGCTTCATCTTCTCCTTCTTGGCTATTCTTAGTGCCTATCTTATTTTACTGTCCTAATGTTTTCCCATTTATACTATGAATCATTGTGCACCCTACGTAGAGCCTGTCATTGGAGATTAAAATCAATAGGAGTTCTTTGATTTTACACCTTAGCTTCAGTAAGTAACACTGTGGTTAGCACACCTGTATTCTAGCTTTCTTTTTGTTCTTGGCCTTTTGTAAAAAGTTTATAACTGGTCTCATTTTATTAGTTTCTATTTTTCCAG
The DNA here is from genome assembly GCF_048565385.1 of Saimiri boliviensis. Lineage (NCBI taxonomy): Eukaryota > Metazoa > Chordata > Mammalia > Primates > Cebidae > Saimiri > Saimiri boliviensis. The sequence goes on along the minus strand of NC_133454.1, from coordinate 115,235,628 downwards.
TGTGTCCATTTTGAAAGCTTCACACACAATAATTTTTTTTTGTTTGATAAATGAATAAATGTTTATACATAAATACTCTCAGAACAAGTGGGTTTAGTAATCCATAATGAAGATATACTAGACTCTGTAACAGGCTCAGTTTCAGGTGCAAGATCTGTCAGCTTGTTACTGCCTTCTTACCTACTTCCTTCCCCCTCCTGTTAGGAAATATTTTGGTATAATCTGAGGTATTCTTTTTTTTTTTTTTTTTTTTTAAATAAATGAAACCTATTTTGTTACTTCAAGTGGTTTTTTTTTTAAATTTTGTTTTGAGACAGAGTCTCATTCTGTCACCCAGGCTGTAGTGCAGTGGTGTAATCTTAGTTAACTGCAACCTCTGCCTCCTGGGTTCAAGCGATTCTCCTGACTAAGCCTTCTGAATAGCTGGGATTACAGACACCCACCACCATGCCCAGCTAATTTTTGTATCTTTAGTAGAGACAGGGTTTCACCATGTTTGCCAGGCTGGTCTTGAACTCCTGACCTCAGGTGAGCCACCTGCCTTGGCCTCCCAAAGTGTTGGGGTTACAGGCATGAGCCACCATGCCCAGTCTACTTCAAATGTTAATGATAAAAATAAATTTCAGCACAGCTGTTGTATTTTAACAAATGAAACTACATACTTGGTTTCTAGCTCAGTAAACAGATGAACCTGTTGCCTTTGAATGATATAACAATTGAGCATTGTACAGTACATCCTAAGAAGATACAGAGTACCTCATTTTGAAGAGAGAATCATCATGTAAAGGACTGAAATTTTTTGGCTCATCCTCTCCAACCATAGGCACCAGAATAATAATAGTGCCCAAAATAATAATAGCAAATGTTTATTGAGTACTTTCTATGTGTCAGGCACTATTCTGAATGTTTTACATGTATAAACTTCTTAATTCTAACAAATATCCTGTAAGGTAGATACTCTTTCTCTAACCATTTTGTGCATGAGGAAACAAGAGGTATTTATGAAGAAGTTAAACAATTTCCCCAGTTACCTGGCTAGTAAGCAGCAAAATAGGAATTTAAAAGCAGAGGTATGACTCCAGAATCTAGGTATAGGGTACATTGTGGGTTTGCCGTAAATACTTGTTTATTTTATTAGCACACTTTATTATTTGAGATTATTGAATTATGAATCAATCTAACCCATTTTCTTTTCTTTTCTTTTCTTTTTTTTTTTTTTTTTTTTTTTATACGGAGTTTTGCTCTTATTGCCAAGAGTGCAGCGGTGTGATCTTGTCTCACTGCAACCTCCGCCTCCCAGGTTCAAGCGATTCTCCTGCCCCAGCTTCCCCAGTAGCTGGGATTACAGGCATGTGCTGCTATGCCTGGCTAATTTTGTATTTTTAATAGAGACGCGTTTCTCTATGTTGGTCAGGCTGGTCTCGAACTCCTGACCTCAGGTGATCTGCCTGCCTCAGCTTCCTAAGGTGCTGGGATCACAGGCATGAGCCACTGCACTCAGCCCCCATTTTCATTTTAGAATTTACTTATGAAAATGACTATATGATTTTGGTTTTGCAGATCACCATCAACTATGCTAGATCATTTATTGATAGTAAATAGCAGCAAGCCAAGTAACAAGTTTGTGAAACATCTCCAGAATTACTAGTTTATCTCCACTAGTACCAGTACCAGTACCAGACTATTTACTAAAGATACTGAAAGCAGAATTAATTATAGCCCTTTTTTTTTTTTTTGAGATTGGTTCTCAGACCCTGGGTGCAGGCTGGAGTGCAGTGTTGTAATCTTGGCTCACCGCAACCTCTACTCCCAGGGTCAAGCGATCCTCCCACCTCAGCCTCCCGAGTAGCTGGAACTACAGGCACATGCCACCATGTCCAGCCAATTTTTTGTGTGTTTTGGGTAGAGATAGGGTTTTGCCGTGTTGCCCAAGCTCATCTTGAACTCCTGAGCTCTAGGAATCTGCCCACCTCGGCGTCCCAAAGTGCTGGGGTTACAGGCGTGAGCCACAGTGCCTGGCTTGCTTCTGTAGCTCGTTTCCTGTACCATACATCTTCTAGAGATGCCCCTACAGTGGGAGCATATGGGAAGTTTTGCCACATCCGTAAACTTATAATCTGTGTGAGAGTGACAGGAAAACAGGGAAGTCTGTCCAAAAGAAATGATGATGATGAGATTATTAGCAGGCCATGTAATTCAATGGAGGGTAGCAAAAAATGTATTATATTATGGACAGTGTGATGAAATAACACAGAAGTTTTATTTAGACAGGGAAATAAGAATCAGGTGTCCTGAGATTTTTTTAAGTCTCTCACATTTATGGTTACAATGTCTCATGTTTTTTTGTTTCTACTGCAAGTCGTGTTTTCTGAACAAGACCATTAACTCCTTAAGGACAGGGATTGAACCTTTTTTTGGTGTACCTCCTTTAGTTCTGGGTGTATAGTAGATGTTTTCTAAAAATGTCATTGCTTTTTTGATTGATAGATCTCCTGGTTTTTTTTTTTTAAAGAGCTTGTTTTTGTAAAAATGAAATCAAAGCGCTGACAAGTTAAATTTTGTGGAACAGTTAAGATTTTTTAGGAGTGATTTGAAGGATGTGACAAAGATTATTTAAGTGGGTATTTAAATGTGAGAAGCACTTTTAGGAGCACAGTTGCAGAGTGATGAAAGCATGATAATTGAAGTCACCTTTTAAGTTAATTAATTAATTTTGAGATGGAATCTCTGCCACTCAGCTTGCAGCCTCTGCCTCCCAGTTCAAGTGATTCTTCTACCTCAACCTCGAAAGTAGGTGGGATTACAGTTGCCCACCACCATGCCGGGCTAATTTGTTTGTAATTTTAGTAGAGATGGAGTTTCACCAACTTGGCCAGGCTGGTCTTAAACTCCTGACTTCCAGTAATTCACCTGCCTTGGCCTCTCAAAGTGCTAGGATTACAGGCCTGAGCCACTGCATCCAGCCAAGGTAACTTTTTTTTTTTGAGATGGAGTCTCGCTCTGTAGCCCAGGCTGGAGTGCAATGGCACGATCTCAGCTCACTGCAGCCTCCGCCTCCCGGGTCCCAGTTGAAACAGTTTTCCTACCTCAGCCTTCCAAGTAGCTGGGATTACAGGCACGAGCCACCATGCCAGACTAACAAAGTATCTTTTTAAAATTGATAATATATAGAGATCTCTAGAATTTGTCCTAGGATTGTGCATCCTTTAGAGTGAATCAAGCTTTACTGAACGTATTCCCTGATCGGCTGAAGCAGAGGTGTAAATTTTGCATTTTTAGGCATATAACCTGTCTTAGGAAGTGTCTCTACAGAAATAGTTTCTGGTTTCTATAGTTTTATAGAATTAAGAATTTAGGAACAGAAAGAAACTGAATAAAGTTTCCTGCTTTTCAACAGAACAGGACAAAGCTCCTGAAACAAGACCATATGGAAGCATCCTGCTTGAATGCCCATGTGTTTGATGGTGAGGTTGGGGCAGATGGTACAGGCAGGGTTCTTGGCTGCTTGGTCAGAGATTTTGGAGATGATAGAAGTTAGGTGGCTAGGTGCTAAGGAAGGACTGTTGTATGTTGTGTGTATTGGGCCTCTCTGCCTAATAGGTGGAGTGACCTCAGAGAGAGGAAGGAAATTGATGTGTTTGGTAGTGTAGAGGTAAGATTACAAAAGAGGCCTGGAGTTGGAATGATAAAGTTTGCGATTGCATCTAACCCCCGCCCTGAGATTAGGGAGAGGGAGACAAGATGATACAGTGTGAGAAATCAAAGATTCCAGATCCCTGGCATCTTCTGTTCTTTAGAGCCTTCAAGTAAGGTACTGCAGGGACTGTAGGGTTTTTCTGTTTAAGCTTGAAGCTGTTTTGATTCTCTTTTGAGATACAAGCCAAAAGCTGTATTTATAGAACTTGTTTTGACATATTATCTCACCCTGTCCCCTGTCGTCTTTACTGGAATTCAGCTAATGTTGCATTTTGCTTTGGCAGGAAAGGTTGATTGAAGAAAATGTATAGATACACAGCTGGGTGATTGAAAATAGCTTCAGACTTTGTAAATAGGCCATACATGAGGTTTGCAGTCCCAGCTGCATGAACATTAGTTGAGTTGCTGGGATAAAGCGGTGTGATGTAATTACCCAGCTCACATATGATATACTGCTGAATCACCTTGACAGTGACAGTTTCCACACACAAGTTTCAGGCAAAGCAGGAAAAAAGTGCAAAACCAAAAGGCTTGTTTCGGAACAGTATGAGTTGAGATTTTTTATTTATTTATTTATTTATTTAGATGGGGTTTCACCATGATGGCCAGGCTGGTCTTGAACTCCTGACCTCAGGTGATCCACCTACCTTGGCTTCCCAAAGTGCTAGGATTACAGGTGTGAGCCATTGTGCCCGGCGAGGTTTTTCTTTACTTTGTGTTTTATAGTTGTAAGAGTTTTCTTATGTTTTTTAATGGTAAGAATGGATTTTATGGGTTGCAATAGGAAGTGGAAGAGGGGATATGGCATCTGCAGACTAGGATGTTGCCTTCCAAAAGCTTGAGTTTTCTTGTTTCTGTAGGCCGGCATGGTGACTCACACTGTAATCCCAGCACTTTGGGAGGCTGAGGCGGGTGGATCACCTGAGGTCAGGAGTTCGAGACCAGCCTGACCAACATGGTGAAACCCCATCTCTACTAAAAATTCAGAAATTTAGCTGGGTGTGGTGGCAGGTCCCTGTAATCCCGGCTACTCCGGAGGCTGAAGCAGGAGAATCACTTGAACCCAGGAGGAGGAGGTTGCAGTGAGCCGATACTGTACCATTGGGCTCCAGCCCAGGCAACAAGAGCATAACTTTGTCTCAAAAAGAAAAAAAAAAAATCTGTAGAATAGGTAACATACTTAACATGTAAACAGTTCATCCACTGTTTCACCTCCACAACTTTTATTAGCAATTAATTTCTTTATCCATCTAGATACTCTGTTCATATACAAGCCACGTGTAATTCCTTTCTTATTATATGTATATGTCTTGATTAGTTAGCTGCCTTATTTTCTTTAATAGCCACATAGTGTTTTGTTGTATGGCTATTCTGTAATTTATTTAACTAGCCTTCAATTGATGGGTATATGTTTTCAGGTTTTGCTGATACAATGTTTTTATGAATGCCCCTTTGCGTACTTTGTATATATCACAATGTTATATGTAGGCTATATTTCTAGAACTGGAATTGCTGAATTCAAAGGGCATATTCAGTTTTGTTTTGTTTTTCTTTTTTGCTTTTGAGACAGAGTTTTACACTGTTGCCTATGCTGGAGTGCAGTGGCATGATCTCGGTTCACTGCAACCTCTGCCTCCCAGGTTTAAGAGATTTCCCTGCTTCAGCCTATCGAGTAGTTGGAACTACAGTCACCTGACACCATGTCTGGCTAATTTTTATATTTTTAGTAGAGACGGAGTTTCACAATATTGGCCAGGCTGGTCTCAAACTCCTGACCTTGTGATCCACCCACCTTGGCCTCCCAAAGTGCTGGGATTACAGGCGTGAGCCTTCGTGCCCGGCCTCTGTTGTTTTAAGACGGGTTCTTTCTCAGTTGTACAGGCTGGAGTGCAGTGGCATGATCACAGTTCGCTGCAGCCCTGACCTTCTGGTTTCAAGTGATTCTCCTGCCTCGCAAGTAACTGAGACTACAGGCATGTGCCACCACACCCAGCTAATTTTTAAATTTTTTGTGTGGAGATAAGTCTTACTGTATTTCCTGGGCTGGTCTGGAACATATGAGCTCAAGCAGTCCTCCTACCTTGGCCTCCCAAAGGGCTGGGATAATAAATGTGAGCTGTTCCGCTCAGCCCCGTGTTCAATATTGATGAGATACATCCCTTTTTATATTTTGCAAGTGGTATTATCCATTGAAAAATATTATTAGTGAGCTAGGCGTAGCGGCTCACGCCTGTAATCCCAACACTTGGGGACGCTGAGGCAAGAGGATCACCTGAAGTCAGGAGTTCAAGACCAGCCTGGCCAACATGGCAAAACCTCATCTCTACTGAAAGATAAAAAATTAGCCAGATGTAGTGGCTTGGGCCTGTAGTCCCAGCTACCAGGGAGACTGAGGCAGGAGAATTGCTTGCATCTGGGAGGTGGAGGTTGCACTGAGCCGAGATCATGCCACTGCATTCCATCCTGGGCGATAGAACAAGACTGTGTCTCAAAAAACAAAAACAAAAACAAAACAAATTATTAATGGAGATGGAGAGGCCCTTAATAATTGCAATATCAGTCAAACAGTTACCCTAAGCAGTTACTAGAATAACTATAGGATCTTCAGTACCTGGAAGATTTACGAAACCTTCTTGAGATGAGCTTAATTATCAGCTATAGCAACTGTTACTGCTATTATTGCTGGAGAAGACGCAAGTTGCTTAGAGGAGGTGGGAGCGGCTGCTCCCCTTCCTTTTTTAAAATTAATTTGGGGGAATATGACGATAACTAGCAGAATCTGCAAGTCATCTCTATTTTACTTTTAGTGTATTAGAATATTAGTTTCACTCCCGATCTTGACCAATTCGAAAAACATTTGTGGTCCATGGGCCATTCAGTCCTTTTCTCTCTCTCTCTCTCTCTCTCTTTTTTTGAGACAGAGTCTCACTCTGTCATCCAAGCTGGAGTGCAGTGACGTGATCTCAGCTCACCTCCCAGGTTCAAGCAATTCTCCCTGCCTCAGCCTTTCAAGTAGCTGGGATTACAGGCGTCTGCCACCATGCCCAGCTAATTTTTTTTCCCCCTAGAGTCCAATTCACACATGAGTCACCCAGCTAATTTTTGTATTTTTAGTAGAAACGGGGTTTTGCCATATTGAACCCGGAAGGCAGAGGTTGCAGGGGGCAAGATTACACTACTGCCCTCTAGCCTGGGCGACAGAACGAGACTTTGTCTCAAAAAAAAAAAAAAACAAAAAAAAAAAGGCCGGGCCTGGTGGCTTATGCCTATAATCCCAGCACTTTGGGAGGCCGAGGCAGGTGGATCACGAGGTCAGGAGATCGAGACCATCCTGGTCAACATGGTGAAACTCCATCTCCACTAAAAACACAAAAAATACTTAGTTGGGTATGGTGGCACATGCCTGTAGTTCCAGCTACTCGGAAGGCTGAGGCAGGAGAATTGCTTGAACCCAGGAGGCGGAGGTTGTGGTGAGCCAAGATCGCTCCATTGCACTCCAGCCTGGGCAACAAGAGCGAAATTCTGTCTAAAAAAAAAATAATAATAATAAATAGAAGCAAATTAATAATTATAAAGTCATTTTCAAATGTTATATATTATAATGACTCTGCAAGAGACATCAGGATTATAGGGTGATTTTAAAAGTAACTCCGACAGTGCTTGAGAAAAAAAATTAGTCATATTCTGCCTACATTGTACTAACATATGGTGCAGCCCTGATGAGCCGCACAAGTGGGCAGAAATCAAAATGCAGTTGGAAAGAGGTACAGTAGTGACTCACTAGAGACAGATTTGGCCTTATAGCAGGGCAGTTGAAACTAAAGAGGAACTGTGGCCTAGAACATGCCAAATTTGAGCAAGTGATACATGAATATTATGGAAAGGTCAAATGAGTGAGCCTTTGTGTTTGAATTAGGTACTTTGTCTGGTGTCACAGTCCTTGTGGCTGGTACCTGCCCTGTGTGGTTTCAGAGCTCCCACTTCCTCCGCCTCTATGGATTCTTCTACTTTTGTGTATCACTTCTGTGCATCATTCCCTGTGCCTTTGAAGGTAGAAGCCACCAGGCAAATATTTAACACTGATATGCCTGGAACATTGGGTTCAAACTACAAAGATAGAAGCATTAGTAATTCTGCCCAGAGAAAGCTATGCATTAGCTTAGCTACCATATGTAAATTGCTGCTATACATCCAGCAATTTGTTGTCCACTATTGACAGTACAGCTAGTGCTGGACTTACGACCACGATTGGTTCCAACAGACCAGTCGTAACATGATTTGGTGGTAAGTTGAGTAGGCTATATGTACAGTACTGTGAAATGATGTTATAAAAATCTTTAAGTCATATTATAATTTTCTTTCATTAGTGTTATATGTCATAATTTTCTTTGTTCATTTTATGCCATTTGTATCATCTCTGCACCATTTTGTTTCTTATTTTTACATTTGTCAGGTTTAAGTAAAACACTGCATTACCAGTACAACTGGTTTAATATTTGCAAAACATACAAAATTACAAAATACAGGTGCATACAAAAATACAAAATACAAGTGTAAAAAATACCATAGGAAACATTTTCCCAATTGCAAAACATATCAAAATAAACAAACATGTACAAAACACAAATTGCTGTACCAAGTCTGGGATAACAGTTGAAATGCTGCACGCGGAGATGGTAGTGCTGCCGGAAGCTGGTCCGCACTGTCGTATGCCCAGCTGGGCAACGTTTGTGCTGCCAGACGTGGAGCAGTCGTGGCCAGCGATTGTGGTTGTAAAGTCGAATGGTCGTAAGTTGCATAGGTTGTAAGTCGATCAGTACCTGTACTGTCATGGGAGAGAAACAGGAATGATAGAAAGAATTAGATTTCCTCCTCCCCACCTCGAAACTCTCACCACAATAGGGAACTGTTTGGGGGAGGAGAGAGGAAATATGGGGAATTTGAGAGTTACACCTAGAGTATGAGCATTTGAGGAAGAAATAGGAAAATAGATTTTTTAAATTTAAATTTAAATTTTTTTTGAAACTAAGGCCTTCCTCTGTCACCCAGACTGGAGTGCAGTGGCACAATCATGGCCCACTGTAGCCTCCAACTTGTGAACTCAAGCTAGACTCCTACCTCAGCATCCAGATTAGTTAGGGCTACAGGTGTACACCATCATGCCTGGCTGATTGTTTTTTTGTTGTTGTTTGTTTTGTAGAGACAGGGTCCTGGTATATTGCCAAGGCTGGTCTAAAACTTCTGGGCTCTAGAGATGTTCCTGCCTTGGCCTCCAAAGTGCTGGTATTACAGACATGAGCCACCATGCTCAGCCAAAAAGAGATTTAAAAAAATGTATTTTGCATGCTCTGTTTGCCTCATCTGAGTACCTCTAAAATAGGGTGCCTTTCAGGCGAGATGACCTCTTGTTTAGGTGGTTATATACTCATGGAAAGATCATATAACTAAATAGGAGGTGAGATAGATTAGGGAGGAAGGAGGGGAGAATAAAGAGCCCACTCCAGCCAACTTCCGTTTACTCCATTTTTTGGTATGATTTCTGAGGATTTGAATAATTATGTTGGTTTTGTGAAATTGTTTTTCTATGTATTGGTTGTGAATATGCAAGGATGCTATTGGCGGAGTCAGGCTTTAGGCCAGTTGTGGCTCTGACACTTTAATACTGGCTGCTCACAAGAAAATATTTATCATTGTTACACAAAAAAAAGTAGGCTGTGCAGTAGTATACATAGCATAATATTGAATTTGAAAATTCTCTGTATTTCAGGCTGGGCATGGTGGCTAATGCCTGTAATCCCATCACTTTGGGAGGCCAGGGTGGGCCCATCACTTGAGGTCAGGAGTTCGAGACCAGCCTGGCCAACATGGCGAAACCCTCTCTACTAAAAAATGCAAAAATTAGTTGGGTGTGGTAATGCATGCCTGTAGTCCCAGCTGCTTGGGAAGCTGAGGCAGGAGAATTGCTTGAACCTGGGAGATGGAGGCTGCGGTGAACCGAGATCAAGCTACTGCACTCCAGTCTGGGCAAAAGAACGAGACTCCATCTCAGAAAAAAAAAAAGAAAGAAAGAAAAGAAAACTTTGTGTATTTGTTTGTACATTTTACTGTATGCATGGAAGAAATCCTGGTAGAAGAGAAACCAAAATATGGTTACATGTATAAATAAATAATTTAAGTTGGGGAAATAGAAAAATTAAAATGGGAAGGAATACTTAAGAAATGAGGGGGTGCTGCACACCATGTTGCTTTTACCCAAGTATCTACAATTTCAAGGGGGGAAATCTTCAAAAAACTAGAAAGTTCAAATATGTCTCAATTCAGAAAAATTCATAGAAACTTTACTAATTACAGTAGATAAACTGGGGAATTAAGTTCAACAATTGAAGGTCTGATATGTGTTACTTTTATTCAAGTGTTCTGTTGATACGAGTATAAATGAGAAAGTCAGTTGAAACAATTTACTAACAGCATTTTGAAATGAGGTTAAAATCGGGCCTCTTACAGGTATGTGATGTGGACTAAACTAGATAACTGTTTAAAAACCTGTTTAGAGATAATACAATTATAGTTTTAGATGACTTAGTATTAGTCTAGATTAATCTTGTCCCATCCTCTAGGGATAGGAAGTCAAAGTGGGGACCATTCTAAGAATGGATATGAATCCCTTAGAGATTCTGATGAAAGCCATGGATTCTGTCTTCAGGAAATCTCACTTGTCCATTTTCACGTGATTTAGCATGAAGTTTAGTTAAACTAAAGCAGTGTTGGGTTTATAGGCCTCCAGCCCCTGAGAGGTCTGCTTCCCAGTTAATCCTTTTATCTGATTACTTGGCTCTCTAGAGTATGAGGGAAGGTGACAGGCTGTTTTCCAAAGCAGAGGGCCTAACTTACTGAACCAGACATATAACAGGAAGAAAAAGAAGTAAAGGGCATTGCAAGCTGACTAAAAAGTAATACTTTAAAGAGAATATACTTTTCCCAAGTTATTTTTATTATTTGTCTCTTTTCTCTTCCAGTTAAAAGTTTGGGCTGGGCATGGTGGCTCACACCTGTAATCTCAGCACTTAGGCACCCAGCACTGTGGCTGGCAGATCACTTGAGGTCAGGAATTCCAGACTAGCTTGGCTAACGTGGCGAGACTCAGTCTTTACTAAAAATGCAAAATATTAGCTGGGCAGAGTGATGCATCATCTCTTTAAAAAAAAGACCAGGCATGGTGGCTCACTCCTGTAATCCTAGCACTCTGGGAGGCCAAGGAGGGTGGATTGCCTAAGCTCAGGAGTGCAATACCAGCCTTAGCAACATGACAAAACCCTGCCTCTACTAAAAATACAAAACATTAGCCAGGCATCGTGGCATGTGCTTGTAGTTCTAGCTACTTGGGAGGCTGAGGCACAGCATCACTTCAACCCAGGAGGTGGAGATTGCAGTGAGTCGAAATCACACCACTTCACTTCAGCCTGGGTGACAGAGCACTCTGATGCTTTAAAAAAAAAAAAAAAAAAAAAAGTCAGACTCAACTTTATGGCATTTAAACACTGTTCTGTGGTTTATGTGCATGAGCTTCTTTGGAGACAGTTTTTTTTGTTTTTGTTTTTGTTTTTCTGAGACGGAGTTTCGCTCTCGTTACCCAGGCTGGAGTGCAATGGCGCGATCTCGGCTCACCGCAACCTCCGCCTCCTGGGTTCAGGCAATTCTCCTGCCTGAACCTCCTGAGTAGCTGGGATTACAGGCACGCACCACCATGCCCAGCTAGCTTTTGTATTTTTAGTAGAGACGGGGTTTGCTCAGGCTGGCCTCAAACTTGTGGGCTTAAGCGATCCTCTCACCTGAGCTTCCCAGAGTATTGGAATTACAGATGTGAGCCACTGCACCTAGCTAAATTCTTTTTCATCCTGGCCAAATTCCTTACTAGCTCTGTCTTACATCAAAAAAGTTTTTCAAGGAATTGTTAAGGTCACTTACTAACAATTGTTAGTAAGAATGAGTTGGCCAGGATGGTCTCGATCTCTTGACCTCGTGATCCGCCCGCCTCGGCCTCCCAAAGTGCTGGGATTACAGGCTTGAGCCACCGCACCCGGCTGGAGACAGTTTTTAACCTGAAGCAGCCTTCTTAACCTGGATCCCTGTGATCTTGAGGGAGTCATTTCATCTCCTTGTATCTTTTCTCATCTGCAAAATAGAGATAGTATGAGGATTAAATATAAAGCAGCCAAAACAGGTCGTTGTATATGGTAAATGCTAAAAAAAATGTTAGCTCTTTCTGCCACTTTGCAAATGTCTGGATATTTTTCTTAACTTTTAGGTGATAAGGGTTTACAAACTTTAAATACCATATTCCATCAATTTGAACATGCATGTTTATTACCACTGATGCTATGTTAAATATTGATTCAAAAGATAGAAAAATTTGTTGTTCAAAAAACCATGTCAAAGCCAGATATAATATTGGTGGATTCTCTATTGTATTGAATTACTTCATCTAGTTCTCAAATTTCCCAAGAGATTACCTCTTATTTCCCAAGAGGTTATCCTGAGGGCCGGGAGAGACTGACAGCAGGGGGCTGCCTTTCCCTCCTCTGTCTTTGACCTGAACAGCCTCACTTACATGTTTAGGGAAAAAAATACTTATGCTTTTAAGAGCATTTAAAAACCTCTAGTCTGGATAGTTATTTTTTGTTTTGTTTTGTTTTTTGAGATAGTCTTGCCCTGTTGCCTAGGACTGGAGTGCAGTGGTGCCATCACAGCTCACTACAGCCTTGACCTGGGCTCAAGCAATCCTCCCACCTCAGCCTTCCAAATAGGTGGGACTACAGATAAATGCCACCATGCCCAGCTAATTTTTGTTGTTGTTCTTCTTCTTTTAGGTGAAAACAGGGTTTCACGATGTTGCTCAGGCTGGCCTCAAACTTGTGGGCTTAAGCGATCCTCTCACCTGAGCTTCCCAGAGTATTGGAATTACAGATGTGAGCCACTGCACCTAGCTAAATTCTTTTTCTTCCTGGCCAAATTCCTTACTAGCTCTGTCTTACATCAAAAAAGTTTTTCAAGGAATTATTAAGGTCGCTTACTAACAATTGTTAGTAAGAATGAGTTGGCCAGAGTGGGGGCTTGCACCTGTAATCCTAGCACTTTGCGAGGCCAAGGGGAGCAGATCATGTGAGTGAGCCCAGGAGCTCAAGACCAGCCTGGGCAACATGGTGAAAATCCTTCTCTACAAAAATTAGCTGGGTGTGGTGGTATGTGCCTGTAGTTTAAGCTACTTGGAAGGCCATGATGGGAGGATTGCTTGAGCCCAGGAGGCAGGGGTTGCAGTGATCTGAGATGACATTGCTGCACTCTAGCCTGGGCCACAGAGTGAGAACCTCAAAAAAAAGTGAGTCTCACTAATGAGGCCAAGTTCATGGGTTTAGGACTTATGTAGGTCATCGAACATCGTTGTGCCACAGGCCCTTGTCTCTGGAGTTTATGATCTAGTACGTGCTATGTAAGAGCTGCTGATGGTGACTGTGTCAGTGCCAGTCATCCTGGGAAAGACAATGTTTTGTCATTTACTCAGCAGCATACAAGCTGTATAGGCCAGTAGAAAACACTGAGCCATTTTTATAAAGAGCTTACTACTTTGCCTATTCTAAGAAAGGCTTTTAGGGGATCTGAGAGCTTTTTCTGTCAGTCAAGAACAATTTAAAAACTTCTTACGAGGTTGTATTTTAAATATCTTTAAACATTTATCACAGGCAGATAATATTGGAACCCTCAGCTAGCTTGCCCTCCTTCATCCTGCTCTCGCCACTCTCCCTACTTCTTACCATGTTTTGTTTTTTTGTTTTGAGATAGTGCCTTACTCTGTTGCCCAGCCTGGAGTGCAGCCTCGCAATCTTGGCTCACTGCAACCTCTGCCTTCCGGATTCAAGTGATTCTCGTGCCTCAGCCTCCCGAGTAGCTGGGCTAACAAGTGTATGCCACCACATCCGGCCAATTTTATTTTTTTATTTATTTTGAGACAGAATCTTGCTCTGCTGCCAGGCTGGAGTGCAGTGGCAAGATCTTGGCTCACTGCAACCTCTGACTCCCTGGTTGAGGCAATTGTCCCACCTCAGCCTCTGGAGTAGCTGGGATTACAGGCATGCACCACCATGCGCAGCTAATATTTGTATTTTTAGTAGAGATGGGGTTTCACCATGTTGGCAAGGATGGTATTGATCTTGACCTCGTGATCTGCCTGCCTCGGCCTCCCAGAGAGCAGGGATTATAGGCGTGAGCTACTGCACCCTGCCCCCTCTTAGCTTTTATTTATTTATCTATTCATTCATTCATCCATTCATTCATTTGAGACAGAGTCTCACTGTCATCCAGGCTGGAGTGCAGTGGTGTGATCTCGGCTCACTGCAGCCTCCACCTCCCGAGTTCAAGTGATTCTCCTGCCTCAGCCTCCGAAGTAGCTGGGATTTCAGGCATGCAACACCATACCTGGCTAACCTCTTAGCTTTTTTACTCCTCCTTAGAACCACCTGTATACTTCCCGGTCCTTGCATCATGATATAGAAAGGTGGAGATAATGTTAATAGAAACAGACATCCGTGGAGCTCCAAGGAAATACAGTATACACAGTCTAGGCTTTCCTCATGGAGCATGTGCTTTTTGGTTCCCCACAGAAATGAAAGATGTAAAACAGTCAAAGCTTTTAGTTTCCATTCAGCTTTTCACTTTCCCTACAGCATTTCAGTTTTCTCACAGAATAGGCAATAAAATAACAGGAAAAGCAAAACTGGGAAGACAAAGCTTTAAAAAAAAATACATTTTTTGAGGCAGGCACAGTGGCTTATCCCTGTAATACCAGCACTTTAGGAGTTTAAGGTGGTGGATCACCTGAGATCAGGAGTTCGAGAGTAGCCTGACCAACATGATGAAACCCCATCTCTAGTAAAAATACAAGATTAGCCAGGCGTGGTGGCACATGCCTGTAATCCCAGCTACTTGGGAGGCTGAGGCAGAATTGCTTAAACCCCGGAGGTGGAGGTTGCAATGAGCCAAGATGGCACCATTGTACTCCATCCAGCCTGGGCAATAAAAGTGAAACTCTGCCTCACGAACAAAAATAAAACAAACCTTGTCTGTGTATTGGGCTGTTTATTTTCCCTTCTCCAGGTGACAGGAGCCTGTGTGGAAGATTACAGTGTTGTGGCGGGCGGGGGGTGTGTTTGAGGTTTTTTTTAAAAAGTCTTTGAGTGGCTTAGGAGTAAGTTAATACCTTATTAACTGTGGAGTTTTGTGGGTTTTTTTCCCCCCAAAGAAATTCATTTTTTTCTTTCTCTTGGTCTGGCAGTTAAGATGTTCCTAGCCCCCTAAGGGCTGCTGTGTTCTCCGGGACTTAAGATACCCTTATCCTTTCGTGTAACAATTCCAGGTCTCCCTTTTGCTCTTTTTATCCTGGAGATTCCCTGACTAGCTTGTACTCTTGAGTCTGGTGTTAGAGAGTAGAAGTGATGCCTGTCAAAACCAATCACATAATAGCACTGTTCTACAAACTGTGTTCTGTGCAAAATTTGGGGGAAACATGGTACCCTGGCCTTTCCTTTGCCCTTTATGTCTTCCAGAACAACTCTAACAAGTAGAAATTACTGTGTTCCATGTAGAATTTGGGGGAAACATGGTTCCCTGGCCTTTTCTTTGCCCTTTATATCTTCTAGAACAACTCTAACAAGTAGAAATTTAACTTGCTGTCTACCATCTGTGGTAACCACTGCAGAGCCTTCTCAAGACACACTATCTCAGTAAAAGTTGGTACCTCCTAGATTATGGTCATGATTCTCTAGAGCAGGCGTCCCGAAACTGCGGCCCCCTGAGGCCATTTATCCGGCCCCTCGCAGCACTTCAGGAAGGGACACCTCTTTCATTGGTGGTCAGTGTGAGGAGCACAGTATGTGGCAGCCCTCCAACGATCTGAGGGACAGTGAACTGGCCCCCTGTGTAAAAAGTTTGGGGACGCCTGCTCTAGAGAGACAGGCCTACCAGGAAGCCATGAGCTGGTTATCTTCCTTAGTATCTGAATCCTTAGCATAGTTCTCACCTTAAATGGTCATAATGATAAAGGATTGAATGAAGTTTGTGAACTCAGTAGATGGAAGTTCCTTTCTTGCTAACTTTTGATGGTATAAGCAGGTCCAAGTAAATGCTTTAGAAAGTTCTTTATATTCGTTTAAACTTTGCCCTTAACATTATTGGAAGTATCACTACTTCATTAGCAGAATTGAATACTAAGTCTGCATGAAAAGTTACATTAGTACTTGAGCACCTATTTTATGCCAGTTAAGAAATGTCTTTGTCTTCAGGGAGGATAGGCAGTGTCTGATTATTTCTGGGTCTGGCTTAGTCTTTCAAAATTCTTGTGCTTTCCAATGTAGACATTGTCCTTGGTGACTTTCAACAGTTTATTGTCTGTAGTGAGAGCCAGACAGAAATACAGCTGGCAGGAGTTGTACATAGAAGTTTGTAGGAATTTGGGCAGTTTTATTGAATCAATCTTTACTTGCAAGATTGTTCGATAATGTTTAAAAATAAAACAAATTGGTTTTGTGGTTCCTCTGTTAGCTTTTACCTTCAGTTAACTTCCCCATCTTCTGATTTTTTTGGTTTCAGTGGTTCACCGCTGCCCTTGGGCCACCCAGATGCATTTACAGTGGCAGGAACTTGGTTGCTTTTGTAGAGTTTCATGCCCGGCACCTATGTATTCAGGAAGGTTGCTTTGGGGAAATAGTGTGGTCTCTCCACATTAATAACATGATCCTTAATTGCTAAAAGAATTACACAGCCTTCAGCTTTTCTTAGTCTCCCGTCCAAAAGCAGATGTTGAAAATGATTGTTATGGTGACCTAGATGTACTGAAATTCAGCCTCATAAATTCTAATCATTATTTTGCTATTTGTTATGACATTTTGGGGCAAGATTCTTTTAAGCCTTTTAGTACTTTACTTCCCCATCTTTCAAGTTGATGGTGTGTTAAAATTAGCCTTGAGATACTAAATGCAACTCACCTTGAAGGTATTGACTAAAAAGGGAGAGGGAGGAGTACTGTATTTTTGTTTTATGCCATAGTGACAAAGGGGCTTTTCTTTGGAAAGAGGCTATATATCTGAAGTCATGAGACGTATAGGCATGGCCCACTTATTTTTCTTTCCTTGGTTTTTTAGAGTGAAGACATAGTCCAGAGAGGCAAGTATAAAGCTACAGGTATGGGATAACTGCTGAATGGGTGTGCCCCCTGGCTGTCTTTTTAACTTTCTTGCATGAGGCCTGCTATGCAGATCTGAAAAAGTTGCTTTCAGAAAGGTGATGGCTTCTTTTCTACATTATGGGATAACATTTGCAAAATATATGTCCCTTGGAAGCTAGAAATATTTTCTTGCCCTCTTTTCCAACTCTTTCTCCATAGCTATTTTCCAAGGCAGGCTTATATCCCACTAAAACTAGCTGCTGACTAGTTCTTACAGCTGTTGGGGTGAGTGTGTGTGTGTGTTTCAGGGAGTTGGGAGGAATAATCTGCATAAGACTTGTCCAGCCCATGGCCTATAGGCTGCATGTAGCCCATGATGGCTTTGAATTTAGCCTAACACAAATTTATGAACTATTTTAAAACATGAGACTTAAAAAAAAAAAAACAACTCATTAGCTATCATAAGTGTATTTAATTTGTGGCCCAAGACAATTCTTCCAATGTGGCACAAGGAAGCCTAAAGATTGGACACCACTGGAACAAAGATGAGGACAGAACTTAGTGGATTCCATACAGATAATAACACCTTCCTTTAAGCAGAATTTGTTCAACATGCTGATTTTTTTTGTGTGTGGGGGGGGGGGCGGTCACCCAGGCTGGAGTACAGTGGCACAATTTTGGCTCACTGCAGCCTCCGCCTCTTGGGTTCAAGCGATTCTCGTGCCTCAGCCTTCCGAGTAGCTGGGATTACAGGTGCCTGCCACCATGCCTGGCTAATTTTTGTATTTTTAGTAGAGTCGGGGGTTTGACCATATTGGCCAGGCTGATCTCAAACTCCTGACCTCAGGTGAGCCACAGCCTCGGCATCCCAAAGCACTGGAATTACACATGTGAGCCACTGCACCCAGCTAACATATTGATTTTTTTTTTCCCCTGAGATGGAGTCTTGCTCTGTCACCAGACTGCAGTGCAGTGGTGCAATCTTGATTCACTACAACCTCTGTCTCGCGGGTACAAGCGATTCTTCTGCCTCAGCCTCCTGAGTAGCTGGGACTACAGGCACATTCCACCATGCCCAGCTAATTTTTGTATTTTTAGTAGAGATGGGGTTTCACCATATTGGCCAGGATGATCTCAATCTCTTGACCTTGTGATCCGCCCGCCTCGGCTTCCCAAAGTGCTGGGATTACAGGTGTGAGCCACCTTGCCCAGCCAACCTACTGATTTTTAAATCAGCACTGGAGCTTAAATAAAGTATAGACTTAGAGTATAATTTTAGCAACTAAGAAATGCAGTTAAGTTCCGGAACTAGTTTGGGATCTGAAAATATGACTTGATTGGAAGAGTGGTCACAAATCTGATGTGTATTGGGTCAGGATTAGTGACAGATACTTCAGGGAAGGGTCTGAGGCTATACTATTGCTGAGTACACTAATCACAGAACAGTCTTTCTATGATTAAGTATGGGGGAGGAAATGGAAAACTTTTTAGCTTTCAGAATGGTGATGGTTTTGTCGTATTCTTTTTGTATACCAGTATGTGATAATATTATAGGCAAAGCAACTTACACATAACAAATTACTAAGCTTAGTGCTTTTTTGGTACAGTGATTTTAGATTTGAAATGAGAATTTTTTTTTTCTTTTTTGAGACAGAGTCTCTATTGCCCAGCCTGGAATGTAGTGGTGCAGTGTCAGCCCACTGAAGTCTCCACCTCCTAGGTTCAAGCAGTTCTCCTGCCACAGCCTCCCAAGTAGCTGGAACTACAGGCATCTGCTACCACACCTGGCTAAGTTTTGTATTTTTAGTAGAGATGGGGTTTCACCATGTTGGCCAGACTGGTCTAGAACTCCTGACTTCAGGTGATCCCACTTCGGCCTCCCAGAGTGTTGGGATTACAGGTGTGAGCCACTGTGTCCAGCCTGAAATGGAAATTTTTTATATTTTATTTGTTTTATTTTGTAAGGCAGGCTTTCACTCTATTGCCCATGCTGGAGTGCAGTGGCGAGATCAAGTCTGACTGCAGCCTTGACCTCCCCAGGCTCAGGTGATCCTCCAACTTCAACTTCATGAGTAGCTGGGACTACAGGTTTGCACCATCATGCCTCACTAATTTTGGTATTTTTTGTAGAGTTGAGGTTTCACTATGTTGTCCAGGCTGGTGTTGCTTGAGCTCAAGAAGTGCTCCTGCCTTGGTCTCCTAAAGTGCTGGGATTACAGGTGTTTGCCACTATGTCTAGCCAGAAATTTTTTTTTTTCCAATATTTCTATTTTTTCTTTTACCCCAACCCCCACCCCACATACCATTCAGATATTTTTACATTGACTTGATTCTTACGGAAAACTCAAAATTTTTTTTATTGTTATTACTATTTTTTTTGAGACAGGGTCTTGCTCTGTTGCCTAGGCTAGAATGCAGTAGCTCAGTCTTGGCTCACTGCAGCCTTAACCTTCTGGGTCCAGTCACTCCTCCTGCCTCAGCCTCTTGAGTAGCGGGAACTACTGTTGTGCACACCACACCCAGCTAATACTTTGTATTTTTTTATAGAGATAGGTCTCACTTTGTTGCTCAGACTAGTCTCAAACTCCAGGACTTGAGCAGTGTGCCCACCTTGGCCTCCCAGAGTGCTGGGATTATAGACATGAGCCTGTGCTCCTGACTCTTAAATTATTCTTTTTTTTTTTTTTTTGAAACGGAGTTTCCCTCTTGTTACCCAGGCTGGAGTGCAATGGCGCAATCTCGGCTCACCACAACCTCCGCCTCCTGGGCTCAGGCAATTCTCTTGCCTCAGCCTCTTAAGTAGCTGGGATTACAGGCACGCGCCACCACGCCCAGCTAGTTTTTTGTATTTTTAGTGGAGACGGGGTTTCACCATGTTGACCAGGATGGTCTCGATCTCTCGACCTCGTGATCCACCCGCCTCGGCCTCCCAAAGTGCTGGGATTACAGGCTTGAGCCACCGCGCCCGGCCTCTTAAATTATTCTTAACTGTCACATTTTGTAACAACAAAAAACTCCCACAGGGTGAAATGCCACAGAAGATAATTACCAATTTGTGTCAGCATATTTTACCTATACAAGGTACTTGGTTGGGAGCTGAGGAGACCCACTAACTATATTAGAAATACTCAATTTTAGAAGTGAAATTTAGGTCCAAAAAGACACCATGCAAAAATTTAAGTTACTATGGTTGTTTTTTTGAGACGGAGTTTCGCTCTTGTTGCCTAGGCTGGAGTACAGTGGCGTAATCTCAGCTCACTGCAACCTCCGCCTCCCGGGTTCAAGTGATTCTCCTGCCTCAGCCTTCCGAGTAGCTGGGATTATAGGTGTGCACTACCATGCCTGGCTAATTTTGTATTTTTAGTAGAGACAGGGTTTCACCATGTTGGTCAGGCTGGTCTCAAACTCCCAACCTCAGGTGATCCATTCACTTCAGCCTCCCAAAGTGCTGGGATTACAGGCGTGAACCACTGTGCCCAGCCTGGTTGGTTATTTTCAAGTGATATCAAATGCTTAGTTTTTTTCTTTATCTCTTATATCATCTCAAAATACCAGTCCGCTTAGCAGTCTGAGGTTATGACCATTCCCTAGATTTTTGCACTTTGAATTCCCTTGTATAGACTGATGGTGATTTTTAATTTCAATTTTTAAATTTAATTTTTAATTATAACCCAGTAGTAGCTTCTGATCTCCTGTGCTTATATAACCAGACTTCACTTTATTGCTCTTTCAAACATACTTAGATTATTGGGGTGGAAATGTAAAATCTGTTCACTTGTTGGTAGAACTCCCTGGTTCTATCTATCAAGATAGGTATTTGCATATGCCACCTAGGCTTTTTTGCTCAACTGTTCTTTTGTTTGCTTTTTCATCCTTTGGGCAAAACATGCTGTGATTGCTAGCTTTTCTCTCCCCTAATCCAGTTTTACATCTTCCTGTTAAGTTTATACCATTCCTATATCCTAAATGCAGTGAGTGCTGTTCTCTTGAGTGTTTTCCTTATCTGTATTGATCACTTTTAATGATTTGGGTTCTTAATGTTACAGCAGGCTGATTGCTCCTACCTTCACTTAATCAGGCTTTGAATTGTTGCTCTTTTAAAAAGTAGAGAATATTCAAGGCAGAGAAAACAGAGGGACAACCAGGGAGAGAAGAGGAAACCATAAAAGTACATTCAGAGTGAAAGGAACAAGTGATAAAAAGAGACTGAGGGAAAGTTAAGACCTTCTTTTGCAGCAGACCCTTGTTTATAACACCTCCTGTCACCGTATTTCTAACACCTCCTTTTCGGGAAAAGCCTGGACTGTATATCTGATTAAGACATTAAACACACACATATGGGCAGTTTTTTTGTGAATAACTTTTTTTTAATTCTACTTTTAAATTTCCCTTAGTATTTGCATTTTTGTATTCTCATAATTGTTTTTATCACTTCATAACCTCTTTCGAAAATTGAGTGACTTGTGATTAATTTCTGTGCTCTCTTTTCCCAAAGCATGTTGAATTTAATTATATTGAGATAACTCTGTGACCTGCCTAAAGAGAAGTGCCCTTTTTGTTGTAATAACACTTACATCTTGTAGGTTTTTTAAAGCAATGTTGCTTTATAAATCATTAAATGGATTTTAATAGCAGTATAAGCACAGAGAATTTATAGGACCTATTTTCTGTTTTCAACTGTTGTATAAATTGGGCCTCTAGAGACTTCTTTTGAAAAAAAGTTAGATGACTGGGAAAAAATGATTGTAAGACGTTACTCTAAATCATGTTTCCCAGCCTTTGGCATGGTGAAAACTATTTTAAGGAGTGCATATCTTTTCATACATTGGGCAGTGCCTGGCAACTCAGTAATATCTCCATTTAAGTACTCTTTTATTATAGATGTGATTCTGATTTAAACTAGAGATGCAATTAGAATTCATATTTTTTAGGGTGCAATGGCTCACACCTGTAAATCCCAGCACTTTGGGAGGCCAAGGCGGGTGGATCACGAGGTCAAGAGATCGAGACCATCCTGGTTAACATGGGGAAACCCCGTCTCTACTAAAAAAAATAAAAAATAAAAAATAAATACAAAAAATTAGCTGGGCATGGTGGCGCGTGCCTGTAATCGCAGCTACTCAGGAGGCTGAGGCAGGAGAATTGCCTGAACCCAGGAGACGGAGGTTGCCGTGAGCCGAGACCGCACCATTGCACTCCAGCCTGGGTAACAAGAGCAAAACTCTGTCTCAAAATTATTTTTTGGTAAATATTAAAAACAATAACAAGTAAATTCCCTGAAATTTATTGGTTTTGTTTGTTTGTGTTTGAGATAGAGTCTCTCTCTGTCACTAGGTGCCAGGCTGGAGTGCAGTGGTGCAATCTCAGCTTACTGCCTCTTGGGTTCAAGCAATTCTCCTGCCTCAGCCTGCCGAGTATCTGGGACTTCAGGCGCGCACCACCACGCCCAGCTAATTTTTGTATTTTTAGTAGAGATGGCATTTCACCATGTTGGCCAGGATGGTCTTCATCTCTTGACCTTGTGATCTGCCTGCCTCGGCCTCCCGAAGTGCTGGGACGAGCCACTGTACCCAGCCTTTTTAAAGGAATTCTTGCACTAAAAGATTTAATTTGGTTGTCAACTCAGTTATTCCTTGGTCCAGGCAGCTTTCTATAGGAAGAGGCATGCCATCAGTTCCAGTGTATGTAGGAAAAACTAGGACATACATAGCCAGTAATCTAACCAGCCCCAGCTAGGGTTACCATCTTCTGCCTGATAGGCATGGATGGGTAAACTGTGTACTGTGTGTGAGTTGCACAGTCTCCTCTCGCTTGCAGCTTGTTTTTGCTGCTTTAATGGGATAGAAGAGAGCTTCTGCCACTTCTGCCTCCATAGTAGTAAATCAGATAAACAAGTCTCTGACAAAAATAGAAAAAGCAGTAAGCTGCTCTTACAGTTCTAGATTTTGGGTGATGACATCTGGACATGGACAGAAGACAGTTTTCACAAATTTCCTGGGTCAGATGCAGACGGGTGTCAGCCATTGTTACACAGATCAGAACTTTAAGGCCTATGCCATTATGTGTTGCCTTTCTTTCTTTTTTTTTTTTTTTAAGTTAACTCTATATATTTAGGAGTTCATTCGTTTTACTTCTTTGCAGGCTGAACATAACTTCTTTTTTTCAAAGTTCCCTGTGTTATGAACTGAGCTTGGGTGAAGTGAAATCTTTGAGGTAAGGCAACTCTAATGATAAAAATGGAAAGAAAGCCTGTGAAATTTGGGAGCCTTCAGAGATAACATTTTAGAGTCACTGCCTAAATATTGAAATGCCACCATTTGTTGTTTGGGGGGATATGGAGCTAAATTGAGAACGGGAGCACACATCTGCCTTGACTGCTAAGTATATCCATCGCTACTGCTCACCCGTAATAGAATTTTTATGTGTGCATTCACTAGTCTTGGTTTTAGGAACAGTTTAAAAGAGGAAAAAGACAATGAAGAGACTTCATTCCTTGGTTCTCCCCTTAAATGTTTGAGTGTTGTCCCTGGTTCTTTTTCATTATTATCACTATGATGGCTTTTGTTCTTTGTTTCTTTAGAAAGGAAACAGAAAACCGAAAAGACATTATTTCCTGGTATGCTAGTAAATGGCAAAAGATTACTATTCCATTTTTATTTTCTGGCAAATTAAGCTTCAGAGTTAGTAAAGAAAATTTTCCTGTGCCATCTAATGAGTGTTACTGAACCAAGAATTTTAAAAGTCTTTCACCCTGATGAGGAACCATTAGATAGCACACCTTGCTCTACCCCTTAGATAGCACATCATCAAGAAAGCAAGGTCAGTTGAGAAATTGATGCTCTTTTGAAAATACCAAGGAAAAAAAGCAAGGCCAGTCCACTGTAGGCAGTTGTATGGGAGTGGTAAGTTTCTGGTGGCCAGTTTATTCAACCAGCTTCCCTCTGGCCTGCTTCTGATGGTCTTATCATGCCTCTTTATGTGACTGCTCTGAGGTTAGTTTGGACCTAAGCACTGTGCTCATTGCTGTCTTTGGCACATGGAAACTAAGTTTAAAACCAAGGCTAACAATCAGTTCTTCTTTAAAAACATTTCAGACCGTATGAGGTGAGCCTTTTCTTGCTTTAGGTAGTTTCAGGCTTTGGGGGACCGTAAAAACTGGTTTTCAGGGAGGAGTTTGGAGGATGTGAAACAAGTTTGTGTTTCTTCTGCTCTGTTAGGCACTGCTATCTTCATGGATCTGACACTCTATTTATCTGACAGTGCACTTAGTACTGCTTCGCCAGGGAAAATCACACAAAACAAGCCTGGTGCATCAGCACTTTCATTGTGTGATGGGCTGAGCCTCCCTTCACATGGTCACATCCCCATTTTAATCCAATACTCCCTTTCCCTACCCCTTCCCCAGTCCTGCCTCTTTCTGTGGCACTTATTGCTGGTTTCCCTGAGCTCCTGTTTCCACTTTGTGTCTTTTGTGGGGCCCAGGAAGCTAAAGCTGTGTGTATTTGTGGATCAGACAAGTGCAGCAAGTTAATATCATTGGCTTCTGAAGGGGAGAGTGAGGTGATGGCTGCGTTTAAGTTGGATTTCCTTCCGGAAATGATGGTGGATCATTGCTCTTTGAATTCCAGTCCCGTGTAAGTATTTTTGTTGTCTTAATTTTTATCACAAGCAGAGGGACTAGGCTGTTTTATTAGGTGAAATTGGTTCCTTTCCTTAAGAGGGGGAAGAAAAAAATGAGAAAGGAAGCCAAAACCCGAATTCTCTCATGCCATTGTTTTCAATCGTAGTCTGAGTCTGTCTCAGTACTGCTTATTTCCTGAAGGCTCTAAGTTCTTTACATGAAGGTGCACTTGATATATGACCAGCAACATCAGCTCAAGTGTGCCAGCTCCAGTTCCTTTAAGCTATAGTGTTTTCCTATTTGATAGATTCCAAGTCTTTTTTTTTTTTTTTTTTAACTGTAGCATTGTTGCTTTGGGTTGGACATGCAATTTCAAATAATTTTTCAGGAAAAAAAGGTCTTACTATTTTAAATATTTAGATTATTAGACTCATATCACAGAGGAGACTGGTAGCTAGTCAGTGTGTTTAGTATCAGCTACAACTTTCTGTATTGACATACAAAGTGTAATCCTGATTTTTTTTTTACCCCCAATCTAATTGAAAATGCAGCTCAGCACATTATTTTAGGAACATCAGATTGCCCTTTACCGTCCAAGAAAAGCAAAACTGAATCAATCTTGAATGGCAGTTTGTCCAAATAAATTACAAGAATAAGAAACCTTGTTAACTTGCAGTACTCTCCAAGAAGTGCTATTTTACACAGCTAAAATGCTACCCTGGCCCTGAGTTGTAGCTGCTGGGAACCCAAATTCTGAACTGATTTCAGTGACTGTAACGAGGCTTCAGAGTGTTTTGGAACCTCCAGCAAATGAGCTTTAGGTTATTCAAAAGCTAGAATGAATGTGTATATATATATATATATATATATATATATATATATATATATATATTCCCCCCAAGCCCGCCACCCCCCTTCACCTCCCCCCCACCCCCCTCTTCGCCTCCCCCAGAGTCACACTCTGTCGCCCAGGCTGGAGTGCAGTGGCACGATCTCGGCTTACTGCATTCTCCATCTACTGGGTACAGGTGATTCTCCTACCTCAGCCTTTCCAGTGGCTGGGACTACAGGCGCACGCCACCACGCCTGGCTAATTTTTTTTGTATTTTTAGTAGAGACGAGGTTTCACCATATTGGCCAGGCTGGTCTTGACTCCTGACCTCAGATGATCCTCCCACGTCAGCCTCACAAAGTGCTGGGATTATAGGCATGAGCCACTGTGCCCGGCTCAAAGCCAAAAATATTAAATGGTGAATATTCTCTAGATAACAGGTGTTAATACAAGTCTTTGCAGTTAGGCCTCCATGTGCAAATCATTCTACCCTGAGATTAGATGTAACAGGTGTGGATAATAGTAGAAACTGAACAGTTCTTTGTGGAATAGTTGGGGCAGGGGCAGAGCCCAAAGTTAGCTGTTGCTGTTTTTGTTTGTTTTTGAAACAGGGTCTTGTTCTGTTGCCCAGGCTAGAGTTCAGTGGCACAGTCACAGTTCACTGTAGCCTCAACATCCTGCCTCTGCTTCCCAAGTAGCTGGGACCACAGGCATGTACCACCACACCTGGCTGATTCTTTTTTTTTTTTTTTCTTTGAGATGAAATCTCACACTATCACCTGGGCTGGAGTATAATGGCATGATCTCAGCTCCATGCATCCCCCGCCTTCCAGATTCAAGCAATTCTCTGCATCAGTCTCCAGATTAACTGGTATTACAGGTGCCTGCTACCACACCTGGCTAATTTTTTGTATTTTTAGTAGAGAGAGGGTTTTCACTATGTTGGCCAGGCTGGTCTTGAACTCCTGACCTTGTGATCCTCCCACCTTGGCCTCCCAAAGTGCTGGGATTACAGGCATGAGCCGCTGCGCCTGGCCACACCTGGCTAATTTGTAAATTTTTTGTAGATACGAGGTCTCCCTGTGTTGCCCAGGCTGGTCTTGAACTCCTGGGCTCAACGCTATCCTGCTGCCTCGGTACCTGTCCTGTCTTATTAGTCTTTTGAAATAGATCCTATGCCTTCTCTGTAGTCTCCAAGACAACCGTAATTTAAATATCTTTTTATTAGAGTTCTTTACTAAAATTTTATTTTAGCAGTAACAGGTGAAATTACAGCAAATATCATCAAAAAGATGTAATACATAATAAGAATATTTCCATGTCCCAGGATTTATGATCTCTTAGAAACAAGACTGTGACTCAAATTACCTTTTATTGTCGTACTTCCTGTGCTTTGCCACTGCCTGGTGTTCATTCAACCCAACATTGACACAGCATTTTTCTCAGCCTGTTTTCTTATCTTTTAAGACATTGGACTCATTCAGTGTCCTGTTAAATCTGGACCACGGACCAATGCATGAAAGTCACCTGGAACATAAAAATTCAGATGTTTTTATGCTAGAATAGGACCCAAGACTCTAGTTTAACAAGTGTCCTGCATGGTTTTTGTGTATGCTAAAATTTGAGAGCTAGTGGGCTTAATGCAGGTCATTTTGAGTTAAAGTCAATCAGGGAATGTATTGTCAACATTTTATCCGAGTGCATTTGCATCTGTTTTAGTCATCCATCTTCACCAAATCTTTGCGAGGGTACCTGGGCATAGGCTATTGCCCCTATTTTATAGATGAGAAACCCAGTTGAGTGAGATACTGAGGACAAATGGTATCAATGTTTGGCCTGAAGTACAAGTTTAATGTAAAGGTCTTTTTATTTTTACCCACTAGACCAGGCTGCCTTGACTGTCAGTGAGCAGTTACCCAATGTTCTTTATTCTTCATTGATCACTCTTAAGCTTACATTGGTGGTTCTTACTTTGCTTGCACCCTAAGATGGGGTATTTTCATGAGTTGTGTCCCAGACTTTTTTCAGTCTCCCATTGCTTAAGGGGAAATTGATGTGCTTCTCGGATCTCTGTTCCCACAAATGTCTTCTGAGGTCTATACTGCTCATTGGTTACTTTCATCTAGAGACTTCCCCACAAAAAATAATTCCCCGTATTTTCTTCACTAGAACCCAAGAGTTGTTAGTTTCTTTCTCTTCCTTACCTTGTTGGAGTTAAGTGAACTCCATGTCTTAGTGTATCCTGGCCCAAAATTTATTAGCATTGTCTGAGACTGGGTGTTCATCTTCAGTACTAGTTTACGCAAGAGCCTTCTGATCTCCATGTTCCCTGCCTTATTTCATACTCTAGATTATTGTTAGGTGTCTTTTAAAAGGACAGATCTGATCATTCACTTATTCTAAAATCTTGGAATAAACTCCAAGCCTGTCAGTATAAGATGGAAAACCCTTCACCAGATCTCTCTGACCTACCTCTTTATTCTGTCAACTCTCTAGTATGTTCTATTTTCTGTACTCTTCCCACAACTTTCTCAAGTCCTTTTTCTCCCTTCTAATGTTATCCTGCTCTCTCTTCCCGTCTCCTCAGTCCTTACCATTTCTTCATCTCCCTTAGGCTGCTTTACTCCATGCCGTGTAGCACTTTTTCTGCTTGTCTACTCTATTTAGCTGAAATCTCTGCATACACCCTCCCCTCCTCCAAATACAGTAAAATCATATTAGCTACTTCTTTCATGGAACTTTTATACATTGCTTCATAGGATTTGTAGAAGATTATAGTTGTGCTCTTCTACTTTTTCAGTAAGAACACATATTACTCAGTCTTTTATAGAGCCCTGTAGTGTGTAGTATCTGGCACGATAGTAAAAGTTTGGGAATTAAAGTTGAATAAATGATACGCCCTTCGAGGGTTTTTGGTAATTAAAGATGATTGCAGAAATAAGGTCTCCAGAACTTATCTCCGTACCTCATGGAGGAAGGTTGAAAACCTTTCAAAGCATATTGTTAGCTATTCTGTTGTTAGATGGTGACTTTAAATTATTACTGTCTTTATTGTCGTTAGAGATAGCTTTTTCTGATACCTAACACCCCACATGATAGGAAGATTGCCCTTTATCCAAATGAAAATGACTTTCTCACCACATAAATGTATTCTGTCTTGTTCTCACTAGGGAGCAGCTGGTAGTAACTCAGGCCAGTGTTTCTGGGCCCTTTTATTCTGATGCACTTCTGTTCCAGTTTTTCCACAGCACTGTATGTGAGCCAGAGGGACGTTGTATAAGGGTGGGTGGTGGCTGAAGTTTGGAATGCAACAAGTATTTTTGCCTGCTGGGCAGGTGGAGGGATTGGTAAGTATCTGAATTTTTTCTATTTGTATAATCAAAGGGAAGTCAACAGGTAATGAGAAGGGCAAAGTGAAAAAGTTAATAATGAAGGTTTCAGGAATGATGTTTAAACAGGTCCTATTTGAAGGTCTTGTTTGGCATCAAGAAACAGATGACCGGCCAGGCACGGTGGCTCAAGCCTGTAATCCCAGCACTTTGGGAGGCCGAGGCGGGTGGATCACAAGGTCGAGAGATCGAGACCATCCTGGTCAACATGGTGAAACCCCGTCTCTACTAAAAATACAAAAAAATCAGCTGGGCATGGTGGTGCGTGCCTGTAATCCCAGCTACTCAGGAGGCTAAGGCAGGAGAATTGCCTGAGCCCAGGAGGCGGAGGTTGCGGTGAGCCGAGATCGCGCCATTGCACTCCAGCCTGGGTAACAAGAGCGAAACTCCGTCTCAAAAAAAAAAAAAAAAAAAAAAAGAAACAGATGACCACTCAAGCTAGCATATATGAAAGGGCTTTCTTATAAGGATGCAGGTAGACTGAACCGTAATCTAATCAGGAGCTCTGCAGCTGGAAGACCTAGAAAATGTTATCTTTCTGACCCCAGGATACACATTCTACTCACTCTACATGTGCCTCCTTTCTTGTCTTAACTACCTTATAACTTTGGTTGCAACATGGCCTGTCTTTGAATCCCTTCTCCTTCCCCTCCACGTTGACACATAATTCACATGCCATAAAATGTAGCCTTTTAAAGTGAGCAGTTATATTCCAGAGTTGTGTTACCATTTCCACTATTTAATTGTAGAATATTTTATCACTCCTAAAAGAAACCCTGTATCCATTAGTAATTATTCCCCTCTTCCCAATGTCCCCCCGCCC
The DNA here is from genome assembly GCF_048565385.1 of Saimiri boliviensis. Classification (NCBI taxonomy): domain Eukaryota; kingdom Metazoa; phylum Chordata; class Mammalia; order Primates; family Cebidae; genus Saimiri; species Saimiri boliviensis. The sequence goes on along the minus strand of NC_133454.1, from coordinate 115,206,054 downwards.
CCATTCCCATTCCTAGGCAACCACTAACCTACTTTTTGTCTGTATATTTGCCTGTTCTGGGAATTTCATATAAATGATAACATACACTATGTGTCCTATTGTGACTTGCTTCTTTCACTTAGCATAATGTTTTCAAGGTCCGTCTATGTTGTAATATGACCCCTTAGCTCTTGGCCACAGCACTTCCAGCTTGTCCAGTTAATCCATGCTATCTCTAGTTGCCATTTTTCCACTTTTGACTTCACTACTAACTGCCTGTTTCTGTTAACCAGTTTCACATTCTGTAAAGCAGTGTTATCCAATAGAACTTTCTGTGATTATGAAAATAATCTGTATCTCAGCTGGGAGCTCATGCCTGTAATCCCAGAATTTGGCAGGCTGAGATGGGAGGATCCCTTGAGGCCAGGAGGTCGAGACCAGCATAGGCTTTATAGCAAGACCCCCCACCACCACCACTGCCTCCGTCTTTACAAAAACAACAACAACAAAACATTCTGTCTCGTCTCATACAGTAGCCACTAGCCACGTGTGGCGAGTACAGCTGAACAACTTAGTTTTTTAAATTAAGTTTAGCCACTTGTGGCTAGTGGCTATTGTATTGTTCAGTGTAGCTATAAAGGAGCTTGATTGGCCAGGCCTGTTTTTCGATTTTAAGCATAAGTCAAGGGTCTTAAGTTTCTGGCCAGCCAATGGATCAGCTTGCCATTGGATTAAGACCCACCCCCTGGTTTAGTCACTTGCGCCAGAGGATGGGAAAAAAGTAGACTAGAACATTTGTGCTGCCCCTGAGACAGGCCCTTGCATGGAGAAATTTTGAGAAGGGAAGAGAAAGGAGAAAAAGAAGAGAGTGTTAAAGAATTTTGAACAAATGAATACTTTGAAAATAAAGCTCTTTGTTGTTCCCTCATGTATCCCTTCCCAGTTGTGTCCTTACTGTGTTTTCTCATAGTATGCTTCATCAGAAGTCTTGGTAGATGAGCTAGTCTCCTCTGAATTTTCACAGTTGCTCATTCTTAATAAGCAAAAGCAATAATGAGAGCAACTACCTCTTCAGGTAGTAGTATTACTGCTTCTGCTGCCAGTAGTAGAAACATAAAAAGAGAGGGGGTAGGTTTCATTCCTTTCCCCTAAAACACTTGCCACTTTCTTATCTTCTTCCTCTTCACATTCTTGCAGGGCCTGATTTGCCTTTCTTCCATCCTGTTCCCAGTTCAGGGCTGTCAGTACGGCCACAGGAAATAGGAGTTTCCATAGTCCTCCCTCTTAGGAATGACAGGGACACTATAGATACTTCTCTAGGGAACTGCTGAATTCACTGTTTCTTGAATGGACATGATAAATATATATTAACTCTCCATCAAGTGAGGAAGTAAGGTACAAATTTGAGAATATATTTAGTGATACATAGAGTAAATGGATGATGTGGTGGCTGATGTGTACCTAGGTGGCTTTTTAATTACAATAGCTACTTTTAATGACAGTATGCATACTGGAAATATATGTGGAAGAGGGAAAATAAAAGAACATTGTTGTTTATCTCTTCAGACACAATATCAGAGAAAAGTTTGTGATTGCTTATACATACACATGGGTATACATGCGGTTGTTGCTATATCTGGGTAGTGCTTCTCAAACTGTGGCAAAGGTCCGTATCTCTCCCCACCCCCCCACTCCCTTGTAAAATACAATGAAAATGATGTAGGGGAAAAAATAAAAGGGTATGAGTTTGTTTTTTATATTATTAGATGGAACAAGTACAAAACTGCTCAGTTTAATTTCTGTAAAAATTTCTCAAGAGTTAAGTTTGAAGATTGCCCCTGGTCCTTAGGCCACACTTTGTGGGATTTTGTTGTTGTTGTTATTGTTGTTTTAAAAGGCAGTCTCCCTCTGTCATGCAAGCTGGAGTGCAGTGGCATGATATTGGCTCACTGTAGCCTCTGCCTCCCAAGTTCAAGCGATTCTCCTGCCTTAGCATCCCAAGTAGCTGGGACTACAGGTGTGTGCCACCACGCCCAGCTAATTTTTTTTTTTGAGACGGTGTTTCGCTCTTGTTACCCAGGCTGGAGTGCAATGGCGCGATCTCGGCTCACCGCAACCTCCTGGGCTCAGGCAATTCTCCTGCCTCAGCCTCCTGAGTAGCTGGGATTACAGGCATGCGTCACCATGCCCAGCTAATTTTTCGTATTTTTAGTAGAGACGGGGTTTCACCATGTTGACCAGGATGGTCTCGATCTCTTGACTTCGTCATCCACCTGCCTCGGCCTCCCAAAGTGCTGGGATTACAGGCGTGAGCCACCGCGCCCGGACTTTTTTTTTTTTTTTTTTTAAGTAGAGACAGGGTTTCACCATGTTGTTCAGGCTGGTCTTAAACTCTCCTGACCTCAAGTGAGTCACTGTGCCCAACCTCTTGAGCCACACTTTAAAGAACACTACCCAATGGGAGTCTTCTGGCTGTTGAATTGGTATATAAACAGGGAAGGGGAGGTTCATGGTGTAGGTCAGGGGTCCCCAAACTATGGCCCGCGGGCCGCGTGCGGCCCCCTGAGGCCATTTATTCGGTCCCCGCCGCACTTCAGGAAGGAGCACCTCTTTCATTGGTGGTCAGTGAGAGAAGCACAGGATGCATCCGCATCCTGTGCTCCTGGAGTACTGTATGTGGCAGCAGCAAAGCACAGCATCACTCACGTACAGTACTACTACTGGTGACGCAGGACGCACGTGTCACGGCTCCCGGAGTCCATCATATGATGCACATCTGGTCTGCGGCTGTGGCGCCCCACGTCACTGGAAGCAGTGTGAAATAACAGCAGAAGTAGGAAGAAAGGCAAAGCACTATAACCATTACTACACAATACAGTGGCCCCCATACTCCCCCAAATGTACAACAACATCATGGCCCCTATAACCTCCCTTTGCCCAAAAGTCTCCCCCACATTACTACACACTGTGTTTCCCCTCTTATAAGACCCTGTCTTATATTAATTTTACCCCCAAAAGACGGGGGCTGTCTTATTTTTAGGAGGTGTCTTACAATAGGGGAAGCATGCAGCAGTGGGCTTCCCACAGAAGAGACCCACCGCTGCTGCAGATGTCCAGGACGCTGTACACACAGTGTCACAGGCTGATCATTGCCATCCCTGTATACAGCACTGGAGGCGGTGCTGGGCCTGTGACACTGTATACCGCTGTCTGGGATAGTGGAGGCAGCAGCGCTGGCTGTGAAGGGTGTCACACCTTGCATAGTCCGGCCCTCCAACGGTCTGAGGGACAGTGAACTGGCCCCCTGTGTAAAAAGTTTGGGGACCCCTGGTGTAGGTAGACAAGAAAAAATGAAGAAGGATTTGCAAAGTTGAAGAGCAGAGGAGGACATTTGTCTAGAATCTTGAGTTTCTATTAAACTTTTCGGTAAACTGTAATCTACATGTATTGACTTGTATTTACGCTTTTGCACTAAACAGTATGCAAAAGTTTAGAATTGGCACACAACAGAGAGGAGGGGCAAGCTGGGAGCAGTTGGCTCCAATGTAATACAGATTGATAAAACTGCTTTTCAGAAATAGCTTTCAGCTTCCTTATCAAAACATATTCTGGGCACCATTGGGGTTCTTTGTTAACCCTCTCCAGAATAGAAATATAATGAGAGATTAGCAATATTTTAGTAAATGCTATTACAACTGATAATTAAAGTTGTTGGGACAGGTTGTAGGGAGTAACAGTCAGTGTTTCACTAGTTACAGGGCTTTCTTTGTTTCCTTCTTTCCTTCTTTCCTTCCTTCCTTCCTTCCTTCCTTCCTTCCTTCCTTCCTTCCTTCCTCCTTTCTTTGCTTTCTTTCCTTCTTTTCTTTCCTTTCTTCTTTCTTTCCTTCCTTCCTTTCTTTCCTTTCTTTTCTTTCCTTTCTTTCTTTTCTCTTTTCTTTCCTTTCTTCCTTCTTTCTTTCTTTCCTTCCTTCCTTTCTTTCTTTCTTTCCTTTTCTTTTCTTTTTTTTTTTTTTTGAGACAGTGTTTCGCTCTTGTTACCCAGGCTGGAGTGCAATGGCGCGATCTCGGCTCACCGCAACCTCCGCCTCCCGGGCTCAGGCAATTCTCCTGCCTCAGCCTCCCGAGTAGCTGGGATTACAGGCACGCACCACCATGCCCAGCTAATTTTTTGTATTTTTAGTAGAGACGGGGTTTCACCATGTTGACCAGGATGGTCTCGATCTCTCGACCTCGTGATCCACCCGCCTCGGCCTCCCAAAGTGCTGGGATTACAGGCTTGAGCCACCGCGCTCGGCCTCTTTTCTTTTCTTTTCTTTTCTTCTCTTCTCTTCTCTTCTCTTCTCTTCTCTTCTCTTCTCTTCTCTTCTCTTCTCTTCTCTTCTCTTCTCTTCTCCCCTCTCCCCTCTCCCCTCTCCCCTCTCCCCTCTCCCCTCTCCCCTCTCCCCTCTCCCCTCTCCCCTCTCCCCTCTCCCCTCTCCCCTCTCCCCTCTCCCCTCTCCCCTCTCCCCTCTCCCCTCTCCCCTCTCCCCTCTCCCCTCTCCCCTCTCCCCTCTCCCCTCTCCCCTCTCCCCTCTCCCCTCTCCCCTCTCCCCTCTCCCCTCTCCCCTCTCCCCTCTCCCCTCTCCCCTCTCCCCTCTCCCCTCTCCCCTCTCCCCTCTCCCCTCTCCCCTCTCCCCTCTCCCCTCTCCCCTCTCCCCTCTCCCCTCTCCCCTCTCCCCTCTCCCCTCTCCCCTCTCCCCTCTCCCCTCTCCCCTCTCCCCTCTCCCCTCTCCCCTCTCCCCTCTCCCCTCTCCCCTCTCCCCTCTCCCCTCTCCCCTCTCCCCTCTCCCCTCTCCCCTCTCCCCTCTCCCCTCTCCCTCTCCCCTCTCCCCTCTCCCCTCTCCCCTCTCTCCTCTTTTCTTTTCTTTTCTTTCGCTCTTGTTTTCCAGGCTGGAGTGCAGTGGTGTGAATTTGGCTCATTGCAACCTCTGCCTCCTTGGTTCAAGCGAATCTCCTGCCTCAGCCTCCTGATTGGCTAGCATTACAGATGTGCACCACCACACCCAGATAATTTTTGTATTTTTAGTAGAGGTAGGGTTTCACTATGTTGGTCAGGCTGGTCTGAAACTCCCGACCTCAGGTAGTCCACCCAGCTCAGCATCCTGAAGTGCTGGGATTATAGGCGTGAGCCACCATGCCCGGCCGCTTTATTTTTGAGGCACGGTCTCACACTGTCACCCAGGCTGGATTGCAATGGCCCGACCTTGGCTTGCTGCAACCTCTGCCTCCCAAGTTCAAGCAATTCTCATGCCTCAGCCTTCTGAATAGCTGGGATTATAGGCACATGCCACCACACCCAGCTAGTTCTTTAGTATTTTTTGGTAGAGTTTCACCATGTTGGCCAGGCCAGTCTCAAACTCTTGACCTCAAATGATCCACGTGCCTCTGCCTCCCACAGTGCTAGGATTATAGGCGTGAGCCAATCGGCCCGGCCATAGGGCTTTTTTTTTTTTTTTTTTTTTAATCATGGTAGCTGCTTTCTGTTGGAACGTTAGAATTAAGTGTTTAAAAGCAGTCACATCATGTTTTTGCCATGATCTGCCATACATTTTAAATTAACAGATTACAGGAAAACCAGTAAAATGATGCAGTCTAAAGCACTGAAAAGAAAACAGGCCAGGCACGGTAGCTCATGCCTATAATCCTAGCACTTTGGAAGGCTGAGGTGGGAGAATCATGTGAGCCCAGGAGTTGCAGACCAGCTCTGGCAGCGTAGTGAGACCCTCTCTCTACAAAAAAAATGTTAAAAAACTAGCCAGGTGTGGTGGCATGCACCTGTAGGTTTTTATTATTATTATTTTTATTATTATTAGAGGCAGGGTTTCACCATGTTAGTCAGGCTGCTCTCGAACTCCTGATCTCAGGTGAACCATCCACCTTGGCCTCCCACAGTGCTGGGATTAGAGGCGTGAACCACTGTGCCCAGCTGCACCTGTAGTTTTAGCTGCTGGGAATGCTGAGATAGGAGAATTGCTTGAGCCCAGGAGGTTGAGGCTACAGTGAGCCGTGGTCATGCCGCTGCATTTCAGCCTGGGCAACACAGCAAGACCTTGTCTTTAAAAGAAAAAGGCATATTGGTCCTCTGGCAATCAAATGATCATAGGAGATAATAGCTGCTCTTTAATTTGAGTGCTGTTTTTGTGTACAGGTCTCATTTTATCAGAGCTAATTGCTTAAATGGGAACTGTTGAGACTTAAGAAATTTCTTCCTTCACACATTTGAGTGCTTACTTTGAACCAGATACTGTACCAGGTGTGGTTACAAGAATGAATAGGAAATAGTTTCTGCCTGCAAGGAGCTGTCAGTCTAGTTTGGAAGAGGTGGATACAGCCTGATTATTTTAAAAGGTGTTAAGCATGATTTTAATGCTAGAATTTCCACAATGAAGATGGAAATTTAGTACAATCTTAGGATTGTAGCTGATTAACCTGGAAGAATATGGGGAACCTTCACAGATGTAGGTTCAGGAATTGGTCTATAAGCCATTTGTCTTACAGCTTTTGACGTTTAGATAGTGCTAGAGTCATCAAAAATGATGTAAGAATAATCCCTGTAAAAGTTAAATTTAAAAAGATTTGAGACTGGGCATGGTGACTCATGCTTGTAATCCCAGCACTTGGGAGGCCAAGGCAGGTGGATCACTTCAGACCTCAAGAAGTTCAGGACCTGGCCAACATAACGAAATCCTGTCTCTACTAAAAATACAAAAATTAACCGGCGTGGTGATGTATTCCTGTAATCCCAGCTACTCAGGAGGCTCAGACACAAGAATCACTTGAACCTGGGAGGTAGATGTTGCAGTGAGCTGAGATTGCGACTCTGCACTCCAGCCTGGGCAACAGAGAGAATCTCTCTCAAATAAAAAATAAATAGATCAGATGTGGTGGCTCATGCCTGTAATTCCAGCATTTTGGGAGGCCGAGGCAGGCAGATCACCTGAGTTCAGGAGTTTGTGACCAGGCTGGCCAACATGGCAGAACCCTGTCTCTACTAAAATACAAAGAATTAGCCTGGCATGGTGCCACGTGCCTGCAATCCCAGCTACTTGGAAGGCTGAGGCAGGAGAATCACTTGAACCCAGGAGGCACAGGTTGCAGTGAGCTGAGATGGCGCCACTGCAGAAAGAATAATAAAAGGAAATAAAAGAAGTTGAGTTACTTTCATAGAATGAGCATTCTTAAGGATCTTCAGACACTGTTCAGAAGATAGCAATGGTGGAAAAATGATTTTGTTGTTGTTGAAAGAAAACTAGCACGTTGGCTGGGTGTGGTGGCTCACACTTGTAATCCCAGCACCTTAGGAGACTGAGGTGGGTGGATCACCTGAGGTCAGGAGTTTAAGACCAGCCTGCCCAAAATGGTGAAATCCCATCTCTACTAAAAATACAAAATTAGCCAGGCATGGTGACGTATGCCTTTAATCTCAGCTACTTGAGGAGGCTGAGGCATGACACTTGATTGAATCTGGGAGGTGGAGGTTGCACTGAGCTGAGATCACACTATTGCACTTAGGCCTGGGCAATAAAAGTGAAACTCTGTCTTTTTTTTTTTTTTGAGACGGAGTTTCGCTCTTGTTACCCAGGCTGGAGTGCAATGGCGCGATCTCGGCTCACTGCAACCTCCGCCTCCTGGGTTCAGGCAATTCTCCTGCCTCAGCCTCCTGAGTAGCTGGGATTACAGGCACATGCCACCATGCCCAGCTAATTTTTGTATTTTTTTTTTTTAGTAGAGACGGGGTTTCACTATGTTGACCAGAATGGTCTCGATCTCTTGACCTCGTGATCCACCCGCCTCGGCCTCCCAAAGTGCTGGGATTACAGGCTTGAGCCACCGCGCCCGGCCAGAAACTCTGTCTTTTAAAAAAAGCACACACATGTGGGATTGGATATTAGAACCTTGCAATTTTTAATATATGATTTTTGGATTAAGCAAGTACTAATAGGAAAGCTAATGGTGCTGGTTATGTGGAATTTAAGTTAATAATGGTTCAGATAAATGTTCAGAGTTAAATTTAGAAACAACTAGAAAGAAGGACTTTGAAATAGATGGTATGAGGCTAGGTGCGGTTGCTCACACCTGTAATCCCAGCATTTTGGGAGGCTGAGGCAGGTGGATCACCTGAGGTCAGGCGTTTAAGACCAGCCGGGCCAAGATGGTGAAACCTCGTCTCACCATCTTGTGAGATACAATCTCTTTTGTATTTTGTAAAAATACAAAAATTAGCTGGGCATGGTGGCAAGTGCCTGTAATCCCAGCTACTCTGGAGGCTAAGGCAGGAGAAGCACTTGAATCCAGGAGGTGGAGGTTACAGTGTGTTAAGATTGCACCATTGCACTCCAGCCTGGGTGACAAGAGTGAAACTCTGTCTTTTAAAAAAAAAAAAAAAGTATGTTTTGAGTGGAAACATCTATAGTGTAAGAAAGAATTCACCTGGCTCTTTACAGTGGCAAGGAAGGATGACGGTATTAAAATAGCTGATTATCCTTCAGGTTCTAAAGGTAATAAAACTGAAATAGAGTTATAAGTACAATGTGATAAGATTGGAGGAATTTGGGGCTGTTAAAATGGTTGCACTCAGTATGGGAATCTAGCTGGTCTTAGAATAATAGCAGTAAATTAGATAACTCAGAAACAGAAAAACTAGAATGATGGGAACATTGTTTATGTTCATTGCACAATCATCTGGAAATTTAAGAGGCAGAGCTCTGTTTTGGTCTGGAGACTTAACTCAAGAGCATTATAATTATGCATGAGTCATCTACATTTAGAGGCCAGCATTCTAGTCCTTAGTTTAGGCCTCGGAAATCAAGTGCTTCTGTTCTAACTTCTACTGAAAGGAAACTTCACCTGTCATTTTGTACATTGAAGTGTTCTGAATCTTATTTGTAATCATTAGTCCTTTGTTATTTTATGGGCCTTCTTTTTAGTGTTTGTTAAGTATGCTTAAAAGTTATTAAAACTTGATCTTGTTTCTTCCTCTAGCATGATCATTCTCATGCTACACAAGAAATGTACAATTGTCGGTTTCTTGGTAATAACTGGGATGTCCCAGTCAAAATGGTGAATTTAATTTGGCATCTGATGGAATGGGTGGCTGTGGTGAAGGAGAACCAAAGAACTCTAGTAAACTGAATGGAAGTAATGAAAGAAGTGGTTTTTTCCCCTACAATCTCAGAAGTAGTTAAGATCCTTAAAGAAAAGAAAATTTTCTCTGGAAAGCAACATTATTACATAATAGAAGTTTCATTTTATCTCACACAGCTCAAAGAAAATGAACGGCACCCTGGACCACCCAGACCAACCAGATCTTGATGCTATCAAGATGTTTGTGGGCCAGGTTCCAAGGACCTGGTCTGAGAAGGACTTGCGGGAACTCTTCGAACAGTATGGTGCTGTATATGAAATCAACGTCCTAAGGGATAGGAGCCAAAACCCTCCTCAGAGCAAAGGTCAGGGCTTTGGGTTTTGGTTTATCTTATTTTTCCCACTGACTCTCAGAGCAGGTGAGGGCTTTGGGTTTTTAACAGGATACAACAAAATTTGATTTTTATATGTAATTTCTTTCATGTCCATTCTTTCTCTCATTGCCAGAATACTCCTGTCTGTCTGTCTATTGGGAAAAAAATCCGTCCTTTTATAGTAGTAATATCTTTTAATTCAAACACATTTAATGGCTTTAAAAAGTTAAGGTGATAGCATGAGGATAATTTGTAAATTGGATCTTGGGCAGTCCTTTGTGAGGGCTCTAAATTTAAGAGACAGACTCACATGAGTGTCTCATTTGATCTTGGGACCAGAGTGACAAAGGTAAAATAGAAGTAGACCGTATAAAGTTTTCTTCAGTGTTGGGGCTAGCATAAGCTGAAAGAGAAAGACTGTCCACGTAACCTATAGGTTTCTTGTTAGTATTACAGAGGCCTTGCAGAGTGGTTTATCAAATAGAAAGAATTTGTTTAGGCAACTTGTTTGCTGTTACTACAAAATGAACAGGAGAAGAAAGGCTGAGCTGCTTCCAGAAATGCCAAGCAGAGTGGAAGTTTGACAGGACTGATGGTAGATAGGTATTAACTTTGCCCCATATACACACAGACATGTTCTTATTTTCCGTTTGACCAGTTTTCAAGTAATTTTCTGTGAAAGCTGTTCAACAGTGCAAATGTGAGCAAGCATGATTGTCGTATTTGAAACCAGCTTAATAGCTGAGGATCTAGAAGCAGAGGAATTAATTTCTCTTTTTGGCGTAGTTAACTAAAAAATATATAGAATAATAGTTTCTGAATGTGACTAGCAATAAAACATTCAGTAATTTACAATCCTAACAGCTGCAGCATGATTTTCAAAGAACTCTATATTGTATCTCATGAGAATATGGGAATGTCAGAACATTGAAGCCCAAGATTTACAAGATATACTTCCTCCCCTCTTACCCCCAATAAAGATACAAAGCACAAAATCTACAGATCTGAGGCAGCACCATGTGCTTTTAGAAGCTTAATTATATTTGATGAGAACCAAGAGTCCAAAAAAAAGAAGTTAAGAGGTGCTTGCTCTCAAGTCATTTTATAATTTAATAAATGATAATTATGTTTGAGGCATATGGTAGAATCTGGCTATGAAGTAGGGAATGGTTTATTCTGAGCAGTGAAAGAAAGAGTTTCTGGTAGACTACAAGCTGCAAAAGTGTAGAGTCCCGTCTGTCTTCTTGTCTCATATACCACCTGGTGTTCTAAGTAGGGTGGATTGAATCAAATGGCACATAACCTTTCTTTATAAGAGAAGTCATCTTTTCCAGAGAAGTTATATGAGCAGCTAAATAAGACTTATAATGTAACTAGGAGGAGACTGAAACAATAAAGTGCATCGAAAATAATCTCTTATTTCCTGCTACATACTCATATTCATTCTTTTCCACTACCCTCCCCTACCCTTTTCACTAATTTTAATAAACCCAGCCCTCTCTTTTAAGATCTGATAATGTCAGTGGAGGAACGATTGCTCCAGGAATTCTCTGCTTTCAAAGTTTGATTTTATGAAACCTTATTTATTGCAGGGTGCTGTTTTGTTACATTTTACACCCGTAAAGCCGCGTTAGAAGCTCAGAATGCTCTTCACAACATGAAAGTCCTCCCAGGGGTAAGAAAGCTCCCACTAGTAAATGTAAATGTGGTAATTTTGATAGATGGGATATACTTATACATATCTGGCACACACTGAAAAACATTTTGGGGACAAGGTAACTGCTGCAGGAATTGATGTAAAGGGAGTACTTTAGAGATTACCTGACACTTCTCTCTCAACCGAGTCTTGTGTATTTTGACTTCTTGACTCCCATTTATTTTCTGGGAAAAGATCATGAAGTAGGCATGAGTTTAGAGAGAACTCTTTAAAGCTCAAGTTTTGATATTTTAGAGTACATACATATTTCTGAATGCCATCAATGTCAGTGATGATAATCATAATTTTCCTTTTTAGATGCATCACCCTATACAAATGAAACCTGCTGACAGTGAGAAGAACAATGGTAAGCAAATATAAACACTTTTCCCCTTAAGATTTCTGCCTAGGCCGGACATGGTGGCTCACGCTTGTAATCCCAGCACTTTGGGAGGCCAACACGGGTGGATTGCTTGAGGCCAGAAGTTCGAGACCAGCCTGGCCAACATGATGAAACCCCATCTCTGCTAAAACTACAAATATTAGCCAGGTGTGGTTGTGCATGCCTGTAATCTCAGCTACTCGGGAGGCTAAGGCATAAGAAAATCACTTGAACACGGGAGGCAAGGATTGCAGTGAGCCAAGATCGCACCAGTGCACTCCTGCCTGGGCAACAGAGTGAGACTCTGTCTCCAAAAAAAAAAAAAAAAGATTTCTAGCCGGGCGCGGTGGCTCAAGCCTGTAATCCCAGCACTTTGGGAGGCTGAGGCGGGTGGATCACGAGGTCGAGAGATCGAGACCATCCTGGTCAACATGGTGAAACCCCGTCTCTACTAAAGATACAAAAAATTAGCTGGGCATGGTGGCACGTGCCTGTAATCCCAGCTACTCAGGAGGCTGAGGCAGGAGAATTGCCTGAGCCCAGGAGGCGGAGGTTGCGGTGAGCCGAGATCGCGCCATTGCACTCCAGCCGGGGTAACAAGAGCGAAACTCCGTCTCAAAAAAAAAAAAAAGATTTCTGTCTAGTTTGTTTGCTGTTCTTAGAATATTTGAATTGCGTTTTAAGTAATCCATTGTCTACATTATCTCAGTTTTTTCTTTAAAATATGGTATAAATGAGAATAGAGCTGATAGAGAAATATAAGAACATTGTAGAATGAACTGGAATGAATATACTTGGTCAGTATAATTTCTTTTGGTCAGGACTGAGGGAGCAAAATGAGCAAATTAGGAAGGAGAACTTAATCCTCAAGAAAATAGTCAGGGTCAGGTGTGGTAGCTCATGCCTGTAATCCCAGCACTTTGGGATCACCTGAGGTCAGTAGTTTGCGATCAGCCTGGCCAACATGGCGAAATCACGTCTCTACTAAAAATATAAAAATTAGCCCAGTATGGTGGTGCACACCTGTAATCCCAGGTACGCAGGAGGCTGAGGCAGGAGAATCGCTTGAACCCAGGAGGCGGAGGTTACAGTGAGCTAAGATTGTGCCACCGCACTCCAGCCTGGGCAACAGAGCGAGACTCGGTCTCAATAAACAAAAAATCTGAAAAGTAGATAGTTAGACTTACAGAAAGATCTGATCAGAAAAGTCGACAGTTACACTCACTGTGAAAGATCTGTTCTCTTCCATTTTGTCATATCAAGTAAGCGTGAAAACCTCATCTTTAGTAGAAGTATTGCTGGTAAAAGCAAACAATGCCGTCTAGGCGCAGTGGTGCACACTTTTAATCACAGCACTTTAAGAGACTGAGGCCAGAGGATTGCTTGAGCCCAGTAGTCTTGAGACTAGCCTTAGCAATAGAGTGAGACCTCTCTGCAAAGGTGTGGTGGTATACACCTGTGGTCCCAGCTATTCGGGAAGCTGAGGTGGGAAGATTGCTTGAACCTGACAGGTCAATGCTGCAGTAAGCCCTGTTCATGCCGCTGCACTCCAACCTGGGTGACAACGAGACCCTGTCTCAAAAAGAGCAAGCAATGCAAAGGACTAGGGAAGATGCCAAGTACTTTGCATTTAATAGCTACGGTTACCCTTTGAAGTAAACCTGATTGTTCCCATTAATCAGATGAGGAAACAGGCACAGAATGGTTAAGTAACTTTAACAAGATTACAAAGCTACCATATTTCATCTAAATGCTTTTAATTATAATTTTAAGATAAATTGGTTATAAGGAGAGATGTGAAAATTGAAAAACAAATGTGTGTCTTGGAATCTGTGAAGTATGATATGAAGGCACAGAGCCAGGATTCAAACCCAGGAGGTCTGGCTACCGAGTCTGTGCTACATTGCCTCTTTTAGTAGTAATATTCAAGTCTTTTGTGTTTTACTCTCTTAGCAGTGGAAGACAGGAAGCTGTTTATTGGTATGATTTCCAAGAAGTGCACTGAAAATGACATCCGAGTCATGTTCTCTTCATTTGGACAGATTGAAGAATGCCGGATATTGCGGGGACCTGATGGGCTGAGCCGAGGTAGGTACAGTTTTAGCTTTTAAATAATCTGGTGGTTTTGTTTTGTTTTGTTTTTTGTTTTAGAGAAAGGATCTTTCCCTCTCTCATCCAGGCTGGAGTGCAGTGGTGCATTCACAACTAACTGCAGCCTGAACCTCCCTGGTTCAGCCTCCTGAGTAGATGGAACCACAGGCATGCACCATGATACCCAGCTAATTTTTAAATTCCTTCCTGTGTTGCCCAGGCTGGTTTTGAATTCCTGGGCTCAAACAGTCCTCTCACCTCGGCCTCCCAAAGTGCTGAGATTACAATTCAAATACCTACTAAGAACAGCAAACAAACTAGGCAGAAATCTTTTTAATTAGACCAGTGGAAATGAGCTACAATGATTCCCTAGCCTACATGGCCCAGTCAAGATAAAGAGGTTGGGCTTGCTGCTTCCTGCTGTCTATGTCCTGTCTTAAGTCCTCCTGTTCATTCTTTTTGTCTTTCAACCCTCTAAGGAGTCTACATTCTGTATTTCACTATGATGTATTAAAATTTTCTCTTTTGATGCTTTGTAGGATTCTTGATTCCAAAATGGAAATACTTACTTCTCTAGTTTTATTTTCAAGTGAAACTAGACGATATTATTCCTCCTTTCTCCCTTCAGGCACTTTTTTTTTTTTTTTCCTGTCAGTGGTTCTCTGGTTTTTCGTTATAGCATATCTCACCCTGTTGCAACATACTAGCATGTGATCCCCTGAAAACAGGGACTGTGTCTGTATTGCTAGCATGATAGTTAGCACATAGTAGATGTTCAGTAAATGTCTGTCAGAGAAATAAATGAATGCGTGAGTTACTGACTCTTCTCTTACCAGGTTGTGCATTTGTGACTTTTACAACAAGAGCCATGGCACAGACGGCTATCAAGGCAATGCACCAAGCACAGACCATGGAGGTAGGGAGCAGATAAGTGATGGGGCAAATTCCTCAGCCTGGGAATTCTGGGACAGTTGGCCATTGAAATCCAGCTGCATGTGTAGCATGATTGCCCAGAAAGTTAAACAGCCAACATCTTAAAGTTAAAAACTGCTGATTTATTTAAAATTAACATATTGGAAATACTTGCTCCCCTGTCCCTTTTTTTGAGATGGGGTCTTACTTTGTCACCTGGGCTGGAGTGCAGGGAGAAGATCATGGCTCCTGCAGCCTCAACCTCCCAGGCTCAAGTGATCCCCTCAACCTCTGCCTCCCAAGTAGCTGGGACTGCAGGTGCACACCAGCATACCTGGTTAATTTTTGTATTTTTTTATAGAGACAGTTTTGCCATGTTGCCGGGCTGTTCTAAAATTCCTGGACTCAAATGACCTACCCATCTCAGCCTCCCAAAGTGCTGGGATTACAAGTGCAAGCCACTACTCCCGGCCTTTAATTTTCTGTTTTTTTGTTTGTTTGTTTGTTTTGTTTTGAGATGGAGTTTCGCTCTTGTTACCCAGGCTGGAGTGCAATGGCGCGATCTCGGCTCACCTCAACCTCCGCCTCCTGGGTTCAGGCAATTCTCCTGCCTCAGCCTCCTGAGTAGCTGGGATTACAGGCAAGCACCACCATGCCCAGCTAATTTTTTGTATTTTTAGTAGAGACGGGGTTTCACCATGTTGACCAGGATGGTCTCGATCTCTTGACCTTGTGATCCACCCGCCTCGGCCTCCCAAAGTGCTGGGATTACAGGCTTGAGCCACCGCGCCCGGCCTGTTTTTTTGTTGTTTTGTTTTTGTTTTGTTTGTTTTTTTTTTGAGATAGAGTCTTGTTCTGTTGCCCAGGCTGGAGTGCAGTAGCATGATCTTGGCTCACTGCAGCCTCTGCCTTCTGGGTTCAAGCCATCCTTCTGCCTCAGCCTCCCAAGTAGCTGGGATTACAGACGTGCGCCACCATACCCAGTTAATTTTTGTGTTTTTAATAGACAGGGCTTCACCATTTTGTCCAGGCTGGTCTCAAATTCTTGACCTTAAGTGATCCCCCGGCCTTGGCCTCCCAAACTGCTGTGATTACAGTTTCTTTACACTTGTTTCTATCATGATGAGAATCATTTGGCAGTGAATGAAATTAGAATGTAACCTACATGTCATCTAAAAGGAAGATTTTTTTCTTTTCCCAGCAGGAGAAATTTGACCCTTTGGTTTTGGTGTTTTCACAGGGTTGCTCATCACCCATGGTGGTAAAATTTGCTGATACTCAGAAGGACAAAGAACAGAAGAGAATGGCCCAGCAACTCCAGCAGCAGATGCAGCAAATCAGTGCAGCATCTGTGTGGGGAAACCTTGCTGGTCTAAATACACTTGGACCCCAGTATTTAGCAGTGAGTCTTTGTGGTTTGCTTTCTGCAGACTGTGCAAGCTCCCAGCTCTTTATTTTTCTGCTGTCCCTAGCTAACAAACACAGTGGCATTTACAACTTTGGGCATTTAGAAATTATATGTAAAAATTCAGGTAGTACTATCCCTTTTAGTCCCATTAGTCTCTCTTGTTCTACATATGTATCTCTCTGGACATGCATCTCTGGTTGTATCTTGAGGCTTTTGCTGCAACTAAAGTGAATTCCTGATTTCCTGTTTTAAAGATTTAGAAACATCTTGTGTCCCGGCCGGGCACGGTGGCTCAAGCCTGTAATCCCAGCACATTGGGAGGCCGAGGCAGGTGGATCACGAGGTCAAGAGATCGAGACCATCCTGGTCAACATGGTGAAACCTCGTCTCTACCCAAAATATAAAAAATTAGCTGAGCATGGTGGCGCGTGCCTGTAATCCCAGCTACTCAGGAGGCTGAGGCAGGAGCATTGCCTGAACCCAGGAGGCGGAGGTTGCGGTGAGCCGAGATCGCGCCATTGCACTCCAGCCTGGGTAACAAGAGCGAAACTCCATCTCAAAAAAAAAAAAAAAAAAACCATCTTGTGTCCTTGCCCCCAAGAAAGAAATTCCTGAGGTAATCTTAACTACCAAGTGTCTTTCTCCATATCTCTTTCCACCAGATGAGGAGGGAATCATTAAAATTCTTACTCATTATTTACTGAAGAGCATGGTAAATGTTTTCTTTCAGTGGACTTGAGAGATCAAGATTTTTTTGTTTGTTTGTTTTTTTTGAGGTGGAGCCTCACTTACTCTGTTGCCCAGGCTAGAGTGCAGTGGCACAATCTTGGCTCACTGCAGCCTCTGCCTCCCGGGTTCAAGTGATTCTCCTGCCTCAGCCTCCCAAGTAACTAGTAGCTGAAACTACAGACGCACACCACACCCGGCTAATGTTTGTATTTTTAGTAGAGATGGGCTTTCACTATGTTGGCCAGGCTGGTCTCGAACTCATGACCTCAGGTGATGCACCCTTTTCTGCCTCTCACAGTGCTGGGATTACAGGTGCTGTTCAAGTTTACCACATTATAAATAGAATTCCTTTAATTTGATCTCTCTGTTGTTGTGAGCCATGTAGTCCACAAGAAGGTCTGGCTCCAATTTGTGATTTAGATTTACTAGGTCTGTAGTACATGTTATAGGGTAGCTGAAAAGAATTGCAGCCAACACAGGACACTTAAAACCACCCATCTTTCTCTCTCGGCCGGGCGCGGTGGCTCAAGCCTGTAATCCCAGCACTTTGGGAGGCCGAGGCGGGTGGATCACAAGGTCAAGAGATCGAGACCATCTTGGTCAACATGGTGAAACCCCGTCTCTACTAAAAATACAAAAAATTAGCTGGGCATGGTGGTACGTGCCTGTAATCCCAGCTACTCAGGAGGCTGAGGCAGGAGAATTGCCTGAACCCAGGAGGCGGAGGTTGCGGTGAGCCGAGATCGCGCCATTGCACTCCAGCCTGGGTAACAAGAGCGAAACTCCGTCTCAAAAAAAAAAAAAAAAAAAAAAAAAAAACAACAAAAAAAAAACCACCCATCTGTGAATCAAAAAGGGAAAAGGTCATCTCAAGCTGTTAGTGGTGAAACCACTAGATTAGTATGGATGATACAAAAATATTTACATAGGAATAGCTAATATAGTCATTCATTCCTCATTCTTTCAAGTATCATTCTGTAGGGAAACCGACAAAAGGCACTGATTTCTGTCTCACAGTGCTGAATTTTGGTTAATTTAGTTCTGGTGGTTTTCATATTTCTAATATCTTATAAGAAATCCCTGTTTAGTCCTGGCGCAGTGGCTCACGCCTGTAATCCCAGCACTTTGAGAGTCCAAGTTGGGCAGTCGCCTGAGGTCCAGAGTTCAAGGCCAGCCTGGCCACATGGGGAAACCCTGTCTCTACTAAAAATACAAAAAAAAAAAAAAAAATTAGCCAGGCGTGGTTGCAGGCACGTGTAATCCCAGTGACCCAAGAAGCTGAGGCAGAAGAATTTGCGTGAAATCGGGAGGCAGAAGTTGCAGTGAACTGAGATCATGAACTCCAGCCTGGGCAACAGAGTGAGACGTCATCTCAAAACAAAAAAAGAAAGAAAGAAATCCCTGTTTATCCTACCTAGTATTTCTCTGAAGTTTTAAAAAAAAAAAAAAAAAAACCGGGCGCGGTGGCTCAAGCCTGTAATCCCAGCACTTTGGGAGGCCGAGGCGGGTGGATCACGAGGTCGAGAGATCGAGACCATCCTGGTCAACATGGTAAAACCCCGTCTCTACTAAAAATACTAAAACATTAGCTGGGCATGGCGGCGCGTGCCTGTAATCCCAGCTACTCAGGAGGCTGAGGCAGGAGAATTGCCTGAACCCAGGAGGCGGAGGTTGCGGTGAGCCGAGATCGCGCCATTGCACTCCAGCCTGGGTAACAAGAGTGAAACTCCGTCTCAAAAAAAAAAAAAAAAAAGGTAGAAAGTAGTTTTATATATATATATATGTATATATGCGTGTGTGTGTGTGTGTGTATATATATATATATACACACACACACATACATATATATACATATTTTTTTTTTCTTTTTGAGTTGACGTCTCGCTCTGTTGTCCAGGTTGTAGTACAGTGGCTCAATCTCTGCTTACTGCAACCTCCACTTTCCAAGTAGCTGGGATTACAGTCATGTGCTACGGTGACCAGCTCATTTGTGTATTTTAAGTAGAGACAGGGTTTTGCTGTGTTGTCCAGGCTGGTCTCAAACTCCTGACCTCAAGTGATCTGCCTACCTTGGCCTCCCAAAGTGCTGGGATTACAGGCATGAAGGCAATGCACCTGGTTATATTTCACAGAATAAATTGTTTCTTAGTGCTGAAACATTGCTTGTATGTTCAGAAAATTCAGAGATATTTTAATCATCTGCAGAAATAATAATGCTTTGAAAATGGTCTGCATGCTATGCATTTGCTTTTCATAGAGACTTTTGTGGTCCCTTTTTAGGGAGGATTAACCTTTTCGTTCTAATTGCCACTAGCAGCAAGTACATGATGGCATATGTTGAGAGCTGTGTTCTCTTTGTTTTGGTTAGACATGGTCCCCTTCCTAAGAGCTGATCTCATTTTGGGGGAATGAAGGGACCAAGTACAGTATTCACAGTCCACCAGTTGGAACTGAACCCATAGCCCAAGGTGTTTAAGAAGAAAAAGGCTGGGCACGGTGGCTCACGCCTGTAATGCCAGCACTTTGGGAGGCTGAGGCTGGCAAATCACCTGAGGTCAAGAGTTGGAAACCAGCTTGACCAATGTGGAGAAACCCTGTCTCTACTAAAAATACAAAATTAGCTGGGCATGGTGGCACATGTTTTTAATTTCAACTATTCAGGAGGCTGAGGCAGAAGAATCACTTGAACATGGAGGGTGGAGGTTGCAGTGAGCTGAGATCATGCTATTGCACTCCAGCCTGGGCAACTAGTGGAAAAATTAAAAAAGAAGAAAAAAAATGTAGGCATGGTGTTAATGGACTGTGCGATAGTACATCATCATTAATTATGAGGTTCTTTCTGGACTATGTGGACTTGAATTAGCCAGCCTCTGCTCTCCTGGAGGAGTGGTTTTTAATCTTTTTATCCTCTGAGAAGTGGTAAAAAAGGATGTGTAGGTGCATTTTTTTTCTGCCCATTCTGTTCCTGGAGGTTTGTAGACCTCCTGAAACTCATCCATGATCTCTAGCCTGAAAGGATTCGCCATAACAGAGGAACCAGCTCAGATGTTTATAGGAGAAGAAAATAGGTTGAATAAAAGGATCCTGTACAAGAATACCAGTTGTCCATAAGGAATAATAATTGGGTTTAGTTGGAGCAAAGGTTTTCAGCAAGCTGGTTAGATGAAGGTTGTGGTTTGCCAGTATCCAAATTAAACTAATGCCATAAACTCAGGGGCAGGCCCTCTACTTTATTTGTCACAGGACAATCATTGAAAGAGAACGTACTCTGAACCTGGTATGGCCTAATCTATCAATCATTTGGTCATCTGCAACAGTGTAGACCAACTTGGAGGGGAAGAAGAAAATAGAGTTGGATAGATAGATATGTAGCTGGAGTGATTATTAGTCGTGTGGTCCATTGTGACAATAAAGGGTAACTCCAAGAAACACTCTGAAATGCTTAGATTTGTTATTTAAAATAGTTGTGTGAGGTAGAAATTGGGTTATCCAGACGGAAACAATCTTCAGAGTAGGATGTGTGGACCTAACTAAGGAGAACTTGCGAGAAGGGAACTGGAAATGCCAGTTATTCATGGGCAGACAGTAATCACAGTTGACTGTACAGCTGCTAAGGTTTAGCTTATTGTCCTGCTGTACTTCTGTCCTCTGCTGTGCTGAATTCTGCTGCCCAGGGACTTGAGCTTGGCTCAGTACTCAGTGAACATACTATCTTCTGGGCCAGTGCTTTAGCTGTGTTGTTTTGTCCTGTGCTGTCATAAGCCTCATGTTTCAGTTGTGTTGGCTTGGGTTCTTGTCTTTGACTTTCTTCTCTCTGGGGGCCTCTGCACTCTCGCTTTGCTGTGCTGTAGAGTTATCCCAGATGCAGAACCAGCCCTCACTCTCACTCTTGTTCTGTTTTTTGGTGTAATGTCTAGCTTTATTTGCAGCTCCTACAGCAGACTGCCTCCTCTGGGAACCTCAACACCCTGAGCAGCCTCCACCCAATGGGAGGTAAGTGTTTCACTACTGCAGAGGAGCAGCAGCACCCAGGCCAGCAGACCCAGCTAACAACAGTCTTGAGAGTTTGGCATCGTTTCTGCGAAAACGTTTTTTTGCTCATTATGTAAACCTGACCTAAGATGAACGTCCCAGGACTCAGTTGCCTTGTCTCTATACGGTGGCTCTATTGCTAGTTGATGCCACATTGCTCTGACGTTATCTGCTGCCTCCTAACCTTTTAGGTCACTGTTGGAGAAGAATATGAAAAAGAGCTATTTGGCTCCTATAGACTGAGGCCATGCTGATAAGGGGGAAAAAAACTGCAAGAACTCTTTATCTCCATTATTAAGTGACTTTTCCAATGACTGCCGAAAAGCCAAAGATGGCTTCCATGCAAATGGCCTACCTTGAAACTTCTAGAACCCAGGCAGTTAGTTTACCTATGTGTCTTATACTTGTTTCTTAGGTGAATTCCTATTTTGTTGTTGCTATTAACATATACAAAAAACTTAAATGGAGTACCACAACAAACCTGAGCCAGGGGCCATTAGGAGTTGGTGGGGAGAGGCCATGGGGCAGCTCCAAAGCTGCCTGCGCCTACACCTCTGCATTGGATTTAGGTTAGGCCAAATGCATTTGAGAAAGGCATAGTCTTCAGTGAACTGCATTTTGCTGTTTGAAAATTTTTGATAGTCATTCACTTTGTCTCAGGAAATTATAGTTGGCTATGTTTTTGGAAAGTTGCTAGATTGTAATCTATGTTATATTTTCTTTCTTTTTTTTTTTTTTTTTTTAAGGTGTGAGCTTTTATTGCTTAAAAATTTTCTGAATAGTAGACATCTTAAAACAGTTTTTATTTGTTTCAAGACAAAGGTTGGGGATGTTGGATTGACTCATCTCTATGTTATATTTTCATTCTCATTTACTCTTTCCACTCCCCTCACCCCTCACTCCTCACTCCATCACTCCTCTTTTGTCTGGTAAATGGTTTGCAACATGGACAGCACAGTTTAGGTTTCTTCCTCCTCTTTGAACTGTGTTGCTTGCCTAGGCTCTACTTGGAAGTCTTTCACTTAGTGATTTTTTTCCTCTTTCCTCTTTCTGTTGACAAATCTGCTATTCAAGTGGAAGTATCTTTATTCTTTGTCTCATTGCTGCTCTCATGTGTTCTCCTTTGTTTCCTCCTGGGCATTTGCATCTCTGCTACATTTTCTGTATGTTCCCCTCCATTACAGAGAGTAAATCCCCTGTAAAGGGTGAGTGAGGGGCCTGGATGCAGTCCCATCCTGTGCTATAGGTTTTGGCATTGTTCTCCTGTGTTCCTGGCCCCATGTCAGTTTTTCTTGGGCTTCTTAATTGCTGACACTTTATTAACGTATGCTTGGGGTGGTTTGCTATTGAATTAGCGTCTTTTCTCTGAGGAAATAATTTCAAGTTTCTTAATGAGTGATATCTGAATCTTTTGGAGCCCTGTAATATTGTTTGTAACAGTGTCTAGAACATTTCCTCTTTGTCAGGGACCAGCCCTCTGCCAGCATGTGCTATTGTTGCTGGAAGGGATATGAGGCACCCTTATCTGCTGGCTAATCTCTCGCTTTGGATGTTGCAGGGTTGAATGCAATGCAGTTACAGAATTTGGCTGCACTAGCTGCTGCAGCTAGCGCAGCTCAGAACACACCAAGTGGTACCAATGCTCTCACTACATCCAGCAGTCCCCTTAGCGTGCTCACCAGTTCAGGTAAGCATGGTAGGGCCCAGTGTGTCATTATGTGCCTTGGACAGATCCTTTCTGTTTAAAGGCAGAGTCCAGAGAGAGAAAGTAGTTAACACCTGTTTCCAGAGAGGTCAGATTATGAGCAACAAATTTTCAAATGTCATCTTCTGGACTTCAGAGAAATCTTCCTGATTTTTAATGTGCTGTGGCCATTATTTGTGTCTGTGTCCTGCAAGGACAGTTATTAGAATTAGTAACTGAAAACCTCTTTGCAAATAGCATACTTGGATAGTGTCAGTCTTTCTTGTGTTTGGTTCTTGTTGACAAGAGAATGCGAGTGATGGGTTGAATTTTAACTCCTGGATTTCTAATAGCAGGGTCTTCACCCAGCTCCAGCAGCAGTAATTCTGTCAACCCCATAGCCTCCCTTGGAGCCCTGCAGACATTAGCTGGAGCAACGGCTGGCCTCAATGTTGGCTCTTTGGCAGGTAAGGGGCAGCCCCTGGCTGTCATCAGACCATTCTTTGTGCAGGTAGCACATCTTGAACAACCCTGGTAGGGGCACCACTGGAATGATTGCAGTGGCCCAGTGAAGTTAAAAACAGTCATGGGATTTTGAATCAGACCTGAGTTAAATCCCACCTCTGCCCCTTAGCTAGCTCTAACTTTGGATTACCTTTCTAAGGACGTTTTCTCATCTTGGAAGTGGGACTGATAGAAAACTTTGAAGGTTTGTTAAAAATTAAATAAGGCCAAGTGCAGTGGCTCACACCTATAATCTCAGCAGTTTGGGAGGCCAAAGCAGGAGGATCACTGTAGGTCAGGAGTTCAGACCAGCCTGAGCAACGTAGTGAGACCTCCATCTTTACAAAATTTGGCTGGATGTAGTGGTGCATGTCCCATAGTTCCAGCTACTTAGGAGGCTGAGGCTGGGAGGATTGCTTGAACCTGGGAGCTTGAGGTTGCAGTGAGCTATGATTGCACCACTGAACTCCAACCTTGGTGACAGAGTGAGACTCTGTCTCCAAAAAAAAAAAAAAGAGAGCATAGATAAAGTGCTGCTGAGTACCTTGCATAGTACAGTGGCTGGCACATAGAATGTACTCAGTACCTGTTAGCTGCTGTTTTAATGGTAGGGTTCACCCACATCTTGTCATAAATCACATGTGCCCCTTTGAGTTCATAGTCCTTGAACTTTTCTTTTATGACATTCTAGCTCAGTATGAGAAAGTGGCATTATAGCCAGATAGAAAATGGAGCCCGTCACTCCACAGATTGGATAAAGGTAATGGGGAGCATCACACCCTGGTATGGCATTTCTTAATGTCCCCATTAGCAAGGCCTGCTGAATGTCCTGAAATCTAACCAGTCAAGTTCTTCTCCTCAGGGAGAAACGAGGGAGATGAAGGGGAGAACTCTGGAATTTTCCCTCTTCTAGATGTCCCTAAGTAGACTTGTCTTTAGCATCAGTTTAATCTTTCTTGTATATTAATCCTTCCCTTCCTCCAACCAAGGAATGGCAGCTTTAAATGGTGGCCTGGGTAGCAGTGGGCTTTCCAATGGCACCGGGAGCACCATGGAGGCCCTCACTCAGGCCTACTCGGGTATCCAGCAATACGCTGCTGCTGCACTCCCCACTCTGTACAACCAGAATCTTCTGACACAGCAGAGTATTGGTGCTGCTGGAAGCCAGAAGGAAGGTGAGTGCAAAGGGAGATCAGTGTCAGGCATGGGGGTATTCTTCCTTCTGTACCAGAACTGAAAGAGCAATGGCTGAGGGAAGCAGCTAGGTTCGTCAGACCAGTGTCTTTGTTGTTATTGTTTTTTGAGAGGGTCAAGTGTAGACTGAGAAACTCTGAAGTATGATCTGCTTTTGGAATGTTTTCTGGATGTGGCTCAGATCAGAACCTCTGTGGGCCCTCTTGGGACTGGGCTGCAGTTTTTAGATGAAGGAATAGACTGATCTTATCGTATCGGACACATTTGACAAGAATCTGTTTTTGTTAGGAAGTCTTCTCTATGAATTACAAATCTGTCAGAGGATCTTCTGTCTAGATGTCTCCTGTCTCAGTGTCCCTTTTAGGTATATCATTTGGCATTTTCCTCACTTTGTGATCGATGGTTGTCTTGATTGAAGGCAAACTGAGGGGCGATGGGACAGAGTTATGGCACATGAGTTGATAGAGTGGGAAGTGTCATTTGACACAAATGGTATTCAATTTAGGAGAAAAAAATTAGGAGAGACTAGCCAGAAAGAGGCCTGAAGGTGACTTATATGAATAGAAAGTCCTGCTGACACCTTTATGCTCAGATTTGACTGGCGTTTTATAACCAGGAGCTGGTATAAGCACTAATGTGGGAAAGAGATGAGTGTCCTTTTGCTACAGCAGAAAGAAGTCCTGGTTCATCTCACCTGCTCTGAATCACTTATATCCCCTAGGGATATGGTAGTGGGAGAATGTAGCATGAACCAATATTTTAGTGGAGACTGTGGAGACAGACAATAAATAAATGAAAGCATGAGGTGTTGCATGATCCTCTGGAGAATGACAAGCAGAGAAGAAAGGGAGTGCCAGAGGCACTGCATTCCATGCAGAATGCTCAGATAATGTCTAAGTTGACATTTAAGCAGAGAACTGAAGGAAGTGAGGAAGCAAGCCATGCCTGAATCTACAGAAGAGTGACAGGGGCATAGGAACAGCAAGTGCCGAAGCCCTAAGGCAGCAGTGTTCCCTGATGTGTGTGACAAAAACAGGGAGGCCAGGGTGGCTGGAGAATGGTTGGATTGCAATTGTAATAAAACTTTGGTTAGAAAATCATTGAGTCACATGAAGAATGTGTATTCTGTTTTCAAGCTTAGTGTTAACTATGGGTCCATTTTTAAAACTATAATTTCTTTTTACTGAAGTCCAATTTACATATGATGAAACTCACTGATTTTGGCAATATGAGTATTGACAAACAGACCAAGTCCTGCAACCATCACCACAGATTTAGAACATTTCCATCACCCCTAGAAATTCCCTGTGCCCCTTTGTAGTCATTCCCTGCTTCTACAGCTTGCCTCTGGCAACTGCCAATCTGTTTGCTGTCCCTGTGGTGTCTAGGCACTATTTGGAAATCTGTTTGTTCATAATCCGTTTTTCTGCTGTGTTCCTCTGTGAGCCTGCAGTCTCTGTTCTGCTCCACACACAAGTTGGCCTGCTTTATTATCCCAGCACTCCCTCCTCCCGCAGGTAGAATTCTCACATCCTCAGTGAGATGGAGTTTGGCTGAATGTGAGGGAAGGAATCTTATTTTAATGTTTGCCCTTTGGTTCCTTGCTTTGTATTTAGAGAATCTGCTTAGTTCCCCAGATAAATCTCTATTTTTGGGGATTGTGACAGTTTTAACATAGGTAGAAATGAAAGACCACTGGTGCAGGGTGGCAAGCAGGTTTGACACTGATACCTTTCCAATGACTGGATATTTTGAAGGTCCAGAGGGAGCCAACCTGTTCATCTACCACCTGCCCCAGGAGTTTGGCGATCAGGACCTGCTGCAGATGTTTATGCCCTTTGGGAATGTCGTGTCTGCCAAGGTTTTCATAGACAAGCAGACAAACCTGAGCAAGTGTTTTGGTATGTTGGCTTCTCTCTGGTGTCAGGGTGGGATTAGTATTTTACCACCAAGTAAGGGGATGCTGACTGCAGAAAGAGCTGGATATGAGTTTGGGCTGTTTTAACTTGGCCATGGGCAGGTCAGATGACCTCTTTTTGGGCTTCAGTTTTCTCATTGCCGTAGTGGAGGTAAGGATTCCTACCCACTCTGTTGCTCCAGAGAGAAAAATAATAAACAGCAATGGTTTGCAAAACAACCTTAAAACAGTCCAGGTTCCTGCCTGTAAATCCCAGTACTTTGAGAGGCCAAGGCAGGAGGATCACTTGAGCCTAGGAGTATAAGACCAGCGTGAGCAACAGAGTGAGACCTCATGACCACAATAAATTAGTTAGGCATGGTAATGTGTACCTGTGGTCCCAGTTACTCAAGAGGCTGAGCTGAGAGGATCACCTGAGCCCAGGGGGCCAAGGTTGCAGTAAACCATGGTCACACCACTGTACTCCAACCTGGGTGACAGAGCAAGACCCTGTATCAAAAAAAGAAAGAAAAAACCCTTAACCATGTAGGCATTACGTGGTACTATTAGGAACCTAATTTCTTTCATATGATATAATTTCCAGATTTCTTGTCCCTGCTGAATAAAATTGGGATTTGAGATTAAGCACATAAGGTATCTTGCATAAGGAGGACTGAGAATCTCCTTGCCTCATTATGTCCCTCACCTAGGTTTCTGCTTGGACACACAGGTTTTGTAAGTTACGACAATCCTGTTTCGGCTCAAGCTGCCATCCAGTCCATGAACGGCTTTCAGATTGGCATGAAGCGGCTTAAAGTGCAGCTCAAACGTTCGAAGAATGACAGCAAGCCCTACTGAGCGTGCTCCCCTCTAAGACTGGAGTGAGAGGGTCTTCTGGTAAGTTGGGGAGGAGCACCCTTAATGATTCGAAGCCCTGAGGCTGTGTGTTGACAGCCCTGGACCCTGATCCCTGCCACTCTCGCAGGCACAGCTTGCCCTGAAGACTCGGCTACTGCCTTCTGTGGGAGTTTCGCTTCGTACAGAGGACAAGTTTGTGCTTTGGTTTCCAGTGTTTTACTTTGGAGTTTAGGTGCCATATCCTGAGTTTTTTCTTTTTGTTTTGTTTTTTTTTTTCCTTTATTTAAAGTTTGCTGTGTTTGTAATCAGTGTGTGTTGAGAAGGACCAACACCAAACCACCCTGGGGAAGGGGGACAGGGAAACATTTAACACAGACAATGATTGGGATTTGCCCCAAACCACCCCGAGAGAGGACTGAGTGGAACAAAAAAGTGACCCCCAGAACCTCCCTTAGTGTGAGGGTGGGTAGGATGAGAACTGGCATCTTGGAGCTGTGGGAGCAGAGCGGCTTTGGAGGACAGTGGGAGTGTCTAGACACCTAATGCCTGGCAGCCAGAGCCTCAAACTCCTGCACAGCTGCCTTCTGGGAAATAGTTTTTGACACCTATTTTTCAGATTCTTGTCCAGAATTTCTGCTGCTCTTTTCAAAAAAGGGCATTAACAATTCTCTGGAAATAAAGTACCTGTTAGCCTGACATATGCAAAAAGCAGGGCAGCATCACCCATTACCAGCTCCCCCAGCCAGCAGTCGGTGTTGGATTGGCCCTACCTGGCTGGTGGCAGTTTGGGAGAAGCAGCCAAAGAGGTCATTTTAGTTTATTTCAGCACGAAATTAGACCATGGCCCATTTCCAAAAGGTCTCTTTAAAGAAGGCCTCTATGGAATACATTGCCTGGTTCCCTTCCTTGCAGTTCACCACAGCAAGGAATGTCACCTCCATCCCAAGCCACAATTTTCTCATTAGGGCAAATCCAAGAAGGGCTTGCAGTTCTTGCTGAAGTGGGTAGGTACCACTTCTGGGCAGAGTGATCAGTGCCATCTAGGTGGGGGACGAGGAACTTGTTTCTTGGTGTACTTGAATCAGAAGGATCCCTGTAAGCCAGCATGCTGCATTTGCCAGTGGCCAGAAATCCTTCCTTGCCTCTTTGAGGTATCCCAGATGTAGTATTCCCACAGAGGTCTGGCAGTCCCCTCCTGTAACCACTCCAGTCACATTTTCTGCTCTTGAGGCAGAGGTGACATCAGGACGTTTACAGCCTCCACATGAGTTGAGTGTTCATTTACCTCAGTATTACCGTGTTCATTTTTGTCCTCGTGCTACAGTTAGCTCCCTGCCGCCTCCCGCAGGTCTCACTTCAGCTCTTGCCTGTGACCCACACAGCTTCGGGGCTCTGCCTTTGCTCCAAGAAGTGCTGTGGGGGTAGAGAGCCAGGAACGACATGCTGTTGGGAATGTACACCTGGGCAGAGGTGGCCCTGTTAAGATATGACTATAGCCACTGCCAGGGATGGGATCCCTGGGTCTCTGGAATCTGAAACCTCACAAATACCAGTCTTGACCCCTAGCAGCAGCGATAATAAAGGGGTTGGTTTGCTATTAAGTCAGATGGGGGGGGCTCTCTCCTTGTCATGCTGTCCCTGTGGGTAACAGACAGGGATTGACCATCTTGCTGTTGTACAGGTAGCTGGTGGTGTTGGATTATCCCATTGAAGCTGGGACAGCTGTTCCTTTCTCATAGTGATAACTTGGGTCTGTTGTCCTCTAAGAAACGTGAAACATACACTTCTTAAGCTGAACCACGTAAACTTGAATTCTGCGCACTGGGAGAAATGTGTCCTGTGTTTCAAAGGATAAAACTGTTCTAAAGGCTTCCAGGGTCATGATGGGATTTTTTAAATAAATGCAAAAAATAAAAATAAAAAAGAAAAAAGAAAAAAAAAAAGAAAAAAATGCTAGGTTGGGGAGGCGCTGTTCTGAATCCCAACCGGCTGGAACCAAGAATGTCGTTTCTATTTTTATAGAAGTTTTATACAGCTCCGGGGTGGAGAATATTTATTACCTAAATTATATCTCTGGAAAAGGCCAGGATTTTGTAGAATCCAGAATGTGATTGTTGTACACACAGGGTGCTGTGTATGATTGAAACTACTGACTTTCTGTGGCCCGATTGCAGCCCAGCTAACCTGCCCAAGGGGAAGGTGTTAATGCTGTGAATTGGCAGAGGAGAGAGCTGTGCTCCACAGGGTGCTGCCGCTGTGCTCCCCAGCCTTCTGTTCTGTCTTCCTCCTCAGCCAGAACTTCACTCCCTCCCCACAGCCCACTCTTCTCTCCGCCTTCCCCCACCTCACCATTATTTGTCCATGGATTTGTCCTGGGCTCTGGGACCTTATGAAACCCCTTTCCTAATGACATAAGAGGCCAAGGTACAATCCACCCACCTTTGATACCAGACCCTGAGGCTTCATACCTGCTGTTGGGTTCTCTTTTCTAAAAGGAACGCTTGCCCTAGCAGGGGCCTGGGCTGCTCGAGCAGCCAGCTGGTGAGACCATGCACTTCTCTGTTATTTCCTCCCCCTGCCCAGTGAGTTAGCACAGCAGTAGCACTGCCCTTGAGCACAGTTCTTTCCCCAGGCCAAAGATGGTTTTTTTAAGAAGCTGCTCCCCTACAAGTCTCACGTGTGAAAGGGCTCAGCTCAGAGAGTGGAGACTCGCAGTCAAGTCTTAAGCAATCCTTTTCTGTTGTGTGAAGGTTTCACTTAAAATGTGTTTTCTGCTGTAGTTTTGTTTCTTACTCGGGTTACATCATGAAATTGATTTGCCTTGAATGCAGCCAGACCACTGTCTCCTGGGTTCCACTTGAGTGGCCAGGGCCTGGGTGGAAGCTAAGAGCTTGGATTTCTGGGAACAAAGGGCCATCCCCATAGGATTGAGCAGAAATTCTGGCCCTCTTCCCTGAAAAATTTTCCCCACCCCAGTCAGCATCTTCTGCTTCTCCTTGGGTTGTGACCAGGGAGTGGGGAGAGAGGCTGAGGCTCTGCTCCCCCAGAGACCTTCTTTTCTTATGAGTTGGGTGCTTCAGGGAAAATCCAAGCCTTGGGTTCCCTTCTGTCTCTGGCAGTTAGATGTGTTCTTGATGTCCTCCATGTCCTTTTTGACTTTTCCCTGTGTCCATTGTTAGCATGTGCAAAAAGTTCCCTGTCATTACCCAACCCCTGCCCGCCCACCTCATTTCAGGGCTGTACACACAGTGAGTGTTCTGTTCTCTCTCTCTTTGTTTGGATGTATTGCTCTGTGTAACTCAGTGGGTCTCCCTCTTTCTGGTTTGTTTTTTTTTCTAGATTCCTGCCGTTTGTTCATCGTTGTGCCTAAAGCATGTCGATGTGGCGTCAAGTACATCGTCCAAATCCCTGTCTCTTCAGCTTCTCTGATGCTTGAACTCTCACCTTTGACCTTGTGTTGACCTTTGATGCTGACGTGTATTTTTATTATGTTTGTTTCTTTCTTCGTTTTTTTTTTTTTTCTTTCCTTTTTTTTCCCTTTTGTGCTGCCAAATTGGTTTTGCTAGAACGACTGCTGAAGGGGAAATATTTAAACTTGCATTTGAATATAAAAAAAATCTATTTTTCT
Organism: Saimiri boliviensis; assembly: GCF_048565385.1. Lineage (NCBI taxonomy): Eukaryota > Metazoa > Chordata > Mammalia > Primates > Cebidae > Saimiri > Saimiri boliviensis. Next base: position 115,175,563 of record NC_133454.1, on the reverse strand, counting down.
AGAACTTCATAAGATAACCACTTGATTTTGTGATTCCAATTCTTTGTAATTGTCTTCAGAGCAGCCCTACTAGCACATACCGTGTGGTGTTTGTATTTCTGTGAACACACAGCCAGTCCGTTTCTAGGCTTTGTTTCTCTGTGTGCTTAGTTTTAAAGACAACTTTGAAGTAAACAATGAAATAAAAGATGTCACTAAAACCTTTGAGGCTCCTGAGCACATTTTGCTGATATAGTCTGTGGGGCTTGAGGAGACTGCATGTATTGTTCTTTCTTTTGTTTTTCTTCTGAGTTCTCAGCTGCAGAAAGCACCTGAACCCCCTTTCTTCCTTTTTGACTGCAGGCTGCAGTTTGGGCCCCAGCCAGCCCTTTTTCTTTTGTTGTTCTTCCCTGGAGCGACTCTGCGGGGAGCCCTGGATCCCGCTTGCCCCTTCCCCTCAGCCCCATGCCTGTTCCTACAGTCTCCACAGCAAAATGTGATGCTTTGATTTTTTGTTGTTTTTGTTTTTGTATTGTTTTTGTGTTTTTGTTTTGGATTTTTTTCCTTTCCTACTAAGATTATGCCCAGAAAAAACAAGTTTTGCATGTTTCCTGCTGTTTCTTCACACCTTCGTATATATCACCTTCACCTCTCTGTTTTCTATAGTTTGTGCAAAAACTGACCGATTTAAAAGGGTTTCAAAGAAGCTGTTTTAAATTGTTGTAGGGTTGATTATTTTTTTTCAAGATTGTATTGTTTTATTTTGAAGTGGCAACTTTCTCCTCTATTGCCCTTAGAGTGTTTGCCTGTGCACTTAGACTGTCACTTTGTGTGGCCTCCAGGTCTCAGCCGGGCATCCAGGAGGCTGGCTGCTCTGCTCAGAGAGGGTGGGAAGGGGGCCTGGAGATACACAAGAAGCAGAGGTAGAGCCCAGAATGTGGCAATGGGTGGGCAAGAGGCTTATTTAGCGCATTAGGGGCAGTGAGCACCCGGAGGAAGGAGGGTGCTCCCAACCACCCGTAGGAGGCCATCTGCGCACCAAGCGACAATGCACCTGCTGGTGCTTTTCCTAGGTGACAAGCACAATACTACAGTCTTCACACTGTTTACAGCCCTGGGCACCAGCCACCCCGCACTGGCTCTTCACCACAGCTCTGCTCTTACTTAGCTAGTGGGGTGGGGGGAAAGGGCAGGTATTTGATTTTTAAATTGGGTCTGTGAAGAGCCAAACAGCTACTGTCCCTGGGTGCCAGGCAAGCCAGTTTGTTGGTTCCCTGAGGGAAACTGACCCTCTTCTCTTGTGGTACCATCCAGCCTCAGGGTCTTGGAGACTTGAGTAAGAATGTGAGTGGAGGGGGAGAGGCAAGGAGAGGACGGGTCACAGGGTGGATCTTTGGAGGGAAGAGGTTACAGGGGGAGGAGCTGATGATAGATCCCACCCAGACCTAAGCTGCTGGTGGGTGGGTGAGCTGCGAAGTAGGACTGTCCAGGGAAGGGTGGAGAGATGTAGCTAGGGGCTGGGTAGAAGCGCTGTTGAGCATCCTCCACGCCAGGGTTGATGAAGGAAGGGATCCCAGCAGGGTTTCTGCTCTGGGACTGGCAGATTGCCTGGTATTATGCCCAAGGCCACTCTGCCTAGGGGAAAGGGCAGCCAGGCGGAGGCCCAGTGTCTGGTAGGCTGCTGAATTTCCTGGAAGGGGTGATTGGTTGGAAAGAGGCCAGAAACCCCAGCCTGAGAGACTGCTGTGCGCCCCACAGTCTGACTGCACAGAGCCGCCTCTGTTGGCAGGAGGCGCTGAGGCTCCCCTTCCTGTGTATTGAGAAGCTCTGTTTGCCAATATATTTTGCTTTCAATTCCAAGAGGAGCTCTGGGAAAACCTGTGGATAAAACCAAATGCCAAATGTTGGACGTTGTTTCCTTTTCCTTTTCTCTCTCTGATTGTTTTAATTGTTCTGTGGTGGTTTTAATGGATTTGAGACCCTGGAGCGGCAGCTGCCTTTCTGATTTCCAGCTGCTTTTTGTGAATAATTTAAAAAGAAAAAAAAAAAGAAACTTTACATTTTGGAGACAAACCTGTGTGAGTTTTTTATTGGTACAAACGTTGTATTTAACACTAGGGGTTTTGTACAGTTTTTTGCCTTTTCTACTAGAAAACAATGTAAAGTGATTTCACAATGTGAAGAGAAAAAAAAATTGCCACTATGACCAAACGCACAGTCTGTTCTGCAGCAACAACGGGATTCAATCAACTCAGTCGTGATTCAGCCGTAGAAATGCTTTTCCTTTACCTTGTTTGAGCTTTTCCTTTCTTTTCTGTTTTGATTTGCTAAGAAAATGTCTTTTTTGTGTGAACTTGTGTTGTACTCTGTAGAAAATTATGGATTTTACTTTAATGGTTTAAAAAAAAAAAAAGGCAAGAAGAGCCCTTATCGCTTTTCTTAACCTAATCACAGAGTTTGTGTAGTGAATTTAAAAAGAAAAAAAATTGTTACAAGTTTGGAGCAAGGGAGTATGTGTTTCAAAGGAATCTCCTTCCTTTTTTTGTGTGTTTTTCCTTTTGTCCCAATGGGGAACCTAAATCTGTTTTAATTGCACAGACACACGGACAAAAAGTCATTTTGTATCTGCCAAGTGTGGTACCTTCCTTTGTTTATTTGCTATTAAACTGTTTGAGAAGAACTGATGTCTTCAGAGTTACTAATTGTTGGGGTGGGCGGTGGGCCCTTGGAGCGGGTAGGGTTGCCATTGCCACTTCCTGAAGGAGTGTGGGTGCCTGTAAGGCTTCATTGTGATACACCTGAAGGTGTGCACCTGAACCCACCAGAAGCTCCCGAAAGTATAATTTCTCCCCAGAAAACCGCTTTCCCTGTCTTTTTGTATTCTCCAGGATTCCTATTTATATGGAAACTTTTTTTTTTTAATGGAAACATTTGAACTTTTCTGCCAGCCTTAGTTTTTGAGCTTCTGTTCTCCTTGGCTGCTCCCTGAAATCAGGCAGTAAAGAAGCCTCAGACTTGATTTAGCCAAGTGTCTCCCAGACTGGATTCCATTTGCTGTCTACTTGTCCTCAAAAATAAGGGGCAGCTTGGGGTTTTGAGAAGAGTTTGTCTGCCAAGTTCTGCATTTGAGTGTTCCTTTGTTCACGTCCCCATTTTTATTCATTAAAAATGTTCAAAAATAAGAACTTATATGCAGATAATTATCCTAGCTAATGTTGATTGTTTACCGCAATCAGACGTTCAGGATACACGTGATACCCACTACATGTTCCCGTCTTTATATCATCCCTGGGAAGTACCTAGTGTTCCCATCCTCATTTTCAGATGAGCAAACAGGTTAAAAGAAATTGGGTTGCCTGCTAGAAAGTGGTGTGCACAGGGAATCAAACCAGGTTGCCCAAGTCCTGAGCCATTTCTCCTCACCACTACTAAGTAGAAAGAATTCAAAAGCCAATAAATGTACTGTAGTTAACCTGTGTCTCATCACAGATGATTGTTCTGTCCTCCAGGCCCCAGTGAGAGGAGCTTAGAGGACTCATGGCTTTTGTGGCTCCCCTGGGAGGTGACTCCCTGCAGCTGCACCTTCCTTAAAGCGGCTGTTTTGGTGTTGGAGAGGTTCACTGGTGACTGGTTTGTCAGCAGGCGCCTGCAGGGCACTGCTGCCCTTGGGGGGGGGGTGACTCCTAAAAGGCATTCCTTCCCATACTCTCACCTCACTAGACCTGGGACCAACTCAACCATTGTTTACCTGGTGTCCTTTGTTTTTATTGTGGCAAAATCAAATTTGCCATTTTAATCACTTTTAAGTATTTTTTTTTTTTTTTTTTTTTTGAGACAGAGTGTCGCTCTTGTTACCCAGGCTGGAGTGCAATGGCGTGATCTTGGCTCACCGCAACCTCCGCCTCCTGGGTTCAGGCAATTCTCCTGCCTCAGCCTCCTGAGTGGCTGGGACTACAGGCACGCGCCACCATGCCCAGCTAATTTTTTGTATTTTTAGTAGAGACGGGGTTTCACCACGTTGACCAGGATGGTCTCGATCTCTCGACCTCGTGAGCCACCATGCCCGGCATATTTTTAAGTATTTCTAAAAATTTTGTTTTACTTTGGAATATAGATTCAAGTTGCCCTGAATATACACTCCCTATGATTTTATAGTTTACTGCCATTAAACACATTCACAATGCTTGTGTAATCGTCAACACCTAATTTTTTATTATTTTTGAGAAAGGGTCTCACTCTGCCACCCTGGCTGGCATACAGTGGCACACAGTCATTGCTCACAACAGCCCCAGCCTCCCCAGGCTCAGATGATCTTCCCACTTCAGCTTCCTGAATAGCTGGGACTTACAGGCATATGCCATCACACCTATCTAATTTTTGTATTTTTTTTTATAGAGACAGATGTCACCATGTTGCCCAGGCTGGTCTTGAATTCCTGGGCTCAAGCAATCTGCCTTCCTTAGCCTCCCAAAGTGCTGAGATTACAGGCATGAGCCACCATGCCTGGCTCTGTTACCACCTAATTTTGTGAATCAACTTGAAATGTACTTTTTTCAGCTTCATTCTGATCCACTGATATTTGTGAAATAAATTTGATATAATTATTGCATTTAAAATACACATTAGCAGGTCTCAGTGGCTCAAACCTGTAATCCCAACACTTTGGGAGGCCGAGGCAGGAGGAGCAATTGAGACCAGCCTGGGCAACAGAGTGAGATCCTGTCTCGACAAAAAATAAAATTAGCCAGGCATTGTGGCATGCACCTGTGGTCCCAGACACTTGGGAGGCAAAGGTGGGAATATTGCTTGAGCCCAGGAGGTCCAGGCTGCAGTGAGCTGTGATCATGCCACTGTGCTCCAGCATAGGTGACTGAGAGAGAAAGATCCTGTCTCCAAAAATACACAAACCCACACATAACTATATTTATAACCATTGGTATATAAAATGTCCATTGAGTGCCTTCTCGGTGAGTTTTGCATTTCACACTTGGGGAAATCGGTGTAATGGAGGGCAAGGGTAGAGAAGCAGAGGCTTCCTCCTCAAACTCTCTTCCTGGGCCTTTAAGTACAACCTGAGCATCTTTCAATTCAACATCATGCCTAAAGGCTGTTGCTTCTTTTTAAAATTAACCCAAAAACGGGAATATGTCCAGTACTGTTGGAGCCTTTTAAAAAAGTTTATGCTTTGGCATATTTATAATAATAAAGCTGTATCTTCGTTACGTGTTTTGTTGAGTTTGGTCCTGTTTTGAGACAGTCTTGCTCTATCGCCTAGGCTGGAGTGCAGTAGCACGCTCTGCTCACTGTAATCTCCACCTCCCAGGCTCGCTCAAGCAATCCACCTCCCAGGCTCGCTCAAGCAACTCCCTTGCCTCAGCCTCAGGTTGTGCACCACCACAGCTGACTAATTTTTTTGTATTTTTAATAGAGACGGAGTTTTACCATGTTAACCAGACTGATCTCAAACTCCTGGCCTCAAGTTGATCACCCACCTTGGCCTCCCAAAGTGCTGGGATTACAGACGTGTGCCATCTTGCCCGGCCATTGTTTTGTATTCTTTGAAAACCTCTTCATCCTTCTGTAGCTTGCTCCACACCTACTTTTTGCCACATTCCTGTGGATCTGGTTGGCAGAGGCACTGCTGCACTGACTTTCTCGGTCAGCGCACAGCTTCCCTAGTGCTCATGTACTGTGCCTACCTGAGCAGCACAGTCCCTGATGAGGAAAAGCGACCAGGCTGGCTGTTAAACACCAGGTGGTTCCTTCACCTCAGGGAATGTCGAACTCATGTCTGATAGTATTTCCCTTCAGGAGATATTCGGAAGTGGCCTTGCCTTGCTCCTTATGCCTTCCAGCATTTTCCTTCCCTCTCAGGAGTCCTTTCCAACCCCCACCATCTGGTGTTTAATTTCTTTCGCATTCATTGACTTTCTCTGTACTGAGTGAAGGCTCCAGCTATAGGGAAGGCTCTTGTTTTTTTAAAAATTGAAGCAGGTTAGGCACGGTGGCTCACGCCTGTAATCCCACCACTTGGGAGGCCGAGGCAGGTGGATCACTTGAGGTCAAGAGTTTGAGACCAGCCTTGCTATAATAACATGGTGAAACCCCATCCCTATCAAAAATACAAAAATTAGCCAGGCATGCTGGCAGGCACCTGTAATCCCAGCCACTCAGGAGGCTGAGGCAGGAGAATCTCTTGAACCTGGGAGGTAGAGGTTGCAATGAGCCAAGATCATGCCGCTACACTCCAGTCTGGGAGATAGAGTGAGATTCCATCACAAAAATAAACTTGAAAGCAGTCTTGGGATGGGAAATTAAGCACTCTTAACCAGGAAGGGCCTTCCCGAAGTCCCTGACACTTGCCATGGCCAGGTCTTGTGCTGCCCTACCCAAGGTTTTTTCATTAGTGAGGGTGGGTTCTACTAATCTGAAGCCTCTTGAGATTTGGGTTGTATTTAATTTTTTGTTTGTTTTTTAGTAGAAACAGGGTTTCACCATATGGACCAGGCTGGTCTTGAACTACTGACCTCAGGTGATCCATCCACCTCAGCCTCCCAAAGTGCTGGGATTACAGGTGTGAGCCACCTCGCCCGGCAGATTTGGGTTGTATTTAAACAGCTTTATTGCACAGTGTGGTGGCTCATGCTTGAAATTCCAGCACCTTGAAAGAGGCCAGCAGATCCCTTGAGGCCAGGAGTTAAAAGACCAGCCTGGCCAATATGGCAAAACCCCTTCTCTACTAAAAATAAAAAAAATTAACCAGGCATGGTGGCGCATGCCTGTAATCCCAGGTACTCTGGAGGCTGAGACACAAGAATTGCTTGATCCCAGGAGGCAGAGTTGGTTGTGAGCCAAGTTTGCACCCCTGCACTCCAGCCTGGGGAGCAAAGTGAGACCGAGACCCTGTCTCAAAATAATAATAAACAGGTTTATTGAGATACAATTCACACACAACACAACGCATCCACTTCAAGCATACCATTCACTGGGTTTTAAAGTTGTGCAACCATCAACACAGCCTAATTTTAGAACATTTTCAGCACCCTGTACCCATTATACTCATTAGCAGTATCACTTCCCCATCCCCTCCCTCACTCTCTTTCCCATCTCCTAGTAACCATGAATCTACTTCTGTCTGTACCTTTGCCAGTTCTGGACATTTCATTAAAGTAGTCATATGATATGTGACCTTCACTTAGCCAACATCCTAAGGTACTTCCTCCTTTCTTCCTCCTACTTGAAAAGTACTGGCAGCACCCGCTGCCTTGTACCACTGGCACCTGCCGTCCCTCGTCCCTCTGAGCTTGTCTGCCTCCAATCCAGCCTTGTTTCTGCAGCCCCTGTCCCTTCAGCTCTCCCAGCTCCTCTTTCTGATTCCCTATATTATCTGCCTCAGCCTCAATCTGAAAGGCCTGTAGACCCACATTATCTGATACAGTTACCCACTAAGCACTTTTTTCATTTAATAAGTAACTTTTCTCATTTAAATAAAAATTGGCCCAGCACGATGGCTCACGCTTGTAATACCAGCCCTTTGGGAGGCCAAGGTGGGTTGATCACCTGAGGTTAGGAGTTCAAGACAAGCCTGGCAAACATGGCGAAACCTCGTCTCTACTAAAAATACAAATGTTAGCCCGGCGTGGTGGTGGGTATCTGTAATCCCAGCTACTCGGGAGGCTGAGGTGGGAGAATAACTTGAACTCAGGAGGCAGAGGTTGCAGTGAGCCAAGATCACGCCACTGCACTCCAGTCTGGGCAACAGAGTGAGACTCTTGTCTCAAAAAATAAAAATGTAGTGCCTTGGTTTCATTAGTCACATTTCAAGTATTCAAGTGACTGGTGGCTGTCCTATTGGACAGTGCCAGTACAGCACATTTCCATCATCACAGGCAGTGGCAGGACTGTTCTAGACTTGCTTTTTTTTTTTTTTTTTTGAGATGGGAGTCTCTGTTGACCAGGCTGGAGTGCAGTGGCAGGATTTCGGCTCACTGCAGCCTTTGTCCTTTGGGTTCAAGCAAGTAGCCACCCGAGTAGCTGGGATTACAGGCGCCCATCACCAGGCCCAACTAATTTTTGTATTTTTAGTAGAGACAGGGTTTCACCATTTTGGCCAGGCTGGCCTCAGGTGATCTGCTCACGTCAGCCTCCCAGAGTGTTGAGATTACAAGTGTAAGACACTGCACCCGGCCTACTGTGCTTTTAAGAAAACAAAACCTCCATTTATTAATCAGCCACACCTACTGTGCTTGTCCTCCCGGCAACTGGTAGCATAGGAAGATAGGCACAGAGAAGCTCCCAGTTCCTCTGTTCACGTGGCTAAGAAGTAAAACTGCGTTTTCATGCAGGCCAGCCTAACCTCGTAGTCTTGTAGAGCATATTCCTTTGAGGGGTCATGAAGGTGGACCCTGGGGTGCCCTGGTTTAAATTCCACCTCTGGAAAGAAGCTTCATGAAGGCAGAAGCCATACCTACCTCCTTTCTCACTGAAGACCTCACCACTCCTCACAGGCTGGCAGGTAAGTATTCAGTAGACATTTCTGGTGACCATGCAATACAAATGACGGCCAAGTCCTTCAGAGCTGCTTGACAGGAGTTTTTTTTCTTTTGAGACAGAGTCCCGCTCTGTCACCAGGCTGGAGTGCAGTGTTGCGATCTCTTCACGACAACCTCCCCCGGGTTTGAGCAATTCTGCCTCAGCCTCCCAAGTAGCTGGGACTAGAGATGCATGCCACCATGCCCAGCTAATTTTTGTGTGTGTGTGTGTTTTTTTTTTTAGTAGAGATGGGGTTTCACCATGTTAGCCAGGATGGTCTCGATCTCTTGACCTCATGGTCTACCCTCCTCAACCTCCCAAAGTGCTGGGATTACAGGCATGAGCCACCGCACGCAGCTTTTTACAGGAATTCTCATACAACTTCCAAGACAGCTCCCCGGGAGCCCTGCCACTTGGAGTTGGTGCCAGCACCTGTTTAAATAGCGGGCCCTGTGTTATTAGAGGTTCCCCCTTGGTAGTCAGGGAAGACCCCAGGGGAGGGGAGCCTGCCTATCTGTGGCCTTTCAGCCCCAAAAGTGCCACCAATCTGCTCTTCCCTAGATTGGGATGTGCCCGGAGCCCAAAACACAGCAATGACTTGTTTTCAAAATCAGGTGAGGGTTTGTTTTTTTGTTTTGTTTTTTGTTTTTTGGTGTTTTTTTTTTTTTTTTTTTTTTTTTGAGAAGGAATTTTGCTCTGTCACCCAGGCTGGAGTGCAGTGGCGCAATTTCAGTTCACTGCAACCTCCGCCTCCTCGGTTCAAGCTGTTCTCCTACCTCAGCCTCCCGAGTAGCCGGCACTATAGGCATGCGCTTAGTTCTTTATTTTTAAAAATGGAAAACATTTAGGTGGTTCTTTAAAAGGCTCAGGGGCCAGGCATGGTGGTTCATGCCTGTTATCCTAGCACTTTGAGAGACTGAGATGGGTCGATAACCTGAAGTCAGGAGTTCGAGACCAGACTGGCCAACATGGCGAAACCCCGTCTCTACTAAAAATACAAAAATTAGCTGGGCGTGGTGGCACATGCCTGTAATCCCAGCTACTAGGAGAGTCTGAGGCAGGAGGATCCTTTGAACCCGGGAAGTGGAGGTTGCAGTGAGCTGAGATCATGCCACTGCACTCCATCCTGATCAACAGAGCGAGACTTGGTCTCAAAAAAATAAGTAAAGACTTGGAGTATGTTGACGAAATCTTGTTTTAAGGATTCCCTAATCCTATAATAGCAGTTCTACCATCAACAGCCCTGTGACCTTGGACAAATTATTTCTCAGCCCCAGATATTTTATCTGTTAAATGGAAACAGAAGCACCTGCCCAGATGAGAGATTGTCTAAAAAACTAGCCAAAGAGGCCCGGTGTGGTGGCTCATGCCTGTAATCCCAGCCCTTTGGGAGACCGAGGCGGGCGGATGACCTGAGGTTGGGAGTTTGAGACCAGCCTGACCAACATGGAGAAACCCCATCTCTACTAAAAATAGAAAAATTAGCTGGATGTGGTGGCATGTGCCTGTAATCCTAGCTACTCAGGAGGCTGAGGCAAGAGAATTGCTTAAACCCAGGAGGCGGAGGTTGCAGTGAGCCAAGATCGCAGCCTGGGCAACAAGAGCAAATCTCCATCTCAAAAAAAAAAACAAGACAAGTGGCATTTGGCTTCAATGTCAAGGCAAGAACAGGGAGTAGGAGGGGTACATGGTCCCAATAAATGAATCAGTAAAACATTCATGGTCTCGTGGGACCAGATCCCAACCACTTGATTGGTTGGTAAACAGAATCAAGGTCTGAGCATGTGTGAGTTTCCACTTTTTTTTTTTTTTGAGACAGAGTTTCACTCTTGTTGCCCAGGCTGGACTGCAGTGGCATGATCTTGGCTCACCGCAACCTCTGTTCTGGGTTCAAGTGATTCTCCTGCCTCAACCTCCCGAGTAGATGGGATTACAGGCATGCACACCATGCCTGGCTAATTTTGTATTTTTAGTATAGAGACAGGGTTTCTACATGTTGGTCAGGCTTGTCTCGAACTCCCGACCTCAAGTGATCCACCTGCCTCGGCCTCCCAAAGTGCTGGGATTACAGGCATGAGCCACCTCACCCAGCCTTCTACTTCTTTTTTTTTTTTTTTTTTTTTTTTTTTGAGACAAAGAATTTCACTCTCATCACCCAGGCTGGAGTATAACGGCATGATCTCAGCTCACTGCAACTTCCACCTCCCAGGTTCAAGTGATTCTCGTGTCTCTGCCTCCCGTGTAGCTGAGACTACAGGCACCTGTCACCATGCCTGGCTAATTTTTTATATTTTCCATGGAGATGAGGTTTCATCATGTTGGCCAGGCTGATCTCGAACTCTCGAGTTCAGGTGATTCACCTGTCTCAGCCTCCGGAAATGCTGGGATTATAGGCCACTGCACCCAGCTGAGCTTCCACGCTTGAAGAGAAGCAGGAAATGCAGATTTTTGTGTAAAGTATCCTAGATAACAAATGTTACCAACCAACTCAGAAATACTCCATCTTCACATGTCAGACTGTGACTCTTGCTTCAGGCCAAACTTTATTTCTACTTTTGATGATAAAACAGGGATCTAAAATGTGAGATGTGCAGCTGGTACCCGGCACAGCAGGCGCTTTGATGAGACCCCTGAATTTCCTGACTGACCCACCACCTTATGAGGTTAAATGGCCCTGAAAAGACCATTTCATTTTGTGGCTCTTGCCCACACCTTCCAGGGGCTTTTTGTCCACTGGCCATTGGTGAGCAAGTCTTTGCTCTTTACCCTCTCCTTTTTTTTTTTTTTTTTTTTTGAGACGGAGTTTCGCTCTTGTTACCCAGGCTGGAGTGCAATGGCACGATCTCGGCTCACCGCAACCTCCGCCTCCTGGGTTCGGGCAATTCTCCCGCCTCAGCCTCCTGAGTAGCTGGGATTACAGGCACGCGCCACCATGCCCAGCTAATTTTTTTGTATTTTTAGTAGAGACGGGGTTTCACTATGTTGACCGGGATGGTCTCGATCTCTCGACCTCGTGATCCACCCGCCTCGGCCTCCCAAAGTGCTGGGATTACAGGCTTGAGCCACCGCGCCCGGCCTTACCCTCTCCTTAATACATTTCTTCTGCCCATCCAGGCTACAGCTTTGGATAATTCCCAGTGACTTTGCTATGTGTTGGGTAAAGATGACAATGGATTCCTGAAAACTATTCTGTTCTCCACTTCCTCCATTTCCCTTGTCCTCTCCTTTCTGGGACTGTCTAATGGTTAAGAATGGGACTCCTGAGGCCGGGCGCGGTGGCTCAAGCCTGTAATCCCAGCACTTTGGGAGGCCGAGACGGGTGGATCACAAGGTCAAAAGATCGAGACCATCCTGGTCAACATGATGAAACCCCGTCTCTACTAAAAATACAAAAAATCAGCTGGGCATGGTGGTGTGTGCCTGTAATCCCAGCTACTCAGGAGGCTGAGGCAGGAGAATTGCCTGAACCCAGGAGGCGGAGGTTGAGGTGAGCCGAGATCGCGCCATTGCACTCCAGCCTGGGTAACGAGTGAAACTCCGTCTCAAAAAAAAGAAAAAAAAGAAAAAGAAAAAGAAAAAAGAATGGGACTCCTGGCCAGGCGTGGTGGCTCACACCTGTAATCCCAGCACTTTGGGAAGCCAAGGCAGGTGATCACCTGAGGTCAGGAGTTCAAGACCAGCCTGGCCAGCATGGTGAAACCCCATATCTACGAAAAATACAAAAGAAAAAAAAAAAATAGCTGGGTGTGGTGGCACGCACCTGTAATCCCAGGTACTCAAGAGGCTGAGGCACAAAAATCACTTGAACCCAGGAGGCAGAGGTTGCAGTTAGCCAAGATTGTGCCCCTGCACTCCAGCCTGGTGACAGATCGAGAGAAAAAAAAACATAGACTCCTTCCTACAGGCTCATGGCTTCTGGTCCCAGATGTCTGGGACCAGCAGATGGCAGTGTAGTCTTGGGAAGGTCACCTTACCTCTCCTTGCCTCTGTCTCCTTATCTGTAAAACGGAAGAAATGCTTAACTCAGAAAATGTTAGGATTCTTCTGTTGGTCTCCTCTTACCTTGCCAGGCGCCATGCAGTTAATTACTAGTACTACAATGACAAACCACAGCCCTTGGTGCTGTGGAGCATGCTCTTAACCTAACTGCAGTAGCTGAATGTACTCAGAAATGAAATTTCTGAGGCTGGGCATGGTGGTTCACACCTGTAATCCCAGCATTTGGGGAGACTGAGGCGGGAAGATCACTTAAGGCCAGGAGTTCAAGACCAGCCTGGCCAACATGGTGAAACACCGTTTCTATTAAAAATGCAAAAATTAGTCGGGTGTGGTAGTGCTTACCTGTAATTCCAACTACTCCGGAGGCTGAGGCAGGAGAATTGCTTGAACCCAGGAGGTGGAGGTTGCAGTGAGCTGAGATCGCACCACTGCGCTCCAGCCTGCCTGGGCGACGAGTGAAAAACTCCATCTTACAAAAGAAAAAAAGAAAAAAGAAAAAGGAAATTTTCAAAGGAAACATAGGTACTCTGCTACCTAGAACAAGCAAATATGGCATATTCCCATCACTAAAGTCAGATGAGCAAAGAGCTGCCTCAGGGAAAGGACACCTTGATCCCATCAAGTTTGCAAGTTTTGAGGTCATTTGAGTTCCCCAGGAAAGAGGAAGACTGCTCCCCGACTCCGCTGGCGTGTAGGCGCAGGCTGCCCTTCCTCCATTCCTTCTGCCAGAGACTTGATGTGAACAGTGTCTGGGCCCTGGAGTGGGGAGAACCTGCTGGCCCTTCACACCTTCTCTGTGGGCCCAGCTTCCCTCACATTGCAGCTCAGCATCAACCCAGGTCTCCCTGAGAGGAGAGAAGACCCCAACCAGCTCTCCCTCCCTTTCCCAGGCCTAGGAGCACTCCTGTGGGGAGTCCAAGTGGCCTTGCCTAGCCACCTGTCCCGGGGCCTGCCCACATCTGCTCTGCCTCTGCTGAGCCTGGGGCCTAGGGCCCTCAGCAGGGTATTTGCCTTCTGACCCGTTCGGCTCTCAGGAAGCAGGTCATGTCTGCCTGTGCTGTTTCCCCAGGAAGGTGCAGGCTGGGGCAGATCCCTGAACCTGCAGCAGTTGCCCTGAATTGCCCAATGAGGCTGTCTTTCCTCACCTTCTTCCCCATTCACCAATATTTGACATATTTATTGAGGGGCTACAGTGTACTGGCCCTTGCTCTGGGAATATAGTCAGTGGTGAAGGAGACAAAGTCCTGCCCTGCATTAGGACCCAGCCATATGATCTCATTTGAGTGAGGAGTAAAGACATTCAGCAAACAACCTCACAAATATAAAATTATAGAGTCGAGGTGCAGTGGCTCACGCCTGTAAACCCAGTACTTTGGGAGGCCGAGGCCAGTGGATCACTTGAGCACAGGAGTTTGAGAACAGCGGTCAACATGGTGAAACCCCATCTCTACTAAAAATATAAAAATTAGCTGGGCGTGGTGGCATGCACCTGTAATGCCAGCAGCTTGCGGGGGCTGAGGCGGAAGGGTGGCTTGAGTCCAGCAGGTCGAGGCCTCAGTGAGCCTAGACTGTGCCACTGCACTCCAACAGTGACAAAAATGAGACCCTGTCTCAAAGTAAAACTATAGAGATGAGTATTGCATCAGAAAGCAGTGTAATTCAATGAGAGGATATTGATTCATCCTAATTATGATTTATGAGGCAGAGTGTGGATGTGAGAAGCAGAGAAGAAATTAGGAGGTGCAAAGGCCCTGGGGCAAACAGGTAAGCAGTTCCTCAAAAAGTTGAACCTAACAGTTACCAGAATGTAACAGTTACCATATTTTACCCAGCACTACCTAAGAGAAATGAAAACATGTCCCCATAAAACTTTGTACGTGGCTGGGCGTGGTGGTTCATGCCTGTAACCCCAGCACTTTGGGAGGCTGAGGCCGGTGCATCACAAGGTCAAGAGATTGAGAACATCCTGGCCAACATGGTGAAACCCCGTCTCTACTAAAAATACAAAAAGTAGCAGGGTGTGGTGTCGCGAGCCTGTAGTCCCAGCTACTCAGGAGGCTGAGGCAGAAGAATCGCTTGAACTCACGAGGCAGAGGTTGCAGTGAGCTGAGATCAGGTCACTGCACTCCAGCCTGGTGACAAAGTGAGACTCCGTCTCAAAAAACAGAATAAAACAAACAATAACAAGAAAAACTCTGTATGTGAGGCTGAGCGAGGTGGCTCATGCTTGTAAACCCAGCACTTTGGGAGGCCAAGGCAGGAGGATCACCTGAGGTCAGGAGTTCAAGACCAGCCTGACCAACATGGTGAAACCCTATCTCTACTAAAAGTACAAAAATTAGCCAGGCATAGTGAGGGGCACCTATAATCCCAGCTATTCGGTAGGCTGAAATGCCAGCTACTCGGGGGGCTGAGGCAAATAAATCACTTGAATCCGGGAGGCAAAAGTTGCAGTGAGCTGAGATCACACTCAAGCCTGGGCAACGGAGTGAGAGTCCATCTCAAAAAAAAAAAAAAAAAAAAAAAAAAAAAAAAAAAAAAAATCCTTATACGTGAATTTTTTATTTTTTTGTGGCAAGGTCTCACGCTGTCACTCAGGCTGGAGTATAGTGTCGTGATGGTGGCTCACTGCAGTTAGACCTCCCAGGCTCAAGTGATTCTCCTGCCTCAGCCTCCTGAGTAGCTATGACCACAACTGCATACCAACACACCCAGCTAATTTTTTAAAAAATTTTTTGTAGAGACAGGGTCTCACTAGTCTCACTATGTTTCCCAGGCTTGTCTGCAACTCCTGGGCTCAAGCGATCTGCCTGCTTCAGCCTCCCAGTGTGTGGGATTACAAGTGTGAGTCACTGTGCCTGGCCCAACTTGTACATGAATTTTTATAGCATCATTAATTCTTAATAGCCAAAAATGAAACAACCCAAATGCCCATCAACTGATGAACCAACAAAATACATCTAGACAACAAGTATTAACCAACCACAAAAAGTAATGTAGGGCCGGGCGCGGTGGCTCAAGCCTGTAATCTCAGCACTTTGGGAGGCCGAGGCGGGTGGATCACGAGGTCAAGAGATCGAGACCAGCCTGGTCAACATGGTGAAACCCCGTCTCTACTAAAAATACTAAAAATTAGCTGGGCATGGTGGCACATGCCTGTAATCCCAGCTACTCAGGAGGCTGAGGCAGGAGAATTGCCTGAACCCAGGAGGCGGAGGTTGCGGTGAGCCGAGATCGCGCCATTGCACTCCAGCCTGGGTAACGAGTGAAACTCCGCCTCAAAAAAAAAAAAAGTAATGTAAAGTTTTTTTTATTTTTTGTTTTTTTATTTTTTATGATGGAGTTTCTTCTCATTGCCCAGGCTGGAGTGCAGTGTCGAGATCTCAGCTCACCACACCCTCCGCCTCCCGGGTTCAAGCGATTCCTCTACTTCAGCCTCCTGAGTAACTGGGATTATAGGCATGCACCACCATGCCTAGCTAATTTTTGTGTTTTTAGTAGAGACAGGGTTTCTCCATGTTGGTCAGGCTGGTCTTGAACTCCCAACCTTAGTTGATCCGCATGCCTTGGCCTCCCAAAGTGCTGGGATTATAGGTACGAGCCACCACGCCCAGCCTGAAGTTTTGATATGGTTGAAAACATAGATGAATCTTGAAAACATTATGCTAAGTTAAAAAAGCCAGTCACAGATGACCACATATGTATGATTCCATTCCTGTGAAGGGTCCACAACAGACAGGTCTATAGACACTGGGTGGCTTAAACATCAGAAATTTATTTTCTCACAGTTCTGGAGGCTAAGTCCAAGATCAAGGAATTGGCAGAGTTGGTTTCATTCTGAGGCCTTGCTCCTGGGCTTGTAGATAGCCGTATTCTCCCTGTGTCTTCATGTGCTCTGCTTCTATGTGACTGTGTCCTTTTTAAAAATTTATTGTGGCTGGGTGCAGTGGCTCACACCTGTAATCCCAACACTTTTGGAGGCCGAGGTGGGCAGATCACAAGGTCAAGAAATTGAGACCATCCTGGCCAACATGGTGAAACCCCATCTCTACTAAAAATACAAAAACTAGCTGGGCATGGTGTCGCATGCCTGTAGTCCCAGCTGCTCAGGAGGCTGAGGCAGGAGAATCGCTTGAACCCGGGAGGTGGAGGTGGCAGTGAGCCGAGATCGTGCCACTGCACTCTAGCCTGGATGACAGAGCAGACTCTGCCTTAAAAAAAAAAAAAAAATTGGCCGGGCGCGGTGGCTCAAGCCTGTAATCCCAGCACTTTGGGAGGCCGAGGCGGGTGGATCATGAGGTCAAGAGATCGAGACCATTCTGGTCAGCATGGTGAAACCCCGTCTCTACTGAAAATACAAAAAATTAGCTGGGCATGGTGGCGCGTGCCTGTAATCCCAGCTACTCAGGAGACTGAGGCGAGAATTGCCTGAGCCCAGGAGGCGGAGGTTGTGGTGAGCCGAGATCGCGCCATTGCACTCCAGCCTGGGTTACAAGAGCAAAACTCCGTCTCAAAAAAGAAGAAAAAAAAAAAAAAATTATTGGCCGGGCGCCGTGGCTCAAGCCTGTAATCCCAGCACTTTGGGAGGCCGAGGCGGGTGGATCACAAGGTCGAGAGATTGAGACCATCCTGGTCAACATGGTGAAACCCCGTCTCTACTAAAAATACAAAAAAAAATTAGCTGGGCATGGTGGCTCGTGCCTATAATCCCAGCTACTCAGGAGGCTGAGGCAGGAGAATTGCCTGAACCCAGGAGGCGGAGGTTGCGGTGAGCTGAGATCGCGCCATTGCACTCCAGCCTGGGTAACAAGAATGAAACTCCGTCTCAAAAAAAAAAAAAAATTATCATGGCCAGGCATGGTGGCTCACACCTGTAATCCAAGCACTTTGGGAGGCCACGGCAGGTGGATCACCTGAAGTCAGGAGTTCGAGACCAGCCTGACGAACATGGTGAAACCCTGTCTCTACTAAATACAAAAAATTAGCCAGGCGTGCTGGATGCCTGTGATCCCAGCTACTTGAGAGACTGAGGCAGGAGAATTGCTTGAACCCGGGAGGTGGAGGTCGCAGTGAGCTGAGATTGTGCCATGCACTCCAGCCTGGGCAACAAGAGCAAAACTCCATCTCAAAAATAATATAACTTTTTTTTTTTTTTTTTTTTGAGACAGAGTTTCACTCTTGTTACCCAGGCTGGAGTGCAATGGCGTGATCTCGGCTCACCGCAACCTCCGCCTCCTGGGTTCAAGCAATTCTCCTGCCTCAGCCTCCTGAGTAGCTGGGATTACAGGCACGCATCGCCATGTCCAGCTAATTTTTTGTATTTTTAGTAGAGACAGGGTTTCACCATGTTGACCAGGATGGTTTTGATCTCTTGACCTCATGATCCACCCGCCTCGGCCTCCCAAGGTGCTGGGATTACAGGCTTGAGCCACCGCACCTGGCCAAAATAATTTTTAAAAATAAAAATTTATCATTTGTTTTTGTTTTTGAGACAGGGTCTTTCTCTGTTGCTCAGGCTGGAGTACAGTGGCTCAGTCACGACTCACTACAACCTCCACCTCCAGGAGTTCAAGACCAGCCTGGGCAACATGGTAAAACCCATCTCTACAAAAAATTAGCCAGATGCGGTGATGCACACCTGTGGTCTCAGCTACGCAGGAGACGGAGGTGGGAGGATCGCTTGAGCCTAGGAGGTGGAGGTTGCCGTTCTCTTAGACTGCACCACTGCACATACCACTGTACCCACCAGCCTGGGTGACAGATTGAGACCCTGTCTCAAAAAAAGGTGGAGTGAAACCAGTCTTACTGGATGAGGTACCATATGTCTTCATTTTACCTCAATTACCCCTTTAAAGACCTTTCTCCAATACAATCACATTTTGAGATACTGAGAGTTAGGACTTAAACATATGCGTTTGGTTGGGGGGACGTGATTAAGCCATACCAACATGGGGAGTGGAGTGGTGTAACTGCCGATGGGTATGCGTCTCCTTTTTGGGTGATTCAAATGTTCTGGAATTAATGCACATCTTTGTGAATATACTAAAAAACCACTGAATTGCCCAGCCAGAAAGGATGAACTCTGCCCTGAGGCAGGAAGAAGGCTGGAATGCAGAGAGAGAAGCCAGTCGGGATGAGCTGGCCTGCTTGGCGAGGGTGAGGGTTGGGGGAGCCATACGACGTAAGACGTTGCCCTTCTCCGCACTACCTGATGTTAAAGCTCATTATGGGGACCCTTTCAAACTGCAGTTGGGATTGGAATTGAGACCCGTAACTGAAACTTCAAGGGCTGGGCTCTGGCCCTGGTGGGCATCCAACACAGAGCAAGATAGCCTGGGGCAGCACATACGGGCTGTCCTAAGTCCTTGTCAACGCATTAGTCATTGAGTTCTCATCACAGTCCAGTGATGAGATCCAGCGGGGCTGGGCACTCACCCGGCTTCTCCAGACCTGCAGGTCCACCCTCGCCCTGCTTCTCCCGAGCACCTCTGGCCCCAGGCCTGTCCATTGCTGGAGCTGGCCCCTTGGCGAGGCTGCTGGGAGGGCCCGTGCTGCCAGGGCGGTCAGGGCCAGTGTCCGAGGTTCGGAAGGGACACACAACAGGGTGCCTAGGTGGCAAGATGCCTCTATGCTCAGGGAAGCCACCTCCCAGCTCGTGGGTGGGTGCAGCAGAGGCCTGTGTGACCTTGCTGCTGACATTCCTCAGAGGCCACGTGGCCCCAACTGGCAGGGACAGCTGCAGACAGGGGCTGAACCAGCTTTGTTCCCAGGGTGGCGCCTGCTCTCCATCCAGGCCCCGCTCCGGCTCCCACCCAATACTGCTTTTGTTCCTGGGTTCAGGGGGCAGCCGGCACTCTGAGTCCTGCGCCATGAGTGCCTAGAGGCACAGAGCCACCAGGGGTCACCCCGCTTGGGGCACAGGGCTTGGGGAGGATGGGGCAAGACCAGACCAAGCAGCAGATTGAGAAGGGGCTCCAGCTGTACCAGTCCAACCAGACAGAGAAGGCACTGGAGGTGTGGATGAAGGTTCTGGAGAAGAGCTCGGATCTCGTGGGGCGCTTCCGCGTGCTGGGCTGCCTGGTCACGGCCCACTCAGAGATGGGCCGCTACAAGGAGATGCTGAAGGTGGGTGTACCTGGTCCAGAGATGTGCGAGGGTCAGGCTGGGGCTCCATTCCTCCTGGGCTCCCCAGTCCCCTCTTGGCCTTCTCAGGCTCCTGTGTGTCCCACATGCTGGCCGCTGGGGCCCAAGGCTCTGAATCTACCTACATCTAAGGCCCTGTGTCTTAGATACTGAGTCCCGGCATCAGATTCAGGCCTGTGGCCTTGAACTGCAGCCCAAGACTCTGAGACTAAGGTTTTCTGGCCTCAGGGTCCAGGGTTCGTGGGTCTCAAGCCCAGTGTAGATTTCAGCCTTCCTGTCTTGTGTTCTGTATCTGAGCCTGGTCGGGGTATGGACTGCACGTTTGAGGCTGGGGGTAGGTGGGTGGTGGAGACTCCAGATCTGAGGCTTGGGGTAGAAGGTGAAGGCTACGAGCCTGAGCTTGGGAGGTGAGGCCGGGATGTAGGGAAGATAGCTGAGGCTGGCGGGTGGAAGCTCTGGGTCTGAAGCTTTGGGTGATGCTGCGTTGGGTGTGAGGCTGGGGGGTGCGGGTGCAGAGCCTCCAAACTGAGCCTGCAGCGCAGGCTGCGGTCCAAGGCTCAGAGTCCAGGCTGATCGCCACCTGCCCACCGCGTGGTGCACAGTTCGCTGTGGTCCAGATCGACACGGCCCGGGAGCTGGAGGATGCTGACTTCCTCCTGGAGAGCTACCTGAACCTGGCGCGCAGCAACGAGAAGCTGTGCGAGTTTCACAAGACTATCTCCTACTGCAAGACCTGCCTTGGACTGCCTGGCACCAGGGCGGGTGCCCAGCTCGGAGGCCAGGTCAGCCTGAGCATGGGCAATGCCTTCCTGGGCCTCAGCGTCTTCCAGAAGGCCCTGGAGAGCTTCGAGAAGGCCCTGCGCTATGCCCACAACAACGATGACGCCATGCTGGAATGCCGTGTGTGCTGCAGCCTGGGAAGCTTCTACGCCCAGGTCAAGGTGGGCCTGTGCCCGGGGGGACAGCAGTCGAGGGCTTTGGGGGTCCCCTCTCATGAGGCACACACCCTGTGGCACTACCTCATTCACCCTTCCTTTTAGGGAGGGATGAGGCCAGTGAGAATCAGAGGGGCAAGTCTTATCCAGGAAGGTAACAGCTTGGCCAGGAAACTAGCAAGGGCAGAGCCAGGATTCAAACCTTAATCTGTCTGACTTCCTGGAGGAATCATGGGAGGCTCCTGTGTCAGGACAGGCCAGCAGCCTCCCCTGCATGCTCTGTGGTCTTGGGCAAGCCACCTCTCCTCTCTGAACCTTGCAAAAGATAGCTGTAAAATGAAGGAGAACAGGACTCACCTTACAGTGGGGTTGTATGGATTCAGTTACCAAGTATTTAATGAGCATCTACTATATCCCAAGACTGTTGGTCCAGTCTTAAGCCAACAGTGAGAAAAACAGCCAAGTCCCCGTCCTCATGAGGGTTTCATTCTAGTTGGGGAAGAAAGACGATCAACACAGTCAGGAAGTCAAGTGGCTAGGAGAAAGCAAAGCAGGGCAAGGGGCTGGCAGCACTGGGCGTGGGGACGTCATAATTTCAACATGGTGGTTGGAGGGCCTCACGGAGGTGATGTTTGATAGCTTAAAGATGAGAAGGTGCATCATGCAGAAATCTGGTGAGAGAACATTCTAGGCAAAAATGAGGGAACCCCTAAAGCCAAGCTGGACCCTGGGGGAGCACACCTGGAATGTTCCAGGAAGGACAGAGGCCAGCATGGCTGCCAGGCATGTCTCAGGTGTGTACATAGGTAGAGAGGTGAGAGGAGGAAGAACAACTATGAAGGAACTGACAGGGTCAGTGATTGGAGGTTCTGACCCTGGGTTTTTTTTGTTTTTTTGTGTGTTTTTTTTGAGACAGAGTCTTGCTCTGTCGCCAGGCACCAGACTGGAGTGCAGTGGCTCGATCTCGGCTCACTGCAACCTCCCGGCCTCCTGAGTTCAAGCAATTCTCCTGCCTCAGGCTCCTGAGTAGCTGGGACTACAGACGCGTGCCACCACACCCAGCTAATTTTTATATTTTATATTTTAGTAGAGACGGGGTTTCATTATGTTGGCCAGGATGGTCTCAAGCTCTTGACCTTGTGATCTGCCCTCCTCGACCTCCCAAAGTGCTGGGATTATAGGCATAAGCCACTGTACCAGGCGACCCTGGGTATTTTTGTTGGGGGACAGGGGTGGAGTTTTGCTCTTGTCACCCATGTTGGAGTGCAGTGACACATCTCAGCTCACTGCAACCTCTGCCTCCTGGGTTCAAACGATTATCCTGCCTTGGCCTCCCAAATAGCTGGGATTACAGGTGCCTGACGCCACACCCGGCTAATTTTTATATTTTTAGTAGAAACAGGGTTTCACCATGGTGGCCAGGCTGATCTCGAACTCCTGACCTCAGCTGATCCACCTGCCTTGGCCTCCCAAAGTGCTGGGATTACAGTCATGAGCCACCACTCCTGGCCTTACTTTTTTTTTTTTTTTTTTTTTTTTTTTTGAGACAGGGTCTTGCTCTGTCACCCAGTCTGGAGTGCAGTAGCTCAATTACAGGTCACTGTAACCTACAACTCCTGTGTTCAATCGATTCTCCCTCCCCCGCCTCCTCAGTAACTAGGACTGCAGGCACATTCTTCCACGTCTGGCTAATTTTTAAATTTTTTGTAGAGACAGTGGTCTTGCAATGTTGCCCAGGCTGATACTGAACTCCTGGCCTCAAGCAATTCTCCCAACTCAGCTTCCCCAAGTGCTGGGATTACAGGCATGAACCACTGCACCTCACCTCCATTTTCTATTTTTAGGTATTTTTAAAATTAAATTTAATTTTTTTAACCTGTAAAACATTTATATGGCTTTAAATTTTAAAGTATATAATAAGGCATATAAAGGAAAGGTTTTTATTGAGGTTATTGACAGTTCTCTTTTGGTCATGCAGTTTCTCTGCTTGTTAAATATTAAGTGAAAGATCAAATAGATTTCCCTTGAAAAAGAACAGTGAAATGGAGCTTTAGTTGAAGGGAAATGAGGTCAAGAGAAGATGGGTTAGTTTTCTTTTTTCTTTCCTTCTTATTTTTTTTTTTTTTTTTTTGAGATGGAGTTTTGCTCTTGTTACCCAGGCTGGAGTGCAATGGCGCGATCTCGGCTCGGCGCGATCTCGGCTCACCGCAACCTCCGCCTCCTGGGTTCAGGCAATTCTCCTGCCTCAGCCTCCTGAATAGCTGGGATTACAGGCACACGCCACCATGCCCAGCTAATTTTTTGTATTTTTAGTAGAGATGGGGTTTCACCATGTTGACCAGGATGGTCTCGATCTCTCGACCTCGTGATCCACCTATCTCGGCCTCCCAAAGTGCTGGGATTACAGGCGTGAGCCACCGCGCCCAGCTATTTTTTTTTTTTTTTTTTTTTTTTTTGTGAGACAGGGTCTGCCTCTGTTACCCAGGCTCAGCTCACTGTCCTCCACTGCTGTGCTCAAGTGATCCACCCACCTCAGCCTCTCGAGTAGCTGGGACTACAGGTGTGCACCACCATGCACAGCTAACTTTATCTCTGCAGAGACAGGGTCTCACTATGTTGCCAGGCTGATCTCCAGCCCCTGGGCTCAAGTGATCCTCCTATCTCAGCCTCCCAAAGTGCTGGGATTCCAGGAGTGAGCCACCATGCCCGGCCCAGTTTTTCTTTTTTAAATGAGATTAGAAATGCCAGACGTAGGCCGGGCGCGGTGGCTCAAGCCTGTAATCCCAGCACTTTGGGAGGCCGAGGCGGGTGGATCACAAGGTCAAGAGATCGAGACCAACCTGGTCAACATGTTGAAACCCCGTCTCTACTAAAAATACAAAAAATTAGCTGGGCATGGTGGCGCGTGCCTATAATCCCAGCTACTCAGGAGGCTGAGGCAGGAGAATTGCCTGAACCCAGGAGGCGGAGGTTGCGGTGAGCCGAGATCGCGCCATTGCACTCCAGCCTGGGTAACAAGAGCAAAACTCCATCTCAAAAAAAAAAAAAAAAGAAAAAAGAAATGCCAGACGTGTTTGCACGTGGATGAGAATGATTCAGTAGAAAGAGAGAACTTGGTGATGCAGAGACTGCTTGGTGGGGGAGTGTGGGGGGTGGAGGGGGCTGGCATTTGATGCGAGCAGGAGCCATCCTCCACAATGACAGGAAAGGAAAGCCTGGGAGCAGAGGTGCGGAGGTGGGAGACCTGGTGGAGACAGGAGGGGAAGGAGCTTCTCCCTGATTTTCTTCCTTTCTCTCCTGGAGTGAGGAGGTGAGGTCATCAGCTGACTGTGGCCAGGTAGAAAAGGCATTTGGAAGCTCGAGGAGAAAGTACGAGCAGAGTTGCATCGCCTTGCTGTCTGTCTGATGTTCTTTTGAGCCTGTTGTGCTGCCAATCCGCCACTGAGCTTCCGTGAACACCTGCTTCCGGGTGCCAGCAGGCAAGCTCTAGTGGAGGGATCTGGTGTCTCCCGTCCCTGTGTGTCTCTGAAGCTGAGGAGCCCATTTGGCATTGGGAGAAAAGAGAAGCCAACTGTATTTTCTTGCCTGTTCATCCATTCACCCAACAAATACTTCTTGTGCATCTACCAAGTGCCAAGAACTGTGCTAGGTGCTTGGGATGCGTCACAAACCAGATGAAAATCCGTGCATCCATGGAGCGCACACCTTTGCACCGGCTGTTCCCTCTGCCTGGGTTCCCTCTTTTTTTTTTTTTTTTTTTTTCAGACAGAGTATTGCCTGTCCCCCAGGCTGTAGCGTAATGGCGGGATCTCGGCTCACTGCAACCTCCGCCTCCCGGGGTCGAGCAATTCTTCTGCCTCAGCCTCCCGAGTAGCTGGGACTACATGTGTCTGCCACCATGCCCAGCTAATTTTTTGTATCTTTAGTAGAGACGGGGTTTCACCATGTTGGCCAGGATGATCTCGAACTCCTGACCTTGTGATCCACCCACCTCTGCCTCCCAAAGTGCTGGGATTACAGGCGTGAGCCACTGCGCCCAGCCGGCCTGGGTCACTCTTGTTCTGGATGCCACAGTGAATGAACAGACAATAGGGCCCCCCTACCCCTACCTGCAGTTAGAGAAGCCTGGCCCAGGAGCCCTTGACTTGGGGCAGCCTCTGCCACTCAGTGTGCCTCCTTCCATCCCACGTCCCCTGCAGGACTATGAGAAAGCCCTGTTCTTCCCCTGCAAGGCCGCAGAGCTCGTCAACGACTATGGCAAAGGCTGGAGCCTGAAGTACCGGGCCATGAGCCAGTACCACATGGCCGTGGCCTATCGCCTGCTGGGCCACCTGGGCAGTGCCATGGAGTGTTGTGAGGTGCGGCAGCGGGCAAGGGGGCAGTGGGGGGTGAGGCAGTGTGGGCCAGGGGCTGGGGCCTGGGACAGCAGGGCCTCCTTCTTCCAAATCAACCCCTGGGGGCTCCCCAGGGCTTGCCCCTGACCCAGCCTCTCGACACCTAAGCCCCTGAAAGAAACATTTGCCCCGAACCTCATCCCAAACCCCCACTCCCTTCCAGTCCATCTGCAGGGGAGGGTGCTTCACTCTGTCCCCAACACCCAATATGGGGTACTTTAAAGAGCAGAGAGGGGAGAGAGCCAGTCTCTGGAGTCCCACAACCTGGGTTCACATCCCAGCATTGCCACTTACTGGCTGACCTCAGTCAAGTCACTTTTTGAGTCTCACTTTCCACCCACCTCGCTGGGTGCTGTGACTTCAGTGGTTCAGTGCGTGAGGCCTCAGCATCATGATCGATGCGGTAGGCTCTGAGGATGTTGGTCCCCTGGGCTGTGCCTTTAGAGGGGCCCACTGAGGGGGGCAGAGTGGTGGCAGCAGAAGAGCAGGCCTGAGCCACTGGCCTTCACTGCAGGAGTCTATGAAGATCGCGCTGCAGCACGGGGACCGGCCGCTGCAGGCGCTCTGCCTACTCTGCTTCGCTGACATCCACAGGAGCCGTGGGGACCTGGAGGTCAGGTCACTGGGATGCAGGGGCTGGAGGTGCAGGGGGCGGTGATGCAGGCCTGCCGCAGCCTGATTCCATCCCCCACCCGGCTCTGCAGACGGCCTTTCCCAGGTATGACTCCGCCATGAGCATCATGACCGAGATTGGAAACCGCCTGGGGCAGGTGCAGGCGCTGCTGGGTGTGGCCAAGTGCTGGGTGGCCAGGAAGGCACCGGACAAGGTGAGGTCGGGCCTTTCCCACAGCCTGCAGCCCTCCCAGCGCTCCTCACTTGGGGCCAGTAGGTTAGCTGGCTCTTTTACCCACTTTGTCTGACGTCAGCCTCACCCTGATCCCGTGAGGCCAGAACACTTCTGGTCATTTTCCAGGCTCAGAGAAGGCCCATCTCTTGCCCTGGGACCCACAGCTAGTAAAGGGCTGGAGCTGGAATTGGAACCCAGACTGCTGGGTAAACTGAGGCAGGAGGTTCCTTGCCCACACAGCCATGGTGACTGTGCCCCAGGCTCTTCCTGCTGCCATGTCGCTTCCCCAGGTCCGCCCCCCTCCCCCGTGCTTCCCTGTGAGGAAGGCCTCTGTCACAGGGCCCTGCCCGCAGCCCTGGCCTGTGCTCACCTTTCAGGCTCTGGACGCCATCGAGAGAGCCCAGGATCTGGCCGAGGAGGTGGGGAACAAGGTCAGAGTTGATGCTGCGTCCTGGGTCTGGGGTCAAGGGCCCAAGTGGGGGACTTGGGTCTGGGGAAGGGCCTTCCTGAGCCTGCTTATGCCATGAGCTCTTCCTGATCCTGGGAGCTGCCTGCAGCCATCCCAGACCCTGGCTCTTTCTCTGCCACGCAGAGAGCACTTCTGAGGGTGGGGCAAGAGTTTCATAGCTTGGAGGATAGAGAATTCCTCAGAGGCTTCCCGACGTTGATCAAAACTCCTAACAGTGGGCAGGTCATGGTGGCTCAGACCTATAATCCCACCACTCTCTAAAAAAAAAAAAAATTTTTGTTGTTGGAGTTTTGCTATTGCTGCCCAGGCTGGAGTGCAATAGTACAATCCAGGCTCACTGCAACCGCTGCCTCCCAGGTTCAAGTGATTCTCCTGCCTCAGCCTCTTGAGCAGCTGGGATTACAGGCGTCTGCTACTACGCCTGGCTAATTTTTGTATTTTTTTTTTTTTTTTTTTTTTTTTTTTTGAGACGGAGTTTCGCTCTTGTTAGCCAGGCTGGAGTGCAATGGCGCGATCTCGGCTCACCGCAACCTCCGCCTCCTGGGTTCAGGCAATTCTCCTGCCTCAGCCTCCTGAGTAGCTGGGATTACAGGCACACGCCACCATGCCCAGCTAATTTTTTGTATTTTTTAGTAGAGACGGGGTTTCACCATGTTGACCAGGATGGTCTCAATCTCTTGACCTCATGAGCCACCCGCCTCGGCCTCCCAAAGTTCTGGGATTACAGGCTTGAACCACTGCGCCCAGCAATTTTTGTATTTTTAGTAGAGATGGGGTTTCATCATGTTGGCCAGGCTGGTCTCGAACTCCTGATCTCAGGTGATCCAGTCACCTCAGCCTCCCAAAGTGCTGTGATTACAAGCGTGAGCCACCACACCCGGCCTCTACCAAAAAGTTTTAAAACTTAGCTGGGTGTGGTGGCACACACCTGTCATTCCAACTGCTCAGGAGGCTGAGGTGGGAGGATAGCTTGAGCCCAGGAGGTCGAGGCTACAGTGAGCTGTGATTGCTCCACTGCATTCCAGCCTGGATGACAGAGTGAGACCCTGTCTCAAAACAAACAAAAACTCCTGGCCGGGCGCGGTGGCTCAAGCCTGTAATCCCAGCACTTTGGGAGGCCGAGGCGGGTGGATCACGAGGTCAAGAGATCGAGACCATCCTGGTCAGCATGGTGAAACCCCGTCTCTACTAAAAATACAAAAAATTAGCTGGGTGTGGTGGCGCGTGCCTGTAATCCCAGCTACTCAGGAGGCTGAGGCAGGAGAATTGCCTGAACCCAGGAGGCGGAGGTTGCGGTGAGCCGAGATCGTGCCATTGCACTCCAGCCTGGGTAACAAGAGCGAAACTCTGTCTCAAAAAAAAACAAACAAACAAACAAAAAAAAACTCCTAACAGTGGCCTTCACTCCCTGAGCACTGAGCACACACAGGGTCCTTACAGGGTGGGTACAGCAAGCCCCATTTTACAGATGAGAAAAAGTAAGGCTCAAAGAGGCATCCAAGGTCTCATACCTACTAACTTGTCTGTTTTAACTACAAAGCCCATGTTCCAAATTTAATAATGGTATCTAGTGCTCGCTTCAGCAGCCCATATTCTGAAATTGGAACAATACAGAGAAGATTAGCATGGGCTAAAAACCAAAACCAAGGCTGGGTGCAGTAGCTCACACCTGCAATCCCAGCACTTTGGGAGGCCAAGGTGGGCAGATCGCCTGAGGTCAGGAATTTGAGCCCAGGCTGGCCAACATGGTGAAACCCCATCTCTACTAAAAATACAAAAATTAGCCATGTGTGGTGGTGCATGCCCATAATCCCAGCTACTCAGGAGGCTGAGGCAGGAGAATTGCCTGAATCCAGGAGGCGGAGTTGCGGTGAGCCGAGATCGCGCCATTGCACTCCAGCCTGGGTAACAAGAGTGAAACTCCGTCTCAAAAAAAAAATAAATAAATAAAAATAAAAATAAATAAAATAAAAATGAATCACAGTAATCTTCTCCAAACCTTAAAATCTTGAAAACAGGTTCACCATTTCTCAAAGGCTTCCAGATGTGCATTTCGTTTTTTGTTTTTGTTTTTTGTTTTTTAAACATGGGGTTTCACCATGTTTGCCAGGCTGGTCTCAAACTCCTGACCTCAAGTGATCTGCCCACCTTGGCCTCCCAAAGTGCTGGGATTACAGGCATGGGCCACCATGCCCGGCCCAGATGTGCATTTCTATGGGCTCCTGTACAAAGTCCAACTAAAATGCCAAAAAGATTTGCTTTTGGTTGCATTATAGCTACTCTGGTTTACCTGGGTATCAGGCTGATCTGAAATGCTAATGAGCTGTTGTATGTATATTTAATTAATTAAAACAGGAAAGCAAATTAATCATTATTATTATTATTATTATTATTTGCTATGGAGTTTCACTTTTGTAGCCCAGGCTGGAGTGCAATGGCATGATCTCGCCTCACTGCAACCTCTACCTCTTGGGTTCATGTGATTCTCCTGCCTCAGCCTCCCACAGGCGCTCATCACCACCCCCGACTAATTTTTGTATTTTTAGTAGAGATGGGGTTTCATCATGTTGGCCAGGCTGGTCTCAAACTCCTGACCTAAGGTAGTCTGCCCACCTGGGCCTCCCAAAGTGCTGGGATTTTAGGTGTGAGCCATGGAGCCACACAGCAAATTATTATGGAGTCAGTGCAGCAGGTTTGGTCATAAAATCTGTCAAAAACGCCGGGCGCGGTGGCTCAAGCCTGTAATCCCAGCACTTTGGGAGGCCGAGGCGGGCGGATCACGAGGTTGAGAGATCGAGACCATCCTGGTCAACATGGTGAAACCCCGTCTCTACTAAAAATACAAAAAATTAGCTGGGCATGGTGGCACGTGCCTGTAATCCCAGCTACTCAGGCGGCTGAGGCAGGAGAATTGCCTGAACCCAGGAGGCGGAGGTTGCGGTGAGCCGAGATCGCGCCATTGCACTCCAGCCTGGGTAACAAGAGCGAAACTCCGTCTCAAAAAAAAAAAAAAAAAAAAAAAAAAAAAAAAAAAAAATCTGTCAAAAACATGGGGTCCCCAGGCAGTTGTGGGGGTGAAGACCTCTGATCTCACTCACCCCCTCATTCTGCATGAAAGGAAGCGAGGGCCAGAGAGAGCAGGAACATTTTTCCGAGGTCCATCAGCAAGACAGGGAAGCGGCTGGGGCTGGCGTCTGCCTGCACTGACTTGCCTCTCTCCCCCCGCCGCCGCTCTCCACGCCTGCGGGCCCCAGCTGAGCCAACTCAAGCTGCACTGTCTGAGCGAGAGCATCTACCGCAGCAAAGGGCTGCAGCGGGAACTGCGGGCGCACGTGGTCCGGTTCCACGAGTGCGTGGAGGAGACGGAGCTCTACTGCGGCCTGTGCGGCGAGTCCATAGGGGAGAAGAACAGCCGGCTGCAAGCCCTGCCCTGCTCCCACATCTTCCACCTCAGGTGCGGGCCTCCTGCGGGGTGGACAGTGGGGACCGGGTCTCTTTGAGGCACTCTAGGGCCCACCTGGCCTAATCACAGCAATAATACTAATACCAAATACTTTGGCCGGGCGCGGTGGCTCACGTCTATCATCCCAGCACTTTGGGAGGCCGAGGTGGGCGGATCACTTGAGCCCAGAAGTTTGAGACCAGCCTGGCCAACATGCTGAAACCCTGTTTCTACTAAAAATACAAAAGTTAGTCAGGCGCGGTGGTGGGAGCCTGTAATCCCAGCTACTCGGGAGGCTGAGGCAGGAGAATCAGTTGAACCCGGGAGGCAGAGGTTGCAGTGAGCCGAGGTGGCACCACTGCCCTCCAGCCTGTACTCTTGTCTCAAAAAACAAACAACAGGCTGGGGGTGGTGGCTCACACCTGTAATCCCAGCACTTTGAGAGGCCTAGGCAGGAGGATCACGAGGTCAGGAGATCAAAACCATCCGGGCCAATATGGGGAAACCCTGTCTCTACTGAAATACAAAAGGAAAATTAGCTGGGTGTGGTGGTGCACGACTGTAGTCCCAGCTGAGGCAGGGGAGTCGCTTGAACCTGGGAGGTGGAGGTTGCAGTGAGCTGAGATTCTGAGATTGCGGCACTCTAGCCTGGTGACAGAGCAAGACTCCATTAAAAAAAAAAAAAAAAAATACCACTCACCTTATGCTTTCTGCGCCCAGGTGTGTTCTAAGACCTTCCCCTGTATATTTATTACTTAATTTTATTTATTTATTTATTTATTTATTTTCTTGAGACGGAGTTTCGCTCTTGTTACCCAGGCTGGAGTGCAATGGCGCGATCTCGGCTCACCGCAACCTCCGCCTCCTGGGCTCAGGCAATTCTCCTGCCTCAGCCTCCTGAGTAGCTGGGATTACAGGCACGCGCCACCACGCCCAGCTAGTTTTTTGTATTTTTAGTAGAGACGGGGTTTCACCATGTTGACCGGGATGGTCTCGATCTCTTGACCTCGTGATCCACCCGCCTCGGCCTCCCAAAGTGCTGGGATTACAGGCGTGAGCCACCTCGCCCGGCCCTTATTTATTTATTTTTATTTATTTTTGAGACAGAGTTTCGCTCTTGTCACCCAGGCTGGAGTGCAGTGGCTCGATCTTGGCTCACCATAACCTCCACCTCCCAGGTTCAATCCATTCTCCTGCAGTTTCCCGAGTAGCTGGGATTACAGGTGCCCATTACCACGCCCAGCTAATTTTGTATTTTTAATAGAGACGGGGTTTCTCCATGTTGGTGAGGCTAGTCTCAAACTCCCAACCTTGGCCTCCCAAAGTGCTGGGATTACAGGTGTGAACCACAGTGCCCAGCCTGATTTAATTTAACTTATTTATTTTTCTGACTATCATAAAACAGCACTTCCTGGCCGGGCGCAGTGGCTCTCATCTGTAATCCCAGCACTCTGGGAAGCTGAGGTGGGAGGATCACGGGAGGATCACTTGAGCCCAGGAGTTTGAGACCAGCATGGCCAACATGGTGAAACCCTGTCTCTATTAAAACACACCCCTACACCACCTGCACTTCCTGTCTATTGACTCATTGAATCCTCCCAGCAGCCCATCTAAAGGTGGCCATTCTTATGATAATCCCCAAAGAGAAATCAGAGAGGTCCCTCAAAGGCCCTTAGGTCAGACACCCAGGGCCAGACCTGCCCTGGGTTTGGCTCCATCCCATCCTCTCAACTCCCAGCCCATGCTCAGCTCCCGGAAGTCCCTGGGGCAGAGGAACAGAGGGCCAGGCCGGGTGCAGTGGGAGCCTGGGGGAACCGATCCCTTCCCTTTCCTTGCTGCTGAACAGCCACCAGGATGTGTCCCAGCCCCTGCAGAGGGCAGGGGAGGAAGGAAGACAGGGCCTGGGGCCTGGAGGGAAGGACAGGCCTCAGGAGAGTGGACAGGGCCCTTTGCCTCCTCAGGTGCCTGCAGAACAACGGGACCCGGAGCTGCCCCAACTGCCGCCGCTCATCCATGAAGCCTGGCTTTGTGTAACTCCCAGCAGCGGGCATGGGCTTCCTCCTCGACGCTCCAGCTTTTTCTCCACTGCCTGCTGGAGGCCCATTTACTCCCTTGGGGCAGCTGCCAGCGCATCCTCACCATAGCCAGGGCCTGGGGCCTGCCCTCGGCTGCTCCCCTGGGCCCAGCTCCCCTCCCTGCCTCTTTGTACTTTGCTCTTTATAGAAAAATAAACTGTTTGTACCTGGTCCCAGGGATTCCGACTGTCCTTGCCCAAGGTCTGAGGAGTGGGAAGAGAGGGAGTGAGTCTCTCCACGGGAGCTTCCTCTGACACAAGCTTTTCTTCTGCACAAATGTACCAGGGCCTCCAGCTGTGCCTCTAGGAACTCGGGATGCCACAGGGCCCCAGAGATGCGATCCCTGCGGTGAGGAGCTGACACACAGGGATTGGGAGGGTGTAGGATACACAGGAAACACGCAGCATGGAAAGCCTGGTGGGAAGCTGTAATAGACAAATTGTGTCCCCCCCGATTCCCGTGTTGAAGCCTTAGTCCGTTTGGGCTGCTGTAACAAAACAGACCTGGTGGCTTATAAATGACAGGAATTGACGTATCACTGTTTGGGGAGGCTGGGAAGTCCCACATCAAGGCCCCTGTGGATTGGGTGTCTGGTGAGGGCCACGTTCTTGGCCACAGATGGAACCTTCCTCCTGTGTTCTTGCATGGTGGGAGGGACAAGGAAGTTCTTTGCAGACCCTTTTTTTTTTTTGAGACAGGGTCTTACTCTGTCACCCAGGCTGGAGTGCAGTGTCAAGATCTTGGCTCACTGCAACCTCTGCCTCCCGGGTTCCACCGAGTCTCCTGCCTCAGTCTCCTGAGTAGCTGGGACTATAGGCATGCACCGCCATGCCTGGCTAATTTTTGTATTTTTAGTAGAGACGGAGTTTTGTCAAGTTGGCCAGGCTGGTCTCGAACTCCTGACCTTAGGTGATCCACCTGCCTCGGCCTCCCAAAATGCTGGGTTTACAGGCATGAACTATCTCGATGGGTGCTGTCCCTTTTATTATAAGGGCACTAATCCCATTCATAAGGGCTCCACCCTAATGACCTAATTGCCTCCCAGAGGCCCCACTTGCCCAATCTGACAGTCCTAGCAGGCTTATATAAACTGATAAGTTCTTTGGAACAATAAAGAGTAGAGTCTGGTTGTGTCCAGTGGCTGGTTTTGTAATCCCAGCACGTTGGGAGGCCGAAGTGGGTGGGTCACTTGAGCCCAGGAGTTCAAGACCAGCCTGGACAACATGGCAAAACCCTGTCTCTAGAAAAAAAAAACAAAAAAACAAAAATTAGCCAGCATAATGGCACAGGCCTGTAGTCCCCGCTACTCGGGAGGCAGAAGCAGGAGAATCTCTTGAACCTGGGAGGTGGAGGTTGCAGTGAGCTGAGATCACACTACTGCACTTCAGCCTGGGTGACAGAGCACTTTGGAAGGCTGAAATCAGGAGTTCAAGACCAGCCTGGCCACCATGATGAAATCCCATCTCTACTAAAAAGACAAAAAAATCAGCCAGGCTTGGTGGCGGGCTCCTGTAATCCCAGCTACTCGGGAGGCTGAGGCAAATGAATCGCTTGAAACCAGAAGGTGGAGGTTGCAGTGAGCCAGGACCCCGCCACTGCACTCCAGCCTGGGCAAAAGAGCAAAACTTCATCTTAAAATGTTAAAATTAGCTTTCCGCACTACCTGCCGAGGGCTCCATACGGTGTTGTTCTGGATTCCCATCGTTACTTAAAGGGAAACTTTCACGATGTCTGGAGCCCTTGATGTCCTGCAAATGAAGAGGAGGATGTCCTTAAGTTCCTGGCAGCAGGAACCCATTTAGGTGGCACCAACCTTGACTTCCAGATGGAGCAGTATATCTGTAAAAGGAAAAGTGATGGCATCTACATCATAAATCTGGAGAGGACCTGGGAGAAGCTTCTCCTGGCAGCTCATGCCATTGAAAACCCTGCTGATGTCGGTGTCATATCCTCCAGGAATACTGGCCAGAGGGCCGTGCTGGAGTTTGCTGCTGCCACTGGAGCCACTCCAATTGCTGCCACTTTACTCATGGAACCTTCACCAACCAGATCCAGGCAGCCTTCCGGGAGCCACGGCTGCTCGTGGTTACTGACCCCAGGGCTGACCACCAGCCTCTCATGGAGACGTCTCATGTTAACCTACCTACCATTGCTCTGCGTCACACAGATTCTCCTCTGCGCTGTGTGGACATTGCCATCCCATGCAACAACAAGGGAGCTCACTCAGTGGGTTTGATGTGGTGGATGCTGGCACAGGAAGTTTTGCACATGCGTGGCACCATCTCCCGTGAACACCCGTGGGAGGTCATGCCTGATCTCTACTTCTACAGAGATCCTGAAGAGACTGATAAAGAAGAGCAGGCTGCTGCTGAAAGGCTGTGACGAAGGAGGAATTTCAGGGCGAATGGACCGCGCCAGCTCCTGAGTTCACTGCTACTCAGCCTGAGGTTGCCGACTGGTCTGAAGGCATGCAGGTGCCCTCTGTGCCTATCCAGCAGTTTCCTACTGAAGACTGGAGTGCCCAGCCCGCCACGGAAGACTGGTCTGCAGCTCCCACTGCTCAGGCCACTGAATGGGTGGGAGCAACCACTGAATGGTCTTAAGCTGTTCTTGTGTGGGCTCTTAAACAACATATAAGATTCATGGAAAATAAACATCGAGTTTCTAAAAAAAAAAAAAAAAAAAAATTAAAATTAACCAAGTGCGGTAGCTCACACTTATAATTGCAGCACTTTGGGAGGCCGAGGCAGGCGGATCACAAGGTCAAGAGATCAAGACCATCCGGGCTAACATGGCGAAACCCCGTCTCTACTAAAAAAAAATACAAAAATAAGCTGGGCATGGTAGCACGTGCCCGTAGTTCCACCTACTCGGGAGGCTGAGGCAGGAGAATCCCTTGAACCTGGCAGTGGAGGTTGCAGTGAGCCAAGATCGTGCCACTGCACTCCAGCCTGGTGACAGAGCAAGACTCCATCTCAAATAAATAAATAAAAGGAACCAAGGATCTTTGGTTAAGGGCTGGATTCCGGGGCTGGGCCGTGGAAAGTACAAGATGAGCCAGGGCTATTTTGTGCCAGAAGCAAGGGAAGCTGAAGGGATAAGGAGGAAAACTCAAAGGACACAGGAGCCAGCTTGGATGGGTTCCCAGCGGCCACTGATAACCAGTGACAGTGATCGTCTCAGCTCAGGCTGCCATAACAAGGCACCTTAGGATGGGTGGCTTAAACAACCAAAACTTAACAGTTCCGGAGACTGGAAAGCCAAGAGCAAGGTGCCAGAAAATTCTAGAAGGCTGTCTTCCTGACTTGCCCTTCTCTCTGTGTTCTTACGTGCACCCAACTGCTATGTAAAGAGATGTAGTATAAGGACTGGCTGACGTGATTATGGAGTTCTGGCAAGTCCCTAGATCTGCAGGGTGAGTTCTGGAGACTGGGGAGACTTGATGGTTTCATTCAAGCCTGATTCAGGAAGTCTGAGAACCTGGAGAGCCAACAGGGTAGTTCTCTTCTGAAGGCTGTCAGGCTCAAGCCCCATGAAGAATAATGTTTCAGTTCAACTCCGAAGGCAGAAAAGACATTTGCGCCTGTCAGAAGGGAATCTGGCAGGAAGAACTCCCTCTGAGTCAGCCTTTCTGTTCAACTCACGCCTGCAACTGATGGGATGAGGCCCGCCCACATTAGAGAGGACAACCTGCTTTCCTCAGTCTCCTGATTTAAATGTCAATCTTGTCTAAAACAGCCTGACAAAAACACCCAGAATGATGTTGAACCAAACATCTGAGCAACCCATGGCCCAGTCAAAATTAACCATCACAGAGGGTTAGGGTAGAATCCAGGAGACCAGTGAAAAAGGCCGTGCAATCATCTAGGTGTAGCCAGGTGTGGTGGCTCATGCCTATAATCCCAGCACTTTGGGAGGCCTAGGCGGGCAGATCACCTAAGGTCAGGTGTTCGAGACCAGCCTGGCCAACATAGTGAAACCCTGTCTCTAATAAAAATACAAAAAAAAGTAGCCAGGCATGGTGGTAAGCACCTATAATCCCAGCTACTAGGGAGGCTGAGGCAGGAGAATCACTTGAACCTGGGAGACAGAGTTTGCAATGAGCAAAGATAGTGCCATTGCACTCCAGTCTGGGCAACAGCGTGAGACCCCATCTCAAAAATAACAATGAAATAATAATAATAATAATAATCTAGGTGCGAGATGATGGTGGCTTGAACCAGGGCGATAGGCCATGGAAGGAGTGAGAAGTGATCATATTCAGGGGAGTTAGAAGGAGTTCTGTCTTTTTGGAAATTGTCAAGTGGATACTAAAGGAGACAGACCAATGAATTTCCATTGCAGCTTCAAGTATATATATTCAGCACATGGACAATCTTGTTTCTCCCCCAAAACCCCCACCAAGCTTCATACCCTTCACTGGATTGCTTTCATTCAGATCTTAGTATTTCTGAATTCTGGATATTTGTTTAAGGTAGACTCAATGGGATTTCCAGGTGCATTGGATTTGCTGTTGAGGTAGGAGGCAGAACTTGACTCTGGAAGCAGGGCTCAGACATTGGACCAAATTAAAGACTAGCTGAAACAGGGATGGGACAGAGACACGTCTCCAGAAGACACATCCACCAGGGTGCCATGTCAGTTTGCCATTGCCACAGCAACCGCTGAAAGTTACCACCCCTTTCCCTGGCCAACAACTCAATGACCTGGAAGTTACCACCCTTTTTCTAGAAATTTCTGCATTATATGTCCTTAATTTGCATATAGCTGAAAGTAAGTATGAGTGCAACACTGCCTCTGAGCTGCTACTCTGGGCACACTGCCTATGGGGTGCCCCTCTGCTGCTGCTGTACCCTACCTCTTCAATAAAAGGTGCGGCCTAACACCACCAGCTCACTCTTGAATTCCTTCCTTGGTGAAGCCATGAACCCTCCTGGGCTGAGCCCTAATTTGGGGGCTTGCGTGCCCTTTGTCAGTGTGGGGAGAGAGAAGTCAAGAATGACTCCAGGCCGGGTGCAGTGGCTCATGCCTGTAATCTCAGCATTTGGGAGGCCAAGGTAGGCAGAGCACCTGAGGTTGGGAGTTTGAGACCAGCCTGACCCCTGGAGAAACCACATCTGTATTAAAAATACAAAATTAGCTGGGCATGGTGGCACGTGGCACTGTAATCCCAGCTACTTGGGAGGCTGAGGTGAGAGAATCACTTGAACCCAGGAGGCGGAGGTTACAGTGAGCCGAGATTGCACCATTGCACTCCAGCCTGGACAACAAGAGCGAAATTCCATCTCAAAAAAAAAACCCACAAAAATTAGCTGGACGTGGTCATGTGCATCTGTAGTCCCAGCTACTGGAGAGGCTGAGGTGGGAGAATCACCTGAGCCTGGGAAGTGGGGGTTGTAGTGAGCTGAGATCACACCACTGCACTCCAGCCTGGGTGACAGACTGAGACTCTTGTCTCAAAACAAACAAACAAAAACAAAGAATGACTCCAGGGTTTTGGCCTGGTGGCTCTCACTCCAGCTTGATGCTGAGACAGAAACATCTGTTCTAGGCCTGGCCTAAACCTCTTCTCTCTAGAGGCCCAAATGGACCAGAGGCCCCTAACTTGGCCAACCTCTTTCTCCCTGAGGACATGCCCTGCTCAGGCTCCCAGCTCCCTGCTGGAACTGACCTCCTGGTACTTCTTGGATCTTTTTTGTTTTTGTTTTTGTTTTTTTTAAGACGGAGTTTCACTTCTTGTTACCCAGGCTGGAGTGCAATGGCGCAATCTCGGCTCACTGCAACCTCCGCCTCCTGGGTTCAGGTAATTCTCCTGCCTCAGCCTCCTGAGTAGCTGGGATTACAGACACGCGCCACCATGCCCAGCTAATTTTTTGTATATTTAGTAGAGACGGGGTTTCACCATGTTGACCAGGATGGTCTCGATCTCTTGACCTCATGATCCACCCGCCTCAGCCTCCCAAAGTGCTCGGATTACAGGCTTGAGCCACCGCGCCCGGCCCTCTTGGATCTTTTTGAGCACAGTGAACCTGCATAAACTGTTCTCCTGTTTCTCCCGTCTCCCCAAGACATTCCTACTCCTGGGCCCCCAAGATAATCAGTCCCTGTTGTTCTGGCCAGGATCAAAGAATGAGATGTTCAGGGCTGGGTGCGGTGACTCACGCCTATAATCCCAGCACTTCAGGAGGCTGAGGCAGGCAGATCACCTGAGGTCAGGAGTTTGAGACCAGCTTGTCTAACATGGTGAAACCCCATCTCTACTAACAATAAAAAATTAGACCAGCATGGTGGTGGACACCTGTAGTTCCAGCTACTCAGGAGGCTGAGGCAGAAAAATCACTTGAACCCAGGAGGCAGAGGTTACAGTGAGCCAACATCATGTGACTGCATTCCAGCCCGGGCTACAGAGTGAGACTCTGTCTCAAAAAAAAAAAAAAAAAAAAAAAGAACGAGACATTCAGCCTAGAACGGTCCTTAAAATCCAAGTGGGTCAATCCTTCTTTTTAACATTCCACTAGGTTGTGGTCCCGCAGTAGCTTTGGGGACCAGGAAAAAGATTGCAGTATAAAACTGAGCTCAAAAGCCTAGGCACCTTGGCCACGCCTGTAATCCCAGCACTTCAGGAGGCTGAGGTGGGTGGATCACCTGAGGTCAGGAGTTCGAGACCATCCTGGCCAACATGGTGAAACCCCCATCTCTAATAAAAATACAAAAATGAGCTGGGCATGGTAGTGTGCGCCTGTAATCCCAGCTACTTGGGAGGCTGAGGCATCATAGTTGCTTGAACCCAGGAGGGGGAGGTTGCCGTGATCTGAGATCATTCCACTGCACTCCAGCCTGGGTGACAGAGTGAGACTCCCTCTCAAAAAAGAAAAGAACTGAGCTCAGTTCTGAATACAGCAAACACAGCTGGGAATTTATAACCAAAGCAAAGTGAAGAGGTCAGTGGTTTGAAAATTACTAAGAGGAAGTATCAAGAGTAGGGGGATTCTTGCTGAAATGGCCTAACAGGATTCTTGTTAAAACAGCCCAAGGAGGCCGGGCGCGGTGGCTCAAGCCTGTAATCCCAGCACTTTGGGAGGCCGAGGCGGGTGGATCACGAGGTCAAGAGATCGAGACCAGCCTGGTCAACATGGTGAAACCCCGTCTCTACTAAAAATACAAAAAATTAGCTGGGCATGGTGGCGTGTGCCTGTAATCCCAGCTACTCAGGAGGCTGAGGCAGGAGAATTGCCTGAACTCAGGAGGCGGAGGTTGCGGTGAGCCGAGATCGTGCCATTGCACTACTCCAGCCTGGGTTAACAAGAGCGAAACTCCGTCTTAAAAAAAAAAAAAAAAAAAAAACAGCCCAAGGACTTATACTTCAAAGGCGGGGGATGAATGTGAACCTGGATCACATATCAAGAGGGATGAGGTATGAAGGGTGTGGGATTCTGTAGAACTGACTAGCAGGATTTTTGTGAAAACAGGGTTAGACAGGCTGATGACAGGGATGAAGGAATAGCCCACAAGACCTAGTCACAAAGAGAGGGCTCAGAGGAGCCTACCTAAAGGTTGGTTAAGAGGACAATGCCTGCACCTCTCCTAGGCCCAGGCCTGAGGCTTTCTAAATATATTCCAATTTGTCAGGATCTCCAAATGTAGGCCCCAGAATGGGACCCACCCATCCCAGGCGAGATGGGACCAGAACAGACAGGACAGTCTCTTCCCCTTCTGGGCTTCTTGGCTCCTATGGGGCAACTCAAAGTGAGAATTTGGTATCAGCAGTCCCAGTGCTGACAGTGACTCACTGAGTGACCTCCAGCAAGTCACTTAACCTCTCTGAGCCTCCCTATGCTTATTTAAAGTTGAGGGTGGTAATTCAATCTGTCCACAGTGCAGGCTTGTTGAGAGAATGGAATAAAACGCTGCTACGTGTGGACATGCTTTGTCAGCCTGAGTGAGCAGCTGTACATGTTGTTATTTAAAGAAAAATTCTGCTTTCAACTGTGTTCCGAAAAAAAAAAAAAAAACAACGCTGCAGGCTAGGCACAGTGGCTCACTCCTGTAATCCTAGCATTTTGGGAGGCTAAGCTGGGCAGATCTTGAGGTCAGGAAATCGAGACCATCCTGGCCAACATGGTAAAACCGGTCTCAACTAAAAATACAAAAATTAGCTGGGCGTGGTGGTGGGCACCTGTAATCCCAGCTACTCGGGAGGCTGAGGCAGGAGAATCCACTGAACCCAGGAGGCGGAGGTTGTGGTAAGCAGAGATCACACCACTGCACTCCAGCCTGGGCAACAGAGCAAGACTCCGAGACTCCATCTCAAAAAAACAAACAAAAAGACGACAGATTTTCATCAAGTTTAGAGGGTGTTTGTGATGGTTTCACTTGAAATATAAGCTATGTGGCTTACATGAAGTCCCCTTTAAGGGGCTCTGGGGCTCACCTCAGAGGATGAGGAGAGATCATTTAGAGCAGCAGACAGCCGGGCGCGGTGGCGCCTGCCTGTAGTCCCAGCTACTCGGGAGGCTGAGGTGGGGGGATCGCTTGAGCCCAGGAGTTCTGGGCTGTAGTGCGCTATGCCGATGGGGTGTCCGCACTAAGTTCGGCATCAATATGGTGACCTTCCGGGAGCGGGGGACTACCAGGTTGCCTAAGGAGGGCGAAAACGGAGCAGGTAAAAACTCCCGTGCTGATCAGTAGTGGGATCGCGCCTGTGAATAGCCACCGCCCTCCAGCCTGGGCAACATACCGAGACCCCGGTCTCTTTAAAAAAAAAAAAAAAGAAAACAAACAAACAAACAAAAATAAAATAGCAGACAAAGGTACAGCGAATGAGTCCCCAGTGATCCGGAGACCGGCCTCTGCTCACTGAGATAACGAACCATGGGCAGAGAAAACAAACGATTGCAGACATGAGTCATAATGTTTTTAATCGTAGAGCCTGATGGTCAATTGAGTTCTTACCACGTGGACAATTCCGTGAAGCCTTCTCTGACATTAGGAGCAGCAGCGATTTCTCTTTAAAGCTGGTTAATGATTCCCCTCCCAACTCCCTCCAGCTTGTACTTAAATAATTGTAAAAATGCGGCCTGAGGTAGCATGCCTTTTTGGCCCTTTGCACGTGGCTGGCTTATGTCGTTTACGAATTGGGAGGCAGTGTCATTGTGTAAATCCCTGTATTTCTATCCGGTTCAGTTTGAATGCGCCCCTCCGCAAGCATCTGTCACGGGCCAGATTAAAAACTACATTTCCCAAAGGCCCTCGCGGATCCCACCCTTCTCCCTCCCTTTCCGATTTTACACCCAGGCTCCGCCCCCAACGCGCACATCGGCCAATAGTGGCACTATCTCAGGCGCCCAGCTAAAAAAGGACGCGGGCGGGAACGTTTCAGGGGCTGCGGAGGCGGGGCCTGTGGCCAGGGGTTGGTCTTTGGAGTCAGAGAGGCAGATTCGCCGCACACAGCGCGGCCGGAGCTAATCCCCTCAAGAGTCAGGATTTGCGGGGAGAGGTTCTCCACTGGTCAAGAGAAGGCCTTAAGAAAGACGGAATTAATTTCCGTTGCGGCTCCGGCCAGGCCCCATCTTCAACTTGCTCCTCCAGGAAATGAATCTGCTGCCGAATCTCGAGAGTCCAGTGACTCGGCAGGAGAAGATGGCGACTGTGTGGGATGAGGCCGAGGTGGGCACTGGGCGAGTTGGCGGTCCCAGAACCGGGGCCCGCGGGGAGACGCCTTTGGCAGGAGGGAAGGAGGTGGCGGAGGGTCAGGGTCTGGCCAGGTCCCGGGGATGGGGTTGTTTGGGATGTGGGCAGGGGTCCTGACTCTTCGTCCTGGTTTTATGGGCGTGCAAACTGAGGCTATGGGTGGGTTCGGAGAACGTGGGATGCTTGTCCTGAGTTCAACTAAATATATAAATAAATAATTCTTTTTACAGCAAGATGGAATTGGGGAGGAGGTGCTCAAGATGTCCACGGAGGAGATCATCCAGCGCACACGGCTGCTGGACAGTGAGATCAAGGTGGGTGCACAGCTCCTGTGCGGGCGATGGAGACCTCACAGGACAAGCCCGGGCGATGCGAGTAGCCTCTCCTACTTCCTTCTCCGCCACCCTGGGGGAGACATGGGGCTCTGGGCTTCCTCCTTGGAGCAGGAAAAGAGGAAAGAAAACAGCCTTATAAGGGACAGGAAGACAGGCGGAGGTGGTGGGAAACGTGGACTGAGACGAGAAGTTATAAGATTGCTTTTCCCAGTGAGGACTAGGAATAATCCTCTCAAGAATCCTTCTTTTAGTAAAAGCCCCACTTTACAGATGAGGAAACTGAGGCTCAGAGAGGTTTGTACTGCGGTAAAGCACCCAGTTCTTTTTTTTTTTTTTTTTTTTTTTTTCTTTTTTTCTGAGACGGAGTCTCACTCTTGTCTCCAGGCTGGAGCGCAGTGGGGCGATCTAGGCTCATCACAACCTCTGCCTCCCTGTTCAAGCGATTCTCCTGTGTCAGCCTCCCCCGTAGCTGGAATTACAGGTATGCAGCATTACCATGCCTAGCTAAGTTTGTATTTTTAGTAGAGACAGGGTTTCTCCATGTTGGTCAGGGTGGTCTCGAACTCCCGACCTCAGATGATCCACCTGCCTTGGCCTCCCAAAGTGTTGGGATTACAGGCGTGAGCCGCTGCAACCGGCACACCCAGTTCTGACTAAGAGGCAGAACCTAAAACCTATATTTGCCTGTCTTGGAGGTCTGCTTTTATTCCAGTAAGTACTACCACTGTTTTACCAGGTTGTTTCCACACTGGCCTCCTGTTTTGACTTCTGCAGGATGTGGACACAGTCACACTCTGCCTTCAGAGAGCCTCAGAGCTGGATGAATGGATGCCAGAGAGTCCCCTGGGCACCCGGGACCTCACCAGTTACAGGATTCTAGTATAAGCTGTGCCAGGGCTTACATTTGCTCCTCTTCCCCTCCTCATCCCAGATCATGAAGAGTGAAGTGTTGAGAGTCACCCATGAGCTCCAAGCCATGAAGGACAAGATCAAAGAGAACAGTGAGAAAATCAAAGTGAACAAGACCCTACCATACCTTGTCTCCAACGTCATCGAGGTGTGTGTGTATGTGGAGGGGAACAGAGGGAGTCAGCGGGGATCGGGGACAGCCTGGGTTGGGGCTGCTAGGGAAAGAGTGGGTGGAGTTTTTGAGGCTAAACTGAATGTCAGAGCTACACCTCTGGGGGCACTTTGATGGGGAGATGGGGGCCTGCAAAGGCCTTGGGAGTCTCAGTGTCTCCTTTTCGAGACGGAGTTTCGCTCTTGTTACCCAGGCTGGAGTGCAATGGCGCCATCTCGGCTCACCGCAACCTCCACCTCCTGGGTTCAGGCAATTCTCCTGCCTCAGCCTCCTGAGTAGCTGGGATTACAGGCACGTGCCACCATGCCCAGCTAATTTTTTGTATCTTTAGTAGAGACGGGGTTTCACCAGGTTGACCAGGATGGTCTCGATCTCTTGACCTCGTGATCCACCCGCTTCGGCCTCCCAAAGTGCTGGGATTACAGGCTTGAGCCACTGCGCCCGGCTCAGTGTCTCCTTTTCTATTGGTTGTGTCTCCTCCAGGGTAGATGTGCCCTGTGCAGAGGAGCAGCACCTACACAGAGATCAATCCCTGGGCTTAGCAGAGGCACCCACCTTTGCTGGGCTCAGGGCTATTGGAGGAGGGAGATGGGGATGGCCAGCCCTGCAGGTATTAGGAACTGTCTTAGAAAGCACTGGGCCTTGGGCAGTTCAAGGGGTTGAGCTTTTTTCCTTCCCAGCTCCTGGACGTTGATCCCAATGACCAAGAGGAGGATGGTGCCAACATTGACCTGGATTCCCAGAGGAAGGGCAAGTGTGCTGTGATCAAAACCTCTACCCGACAGGTGAGTGTGGCTCAGCTATAGGACAGACTGGAGGAGGGTGAGGGGTGGCTGTGGGATAGGACTAGGGAGCCTTCCCTGAGGACACTGACCGAGACTGCCCATGTAACTTGCCCACAGACATACTTCCTGCCTGTGATTGGGTTGGTGGATGCTGAAAAGCTAAAGCCAGGAGACCTGGTGGTGAGTGGGGCCTGAGCCCAGGCAATGCTTTTCTGGTGACTAGCTGAGCCCCCTCCCCCGCCCCAGTCAAATTCACTCTTGACTCTGAATCTCAGCAGAACAGCTTGGAGAGTCTGGAATCCTGTCTATTTGCTGTTTGATTTTTCTATTGTCCAGTCCTCTGCCTTTCCTTCTGCAGACACCTGTCACTCAGTCAGTTGGGTAGGCCTTGAGCTGGGCCAAATCTAAAGGCCCTGTGCTGTGTCTTCAGGGTGTGAACAAAGATTCTTATCTGATCCTGGAGACGCTGCCCACAGAGTACGACTCCAGGGTGAAGGCCATGGAGGTGGATGAGAGGCCCACGGAGCAATACAGTGACATCGGGGGCTTGGACAAGCAGATCCAGGAGGTGAGGGAGGCATAGCAGCTGCCAGCAGCCTCACCAGCCATTCAGTTTCTCCATGCCATTGATGCAGCTCATCTCCCTAATGTGTCTGTTATCCTCGTGGCATCCTAGGAAGGAAGGGAGGGGGGTGCCATGTGACAGGTGAGGAGACTGGAGCCCAGAGAGTTTAAATGCCTT
Organism: Saimiri boliviensis; assembly: GCF_048565385.1. Lineage (NCBI taxonomy): Eukaryota > Metazoa > Chordata > Mammalia > Primates > Cebidae > Saimiri > Saimiri boliviensis. The sequence continues at coordinate 115,131,115 of NC_133454.1, read as the reverse complement.
GCCCTGGGTCACAGAGTGCCAGAGCCAGGACTAGAGCTCAGTCTCCTGGTTCCTGGCCTAGTGTCTTTTTTCTTTGTTGAGATGGAGTTTCACTCTTGTTGCCCAAGCTGGAGTGCAATGACGCGATCATGGCTCACCGCAACCTCTGCCTCCAGGGTTCAAGCGATTTTCCTGCCTCAGTCCCCCGGGTAGTTGGAATTACAGGCATGCACCACTACACCCGGCTTATTTTGTAATTTTAGTAGAGATGAGGTTTCTCCGTGTTGGTCAGGCTCGTCTTGCATTCCTAATCTCAGGTGATCCACCTGCCTCGGCCTCCCAAAGTGCTGGGATTACAGGCATAAGCCACTGTACCCGGCCCCTGGCCTAGTGTCTTTCTGCCATGTACTCCTGTTCCTGGAGAGGCCATAGCCAGCTTTGGTGGGGATGAGCATTCTGTGTCCTCTTGATCTGGGGAAGGGAGTGGGTGTGTCCCTGAGTTAGACAGGAGAGAGATAGATTGGGGTTGGAGCCGGGAAGGGTTGGGCTATAGGACCCTCAGGGCTTCATCTCCTCACCACGACTTCCTGGCAGCTAGTGGAGGCCATTGTCTTGCCAATGAACCACAAGGAGAAGTTTGAGAACTTGGGGATCCAGCCTCCAAAAGGGGTGCTGATGTATGGACCCCCAGGGACGGGGAAGACCCTTCTGGCCCGGGCCTGTGCTGCACAGACTAAGGTGAGCGCTTTGGGAGGGATGCGGGGAGAGTGTGCAGGAACAGAAACTACCAGATAAGCTCAAAGGGTCTGCCTTTGACCTGATCCTACCACCTTTTCCCTGCCAGGCCACCTTCCTAAAGCTGGCTGGCCCGCAGCTGGTACAGATGTTCATTGGAGATGGTGCCAAGCTAGTCCGGGACGCCTTCGCCCTGGCCAAGGAGAAAGCGCCATCTATCATCTTCATTGATGAGCTGGATGCCATCGGCACCAAGCGGTAAGGGAGAGGCAAGCGTCCCCAGTGATCTCTGTGGCAGTGGGAGGAAGGGAGGCCGACTGTCAGTTGTGCTAAATTCTGGTTTTTTCCCACCCTGTACCCCTTCCTGCCCCTGGACAGTGGCACTGCTCTTCAGCTCTTGTGGTTCAGATTCCTAACTCCTCATCCCCGGCCTCCCTGTTTCCCCAGCCATTCATTCTCACAGTTGCCAGCGTGTTCCTTTCAAAACAGGAATCTGGGTGGTGGCTCATGCCTGTAATCCCACCATTTTGGGAGGCCAAGATGGGAGGATCACTTGAGCCCAGGAGTTGGAGACCAGTCTGGACAACATAGGGAGACCCTGTCTTCATAAAAAATAAAAATATTAGTCAGGCATGGTGGTGCACACCTGTAATCCCAGCTACTCAGGAGGCTGAGGTGTGAGGATTGCTTGAGGCTGGCAGGTTATGGCTGTAGTGAGCTGTGATGGCGCCACTCCACTCCAACCTGAGTGACAAAATGAAACCCTTTCTCAAAAAAAGAAGAAGGAATGCCTGTAATCCCAGCACTTTGGGAGGCTGAGGCAGGCAGATCACTTGAGACCAGGAGTACAAGACCAGCTTGGCCAACATGGCAAAACCTCGTCTCTACTAAAAATACAAAAAAATTAGCCAGGAGTGGTGGCGTGCACCTGTAGTCCCAGCTGCCCAGGATGCTGAGGCACGAGAATTGCTTCAACCTGGGACGCAGAACTTGCAGTGAGCTGTGTTCCAGCCTGGTGACAGAGCGAGACTCCATCTCAAAAAAAGAAAAAAAGCCACAGCAGGAATCTGGCCACCTTGCTTGCATGAACCCAAAGTAGTCCCTGCCAAACCCATCCTGTTGAAAACCCTTTCTGGCTTGGCATCGTGGCTCACACCTGTAATCCCAGCACTTTGGGAGGCTGAGGTGGGTGGATCACTTGAGGTCAGGAGTTCAAGGCCAGCCTGGCCAACGTGATGAAATCCCATCTCTACTAAAAATATAAAAATTAGCCAGGCGTCGTAGCGTATGCCTGTAGTCCCAGCTACTGGGGAGGCTAAGGCAGGAGAATCTCTTGAACCCTGGAGGTAGAGGTTGCAGTGAGCCGAGATTGTGCCACTGCACTCCAGCCTGGGTGACAGAGTAAGAGTGTCTAAAAAAAAAAAAAAAAACCCCTTCCTGTGATAAATGCTGGACTTGATGTGGCCTGCAGGGCTCAACCCTTTTGCGCCTTCAGCCTCAACTTGTGCCTGTCTCCCACCTCCCCTGCTCTGGACTCCTGCCAAGGTGTCCCCCGCACTTCAAGCCTGCTGTGGCTCTTGCCCTTTCTTCCACTGGTTGGCTGCCCGGCCAGTGTGCTTTCCACCTTCAGATCTCGGCCTCAGGGACACTCAGGGATGCCTGCCTGGGCTCTCCCATATAGTACCGTCCAAGCCTGGGCCAGATCCCTGTATTTCTAAGCTTTAGCTCAGTTTGCAGCTGCACATTCATCAGGGTAACAGCCCAAGCAGTGGCTGGTTTTGCTGGGGTTTTTTGTTTGTGTTTTTGAGACAGTTTTGCACTTATCGCCCAGCCTGGGGTACAATGGCTCAATCTTGGCTCACCACAGCCTCCGCCTCCCAGGTTCAAGCGATTCTCCTGCCTCAGCCTTCTGTGTAGCTGGGATTACAGGCATGTGCCACCATGTCCAGCTAATTTTGTATTTTTAGAGAGACAGGGTTTCTCCATGTTGATCAGTCTAGTCTGAATTCCCGACCTCAGGTGATCTGCCCGTCTTGGCCTCCCAAAGTGCTGGGATTACAGGCATGAGCCACCTCGCCCGGCCTGGTTTTTGTTTTTTGTTTTTGTTTGTTTGTTTGTTTTGTTTGGAGATGAAGTAAGTCTTGCTCTGTCATCCAGCCTAGGCTGGAGTGCAGTGGCGCAATCTCGGCTCACTGCAACTTCCACTTCCTGGATTCAATCAATTCTCAAGTAGCTGGGAATACAGGTGTCTGCCACCACACCCAGCTAACTGTTACATTTTTAGTAGAGATGGGGTTTTGCCATGGTGACCAAGTTGGTCTTGAACTCCCGACCTCAGGTGATCCGCCCGCCTCAGCCTCCCCAGAGTACTGGAATTACAGTGTGAGCCACCGTGCCCAGCCTTGCTCACTGTTTTATCCTCAGCCCAGCACCTGATCCTAGGAGTCTCTTTAGCTCAATATGGTCAACAATTAATGACACCTTTTATGTGCCAGTCCCTGGGCTGGGGGCTCCAAGTTGAGTGAGCCATTTCGCAGCCCTGGATGAGTTAGGTGAGGCTTCCAGGGGGTAAGGGAAGGGAGGGCTCTGCCCAAGCTGTTGCCCTCACCGGTGTCTCGGGCTTCCTGTGCCCTAGTTTTGACAGCGAGAAGGCTGGGGACCGGGAGGTGCAGAGGACGATGCTGGAGCTTCTGAACCAGCTGGATGGCTTCCAGCCCAACACCCAAGTTAAGGTGAGTATTAGCACTCCCAGGTGAAGAAGAGGCTCAGTGGTCAGGAGCTGCCAGGCCCCCAGCTCGAGAGTGGTGAAGCTAGAATGAGAATTGGGATCTGTCTTGAACATCCCATGGGTCTCACCTGCTCCCCAGGCTGCCTCTCGGCCTGTTGTGACTGTGTCTGCCCATCTGTGAACACCTTTCTTTTTTCAAGTTGTGGCTTCTCCTCTTCCTCAGGTAATTGCAGCCACGAACAGGGTGGACATTCTGGACCCTGCCCTGCTCCGCTCAGGTCGCCTGGACCGAAAGATTGAGTTCCCAATGCCCAATGAAGAGGCCCGGGCCAGAATCATGCAGATCCATTCCCGAAAGATGAATGTCAGGTGAGCAGGGGCATGGGCAGGGCACAGAGACCTGCACAGGCACAGGAGGGTGTCTCTGTGCTGAGCTTCCCCAGCTTCCACGACCACCACCTCTCTGGCCCCAGGCGCACATGGCACCGATCCACATGCCAGCCTGTTTCTCCCCAGTTGTCTGATGCAGTGTCTTGCCAGGGCCCAGGCTGTAATTCTGGGTGCTCTGCTCCTTAGACTGCACCCCTCATCCGAAGGAACAGAGGCTGGAGACCCTCCGTTTCCCTGCCTCATACCTCAGCACATGAGCACAGACCAGGAATGGCCAGGGCCAGGTGGACCTGAGTTCAAATCTGTGTGACTCTCAGCAGGTGGCATGCCCTCTCTCAGCCCCACTTTTCTTACTTGGGACTTGGCGATGACAGCACCAATTTCACAGGGTCGTGGTAAGGATTAGATGTGACAGTGTTAAGCACAGGACGAGAGCAGGGCCTGCTCAGCGGGGGGAGAATAGATACTATCTTTTGTCCTCACATCCTCCTGCTCCCCTGCCTTGTGCCGAGTCAGTCCATGGAGTCTCAGATGCAGATTTCTAGAAGGCCAGAGCTCAAGAGACCCTAGAAATAACCTGGTATAACCTGCATTAACTTGCCCCCTTCGTCCCCTACATCTGATACTGAGAAGACAAGGTGCAGTGGGTAAGGGACTTTCTTCCGGTCATAGGGCGACTTGACTTTGTTGCTTGATGGGACCGGGGGGGGACATTTGCCCCCTCTGCCTGCTCCCCATAAGCCACTGAGCCTGCAGTATGTGTCCTCTTCCCAGTCCTGACGTGAACTACGAGGAGCTGGCCCGCTGCACGGATGACTTCAACGGGGCCCAGTGCAAGGCTGTGTGTGTGGAGGCGGTGAGTGGTCAGGTGGGGGGTGAGTCACTTCATGCCTTCTTGCCCCCTCCCTGGACAGGAAGCGGGTATTTGGCTGGTAGAGACTGCTGGGGGAAGAGGCCTGGGCCTCAGGGAGCCAGGGTAGGCGTTTGGGGAGGCCCCTAGACTCTGTCTGTCCCGGCTGCAGGGCATGATTGCGCTGCGCAGGGGTGCCACGGAGCTCACCCACGAGGACTACATGGAAGGCATCCTGGAGGTGCAGGCCAAGAAGAAAGCCAACCTGCAGTACTACGCCTAGGGTGCACAGGCCTGCCCCGGGCTCGCAGCTGAAGTGCGCAATAAAAGATGGTTTCAGGTCCCTGCCGCTGCTTGTCTGCCTTCCCTGGGCTCTGGGTGGAGGAGTGGGGGCATGTGCAGGAGGCCGCTGCCCCAGGTGCTGCAGGCTGGAAACCCTGCCACAGCCATGGGCCCACACCACTGGTCAGGCTGAGGCCTTCTGGGGCCGTGCGTGGTGCTGCAGCTGCTGCCTGGGCCTTCAGGCCCCGCAGAGCCACCTCCCTGTGCACCACTCCGCTCGGAGCTCTCAGAAGCTCATGTCCCCGCAGTTCCTGCACAGAGGACCTGGATAGATGCCTTTTCCCTTTCGGCATTTTGGTGTCTGGCACGCGTCCTTACCTCCTGGTAAAGCCAGGCTTGGGTTTAGGCCTTCAGCCCCCAACCATTCCTGGTCCTTGGGCCCCTCATTTCTCCAGATGCCCCCTTAGCTCTTTCTGTCCCTGTCTTTTGGCCAAAAACTGCCTGAACAAGATCCACTTGGAGCTCCTCTAGGACTGATCTGTCACACTGTGCCCGCTCCCCAATTCTGCCGTCTCTTCACCCCATAAAGCATTTGTGACAGCTGGCCCCACATGCTGTCACAAATGTTTTGTGGGGCTTTCCTGTGCCCTTCCAACCTTCCAGCCCCCGACCTCATGCCCAGCTAGGGTGGTCGCCATTCACTGAGGGTGCCACACAGGTCCTCACGCATAGTTTTATCTGGTTATCAGGATAAACACCAGGAGGGTTTCCTCATCTTACAGACTCGTGTAAGCAACTGGGCCATGATCACGCAGCTGTTAGGTGGCCCAGCTGGGAGTCAGGCCCAGGGCAGCGAATGAAGCCAGTCTCCTTTCCACGAAGCTGTCTCCTGGTGGCTTTGGTGGCCTCCTGACCAGCCTTTGAAATGGTAACCCGTCAGAGCTGTGTCAGCTCCCTCTTGCCCCCTGCAAAAGCCCCTGCCCACCTCTTCCTTCCTTTTCCCCTTCTTTTCACCCCCCAAATGCACCTAAGCACAGCAGGCTGCCGACTGGCCTCCGCCTGCAGGGCCAGCTCCTTCCTGGCTCTGACACCCTCCCTGCTAGTCTTGCTTTCCCTGGGTGCCCCTGCCTGGCTTCCTTCTGACTCCCTGGCCCCTGCCTCAGGAGTCCAGCAGCATGGCCCCCGAAGTGCTTCTGGTCCTGTCCCCTGCCCTGGACTCAGCTGCCCCAGTCCTGTATTCCTGTTCCCTCTTCTAACCAGATAGGCATTTGCTCCTGACCGTGACACCCATGTTCCCCACAGGCACCACCCTCACCTGCTTTGGCTTCCTCAGCTCTAAAATGGGACCTCCGGCCTCTCCTAGTGGGCTGTGATGCTCACACACAGCTAGCAGCCCCAAGCACCTCTGGAGGTGAGGGGATGGCTGGTGGGGACAGCCACGGTTCATTCCTTGGATCTGAGGCCAGGAGTCATTCGGTCCTTGAGACACTTATGGGATGTGTTACAGCTAGACAAAGCAAATACTATATCCTCATTTTTTTTTTTGCTGATAAAAATACAGAAAGCCGGCCGGGCGCAGTGGCTCAAGCCTGTAATCCCAGCCCTTTGGGAGGCCAAGGCAGGTGGATCACGAGGTCAAGAGATCGAGACCGTCCTGGTCAATATGGTGAAACCCTGTCTCTACTAAAAATACAAAAAAAAGTAGCTGGGCATGGTGGCACATGCCTGTAATCTGAGCTACTTAGGAGGCTGAGGCAGGAGAATTGCCTGAACCCAGGCAGTGGAGGTTGCGGTGAGCCGAGATTGCGCCATTGCACTCCAGCCTGGGTAACAAGAGCGAAACTCCGTCTCAAAAAAAAAAAAAAGCCAAAGCACTCCCAGCTAAGGATGTCACTGGGGTTTCACACCCACCTCTGGTCCATGACACTGCCCAGACTGCAGATTCTGGCCAGCGGGCTATTGACGGTGGTCCTGGCTGGCCTGGGAGGAAAGAGGACTGGACACCCGCACCCATATTCTGACAGCACTGGGGAAGCGTCGCCCCGTACCTGGTGTTCTTAGACTCCACACATTCAGAAGGGAGGGCGTGTAGTTTTGAATAAGGGTCTTATATTCTCCTCTTTTCTTTTTTTTATTTTTCCAAGACACAGTCTTGCTCTGTCACCCAGGCTGGAGTGCAATGGTACGATCTTGTCTCACTGCAACCTCCGCCTCCCAGGTTCAAGCAATTCTCCTGCCTCAGCCTCCTGAGTAGCTGGGATTGCAGGTACCCACCACTGTGTCTGGCTAATTTTTGTATGTTTACTAGAAACAGGGTTTCACTATGTTGGCCAGGCTAGTCTTGAACTCCTAACCTTGTTATCCACCCCACTCGGCCTCCCAAAGTTCTGGGATTATTATAGGCGCAAGCCTGGCCTGTCTTTTTTACATCAATGAGAGCTTAATTTTACTGAGGCACTTTGTGGCCGGAGCTCCCTTCCCTGATTACATTTTCAGTTGAGGGGGTGCTGGGGGCAGGCAGGGAAAACACCCCACTTGCAGGTCTAGAAAATAAGGACAGCGTCCTGACTGGGCACGGTGGCTCACACCTGTAATCCCAGAACTTTGGGAAGCCGAAGTGGGTGGATCACAAGGTCAGGAGTTTTGAGACCAGCCTGGCCAATATAGTGAAACCCCCTCTACTAAAAATACAAAAAACATTAGCCGGGCGTGGTGGCACATACTTCTAATCCCAGCTACTCAGGAGGATGAGGCAGGAAAATTGCTTGAACCCAGGAGGCGAAAGTTGCAGTGAGCTGAGATCACGCCACTGCACTCCAGCCTGGGCGACAGAGCAAGACTACATCTCAAAAAATAAAAATAAGGACAGCGTCCTGGAGTTGGTGGTGGTGAGGGGCTAAAATGGCATAGGGCCAGGATCCTATAGGTGCTCAGTCATTATTGGGGCAAAAAGTTAACAAACCAGGAAGACATGCTGCAGGGGTGACAGTTCAGACAAGGGCCTGGCTGTGGCAGTGAGGAAGGCCCTGCCTGGCCATGGAAGGCCGTGCAAAACTGAGGCAGAACCCACACAATAAATGTGTAGATATTTTTATTTGTATCTTATCTATAGAACAAATATTTACAGATACAAACGGAATCACAGCAAAGTTGCTATAAAACCATCCAGACCTCTCAATGGCCACTTCTGAAAACATCCACGGTCAAGGGCAGGGCCAAGCCTGGCTGTGGAGTGGGCCAGCTGAGTACCTGGGCGTCAGCCAAGGGAAATGGCTGGGGATTATGGCTTCAGCACTCTCCCAGAGCACATTCCTAAGCGCTGACAATGCGCGGAGCCCTCGCTGCCCCCACCTACCCCAACCCCAGTGAAGAAGGAAAGGGGCCCGAGTTGGGGAGGGCAGCCCAGGCTCACGCTGTGCCTGCTCCAAGAGTCCCTGGCCCCTGTGCTGGCAGGAGTGTCCCTGAGCTGGCCCGGGAGGCCTCTCTGGCTTGGGGCTGCTCCCTGCCTGGCAGTCTGCTATTTGGCAGCTGGAGGTGGCAAGAGCTGCCGGTGCTGCCAGGGCTCATTCTTCGCCGGGAATGAGCTCCCAGGGCGGGCAGCCCTGAGGAAAGGGTCTTGGGAAGCGGCTTCTGGAAGCCCCACTACTAGGAGCTGGGGACTGTCAGTGCTGAGTGGGGCTGGGGGTATGGGAGCACCTGCCTCTCCTTTCTTTGGCTTAGAGGTGGGGAAGGGCGGGCCAGGAAAGGGGAACTAAGCTGCCCCAGCCTTGGCCCCTAGGCACCTGGCTTCGTGTGCAGAGGGGCAGCAGAAGGCAGGCCAGGTCTGGAGTTCCCTGCACCCGGGGATCCTGGGGCTGCTCTTGCTCCTGGGGTCCTGACAGGGTGAGGACCCTCACTGTTCACTCCAGGAGGTGCAATATGACGGTGGCAAAGAAGAGGTGAAGAACGGGCGCTACACTGGGCCCCGGGCCCGGCACGGGGATCACAGTGTCGGTCTCGCACACGCCTCTGGCCACATGTGCACACCACACACATCCACGCACACCTCCCTCCTGCCTGGTGGGAGGCTCATTCTCTCTCACAGGGACTCGCCCTCTCTGCCTCTCACATATGCGGTCACAGAGTGAATCCGAGCATCTTATTGCTGCAGGGGGCAGGGGCGTCAGGGATGGTTAATCCACGAAGAGCGAAAATAGCACCATCACCATGATGCCCGCGCAGAGCAGAAGCAGCTGCTGCAGGGAGCGCCTGTAGGGAGGGAATGGGGCCCATGGTGGAGGCATGGAGAGGGGGAGGGGGCAGTGGCCAGGAGCCCCTCCCTCCTGGGCCCCTAAGGGCCCTGTGAGTGGCAGTTCTCTTCCTCCAAGAGGTCACTCACCACGGGTCCTCTTCCTCCAAGAGGTCAGGCAGCACATTCACCAAGGCAATGTATAGAAAGCCACCAGAGGTGAAGGGCAGGACCCAGGCCGCCGTCTCCTCTGCAGCAAAGAACACCCAGCTGGGCACCCGGGGCGCCACGTGTGCTTCCCACCTCCTAGGCCTGGGGACCAGCAGTGAGGTAGCCACACTCTTTGGCTGGCACAACTCTGCTGACGCCACCTGCTACCACCACCCACCATGCCCGTACCTACTCCCTTGGGGGACTGGGTACAGATGGCAAAGCCGGCGCCCAGCAAGCCCCCCAGTGCCGTCGACAGTTGCAGCTTGGCTGCGCTCCATCGGTCAAAGCCAGCCCGGAGCAGGATGGCAAAATCGCCCACCTGAAAGGAGGTCTGGATGTTCACCTTGTACCCCAGTGGGGCCCGATGCCCTGAGTGCTCAGGCATGATATACCCTGAGCCCCCTGCCCTTCCCCAGCCTGCCCCTGGGATCCCCTTCTCGAGTATGGCAGAGATGGCAGCTGCGGGCTGCTGGGGTGAGGAGCTCTGGCCCACACAGCCCAGCCCTAGCGTGCCACGCCGGGCAGGCCCACCCCACCACCCTCCCGAGCTCCACACCCATGCTGACTGTGAGGGCCTGGCCCCGGAGGGCGCCCTGCAAGTGCTCACCTCGTGGGGGATCTCGTGCAGGAGGATGGCCATGGTCGTCAGGAGCCCAATCTGCAGGGAGGGGAGCCGTGGCTGCGGGGTCTGTGCTGAGGGCTGGGCACCCCACTCGCCCACTCATTCCACAGAGGTTTACTCTGCTCTGAGCTGGCTGTGGGTGGGCACTGTGTTGGCCACTGGAAATATAGCAGTGACTAAAGGGGACAAGGAACCTGCCCTAACAAAACCAGTGGTCTAGAGGGAGAGACAGGACACTCACACTCACAGGCGCTGGGAAGAGGATGGACAGGGTGCTGGCGGAGCAGGCCCAGGGACCAAATTGAGATGAGGAGGTCAGCAAAAGCCTTGTGGAGGAGTCCATGTAAGTTGAGGCCCAAAGGATGAGTCATCAGCCGCTCAAAGCATGGGTGGGAGAACATTCCAGGCAGGGGGAACAGCGTGAGGTGGGAAAGAGCTTGGCCAGCTGCAGAGCAGGCTGCCCCTGGGCCAGGGGCCAGAGGCCAGAGACCAGAGGGAGGAAGAAGCATCTAGGAGCAGGCAGGGGCCATGCCTAGCAGCTTGACAGAGGCACCCAACAAGGAGTGCTGGGAACAAGGGCTCAGGATCAAAGAACGGCAGCATCCAGGACAGCAGCAGGGAGGATGGGATGAGGGCCTTAGATGAGAGCGCTAGCAATGGAGGGGCAAGAAGCAAAGACTCCAGACACAGGCAGAGTCCACATGGGTGCCACCAGAATTGCCAGAGCCCCACTAGCCCCAAGCCCAACTCACCTTCTTGCTCACAAGGAAGCTGGCAGCCACAGCCAGCCCATGGGTGAAATTGTCGATGGTGTTGGCCAGGAGGTTGAGGTAGCCGCTGACCTGGGAGGGAGGGAAGGCAGGAAGCAGGGCTGAGCAGGGCTGCCACTCAGGGCTGCGGCTGCAGGGGCCCTGAGCAGGCCACTCACTTTGATGCTCCGGACCACGGCACCGAGGCCGGGCTCTGCAGCCGGCTGGGCCAGACAGTGGCCTCCATTGAGCGTGGCGGCAGCAGCAGTGGGGTCTTTGCTGGGGGCCTAGGGCCAGGAGAAGGAGGGAGAGGTGATGTTAGATGCCCCCCACTCAGCCAGGGCAGACAGAAGGGAGAGAGAGATGGAGAAAGAGAGACAGGGGGCCGGGCACAGTGGCTCATGCCTATAATCCCAGCACTTTGGGAGGCAGAGGCAGGCGAATCATTAGGTCAGGAGTTTGAGACCAGCCTGGTCAACATGGTGAAACCCTGTCTCTACTAAAAATACAAAAGATTAGCAGGGCGTGGCGGGCGCCTGTAATTCCAGCTACTCGGGGGGCTGAGGCAGGAGAATCGCTTAGGCCTGGGAGGCGGAGGTTGCAGTGAGCTGAGATCACACCACTGCACTCCAGCCCTAGCAACAGAGTGAGGCTCTGTCTCAAACTAATAATAATAACTGGGAGGCCGAGGCAGGTGGATTACAAGGTCAAGAGACTGAGACCATCCTGGCCAACATGGTGAAACCCCGCCTGTACTAAAAATACAAAAATTAGCTGGGCGCAGTTGTGCATGCCTGTAGTCCCAGCTACTCGGGAGGCTGAGGCAGAATTGCTTGAACCCTGAAGGCGGAGGTTGCAGTGAGCTGAGATCATGCCACTGCACTCCAGCCTGGTGACAGAACAAGACTCCGTCTCAAAAAAAAAAAGAGAGAGAGAGAGGAAGTCCCTCTTTTTTCTAGCTAAAATTCTCTGCTACTCCATTAGCTGGGTATCCCCAAATTCAACAAACTCTCCTCAACTGCTGTCAGCATGAGGCTACCTGAACAAGCCACATCAGGGGCTAATGCTGTCACTCCCAAAGAAGGTGGCTCAGCCTCCCGTAGCTCCCAGGAGAGGGCCAGAAGACCCCTCTTTTCAGGGCTCAACTCAGACCCCCTGGGCCTCCAGGCCGCAGGCACCACCACAGCACAGAGGCTGACATATCCAGGCCCGGGGGTGTGGCGCTCACCTGGCTGGTCCCCTCCTCTTTGCTGTCCAGGAACATCTTCTCCAACGCCAGGAAGGTCAGGATGCCAGCAATGACCCACAGCCCCAGCCGCTGCTGCTGCTGCAGGCTCTGCCCCTCACCACCTGCAGGGGGCAGCAATGCCAGCCCAGGCCAAGCCAGGGTCATAGGAGGGGGCCCTTTGCAATGGGATCTCGTCCAGGGCACCAGGGCAGTGACAAGGGTGGGTCGGGCAGCTGGGGCACAGGACTCCCACTGGGGCCAGGGCCCTGAGACTAGGATGATGACCCCCCCAATCCCAGGCAAATTCCTGTCAGATGCCCAGAATCCCTCTCCTGGCCATCCCTGGGCATGGGCACCAAGCCCCCACTCCTGCTGCCATCTTGCCCCTGGCCTGTGGCCTCACTCACCAGGGCCGGTGCTGCATGTGTAGGCCCAGGCTTCAGGCAGCAGGTGCAGAAACACATTGCCCAGAAGTCCCCCCAGGGCGAAGCTGAGCAGCTGCTTCAGGCGCCAGGCCCCAGCTACAAGGCAGAGATGTGGGGTCTGGGGGACCAACCCGGAACTCCTGGCTTAACCTCCATCCCATCCCACTCACTGGGCTCTTGGGCCTGCAGAGGCTGGATACGGGTGGCTGCTCTTCCTGGGGCCCCACCTCACAGCAGAAACACCACACCCTGCCATATGCCCATTGGGATACCACCACGTCATGGTGAAGAGCTGACACGCCCCAGCTCCCAAGCCACCAGCTTGTGACCTTGGCAGATGACTTTGGAGACTCAGTTTCTCCATCTGTAAGTTGGGTCTTATGGGAATTATTATTTTGTATTGTTTTGTTTTGAGACAGTCTCACTCTGTTGCCCAGGTTAGAGTGCAGTGGTGCAATCTTGGCTCACTGCAACCTCTGTCTCCCAGGTTCAAGGGATTCTCTTGCCTCGGCCTCCTGAGTATCTGCGATTACAGGTGCATGCCACCACACCTGGCTAATTTTTGTAGTTTTGGTAGAGTCTGGGTTTCACCATATTGGCCAGGTTGGTCTCGACCTCCTGACCTCAGGTAATCCACCCGCCTTGGCCTCCAAAAGTGTTGGGATTACAGGTGTGAGCCACCGCACCTGACCTCTTACGGGAATTAAATGACAAAACATATAGCAAGTGCTCATTAAGTGGGAATTTCTCTCAGCTGCTGTCACTCTCAGAAAAGTGGCAGAGATTTGGGGACTTGGAGCATCCAGAGTTAGAAGTCACCTGCCTGAAAGCCATGTCCAAACCTTTGGTTTGATAGAGAAACAGAGGCCTAGAGGACAGAAGCAGCTGGATTTGTGGTAGGATCTCAGGGGAAACTGCTATTTCCTGGCTGAGTGACCTGGGGCTGTGCCTGTGCTTCTCCACTTGTAAAACGGAACTAATAATCCACATGCTCCGCGCACTGACCTCACAGGGCTGCTGTGAGGGGTGAGCACAGGCCCAATTGTGGCCCCTGGGAGGGCTCTGTTCACAGCGGTGGTGCCAGCCCTCAGCCCAGTGCCTGGCACAGAGCTGCTGGGTCACCATCTGGTAAGTGAATGGTTCCTGAGCCTGGCAGGCAGCAGAAGCCTCTGGGGTGCTAGTTTCTAACAGATTCACAGGGCCCTGGTCCAACCTTCTTGAGTGGGGATTAGGCACATGATTTTTAGCAGCTCCCCGGAGCTCTCCTGTGTGTTTAGTTACAACATTTATTTGTAAATGGGCAGTACCTGCACGTGGTATTAAAGGGTAGTAGGGGCAAAGCTCCCACCCATGGCCACATCCCTGTCTCCTGGAGCCTCTCCCCAGGTAGAGACAGGCCCTGCTACCAGGTGCTTGTAGCTCCTGGGGAAGGCTGAGCCAGCCACCTCTAGCTAGATAAGTCCTGGCAAGACCAAGGGAAGAAGTTCCCTTCTATCCTCTCCCTCCGTCTCAGACACTCTGTGACCCGGGGTATCCTAAGAAGAGCAGCAGTGTGCTTTCCACACCACTGGCCAACCCTGGGCGCCACTGGAGGGTCACTCACCTTCTGAGCGCAGCATGGTCCCCATCTCCAGGGGAATGACAAGCAATGGGAAGACCCCACTGAGCCCCACCATGAGGGAACCCAGGAGGGAGCAGATCCACGTGTCCAGCCGCTCTCCACTCAGCAGGGCCCCCCAGGACTCGCTTTCCTTGTTGTCCAGGCGACAGGCCGTCGCAGTCCCCCGGCTCTGGAGGGCCGGCTGGGAACCCCCAGCCCTTCCCAGGAGTTCCACCGCAAGGGCGGTGAGGAAGAAGAGCCTTGGGCCCACCATGCCACAGCCAAGGCAGGGACATCCAGGCATGCCACGTACTGAAAAACACAAAGGCCACCTATGTAAGCTGCCAGCCTTGGCCACACACCTGCTTAGGAAACATGGCGCCTCCCTCCTCCCCCCAAGGGACCCTGGCATCCACCCTCCTGCTGTCCTTGCCAGGGCGTCTGAGCTGGGTGCACAGCAGTGGGGCCCTGCAGCTCTACACCCCACTCCCCAGCACCACACATTTTTTCCTTCTGAGCAGCTCCAGACTGTGTCAGCACCTCCGCCTGAGGCTAAACTTTCCCTAATGACAGGGTGAGGCGCTGGCTGGCCCTCCTCAGCCACCGGTGGCCCAACCCAGCTGGGTGTCTCTGGCTGCCAGGGAAGGTTCTGCAGCAGGCGACACCCCAGGGACTGATGCGCCCAGTCTAAGGAAGGGGATGGGAGGGGGATTCAGAGACACGTGGGGAAGCTGAGCAGCTAAGCCAGGGAAAGACCAGGAAACCAGTGTGCCTGGGGCACTGAGGGGACAGGAGGTGGGGCTGATGAGAAAGGAGCCTTTAGCAAGGGGATGCCTCTCCCATGCGGAGCTCAGGCTTTAGAGCCCCAGTGCTGAACTCTGCGCTGCACCTTCAGTTGTCTGACTCTGGGCAAATCTCTGCAGCCCCCTCTGAGCCTCAGTACCCTCCTGTGCAGGACAGGGATCACTATCACATCCCTCAGCTGAGGACGAGGTGAGACTGAAAGTGCAGGTGAATGTGCCCAGCATGAGGAGTCCCTGCCTTTGCCAGGGGAGGCCTCTGGAGCTCCCTGCAGCAGGAATGTGCCCAGCCAGCCGATCACAGGATGTGGACGTGAGTCAACCAAGCGAGAAGTTGCATCTGGAAACCCGGGCACGAGGTTTAAATGCGGTTTGTCCTGCCTCAGGTTGGCTGTGACCTTGAGCTGGTGATGTCCCTGCCTCAGTTTCCTCATCTCCTAATGGAGATGGGAGGGGAAGAAAGCGGCTGCCTCTGGGCGGTGGCAGAGATGCCCATGTCTAGGACCTCCAGGCCGTAACTATTCAGGGACCCTGATGAAGCCAGCGGGGCTCCTCCACTGGGGACCACAAGCAAGGCTGGGCCAGGTCGAGGCGTTCATGCAGAGTTGAAGGGACCACAGACTAGGGAGAGGGAATACACGGGGAGTCTGAGGGGAAAGGGAAAGAAGAGAGCGAAAGAAGAAAGTGACAGAGCCAGAGAGAGGCAGGTGGGACGCGGAGGGGACAGCGAGGGAGGGATGGGGTGCGGAGCGCGGGACGACGCGGGAGAGGAGGTCGAGGAAGGCGAGCCTGACTCCCGGGCCCTGGGAGCCAGCCCAGGTCTGATGAGGACCAGTCGGGTGGGGCGAGGGATCCGCCGGGTCCGTCCCGCCCGGGGCGCGAGCCCCGACGGTCCGACGGGCACTCACCGTGCGGCGGCGGCGGCGCTCCGGGCGGCCCCGGCCATCCAGCTGCGGTGCCGCGCCCCGCCCCGGCTGTGCCCCGCCCGGCCGCCCGGCCGCTCGGCCCCCGGCCCGGAGCCGCCCCCGGCGCGCGGCCACGTCACACGGGGCCTATCCGGAACCCGAGGCGCCGCGTGCCGCGGGGTCGGGGGAAGTAGCGGCAGAGGGCGCTTCCGCCTCGCGGCGCTGGGGGACCCGCGCAGAGGGCGCACTTCCGTTTGGGACGGGCGGCGGACCGGCGGGGAGGGCCGGGCGGAAGTGGGAGCGCCGCATGCACCGCGCTCAGCCAGGCTGGGCAGGGGCGGGGCGGAGGCGGCGGCTCTGCGGGGACCGCGGTCCGCCGGGCTGCGGGGCTTGTGGGTCTGGCCGCCGGTTCCCCTCCAGAGCCGCAGTCCGCTCGTGGCCGCACGGGGGCGCGCCCGGCCGCCAGACTGCGATGCCCAGGTCGGGCTGGGAGGAGTGCTGTGAGCTCCTGCTCTGAGTCAGCGTGGCCTGGCTCCTCCATGAACATGGGAAAGGGGAAGTGCCTGCCGCAGGGAGGGGCCTGGCCCGGGAACCTCAGAAGAGGGAATTTTATTCTTACTCATCGAATTATTTTTATGCTTTGGTATTTCACTGGGAACCTCAGGCCACTGTCTCCAGGGCTTGTAACCCTTTGGAGTCCAATGCATGGTGGCTGGATCCTGCTGATGGGAACTCCAAACCTGGGGGGCCAGGGCTCTGTGCTGGCCTCACCTGGAGGAAGCTAGACCTGACCTCTTTGGTCAGACTAGGGCAGTAAACACTGGTTGGCAGTTCTTATCATAACCGCAATTTACTGAGCACAACTATGTTCTATTCACTATACTCACATTATCTCACTGAATCCTCATATTATCCCACTGTGGTGGGTACTGTTAGCCCAGGGTCACGTAGTGGCACGGATGGCAGAGCCAGGATTCAAACCTAGATGTCCTGAAGCCAGAGTGTGTGTGTGATACCAATTCTCACTTCTAGGTCCTGAACATCCTGAACAGCAGTGGCTTGGCGTTTCCACTTCGTATTCTTCTTTGGAATCCAATCAACCAGTATAGAAGATTCAGGAAAGGGCATGTGGGTACTCACTTGGGCAGAGATTGCGACGAGTACGGGTCTCTAAGTCTCTGACCCTCAGCAGCATCCCAGGGCAGCTCCATCCATTTGCTCTGTCACTTTCCCCTCTGCTGGGGCTCAAAGGGCACAGTCTGCTCTCAGGGCTGCCTCTGGTGCCTGTCCCGCCTCACGTTGCAGTGTCTGCCATCGTTAGACCGCCAGCTCCTCCCTAATGGCCCTGCTTGTCTTTTGAAGTTTTCTGTCCATCTCACCCCACTGGGCCCATACAACTGCTAGCACGTTCTATTCCCTCCCTGAGTTCCAAAATGGAATCCCTGGGTTGGTTTCTTGGCAAGGAAAGCTACTCAGGGATCCTGCCCTAGGACCTCTAAGATGCCTCCCTCCTGTATGCAAAGCACTCCATCTTATGCAAAGCACTTCACAATATGTAAATGATTTCACAATAGCACAGTTAGCATTCCTGCCTCTGGGGGCTGAGGGCTCCTGGCCACCCAACAAGGGGATGGGCAAGACCCAGCCAGAAATGTTGCTTGCTGCTAATGCACTACCCTTTTCCTCCCACCTGGCCTGGAATTCCCACTGGATTCCTAAGGCTCAGTGGCTCACACCTGTAATCCCAGCACTTTGGGAGGCCTGGGAGGGAGGATCTCTTGAGCCCAAGAGCTCCAGACCAGCCTGGGCAACAAACCAAGAACCCGACTCTGCAGTTTTTTTTGTTTTTTTTTTGAGACGGAGTTTCGCTCTTGTTACCCAGGCTGGAGTGCAATGGCGCGATCTCGGCTCACCGCAACCTCCGTCTCCTGGGTTCAAGCAATTCTCCTGCCTCAGCCTCCTGAGTAGCTGGGATTACAGGCACGCGCCACCATGCCCAGATAATTTTTTGTATTTTTAGTAGAGACGGGGTTTCACCATGTTGACCAGAATGGTCTCGATCTCTTGACCTCGTGATCCACCCGCCTCGGCCTTCCAAAGTGCTGGGATTACAGGCTTGAGCCACTGCACCCGGCCTTTGGCAGTTTTAAAATTAGCCAGGTGTGGTGGAGTGCACCTGTAGCCCCAGCTACTCAGGAGGCTGAAGTGGAAGGATTGCTTGAACCCAGGAGGTCAAGGCTGCAGTGAGCACTGATTGTGCCACTGTACTCCAGCCTGGGTGACAGAGTGAGACCCTGTTTCAAAAATAAAGAAAAAATACGAATTACAAATTAATAAAGCGCTAAATTAGATCTGCAGGGGCTTTTAGGTATATGAGTGAAAAAAAGTGAGATACAGAAATATTTAATATCCACCTTTTTTTTTTTTTTTTTTTTTTTTTTTTTCAGACAGAGTCTCGCTCCATTGCCAGGCGCCAGTCTGGAGTGCGGTGGCGCAATCTCGGCTCACTGCAATCTCCGCCTCCTGGGTTCAAGCAATTCTCCTGCCTCAGCCTCCTCAGTAGCTGGGATTACAGGCCCACGCCACCATGCCCAGCTAATTTTTTGTATTTTTAGTAGAGACGAAGTTTCACCATGTTGACCAACATGGTCTCAATCGCTTGACCTCGTGATCCACCCGCCTCGGCCTCCCAAAGTCCTGGGATTACAGGCATGAGCCACGGCGCCCGGCTCAATATCCGCTTTTTTAAAGAGACTATTAAAAATAATGACAAAGGCCGGCGGAGGTCAAGAGATCAAGACCATCCTGGTCAACATGGTGAAACCCTGTCTCTACTAAAAATACAAAAATTAGCTGGGCATGGTGGCGTACATCTGTAGTCCCAGCTAGTGAGGAGGCTGAGGCAGGAGAATTGCTTGAACCCAGGAGGTGGAGATTGCGGTGAGTCGAGATCGAGCCATTGCACTCCAGCCTGGGTAACAAGAGAAACTCTGTCTCAAAAAAAATAATAATAATAATAATAATAATAATAATGACAAAAAGAAACCTGTATATGTATATGTGATTAAAGGTATCAGTATATATCAATCTATATATAATGAATACATAAAAAATATAGGTAACACATTAAAGTGATATTATGGATTCCATGGTGGGAGGAACTAATGTGAATAGAGAAGGAAAAAATGTTAAAGGAAAATAACACATTAAAAGATGTATAAGATCAGGTGCACTGTAATTCCAGCACTTTGGGAGGCCGAGGTCTGCAGATCACCTGAGGTTGGGAGTTTGGGACCAGTCTGACCAACATGGTGAAACCCCATCTCTACTAAAAATACAAAATTAGCCAGACTAGTGGTGCATGTCTGTAATCCCAGCTACTCAGGAGGCTGAGGCAGGAGATTCGCTTGAACCCAGGAGGCGGAGGTTGTGGTGAACTGAGATTGCGCCACTGCACTCCAGCCTGGTGACAGAACAAGACATCATCTATAAATAAATAAATAAATAAATAAATAAATAGGTGGGTGCTGTGGCTCACGCTTGTAATCCCAGCACTTTAGGAGGCTGAGGTCAGCAGTTCTAGACCAGCCTGGCCAAGATGGTGAAATCACATCTCTACTAAAGATACGAAAAAATTAGGCGGGTGTGGTGGCGGACACCTGTAAACGCAGCTACTCTGGAGGCTGAGGCAGGGGAATCACTTGAATCACCCAGGAGGCAGAGGTTGCAGTGAGCCAAGATTGCGCCACTACACTCCAGCCTTGGCAATAGAGCGAGACTCCATCTCTAAATAAATAAATGAAAATAGCCGGGCGCGGTGGCTCAAGCCTGTAATCCCAGCACTTTGGGAGGCCAAGGTGGGTGTATCACGAGGTCAAGAGATCGAGACCATCCTGGTCAACATGGTGAAACCCCGTCTCTACTAAAAATACAAAAAAAAAAATTAGCTGGGCATGGTGGCGTCTGCCTGTAATCCCAGCTACTCAGGAGGCTGAGGCAGGAGAATTGCCAGAACCCAGGAGGCGAAGGTTGCGGTGAGCCAAGATCACGCCATTGCACTGCAGCCTGGATAACAAGAGAGAAACTCCGTCTCAAAAGAAAGAAAGAAAGAAAGAAAATAAAAGATGTATATGATCACATGTATGCAACTGTGTAAAATTGCATAGCTATGTCAAATCTCATCTTAGAAATATGAAAATCTCACTATATAAACTCCCTATCTTTCTCTCTCTCTCTCTCTCTCTCTCTCTTTTGAGACAGGGTCTCACTCTGTTGCCCAGACTGAAGTGCAGTGGCATAATCTCAGCTTACTACAACCTCTGCCTCCCAGGCTCAAGTTAACTCTCTGGCCTCAGCCTCCTGAGTAGCTGGGATTACAGGTGCATGCCACTACCACCTAGCTAATTTTTGTATTTTTAGTAGAGATAAGGTTTCACCACTTTGGCCAGGCTGGTCTTGAACTCCTGACCTCTAGTGATCCACCAGTCTTGACCTCTTAAGTGCTGAGATTACAGGCATGAGCCACCTCGCTCGGCCTCTTCCTTTCTTTTTTTAAAATTAGAGATGGGGTCTCGCTTTGTTGCCTAGGCTGGTCTCAAGCTCCCGGACTCACATGATCCTCTCGCCCCAGCCTCCCAAGAAGCTGGGACTACAGGTGAACACCACCACATCTGACTCTTACTTTTATTTTTTTGATAAAGCGTTTTCTGACATATATATGTATATGAAGACAATATTCCATTTTAGTTGGCTTTTAAAATAAAAAAAAAAAAAAGGCTGGCCGGGCGCGGTGGCTCAAGCCTGTAATCCCAGCACTTTGGGAGGCCAAGGCGGGTGGATCACGAGGTCAAGAGATCGAGACCATCCCGGTCAACATAGTGAAACCCCGTCTCTACTAAAAATACAAAAAATTATCTGGGCATGGTGGCATGTGCCTGTAATCCCAGCTACTCAGGAGGCTGAGACAGGAGAATTGCCTGAACCCAGGAGGCGGAGGCTGCGGTGAGCCGAGATCTTGCCATTGCACTCCAGCCTGGGTAACAAGAGCGAAACTCCATCTCAAAAAAAAAAAAAAAAAAGGCTATTTTAAGGGTTTACATTGTTTATTGAATTTTAAAATTGTTTTCCTGTAGGTTCTGAATGATTATTACCAAGTTTACTTCTAGGTGTTTTATATTTTTGTGGGTATCTACATATATATGTTTTGAGACAGTCTCGCTCTGTTGCCCAGGCTGGAATGTAGCACGATCTCTGCTGACCACAACCTCAGCCTTCTGGGCTCAAGTGATCCTCCCACTTCAGCCTCCCATGTAGCTGGGGCCACAGCCACATGCCACCATGCCCGGCTAATTTTTTTGGTATTTTTTGTAGAGATGGGGTTTTGCCATGTTGCCCAGGCTGGTCTAGAACTCCTGGCCTCCCAACATGTTAGGAATACAGGCATGGGCTACTGTGCCCAGCCTAGAGTCTTTTTTTTTTTTTTTTTTTTTTTTTTTCTGAGACAGAGTCTTGCTCTGTTGCCCAGGCTGGAGTGCAGTGGCACAATCTCAGCTCACTGTAACCTCCGACTCCTGGGTTCAAGTGATTCTTCTGCCTCAGCTTCCCCAGTAGCTGAGACTACAGGTGCCTGCCACCACGCCTGGCTAATTTTTGCATTTTTAGTAGAGATAGGGTATTACCATATTGGCTAGGTTGGTCTCAAACTCCTGACCTTTTGATCCGCCTGCCTCAGCCTCCTAAAGTGCTGGGATTACAGGCATGAGCCACCGTGCCCGGCAGCCTAGAGTCTTTTATGTGAGTAATCATATCATCTCCTAATAACAAAAGTATTAGAAAGAGGGAAGGAACGTTGTTATTTGTGAAGATATGGCTTGCCTGGTTTTGAACTTCATGAGAAGGGTAAGGACAGCTGTCCTTTGGTGTCCTGGTTGGGAGTGGGGGAGTTGGTTCCAAGACCCCCTGAGAATACCAAAATCCACAGATGCTCAATCCCTGATATAAAATGGTGTGGTATTAAATATTTGCATATTTAGCCTACCACATCCTCCCATAGATTTAAAATCATCTCTAGATTGCAAAAAACAATGTAAATGCTATGTTAATCGTTTTTACACGGTATTGTTTAGGGAATGACAAGAAAAAGTCTCTACGTTTTTCTACGGACTCAACCATCCATTTTTTCCCCAAATATTTTCCAACCAAGGTTGGTTGAGTTCATGGATGGTGAACCCAGGGATACAGAGGGCCGCCTGTATGCCTCTTCTTGGACTGACCTTTTCCACTCAATATCATGGTGCAAAGATTCTTTCACGATGTCGGCTAACCCACGAGTCATCTGCTTCTGCAGAATGTTCACCTTGCGAATGTGTCTACTGTAATTTATTCATTCTCTAATAAACGGGCCCTGGGATATTATTTTAGGATTTTTTTTTTTTTTTTTGCTATTAGGGACAAGCCGCTGTGAATATTCTTGTCCCTGTCTCTTGGAGCATATGCCTGAGAGCTTATCTTGATTTACTGCCTGGGGGGATGAGTGAGTGACAGCCTCTCTACCTCCGCTTCATGAGATAAGGCCAGATTGCTCTCCCTGGGGGGCTATTTTGGGCTGCACCCTGACTAGCCACAAGCTGGAGGGCCTGCTGCTCCCCTCCAGGCCAGCCCTAGCTGTCAGGACAGTTCCCTTCTGCCCTTCAGAGGCGTAAATAGCCTTTTAGTGTGGTCTGAATTTGCATCGCCCTCATCAGCAGTGAGGCTGAGCCTCCCTGGATGGTATTTGAGCAAATTCTCGCGTGTGTGTTATCTGTTTTTCTATTGGATTGCTTGATTTTCTTTTTCCTTGATTCGCAAGAGTTTCTTATGTATTTTTGAGGCTGTTCCCCGCTGCACTCCGTAGACATGGCTAGTTGTGGCTTGCTTTTCACTTTCTCCACGGTGTCTCTTCTCTCTTCCCCACGCACACCTGTGCCAGGGAGGCCACTTGGCATTGCTAGTGTGGGAGGAGGTCGTGTGCCCCTGGGAGCCCTGTCGAAACTGACCCCGCCACTTTTCTTGTCCCTGGGGCCTTATGGGACCCCTCTCTTCTTCCGTCTCAGCTCCCCTCCCACTTTTGGCGAGGGCAACCTAGTTTGGGAAGCCCCTATCGGGGTGGGCGCGAGCATCCCGGGGCAGCTCGAGCCTCAGAGCAATGGTGTCCCCCCACCTCGGTTATTTATCACTTCCGGCTGCCCACCTGGGGGACTGGGCCCCCTCTCCGCTCGACTGGGTCGCAGTGGGGCAGCTCGGGAGCTCCCCTGGGGGCGGGCGGCGCGGGGGAGGGGCCCTCCGGGGGCGGGGCCGAGGGCCGGGCCTGCGGCGGGGCCTGGGGTAGGGGGGCGGAAGCTGCCCGAGCAGATAAGGGCCTGCGGTGAGATAGTGCGGGACGCCGCCTCTGCCCCTGGGCTCTCCAGAGCGCCCCCGCAACCTGGAGACCCCCCTCCTGCTGCCCGGGCTGGGCATCCCGGGAGGAGACCCCAGGGAGCAGTGGGGGATGGGGCTGCAGCCTGCCCACTCAGCCTCAGTGACGAGCCGCAGCAGGGCTCCACGCCTCAGTTATCTCAGCTGGAAAATGCGGGTAGGAGCCCGGTTTTCCCCACAGGGCTGTTGCGGATGGACCAAGTGCAGGCTTGTGACAGCCTCTGTGGGTTGGGCGAGTTTTGAACAGCGGGTCCCCTGAGCGTCGCATCGCTTCATTCATCCCCATTGCATAGATGGGAAAGTGGGGAGTTTCACCCAAAGCCCCAGAGCCAGCATGCAAAAAGCAAGTGGGAGGGAGCTGGAACGCTTTCCACCGCCCCGCCCTGGGGACAGATCTTGGTTTGGTGGAGCCTGAAGCTTAAAACCATTTTGGGGGGCACTCTACAAGGAAAAGATTACAAAATCACAAGTACAGAATTGCTGAGAGGCCGGGCGCGGCGGCTCACGCCTGTAATTCGAGCACTTTGGGAGGCGTAGGCGGTGGGTCATGAAATCAGGAGATGGAGACCAACCTGGCCAACATGGTGAAACTCCCTCTACTAAAAATACACAAATTGGGCGTGGTGGCGCGCGCCTGTAGTCCCATGTACTCTGGAGGCCGAGGCAGGAGAATCGCTTGAACCCGGGGCGGCGGAGCTTGCAGTGAGCTGAGATTGCACCACTGCACTCCAGTCTGGGGATAGAGCCAGACTCTGTCTGAAAAAACAAAACAGGCTGGGCGCACTGGCTCACACCTGTAATCCCAGCACTTTGGGAGGACGAGGCTGGCAGTTCACGGAGTCAGGAGATCGAAACCATCCTGGCCAACATGGCAAAACCCTGTCTCTACTAAGATACAAAAAAATTGGCCGCACGTGGTGGCGTGCGCCTGTAATCCCAGCCACTCAGGAGGCTGAGGCAGGGGAAATCGCTTTAACCCTAGTGGTGGAGGATGTCGTGAGCTGAGGTCGTGCTACCACACTACAGCCTGGGCAACAGGGCAAGACTCTGTCTCAACAAAACAAAACAAAACAAAACAAAACAACAAAAAACAACAACGACAAAATCAAAACCAAAAACCAAAAACAAAATTGCTGAGGCCCCTCCCAGGGCCTTGGAAGGACCTGAGCCAGTGAGGAAGCTCAATCACAGCTTTCTTAGCGTCCCAGCCCCAGCCCCAGCCCTACCCTGCAGGCCCCCTGGAAGGGGTGATACCCCTCTCCCAAGAAAGTCAGACAGCAACAAGGTTAGAGAGCTGAGTGACCCAAGACAGTATGGCAAGGAAGTGCACCTGGTCTCCAACCCCTTGCATGCCCAGGCAGCATCCCTCAGCCCAACCAAGAGCAATCGCAGTCAGGTGTTTGGGGACTGCAGCCACAGCCAGGCAGGGCCAAGCCCTCCAGTCCCATCCAGTCACAGTCCAACTTGCCACCCAGGGCCCCAACCCTGTGGGCGAGGAAGGTACAGAACTCCTAGGAGGAAAGGAAGGAGGGCCTCTCAGGTGTATGTAAGTGCACAGGACTTGGATGTAGGCAGGACTGGGTTTCAAGCCCCTGCAAGGCTGTGTGTCCTTGGGACATCTCCTTTCCCTGGGTTTCCTCATCTGTAAAATGAGAGTAATAATCGTACCTACTGGACCGAGTTGGTGCGTGAAGGAGGGCTGGGCCATGGCTGTTGGAAACACATTTCCCTCCTGTGAGGTCTCCAGGCCAGGAGAGGCATTTTCTCCCATTTTCATGATGTCACTTACCCAGAGGGTGGTCTTTCCATTGCAGAGCTGGAATTTAAATGCGGGAATGTCTGGTGCACTGAGCTTTCACCACCAGGAATGCTGCCTCTTTGGGCCTGTCTCAGTGGAATTAACCACCATTAGGTGTTCGTGCCCAGGGCTGAGCGCCAAGGGGAGCCTGGCTCATCCCCTTTCTGGATTTTACCATCTCTGTGCTCCCATGGGCACCTGAGGCTGGAAGTTTTTCTTTCTTCCTTTCCTTTTTTTTTTTTTTTTTTTTTTTTTTTTAATTTTTTGAGAGGAGTCTCGCTCTGTTGCCCAGGCTGGAGTGCGATGGAGTGATCTCGGCTCACCCCAAACTCTGCCTCCCAGTTCAAGCAATTCTCCTGCCTCAGCCTCCTGAGCAGCTGGGATCACAGGCATGCACCATCACGCCCAGCTAATTTTGTATTTTTAGTAGAGATGGGGTTTCTCTATGTTGGTCAGGCTGGTCTCGAACTCCTGACCTCCAGTGATCTGCCGGCCTTGGCCTCCCAAAAGTGCTGGGATTACAAGCGTGAGCTACTGTGCCCGGCCAAGGCTGGGTTTTTTTCAACTCTGAAATCCTCCAGCCTGGACCAGGAGAAGCAGGAGAACTGAGACTAGGGATAGGGTAGAGGAGCTGGAAGAGGCTGTGGCTGTGGGCCTGGGGGCAGCTGTGAGACCTGAAAAGGCTTGAAGTCTTTTTTCAAAGAGGTGTTGCTTTGCCTCAGGGTTTGCATAGGGTCCACTGGACAGGCACACAGGGAAACTGAGTTCTCATCTCAGCATGACCCCTTTCTAGCGAGCGAAGCTTGCACCTGTCAGTCCTCCCGGAGCCTCAGTTTCCTTATCTGTGAAATGGGGATAAGAATACCTGCAGTATCGGCCGGGCGTGGTGGCTCATGCCTGTAATCCAAGCACTTTGGAGGTCAAGGCAGGTGGATCACCTGAGGTCGGGAGTTCAAGACGAGCCTGACCAACATGGTGAAACCCTGTCTATAAAAAAAAAAATAAAGAAGGGCCAGGTGCGGTGGCTCAAGCCTGTAATCCCAGCACTTTGGGAGGCCGAGGCGGGTGGATCACGAGGTCAAGAGATCGAGACCGTCCTGGTCAACAAGGTGAAACCCCGTCTCTACTAAAAAATACAAAAAATTAGCTGGGCATGGTGGCACGTGCCTGTAATCCCAGCTACTCAGGAAGCTGAGAGAGGAGAATTGCCTGAACCCAGGAGGCAGAGGTTGCGGTGAGCCGAGATCGCGCCATTGCACTCCAGCCTGGGTAACAAGAGCGAAACTCCGTCTCAAAAAAAAAAAAAAAAAAAAAAAGAATACCTGCAGGATCCAGGATTACAAGCTGTTGTATGTGTAGAGTGCCTGGTGCGTACCTCTGGTTATTAATACAGCCTTGGGGTGGGGATGTCATATGAGGGTTATGGAGTGTGAGCAGAAGTGGGGAGTCCTGCCAGGGTGGGAGTTGGGACCTCCAAGCTCTCTGTCCCAGAGAGGGAGCACCTTGAGGGTGGGGCTAGGAACCTTAGCTTCAGCCCTCTCCCAGGTCAGGAAGGGCCGGAGGGAGGCCAGGGAGGGGCCCTGGGCGTTGTCAGAGAAGAGTGGGGAGCTGGAGTGTTCACCCCAACTCAGGCAGGTGAGAGGGAGGCAGTGGGGGGGTGGCCACAGTGTGTTGCTGGCCGAATGATTACCCCAAGGCCCCATTCCACAGCCTCATTTGTCCCTCAATGCAAACTTCTGAGCTATGCATTTCTTCATTTGTTTTTTGTTTGTTTGTTTGTTTGTTTTTTGAGACTGAGTCTCATTCTGTTGCCCAGGCTGGAGTGCAGTGACACAATCTAGGCTCACTGCAACCTTCGCCTCCTGGGTTCAAGTGATTCTCCTGCCTCAGTCTCTCAAGTAGCTGGAATTACAGGCACGTGCCATTGCACACGGATCATTTTTGTATTTTTAGTAGAGAGGGTTTCTCCATGTTGGTCAGGCTGGTCTCGAATTCCTGACCTTAGGTGATCCACCAGCTTCGGCCTCCCAAAGTACTGGGATTATAGGCGTGAGTCACTGCGCCAAGCCTGAAATTCCTTATTTTGCCTTTAAAAAATCATAAGTTTGCATCCTTCTCTTTAATGTGTGGGGATTTCCCTCCTCTTTTTTTTTTTTTTTTTTTTTTTTTTTTTTTTTTTTTTTTTTTTTGAGACGGAGTTTTGCTCTTGTTACCCAGGCTGGAGTGCAATGGCGCGATCTCGGCTCACCGCAACCTCCGCCTCCTGGGCTCAGGCAATTCTCCTGCCTCAGCCTCCTGAGTAGCTGGGATTACAGGCATGAGCCACCATGCCCAGCTAATTTTTTTTTTTTTTTTTTTTTTTTTGAGACGGAGTTTCGCTCTTGTTACCCAGGCTGGAGTGCAATGGCACGATCTCGGCTCACCGCAACCTCCGCCTCCTGGGTTCAGGCAATTCTCCTGCCTCAGCCTCCTAGTAGCTGGGATTACAGGCATGTGCCACCATGCCCAGCTAATTTTTTTTGTATTTTAGTAGAGACGGGGTTTCACCATGTTGACCAGGATGGTCTCGATCTCTTGACCTCGTGATCCACCCGCCTCGGCCTCCCAAAGTGCTGGGATTACAGGCTTGAGCCACCGCGCCCGGCCTCCAGCTAATTTTTTTATGTTTTTAGTAGAGACGGGGTTTCACCATGTTGACCAGGATGGTCTCGATCTCTCGACCTCGTGATCAACCCACCTCGACCTCCCAAAGTGCTGTGATTACAGGCTTGAGCCACCGCGCCCGGCCTCCCTCCTCTTTCTTAAAAACACCTTCCCTTCTCAGTCTTCTACGTGAGTGGATGTTCTGGGAAGGCACACCTGGGTTATGTCCTGAGGCTGTGGATATCTCATGCCCTAGGGTGGCCCCCAGGCTCTGGGCCACCTGGCCTGGCTGGGGAGAAGTTCAGGGATGGCTGAGGTTGATAGTTGAGGGCCTGCCAGCTGTCACAGACTGGGGCTGGCCCCACCTCTGCTCTCAACTCCTGCCACCTCTCCCTCTCATCTTGGCTCCTAGACGGTTGTCCATCCAGCTCCAACTGTCCCATTGGAGTTCTCAGGATACCTCACCCCTCCCTCTGTCCACTGAGGGTCCTTGGTTTAGAGGGGGCACTGCCTGTCTTCATCCCTCTCTACTGGGCAGCCTGACCACACAACCTAGGGCTTTCTGTGCCAATTAAGAGGAAACTGAGGCCGAGTGGAGAGGTGCCAGCCCCGGGTAGCGCAGCAAGGAGGGCTGTTGGGTGTCCAGGGGCAGGTGTCTCTGGGCAGAGGGGTTTACCTGGGCCCGAAGAGAGATCTGGGCACTGGCCAGGGAGGCAGGAGGAAGGAGGGAAGGCCGCGGGGCACCCGGGGGCTGCTGCCTGGTGGGTCCCCGTGCCCAGGCAAGGGAAGTTTCTTATTTCTCCTGCTCCGACTTCCCCCTTTGATTTATTATAGCCATGAAATGCTCTGCTCTCTTCTCTTTTCCTTGCTGTCCCCGGGGCTGGAGGAGCACAGCCTCCCCGGGAGCGGGCCTCGGCCTTGCTGGACGCCTGTCGCCTTCTGAGGGCTGGGCCTGGGAGACAAGAAACAAGAGGTGATTGGGGGCCGGCAGGGTGCAGGGAGGAGGGCCCAGGCCCCCCAAAGGCAGGGTGGGGCAGGACCCCCAAGGGCCAGCATGTCCCGGTTGGGAGGGGTTGGGGCTGGGCAGAGGGTGTGGCAGGTGTGGACCTGGCAGCAGGTGGCTCTGGGGGGTGGCGGAGTCTCGGGGGATGGCGGGCTCTGGGCCAACGGCCTCAGTGAGGACTGCCAGGGTCTGAAGGTTGGGCACAGAGTCCCCGGACGCCAAACACTAGGTCAAAGAAATGGCTTCTCTGTGACCCCTGACCCCACATGCTGATTTAAGGGTGGCCAAAGTAGGCCTGGCCCTGGCTGGTCTGGGGATTGGGTTGAGAGCCCAGAGGAAGGTGGAGGCCTGAGGCCTGGGTGATGCCGGCCTGCTCCAGGCCGCGGCCGGACATCTCCCTGAGGCCTGGCCCGGGCTGGCGAGGGCCGGGGGCTGTGTCCGGCTCCTCGGCAGCCTGGTGGCCAGAGCATTTCTCCGGGCCACTGTGCGGTGCCTGTGGTAATGGGCTGTTGGCGTTTTGCAATGGGCCGGGGGTGGGGAGGCGGCGCACACATGCTTCCTGTGGTGACTGGGCGCTTCCTGTTTTCTCAGGCGCCGGCCTTGCTGCTGCCGATGTGGAAACAGGGGCAGCTGCAGCCCGGGTGGCTCCAGGCTGGGCGCCCCGACCCTGCCTAGAGAGGCCTATGTGGGCCCCGCACCCCCAGGCCCCAGACCCGGGCAGAGGTGGCCCGAGCTTCCCCCACAGCAGGCCACCATCCCTCCCCTCCCTAACAGCTTCCGCCAAGAGGAAGGTGCCAGGCAGGTGGTCCCGGCGGTCAGAGGTCCAGGGGTGAGCGCTAGGCGGGAAGTCAGGGCACGTGGCTCTGGTCTCAGCTCTGGCTCACCAGGCACTGCTGCCATCTCACCTGCTCCTGGCCTGCCTAAATCTTTGCTGCAGTACCTCGGCAGCCATGGTCTAATACCTCTCGCCCATTCCCACTCCAGTTCTGACATTCGCCGGGCTTCGCATCCCCAGAACCAAAGCTTTAGGGACAGCACAGGGGCTGAGGCCTTGGAGGTGGGACCTGGTAAAGACCTTGGCAGAGAGGGGAGCAGACGAGGCTGGTGGGGGTCCCACACCCGAGCAAGGCTTAGAGGTGGGAAGAGCAGGCCCACGTTTGGCTCACGGGGTGCTGATGGAATGAGGGGCAGCAGGGGCCACCCTGATCTGGGAGGCCCAGGCTTTTAGGAGGCTCTTTATTCCTGCAAACCTTGGGGAAGGGCCTGACACTCTCTCACACGCTTCCTCAGAAGGAAGACGCATTCATTTCCAGGATGGGGCAGGCTCAGCCCTTCCCAGCTGCCAAGGAGGTGGGTGCTGATGTGGGGTGACTTGGGCACCTCAGGAAAGACCCACGCCTCTCCCACCTGCCAGCCTGCCTGGACTCAGGCCTTCGATGTCCGAAATGCCCTTTCCCCAAATCTATTGTGTTTTGTTTTTAAGCTGATATTGCAAGAAGAGGGGAGGGGAGATGACTTTGCTTCTGGTCCAGTTTCCTGACAGCATCTGACCTCGGGAGGAAGAGTCTCTTTTCGAGAAGGCTGAGCCCTGTGTCCCCCGGGAGTGGCCAGTCCATCGGCTGAGCTCAGCCATCCCCTTGGCCCAGGAGGTTCAAGACAAGGCGCTCCCCTAAAGCCCAAGTCCTGCCCATCACAGCACAGGGCCTCGTCCCAGCCAAAAAGGCCTTGGAGAGCCCAAGACCCTGAGATGCAGCCGCAGCCTGAGAGGCCGTCAGGGCAGCCTGGCCCTCACTGTCCTGTTCCCTGCCCTGGTGTTTCGGGACAGCCTGAGTGCTGAGTTGGCGGCTCAGCAGCTGCTCTGGCCACCAAGGCCCAGTTATAAATAAGCTCAGGGTGGCCGAGTCATCATGTTCTGAAGCTCCTCCAGCCCAGCTGCATTACCTCAGTGACCACAGGTTGGGACTGCCCAGAACTGATGGGTCCCCAGAACCCACCCACCTAGGCAAAGGCTGGTTGGGCTGTGAGCTTCCCGGGGTCCCCAAATCCAGGACGTCAGCATCTGTAGTTCTTTAGACCTGGGCTTCCCTGGACACAGGCGGCAGAAGAGACAAGCCCATCCTGCCCCACGGAGCAGGCAGCTATTTACAAACCGAAACCAGGAGAAGCGAAGTGGCTGTGGCCGAAGTGGCTCCAGGCCCCCAACCCCCACCCCCACTCCATCCCCAGCAGCCCAGCCCCCACCCCCACTCCATCCCCAGCAGCCCAGCCCCCTCTCCCCTTGGCTTCCTCTTTCCTTCCCCGCATAGCTTCCCCCCCCCCCACTGCCCAGCCAGCCCACTCTGGATGACCTGCAGGTGCCCCACGGTGTCCCCCAACCCCACCTCTGCCTGGGGCTCCCCCTCTCCTCTTCACCCCAGGACCCCATCAGTCTGAGCTCCCAGGAGCAGGCCCCCTCCCACTAGGCCCAGCCTGCCCTGCCCTGCTCAAGGCCCATTCCCACAGTTCTCAGTTCCCCTTCGTGCTTGGAAACACTCCAACCCGGATGGTCGCCTCCATGTCACTGGTCCCTGCCTGAGGGCAGCTTCTCAGGATGCCCTTGACCTTCAAGCAGACACGAGAGGGCCCAGGAATCTGGGGCGCTGTGGTGGAGCTGGAGCAGCTGGGGCCTTTGGGGGGCACGTTTCTGGACAGGAAGCCCCGGCCGTCATTCTCAGCCAGCCACGTCGGGTTTCGGCCCTCTTGTCAGGCTGATGTGGGTCATAGGCCTTCACCAGGCACAGACTTAAACTGAGACAGATGGACACTGGCTCTGAGCCTAACACTGCTCCAGAGCTGGCTGGCAGGATGGTATTGCACAGCCCCCGGGAGAGGCCGGACTACACGGTAGTCACTGCAGCTACAGGCAGTCTCCGTTATGTCGGTACAGAGGTTCACAGTTAGAGTGGCCAGTTTATTCTGTCCCCAGAACAAGCCTATTCCATTATCTCCATCATAAAATGGAAACAGAGGGCAGGACACCGCTTCCTTTTACTGCGTGACCACATGCACTGAGGCCTGTAATCCCAGCATTTTGAGAGGTCGACGCAGGAGGATCACTTGAACCCAGGAGTTTTGAGGTCAGCCTGGACCACAGAGTGAGACCCCAACTCTCCAAAAAGTAAAATAATTAGTCTGGTATAGTGGCGCATGCCTATAGTCCCAGGTACTGGGGAGGCTGAGGTGGGAGGACTGCTTGAGCCTGGGTGTTCGAGGCTGCAGTGAGCTATGGTCACACCACTGCACTCCAGCCTGGGTAACAGAGTGAGACCCTGTCAAGTGTCTGGAGATTGTAGATTTCACTGAGAAAATCTAGAACCCAGTGTCCTTCTCTCTTCCTTTGACTGTCTCTTGCTTCATCTTGTTCCTTCGTCTCCCTCCTTCAGGAGCAGGGCTGGCCTGAAGCTCAAGGGGGAGCAAGGGCATGGACAATAGGGCCACCTGTCGCTTCCCTTGGGTGGCCGTCAGCACCCTGTGTCCCCTGCCTTCTCCCCCTGCCCTGCCCCAGGGAAGGGATCTTCCTGCTCCGTTCCTTCCCTCCTCACCAGTCCCAGCTGAGGAGGAGCCCGGCCTGAGCCCCTCTCTGCTGCACCAGCCGGCTGATGGAGCGCCAGCTGACCTCTCTGGGCCTCATATTCCTCTTCCGTGAAATGGTCATTCCACAAATATGGAGCGCCTACTTGGTGCTGGCCTTGTGCTGGGCGCGAGCTGTTTCTACAGCTGGGATACAGCCCCTGCCCTTGTGGAACCCATAGTCCCATAGGGAATGCAGATAACTACAAAATCCTGTGAGCGCCATGAGGGTTTCCAAGGCAGTAGGACTCAGAGGGGCTATGAATGTTGCCTGGGGTGGAGAGAGGTGTTACTTGGGATGGGCCCTGAAGGACAGGAATGAGTGTGCCAGCACAAGCAGGGTGGATGGGCTCTCCAGGCTAAGTCACAGCCCTGTGCCTTGATTCTAGTAGTTCCTCTGGTCTGGAGTGCCTTTCTTTCGTCTGGGCCTGGTGAACTCCTACTCATCCATCAGGGCCCATGGACACACCATAACACGATCAGGCCTGGCCTGGCCTGGCGGCTCCTCACCTCCTTCTTCCTGTCCAAGGCCTGAGCAGACCTGGCCGCCAGGCCTCCTTTGTCACAGTACTCTCACCAGCCCCACCCAGCCTGGTGTCTGCTCCTTAGCTCCAGCCCCCGCCGTCCCTGCTCTGAAAAGCACCGTTTCCCTTTTCTGGGTGACCACATGCCATGCACAGGGAATTTCCATTGTAGCCTGCGGAGCCTCTGATTCACTCAGGCCCCTCACGCAGTTAACTCCTTCCAGGCCCAGGCCTCCTGCTCCTACACCCTGGGCTGCCCCTGACCCCAAGCCCGGGCCCCCTGGCAGCCCTGCACCAGTCCTGGGCCCAGAGCCTCAAAGCTGAATTCAGCTCCTCACTCACTGGCGCCTCAGGGCCCACTCTCCCTTGTCTGTCCCAAGGGCTCGAGGCACACACTCAGGCAACCTTGGGCTGAGAGCACAGGCTTGGGAGGAAGACAAGCCTGGGTGCAAATCCTGATTCTGGCCCTTCTTCCTGGAGCGGGCGTAAGCATCCACTCTGAGCCCCGTTTCTCATCTGTAAAATGGATAACCCTATTGTAAAGATCTCGTGTGCTGGGCCCGTGGTGGGAGCTGTCATTAGTTTCCTTTTTTTTTTTTTTCTTTTTTCTTTTCTTTTTTTTTTTTTTTTTTTTTTGAGACAGAGTTTTGCTCTTGTTACCCAGGCTGGAGTGCAATGGCGCAATCTCGGCTCACCGCAACCTCCGCCTCCTGGGTTCAGGCAATTCTCCTGTCTCTGCCTCCTGAGTAGCTGGGATTACAGGCACGCGCCACCATGCCCAGCTAATTTTTTGTATTTTTAGTAGAGACGGGGTTTCACCATATTGACCAGGATGGTCTCGATCTCTTGACCTCGTGATCCACCCGCCTCGGCCTCCCAAAGTGCTGGGATTATAGGCTTGAGCCACCGCGCCCGGCCCTTTTCTTTTCTTTTCTTTTCTTTTCTTTTTTTTGAGATGGAGTCTCGCTCTGTCACCCAGGCTGGAGTGCAGTGGCGCAATCTCAGCTCACTGAAACCTCCCTGGATTCAAGCAATTCTCCTGCCTCATCCTCCTGAGTAGTTGGGACTACAGGTGCCTGCCACCACACCGAGCTAATTTTCGCATTTTTAGTAGAGACGGGGTTTCACCATGTTGGCTAGGATGGCTGTCTTCTGACCTCGTGATCCACCCGTCTTGGCCTCCCAAAGTGCTGGGATTACAGGCGTGAGCACCGCGCCTGGCCTTAGTTTCCTTGTCTTTTCAAAAGGCCTGGCTCATCCGATCCCAGGGTCCCTACTCCAGAGCTAGGCCCTTTCTCCCAGGCTGGCTTCTCCTCCCAAGAGCTGCTTTCTCAGACAGGAAGGGTGAGAGCGAAGTGCAGCCCGGGACCCAGGCAGGTGGGGAATGGTCCAGAGACATAGGCTGGGATGCCGCTGCCTCAGGGCCTCCTTTGCCAGCTTCCAGAGCTTCTCCCTGTATTTCTATTTCTCCAAGGAGGCTGTGGAGAGGCCCAGGGTGGGAGCTCAGACGGCTGAGGACAGGGCCGAACTTCCTCCCTGCAGCGGGATGCAGGGCCTATCATACACGGACAGCCATGTGCTACCGCATCCAGTTCATGCAGTCCCACCAGGAACGTTCTATGAATGTTCCCATTTTGCAGATGAGGACATTGAGGCTCTGAGAAGTGAGTGACTCTCCGTCAGCCACACAGTGAATGAGGTTCGGGGATAGGATTCTAATCAGGGCCTCCGAAGCCACACTCCTAACCTCTGCGTTTGCGCAGGTCAGTGGAGGAAATGTGCACTCATTGAACCGCTACTGTATACCAAGCAAAGGCTTTCACAGACCGTCTCTCTCAGTCCTCAGGACAGTGTTGCAAAGTGGGTGTTGTTGACCGCTCTGCAAACCTGGAGCAGCTGAGCTCTGCAGAGGGGAAGGAACTCACCCAAAGGCCACACAGCCAATCCGCAGGGAAAGACTCAGGGGAAGCTGGAGACCAGGGTGTGGTGGTGTGGGCTCCACAGGGGAAGGGTCTGGGGTGGGGAGGCAGCTCCTGTCCTCAGTGAGCGAGCAGGGGTGTGGTGCTGCCCGCGGTGAGCAGAAGGAAGTCGCTGTGGGTGGTGGTGGGTTTGAGGTGCCGAAGCCTGAGTGATGTGGCTGGGAGGTGAGCACCCCATCTGTAGGGCTGGTCAGCAGGGACAACGGTGTGGGGGGACTGGCCAGGATTCGGGGTTCAGAGGTGGTCTAGATGGCCCTGGCCACTGGGGCCGGGGCAGAGTGGGACAAGAGACTGAGGCAGAGCTGGGGAGCAGTGCAGGGAAACTAGGGGGAAGGCAGTCTGGGGTGGCAGCCTGGAGGAGGCAAGCCCTTGAAAGACAGAAGCCTTAGGGTGTGGAAGTGGGTGGGACTGTGCGCAAAGGCTGGGGAGACTGAGAAAGGTTCTGGGAATGCGCAGCGGTGTCCTCTGGCTGGAGGTGGAGGTGGGGCAGAAAGGCTGGCCGGACTCCTGGTGTTGGAGGTTCCCACACAGGCCTCAGAGGTTCAGGCTTCAGCCTGAGGACAGGCGAGCGCTCAGGAAGACTTTAAAGTGGGGAAATATCCATGAGAGAACCTCGGAGAGGGACAGCCGTGGAGGCGCAGGCCCGAGGGGCGTTGAGAACTACATCACCTCCTACCCCGCTCCCAGTTGTGTGCCCTTGACCGTGCCCCTCACCTCCTGGACCCGCACTTCCCTCATCTGCAGAGCGGCTCTGACAAGGCCTGCCTCATTAGGGTTACTGAAGGTGGGGTGACTTAGTGCCCAGCAGGGGCTCAACAAACACCCGCCGCCCCCACCCCCAGTCTGGCACCACCCAAAGCACATGAGCACTGTTGCGGTCTAGGTCTCAGGCGGCCCTGGGCGAAAGCCTCACCTACACCCTGAATTGGCCAAGACACGCTGTGCAAATCACGACCAGTTCTGAGCCTCAGTCTCCTCATCTGTACCATGGCACCAGCTTCAGACTGGAATGAGAGAGGACGCACCCTGTGACGCACTCCACGATTCCTGGAGTCAAAGCCAAATTCCATACCATGGCCTGACCGGCCTGGTCTGAGCTTCTGCCACTGGCTGTGCTCCCATGGCCTCTTTGCCATCCCTGCCTGGCTCACGCTCCTGCC
Source organism: Saimiri boliviensis (assembly GCF_048565385.1). Taxonomy (NCBI): domain Eukaryota; kingdom Metazoa; phylum Chordata; class Mammalia; order Primates; family Cebidae; genus Saimiri; species Saimiri boliviensis. The sequence continues at coordinate 115,095,213 of NC_133454.1, read as the reverse complement.
TGGGGCATTGGCACTGGCTGGTCCCCTGCCTGGAATTCTTCTCCCAAACATCTGCTTGGCTCGCTCTGTCACTGGCTTCCAGGGTTTGCTGAATGCGCCCTTCCCGGTGAAGCCTGCCCTGCCCGCTCTCATGACTGTTGCAAACTGTCCCCACCCAGTCTGTTGCCTACTGCAAGCCCCTTACCCAGCTGCATGCCCTTGTTCCTATGGCGAGTGTCATCTTCCAACATGCAATGGAACGCACTCACTATCATGTTCATCATGGGACTTGCCCTGCTGCAGAGCAGGTCTGCGAAGGGTGGGGGAGGGCCCTGCCTGTTCAGGTCACCTGGCACGCAGAGACCCCGAGTCAATCATTGTTGAAGGCCCTACTGCACCAAAGAGCCAGCCCAGTGCTATGAGCAAAGCTTGGGGAGCTCCAAGGGGCCCGAGGAGCCTCTCCCAGTGTCTCAACCGTGAGAGGAAGTTGCAAGACTGCCATTTCTGTCCACAGGCTCAGCTCTTTTTGGTCAACTTTCCCAGCTTGGTCCGAGGCCTGTGTGTTCTCACATGCCCTGTCACGCCCTGTGGGGACAGGTTGCTAGGAAAGTGGGTGGGGGGCATTTCCTCATTTTCTAGCTCGTTTGGGCCAAGGCTGAGGGATCTGTGAGGTCAGGGGTCGTGCTCCCCTCTGTGGACTCAACTTCGAGGACACCCGCTCAAGTTTCCTGTTGCCCGCCTGCCTTGCGATTGCATTAGCACCCGGCCTGCCCCTATCAGTAACCCAGCCAGCAGGGCCCAAGGGCCACACCACCCTAGGCCTGCCCAGCCTCCCTGTCACGCTGCAGGGTCCAGTCATACAAGGTCTCCCACTTGTCCGGCAGGCTGGGAAGCCGCACTGTCTAGCAGGGCTGGTGGGAGAAACAGTAGGTACAACTTTTATTATTTTTTGTTATTTATTATTAATTAATTAATTTTTTTTTAGAAGATGGGGTTTCACCATGTTGGTCAGGCTGGTCTTGAATTCCTGACTTCAGGTGATCTGCCCGCCTTGGCCTCCAAAGTGCTTGGTTTACAGGCGTGAGCCATTGCACCCGGCCTATTTATTTATTTTTGAGACAGAGTTTTGCTCTTGTCGCCCGGGTTGGAGTGCAGTGGCGTGATCTTGGCTCACTGCAACCTCTGCCTCCCAGGTTCAAGCAATTCTCCTGCCTCAGCCTCTCGAGTAGCTGGGACTACAGGCGCGCACCACCACACCCAGCTAATTTTTGTATTTTTAGCAAAGACAGAGTTTCACCACGTTGGCCAGGCTGGTCTCAAACTTCTGACCTCAGGAGATCCACTCGCCTCGGCCTCCCAAAGTGCTGAGGCATGAGCCACCATGCCCAGCTGGTACAACTTTTATTAAGGGCAATGTGACAATATCTGTTTCCTGTCTTGTTATTATTACTATTTTTTTTTTTTTTTGAGACGGAGTTTCGCTCTTGTTACCCAGGCTGGAGTGCAATGGCGTGATCTCGGTTCACCGCAACCTCCGCCTCCTGGGTTCAGGCAATTCTCCTGCCTCAGCCTCCTGAGTAGCTGGGATTACAGGCACGTGCCACCATGCCCAGCTAATTTTTTGTATTTTTAGTAGAGACGGGGTTTCACCATGTTGACTGGGATGGTCTCGATCTCTCGACCTCGTGATCCACCCGCCTCGGCCTCCCAAAGTGCTGGGATTACAGGCTTGAGCCACCGCGCCCGGCAATTACTATTTTTTTTTAAGACAGGGTCTTGTTCTGTCACCCAGGCTGGAGTGCAGTGGCATGATCACGGTTCACTGCAGCCTTGTCCTCCAGGGCTCAACTGATCCTGCCATTTCAGCATCCTGAGTAGCTGGGCACCACAAGCACACACAACACCACCACCACACCAAGCTAATTTTGAATTTTTTTTGTAGAGTTGAGGTCTCCCCGTGTTGCCCAGGCTGGTCTCGCACTCCTGGGCTCAAGTGATCTTCCCACCTTAGCCTCTCAAAGTGTTGGGATTATTGGCATGAGCCACTGCACCTGCCTTGTCTTCCTATCCTCTGTCTCAAAATTAATAATGCACACCGGGCACAGTGGCTCACACGTGTAATCTCAGCACTTTGGGAGGCCAAGGCAGGAGGATGGCTTGAGGGCAGGAGTTCAAGACCACCCTGGGCAGCAGAGCGAGACTCCATCTCTAAAAAATAAATACAGGCCAGCCGTGGTGGCTCACACCTGTAATCCCAGCACTTTGGGAAGCCAAGGTGAATGGATCTCTTGAGCCCAGGAGTTTGAGACCAGCCTAGACAAGATGGCAAAAACCCTGTCTCTACTAAAAATACAAAAAGATTAGCCAGGCGTGGTGGTGTGCACCCCGTAATCCCAGCTACTTGGGAGGCTGAGGCAGGAGAATCCCTTGAACCCAGGAGGTAGAGGCTGCAGTGAGCTGAAATTGCGCCACTGCACTCCAGCTGGGGTGACAGAGAAAGACTCCATCTCAATAAAATAAAATAAAATATACATACATAAATAATTAAAAAATGAAAAATGAGGCCGGGTGCGGTGGCTCAAGCCTGTAATCCCAGCACTTTGGGAGGCCGAGGCGGGTGGATCACGAGGTCAAGAGATCGAGACCATCCTGGTCAACATGGTGAAACCCCGTCTCTACTAAAAATACAAAAAATTAGCTGGGCATGGTGGTGCGTGCCTGTAATCCCAGCTACTCAGGAAGCTGAGGCAGGAGAATTGCCTGAGCCCAGGAGGCGGAGGTTGCGGTGAGCTGAGATCGCGCCATTGCACTCCAGCCTGGGTAACAAGAGCGAAACTCCTTCTCAAAAAAAAAAAAAAAAAGGCTGGGCACGGTGGCTCAAGCCTGTAATCCCAGCACTTTGGGAGGCCGAGGCGGGTGGATCACGAGGTCAAGAGATCGAGACCATCCTGGTCAACATGGTGAAACCCCGTCCTTACTAAAAATACAAAAAGTAGCTGGGCATGGTGGCGCGTGCCTGTAATCCCAGCTACTCAGGAGGCTGAGGAAGGAGAACTGCCTGAGCCCAGGAGGCGGAGGTTGCGGTGAGCCGAGATCGCGCCATTGCACTCCAGCCTGGGTAACAAAAGCGAAACTCCGTCTCAAAAAAAAAAAAAGAAAAATGTACTGCTTTTTGACCTGGTAATTCAACTCTTGGAAATCTCTCTTAGACATCCTCCTGCATATGTAAATTAGCATATGTTATTGATTGCTACATTATTTGTAATAGAAAAGGCCAGAAACAACTCAAATGTCCGTTAATAAGTGGTTAAAGCTACTTGGGGGTCCTGAGGTGGGAGGATTCCTTAATCCCAGGAAGTCAAGGCTACAGTGAGTCATAATAGAACCACTGCACTCCAGCTGGGTGACACAGCAAGACCCTGTTTCAAATATATATATACATACTGCTAAGAGACTGGTTAAATAACAATGGAATGTGGGGCACGGTGGCTCACACCTGTAATCCCAGCACTTTAGGAGGCCGAGTTGGGCAGATCACCTGAGATCAGGAGTTTGAGACCAGCCTGGCCAACATGGAGAAACCCTGTCTCTACCAAAAATACAAAAATTAGCTGGGCGTGGTGGCACATGCCTATAATCCCAGCTACTTGAGAGGCTGAAGCAGGAGAATTGCTTGAACCCAGGAGGCAGAGGTTGCAGTGAGCCGAGATCACATCACTGCACTCCAGCCTGGATGACAGAGTGAGACTCCATCTCAAAAAATAAGTAAATAAATAACACTGGAATACTATCCAGCAATGAAAATGGACCATAATGACATGCAATCATATGGTGGGAAAAAGAAGAAAGACCCAAAAGACTATTTACGCTATGATTCTTTTCCTATAATGATTAAAACCTGTTAAGGTAAAAGCTAAACTATAAGGGATACTTATAAAGAAAAGCAAGTACAAAATTACTGAAAAAGGTAGGACAGAGTTACTTCTAGAGGGAAGTAAGGGACATTTGGGAATTCTTCTGGGGTGCTGGCAGTGTTTTATTTCTTGACCTGGATGGTGGTTACATAGATATTAGTTTTATAATTCCTCTTTAAACTGCACATAAATATTGTATTCACTCTTCTAAGTGAACAATGTCTTTCATGACTTAAAAATACCATAGTACAACCAAATAGTGGAGTACTATATAGCCATTAAAAAGACACCACAGGCCGGGCGCGGTGGCTCAAGCCTGTAATCCCAGCACTTCGGGAGGCCGAGGCGGGTGGATCATGAGGTCAAGAGATCGAGACTGTCCTGGTCAACATGGTGAAACCCCGTCTCTACTAAAAATACAAAAATTAGCTGGGCATGGTGGCACGTGCCTGTAATCCCAGCTACTCAGGAGGCTGAGGCAGGAGAATTGCCTGAACCCAGGAGGTGGAGGTTGCGGTGAGCCAAGATCGTGCCATTGCACTCCAGCCTGGATAACAAGAGCGAAACTCCGCCTCAAAAAAAAAAAAAAAAAAAAAAAGACACTGCAGTCTTCGGATTCGAGTCATGGCACCAAAACAAAAAACAAAAAACAAACAAACAAAAAAGACACTACAGTCAACAATAATTTATAGCATATTTAAAAGTAACTCAGAGAGTGTAATTGGAATGTTGATAACATAAGGAAATGATAAATACTTGAGGTGGTGGATACCCCATTTACTGATGTGATTATTACACATTTTATGCCTGTATCAAAATATCTCATATACCCCATAAATAAACACACCTACTAGGTACCCATAAAAACTAAAAAAGCAAAAAAACGACAAAGAACAAGACAACTCTGCGTGGGTGTGGCATGGATACAGGGGAAAAAGCAAGGGGACTACAATATATTTAGTGTGCTCCCCTCTGTGTAAAATTTAAAAAAAATCTATCTGCTGGCTGGGCGCAATAGCTCATGCCTGTAATCCCAGCACTTTGGGAGGCTGAGGCAGGCAGATCACAAGGTCAAGAGATCAAGACCATCCTGGCCAACATGGTGAAACCCTGTCTCTATTAAAAATAAATTATAAAAAAAATTAGCTGGGCTTGGTGGCGTGTGCCTGTGGTCCCAGCTATTTGGGAGGCAGAGGCAGGAGAATCACTTGAACCCAGGAGGTGGAGGTTGCAGTGAGCCAAGATCACACCACTGCACTCCAGCCTGGGTGGCAGAGCGAGATCTGTCTCAAAACAACAACAACAACAAAACAACAAATATATCTGCTACACGCCGTCTAGATGATTTCTAGGCAGATACACAAGAATCAGGTAGTCTGGAAGGGAAACTGGGCAGTTACTTACCTTTTTGTACCTTTTGAATTTTTGTACCATATGCACGTGTTATCTCTTCAAAAAATCAAATAATTTAAAATGATTTTTTTTTTTTTCAGTCTCTAGAGCTTCCAAGATTTTTGGTTTCAAACCAATTTCCTGCTGACCAGAATGAAATGAAGCCACATTCCAGTGTGACGCACCTGCTGGCCTCCTGCAAGTCGGGAACCTTCTCTGCCACTCTTTTGCTTCTCTGAGGAAAGAGGAGGCTGGGAGCGAGCTCCTCTGCGGTCCCATGGCCTCCAACCAGCCACTGCCCCTGTTTCCCCCGAACCTCCTTGCTGTCCCTCCTGTGTCCTCCTCCTCCGTGGCCCTCATCCTGCTCTCCTCTTTTTTTTTTTTTTTTTTTTTGAGACAGAGTCTCACTCCTCTGTCTCCAGGCTGGAGTGCAATGGTGTGATCTCGGCTCACTGCAACCTCTGCCTTCTGGGTTCAAGTGATTCTCCTGCCTCAGCCTCCTAAGTAGCTGGGACTACAGGCGTGTGCCACCATGCCCAGCTAATTTGGGTATTTTTAGTAGAGATGGGGTTTCACCAGGTTGACCAGGATGGTCTCGATCTCTTGATGTCGTGATCCGCCCACCTCGGCCTGCCAAAGTGCTGGGACTACAGGCGTGAGCCACCGCGCCCGGCCTGCTTTCCTTTTTTGCCTGAGGTTCTTGCTGCCTCTTCACCGCTCCTGTTTCTCCCTTCTCTCTGCTCCCTCCTTTGATCTTACTATTTTGTTTCTCTTTCCCTTTCTCTCTTCTCCCTCCACTTCCTCCCTACTCGGCCTCAGCTTCTCGGTCTCTCTCCCTTTTTCCTCTAGCTTCCTTTCCTCCGCAGGAGACTCAGCCCTTCCTAGAGCTCCAGAAGCCAGGAATCACGCCCCAGCGCTCTACCCACACACGCTGTGTGATCCTGGGCCGGTCACTGGTCTCTTGGGCCTCAGTTCAACAGATGACTCTCTTGGTGATGTTAGATCACAGGGTGGAAGCACCCAGCATGGTGCCAAGCACTCAAAAATTTTTTCCCTTTTCCTTTTTAAGGAACTACTAACCGTGAGGTTGTGCATTACCCAAACCCTTCCTGTTCTTAGAATCTGGGTCCTACTATTCTCAAGAATTTGAATTACCAATTTGAGTCCTGGGGATGTAAGGGAATGAGGTTTCTGGTGTATTTTGGGAGGTGGAGGAGTGGGAAGAGGATTTGGGAGAACACTCAAGCATTGCTCAGAAGGCAGAGGGCATTCCTCCTATTTCCAGAGGTTATTGGCCCTGGATTTTTTTTTTTTTTTTTAGACAGAGTTTCACTCTTGTTGCCCCAGTTGGAGTGTAATGATGTGTTCTCAGCTCACCACAACCTCTGCCTCCCGGGTTCAAGCAATTCTCCTGCCTCAGTCTCCCTAGTGGCTGGGATTACAGGCATGTGCCACTATTTTGTAATTTTAGTAGAGACGGGGTTTCTCCATGTTGGTCAGGCTGGTCTCGAACTCCCAACCTCAGGTGATCCACTGGCCTCGGCTTCCCAAAGTGCTGGGATTACAGGCGTGAGCCATCGCGCCCGGCCAAGCCCTGGATCTCTTTTATGGACTTCATCCACGATCCTTGGGCTTGGCTATACTTGAGACAATGGAATATCTTCCTTCTCCTGGAGCCCCTTGAATCTTAGGCCCCGGGAGCACACAGCCTACCTGGTTTTTTGGCTGCACCCCAAGGAGAGCCCCGTACTCTCTGCTCACAACCAGCAAAGGCTCCACAGCCATTCCTGTACATGACTCAGGCTCCCTGGATTGCCACTCAAGGCTCTTTGCCTTCCTGTCCTGCTTTGCTTCTGCTGCAAGGATGGTGGTTCCCTGTTTTCCTGTTCTTTTCCTCTGCTTAAGTTGATTCTCAGCCAGCCGTGCCTTCCCCCTGCACGCTTCTCCAAGCCATCCCATCTGGGAGCCTGACGCAATCAATTGTTTCCAAATGCACCTTTGAGACCAAACGTACCTGGCACCTCCTCTCTTGCCCCACTCACATGACCCTCTGCCAGCCTGTAAGCTGCTGGAGGCTCCGAGCATGCCTCTTTCACGTCTGTCCCCCTTACTAGACCCAGACCGTGGAAGACACTCAATAAAAAGTGAATGATTAAACGACAACCTCTATGGAAGAGTACGGAGATTTCTCAAAGAACTAAACACAGAACTACCATTTGGTCAGGTGCTGTGGCTCACATCTATAATCCCAACATCTGGGGAGGCTGAGGCGGGCAGATTGCTTGAGCCCAGGAGTTCAAGACCAGCCTGGACAACATGGTGAAACTCTATCTGTACAAAAAATACAGAAAATTAGCTGGGACTATAGGAGGCACACATCCGTAGTCCCAGATACTCAGGAGGCTGAGGTGGGAGGATCACTTGAGCCTGGGAGGTCCAGGCTGCAGTGAGCCAAAATCACGCCACTGTACTCCCGCCTGGGTGATAGAGCGACATTCTGTCTCAAAAGGAAAAGAACTGGCTGGGCGAGGTGGTTCACGTCTAATCCCAGCACTTTGGGAGACTGAGGTGGGTGGATCACCTAAGGTAAGGAGTTCGAGGCCAGCTCGGCCAACATGGTGAAACCCTGTCTCTACTAAAAATACAACAATTAGCTGGGTGTGGTGGCAGCCACCTGTAATCCCAGCTACTCAGGAGGCTGAGGCAGAAGAATCGCTTGAACCTGGGAGGCAGAGCGAGCTGAGATGGCACCACGGCACTCCAGCCTGGGCAACGACTGTGAAACTCAGTCTCAAAAAAAAGAGAAAAGAAGGAAGAAAAAGAACTATCATTTGATCCAGCAATCCCACTACTGAGTATCTAACTGCAGGAATAACTGTATCAAAAAATACCTGCACCTGTATGTTTATCACAGCACTATTCCCAATAGCAAAGATACCAAATCAACCTAAGTGTCCATCATCAGATGACTGAATAAATAAAATGTTATATCATATATATATATAATGAAATACTATTCAGCCTTAAAAAAGAATGAAATTATGTCTTTGCAGCAACATGGGTGGAATTGGAGGCCATTGTCATAAGTGAAACAACTCAGAAACAAAGTCAAACACAGCCTGTTCTCATTTATAAGCAGGAGCTAAATAATGTGCACACATGGTGGAATGACAGACGCTGGAGACTTGGAAGGTGGGAGAGTGGGAACCAAGGCGAGGAATGGGAAATTACTTAGAGGGTACAATGTACATTATTCAGGTGGTGATAAACTAAAAGATCAGACTTCACCATTATGCAATATATCCACTGAACAAAACTACACATGTACCCCTTAAATAGATGCAAAAAAGTGATGAAATGAATGAACAAATAAGCATATATACAAACCAAAGCAAGACAGTAACGCCGGGCGCGGTGGCTCACGCCTGTAATCCCAGCACTTTGGGAGGCCGAGGCGGGTGGATCACGAGGTCAAGAGATCGAGACCATCCCGGTCAACATGGTGAAACCCCGTCTCTACTAAAAATACAAAAAATTAGCTGGGCATGGTGGCACTTGCCTGTAATTCCAGCTACTCGGGAGGCTGAGGCAGGAGAATTGCCTGAACCCAGGAGGCGGAGGTTGCGGTGAGCCGAGATCGCGCCATTGCACTCCAGCCTGGGTAACAAGAGCGAAACTCCATCTCAAAAAAAAAAAAAAAAAAAAAGACAGTAACACACACAGGAATGAATGAATGAATGAATGAATGAACACATCAAGCAGGGCCTAGATCTTGCGGAGTGGATAACCCTATACCCTGCTGTATCCAGTTAGCTGGGGCTTGCCTTTCTTAATGGGGAAGTAGGAGTGAGGATGGAACTGATGCCAAGCCAGCCTGTCTTTCCCCTCCTTTTGGGTAGAGGCCTTGGCCAGATTCCTAGGGAGCCCTGAAGACCTGTGGCCTGGAGGCTTTGGAGAGTTGCAAGTGCAGATAGAAAAGGTCAGTGAAGGTGGAAGTCAAGTTAGATCTAACGGTGAGCCCAGGGCTGTGAAATTCTGGTGTTTGCTGCTAATGAAAGAACATGTGAGGCCTGGGAATCCACTGGCAAAGACGCAGGCCTGTCTTAGTAGAGTGGGAACATAAAGCAAGGGGTTAGATTATACAGGGGAGGACACTGAATGCTCAAAAGTTCCTTCCCAGCAGAGGGGACTCACCAGAGATCACTGGGACAAAAAAATGCCTCTACTCATCCCTCCACCTTCCAGAAAAGATCAGGAGCTCTCTGAAGGCAGAGGTCTTACAAAATACTTTTTTGTTTTCCTAGTGCTCAGCTTAGAGCCTGGAATTCAACATTGGGAAGATGCATGGGTGGATGGATGAGTGAATAGTCAGGTAGATGAATGTGTGGATGGATGGACAGGTGGATGAATGGATAGATGGATGGTTAGGTAAGTGGATGGGTGGATTGGTGGATGGCTGGATGGGTGGATGAGTGGATGAATAGGTGGATGAGTGGATGGGTGAATGGGTAGATGGCTGGAATGGTGGATAGGTAGATGAGTAAATGGGCAAATGTGTGGATGAGTGGATGGATGGATGGATGGATGAGTGGAGGGATGGATAGGGGATAAGTGGATGGGTAGATAAGTTTATGGGTAGACTGGTGGATGGCTGGATGGGTGAATGAGTGGATGGATGGGTAGGTGGAGGGGTGGATGGGTGAATGGGGAGATGGCTGGATTGGTGGATAAGTAGATAAGTGAATAGATAGATGGGTGGATATGTGGATGAATGGATGAGTGGATGAATAGATGGATGAGGATGAGTGATGAGTGACAGGTGAATGGATGGACAGGTGGATGAATAGATGGGTGGAAGGGTAGGTGGGTGGATGGGTGGATGAGTGGACTGGTGGATGGATGGATGGGTGGATGAATGAAGGGGTAGGTGGGTAATGGATGGGTTGACAGACAGATGAGTGGATGGATAGATGGGTGGATGAGTGGATGGATGGATAGGTGGATGAATGGATGAGCAGATTCACAGATGGGTTAACAGATGGAATTGTGAACTGATGGACTGATAGCAGGTGGACAGGCTGATTAATGGACATACAGATGACTAGATAGACAAGTAGAGAAACAGATGGGTGAGTGGATGAATTGACTGACTGACAGATGAATGAACAAATAAACAGACAGTTGGATAAATGGACAAATAAGTGAATGCATGGTGGGCTTAATGAATGGATAGCTAGATGGACAAATAGACAAATAGATGCATGGGAAAACAGATGAACGGGTGGGTAGACAAGAAAGATCTGTAAATTAAGACTAGATTGATATTTAGGCATTGGCAAGGGGTGGGGAAACTGAGAAACCCGGGCTAGCAACAGAGCCCTAGGGATTTGAACACAGCTGTGGTGCTCAAGAAGCTGGGAAGGGAGAGTGTGAGAACCCAGGACCCTCTTCTGGTGGAAGGGAAGCCCATGTGAACAGACTCAGAGGGAAGGAGGAGGAAAGCCGCACTAGCTGGAGACCCTAGCCCGGAGCCCAGCCTCAGCCTAGGGACAGCCTAGGCAGTGGGGGTGCAGGGCCACAGGAAGAGCCAGGTCTGGTAGCCTGCTAGGTCAGAGCCCTCATCCAGCAAGGCTGACCCCAGAAAGTGGAGGTCCCAAGAGACCACCCCTTCCAGCTCTGACCCCAACGAGGTGACTGTGGGCTATATAGGGATCTCAGGAAAAGCAGGCATTTGTTGGGTTAGAGCAAAAGCCTCCCAGTGGTGTGGCGGAGCGGCCCGTTCTCCCTCCCATCCTCCCTCCCCAGCCTAGCCTCCAAAGTCATCCCTCTCAGTCTCGGCTTCCGCTGGGCAGGGGGCCTGGACCCTACGACCTCCCAGGCCAGCCCTTAGAGCACCACCTGCCCCAGCCGGCCAGAGACTTCCTGTATGTAGCGCAAGAGATTTATGCAAACGGGTTGGGGCGGTGATGTCACCCCAAGGGGACTATCTCCCAGCGGCAGGCCGTCGATAAAATCAGGAACTTGTGCTGGCCCTGCAATGTCAAGGGAGGGGGCTCACCCAGGGCTCCTGTAGCTCAGGGGGCAGGCCTGAGCCCTGCACCCGCCCCACAGCCGTCGAGCCCCCGACGGGGCACCCCATCCTGAGGGGCTCTGCACTGGCCCCCACCGAGGCAGGGGATCTGACTGACTCGGAGCCCGGCTGGATGTTACAGGCGTGCAAAATGGAAGGGTTTCCCCTCGTCCCCCCTGTGAGTACCGGGACTTCTATACCAGCCCAGCCCATGGCCCTCGGACGCCTGCCTGCCTGCCCACGAACCTGCCAGCCCACCCGCTGCCCTCCTGGCGTGCTATCTGTGGGAAGTCAGGGTTTCCTCCCTGGAGCTCCTGGCCTGAGACTCAGCGAAGGGGCCATTGGCTTCCTCGGAGCATGCCCTGGCGGGCTGAGGCCGGGCCACGGTGGGGCTGTGATCGGTGGGGCCTGAACAGTTATTTATAGACAGGGCTTGGGTGGCAGGCGGAGGCCGGGGCTCCTGGGGAGGGTGCTGGGCTGAGGATGGTGAGGGCGGCAGCAGAGAGGTACAGGAGGGAGATGCGGAGACTGGCTATGGGGAGGCCGGTCCCCTGGACAGGAAGGGGTGAAGGCAGAAGGCAGCAGGCAGAAGTCTTGGCCATGGCCTTGGGGCTCCTGGCGACCGAGGCTGATGGAACTCTGGGTCCCCAACGCCCAGGCTGGGGCCTGGCACAGAGGACATGATTGTTGACCAAAGGGTCTGAGCCATGGGCCACGGCGGGGCCACAGGAGGCAAGGGCCGGTGCTAGGAAGGAGCCCGGAGTGGAGCTGAGACAGTACAGTTAGGGTCGGCCCCAGGGCTGGAGTTCAGGGGGAGTCGTGGCAGGGGACGGGGCTGGGACAAGGCCGGGACTGAGATTGGGGCTGGGTAGGACCTGGGGTGAGCATGGGACTGCAGTTAGAATGGGGGCTGAGGCTGGGACAAGGACAGGGACTGGGTCTTGGGGGTGAAGAAGCAGGAGCCCGAGGGGAACCTGAGAAGATCGCCACTGCTCCTCACTCTCAGTGACAGTTGCAGCCGAGGCAGATGTCAGACCAGGGTCCCTCTGAGAGGACCCTTCTCCCTTTTCCTACCCCACGTCCTCTCAGGGGTGGGGAGGCTTGAGGGGAGCCAGGAAGGGCTTGGCAGGCTGCCCCCTGACTCCATGTCCCTGGCCTACAGGCAGCTCCCTTCCCCCACTGTGCGCTGGCTCAGAGCCACCCCAGGAGGCTGGGAGGCACCCCAGGTCTGACATCACCCTGACCAGACCAGAGCCGGCCTGACATCCTGCAGAGGCTGCGCTGCCTGGAAACCCAGAGGGGCAGGCTCTGTCCCGGGCTCCCGGCCTCCCGACTCGGCCAGTCAACCCACTGTGGTGTCCACACCGTTACCCCTTCCCACCTGGGACCACAGAGGGGTTGGCGCAGGCAGAGGGGGACGGAGGTTGTCTCAGGAAGACCCAATTCTGCCTCAAGAAAGCCGCAGGCCCACTGTCTCTGACCCCTGACCTCTCAATGCTGAGCTCCAGGTGGAGCTGGAGGGGAGGCAGAGCTTCCTGGGCTGCCTCTAGGTTCCCCAGCCCTCTCTGCAGCTCCAGGGTTACTCTGAGTGTCTCTTGGTAGGGTGGGCTCCCAAGGCAGCCCCGGCTCCCTAAGCCCAGCCCTGAGGGCCGCAGGGACTGTTGTGCAATCCCGGGGCACACGCTGCGGGGGCGGGGAGGCCTGATGACTGTTGGGAAGGCTCCGGGTGTGCACGGCCCTGTGTCTGTGCCAGTCGGGGGAGGAGGACAGGGAGGAGGGAGGAAGGGGGGGAAGAAGAGGAGGAAAGGAGGACAGGGAGGAGGGGGAGGGAAAGCAGGACAGACGGGAGTGAGGAGGGGGAGAAGGAAGCAGAGGCAGCAGAGGGGTGGGTGAGGAGGGAAGGCGGAGGATAGGGAGGACTCAGGAGGGAGAGTGAGGGGATCAAGGCCCTCCATGCGCTGGGCCCCCAAGCCTGCCTGGGTGACCCCTGCACCAGCCATCAGTGTGGATGGCACTGTGGTGCTGCTCGTGCCCCGGCTGTGTGAGGGGCCCAGGCTGTAAGAGCAGGGCTGGGCAGGCAAGTGTGTGCGGGTGAGTGTGGGGGCGCACGGTGAGTGGCCCTGGGGGTGTGAGTGTGCGTGTGGCTGGCTAGAACGTGGTGTTGTGCGAGTGTCAATCAAGGCGACTCCGTGTGCCCACGAGCTGAGTGTACCATGTCTCCGTGAGGTGGGTGACCTCTGAGTGGGCGTGAAGATGTGTGTGTGGGGGACAGCGTGTGTGAGCCTGAGAGTGAGTCTGTGTGTGGGACTGTGTGAGGGGGTCACAGGGATCTTGTGGACCTGTGTATCAGTGTGACCAGGAGAGGTGTGTGGGATGAGGATGAGGGCACACGGGAGTGAGTGGGTGTGAGCGGGAGGGGGCTATGGGGCGTAGCCCAGCGGAGGGGGACCCCAGTCCTCTTGACCTCTGGCCTCCAAGGTCCCTGTCACCCCTTTTCAGGCCTCCTGAGTCCCCTGCACTACTCTCTGTCCCAATTCCAGGCAGAGGGAGGGCTGTAGGCCCAACGCAGCCACTGAGCCAGAGAAGGTGGTGGGCACCCAGTGTGCTGGGGTGCTTCAGGCCTGGCTGGGGTCCCCCATCATGGTGCAGGCCCTGACGCCTCCTTTCTCAGCAGCCATCAGAAGACCTGGTGCCCTACGACACGGATCTGTACCCACGCCAAACGCATGAGTATTACCCCTATCTCAGCAGTGATGGGGAGAGCCACAGCGGTGAGTGCCCATCCCCTACCCCCCACCCCCCACCCAGCCTGGGCTCCTGGGATCTGGAGAGAGAAAAAGAAGAAATGATTCCCAGGACTTCTTTGGAATTCTGAGAATCAGATCACATTAGCTCTCCGGGGGAGCGAACTGCAACATCGTTGTGCACTCCCACCCCTGAGCCTCGGTTATTGAGCTTCTGCAGGGTGTCGAGGCGCAGGGTTTATGTCTTCCACGGTTATCTTCTGGTTCTGCCCTTGAGGTCTTGTTTATAAACAAGGAAACAGGCTTAGGGTACTAGGAGACTTGCACCAGGTCACATGGCTGCCGGGTGGAACCCAGGTCCGTCCGCTCCGGGTCCTGTGCTCTTTCTTCCGCCCCTGCCTAACTACCCACCTCTTCTTCTCTGTTCTCGTCACTCTCTTTGTCCCAAACTCCCCTTCAACGCATCCGCACTCTCTGCCGTGTGTGGTTAGCAGGGTTTCCCAACCGCGGCATCGCTGACATTTTGGGTGGGATGACTCCGGGGTGGACTGTCCCGGGTACCATAGGAAGCTTAGTGGCATCCTTGCTTCTACCCACCACATGCCAGGGGCATGGCCAATCATGACAACCAAAAATGTCTCCACCCATTGCCAGATCTCCCCAGGGAGGCAAAATCACCCCGAGTTGGGAGCTGCTGGGCAAAAGGAAACCCTATAGGGACCTCTTGCTGAGCAGAGGCTGAGGGCCCCAGTGCTGAGGTGGGAGGAAGAGGTCTTGGCCGGGGGTTCCTTCTGTCTGTCCAGTCCTACTGGATCTGACTGTCCACCCCAAGGCCCAGCCTCCATCCTGGAGCAAATTCAGGGGATGGGAGAGAGGCATTAGGTGCCTGGGACCTGAGCAGGGGGCTGTGAGAGGTCGTCCGAAGTGGATCTTGGCTTATTGGACATCCCTGACCCAAAGCGAGGTGGCCCAGTCAGTGGGTGAGTCGGGGGATTCCTCAGGGCATCTGGGACCTGGGCAGACCAGCGACTGGGGTGTCTGCGCCCCAAATGGCAGAGGCCCACAGTCAAGGAAGGTGTCACTCCTGAAGGCCACCCCTTCGGCCAGTCATGCCTGAAGCTCTGTTCTGCGGACACGCCTGTGACGTCTGGACCTGATGGACCCATCTAGGGATCCACATGTGCCTGGCCACAGCTAGGGCCCTCCCATCTGGAGGCCAAGCTTGGAGAGCAGCTTCACTGGGAACTCAGGCTGGAGGCCGCATCCCGGGAGTAGATGGTGGATATGCCTCCAGGTCACAGCTTTTTTTTTTTTTTTTGAGACGGAGTTTCGCTCTTGTTACCCAGGCTGGAGTGCAATCGCACGATCTCGGCTCACAGCAACCTCTGCCTCCCGGGTTCAGGCAATTCTCCTGCCTCAGCCTCCTGAGTAGCTGGGATTACAGGCACGTGCCACCATGCCCAGCTAATTTTTTGTATTTTTAGTAGAGACGGGGTTTCACCGTGTTGACCAGGATGGTCTCGATCTCTTGACCTCGTGATCCACCTGCCTCGGCCTCCCAAAGTGCTGGGATTACAGGCTTGAGCCACCGCGCCCGGCAGGTCACAGCTTTAGAATCTTTAGGGTTAGAAAGCCTTACAAATATCTTTTTTTCATTCCTTCAAGCTTATTTGTGATTATGTAAGAAACACATCCTCTCTGTGGAAAACCCAGGCGATGTAGAGGGAAAGTCCCTCTCCTCCATTTCCATCCCAGCTCTCCCCACCAGGGCGAAGAGCCAGGTCTGGGGGACCCAGAGACCGCACCCCCACCTTCCCACTAAGCAGTTCCAGGACCCCAGGAGGCCCCGCTGGGCCCCAGGACGGGCGCCCCCTGGTGGCCCGGCTCCCCACAAACAGTGCTGCTGGGCCGCCTCCATTGAGGACGCATTCTCCCTGGCCCAATCCCCATTCTGTTCACCAGGCTTGGGTGCATTTCCTTCCGGTAACATGAGGGCACTGCCCACATAGCTGGAAACCACTGAGGCCTGGGGCTGGGCCTGATGGAGTGAGCACTTTAGAGAAAGCATGTGTTTTCCTGGTTCAGGGCCCAAGCAGGTTCCTTACATATGGGGTGGGGCTCTAGGAATGACTCCTGATTGGATGCCTGGGCACCCCGTTTTGGTCACAAACCCCCAGTTCCTCCAGAGCCTCCACCAGCATTCCCAGGCATCCTCGGCCCTGCCCCTGGCCCGCTGTGAATCGTTACCAAGCAGGGCATCTGAGCTGTCCCTTTCTTTTTTTTTTTTTTAAGACTCAGTCTTGCTCCTGTCTGCCAGACTGGAGTGCAATGGCGCGATCTTGGCTCACTTCAACCTCCACCTCTGGGGTTCAAGTGATTCTCCTGCCTCAGCCTCTCGAGTAGCTGGGATTATAGACGCCCGCCACCAAGCCCGGCTAATTTTTGTATTTTCAGTAGAGACGGGCGATTCACCATGTTGGCCAGGCTGGTCTCGAACTCCTGACCTCAGGTGATCCACCCACCTCGCTTGGCTTCCCAAAGTGTTGGGATTACAGGTGTGAGCCACTGCACCCAGCCTTCTTTTTGAGACAGTCTTGCTCTGTTGCCCAGGCTAGAGCACAATGGCACAATCTCAGCTCACTGCAACCTCTGCCTTTCAGGTTCAAGCTTGTCTCTTGCCTCAACGTCCCAAATAGCTAGGATTACAGGTGTATACCACCATGCCCAGGGCTAATTTTTGGTATTTTTAGTAGAGTTGGGGTTTCACCATGTTGGCCAGGCTGCTGTCAAACTCCTGACCTCAAGTGATCCACTTGCCTCACCTCCTAAAGTGCTGGGATTACAGGTGTTAGCCACCGCATCTGGCCTGGGCTGTCCCTTTCTATACCCACTGGAATGTATTGTCTGAAGACTCAATAATAGAGACTCCCACACACTTCCATCAATTTCTGCCCGTCCTCTTTGTCCACATTTTTAGGTACCAAAGCTTAGTGAAAAAGCTTTGGCCCAGCCCTGGCTTGCCAGCTGTGAAACTTGGGGCAAGTAACATAACCTCTCCGTGCCTCCGTTTCCCCATTTATAAAACTTCGAGAATGAAAAGACTTACTTCCTAGAGCTGTGATGATTCAGCGAGGTAAAACATGTAATCTGTGAGGTAGGGTCACGTGCAGAGGACGAAGCCCATGCTAGCTTCACTGCATCCCCCAAGGCAGGAGGGACAAAGCAGCTGGGGAGTGGGAGAAGCACGGAGGACTCTGTGAGAGACCAGCTGGGTCATTTTCCACTGACCCAGGAGATGGCCAACCTGCCACCCACCCCCACATCCGTGCACTCACCCTCCCATCCACCCACCTGCTCGTCCATCTTGCCAGCCGCTTCCCATCTGATCTACTTATCCTCCCTTGTCCATCAAATAGTCTCTGAGTACAAGCCATGTACCAGACATTGCTGTAGGCTCTTGGGGGGGGGTCCATGATGAGCCCCCCGACACTGCGCTCACAGAGCTCACCCTCCAGCGAGGGAATGGGGATAGAAACAATCAGACAAGCAGACCATTTTCCGCAGATGTAATATGGAGTGTCTACACCGGGGGCTGCTTTCTTTTGAATGGCCAGGAAAGGCCTTTGAGGAGGTGGCAGCTGAGCTAAGAGAAGGAACTCGTAATTCCCATGTGACCACAGGTAGGGGAGAGGTACTCAAGGTGAAGGGGACAGAAAGTGCAAAAGCACAGAGGACACTGACGGAGGACCAGAGAGGCCAGTGGGCACAGGGCAGGGGACAGAATAAAGGGGTCAGCTGCTCACACAGCCTTGCAGGCCATGGCAGGAGTTTGGATTTTATCACACACACAATGGGAAGCCACTAGGGGTTCTGAGAAGGGAAATGACATGATCATGATCTAAATAACCTTTCATGTATGTGTGTGTGTATGCTGACAGTTTTTTTTTTTTTTTTTTTTGAGACGGAGTTTCGCTCTTGTTACCCAGGCTGGAGTGCAATGGCACGATCTCGGCTCACCGCAACCTCCGCCTCCTGGGTTCAAGCAATTCTCCTGCCTCAGCCTCCTGAGTAGCTGGGATTACAGGCATGTGCCACCATGCCCAGCTAATTTTTTTTGTATTTTTAGTAGAGACGGGGTTTCACCATGTTGACCAGGACGGTCTCGATCTCTTGACCTCGTGATCCACCCGCCTTGGCCTCCCAAAGTGCTGGGATTACAGGCTTGAGCCACCACACCCGGCCATGCTGACAGTTTAAAATACAATCTTTTTTTTTTTTTTTTTTTTTTTTTTTTTTGAGAAGGAGTTTCGCTCTTGTTGCCCAGGCTGGAGTGCAGTGGTATGATCTTGGCTCACTGCAACCTCCACCTCCCAGGTTCAAGCGATTCTCCTGCCTCGGCCTTCCAAGTAGCTGGGATTATAGGTGTGAACCATCATGCCCAGCTAATTTTGTATTTTTTAGTAGAGATGGGGTTTCACCATGTTGACCAGCCTGGTCTTGAACTTCTGACCTCAGGTGATCTTCCCACCTCGGCTTCCCATTCCCAAAGTACTGGCGTTACAGGCATGAGCCGCTAGACCTGGACTTTTTTTTTTTTTTTTTTTTTTTTGAGATAGCGCCTTGCTCTGTCACCCAGGTTGGAGTGCAGTGGCATGAGCATAGCTCACTGCAGGCTTGATCTCCCAGGCTCAGGTGATTCTCCCACCTCAGCCTCTGGAGTCATTAGGACTACAGGCACCTGCCACCATGCCCAGCTAATTTTTGTATATTTTGTAGAGATGGGGTTTCACCATGTTGCTGAGGCTGATCTCAAACTCCTAGGCTCAAGTGATCCACCCACCTTGGCCTCCCAAAGTGCTAGGATTACAGGTTTCCTAGCCAGCACCTGACCAAAATATTCTAATTTTTATTTTTATATATTTTTGAGGTTTTATTTTTATTTATTTTTCTAGATGGAGTCTCCCTCTTTCACCAGGCTGGTGCATAGTGGCACAATCTCAGCTCACTGCAACCTCTACCTCCTGGGTTCAAGCTATTCTACTGCCTCAGACTCCTAAATAGCTGAGATTACAGGCACGTGCCACCACATCCAGCTAAATTTTGTATTTTATTTTTATTTTTTGAGACAGAGTTTCACTCTTTCACCTAGGCTGGAGTGAAGTGGCATGCTCCTGGCTCACTGCAACCTCCACCCCCTGGGTTCAAGTGATTATCCTGCCTCAGACTTCTGAGTAGCTGGGATTATAGGTGCCCGCCTCCATGCCCAGCTAATTTTATTTTTAGTAGAGATAGGGTTTTGCCATTTTGGCCAGGTTGGTCTTGAACTCCTGATCTCAGGTGATCCACCCCCCTCAGTCTCCCAAAGCGCTGGGATTGCAAGTGTGAGCCACCATGCCCAGCCTTTTTTTTTTTTTTTTTTTTTCTACAGGGTCTCGGCGGGGCACCATGGCTCATGCTCATAATCCCAGCACTTTGGGACCCTGAGATGGTTGGAACACTTGAGGTCAAGAGTTTGAGACCAGCCTGGCCAACATGATGAAGTCCCATCTCTACTAAAATACAAAGATTAGGCTGGGCACAGTGGCTCGCGCCTATAATCCTAACACTTTGGGAGGCTGAGGCGAGTGGATCACCTGAGGTCAGAAGTTAGAGAACAACCTGGCCAACACGATGAAAGTGGTCTCTACTAAAAATACAAAAATTAGCCGGGCATGGTGGTGGGTGCCTGTAGTCCCAGCTGTACTCAGGAGGCTGAGGCAGGAGAACTGCTTGAACCTGGGAGGCAGAGGTTGCAGTGAGCCGAGATCATGCCACTGCATTTCAGCCTGGGTGACAGAGCGAGACTTCATCTCAAAAAAAAAAAAAAAAAAAAAAGACAGGGTCTCACTTTATTACCCAAGGTGGAGTGCAGTGACGCAATCTTGGTTCACTGCAGGCTCTACAAGATTCAAGCGATTCTTCTGCCTCCGGCCACCAGCTAGCTGGAACTACAGGCTTGTGCCAGCCCTGGCGAATTTTTTGGTATTTTTAGTAGAGATGGGTTGCCCAGGCTAGTCTCAAACTCCTGGGCTCAAGGAATCCTCCTGCCTCAGCCTCCAAAACTGCTGGGATTAGAAGTGTGAGGCACCACACCCAGCGTAATTTTTTATTATTAAAGTAACAGATACTCATTGCAAAAACTTTAAAAATACAACATCATATCAAGTATACATCCCCCTCTTCCCAATCTCATTTCCCACTGAGAGCACCTTAGTCTATCCTTATAGACATTTTATTCTGCATACACAATCCTAAGTGTTGGTAAGTATATATACATACACGTGCATATTTTATTCATTCAATAATGGAATTTCATGTCATGCCATTCTGCAATTTGCTATTTTTTACTTTATCATGTAGGCATTTCTCCATGACATATGTAGCATATCAGAGATTGATAAAAGCTATTTTTTCCAGTCTTTCTATTCCAGTCCTATGTAAATGTACAAATCCAGATGTGGAATACTTAGAGCATTATTCATTAGCAAACATTTATTGAGTACCTCTGATGTGCCAGGCAGAGACAAAACAGTTTGATTTTTTTTTCAGTTTGAGATATTTTCTATTTACTTGTACGATCAGAATTCAACTTTAGTTATTTGCAACACACACACATACACACATTCACATTTCTCCACACATCCCCAATTCATTACTGTATATGGTAACTTTTATTAAATCGGCATTTGAATTTTCCATTGTTATGACTGTGTGGCTGCTCCTGACAGCTGAGCCACATGGCATCCTTTCCTTACCTGTACTTTTTCACCCTCGTATTTCTTTTCTTTCTTTCTTTCTTTTTTTTTTTTTTGAGACGGAGTTTCGCTCTTGTTACCCAGGCTAGAGTGCAATGGAGCGATCTCGGCTCACCGCAACCTCCGCCTCCTGGCTTCAGGCAATTCTCCTGCCTCAGCCTCCTGAGTAGCTGGGATTACAGGCACGCACCACCATGCCCAGCTAATTTTTGTATTTTTAGTAGAGATGGAGTTTCACCATGTTGACCAGGCTGGTCTCGAACTCCTGACCTCTGGTGATTCACTGGTCCTGGCCTCCCAAAGTGCTGGATTACAGGTGTAAACCACAGTGCCTGGCCTCATTCGCATATTTCTGAGGGGCAATGTAGCAAGGAGATAAAAACCCTTCTTCTGAAACCAGGCTGCTGAAACTCATCCCCCATCCCCTCCATTGCCATGTTGGGTGACCATGGGCAAGACCTCCAGCTTCTCTGTGTCTCAACTTCTTTATAACAATTCCAACTTCACAAGATTGCTGTAAGGATTGAATGAGCTGCTGTAGGTCAAATGCTTAGAACAGTGCACGTTTTGCACAGATCTGTTATCATTATTATCTCCCAAGAAAGGGTGTATGGGAGGTGACATTTTTGTTGTGGTGGTGATGGTTTTATTTTGTGTTTTACCTCTTGTCTTTTGTTCTGTGCTCTCACTTGATTAATCATAGTTTGGCTGTGTATGGAAATCTAAGTTGAAAATCATTTTTTCCCTTAGAAATTTGAAAGCATTTTCTACTGTCTTCTGGTTACTAGAATTTTTCCTATGAAGTCTGATGCCACTCCGTGTTCTTTTAGATTTCTTTTATAAATAACTTAGTTTTTTCTGTTTGTTTGTTTCATTTGCTTTTTCTCTCTCTCTTTTGTTTTCTTTCTCTGGAAGTTTTTAGTATCTTCTCCCAATACCTCAGCGTTCAACTAAGTAAACTTTTTAAAAGATCACCTGACACCTGTAATCCCAGCACTTTGGGAAGTCGAGGCAAATGGATTATGAGGTCAGGAGTTCAAGACAGCCTGGCCAAGAGGAGAAAACCCTGTCACTACTAAAAATACAAAAATTAGCCGGATGTGTGGTGTGCGCCTGCAATCCCAGCTACTCAAGAGGTTGAGGCAGGGAATTGCTTGAACCCAGGAGGTGGAGGTTGTAGTGAGCTGAGATCATGCCACTGCACTCCAGCCTGGGTGACAGAGCGAGACTCTGTCTAAAAAAAAAAAAAAAAAAAGTCAGTCAGGGTGGAGAGTAGATGGAAAAGAGGCAAGAATAGGAGCTGGAAAAAAAAAATTGAGGAAACTATTGGAATAATACAGGGAAGAGATGGTGGCCTGGACAAGAGTGGTAGCAACAAAGACAGAAAGCTGGGGGGACAGATTGAAGATAGATTTTGAAGGACTTATAGGATTTACTGTTTTTTATTACTCTTTTGTTTGCTTGCTTGCTTTTTTGAGACAGAATCTCACTGTCTGTCACCTAGGCTGGGGTGCAGTGGCATGATCTCAGCTGACTGCAACCTCTGCCTCCTGGGATCGAGAGATTCTTGTGCCTCAGTCTCCCGAGTAGCTGGGATTACAGGCATGCACCACCACACCCGGCTAATTTATTTTTTGTGTATTTTTAGTAGAGACAGGGTTTCACCATGTTGACCAGGCTGGTCTCAAACTCCTGACCTCAGGTGATCCACCCACCTCGGCCTCCAAAGTGCTGGGATTACAGGAATAAGCCACTGCACCCGGCCTATTGCTCTTTTTAACTGTGGTAAAATACACATAACATTAACCTTTTTTTTTTTTTTTTTAACCATCTTAACCGTTTCTTTACATTTTAAGTGTTTAGTTCTGTGAGATTAAATATATTCACCTTATCACTACCATCCAGCTCTATAACTCTTTTTAAAACTTTTTATTTACTATTTTATTATACTTTAAGTTCTGGGGTACATGTGCAGATCATGCAGGTTTGTCACATAGGTGTACGCGGGCCGTGGCGGTGGTTTGCTGCATCCATCCCCCCGTCATCTACGTTAGGTATTTCTCCTGTTAACCCTCCCCAGTCCTCCCCACCCCCATCTCTATAACTCTTCCTCTTGCAAAACGGAGACCCTGTATTCATTGAACAACTCCCCGTTTTCCCTCCCCACAGCCTCTGGCAGCTACCATTCCACTTTCTGTCCCTATGAACTGGACTATTCTAGGTCCCCCCATGAGTGGTATTACACAGTATTTATGACTTCCTTTAGCATAATGTTCTCGAGTCTTACTCATGGTGTAGCATGTGTTAGAATTTCCTTCATTTTTAAGGTTGAATCGTATTCCATTGTGTGTGTGCGCGCCACATTTTTTGTATCCATCCGCCCGACACTTGGGGTGCTTCCGCTGTTTGGCTGTTGTGAATAACGCTGCCATGAAGAGGGTTGTAGGAAGACCCTGTTTTTGGCCGGCCACGGTGGCTCACACCTGTAATCCCAGCACTTTGGGAGGCCGAGGCAGGCGGATCACGAGGTCAGGAGATGGAGACCATTTTGGCTAACACGGTGAAACCCCGTCTCTACAAAAATACAAAAAAAATTAGCTGGGTGTGGTGGGCCGCATCTGTAGTTTCAGCTACTCAGGAGGCTGAGGCAGGAGAATACCAGGGAGGCAGAGGTTGCTGTGAGCCGAGATCGCCCTACTGCACTTCAGCCTGGGCAACAACCTCTGTCTAAAAAAAAAAAAAAAGTCTTTTTTTTTTTTTTTTTTTTTTTTAACATGGGGTTTCACCATGATGGCCAGGCTGGTCTTGAACTCCTGACCTCAGATGATCTACCCATCTTGGCCTCCCAAAGTGCTAGGATTACAGGCGTGAGCCACCGCACCCGGCCAAAAAGACTTTTTAATTTTTCAAAATATATACCCAGAAGTAGGATTGCCACATCACATGGTAATTCTATTTTTTTTTTTTTTTTTTTTTTTTTTTTTTTTTTTTTTTTTGAGAGGGAGTTTTACCCTTGTTGCCCAGGCTGGAGTGCAATGGTACCATCTCAGCTCACTACAACCTCTGCCTACCGGGTTCTAGCGATTCTCCTGCTTCAGTCTCCCTAGTAGCTGGGATTACAGGTGCTCACCACCATGACCAGCTAATTTTTTGTATTTTTAGTAGAGATGGGGTTTTACTATGTTGGCAATCTACCTGCCTCAGCCTCCCAAATTGCTGGGATTACAGGCATGAGCCACTGTGCTTGGCTACAAGTATTTTAATTTTCTGCATCTTCACCAACACTTGTTATTTTCTGTGGGTTTTTTTTTTTTTTTTTTCATAGTAGCTATCCTAATGAGTGTGCTGGAATTTGCTATTTATTTATTTATTTATTTATTTATTTTTATTATTTTTTTTTTTTTTGAGACAGAGTTTCGCTCTTGTTACCCAGACTGGAGTGCAATGGCGCGATCTCGGCTCACCGCAACCTCCGCCTCCTGGGTTCAGGCAATTCTCCTGCCTCAGCCTCCTGAGTAGCTGGGATTACAGGCACGCGCCACCATGCCCAGCTAATTTTTTTTTTTTGTATTTTTAGTAGAGACGGGGTTTCACCATGTTGACCAGGATGGTCTCGATCTCTTGACCTCGTGATCCACCCGCCTCGGCCTCCCAAAGTGCTGGGATTACAAGCTTGAGCCACCGCGCCCGGCCGGAATTTGCTATTTATGATACAGTGGTTTTGTTGATTTTTTTCTTTTTTTTCTTTTTTTTTTTTTTAGACGGGATCTTACTCTTGTCCAGACTGGAGTGCAGTGGCACGATCTCAGCTCACTGCAACCTCCACCTCCCAGGCTCAAGTGATTCTTCTGCCTCAGCCTTCCGAGTAGCTGGGATTACAGGCGCATGCCACCACACCCAGCTAATTTTTGTATGTTTAGTAGAGATGCAGTTTCAGCATTTTGGTCAGGCTGGTCTCGAACTCCTGACCTCAAAGTACCCACCCGACTTGGCCTCCCAAAGTGCTGGGATTACAAAAGTGAGCCACTGTGCCCAGTCTATGATAAGACTGATGAAGAAAAGAAAGTTCCAAAATGTGACTTTCTATCCATCCTTCCATCCATCTAATTTCCATATACTTCTTTATCCTTTCATATCACTATCTACCCATTCATTAATTTATTCACACAGCTATCTACTTGGCCACCTTTCCAACTGTCCTTGCCTCTACCTACCAAGCCCTCCATCTTGCATGGCCTATCCATCTAACAAATACATACTAAGTATCTTTTATATGTCAGGCCCGTTGCTAGATGCTGTGGAATGAATAAAACACAACTCCTGCAAGATCCAGCTTTGTAATAAGGGAAAGAATTAGAGCTCTAATAATTAGAATCCAAGGTAGAGAGTAACAAGTGCCATGAAACCTGCAGGTCTCTGTTCTCTGAGCCTGTTTCTTTTTTTCTTTCTTTCTTTTTTTTTTTTTTTTTGAGACTGAGTTTCACTCGTCACCCAGGCTGGAGTGCAGTGGTGCTATCTCGGGTCACTGTAATCTCCGCCTCCTGGGTTCAAGCGATTCTCCTGCCTCAGCCTCCCATGTAGCTGGGATTAAAGGCATGTGCCGGCTGGGTGCAGTGGTTCAAGCCTGTAATCCCAGCACTTTGGGAGGCCGAGGCAGGTGGATCACAAGGTCAAGAGATCGAGACCATCCTGGTCAACATGGTGAAACCCTGTCTCTACTAAAAATACAAAAAATTAGCTGGGCATGGTGGCACGTGCCTGTAATCCCAGCTACTCAGGAGGCTGAGGCAGGAGAATTGCCTGAACCCAGGAGGCGGAGGTTGCGGTGAGCCGAGATCGCGACATTGCACTCCAGCCTGGGTAACAAGAGTGAAACTCTGTCTTTAAAAAAAAAAAAAAAAAAAAAAAAGGCATGTGCCATCACCCCCAGCTAATTTTGTATTTTTAGTAGACATGAAGTTTCACCATATTGGCCAAGCTGGTCTCAAACTCCTGATGTCAGGTGATCCACCTGCCTCGACCTCTGAGCCTGTTTCTACGTCTGAATAATTTTCAGGAGAGGCTGGGCCTCAGGAGCCCTAGTCTAGAGGTTGATGATCTTGTGAGAAGGTGTTTTTCTTGGCTCCTCCTTTCTTGATTCCTCATCTTTCTTCTCTGTTTGGATCACACTTTTGTTCCCCTGGGAAGAGCCCGGGCTTCAGGCTGGAGATTCTGTTCTGAGGAGATAAGGTCAACTGAATGACACTTAAAGCTTGACATCTTTTGTGTGGTTGTTTTGAATGTGATTTTGTTTTTGTACTGGTGATGTACAGGTGTGACACCAAAACACTGAGTAAGACTAGGGATGTGTGGGTAGGACTTTGGTCCCAGATTGAGAACTGCTTTAGAGGGAGGAAATGAGAGATGAAGACGAATGGGTCATTTCTGGCTGGCTGGATGACAGTTGGATGGATAATGGTTCAATGATGAATGGATGATGAAGATAGATGGGTGGGATGATGGGGGATGATGGATAGATGCAGGGTGGATGAAGAATGACAGCTGATGGGTAATGATGGTGGTCAGGTGGATAAGAGCTGTCATTAAAATCTCTCAGTGAAGGCCCGGCGCAGTAGCTCAAGCCTGTAATCCCAGCACTTTGGGAGGCCGAGGCGGGTGGATCACAAGGTCAAGAGATCGAGACCATCCTGGTCAACATGGTGAAACCCCGTCTTTACTAAAAATACAAAAAATTAGCTGGGCATGGTGGCACGTGCCTGTAATCCCAGCTACTCAGGAGGCTGAGGCAGGAGAATTGCCTGAACCCAGGAGGCGGAGGTTGAGGTGAGCCGAGATCGCACCATTGCACTCCAGCCTGGGTAACAAGAGCGAAACTCCGTCTCAAAAAAAAAAAAAAGGAAAAAATCTCTCAGTGAAATCACCAAGGCATGTGTATACCTATGTAACAAACCTGCACGTTCTGAATAAAACTTAGTATAATAAAACCAGGTTTTATAATAAAACTTAGTATAATAAAACTTAGTACCCCAAAACTTAGTATAAAAAAATAATTTAAAATAATAATAATAAAATCTCTCAGTGTTGGCTTGGCACGGTGGCTCACGCCTGTAATCCCAGCACTTTAGGAGGCCGAGGCAGGCAGATCACAAGGTCAGGAATTTGAGACTAGCCTGGCCAACATGGTGAAATCCCATTTCTACTAAAAATACAAAAATTAGCCAGCGGGGTGGCACATGCCTATAGTCCCAGCTACTTGGGAGGCTGAGGCAGGAGAATCACTTGAACCCAGGAGGCGGAGGTTTCAGTGAGCCGAGATTGTGCCACTGCACTCCAGCCTGGGCGACAGAGGGAGACTCCATCTCAGATAAATAAATAAACTCTCAGTGTCACCCCAGGTCTTAAAGTTTTCATTAATCATCTTGTTTCTCAGAGGTGGTATGGTATAGTGGTAAGATTTCAGTCCTTGAGTTCAGATACAGGTGGGTTTGGATTCTGATTCCATCGATGTCTGCTGCAGACAAAGGACTTAACTTCTCTGAGCCACAGATTCCTCCTATGCAAACAATAGATAATACTATATAGCCACCTCCTGAGAGCTAGGGTTAGGATTAAATGAGATAATGTGGATTGAATACTTAGTGCAGTGTCTGGTATCTTAAAAAATACGCTAAAAGCTAACTTTTGTTAATCCTTTTTTTTTTTTTTTTTTTTGAGACGGAGTTTCGCTCTTGTTACCCAGGCTGGAGTGCAACGGCGCGATCTCGGCTCACCGCAACCTCCGCCTCCTGGGTTCAAGCAATTCTCCTGCCTCAGCCTCCTCAGTTGCTGGGATTACAGGCATGGGCCACCATGCCCAGCTAATTTTTTTTTTGTATCTTTAGTAGAGACAGGGTTTCACCATGTTGACCAGGATGGTCTCGATCTCTTGACCTCGTGATCCACCCGCCTCAGCCTCCCAAAGTGCTGGGATTACAGGCTTGAGCCACCGTGCCCGGCTACTTTTGTTAATCCTTTAATCAAATATCAAGATCTGCTGTGTGTTGGGTGCCTAGGTCTGTAGAAAGGAGGGTCCAGAGCCATCTCCAGATATGCAAATGCATTATATTCTTTCCTGGAGCTGCGAGTCATGCTGAGGGGCACATGGGTGGCCCCTGAACGGATGGTCTGGGCGGCCCAGTGAAGGGACACAGATACAGCAATGCGTTGTAGAAGACTCATCGGGAAAGGAGGTCCGAGGAGCCCAGGCGTGCCGGCCTTCGCACTATGGATTCCTTGTATTGTGTTTTCACAGAGGGCCCTGTATTTGGAATGGTTCTGTCTACCAGACAGCATTTATTACCTAATTGCCTGAGCACTAAATCAAGGGTAAAGGCGAGGTTTCCGTTGGGACTTCGGAAACCTTAATTGTAGCTCGGGAGTCTCTTTCGGCCTTCAGGAGAGCCCGGGTGGAGTCCCAGTTTTTGTGAGCACAGAACCCTCCTTGGAGGCCTGCATGTGCAGATTCCCGGCTCCTCTTAGTGCTTCTGCTCCGGGGGTCTCCAGCAGGGCCCCACATCGACAGGCTTTCCCAGCCCCTCCCAGTGACGGATGAAGGTCAACTGAGACCAGCTTTGGGAAATGCTGGCCCAGGCTGGGACCACCGCAGTCAGGTCATCGGTCTAACGTGGAGCTAGAACAGAGGCGGCGGTGGGGAGGAAAAGGGAGCAGTCAGGTGCCTCTCACCCCACACCTAAGGGCTGCATGCGCACAGGGTCCCGCAGCCCTGGCGTGCAAGTGGGTTCAGGGATGGGTTGTTGAGAGCAGAATCCATAGCCATTATACCAGGACGTGGGCACTCCAACTTAGGCAGGGGAAGCAAAAATAGGCAGATCCAGGAGTGGGGCTGAAGCGGGGATCTACAGCTGGAGAGGAATCCGCTCACCAAATCCCAGAGCCCCAGGGCAGCCTCCTCACTAAAGAGCAGAGTCAAACTCTCCCACAGCGAGGAAAGCTTCGGGATCTTGTTAACTCACTGCAAGATGAAACAAGATGAAAGTACGAATTAAGTTTTGTTTTGTTTTTGCTTCAGGTTTAGATGATTTTGCAGAGGAGAGTCTGAGAGGTCTCCTTTTTTTTTTTTTTTTTTTTTTTTTTTGAGATGGAGTCTCGCTCTGCCACCCAGGCTGGAGTGCAATGGCACGATCTCGGCTCACTGCAACCTCTGCCTCCCTGGGTTTAAGGGATTCTCCTGAGTCAGCCTCCGGTGTAGCTGGGATTACAGGCATGCGCCATCACCCCCAGCTAATTTTGTATTTTTAGTAGAGACGGGGTTTCACCATATTGGCCAGGCTGGCCTCAAACTTCCAATGTCAGGTGATCCACCTGCCTCGACCTCTGAGCCTGTTTCTACGTCTGAATAATTTTCAGGAGAGGCTGGGCCTCAGGAACCCTAGTCTAGAGGTCGATGATCTTGTGAGAAGGTGTTTTTCTTGGCTCCTCCTTTCTTGATTCCTCATCTTTCTTCTCTGTTTGGATCACACTTTTGTTTCTCTAGGAAGATCCCAGGGCTTCAGGCTGGAGATTCTAAAAATACATTAAAAAACAAAAAGAGGCAATAATTCATTGGTTCGTGAATGTTTGTTGAGTGCCTACTGTATTTAGACCCTGGGAATATAGAGGTGAGCAAAACCAGGCCCTGCCCTCATGGTGCCATGCTCGGGCGCCAACTGCAGAAACAACATGGTCCCCTAACATTATTTCTCTGGGCCACTGACCAGGGTGGCCAGGAGCAGGGAGAAGAAGAGGAAAGAAACATATTAAAAGCATTTGTGTGCCGCGCACAGTGACTCATGCCTATAATCCCAGCACTTTGGGAGGCCGAGGCAGGCAGATCACAAGGTCAGGAGTTCGAGACCAGCCTGGCCAATATGGTGAAACCCCATCTACTAAAAATATAAAAATTAGCTGGGCGTGTTGGCAGGCGCCTATAGTCCCAGCTACTCTGGAGGCTGAGGCAGGGGAATTGCTTGAACCCGGGAGGTGGCGATTGTAGCCAGCCAAGATTGCACTCCAGCCTAGGTGATAGAGACTCCATCTCAAAAAACAAACAAACAAACAAAAAAATGTTTGTGGTATGCTTGCTTAAGTGCTAATCCAGGCTTTTTTTTTTTTTTTAGTTAAACATAATTTTTTGTAAGCCCCACCCCCTGCACACTGAATACCTTTTTGTTAAGAGACAGGCAGTGGCTCATGCCTATAATCTTAGCACTTTGGGAGGCTGAGGTGGGCAGATCATGAGGTCAGGAGTTCAAGACCAGCCTGGCCAACATAGGGAAATCCTATCTCTACTAAAAATACAAAAATTAGCCAAGCATGGTGGTGTATGCCTGCAGTCCCAGCTACACGGGAGGCTGAGGCAGAAGAATCACTTGAACTGAGGAGATGGAGGTTGCAGTAAGCCAAGATTGCGCCATTGCACTCCAGCTTGGGCAACAGAGTGAGACTTCATCTCAAAAAAAAAAAAAAAAAAAAAAAGAGACAGGGTCTCACTCTGTCACCCAGGCTGGAGGCAGTGATGTAGTCATAGCTCACTACAGCCTCAAATTCCTGGGCTCAAGCGATCTTCTTGTATCAGCCTCCCCAGTAGCTGGGACTACAGGTGGGCTCCACCATGTCAGGCAAATTGAAAACAAATTTTTGTAGAGATGGGGTCTCACTATGTTGCCCAGGCTGGTCTCAAACTCCTGAGCGCAAGTGCTCCTCCCTCCTCAGCCTCCTGAGTAGCTGGGATTATAGGTGTAACCACACTCAGTGGGAATCCAGGCTCTTTAAAATAAACTATTATTATTGTTATTAATGATAATGATGAAGTGAATGTTTATCAAGATCTTACTTTGTGCCGAGTTGTAGTCTAAGCACTTTGGAAGCAAGAAGTAATTTGCTTCTCAAAACAAGTCTATGTCACGGGTATAACTGTTGGCCCCATTAAACAGATGAGGACACTGAGGTTTGGCGATACAGAATGACCTGACCATTGTCACACAGTGGTAAATGGCAGAGCCAGAACTTGAACCCAGGACTGCCTTTCTCTCCTCTCTGCTATTGGCTTCCTAAAGGTAGGAGTCTGGGCTGTCTAGACTGTGGGGCCAAATAATTACACATGTAGAACAGGGCCTCAGTAACCACCCAGGTATGTTTCTGACTTACACCGTGGGGAATGACAAGCTGGGAGAGAAAAAAAAGGCTCGTCCATGGTCATACTACAAAGCCACCGCTGAGCATGATTAGAAAGCGGGGACTCGGATCCGGTCCAGACCCCAAATTCATCATTATTTATTAGGGACGTGTGAGTAGGTGTTTATGTGAGACGGAAAGAGAGAGAGAGGCAGGCAGTCATTTGCACACATGTACACACACGTACGCGCACACACACACGTACACGTGGCTGGTGGTAGACTTATTCCAGAGCCACTGCATGGACCTGGAGTCTCATAATGCTCCCTCCTTGGCCCACATGAAACAGTCCCTCTGGTCACTTTATTACCACGCTTCACTTTGGACCCTGAATTGTGCCCAGGAAGTCCCGCAGACGCGTGGCAGTTTTTGTTCCTGGAAAAGGTGCTCAGTCCCAAGCCCAGTCCCAAGACAGGGCTTTCAGTGGCATGGAGTTATTGCCCAGACTTGAGTCCACCCCACCGCAGACTCCGAAGGGACCCACAAGTGCTTTTCCAGGAAAGTCTCAGGTCCCAGGAACACAGGCGCCACTGCCTAAAAGTCTCAGGTCATAGGAACACAGGCGCCACTGCCTAAAAGTCTCAGGTCCCAGGAACACAGGCGCCACTGCCTAAAAGTCTCAGGTCATAGGAACACAGGCGCCACTGCTGAAGGTCATGGCTTCGAACAGGAAGGGCCACCGTGTGTCTGGACAAGTTCTGGTGTGTGAGAAATGTCAGCCCTGTGACTTTGCTGTCACACCTTGGCCATATGACAAGGCTCTGTGTGTGTGTGTGTGTGTGTGTGTGTGTGTGTGTGTGTGTGACAGAGCAAGACTGTGGGCAGCCAGGGAGCTGAGGAACCCATGAGAGGTTTTTTTGGTTTATTTTTTGGTTATTTGTTTTGAGACAGAGTCTCACTCTGTTGCCAGGCTGGAGTGCAGTGGCACAATCTCGGCTCACTGTAACCTCCGCCTCCTGGGTTCAAGCAATTCTCCTGCCTCAGCCTCCTCCTGAGTAGCTGGTACTACTGGCATATGCCACCACACCCGGCTGATTTTTTGTATTTTAGTAGAGGCAGGGTTTCACCATGTTGGTCAAGATGGTCTTGATCTCCTGACCTTGTGATCCACTTGCCTCAGCTTCCAAAAGTGCTGGGATTATAGGCATGAGCCACCCGCCTGGCTGGGAAGTTTTAAGAGGGGAAGGGCGGCCGGGCGCAGTGGCTCAAGCCTGTAATCCCAGCACTTTGGGAGGCCGAGGCGGGTGGATCACGAGGTCGAGAGATCGAGACCATCCTGGTCAACATGGTGAAACCCCGTCTCTACTAAAAATGCAAAAAACTAGCTGGGCATGGTGGCGCGTGCCTGTAATTCCAGCTACTCAGGAGGCTGAGGTAGGAGAATTGCCTGAACCCAGGAGGCGGAGGTTGCGGTGAGCCGAGATCGCGCCATTGCACTCCAGCCTGGGTAACAAGAGCGAAACTCCGTCTCAAAAAAAAAAAAAAAGAGGGGAAGGGAATCAGTTTAAGAGGGGAAGGGCCCCTGAGGGCCTGCTCTGGTGCTGGTTTACAAATACCACCTCATTCATATCCTCCCAATAGCTCTGATCCCCATTTTACAGGCGACTCAACTGAGGTTAAAGGGCCACATATGTGCCTGAGATAGCACAGCAAGTAAATGGCTGAGCCAGGATTAGACGCTCAGTCTGTGTGACTGCTCAGGAAGCAGGATGGAATTGCTGAGAACATGAGCTTCAGTTTAGACCAGAGTCCTGGCTCTGTCCCTGACACTTGTGACCTTTGGGCATGTTATGTGGCTGCTCCAAGCCTCAGCGTCCTCATCTATAGAATGCAGTCCTAGAGTAACCGTGCAGGTGGCGAGCGTTAAACGAGATGGTTAACGTAACCCGCCCAGCCTGGTGCAAGGCAAAGGCCCGCTGTGGCCTGGCAGTATTATTTAATGTTACTGTAACGTTTTCCCGCCCTCTCTGACCCTGAGCTCACCCCATGCTGCCTTGCTGTCCCCTGCAGACCATTACTGGGACTTCCACCCCCACCACGTGCACAACGAGTTCGAGAGCTTCGCCGAGAACAACTTCACGGAGCTCCAGAGCGTGCAGCCCCCGCAGCTGCAGCAGCTCTACCGCCACATGGAGCTGGAGCAGATGCACGTTCTTGACACCCCCATGGTGCCACCCCACGCCAGTATTGGCCACCAGGTGCGTGCCATCGCCTGCCCCGTCCCCCAGGAGACTGCCAGGCCTGTGGTGGGGCCCGGGAGCTTCACAGGAAGCTGACACAGGCTCTTACCCAACTCGGCTTCCTGCCCCACGGCGCCAACGGCGGCTGCAGCCCCAACGGCTGCCGCCTGACCCCCCGAGTGACCTCGTGACCCCACACCCCTTATCTCCTCTTGCCCCAAGGATGGACATACCCCAGATAATTCTCGCACCCTCACTGAGCCTCCCCACCCCAAAGTCTTGTTGTGGGCACTCCTGGCCCTCAGTGTCTGCCGCCCCTATTCACAAGGCCTCATGAGTCCCGCACCAAGCCACTTAACGCCTCCACTGACCCTGCCTCTCCCCAGTGACCCTCCCTACTGACCTAACCCGGATCAATGACTTCTGCTGACCTCTACCACCCCTACTGACCTCCAGGGTCCCTCCATTCGCTCATCACCCTGCCTATCAAACCCCCTTCCAGACCCAACGCACTGGCCCCCAGCACACCCACTTCTGACCCCAGCCCATTGCGGGGTCACACAGCACCTCCACCAGGAGGACAATCAGGCACCGCAGCCCTGAACTGGGAGGCTCAGCTGGGAGTGCTGGGTGGGCTGGATGTCAGCACCCCTTGCCCCACAGCCTGCATTCCGTGTGCAGCACCTGGACTGGCCCTCACTTTCCCCAGTCTCCTGTTGCCTGCCATCATCCCCTGCCCTCTGCCCTCCCTCTTCTCTCCCCAGCTAACCTCCCTCCCAGCCCCCTGAGCTGTAAGCTGGCCCTTCCTGACTCCGATCTCCTTCTCCCACTATCCAGGTCTCCTACGTGCCCCGGATGTGCCTCCCGTACCCGTCCCTGTCCCCAGCCCAGCCCAGCTCTGATGAGGAGGAGGGCGAGCGGCAGAGCCCCCCACTGGAGGTGTCTGATGGCGAGGCGGATGGCCTGGAGCCTGGGCCTGGGCTCCTGCCCGGGGAGACAGGTGGGGTGCTCGGCCCTCCAACCCAGCCCCGCCCCTGACTGTGTCTGTGCCCTGCCCCCTCCCAGCCAGGCTAACTGACCCAGCAGCCATGCCACTGAGTGCATGTATGTGTGCCATGTTTGCCAATGTGTGTGTTTTGTGGGGCTGTCTGTGGCTGTCTCTGTGTGCGTATCTGCTGTGAGTGCATGCAGGCATCTCCATGAAGTGTGCCAGATGTGTGTGTCTCTCTGTGCCCCGAGTGTGTGTGGATCTGGGTGTGTGTGAGCAAGTGTGTGTGAACAGGTACGGGCAGGTGAATGTGTGTGAGTGGCTGTGTGAGTGGGTGTGTGGAAGGTGAATGTGAGAGCTGGTGTGGATGAGTGGGTGTGGGCATGTTTGTGTGTGTGTCAGCATATGAATGCATGTCAGTGTGTGAGTCTGTGCATGTGTGTGTGAGGTGTGCAGGTATGATCACGTGAGTGGGTGTCAGCAGTGTACATGCATGTGTGAGCAGGGATGTGATCATGGTGTGTGTGAGTGGGTGTGTGTGAGCATGTGTGTGAGCAAGTATGTACATGTGAATGTATATATGAGTGGGGGCATGTGTGATAGTGTGTGAATGGTCATGAGTGTGGGAGCAGGTGTGTGTAAGTGGATGTGAGTGGGTGTGAATATGCTTGTGTATGTAAGCAGGTGTAAGTGTGTAAGCAGGAGGGTGTGAACTGGGGTGTGTGAGCATGTATGTGTATATGTGAGGTTTGTGCATGTATCTGAGTGGATATGTGTTTTAGCATGTGTGAGCATGTATATGTTCCTGTGTGTGAGGGGGATGAGGGCATGTTTGAGCATCTGCATGTGTGAGTGGTGTGCATGTGAGTGGGTGTGTGAACAGGTGTGAGAGCAGGTGTGTTAATGAGAGTGTGTGAGAACAGGTGTGAGTGGGCTGGGCGCAGTAGCTCACACCTGTAATCCTAAGCACTTTGGGAGGCCGAGGCAGGTGGATCACCTGAGGTCACGTTTGAGGCCAGCCTGGCCAACACGGCGAAACCCCGTCTCTACTAAAAATACTAAAATTAGCCAGGCGTGGTGGTGCACGCCTGTAATCTCAGCTACTTGGGAGGCTGAGGCAGGAGAATTGCTTGAACCTGGGAGGCAGAGGTTGCAGTGAGCCGAAATCGTGCAATTGCACTCCAGCTTGGTCAACAAGAGCAAAACTCTGTCTCAAAAAAAAAAAAGGATGGCTATGAGTGGGTGTGATGTTCGAGTGTGTGTGTGAGCAGCTGTGAGTGGGTGTGTGAGCAGAATGTGTGTGAGCAGTTTTATGTGTTAGCAAATATAAGCATTTGAGTGTGCAGGTGGGTGCCCGAGTGGTTGTGAGCAGGTGTGTAAGCATGCAGGTGGCTGTGGGTGTCACCATGGGTGTTTGAGCAGAATGTGCGTGCATATGTGAGCAGATGTGAGGTGCAAGTGTGTGAGTGGTGTGATGTGAGCGGGTGTGAATGAGGTGTGAATGAGCTGGTGTGAGCGTGTGTAAGCACATGTGGGGGCAGGTGTGAGGTGTGAGCGTGCATGTGAACAGGCACGTATGAGGTGTGAGCATGTGGTGTGAGCATGTGTGTGCAGGTATGAGTGAACAGGTGTGTGGGTGTGTAAGATGTGAGCATGTGAGGTGTGAGCTTGTGAGTGGGTGCAAATGTGAGGTGTGAGCATGTGTGTGAGCATGTGTGTGTGAGC
Source organism: Saimiri boliviensis (assembly GCF_048565385.1). Classification (NCBI taxonomy): domain Eukaryota; kingdom Metazoa; phylum Chordata; class Mammalia; order Primates; family Cebidae; genus Saimiri; species Saimiri boliviensis. Next base: position 115,059,215 of record NC_133454.1, on the reverse strand, counting down.
ATAAGTGTGTGTGAGACCGGGTGTGCACTGTGAGCAGGTGTATAAACAGGTGAGGTGTGTGTGACCGTGGGTGTGAGCAGGTGTGAGCATGTGTGAGTGGGTGTGTGCGTGTGAATGGTGTGAGGTGTATGAGGATGTGTGCGTGTAAGCAGGTGCGTTGTATGAGCAAGTGTGTGAGAGTGTGGGGCATGAGAATGAGTGTAAGCAGATGTGTGTGTGTTATGTGGGTATGTGAGCATGTGTGTGAGTGGTGCGGTGTGTGTGGGGGTGTGCACGGTGTGAGTGCATGTGTGGTTGTCAGTGGGTGTGAACGGGTGTGTGCGAGCAGGTGTTTGTGTGTGTGCATTAACGTGGGTGCGTTGTGTGTGCACACCCGGTGCGGGCTGGGGTAGCCATTTCCCTGCCTTTCCCGGCCACCCCCGTTCCCGGGTCCCCGTGCGTGCGCGTGGCGGTGGGGGCGGCTCCTGTGTGGGCCCCGGGCTCCCTCCCACCGGGCCCTCCCCCCGCAGGCAGCAAGAAGAAGATCCGCCTGTACCAGTTCCTGCTGGACCTGCTCCGCAGCGGAGACATGAAGGACAGCATCTGGTGGGTGGACAAGGACAAGGGCACCTTCCAGTTCTCGTCCAAGCACAAGGAGGCGCTGGCGCACCGCTGGGGCATCCAGAAGGGCAACCGCAAGAAGATGACCTACCAGAAGATGGCGCGCGCGCTGCGCAACTATGGCAAGACGGGCGAGGTCAAGAAGGTGAAGAAGAAGCTCACCTACCAGTTCAGCGGCGAAGTGCTGGGCCGCGGGGGCCTGGCCGAGCGGCGCCACCCGCCCCACTGAGCCCGCAGCCCCCGCCGGGCCCCGCCAGGCCTCCCCGCTGGCCATAGCATTAAGCCCTCGCCCGGCCCGGACACAGGGAGGGCGCTCCCGGGGCCCAGAGGCAGGACTGTGGCGGGCCGGGCCTCGCCTCACGCGCCCTCCACCCCCTCCAGCCCCTCCCCACAGCCCGCTTCCCCACCCTCCAGGACTCCGCCCCGGCTGCGGGAGGCCACCTGGGCCTCGGAGGCCACCTGGGCCGCAGACCCCACCGGGGCAACCTTGCTGAGGACGACCCGGGGTACTTCCTTGGGAGTCTCAAGTCCCTATGTAAATCATACCTCCCGTCACCCCTCCCACCCATTAACCTCCTCCCCGAAAACCAGTAAAGTTATTATCAGTCCATCCTTTGCAGCACAGAGAGTCTCCTTGAAAACTTGCTGTGTACCTCCTCTGGCCCCTGTGTGCTGCGGCGTCTCTTTTTGTCATTTGTCCGTCGGGTGTTTACTGAGGACTGTACCCAGTGCTGGACCCTGGGGACCTGAGGACCAGTGACACACAGCGCCTGACCGGGAGTCAGAGTCTGGTGAAAAGCACAAGTCCTCAATTGTGATTAGGGGAATCGATCCCGTTTTAAAGCTCTCTACTCCTGACAGGTTTGTTGTTGTTGTTGTTGTTTGTTTTTTTGAGATGGAGTCTCACTCTGTTGCCCAGGCTGGAGAACAGTGGCATGATCTTGGCCTACCACAACCTCTGCCTCCTGGATTCAAGCGATTCTTCTGCCTCAGCCTCCCGAATGGCTGGGACGACAGGCGGGCATCACCACGCCGGCTATTTTTATTTTCTTTTCTTTTTAGTAGAGACAGGGTTTCACCATGTTGGCCAGGCTGGTCTGGAACTCCTGACCTCAGTTGATCCGCCCACTTCAGCCTCCCAAAGTGCTGGGATTACAGGTGTGAGCCCGGTGGTTTTTTTTTTTGTTTGTTTTTTTTAAGCCTTGAGGTTTGAACTCATATGATGATGACTATAGCAACAACATTGGATTTTCTGGTCAGTTAGTACCTGCCAACCTTGAGATGTGGAGTCTAATATCACTCCATTTTATAGAATGGGAAACTGAGGCTTGCAGAGGCCAAATAGTTTGCCCAAGATCACAGCCGCTGAGTGGCCGAGTTGGATCACACTCTGAGTCTGTCCCCGACACGTCAATGCGGAGTAGGAGGCTTTGCTTATCTGGAAGAGGATACTCTTCAGCATTCCGAGGGCAGGAATTAAGTCCCAAAGCTCCTGTGGGCCACAAAGCATTCTCAGCAGCTGCACACCCAGCAGGACCTTAGACTCAGGTGAATCCCTGGTGCGACCCCCGTGTTCAGTTTGCTCTCTAGCTCCTCGCCACAGCAAGAGAGAAACAGACCAAGTCTTCCTTCAGACAGTAGCAAGAAGTGGCGGCGGAGAGCATGGGAGTGAGGGACTTCCCAACGCAGTCAAAGACCTCAGGGAACCCAGATTCTGGGACATTATCATAAGGACGAACAGCCCTGCATACCTCCTCACCCACAGAGGGCTCACAGCAACTCAACACAAGAGAAGGCAAAATGGCATCATGTCTTCATTATGTTAGTTATTCTCCCAGGCTGGATCGCACTGGTACCAAGACGGCTCATTGCAGGTTTGACCTCCTGGGCTCAAGCGATTCTCCTGCCTCACCCTCCGGAGTAGCTGTGACAAGTGCATCACATGCCTGGCTGATTTGTGTATTTTTTGTAGAGGTGAGGTTTCACTGTGTTGCCTGGGCTGGTCTTGAACTCCTGAACATAAGTGATCTGCCTGCCTCGGCCTCCCAGTGTGCTGGGATTACAAACGTGAACCATTTCGCCCAGCCCATTTTTATTTTATTATTATTTTTTTGAGACACCATTACTCTGTAGCCCAGGCTGCAGTGCAGTGGTATGATTTTGGCTCACTGCAGCCTCGAACTTCCTGGACTCAAGCCATCCTCTCACCTCAGCCTCCCGCATAGCTGGTACTACAGGTGCACACCACCACACCTGGCTAATTTCTGTGTGTGTATTTATTTTATTTTTAATTCAATTTAATTTTTTGAGATGGAGTCTCGCTCTATTGCCCAGGCTAGAGTGCAGTGGCATGATCTTGGCTCACTGCAACTTCTGCCTCCCGGGTTCAAGGGATTCTCCTGCCTCAGCCTCCTGAGTAGCTGGGATTACAGGTACACGCCACCATGCCTGGCTAATTTTTGTATTTTTAGTAGAGACGGGGGTTTCACCATGTTGACCAGGCTGGTCTTGAACTCCTGACCTCGTGATCCGCCCAATCTGCAGAGTGCTGAGATTACAGGCATGGGCCACTGCGCCCGGCCTTTATTTTTTTTAGTAGAGATGGGGTTCTGCCATGTTGCCCAGGCTGATCTCAAAAACTCTTGGCCTCAATCCGCTTGCCTGGCTTCCAAAAGTGCTGGAATTGCAGGCATGAGCCACCCTACCCAGCCTAGCATTTTAAAAATGATAAACCCACTTCATATGTTGACAATCCTGTGCAGTGGGTGCTGCTGTCACTTGCCCTGCTTTACAGATGAGGAAACCAGGTGCTTTGAGTTGGAAGAGATGGCAGTGCCAGGCCTCAGGGGCAGCCCGGATCCAGGGTCTGTGGATGTGGCCACTGCCTTAACCGCCAGCAAGGATGCTGCTGACCCGTCAGCCTCAGGGTTATGGGCCGAGCATGCTCCCACCGTACAATCTGCTGTGAGCGGGACACACACAGGGCTTGGGGTACCCCCGAGGCTTGTCAAGGGTTGGGGAGGCAGAAGCCCTTCTACTGTGTTTCGGGGATGGGGGTGGGAAGGGACAGGAGCCAGCCAGGGACAGTGTGGCTCTACCTTCTCCCCGGAGAGACCTCAGCTCTCTGGAATTCATCTATATTTAGCAGGTGGCTGGACAAGAGGCAGATAAGCAGCGCCTGGGGAGGGGGAGGTCCCCATATATAGTGGGAAGGACAGGACCCCACTCAGTCCCTCTTAGGGTGGCCTGTGCCTGCTTGGTGCCTGGTGTGACGTCTCTCAGGATGCCTGAGCCGGGGAAGAAGCCAGGTAGCTCCGGGCCTGGGGTTGGGTCTAAGTGTGGGAGCAGGGGGTGTCTACAACTGGGGAGCAGGGCAAGGAGGGAGTTCTTGAGGGGGCTGAAGAGGACATGGCCACTGAGCCCCAGGATGGGACAGCCAGTCCTCCTGGGTCCTTTTTTGATTCTCAGTTTCTTTCTCCCTTCCCTCTGATAAGAGGTGAAGGTAAACCCAGGGTCAGGGACGCAGAGCGGGGTCAACCAAGACAGAAAGCACCAAGACAGGAAGCACCCGGGGTCAACCCATTCTCGGAACGCAGAGGGACCCCATCCCTGCCCCATTTCCTTCGCCGTCCACCGCAGGGATCCCCGCAGACAGAGCCCACATTTATGCGGAGCGGAGCCAGGCTCACGCCATACCCTCAGACGAGTCTCCACCCACTCTGGGTCTTAGTCTCCCAACCTGGGGACTGGGGTGGGTGGTGGTGGTGGGTTGGTTCCTCCTGGCTGTGACATTATCTGCTTCATAAGCCTGTATGGTGTGGTCCCCATGTTGGGGGTGACACAGTCTCTCTTCTCTGAAAGAGGACAGTCAGGAGCCCCTGAACTCAGGCTAAGGGCAGGGAAAATCACAGCCTAGGGTCCTGGGCCTGGGCCGTGCCCTTACCAAGGTCGTCCAGGTCAGAGATCCCGGTCCCCATTCCCAACGCCCTCCCAGGCCAGCTTTATCTCAGTTGCTGATCCTCAGCCTGAGGTCCCTGGAGGACAAATTTGGACACATTCCAAAAAGGCAGAGTTCCCTGCCTCCTGCCAAGGGCCCCATACGGTGGGGGAGGGGAGCTGGGCTCCTCACGGGTGTCTCCAAGCTGGGAGAGTGGCATATCCAGGGGACACACACAGCACAAAAGTCTTGTGTGGAGGTCAGGACCACCGCCTTGGCTCTCCTGACGACAGGCTGTGTGATTCTGGAGGAGGCACTTAGCTTCTCTGAGCCTCAGTGTAGTCCTCTGAGAAATGAACAGAGGAACCACACCTACCTCATAATAACATGATAGGAGTATTACACGAGGGGATCCAGAGAAACTGCTTATCACAGTATTTACTAAGCAGGGCTGCAGGGGTGGGGTGCACGCCCCAGCCAGGGGCCGCTGTAGCCTCCATCTGGCCCTTCAGTCTCAGCTTTCAGCAAGAAGCCACGGTCAGCGGAAGTGGCAGCAGGCAGCCCTGCCGTGTTTGAGGCCGAGACAGAGCGGGCAGGAGTGAAGGTGCGCTGGCAGCACGGAGGCAGTGACATCGGCGCCAGCGACAAGTACATCCTGGCTGCAGAGGGCACGCGACACACACTGACAGTGCGGGAGGTGGGCCCTGCTGACCAAGGGGCCTATGCAGTCATTGCTGGCTCCTCCAAGGTCAAGTTCGAACTCAAGGTCATAGAGGCAGGTAGGATCCTGGTCAGCCTTTCCTGAGGTTCAGGCTTCTGCGGGGAGGGGCAGCGAGGCGCTTCTCCATCCATCCAGGGAACAGGAGGTGCTTCCACAATTTCTTGCCTTTGCTGTGGCTGTGCCCCCACCCCCCACCCCCGCCCCAGGAACGCCCTTTGCCCCTTTTCTGCACATGACCTCTCTTAAGTATTCCCATGTGCCGCCCTGGCCTGTCCTAGCCATGCGGGAGGTGGGAGAGGTGAACAAGACTCAACCCCACCCGCCCCCCTGCAGACCTCCCTGGGGAGATGACCAGGCACAGATGACACCTTGTGTACCGGCAGGGAAGCCCCGGGAGGTGTGGGTGACGAGGCACGCAGCCCAGTCTGAGGAGCTGCTCCAAGGCTAGGGCAGAGCAGGGATGGAGCCGGAGCTGTTAGGGGCAGGTGCAGCGGATGTGGGGACTGATGGCCGGGGACAGGGAGGAGAATGTGAGGCAGGCTGGCTCTCCAGCTCAGTATGCGCTGCAGGGGCCTGGGCGGTGGGCGGGGGGGGGACAGACAGGGCAGACTTTCCTCGTTCACAGCAGGCTCAGGGGTCCAATGCTCAGGAGAGAGAGGGTAGAGGGGTCTCTGGTTAGTGGCTGCACCACAACTCCCATCCGATCCCCTCCAGAGAAGGCAGAGCCCGTGCTGTGCCCTGCCCCTGCCCCTGCTGAGGGCACTCAAGCCCCTGGAGAAGCCCCGGCCCCAGCCGCTGAGCTGGAAGAAAGTGTTCCAAGTCCCGAAGGTGAGAGGGGCTGGGCAGGGAGGGGCAGGATCCATGGGTAGGGGGTGTCTGGGGCAGGTCTCAAAAGCCTTTGCTTCACCAGGCAAGGTGGCTCAGGCCTATAATCCCAGTACTTTGGAGGCCGAGGTGGGTGGATCACTTGAGGTCAGGAGTTTGAGACCAGCCTGGCCAACATGGTGAAACCCCATCTCTACTAAAAAATACAAAAAATTAGCTGGGCATGGTGGCATGTGCCTGTAATCACAGCTCCTCGGGAGGCTGAGGCAGGAGAATCGCTTGAACCTGGGAGGTGGAGGTTGAAGTGAGCTGAGACTGAGCCATTGCACTCCAGCTTGGGGGATAGAGTGAGATTCCGTCTCAAGAAAAAAAAAAAAGCCTTTGCTCGCAGGGTCAAGCTCAGCAGCTCCCAGTGGCCCCACCCCTGAAGCTCCCGATGACCCCATTGGCCTTTTCGTGATGCGGCCACAGGATGGCGAGGTGACTGTGGGTGAGTGTGAGCTGCTGTGCCCAGCAGGGGGTGGGAAGGGGGGCAGCAGGACACTCCCCAAGCCAGGCCTGTCACCCTGCCCTCGCAGGTGGCAGCATCACCTTCTCAGCCCGCGTGGCCGGGGCCAGCCTGCTGAAGCCTCCCGTGGTCAAGTGGTTCAAGGGCAAGTGGGTGGACCTGAGCAGCAAGGTGGGCCAGCACCTGCAGTTGCATGACAGCTACGACCGCGCCAGCAAGGTGGGTCCACCAGCGTCATGGGGACATGAAAAGAGGGGACATGGAGAGCTCTGGAAGGCAGAAGGCACACAGAGGGCACCGTGAGACCTGAGGCACACACGAGCTGCAAGCCAGGGACATGGGAACCGGGGAGGCAGGTTGAGGGGCCAGGGGCCCACAGGGAGATCCTGGAGACCTGGAGGCCACGGAGCATGATGAGGCTTACAGGAGCGCTGTGGGGGACATGGGAGACTTGGAGGACGTGACTCTCTCAAGGGGGCACCTGATAAGGCTCAGGGTCCTCTAGGAGAGCTCAGGAAGCCTGGAGGACACCGTGAAGTCTGGGGGCAACAGCTAGTGGGTTGTAAAGCCCCTGGATGGGTGAGTATCAGGGCTCAAGGGACTCTCAGGGATTGACCACAATAATTCCTCATTATCCAGATGAGGAAACCAGAGCTTGAGAGGTTAAGTAGCTGTGCCAGTGTACCTTAGACACAGGTCTAGAATCTTAAGCCTTGTTTTCTGTGTTATTTCATTTTTTTCCACCCTGCCCACCAGAACCTTAAGACTTAAGTCTAACCCTTGCGTGTTCACTCCAAACCTCTGCTTTTCCTAACCTTCCACAGTCCTGGGCCGGGAGAGGGGGCTGCTAGCAGGAGAGGAGGCCTCTAGCAGGAGAGGGCCAACATGTTCAGCTGTGCGGGCTGTGTACTGCGCAAAAGCACTATGTTTTACCACATGTGCCAGCAGATGGCAGTCATGGGTTTTGAGATGGTCCCCTTTCTCTTAACTAAACCCTGAGGGTGAGAAGGTTGATGGGCATTTGTCACTCCCAGCCTCCTTTTTTTTTTTTTTTTTTTTTTGAGACGGAGTTTCACTCTTGTTACCCAGGCTGGAGTGCAATGGCGCGATCTCGGCTCACCGCAACCTCCGCCTCCAGGGTTCAGGCAATTCTCCTGCCTCAGCCTCCCGAGTAGCTGGGATTACAGGCACGTGCCACTATGCCCAGCTAATTTTTTGTATTTTTGGTAGAGACAGGGTTTCACCATGTTGACCAGGATGGTCTCGATCTCTCGACGTTGTGATCCACCCGCCTCAGCCTCCCAAAGTGCTGGGATTACAGGCTTGAGCCACCGCGCCCGGCTCAGCCTCCTTTTTTTAAAAAAAAAAAAAATTTATTTGAGACAGGGTCTCCCTCTGTTGCTCAGGCTGGAGTGCAGTGGCTCGATCTCGGCTCACTGCAACCTCTACCTCCGGGGTTCAAACAATTCTGCTGCCTCAGCCTCCCGAGGAGCTGGGACTACAGGCATGTACCACCATGCCCGGTTAATTTTTGTATTTTTAGTAGAGATGGGGTTTCACCGTGTTGGCCAGGATGGGCTTGATTGCTTGACTTTGTGATCTGCCCGCCTTGGCCTCCCAAAGTGCTGGGATTACAGGTGTGAGCCACTGCGCCCAGCCATTTTTGTTATTTTTAGTAGAGATGGAGTTTTACCACGTTGGCCAGACTGGTCTGGAACTCCTGGTCTTATGTGATCCACCCTCTCAGCCTCCCAAAATGCTGGATTACAGGGATGATCCACCACACTGGCCACTCCCAGTCTTCTTTAAGGGTGAGGAACTTTGTCTCCCGGCCCCTGGTGTCCCCTAACGCCCCCTCCCTCCATACACACAGGTCTATCTGTTTGAGCTGCACATCACCGACGCCCAACCTGCCTCCGCTGGCGGCTACCGCTGTGAGGTGTCCACCAAGGACAAATTCGACTGCTCCAATTTCAACCTCACTGTCCACGGTGAGGGGACCTGGTCTGTCCTGGGCTCGGGCTCCCTGTGCACCTGCCTCCCTTTCCCAACACTAAGAAGGATGTCTCCTCCTGGCCAGACACGAGTGCTGGCCACGTGCCCGTGCTGCGGTGTGAGAGAAATCCCCAGGCTTGCAGGGGTGGGGTGGTTGCTTAGAGCTGACTCCAGGTCTCATCTGGGTGGGACTCTGTTTTATCATCTTGGTGTCACAGCTGCTGGCCCAGGGTCTGGCATCTGAATGTTTGGTCTATGGGTGAAGGTGAGTTGAGAGATGGGTGGGAATTGGGGACAATAAATAGTCCCACCTCCCTGGTACCTCAACCCTGGGGAAGCCTGGGAAGGTGAGATCCTGGGTCAGATGCCCAGCCTCATAGGGTCATGAATGGGCAAGTCTGTGAAGATTCAGAGACCCCCAGGGCAGGGCTTCTCAAATGGCCCCTTCTGAAGCCCCTTCCCCCATCTTTCCACCCTTTGAACCCAGAGGCCATGGGCCCCGGAGACCTGGACCTCCTATCAGCCTTCCGCCGCACGTGAGTGGCCATCCTAGGACCTGGGGCAGGCCAGTGCTGGATCTGAGGCCCTTCAGGGTCTGGACTTGGGGTCAGGGCAGAGCTGAAGTCGAGGGGTTGGGGGGAGAGCAAGCTTCCCGGGCAGGTGAAGATACTGAGTCTAACCCCCACAGGAGCCTGGCTGGAGGTGGCCGGCGGATCAGGTACTCGTGCCCCAAGCCCTACCTGCACCATCCACAGATCCCTGGGGGTCTGAGATGGGTAGGAGCCCAGTCTGGCCAGCATCCCTTCCTCCCTCCCCACCCTGCTCCCTGTCCCCGCTCCTAAGCCCTTCCAGTCCCTCACTGCAGCCTTACCAGGGGTCCCTCTCCATAGTGACAGCCACGAGGACGCTGGGATTCTGGACTTCAGCTCACTGCTGAAAAAGAGGTGCGTCCTGGGTGGCAGTTCCGGGGCGGGTGATGAGGCCTGGCTCCAAATCCCAGCGCTGTGGCTTGCCAGCTGTGTGACCTGAGCACATCAGGCACCTCTCTGAGCTGGTGTGTCTGTCGAGTGACGATCCTGGTGTGGGAAGAAGTTAAAGGGCTCTGCAGGTGTTATGTCTCATCAACAGTCATTCTCAGTGTCCCCCATGGCCACTCTACACTTGAGGCTGCAAAAGCTCCCTCAGTAAACTCTGGGGACCCAGAAGCAATGGAGAGAGGGTCCCCAAAGCTGCAGGAATTATCTACCAGGCCGGCCCAACTGACTGCCTTCTCTCTGTCCTCTCTCTCCCTCTCCTCCGGCCCCTCCCTTATGGCTGATGCTGCTGTGGCCCAGAGAGTAAGAAATGGGGTCTGGGTGTTTGGGGTGGCAGGGCACTGGTGGGCCGGGAGGATCCCGTCCCCTCCCTCAGGGGCTGTGGTGAGAGGCTCGGAGCAGGGTGCGGCTCTCCACAGACCGGGGTGCGTCTCTGTGCCTTGGGCTTCTCCTGCCACCCCCTATCTGTCAGAGCTTAGGAGGGATACGCAGTGGCTCACTCCTGTAATCCCAGAACTTTGGAAGGCTGAGGCGGGTGGATCACCTGAGGTCAGGAGTTCAAGACCAGCCTGGCCAACATGGTGAAACCCTGTCTCTACTAAAAATACAAAACAACCAGGTACAGCGGCCGATGCCTGTAATCCCAGCTACTGGGGAGGTTGAGGCAGGAGAATAGCTTGAACCAGGGAGGCGGAGGTTGCAGTGAGCCAAGATCATGCCATTGCACTCCAGCCTGGGCGACAAAGACCTTGTCTTGAAAGAAAGAAAAGAAAGAGAGAGAGAAAGAAAGAGGAAAGGAAAAGAAAAAGCAATGCACACAGGCGGTCCTGCCAGAGTCTCTGGAGCAGCATGGGTGCCCTGCAATGCAGGGAGTGGAAGCTCAGAGAATCGGGAGGAGGTGAAGGCCGTGGGTGCGGTCCGGGACTTTGAGGGAAGGCACCTGCACCTCTCATGTGTTTCTGCCCTTTCTCCCTGCCCTGGAGCAGCAGTTTCAGGGCCTCGAGGTGAGTGTCCAGTCATAGCCCAGCACCCGCATCGCCCCTACTTCTGCCAGGAACCCCTCCATATCCCCAGCCCCCTTTACACTCCCTTGGCCCCCAGACCTGACCTGGGACTCAGACCAACTCCAGCTGCCCCACCAGAAGGGAAGGGGCAGAGGGGCAGGGGTAGCTACAGCTCCTTATTCCTGGGCCCAGGAAGCCCTGCCCGGGGAAGTGGGGTTGAGGGGCTGCAGACTTGCCCCTGGCCACAGCCTGGACTGCGGGACACAGGGACTCAAAGCTAGAGGCACCAGCAGAGGAGGACGTGTGGGAGATCCTGCGGCAGGCACCCCCATCCGAGTATGAGCGCATCGCCTTCCAGTACGGCGTCACTGACCTGCGTGGCATGCTGAAGAGGCTCAAGGGCATGAGGCGAGATGAAAAGAAGAGCACAGGTTAGCCCTTCCCCACACGGGAGAAGAGAGAGCACAGGCTAGCCCTTCCCCCTATGGGAGAGGAGACAGCACAGGTTAGCCCTTCCCCACAGGGGAGAGGAGGGGGCACAGGCTAGCCCTTTCCCCTACGGGAGAGGAGAGAGCACAGGTTAGCCCTTCCCCACATGGGAGAAGAGAGAGCACAGGTTAGCCCTTCCCCTTCCCCACAGGGGAGAGGAGAGGGCACAGGTTAGCCCTTCCCCTGATGGGAGAGGAGAGGGCACAGGCTAGCCCTTCCCCTGATGGGAGAGGAGAGGGCACAGGCTAGCCCCCCACCTCCTCCACATGCATGGAAAGAGCAGAGTCCAGCTTAGCACAGAGACAGGAAAGAAGGGCTCAGGTTAACCCCTCCTTGTGTAGAAAAACCCAGGAATGCCCAGGTTAGCGCCTTTCCACACAGAAGAGAAGGGCAAAGGTTAGGGCAGGACAGCCACAAGGAAAAGGACAGAGCTCAGGTTAACCCTCCTCACCAAGGAAAAATCAGGCTACCCTTTCTTTCTCTACCTTCCTTCTGAAAAGCAATGAAGCCCAGTTAACTGTCTCTACACCCCAAAGAAAAGGGAAGAGGCCCGGTAAGCTGGGAGAGTCACACACAGGCCGAGAGAAGAGCCTGGTTAATCTCCCTCCCAGGCAAACAAAGCAGGAGGGCTTGGTTTAGCGCCCTTCACCCCCAGGCAGGTGGAAGGAGGAGGGCCCAGGCTAGCCCTTCCCCACCAAGGTACTGACCAGGGCAGGTGTGAGCCAGGAAATCAAGGGCCTCAGATGCCTGCTCCCTGCCATATCTGAGTCTAGATGGTGCCTGGCACATAACTCCAGCACTCTATAAAAGTCAACCGAGGCCAGGCGCGGTGGCTCAAGCCTGTAATCCCAGCACTTTGGGAGGCCGAGGCGGGTGGATCACGAGGTCGAAAGATCGAGACCATCCTGGTCAACGTGGTGAAACCCCGTCTCTACTAAAAATACAAAAAAAAAAAAATTAGCTGGGCATGGTGGCGCGTGCCTGTAGTCCCAGCTACTCAGGAGGCTGAGGCAGGAGAATTGCCTGAACCCAGGAGGCGGAGGTTGCGGTGAGCCGAGATCGCGCCATTGCACTCCAGCCTGGGTAACAAGAGCGACACTCTGTCTCAAAAAAAAAAAAAAAAAAAAAAAAAGTCAACCGAGGCCGGGCGCGGTGGCTCAAGCCTGTAATCCCAGCACTTTGGGAGGCTGAGGCGGGTGGATCACGAGGTCGAGAGATCGAGACCATCCTGGTCAACATAGTGAAACTCCGTCTCTACTAAAAATACAAAAAACTAGCTGGGCGTGGTGGCGTGTGCCTGTAATCCCAGCTACTCAGGAGGCTGAGGCAGGAGAATTGCCTGAGCCCAGGAGGCGGAGGTTGCGGTGAGCCGAGATCGCGCCATTGCACTCCAGCCTGGGTAACAAGAGCGAAACTCCGTCTCAAAAAAAAAAAAAAAAAAAAAAGAGATTGAGACCATCCTGGTCAACATGGTGAAACCCCGTCTCTACTAAAAATACAAAAAATCAGCTGGGCATGGTGATGCGTACCTGTAATCCCAGCTACTCAGGAACGCTGAGGCAGGAGAACTGCCTGAACCCAGGAGGCGGAGGTTGCAGTGAGCCAAGACTGCGCCATTGCACTCCAGCCTGGGTAACAAGAGTGAAACTCTGTCTCAAAAAAAAAAAAAAAAAAAAGGCAACCGAGTAGACAGGTCAGCTTCTGTGCAGGGTATGCGAGATGAGCCCCTCCCAAAGCACACATACAAAACATACGAGCTCGAAGGGAAGGGGAAAGCTGCTTAGTCCCTCCCAGCTGATCTCCCCCAGGGCCCCTAGCCCTCTGCCCCGCCTGCCTCACCCCATAGCTAGGTGATCTCACCCTTACCTGCGCTGTGGCCCTATTTAAGTCAGGGATCCCCTGGCTGCCACCAGTGTGCCTCTGGGTTAACCTCTGAACTGCTGAACCCAGAGGGCACCAAGCAAAGGCCTGCAGGTGCCTGGGGAGGAGCAGATGGAGGCTGGCAAGGCAGACAGGGACCTCCAAGGGCAGGGGTATCTTCCAGGAATACCAATAATAGTAAAAAGAGTGAATTTCCTTGAACCCGAGAGGTGGAGGTTGCGGTGAGCTGAGATCATGCCATTGCAATACAGCCTGGGTAACAAGAGCGAGACTCCATCTCAAAAAAAAAAAAAGAGCTAATTTCTTCCTAAGCTAGGCACTAGGTGCTTTGCATAATTGTTTCATTTAATTCTCAGAACACTGCGATGGAGAGACTGTGACCATTTCCAGGCTGCTAAGGAGGAAATCGAGGCACAGAGAGATTAGTTAGGGAAATAGCTCAGGTCACAGAGCACCTGGCATAGATCTCTGCCCCTCCACAGCTGACTCCAGGCCCAGCCAGAGCATTTGAGGACTCAGGGGCCTTCTCTGCTGGGTGGATGGAGCCCCCACCTCCTCCCTGGGCTCAGCAGCAGCAACGCGGGCTTTTACAAACACTGCTGCAAGAGGAGGCATTGTCGCAGGGCAGGGTTGGGCTCGAAACCCAGCTCTGCCACACGCCTTCGGGGCTGCTGGCGTTAGGCTGGCTGCCTCTCTGAGCCCTGTTTCCCCCACCGAAGCAGCCAGGGGACCATGGCACTGGCCCTGGGGGCTGAGATGGGAGTGAGAGCATCGGGCACAGAGGGCTGCTAGGTGGGAACGTCTGGCAGGAGAACGAAAGTCAGGGGTTGCTGAGAGAAGAGAAGGCACATCTGCCCCAGCCCCAGTCCTCCGTCTGTTCTGGAAGCCCCTAACCCAATCCCTGAGCTGAGCAGGTGGAGAAGACCCCAAGGAAGACAGAAGGAGAAGGTCAGATAAACAGAGACAAGGAGATGGACAGACACACAGACACAGATAAAGAAATAGACGCCACGCCTGTAACCCCAGCACGATTGCCTGGCCAACATGGTGAAACCCTGTGTCTACTAAAAATGCAAACATTACCCGGGCAATGGTGGCGGGCACCTGTAATCCTAGCTACTCCGGAGGCTGAGGCAGGAGAATCACTTAAACCCAGGAGGTGGAGGTTGCACTGAGCCGAGATCATGCCACTGCACTCCAGCCTGGGCAACAGAGCAAGACTGTCTCAAAAAAACAAACAAAAATTAAAACAACAAAAAGAAAGAGAGACAGAGAGAGACAGGTGGAGGCACAGTGGGGGATTGGGTGAGGACCTGAGCCCCAGCCCCAGCCACGGTAGCCCAGCCTGGGGGAGCAGGGTGTGGGCAGTGGTGTGGCCGAGGCTGAGGGATGGTGCTCAGCCTTTCAGAAGAAGCTGGAGCCGGCCTACCAGGTCAGCAAAGGCCACAAGATCCGGCTGACTGTGGAGCTGGCCGACCCCGACGCTGAGGTCAAGTGGCTCAAGAACGGTCAGGAGATCCAGATGAGTGGCAGGTGTGGCCCGGGGTTGGGGGGGGCCTAGGGTGGAGGTGGGGATCCCCACGACCTCACCTCCTGCCCATCTCCACACGCGTGTCTGTGACTCTCCGTGGCTCTCAGCGCATCCCTCTGGGTCTGATTTCTTGTCCGCTTGCTCTCTCCTTTTGTCTCGGGCTCACTTCCTCCTGTTGGGAATGCTCCAATGACCCCTTCTGTTCCACAGCAAGTACGTTTCCCTCTGGATGGCTTGGGGTGGGAGGCACAGGGGTTACCATGGGGTGCCCTGGGCCCAGAGGTGCGTCCCTGGCTCTCCTGCCACTTCCCTGCGGCCCCGACCCAGGTACATCTTCGAGTCCATCGGTGCCAAGCGCACCCTGACCATCAGCCAGTGCTCACTGGCAGACGACGCAGCCTACCAGTGCGTGGTGGGTGGGGAGAAGTGCAGCACAGAGCTCTTTGTCAAAGGTGGGCCTGGGACCTGGGGACGTGGGGACCTGGGGAGGAGACGGCCTCAGGGGAGCCAACCCTCACACTCACCCTGCCTGGACAGAGCCCCCCGTACTCATCACGCGCCCCTTGGAGGACCAGCTGGTGATGGTGGGGCAGAGGGTGGAGTTTGAGTGTGAAGTTTCGGAGGAGGGGGCGCAGGTCAAATGGTGAGTGCCAGAGACACGGGGCAAGCGGCAGGGCTGGGTGTCAGGGATATCTGCCCAGAAGAGGCCACAGAACTTCCCACTCGCCCACCTGGTCAGGCTGAAGGATGGGGTGGAGCTGACCCGGGAGGAGACCTTCAAATACCGGTTCAAGAAGGATGGGCGGAGACACCACCTGATCATCAATGAGGCCACGCTGGAGGATGCAGGGCACTACGCGCTGCGCACCAGCGGGGGCCAGGCACTGGCTGAGCTCATCGTGCAGGGTGAGCCTGGCTGGGGTCACTGGGGAGAGGCTTCAGGCTTGGGACCCTCAGCCCCCACCCCACCCCACCCAGCCATGCAGGGGGAGAGCAGGCAAACCCAGGCTCAAGGCTTCTACAACTTTAGGCTGTCAATAGCCGAAACCTCACCCTTCTCATCTCTAAAATGACGATGCTGCTGGGTGAGGTGGCTCACGCCTGTAATCCCAGCACTTTGGGAGGCCAAGGTAGGCAGATCACGAGGTCAAGAGATCGAGACCATCCTGGCCAACACGATGAAACTTCGTCTCTACTAAAAATACAAAAAAAAGGTTGGGCGCGGTGGCTCATGCCTGTAATCACAGCACTTTGGGAGGCTGAGGCGGGTGGATCACAAGGTCAAGAGATCGAGACCATCCTGGCCAACATGGTGAAACCCCGTCTCTACTAAAAAATACAAAAATTAGCTGGGCGTGGTGGTACACACCTGTAGTCCCAGCTACTCAGGAGGTTGAGGCAGCAGAATTGCTTGAACCCAGGAGGCGGAGATTGCAGTAAGCTGAGATTGCACCACTGCACTCCAGCCTGGCTCCTGGCAACAGAGCAAGACTCTGTCTCAAAAAAAAAAAAAAAAAAAAAAAATTTAGCTGGGCAAGAAGGTGTGTGCCTGTAGTCCCAGCTACTTGGGAGGCTGAGACAGGAGAATTCCTTGAACCCAGGAGGCAGAGATTGTAGTGAGCCGAGATTGCACCATTGCACTCCAGCCCGGGTAACAGAGCAAGACTCTGTCTCTAAAAAAAAAAAAAAAAAAAAAAGACGATGCTGAGGTGACCGCTCCAGAGGGTACGAGAGGGTCAGATGGGCCTGGTGAGTCAGGTGGACCTGGTGAGCATCACCACCCCTCGAACACCTGAGGTTCCTTGTGTGCACTGCACCATCATAGGCAAACATGGCACACACGTGTTTTCACATGCCTGCACGCACCCAGACATGTGCGCACCAGCGCCTGAGAGCCCACATACCCTCCTGAGCTCAATAGTTCTGCCCCGCTCTGCAGAGAAGAAGCTGGAGGTGTACCAGAGCATCGCAGACCTGACGGTGGGCGCCAAGGATCAGGCCGTGTTCAAGTGCGAGGTCTCAGATGAGAACGTGCGGGGTGTGTGGCTGAAGAATGGGAAGGAGCTGGTGCCCAACAGCCGCATAAAGGTGTCCCATATTGGGCGGTAAGTGTGCAGGGCAGGCAGATGGGACAGGCAGAGACTGAGATGGAGACAGAGAGAGACGGGGAGAAACAGACAGAGAGAAAGAGAGAGACAGGAGGACAGAGAGGCAGAAGCACAGAGACAGGACAGAGACTGAGACAGAGATCCACAGAGAGGGAGAAACAGACACGAAAAGACAGAGACACAGACAGAAATAGCTCTATGGAGACAGAAAGCTACGGACAGGGAGGGACAGGCCACACACAGAGGAGAGTTCATCAGAGACAGAGAACAGAGGGACAGAGACAAAGAGGTGGCAGGGAGACACACAGACTGGGTCAGGAGCTCCCCAGCGCCCTCCGGCAACTTGTGACAAGGGCAGGGCGGGAGGCCACCAAGGAGGCCGGCTCTGGCCAGAGTCCCTCGCTGTCTCTCCCGCCCTCTTGTTCATCCCCAGAGCAACTGGGCTGGCCGTGCTGGGCCTGAGTTCACAGAGATTAATGAGACCTAGGCCCTGCCCAGTCTCCAAGGGGCCAGCCAAGGGGATGCTTTGATGTAGAAATCATTTCTACACTGCCTACCTCTGAAAGCACATGAAAGAGCTGGAAAATTTGATAGCATAGAAAAAAAACAACATTTTAAAAAATCAGAATACCAACAAGCCAGGACGAGGTGAGGGCCTCCTGGGACCCTGGCTGGGGGGTCTGTCAAGGCCAGGGGTTTGTGACTGAGTGGGGTCCCCCGAGCCATGGCTCCCCCGCAGGGTCCACAAACTGACCATTGACGACGTCACACCTGCTGACGAGGCTGACTACAGCTTTGTGCCCGAGGGCTTCGCCTGCAACCTGTCGGCCAAGCTCCACTTCATGGGTGAGGCTGCTCCGGCTTAGGGTGGGTGGGGGCAGTGGGCCAGGAGCCCCTGTCACTGGGTTCTGCCTTCGTCCCTGTGCCACTTGCTCTTCTTTCTCTTGCAGAGGTCAAGATTGACTTCGTACCCAGGCAGGGTGAGTCTCGGGGCTCCTGAGTCTTGGTTCTGCCCATTTTCCTGCAACCCACCCACCCAGGTCTCCCCTCTACTCACAGAGGGAAGAGCAAGCATCAGGGGGGCCCAGTGCCAGCTTTGCCACTCATGACCACGGGTCAGTTATAATCTCTGTGAGCCTCAGTTTCCTATTCTGTAAAATGGGAAGAGGAAACCTACCCCCATAGGGTAGTTATTCTTTCTAAAAGATTAGCTTTTTCTTATTGTTTGTTTTTTGAGGCAGAATCTCGCTCCGTCGCCCAGGCTGGAGTGGAGCAGTGTGGTCTCGACTCACTGCAACCTCTACCTCCCAGGTTCAAGAGATTCTCCTGCCTTAGCCTCCTGAGGAGCTGGGGACTGCAGGCGCCTGCCACCATACCTGGCTAATTTTGTATTTTTAGTAGAGATGGGGTTTCACTATGTTGGCCAGGCTGGTCTTGAACTCCTGACCTCAGGTGATCCGCCTGCCTCAGCCTCCCGAAGTGCTGGGATTATAGGCACGAGTCACCATGCCTGGCCACATCTTTTCTTCTTGTTTAATTTTATTATTGTTATTGTTTTTAGAGACAGGATCTCACTCTGTTGCCCAGCCTGGAGTGCAGTGGTGTGACCAAAACTCACTGTAGCCTCAAACTCCTGGGCTCAAGGGATCCTCCCACATCAGCTTCCAAGTAGCTAGGATTACAGATGTACAGCACCACATCTAGATAATTTTTAAAGATTTTGTAGAGACAAGGGTCTTGCTATGTTGCCCAGGCTGGTCTCGAATTCCTGGCCTCAAGTGATCCTCCTCCCTCAGCTTCCCAAGGAGCTGGAATTATAGGCACAAGCCACTGTGCCCAGCCCTTTTCTTCTTTTGGAAGTATCTCTTCTGCTTTTATTTTATTTTTATTAATTTATTTTTTGAGACAGTCTCACTCTGTCACCTAGGCTGGAGTATAATGGTACGAACTCAGCTCACTATAGCCTCTGCTTCCAGGCTCAAGCAATCCTCCCACCTCAGTAGTAGCTGGAACTACAGGCACACGCCACTGTGCTGGCGAATTTTCATATTTCTTGGTAGATACAAGGTTTCTTTGCCATGTTGCCTAGACTGGTCTCAAATCCCTGAGCTTGAGTGATCCACCTGCCTTGGTCTCCCAAAGTGCTGAGATTACAGGCATGAGCCACCACGCTTGGACCTCTCCTTCTCCTGGTTTTAAATTAAGCTTTAGTCAGCCCAAGGGCGGTGGCTCATGTCTGTAATCCCAGCACTTTCGGAGGCCGAGGCGGGTGGATTACCTGAAGTCGGTAGTTTCAGACCAGCCTGGCCAACATGGCAAACCCCGTCTACTAAAAATACAAAAATTAGCCAGGTGTGGTGGTGCGTGCCTGTACTCCCAGCTACTTGGGAGACTGAGGCAGGAGAATCGCTCTAACCTGGGAGGTGGAGGTTGCAGTGAGTGGAGATTGCTCTTAAAAAAAAAAAAAAGCTTAATTTTATTTTATTTATTTATTTATTTATTTATTTATTTATTTATTTATTTGAGATTAAGTCTCGTTCTGTTGCCCAGGCTGGAGTGCAGTGGCGCGATCTCGGCTCACTGAAACCTCCACATCCCAGGTTCGAGCAATTCTCCTGCCTCAGCCTCCCGAGTTGCTGGGACTACAAGCGTGTGCCACCACACCAAGCTAATTTTTGTATTTTTAGCAGAGATGGGGTTTTGCCATCTTGGCCAGAATGGTCTCCATGTCTGGACCTCATGATCTGCCTACCTCGGCCTCCCAAAGTGCTGGGATTATAGGCATAAGCCACCTCGCCCGGCCCAAGGTTAAGCTATAATCAGACATTCTACAAGTTTAACTTTAGGAGAATAATCTAGACTGTGGCATACTCTGCGTGTTTTCTAAATTGGTTTCATTGAACATTGTTAACCCATGTGCAAAGAGTTCTCTGATGAAATCAGTTTGGGAAGCAGTGAACACCTGCCTCACCTCTTGTTGATTCAGGTGTTAAAGGCTCTGAAACATCCTGCGGTAAAGAAACTTGCCTTTGTTTAACTTCGTTTAACCAAGGGTGGATTCCTGATTTATTTGACCAGGGAACCTTTTAGATATGTGTGTGTGTGTGTGTGTGTGTGTGTGTGTGTGTCTGTGTGTGTGTGTGTGTGTGTGTGTGTGTGTGTGTAGACTGGTGTTCCCCCAGTTTTCAAAATGCTATGCTAAGTGATCTTACCTGAATATTACAAGCCTCCCAGACAATGTCCTGGGGTGATGGGAATGTTCTAGATCTTGGTTGGTTTAATGGTTACATGCCTACAGTCAGATCTGTGCATTTTATCACGCATAAACTATACCTCAATACAAATTTTTTTCTTTCTTTTTTTTTTTTTGAGACGGAGTTTCACTCTTGTTACCCAGGCTGGAGTGCAATGGCGCAATCTCGGCTCACCGCAACCTCCGCCTCCTGGGTTCAGGCAATTCTCCTGCCTCAGCCTCCTGAGTAGCTGGGATTACAGGCATGCGCCACCATGCCCAGCTAATTTTTTTGTATTTTTAGTAGAGACGGGGTTTCACCATGTTGACCAGGATGGTCTCGATCTCTTGACCTCGTGATCCACCCGCCTCGGTCTCTCAAAGTGCTGGGATTACAGGCTTGAGCCACCACGCCCAGCCTCAATACAAATTTTTAAAAACCAACAAGCGGGCCAGGCATGGTGGCTCATGCCTGTAATCCCAGCACTTTGGGAGGCCCAGGCGTTCGAGACCAGCATGACCAACATGGAGAAACTCCATGTCTACTAAAAATACAAAAGTTAGCTCGGTGTGGTGGCGCACGCCTGTGATTCCAGCTACTCGGGAGGCTGAGGCAGGAGAATCGCTTGAACCTGGGAGGTGGAGGTTTCGGTGAGACAAGATTGTGCCATTGCACTCCAGCCTGGGTGACAAGAGTGAAACTGTCTCAAAAAAAAAAACCCAAAAACTGGGACACAGGCTCCTTACTGGCCCCTCCCCAGTGACCTGTGCCCCTCCTGGGCCTCCCGCTCCTCTGAACTGCATTGCCTCTTCTGCAGAACCGCCCAAGATTCACCTGGACTGCCCGGGCCGCGTACCAGACACCATCGTGGTTGTAGCTGGAAATAAGCTACGTCTGGATGTCCCTATCTCTGGGGACCCTGCCCCCACTGTGATCTGGCAGAAGGCCATCACACAGGTACTGTGGGTCCCTCCTCAGTCTCCCCATCTGTAAGATGGGTGTGCAGAACCAGCCAAGTGCTAGGGCCTGCTGCACACCCCACCCACATGTGCTCGCCCTGCTGCTGGCTACCCCCTGGGAGAGCAGAGGCTCACTGGCCAGGGCGCAGGTGCGGTGGGCAGCGTGGGTCAGGGGGTGGAAGAAGAGGCAGAGGGGCACTTCCAGGCTGAGTCAGCTCCTCTGCCCCCTACTTCCCTCCTGCCCTGTTCCCAGGGGAATAAGGCCTCAGCGAGGCCAGCCTCAGATGCCCCCGAGGACACAGCTGACAGTGACGAGTGGGTGTTTGACAAGAAGGTGAGTGAGGCTGAAGTCAGGATGGGCTCTGTTATCTCAACCACTTTCTACCTACGTGGTGTCCAGCCCTTGGCGAGGTCTCCATGGAGGTGCCACACTTGACCAGGTGTGTCACCGCCCCCGACAGGGTCCCTGTGGGGCCCTCACACCTGAGGCAGGGTCTCTATGGAGTGTGCTGATGATCCTCACAAGGGCGTCGACACCCTCTCTTTGCCAGGAAGCCCTCATGACTGGGCTGCTTCCTGGCTCCCCTCATCCTGAGCTGACCTTGACCCTGACCTTGACCTTGTGCTTCCTCTCAACTAGGGAGTCGTTTTCGAGGCACTTTTCTACCAGTGCAGCTGCCAGGGTCTAGCTCCTGCCGGGCACTCTTGGTTCTTCTGAAGGGTGGGGTCTCAGAGGACAGGTGGCTGCCCCAGGTCCTGTGACAAAGCTGTAAGAGCCCAAGCCCCTGCCCTCGGTTGGTGCCACACAGAGGATTTTGAACTAGATGCTGACAGTGCAGTCTTCCCTCAGGCTGTGTTCCCCCCATGGACCCCAGGTCGTCTGGCTGTTACGGAGGCTGCAGGGGCCTCTGGGGTCTGACTTGGATCTCACCCCAACTCCCCGTCCCCCTAGCTGCTGTGTGAGACCGAGGGCCGGGTCCGTGTGGAGACCACCAAGGACCGCAGCATCTTCACGGTCGAGGGGGCAGAGAAGGAAGATGAGGGCATCTACACGGTCACGGTGAAGAACCCTGTGGGCGAGGACCAGGTCAACCTCACAGTCAAGGTCATCGGTGAGGCCCGCCAGGGTCCAAGCTGGAGAACACAGAGGGGCAGCCCCAAGGAAGACCCATCTGTTCACTCATTTAGCCGCTTGGCAAACATCACGGGCACGCTCCCTGAGCTGAGCGGCAATGGGGCAGGTTTTTCTGCCCACGAGGAGCCCGACTCTGGGGGAGATGGAGACAGATGCATCCAGCAGATTTCCCGTGACACTGCTGTACATGAGCTGTGTCCAAAGTGGTGTGGGAGCACTGGGCAGAGAGCCATCGCTGCGCCTGGGGGGTGAGGCCTTTAGGAGGCTGAGAAGATGGTGAGGAAAGGCATCCCAGGCAGCAGAGGAGACTGTACAAAAGGGTGGAGAAAGGAAAGGAAGGGCCTTTTGGATGTGGAGAATGAATGAAATGACAGGGGAGGACTGGGTGGGGTTGGGAGGATCAGAGCCAGGACAGGGGTGAATCTGGGCACGGAGGAGCCTTAGAGGGTTGATGGCAGGCTGGCCACATGATCAGAAATGCATCCTGTTGAGACCCAGCCTGGACAACACAGTGAGACTCCATATCACTTCAAAAAAAAAAAAAAAAAAAAGAAGGAAATAAATGCATTCTAGAAAGATCTCTTGGGATCTGAGGGTGGTGGGGGCAGCTTGTGTTGGTTAGTTGGAGTGGGAAACGGATAAACAACGTTACTCAAGGCCCCACCCCCTCCAGACGTGCCAGACGCCCCTGCGGCCCCCAAGATCAGCAACGTGGGCGAGGACTCCTGCATGGTGCAGTGGGAGCCACCTGCCTACGACGGCGGGCAGCCTGTCCTGGGTGAGTGCGAGGGCACCGGACGGAGCCAAGGGAAGGCACTGTGGGGGTACCTGGGTCCCAGACCAGAGCTGCCATCTCCACCGAGCCAGGCTACATCCTGGAGCGCAAGAAGAAGAAGAGCTACCGGTGGATGCGGCTGAACTTCGACCTGATTCGGGAGCTGAGCCATGAGGCGCGGCGCATGATCGAGGGTGTGGTGTACGAGATGCGCGTCTACGCAGTCAATGCCATCGGCATGTCCAGGCCCAGCCCTGCCTCCCAGCCCTTCATGCCCATCGGTGAGCCTGCCTGGCCTGCTCCTGCCCCTGCCCCACCCCCAGTCAACAGCCCCCAGTAATAGCAGCTGCTCTGCAGGCAGCCACACTAGACACTTATATCCATGGTCTCCTTTCATCCTCCACTGGGGATATTCAGCCACATTTTACAGATGAGGAAACAGGCTCCGAGCAGTTAAATGACCTGCTTGAGATCTCCCAGCTGGCTGGGGTAGGGCTGACTCTCACACTATGCCGACCCCTAGTTCACTTTTCAAGCCTCACTTTCCATGTCTACAAAATGGGAATAATGTCACTGCCTGCCTCAGAGAGCTGTTAGGATGATATGGGAGGACCAGGCAGGGTGTCTGGCATCCAGTAGGTGCTCAATACATGTTCATTGTCCCCTGTTCCCCACCCGCTTCAACCCAGGGTTTGTCATCTATGGAATGGGGCAAGGACTGTGGTTAGTGGAGGGCTCTGCGGGGGTCTGTCTGTGGAAAGAGTCCTGGGCCAAGACTCAGAGATGGCAGAGGCAGCTCCATGGTCCCCGGGAGGCCAGCTGGAGTCATCCCTCCCCTCCCTGAAGCCTGTGTCCTCATGTGTATAATGGGGTCTGAGTGGGCAGAACAGGAGCTGAGGGCGTGGCAGGGCTCCGGAGGACACCTGTCCCCACCAGGGTGGGTGAGTCTGGGGGCAGCCATCTGTGTCAGGGGCAGGCCCAGGGACCCCTGGGCCCAGAGAAGGGGGCACAGCTTGGGAAGATGGCAAGAAGTGGGGCCTGTGGGAAGAAGGGTCCAGGCCTCTCTTTTTAGGGACTGACTTCTGGAGTTCAGCTCTTGGTCAGCTCACCTAATCATATGGTCCCAGGAAATGCCCATGTTTTCCTGTAGTTTTATTCTCTTTTTTCCCTCTTTTTTTTTTTTTTTTTTGAGACGGAGTTTCGCTCTTGTTACCCAGGCTGGAGTGCAATGGCGCGATCTCGGCTCACCGCAACCTCCGCCTCCTGGGTTCAAGCAATTCTCCTGCCTCAGCCTCCTGACTAGCTGGGATTACAGGCAAGCGCCACCATGCCCAGCTAATTTTTTGTATTTTTACTAGAGACTGGGTTTCACCATGTTGACCAGGATGGTCTCGATCTCTTGACCTCGTGATCCACATGCCTCGGCCTCCCAAAGTGCTGGGATTACAGGCTTGAGCCACCGCGCCCAGCCTTTTTTTTTTTTTTTTTTTTTGAGATGGAGCCTCACTTTGTCACCCCGGCTAGCGTGCAATCCTGGCTCAATTTCACCTCCCTGGAAATTCCACCTCCTGGGTTCAAGTGATTCTCCCACCTCAGCCTCCGGAGTAGATGGAATTAAGGCATCCACCATCGTGCCCAGCTAATTTTTGTATTTTTGTGGAGATGGGGTTTCACCATGCTGGCCAGGCTGGTCTCAAACTCCTGCCCTCTGACGATCCGCCCACCTTGGCCTCCCAGAGTGCTGGGATTACAGGTGTGAGCCACCGCGCCTGGCCGCTGTTGCTGTTTGTTTTCAAAACAATCTACAGACATGTCTTGTAACAGAGCCAAAATATTCCTTAAAGTACCTGAAAGCCAGCGGAATGAGAAGTCCCCTCCATGTGACCAGTGGGCAGCTCAGGGTCTAGGCTGTGGACCTCTAGCCTCCCCAGGCTTGCTCAGACCTCTCCCTGACCTCTCCTTTGCCAGGTCCCCCCAGCGAACCCACCCACCTGGCAGTAGAGGACGTCTCGGACACCACAGTCTCCCTCAAGTGGCGGCCCCCGGAGCGCGTGGGAGCAGGAGGCCTGGACGGCTACAGCGTGGAGTACTGCCTGGAGGGCTGTGAGTGTCCCCCCACCAGCCCTCCTCCTTAAAGGAAGAATCCACTCACCTTGCCATTGAGCAGATCCACGCGTAGGACAAGTTTTTTGGCCTACTTTTGCCAAACATTGAGGACATCCAGAGAAATACCTGTCCTGTTTTCAGAAGCAAAAAAGCTTGCCTAGTGAAAAACAAATACAGAGTAAAGCTGACTGTAGCACTTCGAGCAGCGCGCAATCAGCAACTACATTTAGAAAACGTATTTCAATCCCGGAGATTCGTATCAGAGGAGTGGGCAGCGCGGATGCGGTGTCCATGCTGACACAGCCTGTGGCCTTGCCTGCCCCTCCCCACCCCCAGGCTCAGAGTGGGTGGCTGCCCTGCAGGGGCTGACGGAGCGTACGTCCATGCTGGTGAAGGACCTGCCCACAGGGGCCCGGCTGCTCTTCCGAGTGCGGGCACACAATATGGCGGGGTCTGGAGCCCCTGTTACCACGACGGAGCCGGTGACAGTGCAGGAGATCCTGCGTGAGTGCCCTTTCGTGCAGTCGTAAGACCTGCCACTGACACCCCAAGCCCTTGGTGTCCAGTGGAGGTGGGGACAGGCAGGGAGGCCCCACCAGAATGTTGGGCAGGGACAGGAGGGGTTGGAGCCATCGTCCATGCACTAGGCTCAGGAAGAAAGTACAGAGAGGGTGGCTGGGCATACTGGCTCACGCCTGTAATCCCAGCACTTTGGGAGGCCAAGGTGGGCGGATCACTTGAGGTCAGGTGTTCGAGACGAGACTGCCTAACATGGCGGAACACCCAGCACCAGCTGGGTAAGGTGGTGCATGCCTGCAATCCCAGCTACTTGGGAGGCTGAGGCAGGAGAATCACTTGGACCAGGTGTCGGAGGTTACAGTGAGCCGAGATCACACCACTGCACTCCAGCCTGGACGACAGAGTGAAACTCCGTCTCAAAAAAATCCCCAAAAAACAAAAAAAGGTGCAGAGAGGGCTTTCTTGGCCTATGTCAGGCCTCTAGTTCTGGAACAGGGAAAATAAAGGCCACAGTACCCAAGCTCTCTTCTAGGAGTCTCAGCTCCAAGAGGTTAAGTATTGTCTGTCTTGTGAGACTGGTCCCTCTGTGGTCCACTTCCCATTCCTCTGTTCCTTGTCCCAATAAAGGGTCCATCTTTTGTGAAGATTGGTTCTCAAAGCTGGAATGAGGCCGCAAACTAGGGTGGAAACAGCACAGGGCAGAGGATGTAAAAGCCCAGGTTTACGCCTTGGCCTGTGACTTACTAGCTGTGTGACTTCAGTCAAGTTGCTTACCCTCTCTGATCCCTGCCTCTTGAAGCAATGTGGTGAGGCTCAGGGGGAAGCCAGCTGGGCCTGGGCAGGCTGGAGTTGCTGTGTCCTCAGGAGCTAAAGGAGGCACAGGGCCCAGCAGGCAGCTTTTTTTCTTAGCTGCAGCCCTCTGGGCTTTGTCTCAAGGGAGGATGGAGCCATGGAGCCCCTCAGGGCTGCGGCGGGCCCTCACTTGGCTCCCTACTCTGCACCCACAGAACGGCCACGGCTCCAGCTACCCAGGCACCTGCGCCAGACTGTTCAGAAGAAGGTCGGGGAGGCTGTGAACCTCCTCATCCCTTTTCAGGTGGGACCGACCCCCTTCCCTGTCCCCCAGGGGAGAGGCTACGGTGTGCCGTTCCCAGCCAGCGGACTGATGGCTCAGGGCTGGCCCGATCAGGTTTAAGCTTTTCCTCCCCTCAGGGCAAGCCCCGGCCTCAGGTGACCTGGACCAAAGAGGGGCAGTCCCTGGCAGGCGAGGAGGTGAGTGTCCGCAACAGCCCCACGGACACCATCCTGTTCATCCGGGCTGCTCGCCGCGTGCATTCAGGCACTTACCAGGTGACAGTACGCATCGAGAACATGGAGGACAAGGCCACGCTGGTGCTGCAGGTCGTCGGTGCGTGCCAGGGCCTCCCTGAGCCCCTCGTTTCCCATCCCTGAGCCGGGCTGCCGGGGTCAAGGGCCGAGCCAGGCGACCCAACCCACAGCTCACATTTTCCAGTCCAGTGCCCAGGAGGCCCGGGCCTGGCTGGCAGGGGTAGGGGGTCCCTGGAACCCAGCGTCACCCTGCTTGCTGTCAGGAGGTATGGTGACCCGACTGGGTCTATCTCTCGCAGACAAGCCAAGTCCTCCCCAGGACCTCCGGGTCACTGAGGCCTGGGGTCTTAATGTGGCTCTGGAGTGGAAGCCACCCCAGGATGATGGCAACACGGAGCTCTGGGGCTACACGGTGCAGAAAGCCGACAAGAAGACCATGGTGAGCCTGGGGTCCCCATGTGCACCCTGCCTAGGCCTGGCAGACCCAGGCCCCAGCTACCCTTCGCTGTCCTCACCATGGACTTCTCACCCTCCCTTACTGCCCTGAGTCCCTCCACGGTAGGGGTGGAGATGCCAGGGGCACCCAGGAGAGGCTCTCGGTGTCAGGGAGGGCCTGGCTGAGATGCCTCCCCTCCTTCCCTGCCCCAGGAGTGGTTCACGGTCTTGGAGCATTACCGCCGCACCCACTGTGTGGTGCCAGAGCTCATCATCGGCAATGGCTACTACTTCCGCGTCTTTAGCCAGAATATGGTTGGTTCCAGTGACAGAGCGGCCACCACCAAGGAGCCTGTCTTTATCCCCAGACCAGGTGCGGTCTCCTCATTCCCTGCACCAGGGGCTGGGGCAGGGAGGCTGTGGGGACAGGGAGGGGGGCCTAGCTTGGTGTAGCCGTCTCGGTACCAAGTCCTATTACCAACAGGCATCACCTATGAGCCACCCAACTACAAGGCCCTGGACTTCTCCGAGGCCCCAAGCTTCACGCAGCCCCTGGTGAACCGCTCGGTCATTGCGGGCTACACCACTATGCTCTGCTGCGCTGTCCGGGGTAGCCCCAAGGTAGGGAACTTCAGGCTCTGCTCCAGGCTGGCTCACAGGCCTCAATGTCGAGCAGTTCTCTCCCCAGCTGGTCTCCCTTGCCTTCTCTCCACCTTGGGGTGTATGGGCCGGCCTCCTCATGAGCAGGGCCATGGTACTCACTGTGGGTTCTGTGTTCATTTCCAGCCTTGGGCAGGGTCAGGGACTCCAGGGGGAAACTCTCAAGTAGGGGCCCAGGGAAACACAAAGGCGTGCCCCAGGTCCCTGCCAGGTCCCCTCTCGGCCCGGATGGCTTCCCTCCCTCTCTTTACCTTATTTGCAGCCCAAGATTTCCTGGTTCAAGAATGGCCTGGACCTGGGAGAAGATGCCCGCTTCCGCATGTTCAGCAAGCAGGGAGTGCTGACCCTGGAGATTAGAAAGCCCTGCCCCTTTGATGGAGGCATCTATGTCTGCAGGGCTGCCAACTTACAGGGCGAGGCACAGTGTGAGTGCCGCCTGGAGGTGCGAGGTGAGGAGCCCCCGGGGCCGGGGCTGGGAGGTGGGAAGAGCGGGGCAGCGGCAGGGACCCTGGCTTTTGCTTTGTTGTCTTGGGCCAAGCAGCTGCTCTGGCTGCACAGGCACGGACCCTGTCACGTCCAGAGGGGTACTAGCTTCCAGAAGGCTAGGACACAATGACATAGCCTCCTTCTCTTCTGCAGTGCCTCAGTGACCAGGCTGGCTCCGGGGATGGCCAGGTACGTAGTCCAGACCACCTGACACCCAGCAGCTGAGCCCTGGCCCTTGGTCCCGAGGCAGCCATCAGGAAATGGGAGGCTGTAGGGAACTCCGTTCACTCAAGAGAACCTGTGTCCTAGGTACAACTGATGCCAGCCCCATGCCAGGAGCCTGGAGGGAAGTTGGGGAAACCCCTCTCTGCTGTTGGATGCGTATGTGACAAGTGTGTCTCCTGGGCTGCAGTGGGGGATCAGCAGGCCAGTTATGTTGGGTGGGCCCGGGTAGGTGTTGCAGACTGGTCCACAGGGCTCCTGACGGAAGCTCCTGGATCTCTGGAGTGAAATGGGGGTGGCCTCAAGAAACGGTGTCTGGGGACATATCTTTCTGGCCTGCCATGTCTTCCCAATGTATACCGGGCAATAAAAGATTAGTGGTCACAGAGAACTCACTCTTCTTACTCAATTTCAGTGTGCCCATTTTCATAAAAATACACAGGGCTGGCCAGGCACGGTGGCTCACACCTGTAATCCCAGAACTTTGGGAGGCTGAGGTGGGCAGATCACCTGAGGTCAGGAGTTCAAGACCAGCCTGGTCAACATGGTGGAACCCCATCTCCACTAAAAATGCAAAAGTTAGCCAGTCATCGTGGTGCACGCCTGTAATCCCAGCTACGCAGGAGGCTGAGGCAGAATTTCTTGAACCTGGGTGGCAGAGGTTGCAGTGGGCCGAGATCGTGCCACTACACTCCAGCCTGGGTGACAGAGACCCTGTCTTAAAAAGAAGAAGGAAAAAAAAAAAAAAAAAAAAAAAAAAAAAGCATGGGGACACTGATCTTCACAGCAAAGTGAGGGCAGATACTGTTTTTATTTTCTTCTGGATGATTAAATTAGGCCCAGAGTGGAATCTGAGTTCATAAAACATTAGCACTAGAAGGAACCTGCCTCCCCCGATGGCACTGACTCAGATGATGAAACTGAGCTGTGACAGCAGAAAGCGCATGAGTCAGACCCAGGTGCTCAGCATGACCTTTGTGCCAGGGGCCGTGGTGTGGTCGAAGCCTCCTGGAGGTGGGTAAGGCAGACTCTCAAGTGTTGTGACTGTCCCGGGATGGAGCTGCACTAGGTGGCTCTGGGGTCTCAGCAAGGAACAAGCCCACAGCTGGTGTGCACCCACATCCCAGTGGGGGACAGCAATCCAATCCAGCCCAGGACCGTGGGTGTCAGGGCCTGAACCCCACTCTGCTCTCACCTCCCCCATGGGGAGCCTAATTCCGAGCATCAGTTTCCTTTTGGGCGGGGGAAGCCAGCAGGTCTCAAAAGTTCCCCGAGAATGCAGCCAGGTTTTTCCAGGGCAGAAATTCCATGAAGGCAGCTCCTAGGGGTGCTTCTAGGAGTTCTACCCAGTGGAAGACACTCCTGGCCAGGTGTCCCGGGCCCTGGCTGAGTCACCACACCTCTCTGGGCCATACCTACCTGTTAGGGCGTGGAAAGGCCAGGGCCCGGCTTTTCACCTGATCTCAGTTCAGGTGTGGACTCCCAGTCTGGCTGCTCCTCCAGTTCGTGGCAGCCCAACTCTCTGCAGTGCCCCCAGGTGCCCAGGAATGAAAGCGCCACCCACAGCCTTGCTCTGGGAGAACAGCAGAGCTGGGGCCTCCATGTGCCAAAGCCTGGACATGGATGACCGCATCTCCTTCTTTCCTTCAAGCCTGAAGTGCCTTTTTAAGAGTCCAGGGACAGCCTTCCCCACACCTGAGCCAAGAGGAGGTGTCATTTAATATGAGGCAGCCAGGGAGCCCAAGGGGAGTCAAGGACATTTATTTCACATTCACACAGCTGTACATTTTCTATAAATAATGTGGGGCTGAAATATTTACAGGCATTTCTTGCCCACACCCAGGCCACCTCTCCCTCCTGGCACCCCATACCCGGAGACACAGCCTGAGGACACAGATGTGCAAACCCAGCTTGGTCTTTCCTGCCCCCTCCCCAATGCTCAGGCGGAGCAGCCAGCAGTCCCTGGGATGTCACGAGCCTCAACCACTGCGTCCTCTGATGCCAAAGGCACGGCAGGCCACAGGGAACTCGCTGCTCCACTGCAGGCAGGCAGCAGCTGCTGGGTTGGGAATGCAGAAGGAAGCAGGGAGGCTGCCATTCGCTCCGGCTGCCCCCCAGTCCTTCCCTTCCTGTCTGTCCTTCCTCTGAGAGGGTGAGCCCCATGGTTCCCTCACTCCTCACAGAATGGAAATGCTCCAGGCACCCTGTCGTGCCAGGTCACAGAGCATGGAGAGCTGGACTCTTGCGGTGGACAGTTACGCCGCCAGGGACAAGGACAAACCACCACAACACCAGTATCTCCAGGACACACACGCACGCGCACACACACACACTCACTCTTGAGCCCTGAGGGGAAGGCAGTTTGGTCTTCTGGGAGTGGAGAGGGAGAAGGTGGACACACTCAAAGACACACTCAGAAACACATAACTGGTAACCAACTAAGCCACAGCAGGGGGCTTGCAGAGGACACAGGAGCATCATCCACTCCTCGGTCACAGCAGCATCGTGCACTTGGGAACAGCAAGAGGCCAGGGGCGTGCCCTGGGCTGGGGCGGCTGGCTGTGTAGCCCCTCTCCATCAGCTAGAGACAGGCCGGGGTGGGGTTCTGAGATCTTCCTCACTGCTACGAACCGCAGCCACATACGAGAAGAGACACAACACAGAGTAGCAGATCTCATGGGCCTAGAGGGGAGAGAAAGCCAGGCGGGTCACGGTCCTGAGGCTCCTGCATCCCCACATTCGAGGATCTGCCAATGGCAACACCTGCCCTAACACTGGGCACGGGCCTCTGGGCTGAATGTGAGCTCCAAGCAAGACCTCAAGATGCTGTCCCTGTGGGAGAAGGGATCCGTGTGTGTGTGCCTGTCTCCCAGGGCTGAAGACCTGTTTCAGCTGGAGTTGAGCCTCTGGCAACTAGACCGGGTCCCCACTCACCCCTGTGCACTCAGAGGGCCCACCCCTCCTCCTGTCCGAAGGTCCCCGGGGAGCCCTGCGCAGACTGTGGCCTGTCAGGGTTGGGCAGCACACTCACCATTGGTGTCTTGTACTTGTGGCTCACCACTTCTTTAATTTCAGGAACTAAAACCGGACGGGCAAGAGACAAAACAGAAAGTTCAACACTAAGAGCAGTAGTGTCACGCTCCCCCAGGCGGCAGCGCCCGGCGCCAGGGTCCCCTTCCCCTCTGCGGCCTCTCACAGTGGCTGCAGCAGCTTAGGCTATGACAGGGCAGAGGCCACCAGAGGCTCTGTCCAGATACTGCCGACTGGGAGGACGTGGCCCCAGCCTCCTCAGCCAGGCCTCTGCCGTCTGCAGTGGCTTTTACTTGATGGCTGTGATTCCACCCACTTCTTTGAAAGCCCCGGATGGGAGGGTGGGCCTTTCACCAGCCTGGTCACGGCTGTCCAGGGCCCCTGAGGGGCTGCAGTGGAGAATTTCCAGGATTTGGCTGGGAGAAGAGAGCTGTCTCTAGCCTGTGTCCAACTTTACTGAGACACCCGTGAGCTCGTCTTGTCACCAGCCTGAAAGTCTGGTCATGTCAAACACAGTTCCCTTTATTCCCAGCCCCCTACACAGAGGGTCTCGAGGCTGGATGAAGAGGTAGCTCGATACTAAACCCTCAGGATGTGGAAGTGTTCTTCCCTGAGTGGCAGGAGAAGCCCAGGCCTGCCTGTGTGAGGGAGAGCGTCTGAGGGCTCTGGAGCGACACACCCAGCAGAAGACAGGCGAGTACAGCACCCAGGGAGGGAAGTGACAGGGAGCATCAGGCAAGATACACACATGTCCACAGCCCGGAAGGCAAGAGTTAAGAGTCCCCCCGCCCCAGCCATGCCGGGGTTCTGCTTGGCCAGAGGAAGGAGTAGGCCCCCAGGCTCAGCCATCATCATGGCCCCTTGAGACTGGGAGCAGAGGGGCCTGACATCTCCCCGGGGGCCAGAAAAGGCAGGAGGAGAATTGGTCGCACCTTCTTCTGACCCTGGGAGGGAGAATTTGGGGGAACCCAGGGCAGGTGGGGAATAAACTCATCAAAGGTAGATCGAGAAGCCCCAGGCCATTCTCCCAAGTTGGAAGATTCCCCTAAGTATCTCTCTGACAAAAGAGAGAAGGGAGCACACGGGAGGAACGTCAGAACCAGTGAGCCGGTGGGAGCGGGGAGGCAAGGGGGGAAGGGTGAGTCGAGGGGAGGAAGGAAGAGACGAGCTGGCAGTGTGAGCAGCTGGTTCGGCTGAAGGGAGCCCACCCACCCATGGCAGGGCCCAAGGCAGAGACCTGGGGAGAGGCAGCACGAGCCGAGATCACTTTACCTGCTGGAGAACGAAGGTTTTCATAGCAGCGATGAGGGGCACAAAAGAATGAAGCACAAACACAGCAGGAACTCAAAGCCCCAGGGTGAGAACCCACTACACCACTCGCTAGCGCTGGTCCCAGCTTCCGGCTACAGCTGCCCCTTCTGTCCCTGAGGCCCCCTAGGCTCCTGTGCCCCTCCAGTGAGTCTGCCTGTGATGCCCCATGCCCTTCGTCTGGCACAGAGACCAGGTGGAGACAAGTGGTGCCAGGGAGGCTGGGTGGTGCACTGGGCTGCTAGAAAGATTGCAGCAGGTGACAGACATAGTAGAACTTGGGGGTTGCCAGTCCGCTCTGTCCCCAACTTTCTGACCATTGGCTGGCTCAGCACGAGGAGATGGTGCTACTTTGCTGAGACGCTTCGGGACCACCTCTAAACTCAAAACCCACTGCCTCTTCTGCGACCCATTGTCTGTTTTTCCCTTCTCCTTCCCTGTTCTCATCTCAGAGGTCCCTTCTCTTCCTTGTCACTCCTGCTCCTCCTGACCTCTCTACAGAGGTTCTCCTTCTCCCTGCCCCTAGACCCTCCTCTGGAGCTCCGAGGTTTGAGTTACTGCCATGTGAGTCCAGACCTAAGAGCAAAATAGTGTAATTACCAAATTCCTCCAGGACAAAGACGCCTCGAACTGTATTGCACTTTTTAATGTGATTCAGCTCTATGAAAACCTGCAAGAGAGGGAGGGAGGGTGGGGTAAGGCCCAGAGGCGCCACCCCAGCCCCACACAGCACACTCTCCCGGCTACAGCCCCACCCGCACACAGAAAGCCTACTTCCCAAAGAGAGGACAGAAGAATTCACACACACACACAACTCAAAAGCGCTAAGAAGCAAAGATAGCAGAAAGGGCATGTACCTTCCGCTCCTGGCCGGAGGAGAAAGCATGGGAGAGAAATGAAGGCGTTAGTTTGAATGGTCAAATCCAACCCGAAGGCCCCGCTGCTGGCCTGGGCTGCCCGCCCGTACCCTCTGCCCAGGGCAGTGCTTGTAAGACATGGTGCCCCAGGGGTCCCCGCTCAGCCCATCAGGTCTCTACCCTTCCATGCATCCTCCTCCGGCGCAGAGGGCTGGCACAGGCGCAAAGCTCCCCTCAGACTGTCCTCAGGGTGGGAGGTGTTGGTATCCTTCTTGAAACAGGATCCAGATCTCCCAAAAGGTATGTGGTGATAATAACACCAGCTACCACCTGCTGAGCACCTACTCGGGGTTTTACAAATACGATTTCTAATCCCTGCACCTACATGACACAGTATATAGTATTACCCCCATTTTCTACAGGAGGAAACTATCGATCGGAAAGTTTCTTTGCCCATGAACGTGGAAGCTGGGCTTCAAATCCAAGCACATCCTGACACCAAAGCCTGTGCTTTTCCTATTCACTCCACCTCCACCAGGAGGTCTGCTGCCCCTCCACTCCAACTGACCACCATGTTGCAGAAGAGGGGGCAGGTCGCTGTCTCATTATTAACTGTGAGGTAAGACGGAGAAGCCGGGCTTTCCTCCCCTTCTCTTCTAGGGGCCAAGCCTTCAACCACAGACGGGCTTGGCTGGCTGCCCAGAGGGGCTGCGCCAAGAGCAGGATGAGGAAGAGGGCAGAGCACCTGGGCCCTGCTCAGCGAGATCCCATCTCCAGAAGGGGCAGCCATGGCACTAAAATGAGGTCAGCAGCCTGCTCCCCAAGAGGTACTGACACCTTTGTGGTCCAGAAAAGCACTCAGGTAGACCCATCACTTAGATAGACCCCTCTCTGGGCTGGCCCTAAGGTCTTTGGGGTTGGCTACCACCCTAAGTCCTAGATTGAAAATAAACTAAGGGGCTGCTGGGAGTCTGGGCAGCCGTTTCCTGTTAAACCAAAGCTGCCCAGCTACGTTCCTGAAAGAGCGCTACAGCAGCTAGTGGAGGCAGAAAGCCACGTCAGGTGGCGGCCACCTCCCGAGGGTCTGTGGCCTGGCCAGGGACTGTGGTGCTTCACACATTCGGATCTGGCTCAGAGCCTCAGGGAGGGAAACCAGGACATCAGGGAAAGAGGAGGGAAGGCACTTGTGTGAGGAGTCAGAGCTGTGAACGGACCTGGGATGATGCGCTGGCCTCAGAAAGGAATTAGCTTAAGGAATGTCCACTGAGAGAAAAAAGTAACACTGTGTTAAAGACCGAGAGAGAAAAAAAGTCAGCTCCTACGGTGGAATTACAATGAGGGAAAGATGTATCCAGATTGCTTCCCAATCAAAAGAAGGGGAATGGGGCCTGTGGAGCAGGGGACAGAGCGGGAACACTCAGAGGAAGGAAAATAACAGGAAGAACCCGCAGATGAAAAAGGCAAATAAACACACGCCGGACTTACACGCAGGCACGCACGCACACGCAAGCTGCACACGCACCAGAAAGACACAAGATCGGCCAGTCTAGACTCTCAAAGCAAAAACACCAGGCAGAAGCATACCCTGGGAATAAAGGAAGGCAGAGACACTGCGGGGAAGGGCCAAATGAGACGCTCCCACTCACACTGTGTGGAGTCCAACGGACGGGGCAGCGCGGCCACCCAGCCTCGCTCCTGCCCAGCCTCCCCCGAGGGCTCCCTGCTGCACCTTCACAGCACCTGGTGGTCGCCAATGTCATTGTGCCCTCCCCTGGGATTTCTCTCCCGGGTCCAGCTGCTCCAGTTCTCCCTCTAGCTCCAGAGGGCCCTTTCTCATGGTTCTGGGGAAGTACTGGGGGCCTGGACACTGGTCCTTCTTATGGATAGAACGACAGGGAGCCTCGTGCTGCCGCTCGCACTTACCTGGTTGTGCATGAACTTGAGGTTGATCCCTTCCAGGGTGACCTGCAGCAGGCCGCCCTCACCAGTCTTCATGTCCTGCACGGGGAACTCGCCACCCAGTTCAGGTCCTGTGGTGAGGGAGAGGGCTATGAGCTCACTGGTGAGGTGGGGAATCATCCCGCCCCTGACTTTCCTGCCAGGCCCCCGACACTCAGAAGGACTGGGAGAAACAGAGGGAAGACGCTCTCAGGAAACTTTCTCCTCACCGGGTTTGATGCTTTGCTGTCGGGCGGCAGCGCGCTCCATGCTGTCCTTCACACAGTAGTACAGCTCCCGACACTACGGCACACGGGGAGAGTGGTCCCGTCATGGGGGCCGTCCAGGGTTCCCGCCCACTGCTCTGTAATGGCCACTGAAGGCGTAGGCTGACACCAGGACCTCAGAAACAGCTTTAGGTACCCCATCCAGCTGGAGACAGAAGCGTGGCTCCAGATGGGTTTGGGAATTTTTTTTTTTTTGAGACGGAGTTTCGCTCTTGTTACCCAGGTTGGAGTGCAATGGCGCGATCTCGGCTCACCACAACCTCCACCTCCTGGGTTCAGACAATTCTCCTGCCTCTGAGTAGCGGGGATTACAGGCACGCGCCACCATGCCCAGCTGATTTTTTGTATTTTTAGTAGAGACGGGGTTTCACCATGTTGAACAGGATGGTCTCGATCTCTCGACCTCGTGATCCACCCGCCTCGGCCTCCCAAAGTGCTGGAATTACAGGCTTGAGCCACCGCGCCCGGCCGGGTTTTGGAATTTCAACTTCCCCAAGAGAAACTATTTGGCCTTCAATGCCTACCCTAGCCCCAACCCAAACACAGTTCTTGGGTACCTTTTTAGTATAGAACTTGTTGAGCTGGGTCTCAGAGCCATTTCTACGCCACAAGCACAACACCTTGGTCTTGGGACAGTAGGTCATGTTGATGAGCTTCTCATACCACCAGCGCTCATACACCGTTCCGATGTTACTGCGCAATACCACACAGTCATCACACACCTGGAGAAGTGCACAAAGTGGCTCAGTGGTTTCTGTCTCTCACAGCCTCTCCCCAGACTGTCTCCTACAGAGAAATGATGGCACAACTGGCCTTGGGGCATCCCCATGGTCAGGTTTTCTGCCTTACACTTGTGGTCTCCCTAGGTGGAGACACAAAACAGAACTACTGACATGCTGCCGGACATAAGGACTGGAAGAAATGGATCATTAGAAGGAACCCGTATATAAGGGAGGAGGTTCAACTCAATCAGTTATTTATTATTTCTCTCTCTTTTTTTTTTGAGACAGGGTCTCACTTTGTCCCCCAGGTTTGAGTACAGTGGCGCAATCTCAGCTCCCTGCAGCCTCAATCTCCCAGTGAACCTGGGACATCATCTTCCTGCCTCAGCTCCCTGCAGCCTCAATCTCCCAGTGAACCTGGGACATCATCTTCCTGCCTCAGCTCCCTGCAGCCTCAATCTCCCAGTGAAACTGGGACATCATCTTCCTGCCTCAGCTCCCTAAGTAGCTGGGACTACAGGTGCACACCATCACACTGGCTATAATTTTTGTTTGAGATGGAGTCACTCTGTTGCCCATGCTGGAGTGCAGTGGTGCAATCTTGACTCACTGCAACCTCTGCCTGTGGGTTCAAATGATTCTCCTGCCTCAGCCTCCTGAGTAGCTGAGATTGCAGGCACATACCACCATGCTGAGCTAATTTTTGTATTTTTAGTAGACGAGGTTTCACCATGCTGACCAGGCTGGTCTTGAACTCCTGATCTCAAGTGATCCACCTGCCTTGGCCTCCCAAAGTGCTGGGATCATAGGCGTGAGTCACTGCGCCTGGCCCAGTTATTTATTACCGCTTATGTGCTCTACAGATTTAAAGTATTTGGAGGCGATCTCATGCCTCCATCTTATGACCTCTGGAATCATCTTTGTTGACAAACACAAAGGCAGAAGATCATGACAGACTTAACCAAGGAGGAAAATGGAGCCACTTTCTAATCCTGGCTCTACCCTTTCTCTATAAAAATACATTTTTTAAAAAATTAATTGTACAAGTGACACATGAACGGGGCTTATTGCATAAAAATGATACAATACAGCATGCCATAAATTAAAAAGCAGTCTTTCACACCTTCTTTTTATTCAACATTCTCCTTCAGGTGAAGTTATCTGTTCTTAGGGCTTCAAATGTTACGGGAGACATTACAGCACAATGGGGAGAGGCAAAGGTCTACAGTCAGATAGCTTGACTTTAGATGCCAGCTCTGCTGTTATTTAGCTGTGTCAGCTTGAGCAAGTTCACCTGTGTCCACATTTCCTCACGGCTAAGATGGGGACAGTAACAGTAATAACTTTCTGCAGTTAAACTATGAAGACTAAATGAGTTAATGTGCATAAAGTACTTAATATGCATACAAAAGCCAGGCACACAGAAAGTACCCTACTTAGCTACTAGATATCAGCAATATAAAACTAATGATTATTAAAATGTTGATGGTTCTTATCTCCTTCTCTATCTTAGATCTCTCTTCCTGAGCTCCTGAGCCTCTCAATGTCTGGATGTTTCACATGCAGCATCTCAAACTCACTGTGTCCAAATCTGAACTCAACATCTCCTCCTGGGTAGATCCTCCTTTATAGCCTGCTATTTGAGTAAACGGCACCCCCATCCACCCAGCTGCCCCAGCCAGACATGAAGAAGTGATGCCCAACTCTTTCCCTTTCCCTCTAACTACACTCCATCATTGAGTCCCAGTGGTTCTGGCTCAAATATCCCTAGACCGCTCTTCCACCCCCCAACCATTAACTCTTACTCTTTCAAGTCTCAGCTCAAAGGTCAACTTCTCAAAGGAGTTGTCCACAGCTCCTAGGCCCTCTGCTGTGTATTCGCATAACTCCTGCCCGCTGAGCTTCTTTCAGAATGTGCATCATATTTTATAATACTCTTTAATTATGAGACTTCCCCAATAGCTTTGTCAATGCTAAGGGCAACAGAAACCACATCTGTCTTATTCACTGCTATAATCCTGACACCCAACAAAGTACCTAGCATACAATATGTGCTCCATAAATACTAGGTGAGTGGGTAAGGAAGACACAAGACCATCAGGCTGAAGCTGCTATGTAAGAGTTCACTGGAGTTCTAAAGCCTTTGAAGGATGGGTAGGAGTTGGAAGGCAGAGTAGGAATTGGAAACTTGAACTCTAGCCCCAGTCTGATTCTGTGGTTTTCTCTAGGGGGAAAATGGATGATACCATTCCACCTTTAACGATCCTTTAAGAACATCATATAAAGGAGAGCAGAACACATTTAGAAGAACACATGATTTCTAAGCTAGAGAATTCTAGGCTAGAAAAATGCTCATAATATATAGTGCTATACTCGTTTAAGCGGTTGTTGGAGGTGTAAACTGGTATAGTCTATGGGATGGCAATTTGGCAGAATCTATCGAAATTTAAAATATATATAAGCTTGACTTGAAAATTTCATGTCTAGGCCTATATCCTATAGAAATTCTCATGTGACAGTACAAAAATGTATGTTCAAGGATAGTCAATGAGCAATTTTTTTTTGAGACACAGTCTTGCTCTTTCACACAGGCTGAACTGCAGTGGTGCAATCATAGCTCACTGAAGCCTTGACCTCCCAGGCTCAAGGATCCTCCCTACTTAGCCTCTCCAGTAGTTGGCACCATGGCCATGCACTAGTATGCCTAGCTTATTTTAAAATTTTTTTGTAGAGACAGGGTTTCCCTATGTTGCCCAGAGTGGTCTTGACCTGCTGGGCTCAAGCAATCCTCCCACCTCAACCTCCCCAGTAGTTGGGACCACAGGCGTAAACCGCCACATGAATGGCTAATTTTAAAATGTTTTGTAGAGACAAGGTCTCCGTATGTTCCCCAGGCTGGTCTTAAACTCTGGGCTCAAGCAAAGTGCTAGGATTACAGGCATAAGCCATCATGCTTGGCCTAATGAACAATATTTTTTTAAAAAAATAGTGGGAGGCGGGCCAGAAGCGGTGGCTCATGCCTGTAATCCCAGCACTTTGGGAGGCTGAGGTGGGTGGATCATAAGCCTGTAATCCCAGCACTTTGGGAGGCTGAGATTGAGACCATCCTGGCTAACATGGTGAAACCCTGTCTCTACTAAAAAATACAAAAAAAAAAATTGGCTGGACATGGTGGTGCGTGCCTATAGTCCGAGCTACTTGGGAGGCTGAGGCAGGAGAATTGCTCGAACCCGGGAGGTGGAGGTTGCAGTGAGCCGAGATCGCACCACTGCACACCAGCCTGGCGCCTAGCGATAGAGCAAGATTCTGTCTCAAAAAAAAAAAAAGTTGAAGGCAAACCAATTATGGTACACCATTTGACATCTAATGGCTAAACATCCACTAAACTAAAAAAAAAAAAAAAAAAAAAAGGAGACATGGAAAGGTATATCATTAAGTAAAAAAAGCAAATAATTTAACAGCATTTGTAATTTGTTTGTTTGTTTTTTTGAGACAGTCTCACTTTGTCGCCCAGGTTGGAGAGCAGTGGTATGATCTTGGCTCACTGCAACTTCTGCCTCTGGGTTCAAGTGATTCTCCTGCCTCAGTCTCCCAAGTAGGTGGGATTACAGGCACCTTCCACCATGCCCAGCTAATTTTTGTATTTTTAGTAGAGACGGGGTTTCACTGCACTGGGCAGACTGGTCTGCAACTCCTGACCTCAGGTGATCTACCTGCCTCAGCCTCCCAAAGTGCTGGGATTACAGGCTCATGCAAGCCCCACACTTGGCCCAATATTTGTTATTTATTTATTTATTTATTTATTTATTTGAGACGGAGTTTCGCTCTTGTTACCCAGGCTGGAGTGCAATGGCGCGATCTCGGCTCACCGCAACCTCCGCCTCCTGGGTTCAGGCAATTCTCCTGCCTCAGCCTCCCGAGTAGCTGGAATTACAGGCACGCGCCACCATGCCCAGCTAATTTTTTGTATTTTTAGTAGAGACGGGGTTTCACCATGTTGACCAGGATGGTCTCTATCTCTTGACCTCGTGATCCACCCGCCTCGGTCTCCCAAAGTGCTGGGATTACAGGCTTGAGCCTCCACGCCCGGCCAATATTTGTAATTTAATACCACTTTCATAAGTGCCAAAACAAAATTCCATATAAATAAATTATATTTACACAAATATGCATTTTCAATAATCTAAAAGGAGTCACACAAAATTCTTTTAACAATGGTTACCTCTGGGACAAACGATTGAGAGGGAGTGAAACTTTTACTTATTTTTCAACTTTTGCATGGTTTGAAACGTTTATAGCATATGCTGTTTAACTTTTGTAACTTAAAAAAAGGAAAATAAAAACAATTTTAAAAAATATTTGGCCAGGTGCAGTGGCTCACACCTGTAATCCCAGCACTTTGGGAGGCCAAGGCAGACAGATCACTTGAGGCCAGGAGTTCAAGACCAGCCTGGTCAACATGGCAAAACCTCTTTTCTAATAAAAATACAAAAATTTACCTGAGTGTGGTGGCACGTGCCTGTAGTCGCAGCTACTCGGGAGGCTGAGGTAGTACAATCATTGGAACTTGGGTGGGTGGAGGTTGCAGTGAGCCAAGATTGCACCACTGCACTCTAGCCTGGACAACAGAGCAAGACTCCATCTCAAAAAAAAAAAAAAAAAAAAAAAAAAAAAAAATCTTGGCTGGGTGCTGTGGCTCACGCCTGTAATCCTATCTCTTAGGGAGGCAGAAGTGGGAGGATAGCTTGAGCCCAGGAGTTAGAAACCTGCCTGGGCAATATAGCAAGACCCCATTCTCAAAAAAAAAAAAAAAAAAAAAAAATCTTCCTTGGCCAGACGTGGTAGCTCACGCCTGTAACCCCAGCACTTTGGGAGGCTGAGGTGGGCAGATCACGTGAGGTCAGGAGTTGGAGACCACCTTGGCCAAAATGGCCAAACCCCATCTCTATTAAAAATATAAAATTTAGCCGGCTGTGGTGACAGGCACTTGTAATCCCTGCTACTTGGGAGGCTGAGGCAGAAGAACTGCTTGAACCTGGGAGGTGGAGGTTGCAGTGAGCCAAGATCATGCCAGAGCACTCTAGCCTGGGTGACAGAGAGAGACTCTGTCTCACATACACACACACACAAAATTTATATATATATATATGTTAAAAATTTCTGTGTGTCAAAAAATACAATAGGCAGAATCAGAAGACAAATGAGAAACTTTCTGGTGGGCAGATCAGGTTGCCCACATCTAAGCCCACTGATCAGTAGGAGAGGGATGACCACATGAGGCAACATGAAGCATACAGCACCGCTCATTAAGTATTCCGGCCAAAAGAGTGAATCTGAAACTGATCAAACCTCGAAACTAAACTACCAGTCTATGAGAAATACAAGTGATAGGGAAACATAATAACACAAAGGAGATGCAATCAGCAAAAAATCTAGAATGTAGGAGACTTCACGGTGCAAACCATCCAATTTGTTAAACAAAATAAATGGCAAAGGGGGTATTACGTGTTTAGAGACACCTAAGAATTATATCAACCAAAATTACAAATGCATGTCCCTCTGACCCAGCAATCTCATTTCTGGGAATCCTTAGACACACCTGCACATGTATGAAATGAAGCAGGCACAGCATCATTCACAGTATCACTATCAGCAACAGCAAGTTTGGAAGCAACCATATGTACTGACTTGTTAAATAAATTATGGCACAGTAACAGCAGAATACGTGTAGCCTTAAAACAAAGAGGAAAGCTTTCTTGGTACTGATTTAGAAGAGGACCAGGATAATGTTAAATGAAAAAAGCAAAGTATAAAGCAATGGATAAGATGTCTTTTTCTGAAAGGAGAAAAAGAAAATGTGTGTTCATATTTTATTGTTTGCAATAAAATATGAGCTCAGTGGCTCACACCTGTAATCCTAGCACTTTGGGAGGCTGAGGCGGGTGGATCACCAGAGGTCAGGAGATTGAGACCAACTTGACGAACATGGTTAAACCCATCTCTACTAAAAATACAACATATGCCAGGCGCGGTGGCTCAAGCCTGTAATCCCAGCACTTTGGGAGGCCAAGGCGGGTGGATCACGAGGTCAAGAGATCGAGACTATCCTGGTCAACATGGTGAAACCCCGTCTCTACTAAAAATACAAAAAAATTAGCTGGGCATGATGGCGCGTGCCTGTAATCCCAGCTACTCAGGAGGCTGAGGCAGGAGAATTGCCTGAGCCCAGGAGGCGGAGGTGGCGGTGAGCCGAGATCGCGCCATTGCACTCCAGCCTGGGTAACAAGAGCGAAACTCCGTCTCAAAAAAAAAAAAAAAAAAACATATTAGCCAGGCGTGGTGGTGGGCGCCTGTAAACCCAGCTACTTGGGAGCCTGAGGCAGGAGAATCGCTTGAATCCAGAGGCAAAGGTTGCGGTGAATCAAGATCATACCACTGCACTACAGCCTGGACAACACAGCAAGACTCTGTCTCAAAAAAAAAAAAAAAGAAAAGAAAAAAGAAAAAAAAAAAACCCACTGGAATTTGCAAAGGAAACAAATAAAAGTGGTTGGCTATAGGATGAAGGGGTGAGGGAAGTGGGAAACTGAGTGGAAGGGGACAGTTATGAGTGCAAGACTTCCCAATGTGTACTATTTTGTGTTATTCTGATTTACGAACAATGTGACTATATCATCTATACATAGATATCTTTATGTATCCAACATGGTGAAACCCTGTCTCTACTAAAATAAAAAAGTTGGTCAGGCATGGTGGCGCACACCTGTAATCCCAGCTACTCAGGAAGCTAAGGCAGGAGAATCGCTTGAACCCAGGAGGTGGAGGCTGCAGTGAGCCAAGATCATGCCAATGCAATCCAGCCCGGATGACAAAGCGAGACTCTGTCTTAAAAAAAAAGAGCCGGGCGCGGTGGCTCAAGCCTGTAATCCCAGCACTTTGGGAGGCCGAGGCGGGTGGATCACGAGGTTGAGAGATCGAGACCATCCTGGTCAACATGGTGAAACCCCGTCTCTACTAAAAGTGCAAAAAATTAGCTGGGCATGGTGGCACGTGCCTGTAATCCCAGCTACTCAGGAAGCTGAGGCAGGAGAATTGCCTGAGCCCAGGAGGAGGAGGTTGCGGTGAGCCGAGATTACGCCATTGCACTCCAGCCTGGGTAACAAGAGTGAAACTCCGTCTCAAAAAAAAAAAAAAAAAAGAAAAGGCCAGGCACAGTGGCTCAAGCCTGTAATCCCAGCACTTTGGGAGGCCGAGGCGGGTGGATCACGAGGTCAAGAGATCGAGACCATCCTGGTCAACATGGTGAAACCCCGTCTCTACTAAAAATACAAAAAATTAGCTGGGCATGGTGGCGCGTGCCTGTAATCCCAACTACTCAGGAGGCTGAGGCAGGAGAATCGCCTGAACCCAGGAGGCGGAGGTTGCGGTGAGCTGAGATTGCGCCATTGCACTCCAGCCTGGGTAACGAGAGCGAAACTCCATCTCAAAAAAAAAAAAAAAAGAAAAAGAAAAGAAATGGGTATCATCTAATCTGATAATCTGGCCAGGCACAGTGGCTCATGGCTCTAATCCCAGCACTTTGGGAAGCCGAGATGGGTGAACCACTTGAGGTCAGGAGTTTGAAACCAGCCTGGCCAACGTGGTCAAACCCCATCTTTACTAAAAATACAAAAATCACCTGGGCATGGTGGCTGGTGCCTGTAATTCCAGCTAATTGGCAGTAGAACTGCTTGAACTCGGAAGGCAGAGGTTGCAGTGAGCTGAGATTGAGCCACTGCACTCCAGCCTGGGTGACAGAACAAGACTAT
Source organism: Saimiri boliviensis (assembly GCF_048565385.1). Classification (NCBI taxonomy): domain Eukaryota; kingdom Metazoa; phylum Chordata; class Mammalia; order Primates; family Cebidae; genus Saimiri; species Saimiri boliviensis. The sequence goes on along the minus strand of NC_133454.1, from coordinate 115,014,773 downwards.
CTCAAAAAAACCCAAAAGAACAAAACAAAACAAAAATCTGATGATTTAATGATAAATGGATCATGAAGATGAATGAGAGAAATGAGGAAAATATTCTAGCATCAGTTCTAGGAATTCCCTGTGACTCTCAGATAGACCTCTGGGCCCCCAGCATGAACCAGCACCTACCTCCATAAAAAAGATATCTCCATTTGTATCTGTCCCTGCATGTACCACAAATGTCTGCTTCTTCATGTGCCGGCTGCCACTGGACCAGATAGAGAGATCGCGTCCATTCTGATGAAAGAGAGATTTTTTTAGGGACAGTCATACATCCCTCCCAGAGAGCTCTGGGCCAACAATTCCCCATCCAGCAATCAAATTCCTATCAGCTTCCTCAGCATAGTCTCATCTGCTGGCCACTGGTCACCAGGGAAGTGATTTCAGATGCTTTGGTCTCAGCCCTGTATCTCTTAAATATTATTAAAGATTCCAAAGAGCTTTTGTTTATGTGAGTTATATTTATAGGTATTTACATACTAGAAATTTAAATGGAAATTTCTCAAATGAGTAATTATACAATTAATGATTCATTAATAGCCCATTACATAGTAATATAAGTAACAATTTTTTGTAAAATAACTATATTTTCCAAAAAAGAAAAAGATAGAGAAAAGAATGGCACTGTTTCACATTTTTGCAAATCTCTTTCATGTTTGACTTAACAGCAAATAGTTGCATCCTCCTATCTGCTTCTGCATTCAGCCTGTTGCAATACGTTGCTTTGCTTGAGGTATATGAAGAAAACTTGACCTCCCAGATACATATTTGGAAAATGGAAGAGAATTTTCATAGCCTTTTCAGAAAAATAGGCGTATTCTTCTTTAACACTATACCAGAACTTGAGAAGGAGCAGCCTCTTCTTTTTTTAGAGAAAAGGTCCTGCTCTTTCACCCAGGCTGGAGTGCAGTGGCACAACCATAGCTTACTACAGTTTTGAACTCCTGGGCTTAAGTGACATTCCTGCCTCAGCCCAAGTACTTGGGATTACAGGCATAAACGGCCACACTCAGTGATAGCAGCTTTAAAAAAAAATTTTTTTAAGATGGGGTTTCACCATATTGGTCATGCTGGTCTCGAACTCCTGATCTCTGGTGATCTGCTCACCTCAGCCTCCCAAAGTGCTGGGATTACAGGAGTGAGCCACCACGCCCGGCTGATAGCGGCTTTTTTTTTTTTTGAGACGGAGTTTCACTCTTGTTACCCAGGCTGGAGTGCAATGGCGCGATCTTGGCTCACCGCCACCTCCGCCTCCTGGGTTCAAGCAATTCTCCTACCTCAGCCTCCTGAGTAGCTGGGATTACAGGCAAGCGCCACCATGCCCAGCTAATTTTTTTGTATTTTTAGTAGAGACAGGGTTTCACCATGTTGACCAGGATGGTCTCGATCTCGACCTCGTGATCCACCCGCCTCGGCCTCCCAAAGTGCGGGATTACAGGCTCGAGCCACCGCGCCCGGCACTTTTTTTTTTTTTTTTTTTTGAGACGGAGTTTCGCTCTTGTTACCCAGGCTGGAGTGCAATGGCGCGATCTCGGCTCACCGCAACCTCCGCTTCCTGGGTTCAGGCAATTCTCCTGCCTCAGCCTCCTGAGTAGCTGGGATTACAGGCACGTGCCACCATGCCCAGCTAATTTTTTGTACTTTTAGTAGAGATGGGGTTTCACCATGTTGACCAGGATGATCTCAATCTCTCGACCTCGTGATCCACCCGCCTCGGCCTCCCAAAGTGCTGGGATTACAGGCTTGAGCCACCGCGCCCGGCCTGATAGCAGCTTTTTAAAGTTAGTTCAGTGTGGAATCTGAAAGCACATCAATGAGCATTTTACACTGTTACATTAAAATCCATTTAGGCTGGACATTGTGGCTCATTCCTGTAATCCCAACACTTTGGGAGCCCAAGTTGGGAGTTTCGTTTGAGCCGAGGCAGGAGTTGGAGACCAGCCTGGGCAACACAGTGAGACCCTATTCTCCATACTTTTGTTTTTTTGAAACAGGGTCTCCCTCTGTCACCCAGGCTGGAATGCAGTGGTGCTATCATGGCTCACTGCAGCTTCAACAGTGAGCTCAAGTGATCCTCCCACCTCAGCCTCCCAAGCAGCTGGAACTACAGGTGCATGCCACCACATCCGGCTAATTGTTTTATTTTTATTAGAAATGGGGTCTCCCAGCCGGGCGCGGTGGCTCAAGCCTGTAATCCCAGCACTTTGGGAGGCCGAGGCGGGTGGATCACGAGGTCAAGAGATCGAGACCATCCTGGCCAATATGGTGAAACCCCGTCTCTACTAAAAATACAAAAAATTAGCTGGGCATGGTGACACATGCCTGTAATCCGAGCTACTCAGGAGGCTGAGGCAGGAGAACTGCCTGAACCCAGGAGGCGGAGGTTGCGGTGAGCCGAGATCGCGCCATTGCACTCCAGCCTGGGTAACAAGAGGAAAAACTCCGTCTCAAAAGAAAAAAAAAAAGAAAAGAAAAAAAAAAGAAATGGGGTCTCCCTATGTTGCCCAGGCTGAAAATAAAATTTTACTTAAAAATTAAAAATAAGGCCAGGTGCAATGGCTCAAGCCTGTAATTCCAGCATTTTGGGAGGCTGAGGTGGGTGGATCGCCTGAGGTCAGGTGTTCTAAGACCAGCCTGGCCAACATGCATGAACAAAGCGATTAAGTTCACCTTGAAAATCAAGGTCACAGCTCTACTAAAAATACAAAAACTTAGCTGGGTATGTTGGTGTGTGCCTGTAATCCCAGCTACTAGGGTGGCTGAGGCAGGAGAATCACTTGGACTCAGGAGGCAGAGATTGTAGTGAGCTGAGACTGCACTACTGCACTCCACCCTGGGCAAGAGTGAAACTCTGTCTCAAAAAAAAAAAAAAAAAAAATTGGCCGGGCACAGTGGCTCAAGCCTGTAATCCCAGCACTTTGGGAGGCCGAGGTGGGTGGATCACGAGGTCAAGAGATCGAGACCATCCTGGTCAACATGGTGAAACCCCGTCTCTACTAAAAATACAAAAAATTAGCTGGGCATGGTGGCACACGCCTGTAATCTCAGCTACTCAGGAGGCTGAAGCAGGAGAATTGCCTAAACCCAGGAGGCGGAGGTTGCGGTGAGCTGAGATCGAGCCATTGCACTCCAGCCTGGGAAACAAGAGCGAAACTCCATCTCAAATAAATAAATAAAGAAAGAAAGAAAGAAAAAAAGATTCATATATCTGCCTTCCATTTTGAGTAGATCTTTCATCCATACTTGAATTTATAACATCATACATTGGTATTTAGAAAACACTGGCTGGGTGCAGTGGCTCATGCCTATAATCCCAGCACTTTGGAAGGCCAAGGCAGATGAATCAAGAGGTCAGGAGTTTGAGACCAGCCTGGCCAACATGCTGAAATCCCGTCCCTACTAAAAATACAAAAAAATTAGCTGGGCACGGTGGTGGGTGCCTATAATCCCAGCTACTTGGGAGGCTGACGCAGAAGAATTGCTTGAACTCAAAAGGCAGAGCTTACTGTGAGCCAAGATTGCACCACTGCATTCCAGTCCCGTGACAGTGTGAGACTCCATCTCAAAAAAAAAAAGAAAGGAAAAAAAAAAAATTGCTTCATTGAGTTACGCAGCTCTTCCAAATGTTGACATATTTTGTAATATTAAATATTTTTAAAATCACATTCATTAATATCACCATCAATCTCATTAGAAAAGTCTTTAAATATTGGGAAGCTTCAAGTTTAAAACTCTGCCAAAATTCTCATTTTCACTTAAAAGCTGAATCTCATCATTGGCAACAAATACTGTCAGTTGTTTTTCTTGAAACAACAGGTTCACTTCATTAACTTAAGGAAAATGTCTGCCAAATATCCAACTCTGAATAACCACGGTTTGCTAGTTGTCGAGTAAAAATGATGTTCCATGAACAAAGCGACCAAGTTCACCTTGCAACTCAAGGTCGCAAATTGCTTTTCTTCAAAAAAACCCATCATACTGGGTTTGCAACAGAGATGCTTTATGTGTACTTCCCATTTTGTCACACAGAATATTAAAAACATTTATAATCAATGATCAAGATTTTTTTTTTCGTAGACAGAGTCTCGCTCTGTCGCCAGGCGCCAGGCTGGAGTGCAGTGGCACGATCTTGGCTCACTGCAATCTACACCTCCCGGGTTCAAGCCAGTCTCCTGCCTCACCCTCCCAAGTAGCTAGGGCTAACACGCCACCACACCCAGCTAATTTTTTTTTTTTTTTTTTTTTTTGAGACGGAGTTTCGCTCTTGTTACCCAGGCTGGAGTGCAATGGCACGATCTCGGCTCACCGCAACCTCCGCCTCCTGGGCTCAGGCAATTCTCCTGCCTCAGCCTCCTGAGTAGCTGGGATTACAGGCATGCGCCACCATGCCCAGCTAGTTTTTTTGTATTTTTAGTAGAGACGAGGTTTCACCATGTTGACCAGGATGGTCTCGATCTTTTGACCTCGTGATCCACCCGCCTCGGCCTCCCAAAGTGCTGGGATTACAGGCTTGAGCCACCGTGCCCGGCCTCGCTAATTTTTATATTATTAGTACAGATGGGGTTTCACCATGTTGGCCAGTATGGTCTCGATCTCTTGACCTTGTGATCTCCCTACCTCAGCCTCCCAAACTGCTGGGATTACAGGCATGAGCCACCACGCCTGGTCAATGATCAAGATTTAATAAAAGTAATAGTCTTCACTGCTTCTTCAAGGACATTTATAAGCACAACTGGCATTTTTAAAAAACTGAGAGTGCAAGCCAGGTGTGGTGGCTCACATCTGTAATCCCAGAACTTTGGGAGGCTGAGGTAGGTGGATCACTTAAGATCAGGAGTTTGAGACCAGTCTGGCCAACATGGCAAATAAATCCCTGTCTCTACTAGAAATACAAAAATTAACTGGGCGTGGTGGTGCATGCTGGTAATAATCCCAGTTATTCAGGAGGCTGAAGCAGGAGAATTGCTTGAACCTGGGAGGCGGAGATTGCAGTGAGCCAAAATCATGCCACCGCACTCTAGCCTGGGCAACAAGAGAGCAAAACTCTGCTTCCAAACACACACACACATTAGCTGGGTGTGGTGGCATGCACCTGTAATCCCAGCTACTCATGAGTCTGAGGCACAAGAAAAAACAAAAAAAAAACCTGAGAGTGTATGGAGGCAAGGAATACAACAGCTACTGGCATACTTTGGGGCCACTGTCTTCGCCTGGGTTAAAGTACCAGCAGTTTTACCCACCACTGCTTTGGTACCGTCAGTGCAAATGTAACCCGGTGAAAACGGCAAATAACATTTTTAGAATGTTATTTTGTTTGAAATGATTTTCATCCTCTGAATCCTCAGCAGTCCACAGACCACACATCAAAACTGATGCATTATAATGGTTTTATATAGAGAATCCCATCAGCAAATACAGGGACTAAAGCCTCATTTAGAGTCAAAGACAACTGCTCCATTTTCCAAACCAGGGGTGAACTGGACTGCAAGTGACACAAACCAAGAAATGACCCATGGGGAAGGAAGCCTAAGGGGTGGCCAGTTGCGCTTACCAGATTTGCCAGCTGATCAAGCACCTCATTGATTTGCTGGCTGTACACAAGCCCAATGTGCGACTTTCCCATTAGCCGCCTCACCTTCTTGCGGATGTCATTCTTATTTACCTGAAAAGCCAGAACAGGAATCTTAACAAGGGATCTGCTCTCCTCTCAACAGAGGTAGAGAGAAGAGAATGTACAAGTGGGTTTCCTACTATCTAGAGACATGGAATTCTGAAAGACCACATCACTGAACATGGGTGAAAACTTCCAACTGTGTATTCTGCCACAATGAGGGGAGGAAAAGCCCTGGCTCTGTCTCTAGTTAGCTTCTGCAGAAAAGTGGCTCTTAGAGCAGTTCTGGTTCCAGGGGACACTTTCTCCCTATCCCCACTTAATTCCACAACATTCACCCCTACAGGGGCTCTAAAACCCGCCAGGGCTCTTCACAGGATAATTCAGAAACAATGACTTAAGAGTGGCAACACCACACTGGTTGTAGCCAAGACACCTCTGAAGGTTAGGGTTCAGTATCCTTTCCCAGCCAGTCAACTGGCATCCTCCAAATTCTGCAGAGTACAGTGAAACTTACACCAAGAAATGAAGCAGACCAAGAGGGGCTGGGGGCATTCATTCCCTGCATTTGATCAACTGATCCCTTCACACTTAAGCAGGTTGAGGAGAACAGAAGGAGGAGAAACCCAGTGGCTCCTTCTCCAAACAGTTCTCTTCTGCCCATCAACTTATGTTTCCCTTTCAGAACAGAACTCTTCTACTTGGTAACATACTTCTTCCACAGCTATTAAAACCAAGTACAACCAAATTAAGTTAGAATCTACTATTACTTTGTTAATGGGTGGCTCTTTTTTTTAACTATAGAAAATTCTGTAAGATACAGGGCAATGCTGAAAAACAAAATCTGAACATCATTCCTTTTTTTTTGAGACGGATTTTTGCTTTTGTTGCCCAGGCTGGAGTGTAATGGCACGACCTCGGCTCACTGCAACCTCCATCTCCTAAGTTCAAGCGATTCTTCTGCCTCAGTCTCCCAAGTAGCTGGGATTACAGGTGTGAGCCACCACACCCAGCTAACTTTTGTATTTTTAGTAGAGACAGGGTTTCACCATATTGGTCAGGCTGGTCTCGAACTCCTGATCTCAGGTGCTCCATTGCCTTGGCCTCCCAAAGTGCTGGGATTATAGGTATGAGCCACTGTGCCCAGCCTTGAGCATCCTTTCTGAGGTTTTATAATTTACTACTGCAAAAAAAAAATTAATTCATTGTATTTTATGGGAAGCTCTACTGATACTAAAACTATTTAGTAAAAGGAGGCCATATAAATTTCAAAATAAACAAATAATGGCTGGGCATGATGGCTCATGCCTGTAATCCCAGCACTTTGGGAGCCTGAGGCAGGCGGATCACTTGAGGTCAGGAATTCAACACCTGGCCAACTGGCTGAAACTCCATATCTACTAAAAATAGAATAATTAGCCAGGCATGGTGGTAGACACCTGTAATCCCAGCTACTACTCAGGAGGCTGAGGCAGGAGAATTGCTTGAACCCAGGAGGCAGAGAATGTGGTAAGCCAAGATCGCACCACTGCACTCCAGCCTGGGCAACAGAGTGAGACTCCATCTCAAAAAAATGAAAATAAAGATAGATAAATAAATAATATGGAATCATCAGTTCTTGGCCAGGCACAGAGGCTCATGCCTGTAATCCCAGCACTTTGGGAGGCAGAGGTGGGTAGACCACTTGAGGTCAGGAGTTCAAGACCAGCCTGGCTAACATGGTGAAAGCCTATCTCTACTAAAAATACAAAAATTAGCTGGGTGTGGTGGTGGGCACCTGTAATCCCAGCTACTTGGGAGGCTGAGGCACAAGAATCACTTGAACTCAGGAGGCAGAGGTTGCAGTCAACTGAGACTATGCCACTGCACTCAAGCCTGGTCAACAGAGCAAGACTCAGTCTCAAAAAAAGAAACAGAATCATCAGTTCTTTCTACAATACTCCTTAGTAAAACAGGCTGGCAGCTTCAAATAAACAGAACTTTGTAAGCTGGCAGAGAGGCCTCAGACTTTCAATCAAGAAGACAGCCCTAAGTAAGATACCTTGATAGCTTCCCAGCTGCTCTGAAATTCAGGTGACAGGAACAAGCCTTGCCCTTCTAGCATCAGTGGAGCTGAACACAGCAAAACTGACATTACCTTCATCAGCAGCATGTAGGAGATGAGGTTGTGCAAAAGTGTAGCCAGCAGGCGATCTTCATCATCTTCCAGGCGCTTCCGGTCATGTTCTCCCAGGGACAGGTACCTAAGCAGAAGACCAAGCACAAGTCGGCCCTCAAGTGGGAGACCACAGAACTAACTGAGAGAAGGCTGAATTTGCATATTCCCAATGGTTTCCTAAGCCCCATACCTGTCAATCATTTCCTGGGGACCCTGGTCCATACCCATCCCTTCTCTCTCCAACATCACAGCATCTAAGAAGGCATCTTCCCAGAATTGCATTTGGTCCCATAAAGTAGAACGCTCTTTGCCTGTGTAGAATAAAGGTTTTTTAGGGGGCTTATTTAACTTTTAAGAATATAGCTGCCAAACAAAAATAAAGAGTAAAATCCAGATAAAAGAGAATAATTACAAATTTCAGGGCAAAGGAAACACAACCTCTCTACCCACATCTAACATGCCTGCCACCAGCCCCAGATGCCTCCAAGTAAGGCCCAGTCCCTCCCAAGGAGGAGGGATGAACACAGCACACAAATAAATGTGGTTACTTATAGAAAAGGTCTCCATAGCTGCATCCTCTAACTGGTCCCACATGGATCCTTTGTCCCTTCCTGCCAATTGCAGAGCAGGAAGGACCATGGTAGCAAGAAAGGAAAGAAAGGAAGACAGAAAGGCAGAGGCTGTTGATTAATACCGAAACCCAATCTTGTCCAGTTTTCACCTACTGCTTGTTCTAGACCCAGTAAGTCGCTTGCTCCAGATGTAAAAATGCTGTCTAATGTCAGCATTGAGATCAGTAGAAAGCCAAGCAGCTACTTGTTCAGTGTGACCCTTTCCCCTGGCTGAGCCAGCTTTCTCCAGTGCAAGGGGCCTTCCCAGGACGTTTCTCACCTAGGAGTCCTTCATAGAGGTAGACTCGCTGGCTCACATCTTCAGAAGCACGAATTGGACTGCCTGCCAGCTTCTCCTTTACACTTGGCTTCAAGCTGTGGGCTTTACCCTAGAGAGAAGAGGTGACAGGTCAGTGGCCAGAGGTACCAATGAACAGGGGCATAGGAAACCAAGGATTTCACTAAGAGGCTCTCACACCAGTCACTATCCATCAGCAACATAAACTCCAGTACCCCTGCTTCAAGTCCACTTACGCTGCTTTCTGTTACTGGCTCCTAAACTATAAAATCAAGTTTTCATTTTTGACTTATCTTTACTTTTTAGTCTCTGTAAGATTATTTTCTCTTTAAAGCAACAATGCCAACAATCAGACTAATTCTCTATGTGGCAACATAACACAGCAGAAAAAACCCAGGGTTTGCTGTCAGACTGACCAGGTTCAGATCCCTGCCTCTTATTGGCTGTGTGACCTTAGGTACAAAAATTAGCTTCTCTGAGCCTCATTTTCCTTATCTGTCAAAGGAAGGTTATAATACCTACCTCATAGGACTATTTTACAAGGATTACATCTGAAGATACATATAAGGCACTTAACGGTGCTTAACACATGGCCAGTAATTGAGTAATTTCTTCTTTCCTATCATCTCTTTCTGCTCCTAAGAAATATCACTAACTTCATCTGCCACTTCTGAGTAGATTTTCTATTCATTAAAAGATTTTCAACTAGGCAAGAAGTAGGTAATATCATGCCATTTTACAACATATAAAACAGAATAAGTAAATAAGCAACTGATCAAAGGTTATTGGGTAAGAACATCATGCCATTTTACAACACATCAAATAGAATAAGTAGAGAAGCGAACTGATGAGAGGTTACTGGGTAAGGCCTAATCAGTGTAACTAAATACCAGTCTCCTGGTTCACAGCCCAATATTTTACTATGAACCACGTGACTTTACATTATTTGTTTCTTATTAAAACAGCCTTGTTTGAGCAAAGAAATTCAGGTAACTACACTCAGCAGCTCTGTATAAAGAGCCCTTACCCACCAGCATAGGACAGATATGAATTTGTTTCAGGAAGATGCCAGAAAAGGTAGCACACAGCTGAATGGCTTCCTGCAAGACCGTTAACTCTGTCCTATCTATTTTACCATTTGGAATGGAAACGCATTGGAGTAATTTTAAATACTCTTATTAAAAAGCAGCCCACTTTGGCCAGGCGCGATAGCTCACGTCTGTAGTCCTAGCACTTTGGGAGGCTGAAGCAGGAGGAACACTTAAGCCCAGAAGTTCAAGACCAGCCTGGGCAATGTAGCAACACCCTGTTTCTATAAAAAAAAATAAAAATCTTAGCCAGGAGGGATGGTGCATGCCTGTAGTCCCAGCTACGTGGGAGGCTGAGGCAGGAGGATTTCTTGAGCCCAGAAGTTTGAGGCTGTAGTAAGCCATGATCGCACCACTGCACTGCAGCCTAGGTACCAGAGCAAGACCTTGTCTCATAAGTAAATAAGTTAATTAATAAATACATATTTTTAAAAAGCAACAAAAAAATAAAACAGCCTAGGGCAGTAATGTCAGGAATATGGCCAAGTACCCCTGGAACTCATCCCTGTCACAAAGAGAGCCAGAAGGATGAATAAACAGCAATACTTTAACAAATACAACTGAGGGAGAGTGTGGGGGTGCATCAGAAAGGGAGACAGGAACGCTGATGAGCACTGAAACTCAGGATGGCCACATAGAGAACAGAAGGCAACATCAGGCCTCCATCCCCATCCCCCTTCCCCCATCCAGGATCAGCTGGGAATAAGGAGGAACTTCTCCCTACAGCAAGGAAGCAAGCAAGACAATTCTAGAAACTTCCACCAACACCTTGGACACCTACAGACTCCACCACTAGCTTCCCTGCAGTCCTCTAAGCACTAAGCCCAGCTCAAGGAGCTGCCTGGAAGTCCATACAGCTATGCTGCCTCCAGAGGAGGAGCCAATACTGTATGCCAGCCCCTGTGGCCTGTGTGGCTACTATGCTATGCCATCTTGGAATTGGAACTATGGTGGGAGTGTTTTGTTCTGGGGGCAGATGGCCACAGATCACCTTCATTCCTGAGGCTAAGCCACCACCAAACCACTCCAACAAGATGTCCTGACAATCTAAGCCAAGCTGTGAGCATCTATTACACCATTCCCCAAGAAACCAAGTGGAGGCAGGGCCATTCCATCTACCCCTCCCCTGTCCCCTTGGGCTGGAGCTGAAGCAGTACCCTATCTACTGGGCAAACAGTAGATTGCTGAGAGCAGCAATCTAAGGTGAAGCAGCACTCTGTATTCCAGGAAATGGTGACCCAGGGCAGTCATGCATCCTAATACCTAACCTGAAGCCGCACCCTGCATTCCAGGGATACTGTGCCAGAACAGTTATGCCCACGCTAGGCCTGTGCTAAAGCAGCACATTGTCTCCAGGGGAATTGGTGGCTGGCCAAGCTGAGCAGCTGTGCATTTCAGGGCTGAGCTGACACAGTACCCCATGTCCTAGGGAAACAGAGCAGTGGTTGAGCCGAGATACCTTGCCCTGGCCTAACAACTTAGTACCCTGCTTCCCTGGAACTGGCCTTGTCCTAGAGTCTGAGTTGCTAAGATACCCTCTTCCTAGGGTGTGGAGTCATTGTTGTGCTGCTCCCTGACACCCAGGGCCCAAATGAAAGCTGTGCTCTGCCATGCCCGGGTATTTGCTGCCATTGCACCTGGCCTCACAAAGTCTTGGGATATAGCCAAGCCCCACCATCCTAGAGTCACTACTACATGGTGCCTCATTCCCTGGAACCTGAGCTGCCACTGAGGCCTATTGGCTCAGATCCCTGAATTCCAGCTGTTCCCTGCTCCCTAAGCCCAAACCTCTAGAGCACCCCTTCCTTCCCAGAGTGAGGCCAGTGCTATGGCCTATCCCCCAGTGTTAGAATCCCAGTTATGAGCCAGTCCACTGGGCCTGAGCTGCTAGCAGGTGCCTCAGATCCTCACTCTGTGGGCAACCTACATCCAACCTTGCCACAGAGAGCAAACCTGCACCCAATATCCAGGTGCCACAATAGGTTTGTGAGACCCTAAGCCTAGAACCCTGACCCTACAGCCACGCCAAGCATCTGTACCTGGAACCTAGTGCCTCTGCAGTTGCTTGTAGGCCACATCTTGATATCAAGAGGGATTCTCTTGGCTAATTCACTCCATTGTGAGGAAAATTAGAATAGGATAACTCTAAAAGTCCTTGATGCCAAGGATCTTAAGAACATATACCACCACTGCCAATGCCACACTTCTATAGCCTAGGACTCTGAGGCACCTGCAGTTATTGCTCATGTTAAATGCAGCTGAAGAAGCTACACAGAAAATATACCACTGCATCTATCCAAAAACAGAGTCACCACACACTTCCCAACTGGCACACTACAACCCAACTGCACGTGAAAGTCTTTATGAAAGCCACTCCAGAAAGTTTGGAAGTGACTGTTCTGCCAGATGTATGGATATCAACACGGAGACATAAGAAACATGAAAAAAAAAAAAAAAAGGACATATGATTCCACCAAAGGAACATAATAACTCTTTGGTAATAGATCCCAGTGAAAAGGAAATCAATTAACTGCCAGAAAATAAATTCAAAATAATAATCTTAAGGAAATGCAATGAAATACAAGAAAATACAGATCAATGATTCAACAACATCAGAAAAACAATTCATGGTATGAATTAGAAACTCAACAAAAAGATAAAAATCATAAAAAAGAATCTAATAGAAATCTTGCAGTTGAGTAATTCAATGAAGTTTAAGAAATATAATACAGAACTACAACAGTAGACCTGATCAGGCAGAAAAATGACTCTACATTTAAAGATAAGTCATTTGAAATTACTCACGGGGAAAAAAAGAAATAAGATGAAAAAGAGTGAAGAAAGTCTACAACACTTAGGGGATACCATTAAGTAAACAAATGTTCATATGATTGGATTTTCAAAGGGAAAAGGGGAAAGACATAGAAAACCTATTTAATGAAATAATAGCTGAAAACTTCCCAAGTCTGGGGAGAGATATTAACAACCAGATCTAGGAAGCTCAAAAGTCCCCAAACAGATTCAACCCAAAAAAGTCCTCTTCAAGGTATATTACAGTCGAATTGTCAAAAGTTAAAGAGAGAATTCTAAAAACAGCAAGAGAAAAGTGTTAAGTCACATTTAAGGGAATCCCTATTAAACTGACAGATTTCTCTGCAGAAACTTTATAGGCCAGCAGACAATGGGATGATATATTCAGAGTGCCACAAGAAAAAGATTTTCAGCCAAGAATACTACACCCAGCAAAACTCTGCTTCAAAAATGAAGGATAAATTAAATCTTTCCCTGACAAGAAAAAGAGTAAGGGAGTCATCACCCCTAGACTGGCCCTACAAGAAATGCTCAAGGAAGTCCTATATCTGGAAAGAAAAAGATGATAATTACTATCATGAAAATACACAACAGTTTTTTATTTTTGAGACAGACTCTCACTCTGTTGCCAGGCTGGAGTGCAATGGCAGGATCTCGGCTCACTACAACCTCCACCTCCTGGGTTCAAGCAATTCTCCTCCCTCAGCCTCCTGAGTAGCTGGGAGAACAGGTGCACACCACCACGCCCAGGTAATTTTCGTATTTTTAGTAGAGACAGGTTTTACCATATTAGCCAGAATGGTGTCAATCTCTTGACCTCCTGTTCTGCCCACCTCCGCCTCCCAAAGTGCTGAGATTACAGGTGTAAGCCACCATGCCCAGCCCATAAAAGTATTAAACCCACTGGTAGAACAGATACACAAAGGAGAAAAACAAAAGAATCAAACCTTATCTCCACAGAAAACCACCAAGTCCTAATGATAAATAAGCGAGAAAGAAAGAAACAAAGAACATACAAAATGATCATAAAACAATTAACAAAACAGGAGTAAGTCCATACCTATCAATAACAACCTTGAATGTAAATAGATTAAATTCCCTCATTTAAATAGGTAGACTAATTGAATGTATTAAAAACAACAACAGGCCGGGCGCGGTGGCTCAAGCCTGTAATCCCAGCACTTTGGGAGGCCAAGGCGGGTGGATCACGAGGTCAAGAGATCAAGACCATCCTGGTCAACATGGTGAAACCCCGTCTCTACTAAAAATACAAAAAATTAGCTGGGCATGGTGGCTCATGCCTGTAATCCCAGCTACTCAGGAGGCTGAGGCAGGAGAATTGCCTGAACCCAGGAGGCGGAGGTTGCAGTGAGCCGAGATCGCGCCATTGCACTCCAGCCTGGGTAACAAGAGCGAAACTCCGTCTCAAAAAAAAAACAACAACAACAACAACAACAACAAACACTGGACCTAACTATATGTTGCCTACAAGAAACTCATTTCACTAGTAAAGACACATACAGACTGAAAGTGAAGGGATGAAGAAAGATTTCCACACAAATAGAAACCAAAAGCAAGCAAGAGTGGCTATAATTTATCAGACAAAACAGACTTTATGTTGAAAACTAAAAAGAGACAAAGAAGGTAATTATATAGTAACAAAGGGATCACTTCAGCAAGAGGATTTAACAATTACAAATATATATGCATTCAACACCCAATACCTATATAAAGCAAATATTATTAGATCTAAATAAAGGGAGAACTCCAATTCAGTAACAGTTGGGGACTTCACCCCACTCTCAGCATTGGACAGATCTAGACAGAAAATTAACACAGAAACATTGGATTTAAACTGCATTTTAGATTTAGATTGCATTTTAGACAAATGGACCTAACAGACATTTACAGAACATTTCATCTAACAGCTGCAGAATACATATTCTTTTCATCAACATCCAGAACATTCTCTAGGACCGACCATATATCAGGCCACAAAAAAAGTAACAAATTTAAGAAAACTGAAATTTGCCAGGCACAGTGGCTCATGCCTGTAATCCAAGCACTTTGGAGGCCAAGGCAGGCAGATCACCTGAGGTCAGGAGTTCAAGACCAGCCTGACCAACATGGTGAAACCCCGTCTTAAAAAAAAAAAAAAAAAGAAAGAAAGAAAACTGAAATCATATCAAGTATCTTTTCAGACCACAAGGGAACACTGTGGTCTGAAAATTAGAAATAAATAACAAATAAACCTTTAAAATCATACAAATACATGGAAATTAAACAATATGCTCCTGAGTGATCAATAGGTCAACAAAGAAATTAAGAAGGAAATTTAAAATTTCTTCACACAAATGTTAATAAAAACACCAAAACCTATGCGATACAGCAAAAGCAGTTATTTAGAATGAAGCTTAGAGCAAATAAATGCCTACATCAAAAAAGTAGAAAGAGTTCAAATTAACTTAATAATGCATCTCAAATAACTGTGAAAACAAGAACAAACCAAACCCAAAATTAGTAGAAGAAATGATAAACATCAGAGCAGAAATAAAATTGACACTAAAAAAAAAGGCCAGGCATGGTGGCTCATGCCTGTAATCCCAGCACTCAAAGTAGGCCAAGACAGGCGGATCACCTGAGGCCAGGAGTTTGAGACCAGCCTGACCAACATGGTAAAAACCCATCTCTACAAAAAAAATTAGCTGGGTGTGGTGATGTATGTCTGTAATCCCAGCTACTCAACATGGGAGGCTGAGGCAGAAGAACTGCTTGAACCTGGGAGGTGGAGCCTGCAGTGAGCCAAGATTGTAGTGGCTGGAGCCACTACACTCCAGCCTAGACAAGAAGAGCAAAACTCCATCTCAAAATAAACAAATAAATAATCAACAAAATGAGAGGTTCATTTTTGGAAAGATGAACAAAATCCACAAACCATTAGCTAGACTAACAACAACAAAAAAAAAAGTGAAAAGACCCCCGCCAAGAAAACACCAAAAACCAAAAAAAAAGGAAACATTAAAACTGACATCACAGAAAAACAAAAAATCATTAGAGACTATGATAACCATATGCCAGCCGGGCGCGGTGGCTCAAGCCTGTAATCCCAGCACTTTGGGAGGCTGAGGTGGGTGGATCATGAGGTCAAGAGATCAAGACCATCCTGGTCAACATGGTGAAACCCCGTCTCTACTAAAAATACAAAAAATATTAGCTGGGTATGGTGGTGCGTGCCTGTAATCCCACCTACTCGGGAGGCTGAGGCAGGAGAATTGCCTGAACCCAGGAGGCAGAGGTTGCGGTGAGCCGAGATTGCGCCATTGCACTCCAGCCTGGGTAACAAGAGCAACACTCTGTCTCAAAAAAAAAAAAAAAAAAAAAAACCATATGCCAACAAAGTAGAAATGGACACATTCTTAGACATATACAATCTACCAAGATTTAACCAAGAAACAGAAAACCTGAACAGATCAATTACAAGTAATGAGACTGAATCTGTAATTAAAAGCTTCCCATAACAGGGCAGGGTGGCTTACACCTGTAATCCCAGCACTTTGGGAGGCTGAGGTAGGCAGATCACTTAAGGCCAGGAGTTTGAGACCAGCTTGGCCAACATGGTGAAACCTCATTTCTACTAAAAACGCAAAAATTAGTCAGGCGTGGTGGTGGACACCTGTAATCCCAGCTACTTGGGAGGCTGAGGCAGGAGAATCACTTGAACCTGGGAGGTGGAGGTAGCAGTGAGCCAAGATCATGCCACTGCCCTCCAGCCTGGGCAACAGAGCAAGACTCCATCTCAAAAAACAACAACAACAGCAAAAAAGAAAGGCTAGGTGTGGTGGCTCACTCCTGTAATCCCAGCACTTTGGGAGGCTCAGGTGGGCAGATCACAAGGTCAGGAGATCAAGACCATCCTCGGTAACATGGTGAAATTCCATCTCTACGAAAAATACAAAAATTAGCCGGGTGTGACGGCACACGCTTGTAGTCCCAGCTACTCGGGAGGCGAATCACTTGAACCCAGGAGGTGGAGGTTGCAGTGAGCCAAGATCATGCCACTGCACTCCAGCCTGGGCGACAGAGCAAGACTCTGTTTCAGAAAAACAAAACAAAACAAAAACAAAAAACAACAAAAAAATAAACGCCAGGACCCAATAGCTTCAGTGCAGAATTCTAAAAACATTTAAAGAACTAATACCGGCCGGGCGCAGTGGCTCAAGCCTGTAATCCCAGCACTTTGGGAGGCCGAGGCGGGTGGATCACAAGGTAGAGAGATCGAGACCATCCTGGTCAACATGGTGAAACCCCATCTCTACTAAAAATACAAAAAACTAGCTGGGCGTGGTGGCGTGTGCCTGTAATCCCAGCTACTTAGGAGGCTGAGGCAGGAGAATTGCCTGAGCCCAGAAGGCAGAGGTTGCGGTGAGCCGAGATCGTGCCATTGCACTCCAGCCTGGGTAACAAGAGCGAAACTCCGTCTCAAAGAAAAAAAAAAAAAAAAAAAGAACTAATACCAAATACAAAAGTATTTGATAAAAGTCAACATCCCTTCATGACAAAAGCTCTCAAAAAGTTAGATACAAAGGGAAAACACCTCAAAACAAGGTCATATATGACAAACCCACAACCAACATCATACTGAATGGGGAGAAGATGAATGCTTTTCCTCTAAGATTTGTAACAAGACAAGGATGTCTACTTCCACTACTTTTATTCAATTAGAAGTGCTAATCAGAGCAATTAGGCAAGAGAAAAAAATAAAGGGCATCCAAATTGGACAGGAAAAAGTCAAACTGTCCCTAAAAGCAGGCTGGGTGTTGTGGTTCACACCTGTTAATCCCAGCACTTTGGGAGACAAAGGAAGGTGGAATGCTTGAGCCCAGGAGTTTGAGACCAGTCTGGGCAACATAGCAACACCTTGTCTCTACAAAGAATACAAAAAAATCAGCTGGGCATGGTGGCGAATGCCTGTAGTCCCAGCTACCTGGGAGGCTGAGATGGAAAGGCTGTGTGAGCCCGGGAGGTGGAGGTTGCCATGAGCCAAGATTGTGCCACTGGACTACTCCAGCCTGGTTCTTCTCCCTACTCCAAAAAAAAAAAAAAAAAAAAAGAAAGAAAGAAAAAGAAAAGTAAGTTGTAGGCCGGGCGCGGTGGCTCAAGCCTGTAATCCCAGCACTTTGGGAGGCCGAGGCGGGTGGATCATGAGGTCGAGAGATCGAGATCATCCTGGTCAACATGGTGAAACCCCGTCTCTACTAAAAATACAAAAAATTAGCTGGGCATGGTGGCGTGTGCCTGTAATCCCAGCTACTCAGGAGGCTGAGGCAGGAGAATTGCCTGAACCCAGGAGGCGGAGGTTGCGGTGAGCCGAGATCGTGCCATTGCACTCCAGCCTGGGTTAACAAGAGCGAAACTCCGTCTCAAAAAAAAAAAAAAAAAAAGAAAAGAAAAGTAAGTTGTAAAAGCTCCACTAGAAAATCAACATATAAAAATCAGTAGTGTATCTACATACCAACAATAAAATAGCAGAAAAAGAAATCAAGAAGGCAATCTCATTTACAATAGCCACAAATTAATGCCCTAAGAATAAATTCAACCAAGGAGGTAAAAGATCTCTATGAGGAAAAACAGAAAACACTGATATAAGAGAGTTTAGGGAAAAAATGGAAAGATATACCATGTTCACGGATTGGAAGAATATTGTCAAAATGCCCATATTACCAAAAATGATCTAGATTCAGTGCAATCCCTACCAAAATACCAATGGTATTCTTCACAGAAATAGAACAAACAATCCTAAAATTCATATGGAACTACAAAAGACCCCAGAGAGCCAAAATAATCCTGGGCAAAAAAGTATCACACTACTAGACTTCAAAATATAAGATAAAGCTATCATAACCATAACTGCATGCTACTGGCATAAAAAAAAAACAGACCTATAGACCAACTGAACAGAATAGAGAACCCAGAAGGAAATCCATATATTTATAGCCAATTGTTTTTTGACAAAGGCACCAAGAATATTCACTGGGGGTAGGGACAGTCTCTTCAATAAATGGTGCTGGGAAAACCTGATATGCATTATGTGGAAAAATAGAACTAGACTCCTAGTTCTCACCATATACAAAAATCAACCGAAAATGGATTAAATACTAAGTTTAAGACCCAAAACTATAAAACTACTACAAGAAAACAGAGCAGAAATGCTTCAGGACATTAGTCTGGGCAAAAAATTTATGGAGACCTCAAAAGCACAGACAACAAAAGCAAAAGCAGACAAACAGGATTATATTAAACTAAAAAGCTTCTGCACAACCAAGGACACAATGAATTGAAGGAAGAGAGAGTCTGCAGAATGGGAGAAAATATCTGCAAACTATTCATCTGACAAAGGATTAATATCCAGAAAATACAAGAAACAAAAAACAGCAAAAAAACACAAATAATCTATTTTTAAAAAGGGGCAAATAAGCTGAATAGCTCTCAAAAGAAGACATACAAATGGCTAACTAACTGAAGTTTTAAAATAATGGGCCTCTACAAAGGCCTTGAAGCCAAACTGCTGTAGATAGTTCTCACTGCTGCTTCCATGTTCCTTGTTTATGAGAAACTGATGGTTCCTATCTTCATAGTTATGGGGCTGAACAGTGCTAGCAAACACTGAGATGTCTTACAGTGAAAAGTCAGAACATGTTCAAGGTGGAGGATTTTCTTCTAAGTGAAGGGAAGTAATTTTCCTTTCCCTCTGGCTCCTTCTATCACAAATTTCACCCTTACGGGCTTGAAAAGCATCTAAAGGTAAACAGGAAGTATAGCAGGCTAGACCTGTTGCCAACTTAAGTTTTATGATGCATGGTTAGTTTTTGGGGTAAAAGTTGAACTAGTTTGAAAAGAAAACATTATTGAAAATCACTAATAAACTGTCGGCACAAAAGTCCATCAATTACTTAATCAACCAATCAGTCTATTCAGACTCAGAGAGAATTAAGGCCCATTAACTTGAGTAGCCTACCGATCCTATTCCCAATCTTCACTCTGGGAGGTCATTGGCTCTATTAAAACACACATACAGGCTGGGCGCGGTGGCTCAAGCCTGTAATCCCAGCACTTTGGGAGGCCGAGGCGGGTGGATCACGAGGTCAGAGATCGAGACCATCCTGGTCAACATGGTGAAACCCCGTCTCTACTAAAAATACAAAAAAAATTAGCTGGGCACAGTGGCGCATGCCTGTAATCCCAGCTACTCAGGAGGCTGAGGCAGGAGAATTGCCTGAACCCAGGAGGCGGAGGCTGTGGTGAGCCAAGATCGTACCATTGCACTCCAGCCTGGGTAACAAGAGCGAAACTCCACCTCAAAAAAAAAAAAAACAAAAACACATACAGAAGGCTCTGGGGGTGGGAATGATTATCAGTGTTAAATAGTTGGTTTCATTTAAATTTTCTCCCCATAGGCCAAAGATAAGGACCTACCAGCTCTTGTAGAGAACATCTAACAAAGTAGCAAGGATATTAGTGTTTTAATGGAGCCTACACAGGCACATATATATCAGAAATCAGAGACTGGGCACAGTGGCTCATGCCACTTTGAGAGGCCAAAGCAGGAGGCTCACTTAAACCCAGGAATTTGAGACCAGGATGGACAACACCATCTATACAAAAAACTAATAAATTAGCCAGGCGTG
Organism: Saimiri boliviensis; assembly: GCF_048565385.1. NCBI lineage: Eukaryota > Metazoa > Chordata > Mammalia > Primates > Cebidae > Saimiri > Saimiri boliviensis. Next base: position 114,994,472 of record NC_133454.1, on the reverse strand, counting down.
GTGGTGTATGCCTATAGTCCCAGCTACTCAGGCGGCTGAGGTGGGAGGATCACTTGAGCCTGACAGGTCAAGGCTGCAGTGAGCAGTGATTGCACCACTACACTCCAGCCTGGGCAACACAGCAGGATCTTGTCAAAAAAAAAAAAAAAAAAAAAAAAAAAAAAAAAAACAGGCTAGGCGCAGTTGTTAATCGCGCAGTTGTTAATCCCAGCACTTTTGGAGGCAGAAGAAGGCAGATCACGAGGTTAGGAGTTTGAAACCATCCTGGACAATTTGGTAAAATCCCGTCTCTACTAAAAAACTAGAAAGTTAGCTGGGCATGGTGGCAGATGCCTGTAACCCCAGCTACTTGGGAAGCTGAGGCAAGAAAATCACCCAAACCGGGGAGGTGGAGGTTGCAGTGAGCTGAGATCATGCCACCGCATTCCAGCCCAGATGACAGTGAGAGACTACGTAGGGTGGAGGGGGGAGCTGCATATCTAAAGCAAGGACTGAAAAGAATTTATCTCCTTCCAGCCGATCATGGGCTTACTGTGTCATCTAGGGAGTTCTTTTTTCCTAAGGCATTGTTCCCCTCACCTATTAGACGATGACTCACAGCGATACAGTGAATTGTAAACTTAAGTAGAAACCATGCCTTTTTCATCCCTGTTTCTTTAATGCAAAATTTGGCACTTAGTATATCACTTCATGGATGTTTATTAACAAATGAAAACTTCAAATAACTATTAGTAATATACTAAAATAAAATGCTATTTTAAGGTGTTATATAGCACAGCGACCAAAATAAAACCGGACTAGTTCACAGAAATATGCAGCCTGAGACTAAATGAGAGCTGTAATTGTCCCTCGGCCTGTGTTAAACCTGGGGGTTAATACTACGTAGGATTCAAAGCCCTTATCTGAATTGGGCAGGAAGCCTAACTCATCAGTGATTCAGGAGGGGGTTCTAAAAGCCTCAGATTGTCAGTCAAATGACTCTGAAAAAAGCCTTAAGAAATGTTTTCCTTAATGCCAAATATATGAGGATTTTCTCTTCCTTATTTAACCTCTACTGCCTTGTCTCTTAACTTTCATTCTTTTCTAGCCCACTTCCCATGTCCATGAAAGAAATGCTCTCTTTTGTTAGTAAACAAAGCTTACAAAGATGGTGCTTGTGGCAGAGTTGGTCTCAATTTCACTATCAGACAAAGTGCCCCGAGAGCTTGCCAGGTGAACACTGCCCTCGCCACCTGGTCCATCACCTGCATTGCTGCTCAAGTCACTGTCAGCTCCAAGTGTCTCTCCAGAACTATTACTCACCTGGAAAGGAAAAAACATAGTAAGAGATATTCCCCAGGGATGGGCCCCAGAAATGCCAAGCTGTTAGAGCTCCCTGCCACCATAAAAAAGTATTACATTTCAAAGGTGTGTCAGATAGCCTCTGGAAGTACCTTCTTTATAAGATGAGAAGCTCTGGGTGAAATCTTGTGTACACACACCTATGATGGTAAACATCTCCACCATGAGAACCATGCTGACCTGAGACTCAGAACAGCCTCCAAAGAGGAAATCCACACCCCACCCACCAAGATGCCAGTGTGGTGTTCCCCTACCACGGTGCTAACTTCAGAATCCTGACTTGAGCTGCGGATCATAACAGCTGGACTCACGCTGATGACAGAGTCTTGATCGGTCTTCTGAAACAAGACACAGGGACATTAGGGGAGGTGTCCAATCTCCTCTCAGTTTCCCACAGAAATATCGTACCTTTTTCTTTCTCCCCATCCCCACCCTTCCATCATCATCCTTAGAGAAGTGATGCAACTTTTTTCTAGAATATAAAATATGTACAACTTATATAATAAAAAAAGAATAGGCTGGGTGCAGTGGCTCATGCCTGTAGTCCTAGCACTTTGGAAGGCTGTGGTGGGAGGATCACTGGAGCCCAGGAATTGGAGACCATCCTGGGCAACATGGTGAAACCCCGTTACTATAAAAAATACACAACTGCCGGCTGTAATCCCAGCACTTTGGGAGGCCGAGGCGGGTGGATCATGAGGTCAAGAGATCGAGACCAACCTGGTCAACATGGCGAAACCCCATCTCTACTAAAAATACAAAAAATTAGCTGGGCATGGTGGCACGTGCCTGTAATCCCAGCTACTCAGGAGGCTGAGGCAGGAGAATTGCCTGAACCCAGGAGGCGGAGGTTGTGGTGAGCCGAGATCGTGCCATTGCACTCCAGCCTGGGTAACAAGAGCGAAATTCCGTCTCAAAAAAAAAAAAACCAACAAAAAAAAACATAACTTTAGCCAGGCATGTTGGTGGGCAACTGTGGTTCCAGTCACTCAAGAGGTTGAGGTGGGAGCATCACTTGAGCCCAGGAGGTTGAGACTACAGTGAGCTGAGATCACACCACTGCTCTCCAGTCCAAGCGAAAGAGTGAGACTCTGTCTCAGAAAAATAAAACAAAAAACAATGCATTAAAGAAGTACATGCGGCCGGGCACGGTGGCTCAAGCCTGTAATCCCAGCACTTTGGGAGGCCGAGGCGGGTGGATCACGAGGTCGAGAGATCGAGACCATCCTGGTCAACATGGTGAAACCCCGTCTCTACTAAAAATACAAAAAACTAGCTGGGCGTGGTGGCGCGTGCCTGTAATCCCAGCTACTCAGGAGGCTGAGGCAGGAGAATTGCCTGAACCCAGGAGGCGGAGGTTGCAGTGAGCCGAGATCGCGCCATTGCACTCCAGCCTGGGTAACAAGAGCGAAACTCCGTCTCAAAAAAAAAAAAAAAAAAAAGAAGTACATGCTCACTGAAGAAAATGCATGAAGAATAGGGAAATAAAAACAAGCTGTAAATCTACCACCCACCTTAAGCACTGTTTTTAGTATATTTCCTTTCAGTCTTTTGAAATACATTTAAAAAATAAAATTGGAATCACCCTGTATGTAGCTTTGTTAAACATTTTCCCATGTCACTAAATTTTTGAAAACAGTCTTTAATGGATACTAACATTGCATTACATGGATCTATTGTATTTATTTAGTAATCCACTTATCATTAGATATTTATGTTGTTTTGAGGTAGTTTCTTTTTTCTTTTTGAGATGGGAGTCCCACTCTGGCACAGGCTGGAGTGCAGTGGCATGATCTCAGCTCACTGCAACCTCTGCCTCCCAGGTTCAAGCAATTCTCCTGCCTCAGCCTCCCAAGTAGCTGGGATTACAGGCACATGCCACCACGCCCGGCTAATTTTTGTATCTTCAGGCGAGATGGGTTTCACCATGTTGGCCAGGCTGGCCTCAAACTCCTACTCCTGATCTCAAGTGATCCACCTGCCTCAGTCTCCCAAAGTGCTGGGATTACAGGTGTTAGCCTCCTCTTGGGGCCATTATTTTTTTTAATTTTTGAGACGGAATTTCACTCTTTTTGCCCAGGCTGGAGTGCAATGGTGCAGTCTTGGCTCACAATGACCTCCACCTCCCAGGTTCAAGCGTTTCTCCTGCCTCAGCCTCCTGTGAGGCTGGGATTACAGGCATGCACCACCACACCTGGCTAATTTGTATTTTTAGTAGAGACAGGGTTTTACCATGTTGGTCAGGCTGGTCTCAAACTCCCAACCCCAGGTGATCCACCCACTTCAGCCTCCCAAAGTGCTGGGATTACAGGCATGAGCCACCGCACCCAGCCATCTGGCCGCTTCTTTAATTTAAAGAAGTATTCTCAGATAGCATATTTAATCCTTGCAATTTTCAACAAGGTTCTTACAAACCTGGGAACTAGACGTCAGGCTCACACCGCCGTCTGTGCTTATCTGGGACTTTTTCTCCTCTGTCTCACCAAGGTCAAAGACAGGTTTGATTACTTCAGGCCCTGAGTAGGGGAAGACTTCTGTTACTCAGTACACAAAGGCTAGGGGCAGGCTGGTAAAGGGCGTGGGACAGCAGCACGGGCTAGTCCCAGACTTGGTCAGCCCACTCCAGTCACCTTTCCAACGACTACCCCCCACTCAAGACCCACTGGAAAAAGAGGTCCCTAGATGCCTTAAGAACCAAGTAGGACAAATTAGAACTGGTTTCAATGAGTTCTGCAGCCATCTTCTCACCTTGAGAAAATTCTGAGCAAATCATCTTAGAACAGAAAAGTTTCACAAAGCCGGGTGTGGTAGCTCATGGCTATAATCCCAGCACTTTGGAAGGCCAAGGCAGGTGGATCACCTGAGGTCAGGAGTTTGAGACCATCCTGGCCAATATGATGAAACCCTGTCTCTACCAAAAAATACAAAAAGTAGCTGGGTGTGGTGGTACATCCCTATAATCCCAGCTATTCGAGAGGCTGAGGCAGGAGAACTGCTTGAGCCCTGGAGGCAGAGGTTGCAGTAAGCCGAGATCGCGCCACTGCACTCCAGCCTGGGCAACAGAGCAAGACTCCATCTCAAAAGAAAAAAAAAAGAAAGAAAGAAAAGCTCCACAAACAAATGTCTAAACCACATTTCACAGCACTCAGAGTCTAAGCTTCACTGGTACCTGAGACCATTTAATGTTCCTCAGATCACTTAATGCTTCCCAAACAAATGTGTCTAAAGGAGCTAGAGAAGGCTGGGCCTGATGAGATAAGAAAAACCAGCTGTTTTGGTAGGCACTGCCTATCCCCATCCTACAACTTCTACATTTGAGATAAAAACCACCCCTCTTTTCCCCCACCCAACCACAATGGTATGGCAGAAGGACAGAATGACAGAAAGCAAGAAAGCGTGCCTAGGCAAGCCACCAGAGAGTTGGGCAGCTACAGACTCAACATGGAGGGACAGCAACCATCTCTGCCAACTGTGCCCACAGGCCTTCTAACAGGTGAGAGAGATATCAGCCAATGGGGGTCACTAAAATAGGTAAATGTCCTCCCCACCAACTCTGAAGCAACAGAGAACCAAGTTCTGGGGAGTTGTATGCAGCAGACACCTGGTTATAGCCTGATTGCCACGAGGGAGGGGGAAAGAAGCGGCCTCCATGCCACACGCCTAGGAGTCACATGCTACCTACCTGCTGCCATTCCAAACACCCCCTAAGAGCAAATTTGGGGTGGGGCGGACAAAGGGAGCCTGCCCCAACTGGGCCTGGGGAGTTGGCAGGTATGGAAGACTTGGGAACAGGAAGGGGCATTTGTTCCTTACTCTGTTTTTCCAAAGCTTTTTGCTTTTTCACTTCCTGGTGCTTGTTCCACAATTCTACCCCAGATGCAATGCAAGCAGGAGAGAAAGACAGAGAGTCAGAGGCTGGTCAGACAGACGAAATGGAAATCCACCCACCCAAGTCGATTCAGTCACAGGTACCAGATTACCAACCAAGAGATACAAAGATATCTTCATAGGGAGAAGGGGCAGGAATCAAGAGAGCTAACCCTCCACCCAAACTCATGAACTACAGATTCCAAATTTCTAATTCCAACCCCAATGTGGCAGTAAAAACCCTACAGAATGTGAGAGCTGGAAGGGCCCTCGGCAAGCTCCTTCGTTTTTGCATGAGGAAACTGGCCCTGAAGAGGCTGGAGCACTTCATCAAGATCACGTCACTTAGGATCCATTTAAATGTCCACCATACCATGCTCTCTCTGCCAAATGAGCTGGGGAAGGGCAATTTTTACAGATTCTGGATGACACAGATGAACACCTCAAGCAGCCAGTTTCAGAAGCACAAACATCAATGTTAGAGTCACTGGACTGGACAGAGGCCAATTCATGCAGGCAGTTAGCATCCCTCCTCATTGCTCGTCAAGAAACCAACTCGCCCCCAGAGCCAGTGCCTGCCCTGCAACCAGTGATCTGGAGAAATGCCTCTAGTTGAGGTAACAGAGAACATAAAATGGTCAAGACCAGCATCTTCATAGGGGAAAGCAGACAGAATGGCAACCACAGCAATTCTTTTCCTGGAAGGAACTTTGAGTGTACTTAGTATGATCTCCTCTTTTCCCAGAAGAAGAGACAGAGACCCTGAGAGGGGAAGTTATTTGCCCAAAGTTGCATTTCTAGTTGGAGGCAGATACGGGACTGAAACTCCAGACCTCCAGACGGGCAGGTCTGTACTTTTTCTAAAATATTACATGAGGCAGGAGAGAGCCAGGAGTTGACTGCTACTAGAATAATATCCTGCTGGCTAGGGAAGTGTAGCTCCCCTAAAAAGGAATCTGGTTCCATGTCGCTATTTATGGGAGCAAAAGGCAACTGCTAATGGCCACGAAAAAGAGCCATCAGCTGGAAGCAGAGTGCCCAGGGACTCAAAACCAGAAAAAGAAGGAAGGATCCAACCTCAAAGACTCAAGGTCAAGCAGGGAGTGAGTCAAACAGACGTGACGCCCGGAAAGCTCACTAAGGCACTGGAGAAACACCGAATGTACACAAGATTTTAATCAAGTCCAGTGAGGGAGGGTTTCAAGAAGAACTGACTCGGAAACCGATATCTCAAAGATCCAGAACCCAGGGAAATGGGGTTGCCAGACTTGCCCCAGAGGAGCACATTCCAAGGCAGTATAACAGCTGGAATGGGAGAACACTGGCTTCAGGAACACCAGTGTTATGACTGTATAGCCCAAAGACGCATCTGTAAACTTCCTGAGCACTTCCAGGAATTCTCCCCGCTATGTGAAGAAATGCAGATGTAAATAAAAAGAGCAGCCAGGAGGACAGCTCAGACCCCCTGCAATTAAGCTTCACTGGGCCTTCTAAACAAAACTTCCATTCTTCTAAGATACGGGGCAGGGGGTGGCTGTGGATGAAGCAGAACTAGAGCAGTACAAAGAAACACCACTAGAAATGGACAGAGGCCCTTCCCTCTCTAGGAAGCAAAGCATGGGGAAGAGAAAGGCGGGATTCTGGATGAACTGAGGAGAGAGGGATATTTAGGCAGCCAAGACCCCTTCACCACACCAAACACATGGATACATACCAATAGATGCTATAAAATTTTCTTCCTTTAAACTTTTGGTGTCCAGTTCCTTAGGACCCTTTCCTGTGGCACTGGGTGCCCGAGGTCCCAGTTGGGGAACTCTCAGCTGTGCCATAGCCTTTGGGTCCCCCCGCCCAGCTAGGCCAGGATCCTTGCCAACTGAGGTATTTACACTTTCTGTTGGACTTCTCTTCCGCTTGTCTGGTTCTGAGGGGAAAAAAAAAAATCAAGAGGTCAAAAGAGGTAGTGAGTAGGAATCAAGATACGGATATGAGGTGGGAGAAGCCAGTGTACAGGAGGATGTGGAAGGGAAGAAGTTCAAGGAAAGATGAGCTGACGTCTTAGTTTTAGTAACAAAAAACACCGACTACATATAAACATGCACTAGAAAATGAAATTCCAAAGCCTGATGGGAAGCAGCGTGGCACTGGGAAACTTGTCTTGGGGACAAATACATTTTCTCTTCGGGAGACAAGTGGAGAGCTGGGGATGGTGTGGTGCCCAGCAGGTACGATCCCTACCTTTACTATAGTAGTGGGTCTGGGCAATCTCCAGAAGCCCAAAGATGCTGGCCATGCCACCCAGACCCGCATGGGCATAGGACTGCTCCAGGCTGAGGACTGTGCACTTGAGGAGGTCTAACATTCCCTTGTACACCTTTCGACTGATCTCCTGCAACAGCAACCCAGGGGCTGGCATTGGCGAATTGCTTTTGGTGTTCACATCCCTCTCCCCAGTTACTCCGACTCCCTGCCCTCAACACTGACCACATCCGGGATGATGTCCTGCCGGGCATCGTCCTCTGACTGCACCGTGCGGTTCAGCTTGCTCAGGACAAAGACTCGCAGCTGCTCACTCTCCAGCAGCCGGCGCACCTTTTTCATGTTGAGCCAGCCAACTCCCTGGCCATCCAGCACGCTGTGCACCACCTCCTTCAGAAACTGCTGGTTCTCACTACAGGGTCCACACACCGCTTCTGTGGTCATTAGCTCCTTTGCAGAGCAGACCCCCCCTCCCCCAACTTTCACCCAAACTAAACATCTGCCTCCAGGGGTAAAACACAAAGCCACATCTCTGAATGTCCAAGTCCACCACATTCCCCACCTCTCCAGAGAATCTGATTTACCCAAACACCCATCACTGCTGATTCACCCCCGTCAACTGACAACCGTCAGCTGTCACTGTTGCATGGGGATCGAGTCAGAATGAGAAGTGCTGCCAAGAAATTGGTTACATCCACCCCACTGAGAGCTCCTCTCCCACTCTTGAGCACCCCTAAGGGTCTGTAAAGGAACCACCCACCTCTACCAGAGAACTTTTAAAAGAGCTCTGCCATTTACTACCTAGAATTGCTGGATCGCCCCTGGGGTGATGGAGGTTCTCTTTTCACTGTTGGGCTGTGTTTAATGACAGACGACTTCTGATCCACTAACGCCCTCCTGTTTCCTGTGGTGGGGAGGTAAGAATGAGACACATCACTATTTAGCTCAGGAGCTCATGCCAGCATATCCCTGAGTAGCCATGTTCCACGCCCGCTCCTCAGAAGGGCTGGGTGAGGGTGGTACCAAGGCATCACAAGTAGATAGAAACCAGCCATGGCAATGTGGAGGAGGTGGGGATGGAGACTCAGGCCACTCCACATGCACCAGCAGCACGCCCCATGGGCAAGCATGGGTGTCACGGGGGACGGGGCAAGTAGGTCACTCATGTGACACTGCTTGCTCCATGAGGAGGATGGCCCTTGGGCAGGCACAGAAGATGCTAGAGAAAAAAAAAAAAGATCATGCACAGCTCACAGGCAAGACCCACCTTCACCACTCCCGGGGCCGGCTTCAGTAACAATCTCCATTAGAGTATTTAGCCCAAATACTGGGACACAAAATACACAATTAGTAGGTGCACCACAATACCGCAACCCCTCTACCCCTCCGAGGAGCAGTAAGCCAGATAATCTGAGCATTCTCCCAAAGCTTGAGGAATGCACGTAACCTTGGTTCTTGACACCTCAGAGCTGGAAGCCAAGTGACCAGGAGACAACCAAGGCTCTAAGAAAAGACCATTCTTAAGACTGTGGCCTTTCAAAGCCAGGGGCAGGTAAATGACACAGGGAGCCTTCAGGTACAGAACACACACATGCATCAAAGAGGGAACGCTGGTTTTCAGAAAACACCCAGCACGGGGGGCCAGGGTCCTGAGGGTATGCGCAGGGAAGCAACCATCTTGCAGATGCTGTTGGGGGGAATGCGGTGGGGGTATGAGGATGGGAGGTGGATGAGAGGGTAAGTGCAGCAAATGCGACAAAGCATCAGCATGCAATGAAAGAGATTCAATCATCTTCTCTTCAAAGGTGCCAAATGAAGGCCAGTGACACTGACGCCCTTCCATCCCTAGCCTACCCAGCCACATGTGGATTCCCTGGCAGTGCTAGTTTGCTCCTTACACTACCAGCTCTGATGTACCTTTGCCCATCTGTCTCATGTTCCCATCCCCACTAAAGAACATGCCTTAGACTCCTGGCAATTTTGTTTGTTTCTCTCTCTCTCTCTACCTCAAACTCCTGGGCTCAAATGAACCTCCTGCCTCAGCCTACCAAGTAGCTAGGATGGCAAGAGTGAGCTACTGCACCCAGCTAACCTGACATTTTTGACCACTGGGAATGAGAGGTCAGTTAAAGAATACATGGGGTTGCTTCTCATTGTACTTCCTTCCACAAGCTAAATATTTCGGCATACCATCCAGGAAAAAAACAAGTCAAGCCGGGTGCCGTGGCTCACACCTGTAATCCTGGAACTTTGGGAGGCTGAGGCGGGCAGATCATTCAAGGTCAGGAGTTCAAGACCAGCCTGGCCAAACGTGGCCAAACCCCATCTTAATTAAAAATACAAAAATTAGCCAGGCATGGTAGCGCATGCCTGTAATCTCAGCTACATGGGAGGCTGAAGCATGTGAATGGCTTGAGCCTGGATGATGGCAGTTGCAGTAAACCGAGATCACAACCCTGTACTCCAGCTTGGGTGATAGAGTGACACTCTGTCTTAGAAAAAAAAAATCAAAATCAGAAAATCCCCTGAAACTGTGAGATATCACAAACCAAATTCAAATAAGGTCTTAACTGTCCCTAGAAACTAACCAATACTACCTGGTACACTCAGAGGCCCTGGGTTGACATGAAGTCACGGTGAGACGCTGCACTCTATGAACATGCCAGGTTCTCCATAACCATTCTCTAGTGGGCTAGCTCCTTGTCATGGAGTTTGTCCTAAGTTCATGCAGTGGCAACCCAGCAGATGACTGGGGGTGGATGATGGCCCCATGTTAATCATGTAACCTGACAAGGTCCTCCCGAGATGCAGCAGTAACCCCACAGTTGCCACAGACCTTACATGACATAACAGGGACCTCTCTAGCTATGAAAACAGTTTCCATCTGACAACCATCAGAGCCCAGGATGTGCAGTGAAAGCCATGAGGAGCAACACGAGGGATGACAGCCAGGTCAAAGGATTCACCAGACGCAGGGCTCCTGACATGAACCCACAGGCCCAAAATATCTTCTGAAGAAACCTGGCTTGGCAAAAGGAAGGCTGTAGTTACCTTTCAGACTGGGGAAGGGCGTGGCCTTCTCTCGGGCACCTTTGGTGGGCAGTGTGAGGTTTGAAAGACTGAAGCTGGTACTGTGGTTCCGATAGAGGCTGCCTATCAAGGGGAGGGTGCGAGAGCAATGACTTGGCAGAGTAAGTAATCAAAGCATTAGACTAATGACTATCAGCATCAGCACCTCCCTCCTTCTCAAGCACAATCCCAGTTTGGTGGGTCAGATCACCTCTGATCTGTCTTAGAAAGGATCAAGTCTAACTCTAGGCAAACAATGGAGCCATTGCCAGGATCAGCCCAAACTCAGTAACAGCTTTCTCTGTCCACCCCACATAATACCCAAGTCTCTCATCTCCTGCTGCACAGCAAGAAAGCTGACAGTTAACAGGCTTCCAGTCTGAAGCTGGCACTGTCTCTCCTTGGCTGCTGGAGAAACTCACAATTACAGGGATCCTCTATACTGGCTCCCCCTACTCCATGGTCTGTTCTTCAATCTTTAACTGATACCACCCCACACTGCTGGAAATACTCTCTAAGCACAAATATCAATCTCACATTGATTTCAAAGCACATTCATGGAAGAGTCCCTCATGAGGCAAAGACGATGCCAGGTACAGAACCAAATCAAATTTGACCAGAATATTTCCACAAATAAAAGTACAAGTGTGTGATTTTGAATTTACTGCCATTTTCCAGTTGCCCATCCAGCTATCTTACCTGAAACAGACCGAAATGTCCAGGCATAATGATAATGACTAATCGGTACCTGTCCTTTCCTGACCTCAGTTGAAAACACCTTATTCGGTATCACCCAGATGACTGGATTAGGGCTTGTTAATGCTAACCCAGCCCTACATCTGAAGTTCTAAGCAACATGTGCCATAGTAAGGCTCTGCTGTAGAGAAAACGGAACACAGGAATGAAAGCGAGAGCTGAAGGCACTTACTGGCAAAAGACATGATGCCCCCGAAGCCCTCGGTGCTGGTGTTGGAGACGGTGGAGTTGGGAGAGCTTGCCCGAGAGTCTGACTCTGCATCGGAGTCACTTGCCAGTCTCAAGCTGTTGGGCCGCAGCAGCTTCTGAGCCCTTGAATGCACAGTGGCACCCATGAGCCCCACGCATGGGTACCTGACCTTGGGAGTATGGGCCTTAAGCTACACTGCAGTCGCTGCTCCCTTCCCATAATTCCTAAACCCCTGGATCAAAACACCACCCTGTGGGGATGGCAGGACCAGGACAGCATTCAAACTTCTCAGACTTTCTGATTAACCCTCACCCAGGGTCCACTGAGGTGAGGTCCTTCAGTCACCCATCTAGAAGGGATCCCCAGGCTCTCACCGATTGCCATTGACATGTTGGCTGAATCGGGGAGTGTAACTTTCCCCCTGCTCATCCTCATCTTCCTCAGGGGGAAAGCCATATTGGGGCTCGAAGTATGGATTGTCATAGATTCGCCGGCGCACTGACCCCTCTCCAATTTCTGTCTGACGTCTGTCCACGTTCGACTTGCCAATGCTGGGAGGAACGGAAGGGAGGGGCTTGGAGACGCCTACTGCTGCCTTATCCTCCATCTCCGTAGAGTCAGCAGGTTCCTAAAGGCCACATGAAATTAAAAGTGGTTACCTGCTGCCCAATGGTACCTTCCTGTAATCCCAGTTTGGCAGGGCTGGGCCAGGCCTGTTGGATTTCCAGCCCAAGGAATGTGTGGGAAAAGATCTGAGTCACCCTGTTCTCTGTCCCCACAATATATAAGGAGGATCATAGGCGTACCCTGAAAAAAGCCTGATGATCTCCTTTTGGGGTCAAAACTAGGTCTCTTAGGCTGTAAGCTCTAGAGCCCATGAAAAGGAAGATAAGAAAATTGTGTGAGAAGAAGCTAATTAACTGCTACAGCCTGGCTTTCCTAATAGATGAGGCCCACATCCCAGGGAGTGGTTCTTATCCATCGCTCCTCACTTACAGAGTTGGCTCCATGAATAATGGTGCTGGGGCTGCTGCTGGCGGTGGTACTGGAGCTGGAGCGCAGTGGGGGGTTTTCCTGAGAGTTCTCATTGTCTGGGCCAGGATCTTCTGCTTCCTTCTGGTTCTGCAACTCGTCAATCTCCACCTCGCTGGCATCCCCCAGTGCTGCATGCGTCAGAGGGTCCACATCTGCCAAAATCCAAGGGGGGCAGGTATAGACCACCCCATCCCTGGACCCCAACCCCTGCCCAGGGCTGGCCAATCTCCCCAAGCACACTTACTGGGAGTATCACCATTAATGTCACATTTCATCATTTCACTGACAAAGTCACCAAGGGAGGAGTAAGAAGAGCTTGAATCGTCATAATCCATACTATCACTGCCACTGCAGGAGGGAGGCACATAAAAAACAAAACAGAAAGAGACAGGGTGAAGACCTGCAATCAGCACCAGGAAAACTAACAAGGGGTAGCACTCCGAACTCAAGGCCAGGGAACAAATCAAGTAAGAAATCAAGAAAAACGGTCAACCAAAGCATAAAGACTGATATGGGGGCTGGGCACAGTAGCTCACGCCTGTAATCCCCGGACTGGGAGGCTAGGGTGGGTGGATCACCTGAGGTCTGGAGTCCAAGATCAGCCTGGCCAACATGGTAAAACCCCATCTCTACTAAAAATACAAAAAGTAGCCGGGCACAGCTGGGATTGGTGGCTCACACCTGTAATCCCAGCACTTTGGGAGGCCGATGGGGGCAGATCATGAGGTCAGGAGATTGAAACCATCCTGGCTAACACAGTAAAACCCGTCTCTACTAAAAATACAAAAAAATAGCTGAGTATGGTGGCATGCACTCGTAGTCCCAGCTACTCAGGAGGTTAAAACAGGAGAATTGCTTGAATCCAGGAGGCGGAGGCTGCAGTGAGCTGAGATTGAACCACTGCACTCCAGCCTGGGCAAGAGAGCAAGACTTTGTCTCAAAAAAAAAAGTAGCTGAGCACAGTGGCTCACGCCCATAATCCCAGCATTTTTGGAGACCAAGGCAGGCAGATCACTTGAGGTCAGGAGTTTGAGACCAGTCTGGCCAACATGGTGAAACCCTGTCTCTACTAAAAACACAATAAATTAGCTGGGCGTGGTAGCATGTGCCTATAATCCCAGCTACTCATGAGGCTGAGACAGGAGAATCACTTGAACCCAGGAGGCAGAGGTTGCAGTGAGTTGAGATTGTGCCATTGTACTCCAGCTTGGGCAACAGAGTGAGACTCCATCTCAAAATATATACATATGCACACAAAAATTAGCCAGGTGTTAGCAAAGACCTGGAACCAACCCAAATGCCCAACGATGATAGACTGGATAGGGAAAATGTGGTACATATACACCATGGAATATTATGCAGCCATCAAAAACGATGAGTTCACGTCCTTTATAGGGACATGGATGAACCTGGAAACCATCATTCTCAGCAAACTGACACAAGAGCAGAAAATCAAACACTGTATATTCTCGCTCATAGGCGGGTGTTGAACAATGAGAACACATGGACACAGGGAGGGGAGCACTACACACTGGGGTCTGTTGGGGGGAAATGGGGGAGGGGCGGGGGGTGGGGAGGTGGGAAGAGATAGCATGGGGAGAAATGACAGATACAGGTGAGGGGACGGGAGGCAGCAAAGCACACTGCCATGTGTGTACCTATGCAACAATCTTGCATGTTCATCACATGTACCCCAAAACCTAAAATGCAATTAAAAAAAAAAAAAAAAAAAAAATTAGCCAGGTGAGGTGGTGGCACCTGTAGTCTTCAGCTCCTCAGAAGGTGGAGGCAGGAGAATCGCTTAAACCTGGGAGGCAGAGGTTACAGTGAGCTGAGATCACACCACTGCACTCCAGCCTGGGCGAAAGAGTAGCAAGACTGTCACACACACACACACACACACACACAAACTGATATGGGAAGCCTATGAGAGTTTACCTCCTCTGTGCTAAAGAAAGGCTACTGAGAGCCTCTTCACCTTAAAAACCTGTCTGCTGCTCTGAGGATGCTCACCTATCATCAGTAGGTTCGGAGTCAGAGTCCCGCTCTGGTGGTACACTCAGGGCCTCAGCCAGCTGGGAATTGCTGTCATAGACGCGATAGTGGATGGGCTGCAGCTGATGAGCATACCACTTTGGCTTGTCACCAATCAGGGCTGGATCAAACATATCTACCCCATGAGGGAAAAGAATAGAGAGTCAGCAGCAAGGAAGAAAAGGCAAGCAATGCCTGAAAGAAAGGCAGGAAAAAGTCTAAAGCAGAGCAAGGATAGAAGGAAACGGTCAAAGATTAGCAAAGGAAAAAGCAAAGTCCATCAGGAGGACAGAGGCAGAAGGCAGAGCAAAGCAGAGCGGAGGGCAGGTGGACTCACTGTTGTGAATTCGCTGAAAGGCATAGTTGGTGGGGTTAAGGATCCATTCCCCAAAGTACTCCACAGCCTGAGTCCTGGCCAATTTCTCGGCAAAAGGAGTCTGCCGGGGACGTGAGGCTAGAAAGGAGCCAGCTTGAAAAGCCACCACAGGCCGAGGGAAGAGACGCAGGGTACGCGTGTGCATCTGAAATCCCTGCAGCACATTGGCAGAGTTGAAAAACCGTACCATGGCGACCCTGGGGAAGAAGGAGATGATGAGAAAATTCGAGACCCATGTCTTGTAGGATAAGGATTCCCATGATTCAAAGTCTTAGAACACCTTCCAAAGCCATCATTTAACAGGCTTCCAACATCAAGGGGAGAGGTAGCTTAAAGAATTATCAGTCCCCTCATCATCCTGAACACATCATTTACTATTTCTTCACTTTGCTTTTACTACGGTAGAAAATAACAACCAACTATGGTACATATTTTATATATACAAAAACCCTGGGCTGGTTGTGGTGGCTCATGCCTGTAATCCCAGCACTCTTGGAGGCCACGGCGGGTGGATCACCTCAAGTCAGGAGTTCAAGACCAGCCTGGCCAACATGGTGAAATGCTGTCTCTACTAAAAGTATAAAAATCAGCCAGATGTGGTGGTGGGCACCTGTAATCCCAGCCACTCAGGAGACTGAGGCAGGAGAATCACTTGAACTCAGGAGATGGAAGCTGTAGTGAGCTGGGACTGTGCCACTGCACTCCAACAAGAGCGAGACTCCATCTCCCAATAACAAAACAAAAAAACCCTGATTCAGGAAATAGTCTGCCCCAAGGTCACTGAGAGAGCAAAGAGATCAATTTAAGAACTCATGATTATACAGTCAGCTTGGTCTTACCTGGTTGCAACATCCACAGAATCCACATCATTGCCGTAGATGAGTGGGTTGAATTCAGTGGAGGGTGTGGACTGCAGGTCATTAGAAGGCCTTCCCAAGAGAAGGGGGATCTCCTGGCCCTCATGAAATTTCTCCAGATTGAGGATGGGTTGGGTATTGAGACTCATGCTGGCCAAGGCCTGCAAAACAAGAAAATTCCTTATACAAGGCACATTCCTGGAGAGCTAGCCAATCTCAACTCCAAGGAAAGAGCCTTCCTGGAGTCTTCTACCTCCTATTCTCTGGTCAAAAAGTTCTACAACGAACAACAGTGCTAATTTGCAATTCATGGTTAACCTGCTTCAGACCTTTCATCCCTGAAATAAAAGTCCAAATATTTCAGCCTTTAGAAAACAGTCTGAACTGGCTGGGTACCGTGGCTCATGCCTGTAATCCCAGCACTTTGGGAGGCCAAGACAGGTGGATCACCTGAGGTCAGGAGTTCGAGACCTGCCTAAGCAATATGATGAACCTCCGTCCCTACTAAAAATACAAAAATTAGCCAAGCACGGTGGCATGCACCTTTAATCCCAGCTACTAGGGAGGCTGAGACAGAACAATCGCGTGAACCCAGGAGGCGGAGGTTCCAGTGAGCCGAGATGGCACCACTGCACTCCAGCCTGAGCAATGAGTGAAACTCTGTCTCAAAAAAAGAAAACAGTCTGAACTATCTAGCTCTCCATCTTAAGACAACCTAGCGGCCGGGCGCGGTGGCTCAAGCCTGTAATCCCAGCACTTTGGGAGGCCGAGGCGGGTGGATCACAAGGTCGACAGATGGAGACCATCCTGGTCAACATGGTGAAACCCCGTCTCTACTAAAAATACAAAAAAACTAGCTGGGCGTGGTGGCGCGTGCCTGTAATCCCAGCTACTCAGGAGGCTGAGGCAGGAGAATTGCCTGAACCCAGGAGGCGGAAGTTGCGGTGAGCCGAGATCGCGCCATTGCACTCCAGCCTGGGTAACAAGAGCGAAACTCCGTCTCAAAAAAAAAAAAAAAAAAAAGACAACCTAGCTGAAGACAACCTGATCATATCTGAAGTCCAGGACAGTAAGTTTTCAAAATTATTAGTCATTGGCCGGGCACGGTGGCTTACAACTGTAATCCCAGCACTTTGGGAGGCCAAGGTGGACGGATCACGAGGTCAGGAGTTCGAGACCAGCCTGACCAACACGGTGAAACCCCGTCTCTACTTAAAAAAATACAAAAATTAGCTGGGCATCGTGGCACATGCCTGTAATCCCAGCTACTCAGGAGGCTGAGGCAGGAGAAATGCTTGAACCCGGGAGGCGGAGCTGAGATCACACCACTGTACCCCCGCCTGGGCGACATCACCCCCCCAAATTATTAGTCATTAAATGTTTTTCAAAATTGGAATCTATGTGAAAATACATAGAAAGGATTTTGAAAACAGCTGCTCTGAAGTACACAGAAAGCAGAGCCTCACATGCTCAGGGCTTCCAAGTTAAATCAGCCCCTCAGAAGACTCCTTGGGGCAGGGTAAAGACCACTGGTCAACAGCAGCAGTGCGTCTCAAATGTGAGTGAGGTGAGGAATCACCCGGGAAGGTTAAAATGCAGATCCCCATTCAATTTGCCTGGGGTGATCCTGCACTTTAACAAGCCCAGGTGAAACTAATTTTGCTGGTCCACAAACCACACTTTTAATAGCAGGGGTTAAAACACAGGATGGATGAGTCCAAGGATCTTAGCTCCTACAAACATTTAAAATATAATTCTAGGCCGGGCGCGGTGGCTCACGCCTGTAATCCCAGCACTTTGGGAGGCCAAGGCGGGTGGATCACGAGGTCAAGAGATCGAGACCATCCTGGTCAACATGGTGAAACCCCGTCTCTACTAATAACACAAAAATTAGCTGGGCATGGTGGCGCAGGCCTGTAGTCCCAGCTACTAGGGAGGCTGAGGCAGGAGAATTGCTTGAACCCAGGAGGTGGAGGTTGCGGTGAGCCGAGATCGCACCATTGCACTCCAGCCTGGGTAACAAGAGTGAAACTCCATCTCAAAAAAAAAAAAAAATATATATATATATATATCATTCTAGCCAGGTGCAGTGGCTCACATTTGTAACCCCAGTACTTTGCGAGGCCAACGTGAGCAGATCACCTGAAGTCAGGATTTCAATACCAGACTGGCTAACATGGTGAAACCCCATCGCCACTAAAAATACTAACAAATTAGCTGGGCATGATGGTGTGTGCCTGTAATCCCAGCTACTTGGGAAACTAAGGCAAGAGATTCTTTTGAACACGGGAGCCAGAGGTTGCAGCAATCTGAGATCACGCCACTGCACCCCAGCCTGGTGACGAAGCAGGACTCCATCTCAAAATAAATAAATATAATTCCATATATTAACTTTTCCATATCATTAGTCATACTACGGCAACCATCAAGATTGAAAACACAGCAAGTAAAGGCAGCTAGAGAACTTTCTGAACTTACAATTCCCACCAGACTCTGCAGTAACAAGGTATCATATTATATCAGCAGTGAAAAAGCAACTGAGGTAAGAGGAATGATACAAAATGATGCATTTAAACCCAAACAGCATTTAGAGGCAAAACTGAATACTTCAGACAACACAGAAAAGGTTTCTACAGGCCCTTTAAGTGAACATGGATTTCTAAAAATAAACACAGTGGTATCTACTGGAGGTTCTACACAACACAGTAGGCAGGGGAAGGGAACAAAGCTTTATCGGGTGTTACCTTTAGGTACTGTGTTCAGCATGCAGAGGAAGAAGAAAATCAATCAATAAAAAATGGATGTGAGAGATTACTCAAAGAAAAGAATTTTTTTGTTTGTTTTGTTTTTTAGACGGGGTCTTGCTCAGTTGCCCAGGCTAGCGTGCATTGTCATGATCTCAGCTCACTGCAACCTCCACCTCCCAGGTTCAAGTAATTCTCCTGCCTCAGCCTCCCGAGTGCTGGGACTACAGGTGCCTGCCACCACAGCTGGCTAATTTTTTTATTTTTAGTGGAGACGGAGTTTTGCCATATTGGCCAGGCTGTTCTCAAACTCCTGACCTTGTGATCCGCCCACCTTGGCCTCCCAAAGTGCTGGGATTACAGGCAGGCATAAGCCACCGCACCTGGCCAAAGAAAGGAATTTTTGAAGAAAGGAGCCTCAGGATCAATTCTAGAAGATGATATAAGAGTAGCCAGACAGTCCACACTAACGCCCACCTAAGGAGATGGAGAAAATGTTCTGAGGCCATAGAGAGTGGCACACATACAAGAAACGGAAAGTGGAGGGCTATTTTATACAGCAACATAAGCATTAGAAGATGGTAAGGCATACAATGAATTGGAATCAGAAACACTCTGAGATTCACTCTTCCATCCAGCATGGGATAGGCTTTTTCTTAAGCCCATCCAGGGTGAAGAATATCTATGCCACTTGAAGTTTGACAGGAAACTGGCTCTGAGAATAGCTGTCTTCCAATAGCAATCCCACAGCATCTATTACTCCCCTTTCTTTCCTTCATTCTTCACCTACCTGCTTTAAATGCTTTTTCAGCTCTAATGATTCTGGTTCTGGCAGGATAGGCAGCACTTCTGCATTGCTGGGGGCAATCACCTGCACCGGAGAAATGATAAAAGATGTGACCTTAGAATTTATTGCTCAGGAATTTCACTTATATAAGAGTAAGCAATATATATACACAATATTATTATTATTATTATTATTATTTTTTTTTTTTTTTTTGAGACGGAGTTTCGCTCTTGTTACCCAGGCTGGAGTGCAATGGCGCGATCTCGGCTCACCGCAACTTCCGCCTCCTGGGTTCAGGCAATTCTCCTGCCTCAACCTCCTGAGTAGCTGGGATTACAGGCATGCGCCACCATGCCCAGCTAATTTTTTTATTTTTAGTAGAGACGGGGCTTCACCATGTTGATCAGGATGGTCTCGATCTCTTTTTATTTTATTTTTATTTTTATTTTTATTTATTTTATTTTTTTTTTTATTTATTTTTTTTTTGAGACGGAGTTTCGCTCTTGTTACCCAGGCTGGAGTGCAATGGCGCGATCTCGGCTCACCGCAACCTCCGCCTCCTGGGCTCAGGCAATTCTCCTGCCTCAGCCTCCTGAGTAGCTGGGATTACAGGCACGTGCCACCATGCCCAGCTAATTTTCTGTATCTTTAGTAGAGACGGGGTTTCACCATGTTGACCAGGATGGTCTCGATCCCTCGACCTCGTGATCCACCCGCCTCAGCCTCCCAAAGTGCTGGGATTACAGGCTTGAGCCACCGCGCCCGGCTGGTCTCGATCTCTTGACCTTGTGATCCACCCACCTCGGCCTCCCAAAGTGCTGGGATTACAGGCTTGAGCCACCGTGCCCGGCCTCACATTATTATATAAATGAATACCCATTACATAACTGCACAATAAGATATAGGTACACACACATATATGATATACATATCCATCTGAGAAGAAATATACTAAATACTATTGGTTATTATCTCTAGATAACACAATTATGGTTTTTCTTTTCTTTTTTTCTTTTTTTTTTTGAGACGGAGTCTCGCTCTTGTTACCCAGGCTGGAGTGCAATGGCGCGATCTCGGCTCACCGCAACCTCCGCCTCCTGGGTTCAGGCCATTCTCCTGCCTCAGCCTCCTGAGTAGCTGGGATTATAGGCATGCACCACCATGCCCAGCTAATTTTTAGTATTTTTAGTAGAGACGGGGTTTCACCATGTTGACCAGGTTGGTCTCGATCTCTCGACCTCGTGATCCACCCGCCTCGGCCTCCCAAAGTGCTGGGATTACAGGCTTGAGCCACCGCGCCCGGCGGTTTTTCTTTTCACTTATTTTATTTACACTTTTTTTTTAAGTTTTACAATGAACACACAATGGCTTCCCACCCAAGTTTGAATGTACTCACACTGTAAAATGTTCATATAATTCATTAAGTCTACACTGAAAGACAGTTTCTTACTGGAAACTATACCCCAGGGAAACCATTAAGAGATGATCTATACTACATATAATGGTCCTTAGATCACAACTGCCCGACTGTTATTGGAGAATACAGGGTGGGAGGCACTTAATTCTGGAAAAAATAAAACCTGTAATTCTCTGAGACCTAACCAAGGGCTTATTTGGCCAAAAAGGTAAAAGGAGCATTTAAAAAAAAAAAAAAAAAACTGTTTAAAAAAAAACTGTTTCAATAAGTCTCACAAAAGAAACTATCCAACAACCTAGGACCTTCCTAAAAGGAATCAAGAAAAACAGATATCCCAGGATTGGTCTAGAATGCAATCCTGCTCTAGATTCTGCAGTGCCTTAGCCAGGAACCTCACCCTGTTGCTGTCCAGATCCACTAGCCATACGTCATCAGGCATTTTGAAGTCCAGTTTGTAGAGGAAAAAGCTGGCAGGAACCCCAATGATGTATGGGGTTGGAGCCAACAGCAGCTGTGGAAATGATAAAGAGGGTGAGAAACAAAGACAAAACCTATCACAAGCACTTATCAAGTCAGGATTCTTCCAAATAAGGATATGTAGATACAATCCCTCTTCCAAAACCCTTGAGGACAGATGTATTTGAAAATTCAGAATTTTTCAGATTTTTTGAAAGGTAATATGGTGCATTGTTTTGTATATAGTAGTCTTCCTTATCCACAATTTCACTTTGTTATTCCAGTTACCTGAGATAATCTGCACTCTGAAAATATTAAATGGAAATTTTCAGAAATAAACAATTCATAAATTAAAAACTGCAGCTTGATCATATCTGAAGTCGAAGACAATAGTTCTGAGAAGCATGATGAAATCTCATGCTGTCCTGCTCTGTCCCAATGGGACATGAATCATCCCTGTATCCAGCATGTCCATGCTGTATATGCAACCCGCCTGTAGCCATCTCGGTTATCAGAGCAACGATGTCAGAGTTTGTGTTCAAGTAACCTTTATTTTACTTAACAATGGCCCCAAAGCACAACGGTACTGATGCTAGCAATTGGGATACACCGAAGAGAAGCCAAATATATGCCCACAGAGGCCGGGCGCAGTGACTCACCCCTGTAATCCCAACACTTTGGGAAGCTGAGACAGGAAGTTGATTAACTAAGGTCAAGAGTTCAAGACCAGCCTGGCTAACATGGTGAAAGCCCGCCTCTACTAAAAATTAGCCAAGCATGGTGGGGGTGCCTGTAATCCCAGCTACTCAGGAGGCTGAGGCTGGAGAATCACTTAAACACAGGCGGTGGAGGTTACAGTGAGCTGAGATCAGGCCACTGCACTCTAGTCTGGGTGACAGAGGGAGATTCTGTCTCCAAAAAACCCCAAATATATGCCCAAAGAGAAGTTTTTAACCTCTTACTGTGCCTAAACTAAACTGTATCATTGCTATGTATGTATAGAAAAAAACTATCTGTGGTTTGAGGCATCTGCTGGGGGGTCTTGGAATGCATCCTCCGCAGATAAGAAGGAACTACTGCATTATGTAACACCTGCAGCAGAGTAGCCAGTACCCTACAGTCATTAACATTTATTGTGATAAATAAAAACTACAACTAGTATAACTTTTGTCACCAGATCAGTTCAAATCAGATTTTGCAGACAAGTAAGCTATGATAAAGGATTGAGAACTAGCACTGACTTGCAACTTCTTTGGGCATTGGGTCTCCTCCCTCAGGAAGACAGAGGTGACAAAGCCAGAAGACGCCTTGAGACTCACCTGCTCTGCTGATGCCATGCAGGTGGGAAGCAGCGGGATGACAGGAAACATATACTCCAGTGGGTAGATCATTGCCACGAATGCCATCACGGACATGGAGAGTGCGTTGTAGTCTCGGGACTGTAACACCACCTGTCATGACCCATCCAGTAAGAATCACTCCAAAACATAAAGTAAGGTTTACAGGAAAATGGCTTCCAACATTACGATTTGGTTTCCACTTCACCATGCCTACAGCTCCAGCTTTGTTTCTCCCACTGCCCCCTGCCCCACCACGCCTGCCACGTCCCAACCCAGACACAATGGTGATCCTCCCTCACCTGAAATATGTAAATCACTCCCTTACCTTCCTAGTTCTTGTATTGCCCATCCCAGGACCACTCACTGAAACAGAACTACTAATATTTCCAAAGAATTAGGTCAGTACAGTTAAGGATAAGCCCTATGAATGGTAAATCCTCTGAATACATCCCATATGACACCAGTATCTTAATTCAACCCACATCTAAGGAATACCTGCTATATACCAGGCATCATGTTACCTCCTGAAGACAAGATGATGAAAAAGATATAGTCCTTGTCCTCCAAGAGCTTATGGTCTGGCCACTGGCATATCTAAGAATTCCTCCCCTAGAAAGATCTAGGAAGCTGGCCTCTCACCTTGTGCTCTAACAGAATGCAGGTTAGCACCTGGAGACAGGCGTCTACACCCAGAAGTTCCAAGGGAAGGTGCAGTGGGAAATCCACTAGGGTGAATCGAGATGGGTCTGGAAGAGCAAAGGTCAGAGCTGGCTGGAGCTCCTTGGGTAGGACTTCGATGTCTACCCGCTTCTGCCCAGAGATGGGTACTGGAGAACGCAGCAATCGATAAATCCAGGCCTCAATCTCTCGAAGATCATGCAGAAGGGCACTTGACTTCTCTTCCACCAGCAACGATCCAGTAAAAATCCGCCACATGGTGTCCCTGAGAAGCAGACAGCAGGAATCACACACATTAGCATCAGGAACTGATACCCCACTGCAACCCAGTATCACCACAGAGGCTGTTTAACGATGACAACAGTAAAAGGAACATCATTAGGAAAGCCCAGTTTCTGAGCTCAGATAAAACCAGAAGGTATATACAATGGGAAGAAAAAGTATGAAAATATACACTGGGTAAACTGTCCTGACCACCGGTAAACATCAAATTCTTCAGCATTACTCTAAACACAATTTTGGAGGGAGGTCTAACTCTGCAGCAGTCTTTTGCTTAGTAAAGATTAACTCTTGGCTGGGTGAGGTGGCTCAGGCCTGTAATCCCAGCACTTTGGGAGGTCAAGGCAGGTGGACCACCTGAGGTCAGGTGTTTGAGACCAGCCTGGCCAACATGGTGAAACCCCGTCTCTACTAAAAATACTAAAATTAGCTGAGCATGGTGGTGCACACCTGTTATCCCGGCTACTCGGAAGGTTAAGACAGAAGGATCACTTGAACCCAGGAGGCAGAGGTTGCAGTGAGCCGGGATCGTACCACTGCACTCCAGCCTGGGCAACAGAGCAAGACTCTGTCTCCAAAAAAAAAAAAAGATATAAGTATCTTTTTATCTAAATATGCTTAAACAGGTCTGAAGGACCTTGAGCTGCATAGGAAATTTCCTATGCCCCTTAAAGATCAACTACATGGAATCTCTAAACGCTTCCCCTCTATTGGGCATCAGCAGCAAGCTGTACCTTTGTACGCCTCGAGGGATGCCCAGTTTCTTGCCCAGCAGGCGCTCGCTACAACAGTCCACCAGACGCTTGAGAGTATACAGACACTCTCGGAAGGTGGAAAAGAAAGGGTAGTGACTGAGCACACACAGGGACGTGAGAGTACTGTTTCGGGAGCGACTCCCCGCCTTGGCCCGGCGTTTGCCCCGAGGAGACTGGTTCACATCGGGGGTGGAGTCGGCATTGGGAGGCTGCAGAGATGAGCCACTCTCTGAACTCTCGGTGCCACCCTCTTCCGAGGCACAGGTGGCACGGGTTCCTTCCTTCCCACGGGACCCTGCCCCGCCTTCCCCCTTTTCCTTAGGGATTCGCTTTTGGAAGGAGCGGTAGAAGTTAACACAGATGCCGTATCGCGTGACTCCAGTGTCCTTGTCAGTGAGGGTGAAGACAAAAGAGGTATCATCCCGAAGGCTCATGCGCCGCTGCCGCACGCTCAGGCAGCCCTCAGGCTGGCAGAAGAACACTACATCTGGGGGCAGGGGAAACTCAGCGTGGTCCTCTAATGGGTATCGCCGTAGCAATTCAGGAGTCTGGGCCACACTATCACTGCTCGGGTGCCTGAAGAACATAAAGACAAAGTCAGCAGCCTGAAGGGATGGAATGGGCTATCACATTTTAACCACAGCCAACAAATAAAGCTCAAGATGCTATTTGGGATAAAGCAACCTAGCTCAAACACCTTGGAAAACATGGGTGCTGCCTGCCATGTAGAGCTGCTGGCTAAGAGAAGTCTGTACTGTCATGAAGGCACTATTCTGAAACAAAGGGGAGATTTCAACAATAAAAATATCACTAACACCTCAAGATGATTAACACCTTTTAAAGTGAATTAGCTAATAAATTACCAAAAGAGCATACATAGAGAAGGAACTTATAATGTACTTCTCCTTTTTACAAAATAAGAAAACTGAGGAATAAAGAGTATGTTTGTTTGCTCGACATCAGGAAGGTGTTAGTTAAGAGAAGGGTTTTGCTTTCAATGCACCTGACTATGTTGTTTTCCCTACGGGCTCCAATGCTCCCAACGGGGTAAAACAACAGGGGAAGATGAGCTATGCAAAGCAACGTGGAAATCGGCATGGGGAATAACTGCAAGTTTTTTGGCTATCCCAGATGTTAAGACAAAAGTAAATTTCTGGATTACCTGGCCCCTACGATCACTAAATAGTCAAGTAACCGAGGACAGAACTTCTTCTTTTGCACCATGGTTCCAATTCATCAGTTCATCTCAGAGAAGCATCTGGGCACCAAGCAAGGAGTCAGCATTCCCAGGAGGAATTCTGAAAATTAAAGTCTAATAGGAAAAAAGTACTGATAAGATCCACTGCTGTGCCTAAGGGACTCATCCCTCTCAACTTCTTCTCCACCAGGGGCAGAGGTTAGAAGGTCTTCTGCTTTCATACTAACGGTAGGAGAACTTGACACGTGCCTAGCCTTGTGTCTAGGTTTCTGAGCTCACAATCAAATGTCAAGAAGTAGATAGGCCAGGCACAGTGGCTCACGCCTGTAATCCCAGCACTTTGGGAGGCCAAGGCGGGAGGCTCACCTACGGTCAGGAGTTCAAGACCAGCCTGGCCAACATGGCAAAACCCCATCTCTACTAAAAATACAAAAAAATTAGGCAGGTGTGGTGGCGCATGCCTGTAATCTTAGCTACTTGCGAGGCTGAGGCATGAGAATCGCTTGAACCCGGGAGATAGAGGCTGCAGTGAGCTGAGATTGTAACACTGCACTCCAGCCTGGGTGACAGGGTGAGACTCCATTATAAAAAATAAAAAAATTTTAAAAAAGTAGATAAATAATGGCTCACCTACCTATCCCTACCAACAACTTCATTTTCAGCTTAACCCCTGGGGCTGTTTCTAAAAAAGATCCTAGGCCATCTAATCTGGACTCAGTCACTTAGCCATTATGACAACAAAAATTGAAGTCACTCTCAGGACCCCTCCAGGGTGAATCAGGATCAAACCAGACTCCTCAACCAGCACTCATCTGCACTTCTAGGTCTAGATGGAAAGCTAATCATTCTGTTTCAACAGAATGCATTCAGCTTAATGTGAAACTACCATATAGACTGCCTAGTTAGCTGTGCTTAGACAATAACAACAGCTGGCTATTCTACCTCATGTGATTGCAAATGAAAATGTCCATGCCCCAACTGCCTCATCTGATCCACTTTTCTCCCCTCTTAAGTCAAGAAAGGAGCCCAGAGGCTACTGCTGCTAGCTCTGCCCTTGGTGCTGAATCATAGTCTTTCTCCTCTATTCTAATCTCAGGCTCAGAATCAGTAATCCAATACATACAGATGAGTCCTTGTCCTACTATACATTACAGAGGCCATGAATTAGAGGCAGAAATACTAGAATTTCTGCAAGGACAGGGAGAGGTGCTCAGAGAAATGTCTAAACTATGTCCTAAAATTAGGAAAAGCTTTCATGGTCTTCATTATAATTTATTTCCTGTTAAGTGTCTATACACTTCTCTAAAAAAAACGTTTTACCCCACTGCAAGGCTATTTCTAGCAGGGCTATTTCTTCTATAAGCAGAAGTTCTTTTCTCATATTCCTAGTGTTCCAGGATTCTACTTCTGTGCTCTGCATGTGGCCTCACTAAGACCTTGTTCATTGCACACAGAGAGACTCCCATCACAGTATACACATACACACACACACACACACACACACACACACACACACACCCTACTCCCTCACCTGCTGCTGCGGGCACTCCCATATATACAGACATACACACTCCCTGGATGCTTAAGGCCCTACCCTGGTTCAGGTAATGAGTAGAAGTTCTTTCTGCTTCCCTACCTAATGATAAATAAGACTTATTTTCAGTACCTCTCAAATCCTCAAAATACTGCTTCCTCTTTTCCTGAGCTCCCAATAGAGGACCTGCAGGTAATAGGATTCAGTCTTATCTCCATAGCGACTCTGGCTCCCAGCTCTATTTATAGCAGAGCCACAGCCCCTCCCCTGCTTGGTGACCGCACAGTGCTAGCAGCTGCTACTCCAGAGTCGGCCAAGGCCCACAACAATTCATTCTCCTTGAACCTAGAGACACCTCTCCCACTGACAGTACCTGCTAAGAATTAGGTTATCTTCTTCCTCAACTGTCAGTAGTTCCTACTTTGCCCTAACTCTGGCTTTTGATAGTGATATTTCTACACCACCAGGTTTCCGAGCACACCATATATTCATTTCTAGGCATCACCACTGCTTAAGGAACCCAAACAGTCCCTTGGTTCTCCCAACTGCACCAGAGTCGTGAGCAAACCGCAGGAGGTGGGGCACCATAACAGAGCTGCGCTCAGCTCCTCCTGCGCAGAGTGAAACGGGCAGAAAAATAGAGAAATGAAATAGGCTATAAGTAAAAAAGCATAATTTGTTCTAATAAAGAATTATGTAGTTAATCTGTCACAGGATTTAAAAAAAAAAAAGAATTATGTAGAGATAACTAGAGTGAAAGCCAAAGTATCTTAAAGTAAAACAGAATTTACAGAAGACTACCTCTAGGCTAAACCTTGCAATCTGGGTTTACATTGAAAACCAGGAGCCCTCTCCAGGCAAAATCTCAACGATCAGGCCTAAGTACCTCCTACTAACAGAGTATGCGTCAGGCCTCTCTGGCCTTGGTGGGATCTCAGCCCCTCTCCACTGAGAACTATCTAATGAAACTAATGTCTTTCACAGTCCTCAGCTCCTTCCAGAGCCACAAGGACCCTGAGATCTTATTATTCTAGCTACGGGTAGTAGGAAAGATTTTGAGCCAGAATTCACATTTGATCAGCAGCCACTGCGTTCAGATGCAGATTGCAAAGATAACTAAGATTTCTTCTTCTCATTCTCTCCTCTCCCCTCCCCACAAAGACTAACACCTCTAACTCCTCTAACATCACCTACAACTCACACTCTGTCTTCACAACCAACAAGGCTCAGACTCTGCTTCTTGCCTCAACCATATTTACTAACGTAGAGCCTCTGGCTCCTATCTTCACGCATTCCAAAAGCATCAAGCTCAAAATGTATACCTATCTGCTGAAGTCCGACATCACCATCCGCTCCACCCAGAGGTAGATTTAGGATTCACAAACTTTTAGGTTATCTATGCCTTTTCAGCCAAAATGGCCATCCTAACCAACCCTTTGGATTCGTCCCTCATTTTGGACAGGACCTCATAGTAAAACCACAGGAAGCAGAGAGCGATATGACATCTCTGCTGACGTGAGCAAAACAGCAGGCTCTCCTCCCCTCTTCTCCTTCCCCAGGCAGTGACCTTGCAAGCTCATCAGCACAGACTGGTCCAGCGTGCGGGAGAACTGGAGCAAAGAGGCTGGCAGCTGGCAGGGTTGGGGAAGAGCGAAGGGCAGGGAAAGGTGGAAGAAAGCAGATGATACACGAGGATGGGGAGGAGAGAGACTGCAGAGAGATGAAATGGTGTTTTCACACTCCAGGAAGTCAATTTTGAAACAACAAATTTAAAAAGAAAAACAATTTTTTTTTTTAAAGAATCAAACGTGGTTCTTCAAATCATAGCCAAAAATAAGGCTCACGCGAGCACACGCACACGCGTACCCGCCAAGTGATGTGAGCTCGGGCCCCGGGGCTGGCCAGCTCTGCCCGCCCCCTCACCTGCTGGACAGTTCTCTCCCGCCCCCGCCCCCGTCCCAACCCGAACCCGAATCCGAATCCGAACCCGAACCCGCGCCGCCCGCCCAGCAGGAACCGAGACCCGCAGCCGGAGTCCCTTCTTCGGCCCGGGCGCCCCCAGCTCCGGCCCCGCCCCCTCCGCGGATCCCCGTCCCAGGCCTTTTCACACTACCGCGGGGCATCCTCAGAGACCCCCTTCCTCCAACAGCCGCGGTGTCCTCTCAGAGCCCATCTCCCGCTCGGAGTCCCCAGACGCTCGCCCAGGAACCCCACCGGCCCGGACTCTCCTACCTCCCGAGCACCGGGGGACTGGCCAGGCCCGGCCCGATGTCCCCCGCGCGGCGCCGTTCCGAGCGGGCGCCAGTTCCGCGTCTGCACCTGGGGGCGCGCACCACTCGGCGCTGGATGCGGACGGAGGGGAAGCCGGAGCAGGGCCGTACCATTCAGCCCGGGGGGTCGGCGCCGCGCGAAGCCGAGTACCGCGGGGCGGGACCGACCTCGAGAGACAGCGGCTGCGCACACACCTAGCAGGGCGCCTGCGGGCGCAGGAGGGTGCGCCGGGTCGGCCCAGCGCCGACGCGTGCCAAGGGGAGGACACACAGCAGTACCTTCTGTTTGGGTTGCTCCGAGAGACTTTCGCCTTAGGGGGTCATAGCGCCAGTTTCGACAAATTGTGGATTCCTCTGAAAGTGACTTCCCAAGATAGTCGACCCCTGAGACTTCCTGACAGCTTCCCCATCGTCCAGCTCCCCCCCTCACGCTTTTTGGCGGTGCCCGGTGCCCGGGCTGCAAAGCCGGCTGTCGCGCGGCGGAGCCTACCAATCCTGGGCGACGGGGGCGCAGCGGGGCGCGCGGTCGCGGTTACCTCCACCGCGTGCGCGCAAGGGGGGGCGTGGCAGCGCCGCGGCGCCCGCTGGGAGATGGAGTCCAGTCCCTTCCCAAGGCCAGCCAGCCGCAGGACAGCCTCCTCGCGGCCGCACGGCTCTTCTCATGCCACGGAGTCTGGGAGCCGAAACTGGGCACTGGGTCTTTCAGGTTGTGTCTTTTTCATATGCCAAATGAAAAAGTAAGGCATGCTACACACGCACGTGAGGTGCACCCCGAGGTCTTAGCTCTGAAATACAACACTTCCTACTCCCCCGCAGAAAGGCAACGTGATCCCACCTGGATCCCAGCAGGGGAAGGGCGTGCCTAAGCCTCTGCATTCCATTTACCCATGTGGCGCAGTGGGGGTTAGTAAGAAGAGGCCCTCTCTCACGGCCAAGGCTGTCACTTGGGACTCTCCTTCCTCTGGTCTTGGAGGTGGATCCTAAAGATCGAAGGCTTCCTCCTCTACTACCGTGTCCCCACCCCCAAACCAGAAATTGGCTCCTCTCATTTTGTATTCATTTTGATCTTCCTGTTCAAACAGTACCAGACCTATCAGTGAGGCGGCCCTGAGGTATTTATGGCCATACCACAGAGTGACAGTGGAGAATTTTTCTTGGGGCCTTGTGGGGAAAACAGGAAGTGGTGGAGGCAGGATGGGCAGGGCCCTGGAGAACCTTGTGCAAAGTGGCCCCCAGGCCCATCCGTTTCTGGGGTCAATGTGGTCTTCAGACACAGCACGGCGTTAGCCGGCGCCCCACTGCTCAGCAGCCACAAAACTCCGAACCTTCTGACTCTTTTAATCTCCTTGCCCAGCTCCCAGGAATGTTTGCCCTTTTCAGTCGGTTTCACTTCTAGGAGGCAGCCCCTGAGCCTCAGCCATCCAACCCAGAAAACAGAAAACTATGGGGAAAGAACAGTCATTCGTGCACATCCCAGATCTCAGAGAGCAGCGGTGGGAGCTTCTTGTCCTGCAGGCGCAGTGCAAACACTTGCTCTGAGTGGACGCTGCTCAGGGTCCGGAGGCTCACCAGTTTCATCAGCATTCGTGGGAACATCAGTCGGTCCTGGGGAAAGAAGAGAGATTCAAGCACAGC
This sequence comes from Saimiri boliviensis, assembly GCF_048565385.1. Classification (NCBI taxonomy): domain Eukaryota; kingdom Metazoa; phylum Chordata; class Mammalia; order Primates; family Cebidae; genus Saimiri; species Saimiri boliviensis. Next base: position 114,963,598 of record NC_133454.1, on the reverse strand, counting down.
TTTTACCTGTCTGCAGGGAAGTGAGGCAAAGGTAGGGGAATTGTAGGAGAGGTGAATTGCCTGCACATCGTACTTGAAGGGAAAGCAGGTATGTCAGGGAACCGGCCTGTGCGTGGAAAGGAGGAAAAAGGGCACCATGGGGATACTCACGTGGGGATGGTGGATGGAGACGTATGCATGCAGGGCTTCCACATACGTGTGCTGCAGCCTCTCTACCTGGAGCTGGTCCTGCACGTTGGGCCGGTCTATGGGTCACCAAGAGAGTTGAGGAGCAGGTCTGGCCGGGGTCCAGATCCATACCCCAAATCGCAACCAAAAAATAGAGACGTGCTCCAGCCACCCTCTCCCATCCCAAAATAACATAGCAAATGTCTCCACCCTCCCAACCCACTCTTCGATTCCTGTGGGCCCGCAGCCCTCCTTGGTGCAAGTCTCTGGCTGTTTCCCATTGCCCCTCCTCCACACCTGCAGAGAAGATGCTGATGGCAATGAGCAAAGCAAACTCGGCATCATTGAGTTGCAGCTCATTCATGGCCCTGGAGAACTCGAAGATGGGGTTGATGAATTCCACCTGCAACCCTGGGGAGGAAGAAGGGAGGCTGATGCCTGTGGCAGAAGCAGCAGAAACTTCCTTCTCTCTCTAAGGCCTCACCTTAGGAAACTACTAGGAACTCACTAAGAAGTCTACAGAGGGGGGCCGGGCATGGTGGCTTATGCCTGTAATCCAAGCACTTTGGAGGCCAGGGCAGGCGGATCACCTGAGGTCGGGAGTTCGAGACCAGCCTGACCAACATGGTGAAACCCCGTCTTTAAAAAAAAAAAAAAAAAAGCCGGGCGCGGTGGCTCAAGCCTGTAATCCTACCACTTTGGGAGGCCAAGGTGGGCGGATCACAAGGTCAAGAGATCGAGACCATCCTGGTCAACATGGTGAAACCCCATCTCTACTAAAAATACAAAAAATTAGCTGGGCATGGTGGGGCGTGCCTGTAATCCCAGCTACTGAGGAGGCTGAGGCAGGAGAATTGCCTGAACCCAGGAGGTGGAGGTTGCGGTGAGCCGAGATTGCGCCATTGCACTCCAGCCTGGGTAACAAGAGCAAAACTCCGTCTCAAAAAAAAAATAAAGAAGTAAAAATAAAGAATTATACAGAAGGCCAGGCATGGTGGCTCAAGCCTGTCATCCCAGCACCATGGGAAGCACTGTGGGAAGCCAAGGTGGGTGGATCACCTGAGGTTAGGAGTTCCAGACCAGCCTGGCCAACATGGCAAAACCTCATATCTACTGAAAACACAAAAACTAGCCAAGCGCAGTCACAGGTGCCTGCAATCTCAGCTACTCAGGAGGCTGAGGCAGGAGAATCACTTGAACCTGGGAGGTGGAGGTTGCAGTGAGCCGAGATCACTCCACTGCACTCCAGCCTGAGTGACAGACCGAGATTCTGTATTAAAAAAAAAAAAAAAGGCCAGGAATGGTGGCTCACACCTATAATCCCAGCACTTTTGGAGGCCAAGGGAGACAGATTACCTGAGCTCAGTAGTTTGAGACCAGCCTGGGCAACACAGTGAAACCCCTTCTCTACTAAAAATACAAAAATTAGCTGGGCGCCTGTGGTCCCAGCAACTTGAGAGGCTGAGGCAGGAGAATTGCTTGAACCTGGGAGGTGGAGGTTGCAGTGAGGTGAGATTGTGCTACTGCACTCCAGCCTGGGTGACAGAGCAAGACTCCAGCTCCAAAATGAAAAATAAAAAAAAGATTCCGTTTTCAGTAGGGCACAGTGACTCACACCTGTAGTCCTAGCTACTCAAGGCTGAGGCAGGAGGATCACTTGAGCCCAGAAGGTCGAGGCTGCATTGAGCCGTGATCACCACTGTATTCAGCCTGGGCGACAGAGTAAAACCTTGCTTCAAAGGAAAAAAAAAACAAAACATTTTTAACTGGCATTGGCCTTACTTATTTGAACACCAGAGACACATTTCATGTATCACATCCTAGAGGGAATACTGCAGCGTGGGTGAGACCCTGGTGCCAGACTGTCTGGGGTTGAATTATGGCTCTACCACTTACGAAGAAGTTATTTAACCTCTCTGGGCTTTGGTTTTCCCATCTGTAAAATGGGAATAATAATAGTACCTATCATAAATATGTGGCATATATGGTAACTACCACATAAGTGTTTGTAAAATTAGTAATAATTCATGTTTTTTGAGACAGAGTCTTGCTCTGTCTCTAGGCTGGAGTGCAGTGGCGCAATATCGGCTCACTGCAACTTCTACCTCCTGGGTTCAAGCGATTCTCCTTCCTCAGCCTCCTAAGTAGCTGGAATTACAAGCATGTGCCATCACACCCAGATAATTTTTGGTTTTTTTGTTTTTTTTTTTTTTTTTTGAGACTGAGTTTCGCTCTCGTTACCCAGACTGGAGTGCAATGGCGCGATCTCGGCTCACCGCAACCTCCGCCTCCTGGGTTCAGGCAATTCTCCTGCCTCAGCCTCCTGAGTAGCTGGGATTACAGGCACGCGCCACCATGCCCAGCTAATTTTTTGTATTTTTAGTAGAGACGGGGTTTCACCATGTTGACCAGGATGGTCTCGATCTCTTGACCTTGTGATCCACCCATCTCGGCCTCCCAAAGTGCTGGGATTACAGGCTTGAGCCACCGCGCCCGGCCGGAATTTTTGTATTTTTAATAGAGACAGTGTATCACCATGTTAGCCAGGATAGTCTCAATCTCTTGATCTCGTGATCTACCCTCCTTGACCTCCCAAAGTGCTGGGATTACAGCTGTGAGCCACCGCGCCCAACCAATAAATAATGATTTTTTAATGGAAATAGTCTTCCTGCTGAGAAGACTAAAATGCAACAAACCATGATCTAAAGTCATAACACCTAGAGAATACTTTCGCATACACATTGTCAAATTCTCTGCACCCTACCTTGTTCCCCAGGCTTTGTCAGATTTCTTTTAGCGACCATCTGCTACATTTTTCTATTCAAGGCTTCTTGGTTAGTCATTTCCTGTACTTTCACCTTGATGTTTATCAAGTATGTGCCTTAGTCCATTTAATGGGCGGGCCTCATTTTCTTTTCTTTTTTTTTTTTTTTTTTTTTTTTTTTTTTTTTTTTTGAGACGTAGTTTCGCTCTTGTTACCCAGGCTGGAGTGCAACGGCGCAATCTCGGCTCACTGCAACCTCCGCCTCCTGGGTTCAGGCAATTCTCCTGCTTCAGCCTCCTGAGTAGCTGGGATTACAGGCATGCGCCACCATGCCCAGCTAATTTTTTGTATTTTTAGAAGAGACGGGGTTTCACCATGTTGACCAGCATTGGCCTTGATCTCTTGACCTTGTGATCCACCGCCTTGGCCTCCCAAAGTGCTGGGATTACAGGCGTGAGCCACTGCACCCCGGCCTCCCCCTTTTTTTTTTTTTTTGAGACAGAGTTTTGCTCTGCCACCCAGGCTGGCTCGATCTCTGCTCACTGCAACCTCGGTCTCCTGGGTTCAAGCGATTCTCCTGCCTCAGCCTCCTGAGTAGCTGAGACCACAAGCGTGTGCCACCACACCCAGCTAATTTTTCTATTTTTAGAAGAGACAGGGTTTTACAAAGTTGGCCAGGCTGGTACTGAACTGCTGACCTCAAATGATCCGCCCACCTCAGCATCCCAAAGTGCTGGGATTACAGGTGTGAGCTACTGCACCGCACCTGGCGGCAAGCCCCATATTCTCTTTTTTTGAGTCAGAGTCTCACTTACTCTGTTGCCCAGGCTGGAGTCTAGGCTCACTGCAACCTCTACCTCCCAGGTTCAAGGGATTCTCCTGCCTCAGCCTCCCAAGTAGCTGGAATTACAGGCATGTGCCACCACACGTGGCTAATTTTTGTATTTTTAGTAGAGATGGGGTTTCACCATGTTGGCCAGGCTGGTCTTGAACTCCTGACCTCATGATCTGCCCATCTCAGTCTCCCAAAGTGCTGGGATTACAGGCATGAGCCACCGCGCCCAGCCTGCAAGCCCCATTTTCTAAAGCATTTCTTGGTGAGGATTTGAGCCCCAAAGTATGGCAAACAGCCCCCTTTATACAGAAATTAATAAAAGATTCTATAATTGGCTAATGCACCTGTAAGGGTCTGCTGATGCTCGCGGAATGGACACCTCAAATGTGCTCGGCCCATGTCACCAGTCGTCTACTGTATGCAGTAATAGTAGTGGACAGAGAGGGGAGGAGGCCTGACAAACACAGCTCCTGTTCCCTTCTCCCCAAAACTTCACTCGTGAAATGAGAAATGAAAGGAAAACAAGATGACATCAAAACTGCTTATACAAATAAATCTATAAATAGGTACAGATTCAGATAGCACAAGTCTATGAGTACCAAAGGAATATAGAGATATTAGAACTGGGCAGAATTCCAAAAGGAGAATATTCTGAAGGAGAGAAGAGCCACGGTTAAGAAGACCTAAGATAGGGCCGGGCGCGGTGGCTCAAGCCTGTAATCCCAGCACTTTGGGAGGCCGAGGCAGGTGGATCACGAGGTTAGGAGATTGAGACCATCCTGGCCAACATGGTGAAACCCCTTCACTACTAAAAATACAAAAATTGGCCGGGCGCTGTGGCTCACGCCTGTAATCCTAGCACTTTGGGAGGCCAAGGTGGGTGGATCACCTGAGGTCAGGAGTTCAAGACCAGCCTGGCCATCATGGTGAAACCCCACTTTAAAAAAAAAATACAAAAATTAGCTGGGCATGGTAGCGAGTGCCTTTAATCCCAGCTACTCAGGAAGCTGAGGCAGGAGAATTGCTTGAACTCGGGAGGCAGAGGTGGTGGTGAGCCGGGATCGTGCCACTGCACTCCAGCCTGGCAACAGAGCGAGATTCTGTTCCCCCCACCCAAAAAAAAGCTGGGCTTTAAACCTCGATAAAGTCATTAAATTACCCTATTAGGTGCCAATACATGCAGGCAGCACACTGGGCAGTACAGAAGGCAAGAGGTGCCAACATAGCCCTGTCAAGCCCTGGCCCATTCGTGCCCTACAGCGAAGGAAGGCCTTCCTAGAAAGCTCACTGGGTGGGCCAGTGCTGGGAGAGGGAGATATAAGAAGTACATGAGCTGGCCTGAGTCATCAGAAACCAGGGAAGGCTTGATGACTGGCCCAGCCACAGACATACCAGTCCTGAGAATGGAGTCATGGCATCAGCCATATTTTATAGCCCCACTTATCCAGTTGTTAAACTACTTGGTTTCCTGCTGAAGCTCAATTCCAGCCACTCCAAAACTCCCTCAGCCTCCCATCCTTTCCCAGGCCAGTTCTGATCACACAAACATTGCCAATAGTTGAATATGAAGAAACCCCTTCTGCGTAGCTCCCAAGCAAGCATCAGCTAGAGAGCCACAATGTGAACTAATTCTTGGAGAAAATACTTCAGACACAGGGTGGGGATGGAAGCATTTGCTCTTATCGTACATCCCCTCTGGGCATGGTTCCAGTTCATCAGAAAGTGCAATTGAAAAAGAGGAGGGGAGACCCAGTGTGGTGGTTCATGCCTGTATTCCCAGCACTTTGGAAGGTCGAGGCGAGTGGATTGCTTGAGCTCAGGAGTTCGAGACCATTTCAAGACCAGCCTGGGCAACATGGCAAAACCCATTCTCTACAAAAAATATAAAAAGTCAGGACAGGCGGGGTGGCTCATGCCTGTAATACTAGCCCTTTGGGAAGCCGAGGTGGGAGGACTACTTGAGGTCAGGAGTTCAAAACCAGCCTGGCCAACATGGTGAAACCTCATCTCTACTAAAAATACAAAAAATTAACTGGGCATGGTGGTGGATACCTGTAATCCCAGCTACTTGGGAGGCTGAGACAGGAGAATCGCTTGAACAGGTTGCAGTGATCGTGCCACTGCACTCCAGCTGGGAAACAGAGCAAAAACTCCGCCTAAAAAATATATATTATAGCACCGGGCGCGGTGGCTCAAGCCTGTAATCCCAGCACTTTGGGAGGCCGAGGCGGGTGGATCACGAGGTCAAGAGATCGAGACCATCCTGGTCAACATGGTGAAACCCCGTCTCTACTAAAGGTGCAAAAAATTAGCTGGGCATGGTGGCGCGTGCCTGTAATCCCAGCTACTCCGGAGGCTGAGGCAGGAGAATTTCCTGAACCCAGGAGGCGGAGGTTGCGGTGAGCCGAGATCGCGCCATTGCACTCCAGCCTGGGTAACAAGAGCGAAACTCCGTCTCAAAAAAAAAAAAAATATATATATATATATATATATATATAATATATAGTATATATTTTGTTTATATATTTGTTATATATTATTTATTATTATATATAATTTATTATATATTTTTATTTATATATATTTAATAAATATATACATTATATATATATATAATAAATTAGCCGAGTGTTGTGGTGCGTGCCTGTAGTCCCACCTACTTGGGGGGCTGAGGCAGGAGAATTGCTGGAGTCCAGGAGGTTGAGGCTGCAGTGAGCCGTGTTCATGCCATTGCACTCCAGGCTGGGTGACAGAGCAAGACCTTGTCTTAAAAAAAAAAAAAAAAAAAAAAGAATAGGGGAAATCAGCCCCCATGATCCCCAAAGAGCACATGTGAGGAAGATTTGTTCATTTTCTGACTACTAAAAGGTTCAGTGCAGTGAGTTTCAAACTTTTTTTTTTTTTTTTTTTTGAGACGGAGTCTTGCTCTATCACCAGGCTGGAGTGCAGTGGCACAATCTCAGCTCACTGCAACCTCCATCTCCTGGTTCAAGTGATTCTTCCGCCTCAGCCTCCCAAGTAGCTGGGACCACAGGCGCGTGCCACCATGCCCGGCTAATTTTTTTTGTATTTTTAATAGAGACGAGGTTTCGCCGTGTTGGCCAGAATGGTCTCGATCTCTTGACCTCGTGATCCACCCGCCTCGGCCTCCCAAAGTGCTGGTATTACAGGCATGAGCCACCGCGCCCGGCCCAAATATTTTTTTAAGCTATAAAATCTGCAAGCAAAATATTATGTAGCAGTGCAATATACAACGCGGATTTAAATGGAGCTTCTTGTTTGGCTAAAGTAAGAATGGAGGACATCTCTGTGCCTTCCTGTTTCTCCTCCAGCGTGCCTTTTCCATAAATCCCTCATGTTCCTTGGAACACAGTTTGAAAACTACTGACCTGAAGCAACAGAAGACAGGCGTCTATCTGGAGCAGATGAGAGAAGCCTATCAGCATTCCAATTTTCCATCTTCAAAAAACAAGGGGAGCCTTTCCTTACCAGCCACCCAAACATTGGACCTGTGGCTCTGTAGTCACTATGAGCCTATGACATAAAGCACCAGTCCTGGCCAGGCTCAGTGGGATTACGTGCCTGTAATCCCAGCACTTTGGGAGGCTGAGGCGGGTGGATCACTTAAGGTCAGGAATTCAACACCAGCCCGGCCAATATGGTGAAACCCTGTCTCTACTAAAAATACAAAAATTAGCTGAGCATGGTGGCGCACACCTGTAATCCCAGCTACTCGGGAGGCTGAGGCAGAATTGCTTGAACCCAGGAGGTGGAGGTTGCAGTGAGCTGAGATCGCACCACTGCACTCTAGTCTGGGTGACAGAGCGAGACTCTGTCTCAAAAACAACAGCAAAAACAACAACAGCAATAACAAGGTGTGGTGGGTGGCTCACGCCTGTAATCCCGATACTCTGGGAGTCCGAGGCAGGAGGATCAAATGAGGCCAGGAGTTTGGGACCAGCCTGGGTAACATAGTGAGACACTCTATCTCATTTTTTACAAATAAAAAAGAAGCACCTGTCCATCCAAGCCCAACCCCTGTGTGATCTCAGTTCTCACCTGCTTTAGCAAAGTCTTCCCGGTTATAACTGAAATCTTTGAGGAAGGTGATACTCTCACTCCCAGGGTTGTACCTCCGCGATGTCTCCAGAAGCATCACCTGCACACAAGCAGCAGACCTCAAACCGGGACGAGAGGGCTGGTCTTGGAGCATGGCCCCTTCCAGGGAGGCCGATTCCCCTCATCCCTGCTTCCCAGCGGATCTGGCTCTCCCAGCTCGATGTCTGGAGGCCCTCCCACAGATAATCCCACTCTGCTTCTCCCTTCATCCCTCGCCCTTCTCCAGCCACCTCGATCGCAGAGGTCTTTAGCAGGGCAATCTGGTCCTCCCGGCTGAGCTGCAGGAAGCCAGGAAGCTGTTTAGCAAAGTCAACTATCTCCTGCACAGAGACGATGGCCAGCTCAGTGAAGTGGGCAAAGCGCTGCTGACGGGCCTCCCGGCTGTGGGGGTCTGGTGCCATGGGCCAAGGCTACCCAGGAGGAAAAAGGCAAAGCGCTTTGAGTCGAACATCAAGAAGCCCACTGGTGATCTGGGTGCAGCCACCTCTCCCCAGGTGTGTCAAGTACCGTGACTCGAAGCTGGTCAGAAAAGGAGCGCCGGTTACACTGTTGCTGGGCAGCAACCAGCTTCTCGATCATGCCCAGTTGCTCTGGGCTGAGCTGGGGCAGGATCTGGGGGGGTGAGGAAGCCCTGAGGGGCAGGGATGTAGCATGAGCCTGTTCCTCCTCTTGCCGCTTCAGTTTCTTCAGGCGGATCTGTTCTTCTGACAGGACGCCTAAGGACAGGGCCAGATGTGAGGAGGGGCACAGATAAGGAGACAGGAAGCAAGAAGGGGGCAAAATAGGCGGTTTGGGGCTCCAGAAAAGCAGATAGCACTGGGTAAAGGGAAGTTTTTTTTTTTTTTTTTTTTTGAAACGAAGTGTCACATTCACCCAGGCTAGAGTACAGTGGCATGATCTCAGCTCACTGCAACCTCCACCTCCAAGATTCAAGTGATTCTCCTGCCTCAGCCTTCTGAGTAACTAGGATGACAGGCACATGCCACCACACCCGGCTAATTTTTGTATTTTTAGTAGAGGCGACAGGATTTCACCATGTTGGCCAGGCTGGTCTCAAACTCCTGACCTCAGGTGATCCACCTGCCTTGGCCTCCCAAAGTGCTGGGATTATAGGTGTGAGCCACTGCGCCCTGTCAAGAAAGATATTTTAATCCATACTTAGGGACCGGTTAGCCCCAGCAAGTTCAGGCACCTGTCTGTGGTCACACCCTGGCTCCCTCTTTCCCCTCAGCCTCTTCCCCACTCTAGCCCCGGAAACTCACACTCCTCCCGCATGCCAGCCTGGCGGCATTTGCGAAGCCGACACTCCTGGCACTTGCGACGCATATAGGTGTCCATGGGGCAGTGGCCGCCGCCGTGGCAGACATAGCGCGCTCCCTTGATGACGCTGCGGCGGAAGAATCCCTTGCAGCCCTCGCAGCTCAGAACGTTGTAGTGGAAACCGGAGGCCTTGTCCCCACACACGCTGCATAACTCGTTCCCCAGCATTTTGGGGGCTGGCCCCTTTTTCCGCTTTTGTGGACGGAGCTCTGGAGACAGGAAAGTGCCTCAGTGCTCTCCCCAGGGGAAAGAACTTCCCGTTCTCCCTGACTCAGCCACTGCCCTGGGCACCCAGTGACCTCCATTCCCTTCAACTCCATCTCTCTTTTATGAGAACAGTAGCCCTCATTTGCCAAGTGTCATTATGTTCTAGGTAGTGTATGACCCTTTTATATACACTGAACCTTATGAAAACCATACATTTATTTTATTTATTTATTTATTTTGAGACTGAGTCACTCTCTCGCCCAGGCTGGAGTGCAGTGGTGTGATCTCGGCTCACTGCAACCTCCACCTCCCAGGTTCTCCTGCTTTAGCCTCTTGAGTAGCTGGGACTATAGGCACGTGCTACCATGCCTGGCTAATTTTTTGTATTTTTAGTAGAGATGGGGTTTCACCCTGTTAGCCAGATGGTCTCGAGCTCCTGACCTCGTGATACGCCCGCTTCAGCCTCCCAAAGTGCTGGGATTACAGGTGTGAGCCACCACGTCTGGCCCATAATTTTTATTTACATTTTATAAACAAGGAAATTGAGGCTCAGAAAGGCCTAAAGTAGAGACAAAATTCACACTTCAATCAGTCAGATTTAGTTAGCTCCAAAGCTTTTGGACTTAACCATGAAATTATATATAAGGTAAAACCCCCCAAGGAACCTCTTCCAGATCCTACCTCCTCCAAGCCCAGAAGCTCCTCACCTGGGTGTTCTGAAGGGGGCTCTGCCCTGGTGAGCAGGGCTGTGGGCTCAGCAGCCTCCAGCCCCACCCCTGCAGTGCCCCCGGCAGAGTAGGGTATCCTGGCTTCCTCTCTGAGGGTGCAGCTGCTGCCTCCCTGGGCCTGGCTGCTTGCATCCTGTGTGCCTGGCTTCCACAGCGCCACTGCAGAGTCTGAGCACCAAAAGAGAGGCACAAGGGGGTCTCAGGCCCCATCCCGGCTCCCCTGCCCAGTGTTCTAGCTGGGAAACTGCAAACTTATCCCCGCCCTTAGAGGGCAGCAAAGTCCCAGCTCAGGCTTTGGGACCCTAGAGTCCGTGTGGGCTCTAGCTAGGACTAGTCACTTGTTTCTTACATCTCAAGCCCTCAATGAAGATAACCCTTGTCCCTTTGCGGGGCTGGAGGGTATGCATTTCAGAGATCAGACAAAACTCTTTAAAGCCAGAGCAGGGTAAGCACTCAGCTGGCCAGCTCTCTCCAGCAGCAAGCCCAGACTGGGGAGGACTGGGCAGGTGACTGCAAAGACCAGGCAGTGGAACCAGGGGAGAGGTGAACTGGGTGGGAGGCAAGCACCACTAAGAGTGACTCTGGACTGCTCTCTGGAGGAGGGAAGAAGGCAGGTAATGAAGGAGGCTGATTCCTGCAGGAGGCGAGGAGCCTGCGGTCTGGGCTCAGGGGAGAGGGCTGGAATGAAGCTTACCAGGAGGAATGTCAGGCACAGGGGCCCCCAGCCACAAGGACATCTCTTCCTGGAGCCCTGGTCATTACCAAGGCACTGCCCTGCAGGAAGGACCCAGGTTATACTCTTCTAGAACTGGGCTCCTTTCTGGCCTCAGCTCCCTCCTCCACCTGACCCTCCCTTTTATCAGTACCAACAATATCAGCTAACATTTACTTGCTATATAATAGCCTATACTAAGGACTTATTGCATTACTATTATGTTTTTTAGAGACAGGGTCTCCCTATGTTGCCCAGGCTGGTCTAGGAACTCCTAAGCTCAAGTGATCCTTCCACCTGGGCCTCCCAAAGTGTGGGGATTACAGGAGTGAACCACTGCACCCAGCCTGTTATGAGACTACATGCTTTCCTCATAATATCTCTCTGAAGTCAAGACTATTTTTTTTTTTAAGATGGGGTCCCTCTATGTTGTCCAGGTTAGAGCCCAGCACTATTCACAGGTGTAATAATAGTGCACTATCACCTCAAACTACTAGGCTCAAGCAATCAGCTTCCTGAGTAGCTGAGATTATAGGTTCACACTACTGCTCCCGGCTCAGGACTATTCTTTTTTTTTTTTTTTTTTCGTTACCCAGGCTGGAGTGCAATGGCGCGATCTCGGCTCACCACAACCTCCGCCTCCTGGGTTCAGGCAATTCTCCTGCCTCAGCCTCCTGAGTAGCTGGGATTACAGGCACGTGCCACCATGCCCAGCTAATTTTTTGCACTTTTAGTAGAGACGGGGTTTCACCATGTTGACCAGGATGGTCTCAATCTCTCGACCTCGTGATCCACCTGCCTCGGCCTCCCAAAGTGCTGGGATTACAGGCTTGAGCCACCGCGCCTGGCACCGAACTATTCTTAAACTCATTTTGCAGGTGAGCAAACTGAGGTTCAAAGAGATTAAGTAACTATGGTCACACAGGCAGCGGTAGAGTCAAGACTCCAACCCTGCTCTGACTCCAAAGTCTGGGCTCCTAGACACTGCCAGCCTTTCTCCCCCGAAGTGCCTTCCAGGCCAGCAGGGAATGTTTGGGTACATCTGCCCTGCTTCTCTCAGGCCTCTTCCCCCTCACTCCAACACTGAGGACAGCCAGAGTTGAGCAGGACCAGGAGACAGGATCAAAGCTCGCTCCACCCAGTGAAATACGCTGCTTATTAGAGACCCTCACTCGAGCCACTTTCCAGGGTCCCAGCACAAACCTCTTGTCTCCAAGAATCTCCCCAATTCACATGGAGGACCTCCTCCCCCGGAACCCCTCATGAGTTATTCTGGGACCCAGAGTCCTGTTTCTGTCCCAAGCTCCCATCACGATCACCCCTCACTTCTCCCCAGAAACCCCCTTTTCAGATCCTTAGGACACTCCCCTACCCCACCCCAGATACAGAGTCCCAGGCCACTGCTAAGGAGCAGACCCACCGAATCCCCAGGCCACCAGACTTCCTGGGTGGGCAGTCTCTGGAGCCCCCTTGCTGGGAGATGAGGATGGTGCAGTTCCCTGTCCAGAGGCCTTGGTGGCCAGCCGGCGAGCTGGAGCTGAGCACAAGCAGGACCTGGAACCCCAGGGAAGTAGCAATTTGGGGAAAGTCTGAGAGGAGGGACTGCCAAGGGGTCGGGCCACCCCTCCTTCCTGCCTGGCGACCGGAGCCCTCCCCTCCTCACCCCGCCCACAGGGCAGCTTCTCCATCAGGTTGGCTCCTCCCCAGCAGGCCGCCCCCTCTCCCGCCACTCCCGCCCCCCTACTCTCGGCCAAAGCAGTGGCATTTCCCTGCAGACTTGCCAAGTTCCATGTCTCTCCCCTTCCTCTCCTTACCCAGCGCTCTTAGCAGCTCTTGCAGAAGGACTGCCTCCCAGGAACCCCCACCCCAATCCCAGCAGCCTCCAGAGTCGGTGTTCCCTCCCCTCCATAGACACCTCGAGGAGCAAAGGTCCCGGCACGGCCCGGAATTGCGACACTGGGTCCCAGCCTGCTTTCCCAGCCTCTCTCCTCCTCCCTTGCCTCTGGGAAGAGGCCAAGAAGCTCTCCCCGGGCCTCAGCCAAGCTGGTAGAAATCCAGGGGTGGAGAGAGACAGGTGCTGGGCCTTCCAAGGAGTTTCTGAATGTGGGTGCCCAGCAGGGACCACAGAAAGAAGAGGCCAGGAGAGCCTTTGGTAGGAAATCTGCAATGAGTAATAGCAGGCCTGGGATGGGGGGGAAGGGTTGGCAGGAGGCGGGCAACTCAGGTGCCAGCACACAATGGACCTGGGAAAGTATGCAGGCTGCCTCATCTGAGGAACAGCCCTATCTGAAGTGATGGCAGGCTCCAGGCAGCAGCTACTGAGACTGTAGCCACTCTGCTGCCTGGGGCATGAAATCTGTGAAAGTAGACATCATATTTCATTGATTTCATCTCCCCTAAAACCGCTGAATCAGGGCCTGGCATAGAGGAGGCAACAGAGTACTTACTGTGTTCCTGTTTGTTGAATGAATAACAAGAAAAATATTCTCTTCTATCCCCTACTTGTTAGCCCTAGTCAATTTTTTTTTTTTTTTTTTTTTTTTTTTTTTTTTTTTTTGAGACGGAGTTTCGCACTTATTACCCAGGCTGAAGTGCAATGGCGCGATCTCGGCTCACCGCAACCTCTGCCTCCTGGGTTCAGGCAATTTGCCTGCCTCAGCCTCCTGAGTAGCTGGGATTACAGGCACATGCCACCATGCCCAGCTAATTTTTTTGTATTTTTAGTAGAGACGGGGTTTCATCATGTTGACCAGGATGGTCTCGATCTCTCGACCTCGTGATCCACCCGCCTCGGCCTCCCAAAGTGCTGCGATTACAGGCTTGAGCCACCGCACCCGGCCAGTCAGTTTTTTTTTATTCCTTTTCCTTTGAGGTGGGGCCTCGCTATGTTACCCAAGCTAGTTCCATACTCCTGGGCTTAAGCCATCCTCCCATCTCAGCCTCCCAAAGTGCTGGGATTACAGGTGTGCACCACCACAACTGTTGTAGTCAATTTCAACTCAGCATGTAGATTTGGTGTTCAGGCTCTGGGCTCAGATTCTGGGTTCAAATCCTAAACCTCTTATTACCTGTGTGATCTTGATTGAGCAAGTTACTTAATATATCTGAATCTTTGTTTCCCTATCTTTAAAATAGGAATATTTGAGCCAGCAATGGTATGTTGAAAAATAAAAAGGCCAGGTATGGTGGCTCATGCCTGTAATCCCAGCACTTTAGGAGGCCAAGGTGGGCAGATCACTTGAGGTCAGGAGTTTGAGACCAGCCTGGCCAATGTAGTGAAACCCCATCTCTACTAAAAATACAGAAATTAGCCAGGCATGGTGGTGCACATCTGTAATCCCAGCTACTCAGGAGGCTGAGGCAGGAGAATCGCTTGAATCTGGGAGGTTGCAGTGAGCCATCAGGCCACTGCACTCCAGCCTGGGTGACAGAAACTCCATCTCAAAAAAAATAAAGAAAGAAAAATAAATACAATAGGGATAAGAGTTATTTTTACCACACAAGGTTGTTGGGAGGTTGAAACTGTAGATCATGTTGGGTTCAGTGGCTCATGTCTAATCTGAGCACTTTAGGAGACCAAGGCAGATGGATCACTTGAGGTCAGGAGCTCCAGACCAGCCTGGCTTAACATGGTGAAACCCCACCTCTACTAAAAATCCAAAAAAAATTAGCTGGGTGTTGTGGCACATGCTTGTAATCTCAGCTACTCGGGAGGCTGAGGCAGGAGAATTGCTTGAACCCGGGAGACAAAAGTTGCAATGACCCTAGATCACACCATTGCACTCCAGTGCCTGGGCAACAAAAGCAAAACTCTATGTCAAAAAAGACACACACACACACACACATACACACACACACACACACACACACACAGAGAGAGAGAGAGAGAGAGAGAGACCCGGGTGCAGTAGGTGCAGTAGTGGCTCACGCCTATGATCCCAGCACTTCAGGAGGCTGAGACAGGCAGATCATGAGGTCAAGAGATCAAGACCATCCTGGCCAACATAGTGAAACCCCATCTCTACTAAAAATACAAAAAAAAAAAAAAAAGGCTGGGAGCGGTGGCTCACGCCTGTAATCCCAGCACTTTGGGAGGCCGAGGCAGGTGGATCACGAGGTCGAGAGATTGAGACCATCCTGGTCAACATGGTGAAACCCCGTCTCTACTAAAAATACAAAAAATTAGCTGGGCATGGTGGCACATGCCTGTAATCTCAGCTACTCAGGAGGCTGAGGCAGGAGAATTGCCTGAACCCAGGAGGCGGAGGTTGTGGTGAGCCGAGATCGCGCCATTGCACTCCAGCCTGGGTAACAAGAGCGAAACTCCATCTCAAAAAAAAAAATTAGCCAGGCCTGATGGCAGGTACCTATAATCACAGCTAATTGGGAGGCTGAGGCAGGAGAATTACTTGAATGCAGGAGGTGGAGGTTTCGGTGAGCTGAGATGGTGCCACTGCACTCCAGCCTGGGTGACAGAGTGAAACTCCATCTCAAAAAACAAACAAAAAAAAGATTTAAGAGGCCGGGCGCGGTGGCTCAAGCTTGTAATCCCAGCACTTTGGGAGGCCGAGGCGGGTGGATCACGAGGTCGAGAGATCGAGACCATCCTGGTCAACATGGTGAAACCCCGTCTCTACTAAAAATACAAAAAATTAGCTGGGCGTGGTGGCGCGTGCCTGTAATCCCAGCTACTCAGGAGGCTGAGACAGGAGAATTGCCTGAACCCAGGAGGCGGAGGTTGCGATGAGCCGAGATCGCGCCATTGCACTCCAGCCTGGGTAACAAGAGTGAAACTCTGTCTCAAAAAAAAAAAAAAAAAAAAGATTTAAAAAAAGAAACTACATCACAAATTATATCACAATGTAAGTTAGTGTTCAAGAAATGGTACCAGTTATCATCACCCTCCCAGTTCTTTCAGCTGGGGGGTCTTCCCATCACTTTAACTCGGTGCATTTTGAACTTTGTACTTGTTTCCATATACAACACAAACCCTTTACTATCTTTTCTGGTCCTTAGAGCAGCCCCAGGAGGAAAGGAAGGTAATAACCTGAGCTCCACTTGACAGAGGACACTGAAACTCATGTGAGGGCTTTTTCCAAGACCACACAGTTAGTGGCCAGGCTGGGATCAGAACCCAGATGTCCTCACTCCAGTCCCTGTGCTGTGTCAGAGTCCAGGACAATCTTGTCTTGTTGCTTCTTAGGCCAGTCAGGTGCTGGAATGGAAGCAGCCAGGGCTGGTGGGCTACAGGGGAGAAGCTGAGAACCCTGCAGATGCTCCAGTCCAGATGTGGGAAGCGAGGAGTGGAGGTTACTGCTGGTCATTCACCCCCTGCCCCATTCCCAGTTTCCTGCTCATGGGCTCTTCCTGTTTTGCTATGAACTCCAGTTCCCATGGGGCCCACATTAAAGCATTTGAGGACAGGGGGCCAGGGCAGGCAGCCAAAGGGACCAAAACAGATGAACAGGGCACCAGGGAAGAGAACAGAGGAAACAGGGAAAGAGTGAACAGTGGGTGTGGGGTGGGACAGGAGCCAGATGAGAAAAAGATGAAGGCTGAGGCAGAAGAGGAGCCTGGTGAAAGGCGGGGGGAAGCACAGGGTAGGACAGGGGAACAGGCAGGGGCCGGGGAGCAGTGTGAGAAGCAGCAGGCTGGGTGGTGTTGCAAAATCTGCCCATGTATTCATTTTCACATTTCAGAAAAGCCCCTGTGACACCCCCATCTCAGACTTCTGCCTCCAGCTTTTGCTGTTGTTCCCCCTCATCACAAGGTCATCCCCTCCCAAGGACCCCACCCTGGTCTGGGTATCTCTGAGTCACAAGCACCAGGCTCTCCTTTCCTCTCGCTTGTGTTCCCTCTTTGATTTTCACAAGGCCCCAGCTGTCCTGGAAAAGCAGAAACCAGGGACTGTAGTCCCTCAGAGGCTGGCACTATTCTGTCCCAGCACCCACATCACCAGTCCAGCTCCCTCCTCTACCTCCCAGAAGCTCCAGCCCAGCAGGGCAGTCAGAGATGTCCCTGAGATGCCTGGTTTCAAGAAATTCAGGACTCAATGGGCTGGGGCCTGGTGCCCTATCATCCGAGAGCTGGGAGAAGCCTCCTTCATCCACTTTGTTCTTCAACTCACTCTCCTGACACCTAGTCTCCCCACAGGTGGCTTCGCAGGATCCAGGGCCATATATGAGTCCCATCTGGAGGTGGGGGGTGGGGGCAGGCTAGGGCCAACTGCTGAAAAAGTAGGTCAAGGCACCAAATCCCCCAAGCCAGGGAGTTGGCCTCAGCCTTATCTCCTATTTAGGAGGAATTATAAACAGGACTTCAACTGCCAGAGCTGTCCTATCAGGTTACAGCTCAGAAACCCCAACCTTCATCCCCACAAAGAGGGAAAAGGAGGATAAGATGGGAGAAGACCAAAACCTGTTGGCAGTATTTCCACGGAGTTTCTGGAGATCAACCACTGAGACTTGCTTCAAGCCAGGGCAAGCGGTCAGGTGATCAGCAGCTGGAATCAGGTTCCCACTTTGCCAGCCCCAGCCCTGTGGCACAGTCCCAACAGCCAGCAGTTGTTAGGTCCAGAGCCCCCCAGTCCTGTGAGCCTCTTCTGTGTTTCCCTGGCTCCTGTAAGAAGCCATGTCCCTGAGAACACACTTGGGGATCTACCAAGTCATATATCTGGCCCCCCAGAACCTCCACAGGTTTCTTCTTGCAGCAAGGGGAAACTTGAAGCAGAAACAGGAGTATTCACCAGCCACGGTCACAGATACTATATGGCTAACCCCCCTGAAAGCACTCATTCCCATGAAGCAGGCCACAGGGTAAGGTTTGCAGGGATGGACAAGGGCAACTGCTTCTTGTTCCCTCCTTTACCATTCTGGAAGGGTGGAAAGTGTGGGGATCATCTCACAGACTTACTTGCGTATCTACTCAAGTGACTTCTGCCCAACCTTCCAATCACAAGAAAGGATAATCCAGAATTCTGGATTCCCAGACTTGAGTTCAGAGATGTTATCAAAGTAGAAAGGAAAAAGGAAACAGTTATTTCATCCCTACCACATATGTTTATCTTTACATGTATTATTTCATTTATTCTCACAGTAAACTCTAGGAGATAGTTACTAACAAGGGGCAAATATCAAATCTGAATACAGGTATAAGACTGGGTGTGGTGGCTCACACTTGTAATCCCAGCACTTTGGAAGGCTAAGGAGAGCAGATCACTTCAGTCCAGGAGTTTGAGACTAGCCTAGGCAACGTGGCAAAACCCCATCTTTACCAAAAAAAAAAAAAAAAAATTAGCCAGGTGTGATGGCATCTGCCTGTAGTCCCAGCTACTTGGGGGGCTGAGGTGGGAGGATTATTGGAGCTCAGGAGGTCGAGGCTGCAGGAAGCCATGATTGCACCACTGCACTTAGCCTGGGCGACAGAGGGAAGACTGTCTCAAAAAAAGAAGAATACAATTATAGCTGATTCAGAAGTTCGAGCTCAAGCTCAAACAAACAAAAATCACAAACCTTCCAATTACATAAATCTGCCTCTTCAGATGCCTCTTTTTATGGTCTCAAAAACAAGAGGAAGAGGAAGAATAAGAAGATGACAAGTATAGCTGATTCAAAAGTTCAAGCTCAAGCTCAAACAAGCAAAAACCACAAACACACTCCGTTTTATAAAACTGCCTCTTCAAATGGGAAAAAAATGGCTAATGTACCTAGATTTAGATTTACTTCCGCCAACACAGGGTAAGGTAGTGGTTTCTGTACTCACCTTCAGAGATTCTGATTTATTTGATTTGGGATAGGCCCACGTATCCATCTATCTCACCATCTACTTTTTTTTTTTTTTTTTTTTTCCATCTGTAGTTAGGAACCAAAGTGTAAGGACCATAGAATCAGGCAGAAAATGCAAAGGCTCGGGGGAAGCAAGTGAAGAAACTGGGGCTCAGCTCCAGGCCCTACTATCTATTTGTAATCAATCCCCACCCTTCCTGGAATAGTTTCTCCATATAAAAACTGAAATCACATCTGCTTCATCAATTGCTCCTACATGGGATTCTTGCAGGCACAAAGAATATAGACATATTTGAGCAAGTGGGAAGAAATGCAAAAGCTGGATTTGAGAGATGGCTAAAATTTGGTAAGCCAGAGTTACACTCTGAAAGTACAATGTTCTGGCTAGTTTGCAAGGAGAGAGGTTCATTAAAACAAAACACTCAAACCCCCTCCCCCCAAGTAATATGCAGTATTTTGCCAATCAGCCAGGACCCATTTATTTTATTTATTTATTTTTGAGACAGAGTCTCACTCTGTCACTTAGGCTGGAGTGAAGTGGCACAATCTCAGCTCACTGCAACCTCTGCCTCCTGGGTTCAAGCGATTCTCCTGTCTCAGCCTCCCAAGTAGCTGGGATTACAGGCGTGCATCACCATGCCTGGCTAATTTTTTATTTATTTATTTATTTATTTATTTATTTATTTTTTTGAGACGGAGTTTCGGTCTTGTTACCCAGGCTGGAGTGCAATGGCGCGATCTCGGCTCACCGCAACCTCCGCCTCCTGGGTTCAGGCAATTCTCCTGCCTCAGCCTCCTGAGTAGCTGGGATTATAGGCACGCACCACCATGCCCAGCTAGTTTTTTGTATTTTTAGTAGAGACGGGGTTGCACCATGTTGAGCAGGTTGGTCTCGATCTCTTGACCTCGTGATCCACCCGCCTCGGCCTCCCAAAGTGCTGGGATTACAGGCTTGAGCCACCGCGCCCGGCTGATCTTTTTTTTTTTTTGAGACGGAGTTTCGCTCTTGTTACCCAGGCGGGAGTGCAATGGCGCGATCTTGGCTCACCGCAACCTCCGCCTCCTGGGTTCAGGCAATTCTCCTGCCTCAGCCTCCTGAGTAGCTGGGATTACAGGCACGCGCCACCATGCCCAGCTAATTTTTTGTATTTTTAGTAGAGACGGGGTTTCACCATGTTGACCAGGATGGTCTCGATCTCTTGACCTCGTGATCCACCTGCCTCGGCCTCCCAAAGTGCTGGGATTACAGGCTTGAGCTAAAGACACTGTCTTGCTCTTTCACTCAGACTGGAGTGCAGTTGCACCGTCATGGCTAACTGCAGCCTTGATCTCCCAGGCTTAAGGTGATTGATCTTCCCACCTCAGCCTCCCAAGGAGTTAGGTGCATGCCACCACACCTAGCTAATTTTTACACTTTTTTTTTTTGGTAGAGACAAGATCTTCCTATGCTGCTCAGGCTGATCTTGAACTCCTGGGCTCAAGCAATCTTCCCACCCTGGCCTCCCAAATTACTGGGAATACAGACGTAAGCCACCACACCAAGCCTAATCAGTTTTTTGCTGTTATTGTTGTTCTGAGACGGAGTCTTGCTCTGCCGCACAGGCTGGAGGGCAGTGGCCTGATCTCGGCTCACTGCAACCTCTGCCTCCAGGGTTCAAGCGATTCTCCTGTCTCAGCCTCCTGAGAAGCTGGGATTACAGGAGTGCACCACCACACCCAGATAATTTTTTTCTTATTTTTAGTAGAGACAGGGTTTCGCCATGTTGTCCAGGCTGGTCTCGAACTCCTGACCTCAGGTGATCCGCCTGCCTTGGCCCCTAGGCGCCCAAGCCTGATCAGTTTTGTTTCCCAAAGATCTGAGATTTGCTTCTATTAGGCAGATCTGAATCAAAGCATTCCCAGGACCTATGATCTTAACTTCTGCAACCCTCCACAGGAGTCACAAAGTCCTGAGGCCAAACTGGCTGTACCTGAATCCTGATGGCCAAAATCAAGAGGGCCACTGATTGTATGGAAACCCAGCTACTCCCACTTTATGGTATGTACCTGCCCCTTACCTCAAAATACCTCTCCACTGTTCTGAAATTCCTCCCCTAGGAATTCAGCACTTTAGTTTTGCAAAGTTTGAACATCCTGTGCAACCCAACTCCTTTGGAAAGAGGCATGACGTCTTGACTCTAATTAACTAAAACTCGGAAGTGGAGGAGAGGAAGGACAGGGAAAGGACTGGAAGGGGAAGTGAGAGGGCTACTGAAGCTTTGTGCGGGACAGGAACGGTAGGCTGGACTGGCAGCAACCTCAAGGACACAGGGAGTCCAAAGGGTTGTTGACATACTGCGCCCTGCACCCCAAGTAAAACGTCTCTCAGAGAACAGGGCCAGGGCTCAATCTCCACCAAAGGCAGGCGCGTGGAGAAACGGGACCTCTACTTTCCCATCCCTCGCCTCGATTCTGCACCCGCTCTAGCTAGGGGGTCAAGCCCAGCAGCACCCGGACTGGAGGGGATATTTGCTCTCCAGGCCACAGTCCCGCCCACTGCAAGCGCCACCTTGGTAAGGGATTTCTCCGGGCAGAAGCAAACGGGAACTCATGGCCTTCTTTATTAAGATGAGATCTTCGAGTTCTGGCTGCCGCGCCAGGTCGCGCTACATTCCAACGCTCCTCCGCCACAGCCAGATCACTACACTCCTGCACGCGTTCCCACCGAGACTGCGCCTTCTTCCCCAACCCGAGCCTGTCCTTAAGTAAGATGGAGGCGAGCGCACTTCCGGCGTGTGTCCTTACGGGTGCGTCCGGGCGGCTGCTGCAGGTGCCACCTAGCAGGTTCCAGCCTCTTTGCTGCATAGATTACAACGGAGATGGCGGGCAAGCAGTCCGGCTGGAACCCGGTGGCTCTCCTCCAGCTCCTTCTCTGCGTGAACCCGATGGTGATGCCGCCCACCCAGGCCCGGAGTCTGCGCTTCGTTACCTTGGTAATGAGAGATGGGGTCACCAAAGAGTTCCCCGAAGCTAGAAGGGCAAAGGCCAGCTGGTGAGGGTCGGGGATCTTGGGAAGGAACAGCTGATTTAGGAGGGGACGCCTGGCCTGGAAAGCTCGGGGGCTGGGTTCAGGATTGACGTGAAGCCTTGGGTTATGGGGGTCAGGGCGACCGAATAGGTCGGGGTGAGTCTGCCCTGAGACAGGGAAGTAGGTGAATGATTAAGACTCATCTCTAAAGAAGCCTTTGGTTATCTTCTTTTCCCAAGTCCCCACCACACACATTGCTTTCACTTCTCTTTTCCCTTCCCACCGTACCTTGGCTTTGCCTGTGGTCTCCAGTGGCATTGTTTAGCCAAGTTAGAATCTCTGGAATCTGGAAGAAGTGACTGACTCCTAGCTGGGGTCTTTTGTAGCGAGTAGGCTTCCCAGAGGGAATGAGACTTCCTTCCCCAAAATGGGGCAAAAGATAGGCTCTGGGTTCCTATCAAGGAGACCCTTCTGACCTATAGGCCAACCATTTTCTTCCCTCAGCTGTACCGCCACGGAGACCGTTCACCAGTGAAGACATATCCCAAGGATCCCTATCAGGAAGAAGAATGGCCCCAGGGGTTTGGTCAGTTAACCAAGGTGGGTCAGAAGCCAGCCTTTCCTCAGGGTGAGCTGCAGAATGATGTCTAGAGCAGGCTACAGAACTTGGGCCCTACTCAACTGCCTTTTCCCACATGGGTGCGGACTTTGACCACATTTCATAACCTTCATCTCTGCGCCCATGATATTGCCATGCATGACTGTCCACTTAATGAAAGACTTCTGGGATCAGAGTAACTCACTCCAGCAAAGGGTAAACCTGGAAAGCAACAGGGCCTATACCCTATGGGGCTTGTGAGCCACCCCTTCCCTCTAGACCCTCTTAACCCTTGAGTTTGCCCACAGGAGGGGATGCTACAGCACTGGGAGCTTGGCCAGGCCCTGCGGCAGCGCTACCACGGCTTCTTAAACACCTCTTACCACCGGCAAGAGGTAAGGCTGGGAGCTCCAGAGGCAAAGGGAATGGGGGGTGTGCTGCCCTCATCGTTTGCCCTCAGGAAGCCCAAGGCTGAGACTGAGCACTTTGACCTCCTTCCCGTATTTTTGGTCACAACTACAGGAAAAGACATCTGAGAGCTGTCTGGAACAAAGCTCTAGGAGCTGAGTTGCCCCTGATTGGCTGGGAAGAGGCAAACCTGATTAAGCATCCAAATTCAGACTTAAGGGTGGGACTGGCAGAGGGTTTCCTGACTCTGTGAAATCACAGGCTTTCCATCCAAGACATTTACTGAGTACCTATTAAAGGCCAGGGACTGTGCTAGCACTTTGCACACAGTGGTGCACCACACAGATATGCTGTCTTCATGGAGCTTAGAATGTCATGGAATGTCATGGGGGTATCTGATGATAAACCAGATGGAGCCAAGATGAAAGGTGTTGAGGAAGACATGCATAGATAGGGCACATCAGGGAGACTGGCGAGTGTGCCTGCTCCTTGAGTCCTCGCCCCACCCCCACGATGGGGAAACTGTTCCTCTGGTTACCACGCTCAGCCACAGCTGTCTCAAGAGTCCCTAAACATTATTGTTCCCTGAAGGCCGAGCTCTGTCCTAAGCTTGTTCTTCCTCAGTTTCCTCCTCCCTTTTCATGAACCACTGTCTCATGATCTCTTCAGAATATGTACATATATTTTAAAGGGGCCTCGCTCTGTCACCCAAACTGTAGTACAGTGACCCAGTCATAGCTCACTGCCACCTCAAATTCCTGGGCTCAGGTGATCCTCCTGCCTCAGCCTCCCAAGTAGCTAGGACTACAGGTACCCGTTACACCTAATTTTAAAATTTTTTGTAGAGACAGGGTCTCACCGAGTTGCCCAGGCTGGTTTCAAACTCCTGGCCTCAAGTGATCCCCCTGCACTGGCCTCCCAAAGTGCTGGGATTATAGGCATGAGCCATGAGGCCCAGCCTTTATCTTATTTTTTGCTCCCTGGTCTCTAAGGATAGTCACTGGAAGCAGTTTCTGCCCCAAGGACCCTGATCTAGATAGGGAGACAGGTGTTGTTATAAAGCCAGACAGACTAGAAAGCCTTACTGATTGACTAAGCACTTTTGACTGGGAGGCAGGGGCATGGAGTCTTGCTTTGTCACCAGGTTGGAGTGCAGTGGTGTGATCTCAGCTCACTGCTATCTCTGCCTCTGGGTTCAAGCAATTCTTGTGCCTCCGCCTCCTGCGTAGCTGAGATTATAGGCACGTGCCACCACATCCAGCTAATTTTTGGATTTTTAGTAGAGACAGGGTTTCATCATTTTGGCCAGGATGGTCTTGATCTCCGGACCTCATGATCTGCGGAAAGGGCATTTCAATTAGTGCCATTTCCACCGGAGTTCTTCACAGAGCTATGACAACCCCTAGTGGAGTGTTTGAGAAACAGGGAAGGCCAGAGGCGAGAGCAGGGTGAGGGCCAGAGACAGGGTATCAAGAAAAAACAGGTTCTCCCCTGCGGCTCCACTTTGGGGTGACCAAAACTTCACACACACGCACGCACGCACACACACACACACGTAAGGCTTGTGTTGCCATCTCTGCAGGTTTATGTGCGAAGCACAGACTTTGACCGGACTCTCATGAGTGCTGAGGCCAACCTGGCTGGACTCTTCCCTCCCAACGGGATGCAGCGCTTCAACCCAAACATCTCGTGGCAGCCTATCCCTGTGCACACTGTGCCCATGGCTGAGGACAGGGTGAGAGTGGCCAGCCCCACCGGGGTGGCGGTGACGGGACAGCTCTGGCCGTGGACCTGCTGACGCCAGGCTCCTTTTCCCACTGCCTTTTCCTCACTTTGCTCTACAGCTGCTGAAGTTCCCGTTGGGCCCATGTCCCCGTTATGAGCAGCTGCAGAACGAGACTCGGCAGACACCAGAGTATCAGAACGAGAGCTCTCGCAATGCAGTGAGTAGGGGCGGAGGTGGAGGTCACCATGCTGTCTTTTCCCCACAGCAGGACTGATCCCCCGATCCATTTTCCATAGCAATTTCTGGACATGGTGGCCAACGAGACAGGGCTTACAGACCTGACACTGGAGAGCGTCTGGAATGTCTACGACACACTCTTCTGTGAGGTGAGCCCACGAGGGTGCTCACTCTGGTCACTCTTCTCCCCCTCAGCAGGCCCAGGTCACCAGGACAGTAGAACATGGTGCCTGATACTGTCACGCCCCTGGGGAGGTCCAGGGAGGCTGTGCTTGTGAAACCTGGGAACTTCCCTCACTGGTGACAGAGATCCTCAGAGTGGGAAACGGTTTGTTAATTGTCAGCAGTCCCTGCCGCTCTCCACCCAGAGCTCCTTTCTGCTGAGTCTCACTTTTCATGCCGGGGCTTCCTTGCCTGTACCCTGCAGCATCCACACCGACTGCCATGTCTACTGGCTCCAGGCCCTCTCCCTCTCTCTTCTCTCCCTCCGTCCCTCACACACACAGGCACCTTCCCACTGGGGAAGAGAGCTGCCCCCTGGAGAGGCTCTGGCCTAGGCCTGGGGCACTAACCTGCCCGCTGCGATACACAGCAAACGCACGGGCTGCGCCTGCCGCCCTGGGCCTCGCCCCAAACCATGCAGCGTCTGAGCCGGCTGAAGGACTTCAGCTTCCGCTTCCTCTTCGGAATCTACCAGCAGGCGGAGAAGGCCCGGCTTCAGGGGGGTGAGTGACAAGGGCAGCATGTCACTCTGCTCCTCAGGACCCTAAGGTCTGCTATGGGGGCTTCTCACACACTTCCCTCTCTACTGAAATATTCCCTGCTCTTTCAAAACGAAATCCCCCTCCTCATGCTGTCAGTCACCAGATTTCCCCAGCTCTCCCTCTTTTCTGCCATTCATACTCTTTTTTTTTTTTGGAGATGGAGTCTCACTCTGTTGCCCAGGTTAGAGTGCAGTGGCACAATCTCAGGTCACGGTAACCTTGGTTCCCGGGTTCAAGCAATTCTCTTGCCCCAGCCTCCCGAGTAGCTGGGATTACAGGTGTGCACCTCCACACCCAGCTAATTTTTGTATTTTTAGAAGAAAAGGGGTTTCACCGTGTTGGCCAGGCTGGTCTCGAACTCCTGACCTCAGGTGATCCACCTGCCTCGGCCTCCCAAAGTGCTGGGATTATAGGCATGAGCCGCTGCACCCGGCCTATTTATTTATTTTGAAACAGAGTCTTACTCTGTCACCCAGGTTTAAGTGCAGTGGCGTGATCTTGGCTCACTGTAACCTAGGTAGAGACCTCCTAGGTTCAAGGGATTCTCCTGCCTCAGCCTCCCAAGTAGCTGAGACTACAGGTGCATGCCACCACACCCAGCTAATTTTTGTATTTTTAGCAGAGACAGGGTTTCAATATATTGGTCAGGCTGGTCTCAAACTCCTAACCTCTGGTGATCTGCCCACTTTGGCCTTCCAAAGTGCTGGGATTACACGCATGAGCCACCGCCCCCAGCCCTGCCATTCATATTCTTAAGTTTCACCCACATCAGAAGATCCTCCCTCTCCTAAATGAATAGCCAACCCCAGAGAACCACTGGGGGCCATTTTGAGAAGGCTGAGAGTAACACACACACCAGCTTCCTCATTTGAGCACCCAAAGGCATGCCTGCTGTCAAACCTTTTGACATCTTAGTTTTCAGAGGATATGGCAGTTACCTGACAAGGACTCACCCACTGTGTACTCTGAAGCAATCTTAAGTTTACATTTGTTTCAAACTGAAGTGCTTCTATAAACATGGGCAGGTTTCCACATCCGTGATGAAATATAGGTAGAGGCTGGGTGCGGTGGCTCATGCCTGTAATGCCAGCACTTTGGGAGACTGAGGTGGGTAGATCACCTGAGGTCATGAGTTCGAGACCAGCCTGGCCAACATGGTGAAACGCCGTCTCTACTAAAAATACAAAAATCAGCTGGGTGTGGTGGTATGCACCTGTAATCCCAGCTACTGGGGAGGCTGAGGCAAGAGAATTGGCTTGAACCCGGGAGGCAGAGGTTGCAGTAAGCCGAAATCGTGCCACTGTACTCCAGACTGGGCGAAAGAGCAAGACTCTGTCTCAAAACAAAAAATAAAAAAAGAAAGAAATATAGGTAGATATCTTGTTTTGTCTTGTGTCCTTCTGTACATTTGACAGTTCTTAAGAGATAGGAGTGCCACAGAGTTCCTGCATGGTCCCTATGACACTCAAGAGTTCTCCATGTAGGTGATGAGGCCCAGGACTGGCAGGGGGCGAAAGGAGCACAGACAGGTCTAATTAGAAGGCAGAGGTGGCTGTAGCCACCAACACCAGGGACTTTTCTCCTTCAGGAGTCCTGCTGGCTCAGATACGGAAGAACTTGACCCTAATGGCGACCACCTCCCAGCTCCCCAAGCTGCTGGTTTACTCCGCGGTAAGCGCCTGTGCTCCCTGTGCTGTGTCAGGCAAGGAGCTGGATTTCTTCTCAGTTCCTAGGGATGCAGGGAACAGTGCTGATGGGGAGCCCCTCTCCCTCACAGCACGACACTACCCTGGTTGCCCTGCAAATGGCACTGGACGTCTACAATGGCGAACAAGCCCCCTACGCCTCCTGCCACATATTTGAACTGTACCAGGAAGATTCTGGGTGAGTGGAGCTAGCAGTGTTCTCTGGAAGGGGCCCTCAGGGGGTGGATCAGGGCAGCCCAAGGACCCCATTACGGGCAGGCTGAGCAGCTCCCAGGTGGCCTCCTGTCAACCCTCAGGAATTTCTCAGTGGAGATGTACTTTCGGAACGAGAGTGAGAGGGCCCCCTGGCCACTCAGCCTGCCTGGCTGCCCTCACCGCTGCCCACTGCAGGACTTCCTTCGCCTCACAGAGCCCGTCGTGCCCAAGGATTGGCAGCAAGAGTGCCAGCTGGCAAGCGGTCCTGCAGACACAGGTGAGCTGTCGCTGGCACGCTGCCACGGGCTTCTTTGCTAGTCACGCCCCAGACCAACCTGCAATTCACATCCACAAATCTCTAGAGCTCTTGAACTTCCAGCCATCTGACTGCATTTGCCGGGAGTCTCCTCCCCAGACGGCTTTGTGCCTTCTCCTGACTCCTCGCTCTCAGGTGATGTCTCACTTATATCACCGAGAAAATAAAAGCCAGGAGAGAATCAGCTTGTTCTCCCACCACCAGCTTCCCTGGCTTACTTGCTGGGGGAAGCCACTGCTTAGGGTGGCCTCTCCATCTGCACTCGGGTTCTCTCTCCTTACCTCTGCAAGGAGCTCTGATGCCTCTGCTTCTCTACTGGATCACTTCCCTTCCAAAAGCCCATCCAAGACCTCTGAGAGCCACCTCTTCCCCAGCCACCAGCCTCTTCCCTCTCAGAATGGAATCCACAAAAGAGCTGCCTAGATTCTGGCTCTGCTTCCTCACTGCCTGTTCTCTTAGACTCACATTAGACAGTCTTGTGTCACCTTCCACTACCCTGAAGCCACACTTGTCTTGTGACCAGTGACCTCCTCTTACCAAAACTAGTGACCAATTCTTAGCTTCTCTCACTTGTCAGCAGCATTATATAACTGGTCACCCCATCCTGAAACACTTTCTCGGCTTCTCCTGACTTTCAGGCGTCCCTTCCTCACTAAAGAACAGATGACCCAGGACTCATCCCTGGAGCTTTCCCCATCTGTGCACACTCCCAAGTGATCTCATGCAGCCTTGTTACTTTATGCCCATCTTCATGCTCACTTCTGTCCTTATGCCCTGACTCACAGATTCACGACCTCTTCTCTGAGCTACAGATTCATCTCCAGCTGCCGACTTGAGGGCTCTACGGGCATGTTAAGTCATCTCCAAGTCGCAGTGTCTAAAACCAGATGCTTTTCCTTCCAAAGCTGCTCTTCTTCCAGGCTTCCTTGTTTCAGTAAATGCCACAAGTCACCTAGTGGCAAAGTGTAACCCTTGGGGTCATTCTGAATATCGTTTCTCATGCCCCTCATCCAGTCCACTGCCAGATCAACTCAGCCTTTCCAATATTAAAACACGCTCTTGCCTTCCTTCAGTCCGATCTACCATCAGCTCTTGCCTGACCAACTGAAATGCTCCCTAAAGTTCTTTCTGGTTCTATTCTTGTCCCTGCCAGTCTTTTCAGCACAGCAGAGTTAACTTTTTTTTTTTTTTTTTTTTTTTGAGACGGAGTTTCGCTCTTGTTACCCAGGCTGGAGTGCAATGGCGCGATCTCGGCTCACTGCAACCTCCGCCTCCTGGGTTCAGGCAATTCTCCTGCCTCAGCCTCCTGAGTAGCTGGGATTACAGGCACGCGCCACCATGCCCAGCTAATTTTTTGTATTTTTAGTAGAGACGGGGTTTCACCATGTTGACGAGGATGGTCTCGATCTCTCGACCTCGTGATCCATCCGCCAGAGTTAACTTTTAAAACACATAAACCAGTTGACGCTACTGTCCTCTCAGCATTTTCCAATGGCTTCCCATCACATATGGAAGAAAATCCAAGTTCTTCACCACAGCCTTCCAGGCCCTGCTCCATCCGGTCTGCTGCCCCATCTCCTACTTGGTCCTTGCTTACTCTGCTCTGGTGAGACTGACTTTCTGGGTGATCCTAGCACGGGCCAGGCTTATCCCCACATCTGGTCCTTTTGCTCTTCCTTCCTGTCCTCTGCCCCATGACACTCTTCTCAGATCACTGTATGTCTTTGATGCCAGGTCTCTGTTAAAAATCTCACTTCCTCAATGATGCCTTGCCTGCTAACCTACTTTGTTTTGTCTCTCTGTACCACATTCATCACTGACCTGTCACTCCTATCATGTTTTTTTTTTTTGAGACAGTGTCATTCTGTTGCCCAGGCTGGAGTGCAGTGGCTTGATCTTGGCTCACTTTAGCTCCCGCCTTCGGGGTTCAAGTGATTCTCCCACCTCATCCTCCTGAGTAGCTGGGACTACAGGCATGCACCACCATGCCCAGCTAACTTTTGTGTTTTTAGTAGAAACAGGTTTTCCCCATGAAGGCCAGGCTGGTCTCAAACTCCTGACCTCAGGTGATCTGCCTGCCTTCGCCTCCCAAAGTGCTGGGATTACAGGCATGAGCCACTGTGCCCAGCCCATTTGCTTGTTTATTGCATCCCCTCTCCCAGCATGTAAACTCCATGAGAGCAGCGACTCTGTCTTGGCCACCTGTGTATCTCCTGTACAGTACCTGGCATATGACGGAACACTGATATGACATTTCTCTTTCCTCCCCATGCCCAGAGGTGATTGTGGCCTTGGCTGTATGTGGCTCCATCCTCTTCCTCCTCATAGTGCTGCTCCTCACCGTCCTCTTCCGGATGCAGGCCCAGCCTCCAGGCTACCGCCACGTCGCAGACGGGGAGGACCACGCCTGACAACCATTCAGCCCCCTTCGGAGGTGGGCTGGGCCCTCACTCCTGACTGTTGCTGCTCCCCAGCCCATGGACAGGAGACCCTGGGTTGGGCCTCTCTCTGATGACCCTAGCCAGATGAGCGAGTGGGGTTCAGCATGGCCCGTGGTCACGCCTGTCACCCAGCATTCCCATGCCTGATGTTTACCAAGTGCTATGTTGGACACTGGCTTTCTCCAAACAGGATTTGCCTCCTCCACACTCCCTACACACCCGAGATGGAAACCGGCGGTCGGTGTTCACTCAGGACCTAGGATTAGAGAATGGCAGAGTTGGTGCTCGATCCGCCTTGCACTTCTGTCAAGCCCTGCTCTTTCTCCTCCAGTCTGGTCTCTGGCGAATGGCTCAGAGGACACGGTCTTCCCTCTCATGAGTGCTTATTTTAGTGGGAAAAACAGCTAATACTAGGAGTACGAATATTGGCTCCCAAGGAACTGGGTCACCCAGCAACCAGCCAGCCACATTTCCCTTTGCCTGGAGCCACCATCGGACTCAGACAGAATGCTTCCGGAATCTTTGCCACCCTTTCATCTGGAGCAGGTCGGAAGGGTGTCTGTACTTGGGAGGGAGTGGGGAGTGGTGGGAGGGGAGCTGCTTGTCACACGGAATCAGGACACTGCTCTCCCTCAGCTGGGCTGGGGTCTCCAGGGACTTGAGTGACATGGAGGTTGTGAGCTGGAAAGCTCTAGACTGTGGTCCAGAATAGGGCTGGGGCAGCTCCTGGAGAATGAAAGTTTGGACTGCTAGTGCTCTTTCCTGTGCCTTTTCTTCATTTCTGAGACGCAGGAAGCTCTCTGACCAGGTCACTTCTGGAAAATCCACGCAGAAGCTCAGTCAGGTATGGTTTTATTGGCCATATCAAAAGAGAGCACAAATCAGATCACTGCTTGATCCCTCTGCTACCACACACCGAGGAGAAAAGTCATTTAGTTCCAAGAGAAGTTTGGTTCCAGGATAGATACAGAGGGACCCTTGCAGCAGCTGCATCACCAACTCTGGAGCAGTCCAGAGCAGTCCCACGACAGCGTCCCAGTCCCACAGTGCCTCAGGCCCCAGCACCCCTGTTCCAACCCTACATGTGGATACGTTAGGCCCTTTAACAAATTGCCACCTCTTGTAGGACTTGACCTCATGTGTGGGCGCCAAGGCCTTGTCTGGCCCACACCTTCTTTAGTGTCTCTCATTTCCGTGTCCTGGCTTCCTCCTGGCTCCAAATGAGAACGTGGTAACCTAGAAGGAGTGAGACCAGTCTGACTTACACCTTCTGTTCCCAGCCTCTCAGAGATTGGGGCTGGCCTGGGAACCTAGGATTTCACAAAGAAATATTAGGAAACTGGCCGGGTGCGGTGGCTCACGCCTGTAATCCCAGCACTTTGGGAGGCCAAGGAGGGCAGATAATCTCAGGTCAGGAGTTCAAGACCGGCTTGGCCAACATGGTGAAACCCCATCTCTACTAAAAATACAAAAAACATTAGCCGGGCATGGTGGCATTTCCCTGTAATCCCAGATAATCAGGAGGCTGAGGCAGGAGAATCACTTGAACCTGAGAGGCAGAGGTTGCAGTGAGTCAAGATCACACCATTATACCCCAGCCTGGGCAACAAGATTGAAACTCCATCTCAAAAAATGAAAGAAAGAAATACTAGAAGCTGGAAAGTAACCAGGCATTGCATGACCAAGACAAAGCCAGAGGGTTAGAGGGCCTCAGCTAAAGAGACCACTGTCTCCCAGCCATCTTCTTCACGGGCCACTGCCCTGGGGAGAATGAGGCAGGGCAGGGCTGAGGTTGGCCGGCACTGAACCTTGGGCAGTAGGGTCAGGCTTGGCAAGTCAGATACATCCTCCTCCTACTCACCCATTGCAGAGGCCAGCGTGTCCCCCATAGGATTGAACTCATTGAGCTGCAGAGATAAGAGTGTCAGCATGAGGAAGGGGTACGGTATTAGCAAAGACAGAGAAGGGCACAAAAGGCCTAATGTCTGGTCATTTCTGATCAATAATGTAGGTTGAATCCCTGCCTCCTGCCATCATTCTCTGAGGGTCCAAGCCTCACCGAACTAATGCCAGAAGATTCTGGGTCGTAGAGCTGACACATCATCTTCCCTGAGTTTCCATCGAACACATCGATTGTCCTCAATTCATAGGGAGTACAACTCTTGAAATTAGGATCTGGGTATCGGCCGACGACAATGAGGTTATAGCGAGGATGCCAGGCTGCCTAGGAGATGGAGGCCGGTCATGAGAGTAAACATAGAACAGGGTCAAGAGGGACATCAGAAACAAACAACAACAAAGAGGGACATCAAAAGTATTCTTTGGGCCCGGCACAGTGGCTCATGCCTGTAATCCCAGCACTTTGGGAGGCTGAGGCAGGCAGATCATGAGGTCGGGAAATCGAGACCATCCTGGCTGACATGGTGAAACACCGTCTCTACTAAAAATACAAACAAAAATTAGCTGGGCATGGTGGTGCACACCTGCAGTCCCAGCTACTTGGGAGGCTGAGGCAGGAGAATCGCTTGAACCTGGGAGGCGGAGGTTGCAGTGAACCAAGATCGTGCCACTGCCCTCCAGGCTGGGCAGCAAGAGTGAAAACGCTGTCTCAAAAAAAAAAAAAAAAAAAAAAAAGTCGTCTTTGCCAGTAACAAGCCAACCTAATAATGGAGCTAAGTCCTATACAAAACTACAAGAATGGTTTTTGGTTGTGTGTGCCTCTGCCATTGTACATTTTTAATCCCTAGCTGGCCTCCCTGGCCCTTAGGGCACCTTTGAGCCTTCTCCCTCTTTTGCATTTCCTAAGATCATACCAACTGATAAATGTTTTAACATCATACTGACCCAGATATCGACCTAAGAGCTAAGCCTACAACAAAGCAAAAAAAGCCTCTGGCGACCAAAACCTAACAGGACTTAAGTTCTGAAGGAACCCCACCATCATCCCCCTCCATCAACATGAATAAGAGTCGAGTATAAAATTGCTACTGGCTATAAAAGAGAGGAAACCCACATTCCCCAGATCACCCCAATAAAAACAAATCTGGCAGTTTTAGAATGAGAGAATTGGATGGAATTTTCCTAATTAAACTTATCAAGGAAGTTTTGAAGGAGGAAAGACACGGTTAGCAGGAAGGAAGAAATAATACATACAATAGCTTGGAAATAAGTCACAAATCACACGCAGGAAGCTGTAATGACTTAGGAAGCCTGGCTAGATATAAACTGGGACATGCAGACAGATGGATTATCAGGAACCCTGATGGACTAACAGGAACACCAACTAGGGAAGGATTCTTGACATTATTAAGAGCTTGGATCTGTTTGAGGTACATGGGGGCCACTCAGTATTCAATCACCATTTATTGAATACTTACCAGTACTTACCAGGTGCTGGGCATGGGGCCAAGTGCTTGAAGTATCCTGACTCATCCTCACAACAACCCTACCAGTTAGAGACTAGTATTCTCTTTTTGCAGATGAGGAAACAGATCCAAAATATAAGTAATTTGCTCAAGGATTCTATCCCGGGGGGCTCTGGCTGCTGGAAACTGGTGCTCCCCACCACTATGCTGAACTGACCAGGGAAGTCCAGGCATAAAACCTGAAGGTCTGAAGAGGATCTGTAATTCTGGAAAAGAATGCAGAACTGGCAGGCAAGAAGGCATTGAAGGACTTGAAAGCTATTAGTTTTGGGGACTAAGGATAGAGAAGCTATTAACAAGAGCCTGAGAAAAGATGGGTAAATAAGAGTTATTTTTCTCTGGGAGGCCGAGGTGGGTGGATCACGAGGTCAAGAAATCGAGACCATCCTGGTCAACATGGTGAAACCCCATCTCTACTAAAAATACAAAAACTTATCCGGGCATGGTGACATGTGCCTGTAATCCCAGCTACTCAGGAGGCTGAGGCAGGAGAATTGCCTGAACCCAGGAGGCGGAGGTTGCGGTGAGCCGAGATCGCGCCATTGCACTCCAGCCTGGGTAACAAGAGTGAAACTCCGTCTCAAAAAAAAAAAAAAAAAAGTTATTTTTATTATTAGAAGCCACCGAAACCTCTAAGACAAACTAAGAAAGTGAAGGTGCCAGGCGCGATGGCTCATGCCTGTAATCCCAGCATTTTGGGAGGCCAAGACGGGAGGATGGCTTGAACCTAACAGCTCAAGACCAGCTTAGGCAACATGGCAAAACCCCATCTCTACAAAAATGTTAAAAATTGCTGGGTGTGGTGGCACACACCTGTAGTCCAATCTACTCCTGAAGCTGAGGTGGAAGGGTTGCTTGAACCCAGGATTTTGAGGCTGCAGTGAGCTGTGTTTGTCACTGCACTCCAGCCTGGGTGACAGAGCAAGAACCTGTCCTTCAAAAAAAAGGACCAGCCTGGGCAACACAGGAAGACCCTGTCTCTACAAAAAAAAAAAAAAAAAAAAAAAAAAAAAAAAATGAGGTGAGAGGATTGTTGAGCCTGGGAGATCAAGGTTGCAATGAACCATGATCGCGCCACTGCAATCCCACCTGGGTGACAGAGCGAGAACCTGCCTTAAAAAAAAATGTGGGGCTGGGCGCGGTGGCTCATGCCTGTAATCCCAGCACTTTGGGAGGCTGAGGTGGGTGGATCACCTGAGGTCAGGAGTTCAAGACCAGCCTGGCCATCATGGTGAAACCCCATCTTTAAAAAAAAAAATTAAAAATGTGAAGGTTTGTGGGTCAACTGTCCACAGGTAACTGAAGCTGAGAAGACAGAACAAAGGGTCAGGATCTTGAAAATGCTCAGAGTGAGATCAGAGCTGGGCTGAAAAAACTCAGGAAAATAACTTACCAGAGAGAAAGAAAACTCAACCGTGTGAGATTGCAGAAGTGGGATAAAAGGAAGAGAGAGCCAAAGGGTCTGTGATGCTCTGTGCTCGGGCCAGGAGCGACCTGGGATAGCAGGCTTACCGCATCAGCCCTTCCCCACTGTGTGCAGACCTGCTCTGGCCTCATGATCACAGCTTCCTTCTGTGAGCTCCTTCCTGCCACTCACCTTGATGGGTGTGAGGTGCTGGAAGTGACGGTGAGGGTGCGGGATGAGACCCAGGGGGCAGTCCCACTGGGAGGCAGAGTAAATTCGGATCTCGCTCTTCTGGTCCGTGGTCAGGAGCCGGGCTCCATCCGGACTGAAACAAGCTGGCAAAGTGAAAAGCCCCTGAGCTGAAGGAACCACGAGCCCCCCGTGGTCCTGGCCTGGCAGGCCTTCTCCTGCAGCGATACCCTCCCTCCCACTCCGCTCAAGACAGGAGCGGAAGGGAAGAGGTGAATCTGGGCTGTGAACAATAAAAAGTCTGGAAACTCGGCAGCTGATGGGGACAGCCACACTCACAAAAATTCCCAGACAACAGCTTGGCAGATGCTATCGGGGTAAAGGTTTGACGTAGTGGCTTCCACGCTGAGGGAAGACCCCAGCAGTGGTCAGAGAGGCAGGGTCTGCAGGAGAGATGAGTTCTGGGATATCACACCTGCATTGACAGGATGCCTGTGTGGCAGCGAGTAGAGGAAGCTGGCTTTCCCTCTAACCTGGCGCAGGTCCCAGATTTTCACTGTTTGATCTACGGAGGCTGTGGCCAGGAACCAATCACAGCATGGGTTCAGGGCCACATGCGTCACTTTCTTTTTGTGCATTCTGAGATTCCAAAGCTGCAGAGAAGAGCTCGGTTCAGGTGGGGACACAGAACCGAGGCAGGGGTGAGGGCAGGAAAGGCAGGACATGGGAGAACCCACCTCTTTGCCGTCCATGTTCAGCAGGATCACGTTCCCCACATTGTCTCCTGTGACCACCATTCGGCTGCTGGCAGACACATCCAGGCTACAAAACCAGATGCTGGAGGGAGAGACTGTGTTGTAAGATTCTTGGGGACAGAGATAGGCCCATTTACTCACTGTTGCCGCTCCAGTGACTGCCCACAGCAGGCATTCAATAAATATTTGTTGAATGAATGAATAACTGTCTTGTGTGGATTCCCAGCGAGGAACATTCAGATCGCTCTACCATCCAGACAGAGGAAGTAGTAGGTAAGGGGGCTCAGAAATCTGTCTGGTTACTGCTGGGCCCAGGATCCCTAGCTCCTAAGAGTCCCTGAAGCAGACAAAGCTCAGACCATAAAGCAAGCCCCAGGGCACTTCCCCCTACACCCCAGGTTCTGAGTAAGCCTCCTTTATGGCTCTCTCCCTTCACTCTCCACCCTCCTTTGGACCAAAGGATACCATAAACCAAACAGGGATTGCATGGCCCTGTTCTCAGAACTGGCTGGAAGGGCACTTCTGCCCCCTTCTGAACATGGAGGGAAAAAACAACACAACCCAGAGCTCTTCGGGTCCTGCAAACCACTGGAAGGGATCATTGGCTAGTGGGGATGCTTCAGGGATCCTGTTATGCAGCCAGGAAAGCTTGGTTCAGTTTGTCTCAAAACGCTCAAATCCATGCTATACTGCCTTTTACCATCCCCTGTTAATATCTTCAAGCAGGAAGATTTCTTGTGGAAGAGTAGCCTGGAGCCTCGTCTATCCAATCACCTGCTGAATTGCCCATGCACTCCTCATCCCTGCCAACAGCCCAGGATCCATCCAATGCTAGTTACATCCCAGCACCCTCACTTAATTCCTCAGTGGGGAGTCAGAGTCCCTGCTCTAGGTGGAAATCAAAGTGACCAGCATTCTGTCATTTCTTATTTATTTATTTATTTTGAGACAGAGTTTTGCTCTTGTTGCCCAGGCTAAAGTGCAATGGTGCAATCTCAGTTCACTGCAACCTCTGCCTCCCAGGTTCAAGTTATTCTCTTGCCTTAGCCTCCCAAGTAGCTACAATTACAGGCAACTATCACCACGCCTGGCTAATTTTTTATATTTTTAGTAGAGACCGGGTTTCACAACCAGGCTAGTCTCGAACTCCTGACCTCAGGTGATCCACTCACCTTGGCCTCCCAAAGTACTGGGATTACAGGCATGAGCTACCACACCTGGCCACATTCTCTAAGTTCTCCAGCCACTTACTCTTGGGAAGTCCAGAGCACTTTATGGACAAGATTCCATCCACGTACGCTTCCACCCAGGAACAGGTCAGGTTATGACACCACAGCGAGTGTGAGGAATTAAGTTTCAAGTTCTTAGCTGCTGCTCCATTCTCTAGGTGGCTTTCTAGGGCCACACCATGCTGGCTTATCTAGTGAGGGTCAAGGTCTAGTTTAATACAGGTATGACTTACAGAAGAGCTGAGGCTTCAGAACACCTTCCCAAAGCAGCAAACCACCTGGACCAAAGTGAGAGCAGCCAAGGAGCAGTTTGAGAAAGAGAAAGCACGGCGCAAAGTGGCTGACATCTTTCCTCTCTTCCCTGTGCCAGGCTAGGTTAAGGAAATGGAATCCGGACACTCTTGTCGGAAAACTACACCTCAGCTTAGAAGCCCTTTCCCCTGCTAGTTAAACTACTCACTTGATGGTGTCTGAGCTGGCAAAGACTCGTAGAATGTTGCCTTTAAAGTCTTGCAGCCTAGTTGTTCCCTCCATTGAGGAGGCGTAAAACTGGTTGGTATTGAGAGGGTTAAACTTCAGCCCAGTGATGCTCCCTCCAGCTCCAATCTAACACGAGGAAGGAAAAAGCCAGTGAGTGATGATGGGCCTGGCCGTGAGGAAGCAGGCTTGGGCACACGTGCTGTGCTCCCACAGAAGCACCACTTGGCCAGCGCTTGGGGCCAGGCCAGCTTAGACACCTGAACACTGAGACGCTCGCCACGGGGCCCTTCACTTCTTTTCCTTTGAAATAGGGTCTTTCCATGTCACTTAGGTACAGCCTCTGGAGTGCAGTGAGACAAACACAGCTCATTGCCGCCTCAACCCCCTGGGCTCAAGCGATCCTCCCACCCCAGCCTCCCAAGTAGCAGGGACTACAGGTGTGCGCCACCATGCTCAGCTAATTTTTCTATTTTTTTAAAATGGGGTTTTGTCATGTTGCTCAGGCTGGTGTTGAACTCTTGAGCTCAAGCAATCTGCCCACCTTGACCTCCCTAAGTGCCGGGATTATAAGCGCTAATTAAAAAAAAAAAAAATTCGGTAGACACAGGGTCTCATTGTGTTGCCCAGTCTGGTTTTGAACTCCTGCACTCAAGCAATCCTCCTGCCACAGCTTCCCAAAGTGCTAGGTTACAGGCATGAGCCACTTTGCCCGGTCCCTTCATTTCTTTTTTTTGAGATGGAGTCCTGCTCTGTTGCCCAGGCTGGTGTGCAGTGGCGCAATCTTGGCTCCCTGCAACCTCTGCCTAGCAGGTTCAAGTGATTCTCCTGCCTCAGCCTCCGCCTGGCTAATTTTTGTATTTCTAGTAGAGACGGGGTTTCACACATTGGCCAGGCTGGTCCTGAACCTCTGACCTCAGGTGATCCACTCCCCTTGACCTCCCAAAGTGCTGGGATTACAGGCGTGAGCCACCATGCCTGGCCTCCCTTCATTTCTTATGGCTTTATTTTTATTTAAAAAAAATTAACATATAGGCCAGGCGCAGTGGCTCAAGCCTGTAATCCCAGCACTTTGGGAGGCCGAGGCGGGCAGGTGGATCACGAGGTCAAGAGATGGAGACCATCCTGGTCAACATGGTGAAACCCCGTCTCTACTAAAAATACAAAAAAATTAGCTGGGTATGGTGGCGCGTGCCTGTAATTCCAGCTACTCAGGAGGCTGAGGCAGGAGAATTGCCTGAACCCAGGAGGCGGAGGTTGCGGTGAGCCGAGATCGTGCCATTGCACTCCAGCCTGGGTAACAAGAGCGAAACTCCATCTCAAAAAAAAAAAAAAAAAAAAATTAAATTAAAAACAGGATGTCATGTAAATGAATTATGCGGTATGCAGACTTTTGAGACTATCTTGTTGCATTTCACTCATCATGCCTCCGAGATTCATCCAAGTTGCTGTATCGATAGCTCATCTCCCTTTATTGCTCAAGTATTCCATTCTATGGATGTGCGCTAATTTGTTATTACCACAGCGCTCTCTTTAAAAGAGGTTCGGCTCAGAGCAGAGGTTGGATTAGGACGGCAGGAGTCGGATCTGTGCCCCTTCCTATTTTTCCAAGTATCCCAGAAAATGATGATGAAAATAAACATGATAATATCAATGGCTTAACCTTATTAAGTGCTTACTATGTATCAGGCACTGGTTTTTTTGGGGGATTTTCTTTTTCTTTTTTTTTTTTTAAAGACAGGGTTTCACTATGTTGGTCAGGCTGGTATTGAACTCCCGACCTCAGGTGATCCGCCCGCCTTGGCCTCCAAAGTGCTCAGATTACAGGTGTGAGCTACCAGGCCCGGCCCTGGGGGGATTTTCTTTGTGTGTGTCTTTTTTTTTTTTGAGACGGAGTTTCGCTCTTGTTACCCAGGCTGGAGTGCAATGGTGCGATCTCAGCTCACCGCAACCTCCTCCTCCTGGGTGCAGGCAATTCTCCTGCCTCAGCCTCCTGAGTAGCTGGGATTACAGGCACGTGCCATCATGCCCAGCTAATTTTTTTTGTATTTTTAGTAGAGACGGGGTTTCACCATGTTGACCAGGATGGTCTCGATCTCTTGACCTCGTGATCCACCCGCCTCGGCCTCCCAAAGTGCTGGGATTACAGGCTTGAGCCACCACGCCCGGCCAGTGTGTGTCTTTTTTTTTAAGATGGAGTTTGTGCCCAGGCTGGAGTGCAGTGGCACAATCTCAGCTCACTGTAGCCTCCACCTCCTGGGTTCAAGCAATCCTCCTGTCTACACCTCCTGGGTAGCTGGGATTACATGCCTGCACTATCACATCCAGCTAATTTTTTGTATTTTTAGTAAAGACAGGTTTCACCATGTTCGTCAGGCTGGTCTTGAACTCCTGACCTCGTGATCTGCCCGCCTCAGCCTCCCAAAGTGCCGAGATTACAGGCATGAGCCACCGTGTCCAGTCAACCTCACGGTCATTCTAATGCTCATGGTCTGCCAAATGCTTGCTGGCAATATGACAATCTTCTGCTCCCTCCAGTTGAGTTCTATGCTTACCAAACCAAGGGTTAGTTGTAGTCATTCTCAAACCTGTTTATTCCAGTTGTACCTTTCACTGTAATTAATACCAAATTTATTAAGCACGTAAACTGATGAAACACACGCAAAAACAGAGGCTATTGTTACTTCCATAAAAGTCATGTTGAAAGCGTTTCAAGAACTCGGTAATGACCTGCAAAAACAATAGCCATTGGCTGGCACACTAGCTCACACCTACAATCCCAGTATGTTGGGAGGTTGGGCAGGAGAATCACTTGAGGCCAGTTCGAAACCTTGATGCAGTGGTGCAATGACGGCTCAGTGAAGCCCAACCTCCTGGGCTCAAGCGATCCTCCTGCCTCATCCTCCCAAGTCACTGTGGCTATAGATATGTGTCACTAATTTTTTTTTTTTTTTTTTTTTTTTTTTTTGCAGAGACAGGGTCTCACTATGTTACTCAGGCTGGTCTCGAATTCCTGGGTTCAAGCAATTCTTCCATCTTGGCCTCCCAAAGTGCTGGCATAAGCCCCTGTGTCCAGCCTCTACAAAAAATTATTAAAATTTAGCTAGATGTGACGGTGCACACCTGTGCTCACAGCTATTCAAGAAGCTGAGGCCAGATGATCACTTGAGCCCAGGAGTTCAAGGCTACAGTGAGCTATGATCCCGCCACTGTATTCCAGCCTGGGCAGCAGAGCAAGACCCTGTCTCTATTAAAAAAAAAAAAAAAAGCCATCAAATTAAGCATGGAGTGAGATACTTATAAAAGATTAAAGTGAGTTAATAAAAATTTTAAAAGAATCTGCAATCAGATTGCTTCACAAATGCCTTTACTCTGTATACTGAAAACCATAAATTCGGCTGGGCTCAGTGGCTCACGCCTTTAATCCCAGCACTTTGGGAGGCCAAGGCAAGTGGATCATGAGGTCAGGAGATTAAAATCATCCTGGCCAACACAGTGAAACCCCGTCTCTACTAAAACACAAAAAAATTAGCTGGGCGTGGTGGCGTGCATCTGTACTCCCAGCTACTCGGGAGGCGGAGGCAGGGGAATCACTTGAACACGGGCAGCAGAGGATGCTGTGACGTGAGATCGTGCCACTGCACTACAGCCTGGGCAACAGAGCAAGACTCCGTCTCAAAAACCAACCAACCAACCAACAAACACCACCATAAATTCATATTAATGTCTTCAAATTTAACACCGCAGAGTTAATTCGAGTTTCTCTCTTTCCATATTTATAATTCCCTTCTTTGACAGTGAAAAATCTGGTTCCCATTACACTCAATATACGTACATATTTCATTAATCTTGTATGTAACCAATCTTCCACACTTGCCACACGCTTCCCAAACGCAAGTCTAATCCTTAGGCTGCTTGAACTCTGTCACCCTCCCTAGGGCACAATGACCCTCTCCCCTCTCTCCACTCCTTCAACCATGCAGACACAACTTCCTTGCCCACATCAGGCTGCCCCTCTCCATGCAAAAGCCCTGTTGAGCCCACTTGGGTCCAGCACCCCACTCTAGGCCTCCTTGAAGTTCAGTCTCCTCACTCCTGCTTCAGACTTCACTATTCTATGCCAGGCCTCCTCTACTCTTCACTCCTGCCTGCATGGATGCCCTTCTGATCTTGCTTGGGCCCAGTCCCTATGTACTGAGCTGCCATGTGCCACCTGTACTGACATCCACCTCAGCTTCAGGGGCCTCAGCACCTGGCACTTCCAGCAATGTAGCCTCCCCACTATGTAAACATCTAGCTTGCTTGATCCTACCTAATGACTTTTGGTTTGAACTGTTCAGGAAGGGAAGATGATGATGAGGAAAGAAGATAGATCTCAGCTTGCTGCTACCTCCGCCTCCCAGGTTCAAGTGATTCTCCAGCCTCAGCCTCCTGAGTACCTAGGATTATAGGCTCACACTACCATGCTCAGCTAAGTTTTGTATTTTTAGTGGAGATGGGAGTTTCAGCATGTTGGCCAGGTTGGTCTAAAACGCCTGACCTCAAATGATCCACCTGCCTCAGCCTACCAAAGTGCTGAGATTAGTCATGAGCCATTGCACCTGGCTAAGGAAGAGATATTGATCTTTCTTTTTTTTTTTTTTTTTTTTGAGATGGCGTCCCATGCTCTTGCCCAGGCTGGAGTGCAGTAGCACAATCTTGGCTCACTGCAAACTCTGCCTTTGAGATTCAAGCAATTCTCCTGCTTCAGCCTCCAGAGTAGCTGGGATTACGGGCACCTGCCACCAGGCTCGGCTAATTTTTGTTTATTTTTAGTAGAGACAGGGTTTTCCCATGTTGGCCACGCTGGTCTCGAACTTCTGACCTCAGATGATCTACCCACTTTGGCCTCCCAAAGTGCTGAGATTATATGCGTGAGCCCAGCCAGATAAGTGATCTTAAAGTCTCTCCACAGACTAGAAAAAGAAGGAATAATTCCCAAGCTAATGAGGTCAGCATAATCTTTTTTTTTTTTTTTTTTTTTTTGAGACAGAGTCTTACTCTGTCACTCAGCTGATGTGCAGTGGTGCAATCTCGGCTCACTACAACCTCTGCCTCTTGGGCTCAAGCAATTCTCAGAAATCAGCATAATCTTGATACATAAATTTGACAAGGATTTGGCAAATTTTATGCACAAATACAGATGCAAAAATCTTAAAATATTACCCAACTCAAACCAGTAATATTTAAAAATGATAAATACAACAAAACCAGGATGAACTTATTCCAAGAATGCAAGGTTGGTTTAACTATTAAAAGTCAATCAGGCTAGCTGAGCATGGTAGCAGGTGCCTGTAATCCCAGCTTCTTAGGAGGCTGAGGCAGGAGAATTGCTTGAACCTGGGAGGTGGAGGTTGCAGTGAGCAGAGATTGCACCAGTGCACTCTGGCCTAGGCAACAAGAGTGAAACTCTGTCTCAAAAAAAAAAAAAAAAAAAAAAAGATTAATATACAGAATATATGAAGAACTCCTGCAAAACAACAACAAATAACCCAACTAAAAAATAGGCAAACAGGAGTTCAAGACCAGCCTGGGAGACACAGCAAGACTCAGTCCCTACCAAAAAAAAAATTTTTTTTTTTTTTTTGAGACGGAGTTTTGCTCTTGTTACCCAGGCTGGAGGGCAATGGCGTGATCTCGGCTCACTGCAACCTCCGCCTCCTGGATTCAGGCAATTCTCCTGCCTCAACCTCCTGAGTAGCTGGGATTACAGGCACGCGCCACCATGCCCAGCTCATTTTTTGTATTTTCAGTAGAGACGGGGTTTCACCATTTTGACCAGGATGGTCTCGATCTCTTGACCTTGTGATCCACCCACCTCGGCCTCCCAAAGTGCTGGGATTACAGGCGTGAGTCACCACAGCTGGCGCAAAAAAAAAAAAAAAATTTTTTTTTTTTTAAGTTACTAGGTCCTTTCTGTAGGAGATAGTGAAAAAAAAACAAAACAAAGTTAGCAGGGTATGGTGGCAAGCACCTGTAGTCCCAGTTACTCGGGAGGCTAAGGCAGCAGGATTGATGGAGCCCAGAAGTTCGAGGCTGCAGTGAGCTATGATCACGTCACTGCACTGCAGCGTGGGTGACCAAGTGAGACCCTGTTTCAAAAAAGAAAAGGCAAAGGACTTGAACAGACATTCCTTCAAAGAAAATATACAAATGGCCAACAAGGTAAAGATGCTTAACATTGCTAATGATTAGAGAAATGCAAATGAAACCACACTGCTATCACCTCGCACCCCTTAGGATGGCCATTATCAAAAAAAAACAGAAAAGGCCGGGCACGGTGGCTCACACCTGTAATCCCAGCACTTTGTGAGGGCAAGGTGGGTGAATCACCTGAGGTCAGGAGTTCGAGACCAGCCTGGCCAACATGACAAAACTTCTCTCTACTAAAAATACAAAAATTAGCCAGGCATGGTGGCAGGCACCTGTAATCCCAGTTACTTGGGAGGGTGAGTCAAGAGAATCACTTGAACTCGGGAGGCAGAGATTGCAGTGAGCCGAGACTGTGCCACCACATTCCAGCCTGGGTGACAAAGCAAGACTCCATAAAAAAAAGAAAAGAAGTATTGGTGAGGAAGTGGAGAAGTTGGAACATTTTTACACTGCTGATGGGAACATGAGATGGTATAGCCAGTACAAAAAACAGTATGGAGGTTCTTCAAAAAATGAACAGAGGCTGGACACGGTGGCTCACGCCTGTAATCTTAGCACTTTGGGAGGCCAAGGTGGGTGGATCACCTGAGGTCAGGAGTTCAAGACCAGCCTGACCATCATGGTGAAACCCCATCTTAAAAAAAAAAAAAAGACGAAAGATTTATACAATC
Organism: Saimiri boliviensis; assembly: GCF_048565385.1. Lineage (NCBI taxonomy): Eukaryota > Metazoa > Chordata > Mammalia > Primates > Cebidae > Saimiri > Saimiri boliviensis. Next base: position 114,919,220 of record NC_133454.1, on the reverse strand, counting down.
TGAAGAGAAAAAAGCCAGGCGCGGTGGCTCAAGCCTGTAATCCCAGCACTTTGGGAGGCTAAGGCGGGTAGATCACGAGGTCAAGAGATCGAGACCATTCTGGTCAACATGGTGAAACCCCGTCTCTACTAAAAATACGAAACATTAGCTGGGCATGGTGGCGCGTGCCTGTAATCCCAGCTACTCAGGAGGCTGAGGCAGGAGAATTGCCTGAACCCAGGAGGCGGAGGTTGTGAGGTTGTGGTGAGCAGAGATCGCGCCATTGCACTCCAGCCTGGGTAACAGGAGCAAAACTCCATCTCAAAAAAAAAAAAAAAAAATGAACAACAGAATTACCATTTGATGAAGCAATCCTACTTCTTGGCAAATGCCCCAAGGAACTGGAATCAGGGTCTCAAAGGCATATTGCACACCCATATTCACTGCAGCACTATTCACGATAGCCAGAAGATGAAATCAACCCAAGTATTCATCAATGAATAAACGGAAGTAAACAAAAGGTGATACATACAAATGATGAAATATTATTCAGTCTTAAAAAAGAAGGAAATTCTGTTACATGCTACAACACGGATGAATCTTAAAACACTGCGTTAAGTGAAATAAGCCCATCACAAAAAGACAAATACTGTATGATTCCACTTATATGAGATATCTAAAGTCATCAAACTCACAGAAACAGAAAGTAGTACTGTGGTTGCCAGGGGCTAAGGGAAGGGAGAAGTGGAGGCTTGTTGTTCAGTGGGTATAGAGTATCAGTTTTATAAGAAAAAAGTTCTGTTTTTTTTTCTAGAGATCTGGTGCACAACAATGTCAACATAGTTAACATTACTACACTTGAAAATGGTTAAGATAATAAGTGTTGTTATGTGTTTTCTACCACAGTTTTTTTATTTTTTAATGAGATGGAGGCTTGCTCTGTTGCCCAGGCTGGAGTACAGTGGCATAATCTGTCATTACAACCTCTGCCTCCTGGGTTCTGTGTCTTAAAAAAAAAAAAAAAAAGCATCTCTAACAAGTAACACTGCTTTAAAAAAAAAAAAAAAAGTGTGGGTTAGGTGCAGTGGCTCATGCCTGTAATACCAGCACTTTGGGAGGCCAAGTCAGGAGGATCACTTGAGGTCAGGAGTTCAAGACCAGCCTGGCCAACATAGTAAAACCCGGTCTCTACTAAAAATACAAAAATTAGCTGGGCGTGGTGGTGTGTGCCTGTAATCCCAGCTACCTAGGAGGTTAAGGCAGGAGAACTGCTTGAACCGGGAGGCAGAAGTTGCAGTGAGCCGAGATCATGCCACTGTCCTCCAGCCTGGGCGACAAGAGCAAAACTATATCTCAAAAAAAAAAAAAAAAAAAAAAAAAAGACACAGGATCTCACTCTGTCACCCTGGCTGGAAAGCACTGTTGTGATCATGATTCACTGTAAACTTTAACTTCTGGGCTCAAATGATCCTCTCACTTCAGCCTCCCAAGTAGCTGGGACTATAGGTACATGCCACTGTACACGGCTAATTTTTAAAATTTTTTTGAGAGACAGGGTCTCACTCTGTTGCCCTTGCTTCAAGTTATCCCTCCACTTTGTCCTCTCAAAAAAGTGTTGAGCCAGGCACGGGCCTGTAATCCCAGCACTTTGGGAGGCCAAGGCGGGTGGATCATGAGGTCAAGAGATCGAGACCATCCTGGTCAACATGGTGAAACCCCGGCTCTACTAAAAATACAAAACATTAGCTGGACGTGGTGGCGCATACCTGTAATCCCAGCTACTCAGGAGGCTGAGGCAGGAGAATTGCCTGAACCCAGGAGGCGGAGGTTGCGGTGAGCCGAGATCGCACCATTGCACTCCAGCCTGGGTAACAAGAGCGAAACTCCGCCTCAAAAAAAAAAAAAAAAAGTGTTGAGATTACAGGCGTGAGCCACCATGGCCAGCAAAGGGATGTAACTGTAAAGACAAAAACATGAGGGAAAAAAATTTTAATGAAAAAATTAAATATGGCCGGGCGCGGTGGCTCAAGCCTGTAATCCCAGCACTTTGGGAGGCCGAGGCGGGTGGATCACGAGGTCGAGAGATCGAGACCATCCTGGTCAACATGTGAAACCCCGTCTCTACTAAAAATACAAAAAAACTAGCTGGGCGTGGTGGCGCGTGCCTGTAATCCCAGCTACTTAGGAGGCTGAGGCAGGAGAATTGCCTGAACCCAGGAGGCGGAGGTTGCGGTGAGCCGAGATCGCGCCATTGCACTCCAGCCTGGGTAACAAGAGCGGAACTCCGTCTCAAAAAAAAAAAAAAAAAAAAAAAAAAAAAAAAAAGAAAAAATTAAATATAGCCGGGCACAGTGGCTCAAGCCTGTAATCCCAGCACTTTGGGAGGCCGAGGCGGGTAGATCACGAGGTCGAGAGATCGAGACCATCCTGGTCAACATGGTGAAACACCGTCTCTACTAAAAATTAAAAAAAATTAGCTGGGCATGGTGGCACGTGCCTGTAATCCCAGCTACTCAGGAGGCTGAGGCAGGAGAATTGCCTGAACCCAGGAGGCGGAGGTTGCGGTGAGCCGAGATCACGCCATTGCACTCCAGCCTGGGTAACAAGAGCGAAAACTCCGTCTCAAAAAAAAAAAAAAAAATTAAATATAAATAAGCCGGGCATGGTGGCTCACACCTGTAATCCCAGCACTTTGGGAGTCTGAGGCAGGTGGATCACGAGGTCAAGAGTTCAAGATCAGTCTTATCAACATAGTGAAACCCCGTCTCTAATAAAAATACAAAAATTAGCCGGATGTGGTGGCGGACGCCTGTAATCCCAGCTACTCAGGAGGCTGGCTGAGGCAGGAGAATTGCTTGAACCCGGGAGGCGGAGGTTGCAGTGATTGGACACTGCCACTGAACTCTAGCCTGGGCAACAGAGCAAGACTCTGTCTCAAAAAAAAGAAACATAAATAATGAACAAAAAAAGGCCAGGCACTGCAGTGCATGTCTGTAATCTTAGCACTTTGGGAGGCTGAGGCAGGAGGACTGTTTGAGCCAGGAGTTCAAGGCTGCAGTGAGCTATGATTGTAGCACAGCATTCCAGCCTGGACAACAGAGCAAGACCTTTCTCTAAAAACACAAAATAAAATAAAGATAAAAGAGATGGGGTCTTGCTCTGTTGCCCAGGCTGGAATGCAGTGGCTAGTCACAAGCTTCCTGTAACCTCACACTCCTGGCCATAAGCAATATTCCCACCTAAGCCTCCTGAGCAGCTGGTACTACAGGTGTGTGCCACCACTGTCAGCTCTAAAACAAGCAAGTTTTTAATTTATTTATTTTGAGACCAGGTTATGCAACTGGCTAATATTTGTATTTCTGGTAGAGAAGTGGTTTTACTATTTTGCCAAGCCTGGTCTCTAACTCCTGGGCTCACTGATACACCCACCTCAGCCTCCCAAAGGGCTGAGATTATAGGCGTGAGCCACTGTGCCCGGCCAATAAGCAAATTTTAAAAACAAATGAGTTCCTAGGCATGCACCCGAAATAACTAAAAACAAATCTTCAAACCGAAAGGTGTACGCAAATGTTCACAGCAGTTCTATTCATAATAGCAAAAGGCAAAAGAACCCAAGTGTCCATCAACAGAGGAATGGATAAATAAAATGTAGTATATCCATACAATGGAATTTTATTCAGTTATAAAAAGGAGTAAAGTACTGATACATGCTATAACATGGATGAACCCTGAGAACATTATGCTAAGCGAAAAAAAAAAAACAAATACAAAAGGACAATTATTACATGATTCCACTTATAAGAGGTACCTAGCATAGTTAAAATTGATATAGATAGAAAGCAAATTAGGGGTTGTCAGTGGCTGGGAAGAGGGGTAATAAAGAGGGGTGTGTGTGTGTGTGTGTGTGTGTCTCTATTTCCTTCAGTTCTGCTCTAATAAAGAGTTTTTGTTGAATGGGTCCAGAGTTTGTTAGAAATGATGAAAAAGTTCTGGAGATGGAAGTGGTGGTGGTTGCACAACAATGTAAATGTAACTCCACTGAACTGGACATTTTATTTTATTTTATTTTGAGATGAAGTCTCGCTCTGTCGCCAGGCTGGAGTGCAGCAGTGCAGTCTCGGCTCACTGCAACTTCCACCTCCTGGCTTCGAGTGGTTCTCCTGCCTCAGCTTCTCCAGTAGCTGGGATTACAGGCTTGCGCCACTACGCCCAGCTAATTTTTGTATTTTCAGTAGAGACAGGGGTTTCACCATGTTGGCCAGGATGGTCTCCATCTCTTGACCTGGTGATCTGCCGGCTCGGATTCCCAAAGTGTTGGGATTACAGGTGTGAGCCACGGCTCCTGGCCCGAACTGTACATTTTAAAATGGTTAAATGGCTTATGTTATATATAATTTACTACAATAAAAAAAGCAGCAAAGGCCGGGCATGGTGGCTCATGCCTGTAATCCCAGCACTTTGGGAGGCCAAGGTGAGCAGATCACTTGAGACCAGGAGTTCGAGACCAGCCTGGCCAACATGGTGAAACACCCTCTCTACAGAAAATATAAAAATTAGCTGGGTGTGGTGGTGGGCACCTGTAATCCCAGCTACTCGGGAGGCTGAGGCAGAAGAAATGCTTGAACCCAGGAGGTGGAGGTTGCAGTGAGTAGAGATCGTGTCACTTCACTCCATCCTGGCCAAGAGAGCAAGGCTCCGTCTAAAAAAAAAAAAGCAGCAAAAATCATACTTGAATACTTGATGAAATACAAAAACCCTCCATGATCAAGAACAAGACAAAGATGTCTGCTATAGCTACTGTTTTCCAACTTACTAGAGGCCTTTACTGATGGAATAAGCAGGGGAAAAGTACAGGAATGGTAAAAGAAGAAATCAAACACTCCTTATTTGTAGATGACAAGATTGTGTAGAAACAAAATTAATTAATAAATATGGATTTCTGCTTTCCACCAGGATAGAGTAACAGAAAGCAAATATACCCTTCCGCCTTAAGAAATTAGCAAACTGGCCAGGCGCGGTGGCTCACGCCTGTAATCCCAGCACTTTGGGAGGCTGAGGCGGGTGGATCACAAGGTCAAGAGATCAAGACCATCCTGGTCAACATGGTGAAACCCTGTCTCTACTAAAAATACAAAAAAAAATTAGCTGGGCATGGTGGCGCGTGCCTGTAATCCCAGCTACTCAGGAGGCTGAGGCAGGAGAATTGCCTGAACCCAGGAGGTGGAGGTTGCGGTGAGCCAAGATCGCGCCATTGCACTCCAGCCTGGGTAACAAGAGCAAAACTCCGTCTCAAAAAAAAAAAAAAAAGAAAAAAGAAATTAGCAAACTGGACAAAATACATGAAACAAGTTTTCCTATTTGAACAATGGGCAACACAAGACAGGAGAGAAAGCAATGTAGTTACCCGGCAATTGCCTCAGCCTATAGCTTGAAGACAGTACCCAGGCCGCAGCACAGGGACAGAGGAGCGGGTCTCACCCAGGCCAGGAGACAGAGTTCTCTGCCAAAATGGCAACAATTTGTGGACTGGCTGCGGTAGCTCACACCTGTAATCCCAGCACTTTGGGAGGCTGAGGCAGATCACTTGAGGCCAGGAGTTCAAGACAAGCCTGGCCAATATAGTAAAACCCTGTCTCTACTAAAAATATAAAAAACTTAGGTGGTACCTACCTGTGATCCCAGCTATTTGGGAGGCTGAGGCAAAAGAATCACTTGACCCCAGGAAGAAGTGGTTGCAGTGAGCCAAGATTGTAACCCTGAACTCCAGCCTGGGCAACAGAGCAAGACTGTCTCAAAAAAAAAAAAAAAAAAAAAAAAAAAAAAAAAAAAAAAAGCCAGGTGTGGTGGCTAGCACCTATTATCCCAGCACTTTGGGAGGCCGAGGCGGGCAGATCACCTGTGGTCAGGAGTTCAAGACCAGGCTAGCCAACATGGTGAAACCCTATTTCTACTAAAAATACAAAATTACCCGGGTGTGGTGATGTATTTTTTTAATACAAAATTAGCCGGGCGAGCCAATAATCCCAGCTACACAGGAGGCTGAGGCAGGAGAATCACTGCTTAAACCCGGGAGGCAGAGGCTGCAGTGAGCCGAGATCGTGTCATTGTACGCCCAGATCTACCCTGGGCAAAAAAAGGGAAACTCAGCCGGGCGCGGTGGCTCAAGCCTGTAATCCCAGCACTTTGGGAGGCCGAGGTGGGTGGATCACAAGGTCAAGAGATCGAGACCATCCTGGTCAACATGGTGAAACCCCGTCTCTACGAAAAATACAAAAAATTAGCTGGGCATGGTGGCGTGTGCCTGTAATCCCAGCTACTCAGGAGGCTGAGACAGGAGAATTGCCTGAACCCAGGAGGCGGAGGTTGCGGTGAGCCGAGATCGTGCCATTGCACTCCAGCCTGGGTAATAAGAGTGAAACTCCGTCTCAAAAAAAAAAAAAAAAGGGAAACTCTGTCTCAAAAAAAAAAAAAAAAAAAAAACCCACCAGAATTTGTGGGGCAAAATGCCAGAGAGGAGAGAGATCCACAGAGACAGCACTCTGGAGATTTTCAGAGGGCCTCTTGGAGCCTTTGGTAGAGGATTTTTGAAATGTGATTAAGTTAAATATATTGAGATGTGGGGATTACCGTGGGTTATTTGGGAGGTCCTGATAGAATAAAAAGGGTCCTTATAGGAGGAACACACGAGTCAGAGTCAGAAGAGAAAGCAACGTGATGATGGAAGCAGAAACTGGAATGAATCACCGTGAAGATAAGAAGAGCCACAAACCATGGAATTTAGACACCCACCAGAAGCCGGAAAAGGAAACAAATCTTCCCCTCAGAACTTCCATTAGGAACCAGTCCTTGCATCATCTCCACCTTAGTCAACTGAAACTGATTTTAGACTCTGACCTATAGAATTGAAGGAGAATACATGTGTTGTTTTAAGCAATTCACTGTGCAGGTAATTTGCTATAGTGGCAATAGGAAACTAATACACTAAAAAACCTTAAAAACAAGCTCTGAAAGAATCCAGTGGATTACAAGTAATTTAATTACATCCTAGAACAAAGCCCAACAATATTTAAAAAATACAAAGCCAGGCTGGGTGCAGTGGCTCACACCTGTAATCCCAGCACTCTGGGAGGCCAAGGCAGGCGGATCACCTGAGGTCGGGAGTTCAAGACCAGCCTGACCAACACAGTGAAACCCCGTCTTGTGCTCACTTCGGCAGCACATATACTAAAATTGGAACGATACAGTGAAGATTAGCATGGCCCCTGCGCAAGGATGACACGCAAATTCGTGAAGCGTTCCATATTTTTGGTTCTGAAATGGTAACTGACTCCATCTATAAGTATGAAGGCAAAGGATCATGAAACCTAAGTTTAAAAACTACTTAATGACTGAAGCTTAATTAAAATCTTTATTAAAAATTAAAAACATCAAAAAAATGAAACCCCGTCTTAAAAAAAAACATACAGCCGGGCGCGGTGGCTCACGCCTGTAATCCCAGCACTTTGGGAGGCCGAAGCGGGTGGATCACGAGGTCAAGAGATCGAGACCATCCTGGTCAACATGGTGAAACCCCGTCTCTACTAAAAATACAAAAAAATTAGCTGGGCGTGGTGGCGCATGCCTGTAATCCCAGCTACTCAGGAGGCTGAGGCAGAAGAATTGCCTGAACCCAGGAGGCGGAGGTTGCGGTGAGCTGAGATCGCGCCATTGCACTCCAGCCTGGGTAACAAGAGCGAAACTCCGTCTCAAAAAAAAAAAAAAAAAAAAAAAAAAAAACATACAAAGCCAGGATGGTGGCACATGCCTGTAGTCCCAGCTACCCAGGAGACTGAGGAGAAGGACTGCCTGAGCCCAGGAGTTGGAGCCTGTCATGCAATATGACCACATCTGTGACTAGCCACTGAACTCTAGCCTGGGCAACATAGTGAGACCTTGTCTCTTAAAAAAAAATTAAGTAATTAAGTAAAGAATACAACAAAATCCAACAATGTTAAATTCACAATATCTAATATCCAATCAGACAGTAGCTGGCATAGGCCAGGCACAGTGGCTCACACATGTAATCCTAGCACTGTGGGGGGCCTAGGCGGGCGGATCACCGGAGGTCAGGAGTTTGAGACCAACCTGACCAACATGATGAAACCCCGTCTCTAGTAAAAATACAAAAATTAGCCAGGCGTGATGGCTGGCGCCTGTAATCCCACCTACTCAGGAGGTTGAGGCAGGAAAATCACTTCAACCTTGGAGGCAGAGGTTGCAGTAAGCTGACATCATGCCACTGCACTCCAGCTTGAATGACAGAGTGAGACTCCATCTCAATAATAATAATAATAATGGTCTAGGCCAGGCGCGGTGGCTCAAGCCTGTAATCCCAACACTTTGGGAGGCCAAGGCAAGTGGATCACAAGGTCAAGAGATCGAGACCATCGTGGTCAACATGGTGAAACCCCGCCTCTACTAAAAATACAAAAAAATTAGCTGGGCATGGTGGCGGGTGCCTGTAATCCCAGCTACTCAGGAGGCTGAGGCAGGAGAATTGCCTGAACCCAGGAGGCGGAGGTTGCAGTGAGCCGAGATCGTGCCATTGCACTCCAGCCTGGGTAACAAGAGCGAAACTCCATCTCAAAAAAATAATAATAATAATAACAAGGGTCTAAACATTTCCAAATTTGCTGATAACTATAAATTCCACAAATCGAAGAAGCTCAATGATCCCTCCAAGCACATCATAATCTTTTTTAAAGCTGCCAGAAGAAAAATCATGTAGAAAAGAGCATAAGGATGGTAGCTGACTTCTCATCAGAAATTTTTTTTTTTTTAGAGACAGGATCTTGCTCTGTCACCCAGGCTTGCCTAGCTCACTGAAGCCTTGGACTCCTGGGCTTAAGCAATCCTCCTACCTCAGCCTCCTGAGTAGCTAGAACTACAAGTTTGAGCCACTCACTAATGTTTAAGATTTTTGTGTGGAGATGGGGTCTTGCAGTGTTACCCCGGCTGGTCTTAAACTCCTGGTTTCAAGAGATCCACCAGCCTCAGCCTCTCAAAGTGCTGAGATTACAGGCATGAGTCACTGTGCCCAGCTAGAAATCATCTTTATTTTTTTTAATTTATTTATTTATTTAGAGGCAGAGTCTTGCTCTGTCGCCTAGGCTGGAGGGCAGTGATGTGATCTCGGCTCACTGCAACCTCTGCCTCCCAGGTTCAAGCATGATTCTCATGCCTCAGCCTCCGAGTAGCTGGGATTACTGGTGAGCACCACCATGCCCAGCTAATTTTTGTATTTTTAGGAGAAGCGGGGTTTCACCACGTTGGCCAGGCTAGTTTTGAAGTCCTGACCGCAAATGATCCACTTGCCTTGGCCTCCCAAAGTGCTGGGATTACAGGCGTGAGCCACCGTGCCCTGCCAAAATCATCTTTAAAGTACTGAAGGAATAAAACTCTGAACCAATATATTGTATCTGATAAATAGATACAATTTTAATTTGTTAACTAAAAAATAAAATTAAATAATTTTAAAAACTGTGAACCATAATTCTATACTTAGCAAAAACATCCTCCCCCAAAATAAAGGCAAAATACTTTTGGAGACAAACAAAAGCAGAAAGTATTCATCACCAATCTGCATTATAAGAAATATGAAAGGAATTTCTTCAGGCAGAAGGAAAATATTACCAAAAGGAAATCTGGATCACATGAAAAAATGAAAGCACTGGAAATGACAATATGTGGGTAATATAAAAGCCTTTTCTCATTTAAAAAGTATCTTTAAAGCATTCCTACCCTATAATCCAGCCATTCCACTGCTAAGTATTTACCTAAGAAAAATAAAAACATATATCCACACAAATACTTGTACATGAATGTTCACAGCCACTTTGTTGCATTCAAAAACTAGAAAAAAATCCAAATGTCCTTCAACAGGTAAATGGATAAACTGTAGCATATCAATACAATGCAACTGGGTGCAGTGGCTCACGCTTATAATCCCAGTACTTTGGTAGGCTGAGGGAGCAGGATTGCTTGAGGCCAGGAGTTTGAAACCAGCCTCTGCAGCACAGTGAGACTGTCTCTATTAAAAAATTTTAAAATTGGCCGGGCGCGGTGGCTCAAGCCTGTAATCCCAGCACTTTGGGAGGCTAAGGCGGGTGGATCACGAGGTCAAGAGATCGAGACCATCCTGGTCAACATGGTAAAACCCCATCTCTACTAAAAATACAAAAATTAGCTGGGCATGGTGGTGAGTGCCTGCAGTCCCAGCTACTCGGGAGGCTGAGGCAGGAGAATTGCTTGAACCCAGGAGGCAGAGGTTGCGGTGAGCCAAGATTGCGCCATCACACTCCAGTCTGGGTAACAAGAGCAAAACTCAGTCTCAAAAAAAAAAAAAAAAAAAAAAAAAAAATTTAAAAATTAGCCAGGTATGATGGCCTATATGGGTAGTCCCAGCTACTCAGGAGGCTGAGGTGGGAGAATCGCTTGAGCTGAGGAGGTTGAAGCTATGCTGAGCCATTATCACGCCTGGGTGACAGGGCAAGACACCATCTTAAAAAAATAAATAAATTTAGCCGGGCGCAGTGGCTTAAGCCTGTAATCCCAGCACTTTGGGAGGCTGAGGCGAGTGGATCACCTGAGGTCAGGAGTTTGAAACCAGCCTGGCCAACATAGTGAAATGCTGTCTTTACTAAAAATACAAATAATTAGCTGGGCATGGTGGTAGACACCTGTATTCCCAGCTATTAGGGAGGCTGAGGCAGGAGAATCGATTGAACCTGGGAGGCAGAGGTTGCAGTGAGTGGAGGTTGAGTCATTACACTCCAGCCTGGGCAACAGAGTGAAACTCTGTCTCAAAAAAATCAATCAATCAATCAATAAAGACATTTAAAAAAATAAACAATGAACTGGCCAGACATAGTAGCTCACGCCTATAATCCCAGCACTTTGGGAGGCCAAGGTGGGCGGATCGACTGAGGTCAGGAGTTTGAGAGCAGCCTGGCCAACATGGTGAAACCCCAAAATTAGCTGGGCATGGTGGCGGGTGCCTATAATCCCAGATATTCAGGAGGCTAAAGCAGGAGAATCTCTTGAACCTGGGAGGCAGAGGTTGCAGTGAGCTGAGATCATGCCATTGCACTCCACCTGGATGACAAGAGTGAAATTCTGTCTCAAAACAAAACAAAACAAAAAAAGTAGCTGGGTATGGTAATGTGCATCTGTGGTCACAGCTCCTTCAGAAGCTGAAGGGGAAGGATTACTTGAGCTTGGGAGGTGTAGGCTGCAGTGAGCAGTAATGCACCACTGTGCTCTAGCCTTGGTGACAGAGTGAGACCCTGTCTCCAAAAAAAAAGAAAGAAAAAGAAAATTGCAAGATATTTGTAAATAGTTATCCTCTGGTATGATATGATTAAAGTAGAATATTTGACATAATAAGCAATCCACAACAGATTCTAGGATATTTATGTAATAATGGAAGTACAAGAATGGGTCTGTGTAATAGTGTACACATGCAGGCCGGGCCAGGTTGGTCACGCCTGTAATCTCAGCATTTTGGGAGGCCGAGGCAGGCAGATCACATTAGGTCAGGAGTTCAAGACCAGCTTGCCCAATATGGCAAAACCCCGTTTCTACTAAAAATAGAAAAATTAAGCTAGGCATGGTGGCTCACACCTATAATCTCAGCACTTTGGGAGGCCGAGGTGGATCACCTGAGGCTAGGAGTTCAAGACCAGCCTAGCCAACATGGTGAAACCCCATCTCTACTAAAAATTAGGCGGGCATGGTGGTGGGCACCTGAAATTCCAGCTACTCAGGAGGCTGAGGCAGGAGAATCACTTGAGCTCGGGAGGCAGAGGTTGCAGTGTGCCAAGATCATACCACTGCACTACAGCCTGGGCAACAGAGTGAGACTCCATCTCAAAAACAAAAAACAAAAAACAAAAAAAAAAAACAAAAATTAGTTGGCCATGGTGGTACATGCCTGTAATCCCAGCTACTTGGGAGGTTGAGGCAGGAGAATCGCTTGAACCCAGAGGCAGAGATTGCAGTGAGGTGAGATCACACCATGGCACTCCAGCATGGGTGACAGAGCAAGACTCAGTCTTGGAAAAAAAATAGTGTACACATACACAGAGGGATGCTGAAAATGGGGATTTTAGATCATATTTATTCTTTATATTTTCTCTGTATTTTTTAATAGTAAGAATACAATGTTTTGTTTTGTTTTTGTTTGTTTGTTTGTTTGTTTGTTTTTGAGACGGAGTTTCGCTCTTGTTACCCAGGCTGGAGTGCAATGGCGCGATCTCGGCTCACCGCAACCTCCGCCTCCTGGGTTCAGGCAATTCTCCTGCCTCAGCCTCCTGAGTAGCTGGGATTACAGGCACACGCCACCATGCCCAGCTAATTTTTTGTATTTTTAGTAGAGATGGGGTTTTACCATGTTGACCAGGATGGTCTTGATCTCTCAACCTCGTGATCGACCCGCCTCGGCCTCCCAAAGTGCTGGGATTACAAGCTTGAGCCACCGCGCCCGGCCTTTGTTTTGTTTTTTTGCGAGAGAGAGTCTCGCTCTGTCAGCCAGGCGGGAATGCAGTGGCACCATCTCCGCTCACTGTAACCTCTGCCTCCCAGGTTCAAGAAATTCTCCTGCCTCAGCTTCCTGAGTAACTGGAACTATAGGTATGCACCACTAACTCCCAGCTAATTTTTGCATTTTTAGTAGAGACAGGGTTTCACTGTATGTTGGTCACACTGGTCTGGAACTCCTGACCTCATGTGATCTGCCCTCCTTGGCCTCCCAAAGTGCTGGAATTACAGGCATGACCCACAGGCCTGGCTCCCTACATTGTTTTTACATTAGGAATAAAATTAAGCTATGTTCATTGTGAAACTGTAATACGTGTTCTCTTGCCAAGGGCCTGAAGAATGTAAAGGTCACATTATTAAAGAAGTGACTAGGCCTGGCGCGGTGGCTCAAGCCTGTAATCCCAGCACTTTGGGAGGCCGAGGCGGGTGGATCACGAGGTCGAGAGATCGAGACCATCCTGGTCAACATGGTGAAACCCCGTCTCTACTAAAAATACAAAACATTAGCTGGGCATGGTGGCACGTGCCTGTAATCCCAGCTACTCAGGAGGCTGACGCAGGAGAATTGCCTGAACCCAGGAGGCGGAGGTTGCGGTGAGCCGAGATCGTGCCATTGCACTCCAGCCTGGGTAACAAGAGCGAAACTCCGTCTCAAAAAAAAAAAAAAAAAAAAAAGAAGTGACAAAATGAGGCACTGTTGCTCCCCCAGTAACTGGTGTCAAATCAGCGTTCTGCTGTCAGCAGCGGGGAGTAAAACCAGACAGTTCTTCAGACCGCCATACCCTTCCTCTGCTCCAGCCTAGCTCTCTGCAACTGCAAGTCACAAAGTTCAATGCCTAGACCAATCTCCATTACAGAGTAAAGAAAGTGACATGCAGGCCGGGCGCGGTGGCTCAAGCCTGTAATCCCAGCACTTTGGGAGGCCAAGGCGGGTGGATCACAAGGTCAAGAGATCGAGACCATCCTGGTCAACATGGTGAAACCCCGTCTCTGCTAAAAATACAAAAAGATTAGCTGGGCATGGTGGCACGTGCCTGTAATCCCAGCTACTCAGGAGGCTGAGGCAGGAGAATTGCCTGAACCCAGAAGGCAGAGGTTGCGGCGAGCTGAGATCGCGCCATTGCACTCCAGCCTGGGTAGGACTCCGTCTCAAAAAAAAAAGAAAGTGACATGCATGTCACAAGGTGATGCAAACGAAACCAATCTCAGTCTGGCACAAGTTCAAAGCACTTGTCATTACCCTGTTAGTCAGGAAGCTCTTCCCCTAGAATACCCTACACTGCTTCTTTTTTTTTTTTTTTTTTTTTTTTGAGACGGAGTTTCGCTCTTGTTACCCCAGCTGGAGTGCAATGGCGCCATCTCGGCTCGCCGCAACCTCCGCCTCCTGGGTTCAGGCAATTCTCCTGCCTCAGCCTCCTGAGTAGCTGGGATTACAGGCACGTGCCACCATGCCCAGCTAATGTTTTGTATTTTTAGTAGAGGCGGGGTTTCACCATGTTGACCAGGATGGTCTCGATCTCTTGACCTTGTGATCCACCCGCCTCGGCCTCCCAAAGTGCTGGGATTACAGGCGTGAGCCAACAGGCTGCTGCTGCTGCTGCTTCTTTTTTTTTTCCCACTCTGTTTGGCTTCTGGAGCCATATAAGTTTGTGACTCCTACTCTAAACCCAGTGTCACTTTTCACAGCACAGCCCTCCAATGTCAGCCACCAGCTGGACTAGCTGGGGACATCCGGGAGGGAATAACACACTCGCCCCTCAGCAATGGATGATAAACTCTAGCACAACAGAGACCATCCCTAAGAACTCTCTGCCAAACCTGACCCAATCACACTACACCTTTCCTTCTTTTCTCTCCATTTATCTAATGCTGCTCCTCCTCACGTGTCCATGAAGTCTTCTCTACTGACTCCAATTCTTCTTGCTTCTTTCACATTCTGCAGCACTTAGCATCTGTATTGTTAGTTACCTCCTATGTATACATCCCATCTGCTCAATTACACCCCAAGCCCCTCATTCATTCAACAAATAGAAAGCAGCTACTCTGGCCCAAACTTTGTTCCAGGCACTGGGGATAGAGTGGTGAACCAGAAAGGCAAGGTCCCTGCCATCAGTGGGCAAACACATACGAATAAGCATCAGATCTCAGACATTGATCAACACTGTGGGAAAACATGAAGCAGGGTAACGATACAGGGAATGACGGGGGTGGAGGAGTGGGATCTATGTTATGGGTAAGGACATCCAGTGAAAGCCTCTTTGAAGAGGTAGAATCAGCAGAGACCTGCATGACAAGAGGCCAGCCACGAGAAGACCATGGGGGAAAAGCACTCCAATAGAAGGGAACAGCAATTGCAGAGACCCGGTTTCAGGAATAGAAACAGCTGGTGTGGCTACAGTGTAGGAAGTGAGGTAAGACAGTGGTATAAGATGAGGTCAGTATGGTAAGAAAGGGCTTCAGTTCTTATTCTCTTTTCTCTTTTTTTTTTTTTTAGACAGAGTCTCACTCTGTCACCCAGGCTGGAGTGCAGTGGCACGATCTCAGCTCACTGCAACCTCCATCTCTTGGGTTCAAGCAGTTCTCCTGCCTCAGCCTCCCGAGTAGCTGGGACTACAGGTGTGCGCCGCCACACCCAGCTAATTTTTTGTATTTTTAATAGAGACGGGGTTTCACTGCTTTGGCCAGGATGGTCTCCATCTCCTAACCTCATGATCCAGCCACCTCAGCCTCCCAAAGTGCTGGGATTACAGGAGTGAGTCACCACGCCCGGCCCAGAAGGGGCTTCGATTTTATGGATGATCAATAGTCTATACCTTTTAATACTGTAAGGGCAGGCATTAGAAAAATATATGAGTATCATCACCATTTACGTATTTGAAAATGCCCACAGTTACTTTTGATCCCAGTTCTCTTCCTGACAATTACTGGATTAAATCAATATCCCTTTCATTCCTTCAACAAACACTCCTTATTTTTATTTTATTATAATTTTTTTTTTTTTTCAGATAGAGTTTTGCTCTTGTTGCCCAGGCTGGACTGCAATGGCAAGATCTCGGCTCACTGCAACCTCTGCCTCCTGCGTTCAAGCAATTCTCCTGCCTCAGCCTCTGGAGCAGCTGGGATTACAGGCGCCTGCCACCGCGCCCAGCTAATTTTCATATTTTTAATAGAGACGGGGTTTCACCATGTTTGCCAGGCTGGTCTCAAACTCCAGAGCTCAGGTGATCCGCCTGCCTCAGCCTCCCAAAGTGCTGAGATTACAGGCATGTGCCACCGCACCCGGCCAACAAACACGTCTTTAGCACTACCTGGCACGGGGAACTGCTCACCCCTTTGATGAAGGTGGGTTTGTCCTTGATGCCAAAATTCCAGAGCAAGATATCTCCACCTTTGGAACCCACAGCCACGGTGCTGGGGTGAGTCGGGTGCCATGCCAAGGATGTAGCCCTCCTGTCAAAGGGGGCGGCTTTTTGTAATATCCGGTAAGAATCCAGAGTGTGCAAAAAGGACTGCTGGAGCCCCTGTCACAGAAAGAAATGAATTAGGTTGAATTAAAACTCAAGTCCTGGGTAAATGCCAATCTCTGCCTCCTTCACAGATGAGCCCTACAGCCAAGTCCTCCCACCAAAGGAAAGCTAACTGCCTGCCCTGTACACGAAAATATTTGCAAGGTACACGAACTAATCATCTTGGAAAGTAAAAGGGGCAGAGTGCATTCCAGCTGGGACCTTTACAACATAAGACTTTCTTACCTGGCTGAGTGCCCAGTAGGCCAGTCACCACAGTCTGGGTGATCGGACCACTCTGACAAGCTGGTGAACCAAGTCATCATCTAACTTGGGAGCATGCAATAGTAAAAATGCATGTACAAATCCTTGAGGGCTTGAGGAAAAAAATGCCTTACCTGCTGGACAGATGGCCAGGAAGCTCTGCCCAGCCTATGCTGGTGGAGGGTCCTGACTATGCTGCGGCATGGTGGCAGGATCTGTGGGCCAGCCAGCCCCGCCCAGAGGCAGTCTGAGTCACATCTTCTGCTAGGACCTGCCAAGCAGAACAGACATATTTTCCTCTCCAATCTCACGAAAGGTTTTTCTGCTGAAATCCCCAAAAGGAAGCCTTGTTTCATTCGGCATGGCTCATCTCCATCTTATCACCTCCTAAGGCTCTTCCATGTCCACATGGTATCACCCAGCACCAGAAATTTTAAAAGGAGTGAGGATTTGGTCTTTTCCCCAAAACACTCCCTCAAGCAGTAAGTCTTAAGTGAAACTAAATAGATCGTGCAGGGTTCCTGAGACCCCAGTCACAGAAACACACAAGAATAAAGCACACTGAAGAACTCTTCCCAGTTTGGGCTGCAAAACTCCAGATGGGACTAGGTCACAATTTTATAAATCACATATAATGCATGATTAAAAAGTTTTTAGGACAGCATGGCAGAAGTCACTGTTTAGGAAAAGAAGGAATAGAAAAGCCTGGAAACGCTAAGTAGGTTACTTCTGGGGAGGTAAACGAAATTAGAATAGGAATTAAAGCGACAGCTCCAGATCACCAAACTGTATTTGAGGACCAAATCTCTATAGGTCTGACCACTTGAAAACCAATTATTTTCTTCTCCTGGACAAAAACCACTTAACAAGCCCCGACTCCTGTCTTTTGAGGGTCTCGAAACTCCTTATAGCCCCAGGTTCAAGCCCCAGCAAACCTCAGAGAATGAGCTTTCTAAGGAGGGAAGAGACTGGGGGCTCTCACAGCTGACCACCTAGGACACGCAGCTAACAAGCAGGACTATGAAACCCAGCACACACACAGCCAGGAAAGGTAGGATTCTCTGAAGCCGTCCTAACCGTGTAAGAACCCTGCTATAAACAAGGAATCTGACAAGTCCGTGTATCTGTTGTTACGGAGCTCATCTGCTTCCTGTCACCTAGCGGGACAGGTGTTGAAGCCTAAACTCTCTAGTGTCAAAGGACCTGCAGGTAGAATGCACAGCCCGAGGCATCCGTGACCTGGGACGGCCTAGGGAGCCTCGGGGCACCCATCCCCCGCTGCAGCCTCCTGCGCGAGCACCCCAAAAGGCGGAAATATTCAAGCAGCAGGCACAGGCAGTACCGGAGCCCTTCGCACAGAGCTTCTTGGCCTCGGGCTCCAGCTCCCGGGGACTCCTGCTCCTCTTGTTCCTGGGGCGTAATACAATCTCGGAGGTCTTCTTGGTTTCTGGGCGTTTCTTGGGAGCCATCTCGTCCTCCGTGCGAGAGGGTACTGTGTTCTATGCAGAGATCATGGAGGGAGGATTGAGAGGCCTCTGGGGAGAAACAAGGCGGGGACTACAAATCTGCGGGGCCACAGGTAGCCGAGCTAAGTCAACTTCCCGCCAAACATGCCCAAGGCTTGTTCAAACCAGCTTGGAGCTCCGGCCCCACCCGTCTCGGAGACCCGCCCCTTCCTGGAAGGCGGGGGCGCGGGGAGAGGGCGGGGCGGAGGGGCGGAGGGGCGGGGCGGAGGGGCGGGGCGGGGAGGCGGGGCCAGCCCTCCCGGGAGGGGCGGGAACTGCGCCAGGACCTGTGCCAGCCCGGGTCAGCTGACCTGCCCGGAGCAAAGATGGCCCCCGGCTTTATTTATTTATTTATTTTATTTATTTTAGCGACGGGATCTGGCTCTGTCGCCCAGCCTGGAGTGCAGTGGCGCGATCATAGCTCCGTGCAGACTCCACCTCCTAGGCTCAACGGATCCTCCCACCTCAGCCTCCTAAGTAGACGGGACTACAGGCGTGCGCCACCACGCCCAGCTAATTTCTCTCTCTCTCTCTCTCTCTCTCTCTCTCTCTGTATATATACATATATATTTTTTTTTATTTTAATTTTTTTTTTTTTTTTTGAGAAACGGGGTTTATCTATGTTATCCAGGCCGGTCTTGAACTCCCGGGCTTAAGTGATCATCCAGCCTTGGCCTCCCGACACGAACCCTCTTCAGACTCGGCGCAGCTAGGCCTCTGCGAGTCTGGGTAGGAGGTCTGGTGCCAGCCAACGCCCTGGCTCCCGCCTTACAATTGGTGGTGACGCCCGCTCGGGCTTTGGGATTGGCTGGTCCCTTGGGTGTATTTGGGGCTTGGCGGCTTTGTAGAGAGCTGGTGCCTTTCCTAAGTCGGAAGCTGGGCTCTACCGGCCGGCCGGTCAGCTCTGCAGTCATGTTCTAGAACCTACAGTCCCATCGAATCCAAGCTGCTTCTCTGTGAAGGGAGAATGTGGGAGATTGATTGGAAATCCTTGACTTCTGTCTTTTTTTTTCTCCTTTCCTGGAGACAGGGTCTCTCTGTTACCCAGGCTGGAGTGCAGTGATGCGATCACAGCTCACTGCAGCCTTGACCTCAAGCTTCACTGATGCTCCCAAGTAACTCAGCCTCCCAAGTAACTGCAGACCTGTGTTCCCAAGCCTGACTAATTTTTTTATTTTTATTTTTGTAGAGACAGGGTCTTGCTATGTTTCTCAGGTTGGTCTGGACCTCCTCAGCTGAAGTGATGCTCTGGCCTCAGCCTCCCAAAGTGCTGGGATTACAGGCATGAGCCACCTTGTCTGGCCCTCACATCTTTTTTGTTTGTTTGGTGGTTGACTGGTTTTGTTTTGTTTTGAGAGTTTCTCTGTCACTCAGGCTGGAGTGCAGTGGCAGGATCTGGGCTCACTGCAGCCTCGACCTCCCGGGCATTGATTCTCCCATCTCAGCCTCCTAAGTAGGTGGGACTAAAGGCACACACCACCATGCCCAGCTAATTTTTGCATTTTTTCTAGAGACAGGGTCTCCCTATGTTGCCTAGTCTGGTCTAGAACCCCTAGTATCCATCCACCTCAGTCTGCCAAAGTGCTGAGATTACAGTTGTGAGGCACCATGCCCAGCCTCCTTACTGCTTCTAAGATTTGCCTAACCTGTTGAGTGTCCACCTAGGAGCAGCCTGAGACAGTGATGGGCCAGCAGGACTTAGAACTCCTATGCCCTGGTGTCAGCCAAAGGCCAAGGCATGAAGGTTCAGAGATGAGTCCACGCTGTCCTGCCTCGCCTGAGAAGAGACAGTTTGGATGCACCCTAGTTTCTGCGAAGAGGCGGGAAGGGATTGGGCTTACTCAAATACTGCTGGGCCTTTCCTCCACCCACTAAGCCCTGTGCCTGATGGTTTGTTGGGGTGGGAGGAGATATACAAAAATTCATTAATGGTAGGTGGACACGTTGGCTCACGCCTGTAATCCTAGCACTTTGGGAGCCTGAGGTAGGTGAATCACTTGAGGCCAGTTGTTCAAGACCAGCTTGGTCAACATGGTGAAACCCCATATCTACTAAAAATACCACTGGGCGCAGTGGCTCATGCCTGTAATCCCAGCACTTTGGGAGCCTGAGGCAGGTGAATCACTTGAGGCCAGGCATTCAAGACCAGCCTGGCCAACATGGTGAAACCCCATCTCTACTAAAAAATACCACTGGGCGCAGTGGCTCATGCCTGTAATCCCAGCACTTTGGGAAGCTGAAGCAGGCAAATAACTTGAGGTCGGGAGTTCGAGACTAGCCTGACCAACATGGTGAAACCCTGTCTCCACTAAAAATACAAAAATTAGCTGAGGTGTGATGGCATGTGCCTGTAATCCCAGCTGTTCAGGAGGCTGAGGCAGAAGAATCACTTGAACCTGGGAGGCGGAGATTGCAGTGAGCAGAGATAGCACCACTGCATTCCAGCCTGGGTGACAGAGTGAGACTGCATCTCAAAACAAACAAACAAAAAATAATCTTTTTAAAATGCATTAATGGTAGAGCCTGCTCTCAAGGATTTTTCAGACAGATAGGGTACAGAAGATATTTCCAAAATAAACTCTTGGTCCAGTGTGGTGGCTCATGCTGATAATCTCAGCACTTTGAGAGGGCAAGAGGGTAGGATTGCTTCAGCCCAGGACTTGGACACCAGTCTCAGCAATACTGATACCCCTCTTTAAAAAATAAAAAAAAGGCCGGGCGTGGTGGCTCAAGCCTGTAATCCCAGCACTTTGGGAGGCCGAGGCAGGTGGATCACGAGGTCAAGAGATCGAGACCATCCTGATCAACATGGTGAAACCCCGTCTCTACTAAAAATACAAAAAAAATTAGCTGGGCATGGTGGCACGTGCCTGTAATCCCAGCTTCTCAGGAGGCTGAGGCAGGAGAATTGCCTGAACCCAGGAGGGGGAGGTTGCGGTGAGCCGAGATCGTGCCATTGCACTCCAGCCTGGGTAACAAGAGCGAAACTCTGTCAAAAAAAAAATAAATAAATAAATAAAATAAAATAAAAAATAAATAAAATAAAATAAAAAATAAAAAAATACACAACTTAGCTAGGTGTATTGGCACATGCCTGTAGTCCCAGCTACTTGAGAGGCCAAGCCGGGAGGATTACTTAAGCCCAGGAGTTTGGGACTGTAGTGAGCTATGATTGTGTCACTGCACTCCAGCCTGGGTGACAGAGGTTTACCCTGTTTCTAAATAAATAAATAAAAATTAAATAAGCTCTTGCAACAGAATGAAGTGCTCCAAAAGGGAAATTGGAAGGCCGGTTGCAGTGGCTCACGCTTGTAATCCCAGCACTTTGGGAGGCCGAGGTGGGCAGATCACCTGAGGCCAGAATTTTTTATTTATTTATTTATTTATTTATTATTGCATTTTAGGTTTTGGGGTACATGTGAAGAACATGCAAGATGGTTGCATAGGTACACACATGGCAGTGTGATTTGCTGCTGAAGCCAGAAGTTTGACCCACTTGGCCAACATGGTGAAACCCGTCTCTACTAAAAATACAAGAATTAGACAGGCATGGGGCATGTGCCTGCAGTCCCAGCTACTTGAGAGGCTGAAGCTTGAGAATCACTTGAACCTGGGAGGCGAAGATTGCAGTGAGCTGAGATCACATCACTGAACTTCAGCCTGTGTGACAGAGTGAGACTCAAAAAATAAAAAAAAATTTAAAAAAAGAAAGAAAGAAAGAAAAGATATGGCTTTGCCTGGGAAAGGGGAAAGCTGGGAGCTTCTCCCCTGCTAGCTTAGAGTTGTTTTCAGAAGTGTGTTGCAGAAGCAAACTGTTTGCCCTTCTCCCCTTACTCAGACCAACCAACATGCCAGCTTAACCAACCTGCCCTTCAGCAGGGTGCTCAGTTGTAGGGGATATTGAAGTGTAAGAAATGGACTTTAGGCCGGGCGCAGTGGCTCAAGCCTGTAATCCCAGCACTTTGGGAGGCTAAGGTGGATGGATCACAAGGTCAAGAGATCGAGACCATCTGGTCAACATGGTGAAACCCCGTCTTTACTAAAAATACAAAATATTAGCTGGGCATGGTGGCGCGTGCCTGTAATCCCAGCTACTCAGGAGGCTGAGGCAGGAGAATTGCCTGAACCCAGGAGGCGGAGGTTGCGGTGAGCCGAGATCGCACCATTGCACTCTAGCCTGGGTAACAAGAGCAAAACTCTGTCTCAAAAAAAAAAAAAAAAAAAGAAATGGACTTTGCCTCTAAAAGACAACCTACTGGAAACAGAAGAAAAATACACGTGAAACAAGTAAAACACTTCAATATAGGGACACGTTTGAAGACTCACTGTGCTACCCTCACCAAGGTTTTTGGTTTTCAGTTTTATAGAGACAGGGTCTCACTATGTTGCCCAGGGTGGCCTCAAACTCCTGGGTTCTAGCCATCCTCTTGCCTCAGCCTCCCAAATTGCTTTAATTATAGGCATGAACTACCATGCCTGGCCACCAATTAAGATTTTTAGATACACTCAGGAAAGCTAATTCTATGGAGAAAGTAGTACTGTTATAACAGCCCAAGGGGTTTGTAGGGTCCAGCCCTTCAGGGACCTGTGAGCCCCTCTCTGCAGGTGTTGAGAGGAGAAACTGTAGAAATAAAAGACACAAGATACCAAGGAAGAGAAAAGAGAGTTTGGGTCCAGGGATCCACTGCCAACCAAAACTCGGAGTCTGGCAGTGGCTCCGAGTGCCTGGACACTCTGACTTTTATTGAGTACAAAGCAGGGGACAGGGCAGGTAGGGTGAGATAATGGTGCTCAGTGATAGGGTCAGGTAAATCACATGTCTTGGAGATAGGGGCCCAGGTCTTTCAAACAGCCGAGGCAGGGAGAAAACCTAATACGTCAGCACTTTTCTCATACTTTTCAAGAAAGAACAAAGACATTAAGATTTATGTTACTGGGCCGGGCGAGGTGGCTCACACCTATAATCCCACCACTTTAGGAGGTCGAGGCGGGTGGATCACGAGGTCAAGAGATCGAGACCATCTTGGTCAGCAAGGTGAAACCCCGTCTCTACTAAAAATACAAAAATTAGCTGGGCATGGTGGTGCACGCCTGTAATCCCAGCTACTCGGGAGGCTGAGGCAGGAGAATTGCTTGAAGCCAGGAGGCGGAGGTTGCGGTGAGCCAAGATTGTGCCATTGCACTCCAGCCTGGGTAACAACAGCGAAACACCGTCTCAAAAAAAAAAAAAAAAAAAAGATTTATGTTACTACTACCGATTCTTATCTTTTGGGAAAAAGAGAAACCAGGTGTAGAAGCGGAGCGTGAGAGTGGACAGAGAACGTGAGCACTGAAGCACAGCATCACATAGAGACACTTAAGCCCCTGGATGCCTGTGGGCCTCCCTGACAGTCGTCAGGCCTACCGCAAGAGCTTGGAGAAGTGGAGTTTTCACCTAACTTCTCAGAGGTTTTAGAGGTCTCCTTCCCGAGCTGGCTAAACAGCGGGCGCTTTCCCAGCGCTGGTGCTGCCACACAGCCGAGGCGCCCTCCAGCAGCCCTTATGTGGGCGTAACAGAGGGCTTAGAGCATCTTACCTTCACTTCGTTCACATTGTCACCTCAGTTCCATGCTTCATAACCCGATAATCATTAGTAAACTCAAAAGGTTATATTGAGCATCTATATGTGAATAACTGTGATTATATATGGTTATACATATAGAAGAATAACTATGTAGCTATATCTCTAATTCTTTTCTAGCTCTATATTTATATGGGAACAGGCGGAGACTTTAAGAACCTTGCCTCAGCACTTTCAGGGTCTCCCACGGGGTCTTCCACCCACAGAGGTTCACTTTGCCCACTGCCTAGAGTGAGCTGATTCATCAAGACAGGGGAATTGCAATAGAGAAAGAGTAATTCATGCTGAGCCAGCTGTGCGGGATACTAGAGATTTATTATTACTCAAATCAGTCTCCCCAAGCATTTGGGGAACAGAGTTTTTATTGTTGGTGATGGGGGGTTTTTTTGTTTGTTTTTGTTTTTGAGATAAGAGTTTCGCTCTTGTTGCTCAGGCTGGAGTGCGATGGTATGATCTCAGCTCACTGCAGCCTCTACCTCCTGGACTCAGGCAATTTTCCCACCTCAGCGCCCCAAGTAGCTGGGATTACTGGCATGTGCCACCATGTCCAGCTAATTTTGTATTTTTAGTAGTGATGGGATTTCACCACGTTGGCCAGGCTGGTCTCGAACTTCTAACCTTGGGTGATCCGCCCACCTCGGCCTCCCAAAATGCTATAATTACAAGTGTGAGCAACTGTGCCTGGCCATTGTCTTTGTTTCAAACTATAAATTATAAACTAAATTTCTCCCCAAAGTTGGTTCAGCCTACGCCCAGGAACGAACAAGCACAGCTTGGAAGTTAGAAGCAAGATGGAGCTGGTTAAGTTAGATCTCTTTCATGGTCAGTTATATTTGCAAAGGTGGTTTCACTTTCTTTGGAAAGGCCTCACAGGGCAGATGGGATTTTGTGCAGTTTGACTTGAAGAAAGTAGGGTATGGCTAGGGAATGGAAAAGAGCATCCTAGGCTAGGAACAACTTGGTAACATTCAGGAGCAGGTGTGAGTTTTGAGAAAGAAAATGAAGCTCTGGCATCTGGTAGTGGGCCTGGTACTATCAGCTAGGCCTTGATGTTCTGCTGAAGTAAACAATTTCACAATACATCTCCTCCAGACAAGGCTACTCCATCTGAACCAAGACAAAAACATCATCATTGTGCAGTGACTCATGCCTGTAATCCCAGCACTTTGGGAGGCTGAGGTGGGCAGATCATGAGGTCAGGAGTTCAAGAACAGCCTGATGAACATGGTGAAACCCTGTCTCTACTAAAAATACAAAAATTATCCTAGTGTGGTGATGCATGCCTGTAATCCCAGCTACTCAGGAGGCTGAGGCAGGAGAATTTCTTGAATGCAGGAGGCAGAGTTTGCAGTGACCCAAGATCATGCCACTGCACTCCAGCCTGGGTGACAGAGTGAGACTCTGTCCCAAACAAACAAACAAACAAACAAAATCATCACTCATGTCGGAACACAGGCAAAAACATGAACATTGTCCAAAACACAGAAATGGTCAAATATCGGCCGGGCGCGGTGGCTCAAGCCTGTAATCCCAGCACTTTGGGACGCCAAGGCGGGTGGATCACGAGGTCAAGAGATCGAGACCAAACTGGTCAACATGGTGAAACCCCGTCTCTACTAAAAATACAAAAAATGAGCTGGGCATGGTGGCGTGTGCCTGTAATCCCAGCTACTCAGGAGGCTGAGGCAGGAGAATTGCCTGAACCCAGGAGGCGGAGGTTGCAGTGAGCCGAGATCGCGCCATTGCACTCCAGCCTGGGTAACAAGAGCGAAACTCTGGCTCAAAAAAAAAAAAAAAAAATAATAAATAAATAAATAAATAAATAAATAAAACCAAAAACTTGATGTAAGACAGATTTATGGGAGAAAGGCATACAAATTTTAGTCAATATTTTTGTGTGTACCTGGGAGCCTTCAGAAAGAAAATGAAGACCCAAAGAAGCTGTTAGTCTCAAAAGCTTATATACCTTTACCTTTTTACACAAAGAACAATCAATTGTGGGCCAGGTACAGTGGCTCCCGCCTGTAATCCCAACCCAAGGTGGGTGGATCACCTGAGGTCAGGAGTTCAAGACCAGTCTGACCAACATGGTGAAACCCCATCTCTACAAAAATACAAAAATTAGCTGGGCATGATAGTTCATGCCTGTAGTCCCAGCTACTCAGGAGGCTGAGGCAGGAGAATCACTTGAACCTGGGAGGTGGAGGTTGCAGTGAGCCGAGATTGCACCATTGCACTCCAGCTTGGGGAATAGAGTGAGGCTCCATCTCAAAAAACAACAACAACAACAACAATCAATTGTTCACACTGGGCATAGTGGGGATGTGACAAGACAAAGAGGCTTGAACTAGGGGCAGTAAATGAGACAGTGACTAGGAAACAGATGAAGGAAACTAATGAAAGATAAGGCTTATTTCAGCAGGTTGGTTTGTACAGGTCCATTTGGGCATGGGTTCAGTCTCTTTCTTCCTGGTTCAGGGAGGGCACCTTTCTTGTGGGAAATTTTATGACTTCTTTTAGGTAGAAAGGGAGAGGTCAGAGATCCTTTCCTGTATCTGCTCTTTCTCATGTGCCCTCAGCCCAATATATAAATCAGTATGCTAAAGTGGCATGTTTTGGGGTGGCATGCTCTAAACCACTTTAGTAACGAATCTTAAGGGCCAAGCTTGGTGGCTTACGCCTGTAATACGTACACTTTGGGAAGCCAAGGCAGGTGGATCACCTGGGGTCAGGAGTTCAAGACCAGCCTGGCCAACACAGCAAAACTCTACTAAAAATACAAAAATTTAGCTGGGCGTGGTGGTGCGTGCCTGTAATCCAAGCTACTCAGGAGGCTGAGGCAGAAGAATCACTTGAACACAGGAGGCAGAGGTTGCAGTGAGCCGAGATCATGCCACTGCACTCCAGCCTCGGCAACAAGAGAGAAACTGTCTTGGGGGTGGGGGGCGGGGCGGGAAACAACAAAGAAAACAATTACAGTGTTACTCCCACTTCCTGACAGCCTTCAATTTAGAGCAAAGCCCTATTTCTTCAACTCTTCCCCCAATCACCCAATGCAAGTCAAATCCTATAATAAGTTCTTTTTTTTTTTTTTTTTTTTTTTTTTTGAGACGGAGTTTCGCCCTTGTTACCCAGGCTGGAGTGCAATGGCGCGATCTCGGCTCACCGCAACCTCCGCCTCCTGGGCTCAGGCAATTCTCCTGCCTCAGCCTCCTGAGTAGCTGGGATTACAGGCACGCGCCACCATGCCCAGCTAATTTTTTGCACTTTTAGTAGAGACGGGGTTTCACCATGTTGACCAGGATGGTCTCGATCTCTCGACCTCGTGATCCACCCGCCTCGGCCTCCCAAAGTGCTGGGATTACAGGCTTGAGCCACCGCGCCCGGCCTATAATAAGTTCTTTTACCCTCTTAGACAGATGTCCTATCATTCCCTCAGTACACATTCTCCATTGCAAAGAGCAATAAATGCAAATTTCAGCTACGGGAGTGTTCCTGGTGGTGTTTGGCTGGGAACAGTGACATTTCTTGGTAGGATAGGAGATAGTTTGAAGAGATCCTCATATTGAGGATCTGTCCAGAGTTAGAGGGGCTGGCTGGGCATAGTGGCGTGTGCCTGTAGTCCCAGCTAGTCAGGAGGATGAGGCTCGGAGAATCACTGGAGCCCAGGAGTTTGAGGCCAGCCTGAGCAACATAGTGAGACTTCTCTTATTTCTATTTCTTTTAAAAATGTAAGAGGTGGCCGGCTGTAGGGGGTCATGCTTGTAATCCCAGGACTTTGGGAGGCTGAGGCAGGCAGATCACCTGAGGTCAGGAGTTCAAGACTAGTCTGGCCAATATGGTAAAACCCTGACTCTAGTAAAAATACAAAAGTTAGGCGCGGTGGCTCAAGCCTGTAATCCCAGCATTTTGGGAGGCCAAGGCGGGTAGATCACGAGGTCAAGAGATCGAGACCATCCTGGTCAACATGGTGAAACCCCATCTGTACTAAAAATACAAAAAAAATTAACTGGGCATGGTGGCATGTGCCTGTAATCCCAGCTACTCAGGAGGCTGAGGCAGGAGAATTGCCTGAACCCAGGAGGCGGAGGTTGCGGTGAGCCAAGATCACGCCATTGCACTCCAGCCTGGGTAACAAGGGTGAAACTCCGTCTCAAAAAAAAAAAAAAAAAAAAAATACAAAAGTTAGCTGGGTGGCGCATGCCTGTAGTCCCAGCTACTTGGGATTCTGAGCCAGGAGAATCGCTCAAACCTGGATGGTGGAGGTTGCAGTGAGCTGAGATCACACCACTGCACTCCAGCCTGGGCGACAGAGCCAGACTCTGTCTCAAAAAAGGGAAAAAAAAAAAAAAAAAGGGCCCAGATAAAGGGGGCAGTTGGATGGCAGGCAGGAGAATCATTAATTTAAAACCTACTCTCCTCTTCACTATTCCAAAGGGAATGCTCAGCCAGGTGTGGTGGCTCACATCTATAATCCCAGCGCTTTGGGAGGCTGAGGCGGGAGGATCACTGGAGCCAGGAGTTCAAGATTGCACTCCATCCTGGGTGACACGGCCAGACTCTTTTACTTTGGCTCCCTTTGCTACGAACTACAGCCATCGCAGGAGTGCTGAAATCATATATATGAAAGTGTTGTGTAAACTGTAAAGTGTTCTGCAAATAGACATTGTGATATAATCTGGTGACATGTGAGTTACTGATAAGGTCTGATGATGACCATGAAGAAGACCTTTGCTGCTCTCAGAACTCCTCACTGGTTATAAAACCATCTTGGAAAGAACCAGAATCAGAAACCAGGGTTTTGAGTTCTGGTATATCCTTCCTCTCACTATTCCGATGCCAAGGTCTCTTCCAAGGACAGCAAAAATCCCAAGTGGCAGATATAAAAATGATTCCATCTGTGTTACAGTGAAGCTAGTTCCCTATGGGTAGATGAGTCACGTGTGAGCAGGGCTGGGAGAACTACGTTTACATTCTTGCACGTTTCCCTCTTCCCACCCTCCTTTGCACTGCCCTGCGTTGGCTCCTGTCCCTGTGACCAAAAACTTACTCAAGAAACCCCAGCTAAGTTTCTCCCTGGGGAGGAAGGTGTCGAGCTGCCTGGGTAGCTGTGCTTCTTATTGGTGAAGCCCATGGCCTGGTGGGGCAGTGTCTTGGTACAAATCCACACGTGTCCTCCTCTGTGTTCCAAACTCTGAGTCTGCATCCCCAAAGACATTTTTTTTTTTTGAGACAGAGTGTTGCTCTTGTTGCCCGGGCTGGAGTGCAATGGCGTGACCTTGGCTCACTTAACCTCCACCTTCCAGGTTCAAGCGATTCTCCTGCCTCAGTCTCCCGAGTAGCTGGGATTAGAGGCATGTGTCACCACACCCAGCTAATTTGTATTTTTAGTAGAGACAGGTTTTCTCCATGTTGGTCAGGCTGGTCTCAAGCTCCTGACCTCAGGTGATCTCGTGCCTTGGCCTCCCAAAGTGCTGTTATAACAGGCTTGAGCCACGATGAACAGCCGACATTTATTTGTTTATTTTTTGAGATGGAGTGTCCCCTTGTCGCCTAGGCTGGAGTGCAATGGCGCAATCTTGGCTTATAGCCGATTTGCTCCTGTCTGCGACACTCCTTTGACATAAGGCATCACAAGGCAACTCACTGAAAAGCCGCTGGTGATAGCAAATGAAGGTCTCGTGTTCATACTGGAAGCTGGGCAGATCATGAGCATGACCCTAAATAATGCGTCTCTTTGATCTGGGAAACAATATTTGGCTTTTCTAGAACAGATAATATACACAGTGGAAAAAGCATTGGACTTAGGCTATGGGAATTTGAGTTCCTCCTTTCACTTTTTTTTTTTGATTGGAGATGTCAATGTCTCTACGTCCTTTCACTTTTCTAGGCTTTAGTTTCCTCATCCTAAAATGAAAGCAGAGGGACTAGACGGTCCCTTTATTGGGGTATTTTCTAGAACACCGGGTTCTAGAACTCCACCTCCCAGGTTCAAGTAATTCTCCTGCCTCAGCCTCCCGAGTAGCTGGGACTACAGGCATGTACCACCACGTCCAGCTAATTCTGGACATATTTTTAGTAGAGATGGGGTTTCACCATGTAGGCTGGCCTCGAACTCCTGACCTAAAGTGATCTACCTGCCTCAGCCTTCCAAAGTGCTGGGATTACAGGCATGAGCTCTCACACCCAGCCTCCCCTTCATGCTTGACTATCCCTGTGTCATAAGGACTCAGAATCTGAGGCTTTTGTCATAAATATATGCAGTCTAGAAGATCACGCCACATTTGGGTTGGCAGCATTTAGGCTGCTGGGCCATCCTCCAAAGAGGCACATTTGTGAAACTGGATGAAGAAAAAATAGGAAAGGCTGCCTGCTTTTTTTTTTTTTTGAGACTGAGTTTCGCTCTTGTTACTCAGGCTGGAGTGCAATGGCGCGATCTCAGCTCACCGCAACCTCCGCCTCCTGAGTTTAAGCAATTCTCCTGCCTCAGCCTCCCGGGTAGCTGGGATTACAGGCACGCGCCACCATGCCCAGATAATTTTTGTATTTTTAGTAGAGACGGGGGTTTCACCATGTTGACCAGGATGGTCTCGATCTCTTGACCTTGTGATCCACCCTCCTCGGCCTCCCAAAGTGCTGGGATTACAGGCTTGAGCCACCGCGCCCGGTCTGGATTTTTTTTTTTTTAAGATGGAGTCTTGCTCTGTCGCCCAGTCTGGAGTGCAGTGGCACGATCTTGGCTCACAGCATCCTCCGCCACCTGGGTTCAAGCAATTCCCCTGCCTCAGCCTCCTGAGTAACTGCGACTACAGGCACGTGCCACCATGCCCAGCTAATTTTTGTTTGTATTTTTAGTAGAGACGGGGTTTCACCATGTCAGCCAGGATGGTCTTGATTTCCAGACCTCATGATCTGCCTGCCTCAGCCTCCCAAAGTGCTGGGATTATAGGTGTGAGCCACCGCGCCTGGCCGGCTGCCTGCTTTTTTTTTTTTTTTTTTTTTTTTTTTGAGACGGAGTTTAGCTCTTGTTACCCAGGCTGGAGTGCAATGGCGCGATCTCGGCTCACCGCAACCTCCGCCTCCTGGGTTCAAGCAATTCTCCTGCCTCAGCCTCCTGAGTAGCTGGGATTACAGGCACGTGTCACCATGCCCAGCTAATTTTTTGTATTTTTAGTAGAGACAGGGTTTCACCATGATGACCAGGATGGTCTCGATCTCTCGACCTCGTGATCCACCCGCCTCGGCCTCCCAAAGTGCTGGGATTACAGGCTTGAGCCACCCCGCCCGGCCAGCTGCCTGCTTTTTAAGCTTGGGAAGCATTTTATAAGATTTCCAAGGCCAACAGCTGTGGCCTCCTCTAGCTCCTCTATCTGGTTGACTCCTGTCACCCAGGACGGAGTGCAGTGGTGCAATCTCACCACTGCACTCTAGCCTGGGTGACAGAGCGAGATCTGTCTCAAAAAAAAAAAAAGGTTTGTGTGTTTGAGACAGAGTCTCAGTCTGTCATCCAGGCTGGAGTGCAGTGTTGAGAACATGGCTCACCGCAACCTTGAACTCCTGGACTCAACGGATCCTCGTATCTCAGCCTCCTGAGTAGCTAAAACTACAGGCACATGCCACCACACCCAGCTAACTATTACATTTTTTTGTGGAGACAGGATCTCACTGTGTTGCCTAGGCTGGTCTCCAACTCCTGGGCCCAAGGAACCCACACACCTCAGCTTCCCCCAGAGTGTTGGGATTACAGGCCTGAGCCACTGTGCCAGCCCTAACTAAGGATTTTTAGGTGAGGTGATCATCCGGGATAATCTAGCTAGGCCTTAAATCCAAAGGCAAGTGTCCTAATAAGAGTGAAGCATGGCTGGGCACGGTGGCTCACACCTGTAATCCTAGCAACTTTGGGAGGCCAAGGTGGGTGGATCACCTGAGGTCAGGAGTTCAAGACCAGCCTGGCCATCATGGTGAAAGCCCATTTTAAAAAAAAAAAAAAAAAAAAAAAAAAAAAGAGGCCGGGCGCGGTGGCTCAAGCCTGTAATCCCAGCACTTTGGGAGGCCGAGGCGGGTGGATCACGAGGTCAAGAGATCAAGACCAACCTGGTCAACATGGTGAAACCCCGTCTCTACTAAAAATACAAAAAATTAGCTGGGCGTGGTGGCGTGTGCCTGTAATCCCAGCTACTCAGGAGGCTGAGGCAGGAGAATTGCCTGAACCCAGGAGGCGGAGGTTGCGGTGAGCCGAGATCGCGCCATTGCACTCCAGCCTGGGTAACAAGAGCGAAACTCCGTCTCAAAAAAAAAAAAAAAAAAGAGTGAAGCGCAATGGCCAGGCATGGTGGTTCACACCTGTAATCCCAGCAGCTTGGGAAGCAGAGGCAGAGGCAGGTGGATCACTTGACCTCAGGAGTTTGAGACCGGCCTGGTTAATGTCATGAAACTCATCTCCACTAAAAATACAAAAATTAGCCAGGTATGGTGACACATGTCTGTAGTCTCAGGTACTCGGGAGGCTATGGCAGAAGAATCGTTGAACCCAGGGAGCAGAGGTTGCAGTGAGCCAAGATGGCACCACTGCACACCAGCCTGGGTGACAGAGAGAGACTCCATCTCAAAAAAAAGTGAGGCATGCACCAAAAAGAGTAAGGCAAGCCGGCGTGGTGGCCCATGCCTGTTGTCCCAGTTACTTGGGAGGCTAAGGTCAGAGGATCTCTTGAGACCAGGAGTTTGAGACCAGCCTGAGCAACACAGTGAGACCCCATCTCTAAAAATGGAAACAAACAAAAGAGTGAGGCAGAGGGAGGTCAGACACAGAGAAGTAGATGCACAGAGGAGAAGATCCTGGGAAGACGGAGGCAGAGACTGGAAAGACGGGCTGTAACCCACGGGGTACTAAAGACTGCTGGCGGCCACAGAAGCTAGGAGAGCAGCAATGAAAGACTCGAGGCTCAGTGCGGTGGTTCACGCCTGAAATCCCAGAACTTTAGGAGGCTGAGGCTGGAGGATCACTTGAGGCCAGGAAGTTCAAGACCATCCTGGTCAACATCTCCACAAAAACTTAAAAAAAAAAAAAATTAGCCAGGAATGGCAATGCATACCTGTAGTCTCAGCTCCTGGGGAGGCTGAAGTAAGAGGATCCCTTGAATTTGAGGCTGCAGTGAGCTATGATCATGCTACTGCACTCCAACCTGGGCGACAGAGCAAGACCCCACACCAGAAAAAAAAAAGATTCTACCCAGAGCCTGGGGAAAGAGTGCGGCCCTGCCAACACTTTAATTTTGGATTTCTGGCCTCCAGAACTGTGAGAGGATACATTTCTGTTGTTTAAAGTCACTCATTTGCAGTAATTGGTTACAACCAACCTGGAAAACAAATACACCTGGTCTCTGCCGGGGTGCTCAGCGTTACCGATTGGCCCTCACTTCACTAGTTCCTAGCTGTCCCTACGCAAATCTTAGCACCTCTCTGATGTTGAGTTTCCTCCTTTGTAAGGGAAGAGTAAGTCCTCCTCTGTCAGCCAGGTTGCTGTGAGGCTGTGGTGACGGTGCTGAGCAGAATGCCAGGTGTGCCACAGGCACGACTTACCCGTGAGCTCTCATCCGCCCCCTTCTCCACCTGGTCCAGCCTCACCTCAGGCACAGAGCTCCTATTCCAAGGCTGAGGAACAGGGTTTTTTTTTTTTTTTTTTTTTTTTGAGACAGAATTTTGCTCTTGTTGCCCAGGCTGGAGTGCAATAGCACTATCTCGGCATACCGCAACCTCTGCCTCCCAGGTTCAAGTGATTCTCCTGCCACAGACTCCCAAGTAGCTGGGATTACAGGCATGTACCACCATGCCCGGCTATTTTTTTTTTTTTTTTTTGAGACGGAGTTTCGCTCTTGTTACCCAGGCTAGAGTGCAATGGCGCGATCTCGGCTCACCGCAACCTCCGCCTCCTGGGTTCAAGCAATTCTCCTGCCTCAGCCTCCTGAGTAGCTGGGACTACAGGCGTGTGCCACCATGCCCAGCTAATTTTTGTATTTTTAGCAGAGACGGGGTTTCACCATGTTGACCAGGATGGTCTCAATCTCTTGACCTCGTGATCCACCCGCCTCGGCCTCCCAAAGTGCTGGGGTTACGGGCATGAACCACCGCGCTCGGCCAGGGTTTCTTTTCTTTTCTTTTTGAGATGGAGTCTCACTCTGTTGCCAAGCTGGAGTGTAAGGGCACAGTCTCAGCTCACTGAAACCTCAGCCTCTGGGGTTCAAGCAATTCTCCTGCCTCAGCCTCCTGAGTAGCTGGGATTACAGGCATGTGCTATCATGCCTGGCTAATTTTTGTATTTTTAGTAGAGACAGGGTTTCACTACATTGGTCAGGATGGTCTTTATCTCTTGACCTCATGATCCACCCGCCTTGGCCTCCAAACGTGCTGGGATTATAGGCTTGAGCCACTGCGCCTGGCCGAGGAGCAGGGTTTCTATACCTTTTCCTAGGTTTCAGGCTCATTGTTGATGTACATACAGAGTAGTCACGGCGCTGCCTTCTTGACAAATCGTCTGAGACATCTCATCAGCATCTCAAATCCAATGTGTCCAAAAATGAACTCTTCTTGATCTTTCCCTCTCTTCTGTCTCCTTCACAGTTTCCTTCATCTCAATAAATGGTATTTCCAGGTAGCTAAACATCTGGACATCATTTGGCTTTC
Source organism: Saimiri boliviensis (assembly GCF_048565385.1). Taxonomy (NCBI): domain Eukaryota; kingdom Metazoa; phylum Chordata; class Mammalia; order Primates; family Cebidae; genus Saimiri; species Saimiri boliviensis. Next base: position 114,885,090 of record NC_133454.1, on the reverse strand, counting down.
TTTTTTTGTTTTTGAAAAGGAGTCCTAGGCCGGGCGCAGTGGCTCAAGCCTGTAATCCCAGCACTTTGGGAGGCCGAGGCGGGTGGATCACGAGGTCGAGAGATTGAGACCATCCTGGTCAACATGGTGAAACCCCGTCTCTACTAAAAGTGCAAAAAATTAGCTGGGCATGGTGGCACGTGCCTGTAATCCCAGCTACTCAGGAGGCTGAGGCAGGAGAATTGCCTGAGCCCAGGAGGCGGAGGTTGCAGTGAGCCGAGATCGTGCCATTGCACTCCAGCCTGGGTAACAAGGGCGAAACTCCGTCTCAAAAAAAAAAAAAAAAAAAAAAAAATAGTACCGACCCCATCAGGTTGTCAGAAAATTGCCTGGCATACAATGAGTTCTAGATAATACACAATGAGCTCTATTAGCTATTTTCTCTAGACAGTTATATCCTTTTTTTTTTTTTTTTTTTTTTTGAGAAGGAGTTTCGCTCTTGTTACCCAGGCTGGAGTGCAATGGCGCGATCTCGGCTCACCGCAACCTCCGCCTCCCGGGTTCAGGCAATTCTCCTGCCTCAGCCTCCTGAGTAGCTGGGATTACAGGCATGCGCCACCATGCCCAGCTAATTTTTTTGTATTTTTAGTAGAGACGGGGTTTCACCATGTTGACCAGGGTGGTCTCGATCTCTTGGCCTCGTGATCCACCCGCCTCGGCCTCCCAAAGTGCTGGGATTACAGGCGTGAGCCACTGTGCCCGGCCTAGACAGTTATATTCTTAAAATCAGGGATGATGATCAAAAAGGACATTAGATTTACCCATCACATTTTGTATCTTTTAAAAAGAACATGTTCACCGCCAGGTGTGGTGGCTCACCCCTGTAATCGCAGCACTTTGGGAGGCCAAGGCAGGTGGATCACGAGGTCAAGAGATCGAAACCAACCTGGCCAACATAGTGAAACTCTGTTTCTACTAAAAATACAAAAACTAGCTGGGGGTGGTGGGGTGCACCTGTAGTTCCAGCTACTCGGGAGGCTGAGGCAGGAGAGGAATTGCTTGAACCCAGTGGGTGGAGGTTGCAGTGAGCTGAGATTGCTCCAATGCACTCCAGCCTGGCAACAGAGTGAGACTCTGTTTCAAAACAACGACAACAACAAATGAACGTGTTTATATATATTAATTATAAATAAAAATTAAGGCCAGGCGCGGTGGCTCAAGCCTGTAATCCCAGCACTTTGGGAGGCCGAGGTAGGTGGATCACGAGGTCGAGAGATCGAGACCATCCTGGTCAACATGGTGAAACCCCGTCTCTATTAAAAATACAAAAAAAAAAACTAACTGGGCGTGGTGGCACGTGCCTGTAATCCCAGCTACTTAGGAGGCTGAGGCAGGAGAATTGCCTGAGCCCAGGAGGCGGAGGTTGCGGTGAGCCGAGATCGCGCCATTGCACTCCAGCCTGGGTAACAAGAGCAAAACTCCGTCTCAAAAAAAAAAAAAGAAAAAAATAAAAAATAAATAAATAAATAAAAATTAATTTTGTAATATGAAAATTAAGCAAAAAGACAAGCATTGCTCTCTGTCGTATGTGCGTCTGAACCTATGATTAGGTTTTATTATACAAATATAAGTATAATTTTTTAATAGTAAGCAATTCAAGCCTAGCAAAAATACTACTTCTATTGCTACTCAGTAAGAAAACATTATTTGTATATTTAAAAAGCAAAGTGATTTGTACAAGGACACCTACACAGAAAAGTAAACTTAGAATGAGGCTTCTGATAATAAACGTTATTGTTTTTCCCTTCTATAGATAGAGAGACAGAATATTCAAGCAGACGATGAACAGAGCACAGATGAAAACAGAACCCTGACCCCCACCTTGACGGCGATCAGCACAGAGAGATCAGGACGTGGTCAAAAATTGCAGGCTTCCTCATGTTGTTATTGTTCCTACTTTCAACTTGGAACCAGGCAGAAAAAAACCAAACATGATCCTCTAACCAATCACTTAGGATGTCCAGCTTCTAGTTGGAAAAAGTACACTCCTTAAACTCCTAAGTTCGTAGTTGGAGCAGAGTCTGTCGTGGAGGCTGTAAGTCCAAGACCAGGGCTGGTCACATATGCTGTCTGTCGAGGACTTGCTCTCCGCTTTGAAGATGGCACTGATATGGCTCTGATGAGTGGTGGAGCACCAGAGCTCTTGTCTCACGAGAACTGGATAAAATGACACAGACACACTTGGAGTGGTTTTAAGAAGCAGAAAGTTTCTTTCTTTCTTCTTCTTTTTTTTTTTTTTTTAAAGACGGGGTTTCACCATGTTGGCTGGGCTGGTCTTGGACTCCTGACCTCAGGTGATTTGCCCACCTCGGCCTCTCAAAGTGCTGAGACCACGCCCAGCCGGGAAGCAGAGAGTTTAACAGGTAAGAAAGAAGAGAGAAGGCTGGGAGGCTGCGTGTGGTGGCTCACACCTGTAATCCCAGCACTTTGGGAGGCCGAGGCAGGCAGATCACGAGATCAGGAGTTTGAGACCAGCCTGGCCAACATGATGAAAGCCCATCTGTACTAAAAATACAAAAATTAGCCAGGCGTGGTGACGCGTGCCTGTAATCCCAGCTACTGGGGAGGCTGTGGCTGGAGAATCACTTGAACCCAGGAGGTAGAGGTTGCAGTGAGCCGAGATCGCACCATTGCACTCCAGCCTGGATGACAGAGCAAGACTGCATCTCAAGGAAAAAAAAAAAAAAAAAAGAAGGAAGAAACTTCCCTGTACAGAGACAGAGGGAGGGGGGCTCTAAAGTCAAGAGAGGAGACCCCTTCATTTTGAAATAATTTCAGACTTACAAAAGAGTGGCAAAAGTTGTGTGTTTTTTTGTTTTGTTTTGTTTTGTTTTTTGTAGAGACAGGGTCTCAGTATGTCGCCCAAGCTGGTCTTGAATTCCTGGACTCAAGTGATCCTTCCAACTTGGCTTCCCAAAGTGCTGGGATTACAGACATGAGCCACTGTGCCCGGCTCCAAAAAAGTTATAAGAAGTTTCAATATACTCTTCCCTGATTCCCCATAGTCATCATATATGACCATGATACACTGATCAAGACGAGGAAGTTAACCCTGATAACACTATCATCTAATCTACAAGTCTTATACAAATTCTGCCAAATGCCCAACCAATGTCCTATTCTGGTCCAGAATCCAATCCAAGATCACATGTTGGGAGTCTTTTTGAAAAGCGTCTCTCCCTTCCCATTCATCTTCAACACATCAGCAAGTTCCGGTGATTCTTTCCCCAAAATACTTCTTCAAAACATGTACTTTTTTTTTTTTTTTTTTTTTTTTGAAATGGAGTCTCGATCTGTCAGTTAGGCTGGAGTGCAGTGGTGTGATTTTGGCTCACTGCAACCTCCGCCTCCTGAGAGATTCTCCGTATATCCCAGCCTCCCGAGTAGCTGGGATTACAGGTGTATACCACCACGCCCAGCGAATTTTTGTATTTTTAGTAGAGAGGGGTTTTCACTATGTTGGCCAGGCTGGTCTTGAACTCCTGACCTCAGGTGATCCTTCTGCCTCGGCCTCCCAAAGTGGTGGAATTATAGGTATGAGCCACTGTGCCCAGCCCCATGCATTTCTCATACCTCCATGGTTACCACCCTGGAACAAGCCATATTGTTTACCTTAAGTGGTCATCTTACCCCTGGATGACCACAGGTACCTCTTAATTTGTTTCCCTGCTTTTTCTCTCTCTCTAATCCATGAGTCAGGCCAGTTTTTGTGTAAGGGCGGTTAGTAAATATTTCAGGCTGTCTAAGCTATATGATTTCTCTTCCAACTACAGTACTAACTCTGCCATTGTGGTATGAAAACAGCTAAAGGCAATTTATAAATAAATGAATGCGGCTGTGTTCCAATCCAACTTTACTTATAGACAGTGCAATTTTAATTTGCTATAACCTTTGTGTATCACAAAAGTCTTATTTTTACTATTTTTTTCTTTCATTAAAAAATGTAAAAACTGGCCCAGTGCAGTGGCTCATGCCTATAATCCCAACACTTTGGGAAGCCGAGGCAGGAGGATCACTTGAGTCCAGGAGTTTGATACCAGCCTAAGGAACACAGGGAAACCTCATCTCTATAGAAAAAAAAGAGAAAAAGTAAAAACCACTCTCAGCTGTGGGCCGTACAGGCCATGGCTTGCTAATGTCTCGCTCTGATCCATTCCTCATGCAACAACCAAAAAGGCCATTCAGTTCACTCCTCCGCTGAAATCACTCCAAGGGCTCCTCCGCATGCGGAACAGAACTCACAAAGCCTGGTAGTGTCTGGGTGCTGCCTGCCTCTCCCACCTCATCCTGGGCCTCTCACCCTCTCATTTGCCATGCCCCGCCTACTCTACCCTTCTGTCCCAGAAGGTCAAGTTCTCACCCAAGGGCCTTTGCGTACATCAGTTCTGCCTGGAATGCCATTTCCCAGGTTCCCTCTTCACCTTCTTAACTTCCATTTGTCTTTTGAGTCTTTTTGGGTGGCGGCTTAAACTCCTTAAATCCACACTCCCACTATCCCCTTCCAGCACGCTCTCCTTTTTTTTTTTCAGATCTTGCTCTGTCACCCGGGCTGGAATGCAATGGGGCAATCTTGGCTCACTGTAACCTCTGCTTCCCAGGTTCAATCTTCTGCTTCAGCCTCCTGAGTAGCTGGGATTACAGATGCCCACAACCATGCCCAGCTAATGTTTGTATTTTTAGTAGAGATGGGGTTTCACCATGTTGGCTACACTGGTCTCCAACTCCTGACCTTGTGATCCACCTGTCTCAGCCTCCCAAAGTGCTGGGATTACAGGTATGAGCCACCGCGCCCGGTCTTTTTCCTTTTTCTTTTAAACACTCATCACAATTGGTAATGATGTTTTCGGACCTTTATTTGATTTCAGTGGAAAATTCCATGAAGTTAGGCATCTTGTCTGTTTTCTTTCTTTCTTTTTTTTTTTTTTTTTTGTCTTAAGATGGAGTCTTGCTCTGTCACCCAGGATGGGGTACAGTGACATGATCTCGGCTCACTGCAACCTCCACCTCCGGGGTTCAAGTACTTCTTCTGCCTCAGTCTCCTGAGTAGCTGGGACTACAGGCATGTGTCACTATGTCTGGTTAATTTGTGTATTTTTAGTAGAGACAGGGTTTCACCATGTTCACCAGACAGGTCTTGAACTCTTTTTTTTTTTTAGATGGAGTTTTGCTCTTGTTACCCAGGCTGGAGTGCAATGGCGCGATCTCGGCTCACCGCAACCTCCGCCTCCTGGGTTCAGGCAATTCTCCTGCCTCAGCCTCCTGAGTAGCTGCGATTACAGGCACATGCCACCATGCCCAGCTAACTTTTTGTATTTTTAGTAGAGATGGAGTTTCACCATGTTGACCAGGATAGTCTCGATCTCTTGACCTCGTGATCCACCCTCCTCAGCCTCCCAAAGTGCTGGGATTCCAGGCTTGAGCCACCGCGCCCGGCAGGTCTTGAATTCTTGACCTCAAGTGATCCACCCTCCTCGGTCTCCTAAAATGCTGGGATTACAGGTGTGAGCCACGACACCTGGCCTACTTTCTTTGAATTGAGGACTGAGCACCCAGCATGATGTTGGACACACAACAGGTGTCCCCTGAAAGCCGACTAAATGAATGGATCTGCCGGGAGGAACTCCTCATTCACTGGCAAGAAGACCCCAGTGGACCTCAGGGAAGGCCCCAAGTGCACCAGGACAGGCTTCCTGAGCAGGAGCCTCCTGGCCAATGGAGCTGTAACCCAGGGTACACATGACAACTGCTGGGTGTTTCCTGCCAGTGCTGACTGGCTAAAGAATATGCCTGGGGCAATGGTGGATTCCCAGAACTACAGGTTCCTCACCTTTTTAGACTATGTAGGGTAACTTTTTTTTTCCCCCCTAGGGTAACTTCCTTTCTCTATAAGCTGCACTCTGAAACCTGCAATTCATTTTCACCATTGGTCTGCTGCTAACTCACGAACAGCCTCCCCCACTGAAGTTAACCACTCTCAATAACTGGGACCAGTCTTTACACCTTTACTGCCTGCGATCTGAAAAACATAGCAGTGAAATCAGAATACTTTATTCAGCTGCCTGTCAGGAATGCTGGGGGAATGTCCAGAGGCCATGGAGGGAAACTCACAAAGCAGCCGTGGGAAGAGACAACCCTGCCTGCAGCACTCAGCTCGCTCTGATCTACTCTCCACAGGGTGGCCAGAGTTACCATTAAAAAAGGGAAATCGCCTGCTGGGAAATCGAGCTCTGATCTACTCTCCACAGGGTGGCCAGAGTTATCATTAAAAAAGGGAAATCGCCTGGGCGCGGTGTAATCCCAGCACTTTGAGAGGTCGAGGTGGGCAGATCACGAGGTCAGGAGATCGAGACCATCCTGGCCAACATTGTGAAACCCTGTCTCTACTAAAAATACAAAAATTACCTGGGCGTGGTGATGAATGCCTGTAATCCCAGCTACTCTGGAGGCTGAGGCAGGAGAATCGCCTGAACTGGGCAGGTGGAGGTTCCAGTGAGCTGAGATCCCACCACTGCACTCAAGCCTGGCAACGGAGCAAGACTCTGTCTCAAAAAAAAAAAAAAAAAAAAAAGGGTGGGGGGAAATCTGATCTACTTACTCCCATGCACACTTCCCACTGCCTATAGGATAGAGAACAAATTTCCTAACCCAGTTTGCAAATCTTCACCATCCAATCCCAACCTATCTTTCCAGCTTCATCTTCCATCTATCTGCTTCTGTTAACAGAAAGGAGTCCTGACCTAGACCCCAGGAGAGGGTTCTTGGGTATGGTGAAAGAAAGAATTCGAGGCAAATTCATAAAGTGAGAGCAAGTTCATTAAGAAAGTAAAGGAATAAAAATGGCTACGCTGGTCAGGAACAGTGGTTTATTCCTGTAATCCCAGCACTTTGGGAGGCTGAGGCAGGCAGATCACCTGAGATCAGGGGTTCGAGACCAGCCTGGCCAACATGGAGATACACTGTCTCTACAAAAATGCAAAAACTAGCCAGGGTTGGTGGTGAATGCCTATAATCCCAGCTACTTTGGTGGTTGGGGCACGAGGATTGCTTAAAATTGGATCCAGCCTGGGTGACAGAGTGACACTGTCTCACAAACAAACAAACAAAAAATGGCTACTCCATAAGCAGAGCAGCAGCAAGGGCTGCTCACCTAAGAATACTTATTTATTTCTTGATTATATGTTAAACAAGGGGTAGGTTATTCAAGAGTTTTCCAGTCAAGGGGTGGGCAATTCCCAGAACTGTGGGTCTCTCCCCTTTTTAGACTATATACAGTAACTTTTTTTTTTTTTTTTTTTTTTGAGACAGAGTTTCGCTCTTGTTACCCAGGCTGGAGTGCAATGGCGCGATCTCGGCTCACCGCAACCTCCGCCTCCTGGGTTCAGGCAATTCTCCTGCCTCAGCCTCCTGAGTAGCTGGGATTACAGGCATGTGCCACCATGCCCAGCTAATTTTTTGTATTTTTTTAGTAGAGACGGGGTTTCACTATGTTGACCGGGATGGTCTCGATCTCTTGACCTCGTGATCCACCCGCCTCGGCCTCCCAAAGTGCTGGGATTACAGGCTTGAGCCACCGCGCCCGGCACTTTTTTTTTTTTTTTAATAGAGTAACTTCTTGACATTGCCCTGGCATCTATAAACTGTCGCGGCACTGGTGGGAGTGTCTTTTAGCATGCTAACTCAGTAGATTTAGCGTATAATGAGCAGTGAGGACGACCAGAGGTCACATTGCCGTCCTGGTTTTGGTGGGTTTTGGCCGGCTTCTTTATCGCATCCTTTTATCTGCGGGACTCCGCATGCCTAACCTTCTGGGAATGCAGCCCAGTAGGTCCGAGCCTTATACCCAACCCGTTATTCAAGCTGGAGTCTCTCTGATTCAAATGCCTCTGATACTTCCACCCCATCATGATCTCTTTTTTTTTTGAAACGGAGTTTCGCTCTTGTTGCAGTGAAGTGCAGTGGCGCGATCTTGGCTCATCGCAACCTCTGTTCAAGGGATTCTCCTACTCATTCTCGCGAGTAGCTGGGATTACAGGCATGCACCACCACATTCAGCTAAATTTTTTTTTGTATTTTTAGTAGAGACGGGGTTTCTCCATGTTGGTCAGGCTGGCCTTGAATTCCTGACCTCAGGTGATCCGCCCGCCTCAGCCTCCCAAAGTGCTGGGATTACAGGCATGAGCCACCGTGCCCGGCCTATGACATCATTATTCTAGATACTGGAGATCTGCACAGTCCAATACAGTAGCCACTACTCACATGTAGTTGTTAATTTTTTTTATTTTTTATTTTTGAGACAGATTCCCACTCTGTTGTTCAGGCTGGAGTGCAGTGGCCAATTACGGCTCACCGCAGCCTTGACCTCTCAGGCTCAGGTGACCTCAGCCTCCCCTGTAACTGGCACTACAGTTTTGTGCCGTCACACTCTGCTAATTTTTCTTTTTTTTTGAGACAGAGTCTTGGTTTGTCGCCAGGCACCAGGCTGGAGTGCAATGGTGCCATCTCGGCTTACTTCAATCTCTGCCTCCCGGGTAGCTGGAACTACAGGCACACGCCACCATGCCCAGCTAATTTTTGTATTTTTTTTAGTAGAGATGGGGTTTCACCATGTTGGCCAGGATGGTCTTGATCTCTTGACTTCGTGATCTGCCCACCTCAGCCTCCCAAAGTGCTGGGATTATAGGCGTGAGCCACCTTGCCCAGTGTTTTTTTTGTTTGTTTGTTTGTTTTTTGTTTGTTTTTTTGAGATGGGGTCTTGATCTAAAATCCAGGTTGGAGTGCTGTGGCAGGATCTCAGCTCACTGCAACCTCTACCTCCTGGATTCAAGCAATTCTGCCTCAGCCTTGACCTGAGTAGCTGGGACTCCAGGTACATACCACTATGCGTGGCTAATTTTTGTATTTTTGGTAGAGATGTGGTTTCACCATGTTGGCCAGGCTAATCTTGAACTCCTGGTCTAAAGTGGTCCTCCTGTCTCAGCCTCCCAAAGTGATGGGATTACAGGCATGAGCCATCGCACCACCTAAATTTTTAATTAATTTCAAAATTTTTATTTTTTATTTCTTTTTGAGACGGAGTTTCGCTCTTGTTACCCAGGCTGGAGTGCAATGTCGCGATCTCGGCTCACCGCAACCTCCGCATCCTGGGCTCAGGCAATTCTCCTGCCTCAGCCTCCTAAGTAGCTGGGATTACAGGCACGCGCCACCACGCCCAGCTAGTTTTTGTATTTTTAGTAGAGACAGGGTTTCACCATGTTGACCAGGATGGTCTCGATCTCTTGACCTCGTGATCCACCCGCCTGGGCCTCCCAAAGTGCTGGGATTACAGGCTTGAGCCACCGCGCCCAGCCTATTTTTTATTTCTTTTTCTTTTTTTTCCAAAAATTTTAAATTAAAATTTTATATTTTCAATAGCCACATTTCAAGTGCTCAGCAGTCTCATGCTACTAATAATTATCATATTGGTATAGCACAGCTATAGAACATTCCCACCATTGCAGAAAATAATTGGATAGCACTGTTTTAGATACACTTACCACCCGTTCAGTTTTTAATTTTAGTTACATAATTTACACATAGGTACATTCTCCATTCTCATCTTTATCTCTCTCTCTATTTTTTTTCTCCATTCTCATCTTAAACCTTTTTTTTTTTTTTCCTTTTTTTTTGAGACAGAGTCTTGCTCTGTCACCCAGCTTGGAGTGCAGTGGTGTGGTCTCAGCTCACTGCAACCTCCGCCTCCCGGGTTCAAGCAATTCTTCTGCCTCAGCCTTCCAAGTAGCTGGGACTACAGGCATACACCACCATGCCTGGCCGATTTTTGTATTTTTAGTAGAGATGGGGTTTCACTATGTTGGCCAGGCTTGTCTCGAACTCCTGACCTCAGGTGAATCTCTACCTTGTTCTTGAGTTTTTGGAGAGTAAACCACAGCATGAATGAACTTTAGGTTATTCAACTATTGCCTTCATGATGATGTGTTTCCAGTTCTCCCTGTTGCAAACAGTACTATATGCAAACATCCTTGTACCTCTTTCTGCATTTGCACTCGTTTGTCCAGGGTAAATACCAAAAAGTAGAATCGCTAGGTCACAAAGTCATATGGTAACACCCCTGGGGCTTGGCACACCCTGAAGCTCCCGCCTAGAATGCCTGTCCACATGACTAATTCCTACTCATCAAGACCAATCAGTGTCATGTCCTGTGAAAGGTCATCCCTTCTGCCTGAATACTTACTATCTGCATTGCATCATTACTGTACACTTGGGGCTCTGCCTTTTGTTTCTGAGACGGAGTCTCGCTGTGTTGCCCAGCCTGGAGTACAATGGCGTGATCTCCACTCACTGCAACCTCTGCCTTCCAGGTTCAAGAGATTCTCCTGCCTCAGCCTCTTGAGTAGCTGGGACTACAGGCGCTTGCCACCACGCCCGGCTGATTTTTTCTACTTTTAGTAGAGATGGGGTTTCACCGTGTTAGCCAAGATGGTCTCGATCTCCTGACCTCGTGATCTGCCTGCCTCGGCCTTCCAAAGTGTTGGGATTACCGGTGTGAGCCACTGTGCCTGCTGGGGATCTGCCTTATTTAACTTTGTATCCCCAACATTCCTAGCATAGAACTTAGCATGGAGTAAAAATTCAAATGTTTTCTTGGCTGGATGAATGAATGCATAAATAAACAAATGAAGGCACAGTGGTTAGGACATTCCAGAAACTCAAGGTGAGTCTGTGAGGGGCATATTTGGCTATGGACCAATCTTCCATTGGTACACTGAGCCAAGTGCCTTGCTAGATTTGTCTTTTTTTTTTTTTTTTTTTTTTTGAGACAAAAAGTCTCCCTCATCTGGGCTGAAATGCAGTGGCACGATCTCAGCTCACTGCAACCTCAGCCTCCCCAGTTCAAGCAATTCTCCTGTCTCAGTCTCCCAAGTAGCTGGGACTACAGGCACCCGCCACTATGCCAGCTAATTTTTTTTTTGGTGTGTTTTTAGTAGAGATGAGATTTCCCCATATTGGTTGGGCTGGTCTTGAACTCCTGACTTCAGGCGATCCACCTGCCTCTGCCTCCCAAAGTGCTGGGATTACAGGCATGAGCCACCACACCCAGCCTTAGATTTCTGTCTTTATGCAGCCCTCTATCCATGGACATCTCTTGAACTCAGGGTTGAGGACAGCAAGGATGGAGCAGTATGGATGATGTGCCGTAGAGCACAGAATCGGAGCCCTGGGGGCATCATTAGCTTGGAGCTGGGTTTCCAAGGGCGTGTCTGTGTACTTTCACCTTAGAAGCAGCCCCTATGCTCTGGGTTTTATTTTGTTGTTTTTTTTCCCCTACAGTACTTTAGGGGCAGTTAAGATCAGCTGCAACATTTCTGCTTTCTGCTCCCAGACTTGAGCCCAAGGCAAGCCAGATGTTTTCCACTCCACATCCCTTCTCCTTGTGGTCTGATGAGCAGCCCTGTTTTCTGAGTCTCTCTATGGCCTGGCTTTCCCACATCCCACAGCCTGGCTGCCAACTTAATTTTTAATGAGGTTTTAATAGGTAGTTCCTGTAATTAGTTTCATTCTTGTGTTTTCACACTCCAGTCTAGGTGCCTAAAGGCCTTCAGGCACTAGGTGGGATGTTAAGTGATTTTAAAGAATACAAAACACTGTGGCTGTCATTTGCCATTTTCCCAGATCCTCTGATGTGCAGTTGTTGTTACAATCATTAATTAGCTGGGGCTCATGGCTCAGTGGAAGGTCAGCCGGGTCACCTGTCATGTTTTACAGAGGTAGAGAGATAAGGAGAGAAGGGACTTCTCCAAGCCCTAAGCGAGATTGAGTGTTGAAACTGGTTTCAGAAACTACATTCCAGGTTTCAGATTCACTATTCAGGTATGATTTGCCAAACACGGCCAGAATCCTCAGGCCAAAGGTGGAGCGCCTTGGGTGCCCCACAGGTGTCTTGGGGAGGCAGTTTTACCCTCCCATTAGCATTGCCCAGAGAGTGAGTCCTCACCGATAAAATTACCCCCATTCATTTTCTCCAGGCCCCTTTTCCATTTTGTGAGCGGATTCAACTGCGTAAAGAACGCGTCAGTGATTCCTCCTGGACTTAGAAACAACATAATTGTGCTATTTTTAAAGGTGCCGTTTAAAACTCCGCGCGCACTCACTCACACTCCTCAGGGAGCTGGGAGTGGGAGGAATTGTACCGGCGCAGCGCCGCGTCCCTGGGGGCTCACTCCGCGGAGATCGCCGGGGATCTCCAATCCGCACGGAATCTGCGCGGCCGGGACCCTCTGCATCCCGGACGTCCGACCCCGTTGGCCCGCGCTCCCCCTAGTCTCCCAGGCTCGGGGCCACTGCCGCTGTGTCACCGGGCCCAGGAGAGAGCGGGAGGGGTGGAGAGGCAGAGCAGGTGGCGATTAGGTCAGCTTCGGAACATTCTTGGACCGCTCCAGTGGATATAAATAACAGACGGGCCGGCTCTGCAAAATCTCCTCCTCAGGGGGAAGCGGGGAGAGGGGAGGGAGAAGGAATTTATTTAGTGTGGGGTGGCATCGTGGCGATCTGGAAAAATCTACCAGACTGATAAAGGGGGTGAAGGGGCGAAGGGATTTAAGAATGAATCGCGGTGCAAAATCTGGAAATAAGAACTCGGAGAGGGAGGAGCTTACGCCTTTTTGTCCCACCCCCATTGCGTGTTCGCCTCAGACCTTAGAAGGCGCCCCAGATTAGCAGGGGAGCTGTGGAAGGGTAGGGCACGGGTTTGGAGTCCCGGCCCTGCCCGACTAGAGGGAGATCTTGGGCAAGCCGCTGAAAAGCCCCGGAGCCTCAGTTTTTACATCTGTATAATGGGAATCCCAGTGCTTATAAGGGGTGATTGTGAGCCTCGCCTGAGCCAATTTCTAAGCAAGCTGTGCTCAGCCAAAAATGTAAGGCAGTGTACCCCGGCCCCGCTCCAGGGCTGCCCATGCCGGCCCGGTCCCTTCTTGCTCCCTCCGGTCTCCCAGGCTCTGCAATGGTCGGGGAGGGGCAAAGCCGAAATCTGGCTCCCTGAGGCCCAGGGGCGCAACCCTGGGAAGCCCGCCCAGGCGCTCTACAGACGGGAGCGGAGAACTCCCGGCTCGCGACCCAAGAGCCGCCGGTCGATGCGATGCCTGCAGCCCCGCAGCCCCGCCGCGTGGGGTAGAGGCAGCGGCGGCCAGGAGAGGGCGGGGCCGGGGGCCGGGGGCCGGGCTTCCCGGGGGAGGGCCCGGCGCGCTCCGGGAGGCGGCCGCGCGGGCCCGGGAGCGGCAGGACTAGGGCTGGAGCGTGGCCGGACCCCCGCTCGCCGAGGTGCCCCAGGAGGACGCGGTGAGTGCCGTGGAGGGGACGCGCGGGGACGGGCGGCGGGTGCCGTGGCTCGAGCCCGCCCTCTCCTGCCCCGGCTCCTGAAGTTTGCAGTGGAGCCGGCTCCAGCCCCAGGAGCCCCCGGCCACCCCGCTCTGCCTGCTGACGGGAAGGGCCGCAGCCGCGCCGAGGGGCCGTCCAATCTGCTGCGCCGCGGGCTCCGCAATTCCGCGGGCCGCCCGGGGGAGGGGGTGCCAGCGCTGGAGCTCAGCCATCTCCAGGGGCCCCATCCGCCCGCCTCGCGCCCGTCCCGGGGCCCGAGAGGGGCCTCGCTCTCTGGCGACCCCTCACGCTCTGCAGCAAGCCCCGATTCCTGGGTCCTCTGCTTGGGGCTACCAACTGGAGTCCACGGCGAGACCGGCCCAGGCAGGGGGCGTCCCCTCCATGGCGATGACGGTGGCCCCACCCCCGCCGAGACCAAGTTCAACAAGTTTGGCCAAGAAGTCCTAGAGCTTAGGTGGCTAGGCCCGGCCCTGCCGCTCCGCGTGGCTCCACCGGCTCAGAGTTCTGCAGCTCCGGGCGGCAAGAGGTTCTGTCGAGGGGCGAGGTCCATAAGGGTTGAGGCCAGAGGCGCGCAGCCCCTGGGCTCCGAGCCCTGGAGTGAAGGTTGGGGTTCGGAGTGCGTCATAAGCGAGCAGGCACCCCGGCCGGCAGGTCGGGTTTCCAAAAGTGCCCCTTTGTTATGCCCCTCCCTGGCCCTGCCTCCTCCCCCTTTCGCTGCGCCACCCCCTTCCCCAGCCTCCTGACCTCCAGGCTGGCTCTGACTACCGATTCCAGCCCCTCTAGCCCCGCTGCCCCTCTCCGGACCAGCCGACTGCCTCTCCCCGCTGTGTCCTCAAAACCTAGGGCTGCGGGCCGACGCGGGTTGGTGGGGGGGGGGGGGCGACTCCGGGGGAAGAAGCCCTTGGGCGCAGCCTGTGACTCAGGACGCAGGGATGGGCCGGGCAGGATGGCTGAGCTCCCTCCCAGGGGCAAGCCCCTAGCTTCTAGAAGGGGTCGGGGCTGGTCTGGGTCGGGTACCTTCAGGCCTCAGGTAGGGAGAGTGGGTCTTCCCTGAATCAGGGACTCTTACCTTGGCCCGTGCAACTGCAAGGAGACCCTGCCAGGCCCAGGAAGACCTCTCAGCCCGTAGGTGCTGGCTCCCGGGACTGGAAAGATTGCATTACCTACTTTCTGAGCTCTGGCCTTTGATGGGGTGTGTTCTGGGGACTGATTTGGGTCTCTGCTGAGCTCAGGAGGCACAGGGTGCCAACCTCCTCAACAGGGGCTAAGGTGCAAGGCTCCCCCCAACACACACAGTGAGGTCAGGCTGCGGCTGTGGAGCCTGGCTGCACCCGGGGCTTGGGCCTGTGTTTGCTCTGGGAGGCCGGAGGGAGCTGTGCCAGCCCGGTACACACAGCTTGCTCTGTTCTGGGGCCAGAGAGAGGGACGGGGTGGGGGGGGGGGACAGCTCTCTGGGGAGCAGGGAGCTTGGAGGCTGGAGCAGGCAGGGGGCCCCAGGCCCCTGAGGCTGGACTGGGATGGCTCCAGAACCCTGCAATTCATGACTGCAGCTCTCTTTCTCGCCATCGCCCTGTCAAGTCCTCTCTGGCCTGGCAGGACAGACTCCAGAGGGAACCAAGTGTGGGGCCCCTGGTGGGCACCTTCATTGCCTGGGTCTCTGCGGAGCCCCTAGCTCTGCCTTCTGTTAGCATGGGGGGAAGCCCGCCTGCACCAAGCGTTCCCACAGCTGCTGGAGCCTGCGGCTTTCCTGGGCCGCAGGTGGACATCGCTTGTTTTCTCACTTAACTAATTATTGCTGATTCCAGCGAGTGGGGACACACAAATCAGAATCCCAGAAGCCTCTGTCCGTGAGTGGAGACAGATACTGTCCTGTCGGCCACAACCCATGGGTTATACGCCTCGACTGAGGGGTCACCTGGGGCTACAGGAGCAAGGATAGAGGAACAAGGGAAGTGGTTGAGAAGATGCCTCAATTAGAGGTCTGAAGGAGCAGTGGTTCATGAGTTTGGAGGAAGTGCTGTGACAGAACCCTGCTTTGGGGACAGAGGTCACACACTGTCCTCCTGGGTCTGGCTGTGTCCCTTGGGCCTGCTCAGAGAGGAAGCGATTTCCTTCTAGAGTCCGTGAGTCAATCCGTGCTGGGGACAGCTGAGACCTTACCCAAAGGCAGGAGGAGAGCAGCCACATGCTGCTGTGTTCTCGAGTCTCTGTCTGGGGTGGTGGTTCTGGGGTTGGAATTGGCCTCCCCTCCTCTGTGATTCTGGGGAAATTTTTTTTTTTTTTTTGAGACAGTCTCACTCTGTTGTCCAGGCAGTGGCACAATCTCAGCTCACTGCAATCTCTGCCTCCCCGGTTCAAGTGATTCTTCTGCCTTAGACTCCCAAGTATCTGGGACTACAGGTGCCTGCCACCATGCCTGGCTAATTTTTGTGTTTTTAGTAGAGACAGGGTTTCTCCATGTTGGCCAGGATGGTCTCGAACTCCTGACCTCAAGTGACTCAAGTGATCCACCCACCTCAGCCTCCCAAAATGCTGGGATTACAGGCATAAGCCATTGCACCCAGCCTCGGGAACATTTTTTTTTTCTTTTGAGACAGAGTTTCGCTCTTGTTACCCAGCCTGGAGTGCAATGGCACGATCTCGGCTCACCGCAACCTCCGCCTCCTGGGTTCAAGCAATTCTCCTGCCTCAGCCTCCCGAGTAGCTGGGATTACAGGCACGCGCCACCACGCCCAGCTAATTTTTGTATTTTTAGTAGAGACTGGGTTTCACTTTGTTGACCAGGATGGTCTCGATCTCTTGACCTCGTGATCCACCCGCCTCGGCCTCTCAAAGTACTGGGATTACACGTGTGAGCCACTGTGCCCGGCCTTCTTTTTTTTTTTTTTTTTTTTTTTTGAGACTGAGTCTTGTTCTGTCGCCCAGGCTGGAGTGCAGTGGTGCGATCTCTGCTCATTGCAACCTCCACCTCCTGGGTTTAAGGGATTCTCCTGCCTCAGCCTCCCAAGTAGCTGGGACTACAGGCACGCACCACCACGCCCAGCTAATTTTTGTATTTTTAGTAGGGACGGAGTTTCACCATGTTAGCCAGGATGGTCTCGATCTCTTGAGCTTGTGATCCGCCCGCCTCGGCCTCCCCAAGTGTTAGGATTACAGGTGTAAGCCACTGTGCCCGGCCGGGAACGTTCTTATAGCTGGCCATTGCTTCTCACTTCCCCATACTACCCTGGATGCCAGGCCTTTGGAGGGCAGGCCCAGGTTGCGTGTCCCCCACAGAGCCCTGCGGGCCCTCAGTGGATGTGTGGAGTGAGATGGGTATCTTCCTGTGACTGCAGGGCCCTTGGTATTTCTGGTGTGTTGCTTGGTTTGAGTTTCACACCAGCCCTAGCGTAGCAGTAGAGCACATGGAGGAGTTTCCATCTTGGAGCTGGGGCCTCCTTAGGAGGGAAGAGTTACATGTGCTTGTTCGGGCTTCCTGGCCAAGACAGAACCCAGGCCTCTTGGCTCTCTTCGTGCCCTCTTCAGCACAAGGAGCTACTGGGATGTGGCCAGGCACCCTCTCACTTGGCCTCTTGGGTAATAGGGTCATCTTGTCACTCAAGGGAAGGCAACAGAGCCCCTGGCGGGGGCAGGAGTCTTCTTCTCTCATCAGCAGTTGGGGGAGTGGGGCCCTCTGCCCACCGCCCACCCCCGCCTGCCATTTAATCCTCAGCTGGATCGTGTGACCCGCTTGGCATTCTCCTCCCTGGAATCTGGCGCTTCTGACAGCAGTTGCTATATTGGGGGTGCCGGGCACCGCCCTGGACACTCTAGGCCCTCACCCTCACCCCTGCTCTGCTCTCCTTCAAGGCAGAGTCACGGCGGCAGCTTTGAGAGTTGGACACCCGGGTCCCTGAAGTGATCTCTAGACCCCAGGTATGTGGGGGTTAAGGGGGGAAGGACAGAGCCGTGAGACGAAGAACTTTGAGACTCCATCCTCATCCATCCTGGTTCTTCTTGGGGACTTCAGCACCCTGCCTGCTAAGTCCTAGCTCTGAAGGCTCCTTGGTGGTGGGGATGGCGGTGGGACGAGGCCCAAGGATAGAGAGGGTCTTTTCCTATCGCCAGAAGCACATGTCCAACTTTCCCGCTTACCCCTCTGCCCTCCACAGCCCCAAATCTGCCATCATTCCGTGCTGCGGGGACACCATGGCTCCAGAAGAGGACGCTGGAGGGGAGGCCTTAGGGGGCAGTTTCTGGGAGGTGAGCAGCTGGGCTCGGCTACTTGTCTAGGGGAGGAGCCCAGCCAACAGCCCCAGCCCAAGATGGGGTTTCTCTCTGGTGACGGCGCCCTTCTCCTGCATGCCCAGGCTGGCAACTACAGGCGCACAGTGCAGCGGGTGGAGGACGGGCACCGGCTGTGCGGGGATCTGGTCAGCTGCTTCCAGGAGCGTGCCCGCATCGAGAAGGCCTATGCCCAGCAGTTGGCCGACTGGGCCCGAAAGTGGAGGGGCACTGTGGAGAAGGGTGAGCCAGGCCCCTGAAGTGGGCAGAGGGCAGCTGAGTGCAGGCCTGTCGGGGCAGCTTCTTTGGCCTGTCTTGTGGGAAGTTTGAGGACTCCATGTCCACCCTCCCTTAGAGAGGGGAGATCCTCCTGGTCATCCTTGTGGCTGCGGGGTTAGAGTTTACAAAGGCTGCTCAAGAGTTACTTCCAGTTCTAACAACCCTGCCGAGATGGTCCCGTTTTGCCCATTTTCTTTTTTCTTTTTTGAGACGGAGTTTCACTGTTGTTACCCAGGCTGGTGTGCAATGGCACGATCTTGGCTCACCGCAACCTCCGCCTCCTGGGTTCAAGCAATTCTCCTGCCTCAGCCTCCCAAGTAGCTGGGACTACAGGTGTGCACCACCACGCCTGCCTAATTTTTGTATTTTTAGTAGAGACGGGGTTTCACCATGTTGACCAGGATGGTCTCGATCTCTTGACCTCGTGATCCACCCGCCTCGGCCTCCCAAAGTGCTGGGATTATAGGCGTGAGCCACCGCGCCCGGCCTGTTTTGCCCATTTTCTTTCTTTCTTTTTTTGAGATGGAGTTTTGCTCTTGTCACCCGGGCTGGAGTGCAGTGATGTGATGTCGGCTCACTGCAACCTCTGCCTCTCAAATCCAAGTGATTCTCCTGCTTCAGCCTCCCAAGTAGCTGGGATTACAGGCACCTGCCACCATGCCCAGCTAATTTTGTATTTTTAGTAGAGATGGGGTTTCACCATGTTGTCCAGGTGGGTCTCAAACTCCTGACCTCAGGTCTTAGCCTCCCAAAGTGCTGGGATGAACCTCCACGCCTGGCCTTCTTTCCTTTCTTTGTTTTTAGACAGGGTCTCACTCTGTCATCCAGGCTGGAGTGCAGTGGTACAATCCCCTGCTCACTGCAACCTCCATCTTCCAGGCTCAAGTGATCTTCCTGCCTCGATCTCCTAAATAGCTGGGACCACAGGCATGCACCACCATACTTGGCTAATTTTTGCATTTTTTGTAGAGATGGGGTCTTGCTATGTTGCTCAGGATGGTTTTGAACCCCTGGGCTCAAGCGATCCTCTCTCCTTGGCCTCCCAAAGTGCTGGGATTACAGGCATGAGCCACCACACCTGGCCTGTTTTATGTATTTTCTAGAGGAGAAACTGGAATTTCAGAGAGGCTAAAGGACTTGCCTAATGGTACACAGCTAGGAAGTGCTGAAGGTTGAGCCCGGGCACTCTGACTGGGGGCCTGGACCTTTCCACTTCGCACGTGGTCTTCCTCGAGGGCACACACAGGCTCTTCCTTTGAGGCCTTAGAATGTAGTGTTTATGCAGCAGATGGGTTTGAATCTCAGTTCCTCCTGTAGCCGTAATGCTTTGGCAAGTTCACTTCTCTGGACCTCAGTGTTTTGCCTGTTCAGTGTTGACAATGTCCCTGTCCTCACGGTGGTGGCTGAGACAAGGATTCATAAGCCCAGCTGTCAGGGTTGTCATTCACCTTTGCACCCCCATGTCTCCATGCCTCGTGCCCAGCGAGAGGGGCAGGATTCATTTTGGGTGGTACCCAGGCCTGGCCCAAGCCCTGTCCCTCCCCGCAGGCCCCCAGTATGGCACACTGGAGAAGGCCTGGCACGCCTTCTTCACGGCGGCCGAGCGGCTGAGCGCGATGCACCTGGAGGTGCGGGAGAAGCTGCAAGGGCAGGACAGTGAGCGGGTGCGCGCCTGGCAGCGGGGGGCCTTCCACCGGCCTGTGCTGGGCGGCTTCCGTGAGAGCCGGGCGGCGGAGGATGGATTCCGCAAGGCCCAGAAGCCGTGGCTGAAGAGGCTGAAAGAGGTGAGGCTGGGTGGGAGAGGTATCCGAGGCAGGCTCCTTCCTGGTCTGCAAGGGCTCGAGGGGACCAGGGCGTGGCATCCAGGGTCCAGAGTGGTCTCTGTGCATGCCAGGTTGAAGCTTCCAAGAAGAGCTACCACGCATCCCGGAAGGACGAGAAGACAGCCCAGACGAGGGAGAGCCACGCGAAGGCAGACAGCGCCGTCTCCCAGGAGCAGCTGCGCAAACTGCAGGAACGGGTGGAACGCTGTGCTAAGGAGGCCGAGAAGGTACAGGCTGCAGGTCCCAGACCTGGTCCCCGCCCAGGGCACGGCTTCCCGAATGAATCTTGCTCCTCGAAAACCTTGTCCAGTCCCCAGCACTCTTATTACCCTAATCCCCACCTGCCACCCTCTCTCCAGATAATCATTTAAAGGAGGAACCTGGCAAAAGGTGATGCCTTACCTAGGGAAAGAGACGGAGTTTCAGGCATTGGGATGACTTCAGCAGTAGAGAACTTCCAGCTTTTTTCCTTGAGCAGTGTCCCGTATTGCCTGCTCTGCCTGAAGTGTCCTTTCCTGCAGCTCTGCATATGCAAATCCTCTGCATCCTGAGATGCTGCACAGTTTCCACCTTCTCCAGGAAGCCTTTTCTGATTTCTCCCATTCTTTCCTGTAGGTTGACCTCATTTCACTCTCCACCAGACTCTTTTTTTTTTTGAAATGAAGTCTTGCTCTGCCACCCAGGCTGGAGTGCAGTGGCACAATCTCCGCTCACTGCAACCTCTGCTTCCCAGATTCAAGTGATTCCCCTGCCTCAGCTTCCTGAGTAGCTGGGACTACTTACAGGCATGCGCTACCACACCCAGCTAATTTTTTGTATTTTAGTAGAGACAGCGTTTCGCCATGTTGGCCAGGATGGCCTTGATCACCTGACCTCGTGATTTGAATGCCTCAGCCTCCCAAAGTACAGGGATTACAGGTGGTAGATTTTTATTTATTTATTTATTTAACTGTGTGTGAAATATGAGGTGGACTTTTTTCTTTTTCTTTTTTTTTTTTTTTTTTGAGATGGAGTTTTGCTCTTGTTACCCAGGCTGGAGTGCAATGGCGCGATCTCGGCTCACTGCAACCTCCGTCTCCTGGGTTCAGGCAATTCTCCTGCCTCAGCCTCCTGAGTAGCTGGGATTACAGGCACGTGCCACCATGCCCAGCTAATTTTTTGTATTTTTAGTAGAGATGGGGTTCACCATGTTGACCAGGATGGTCTCGATCTCTCAACCTCGTGATCCACCCGCCTCGGCCTCCCAAAGTGCTGGGATTACAGGCTTGAGCCACTGCACCCGGTGACTTTTTTCTTTTGAGATGGAGCCTTGCTCTGTAGTCCAGTGCAGTGGCGCGATCTCAGCTCACTGCAACCTTCGCCTTCTGGGTTCCAGTTCAAGCAATTCTCCTGCCTCAGCCTCCTGAGTAGCTGGGATTACAGGCACATGCCACCATACCCAGCTAACTTTTGTATTTTTTTTTTTTTTTTTTAGACGGAGTTTTGCTCTCGTTACCCAGGCTGGAGTGCAATGGCACGATCTCGGCTCACCGCAACCTCCGCCTCCTGGGTTCAGGCAATTCTCCTGCCTCAGCCTCCTGAGTAGCTGGGATTACAGGCATGCGCCACCACGCCCAGCTAATTTTTTGTGTTTTTAGTAGAGACGGGGTTTCACCATGTTGACCAGGATGGTCTCGATCTCTTGACCTCGTGATCCACCCGCCTTGGCCTCCCAAAGTGCTGGGATTACAGGCTTGAGCCACCGCGCCCGGCCGACTTTTGTATTTTTAGTAGAGACGGGGTTTCACCATTTTGGCCAGGCTGGTCTTGAACTAATCTCATGATCCACCCACCTCGGCCTCCCGAAGTGCTGGGATTACAGGAGTGAGCCACACCATACGCTTTTTTCTGCTGCGTCTGATGTCACCTCCCTTGTTAGGCTGCTGGGGTCCTTGAGGGCAGGAACTGGGTCTTAAGACTGATGGCCCCTCATGGCTAGCCCTGGGTTTAGCAGCCCATGGCAGTGTCTGGTATGAAGTCCAGGGTGGAAGAAGGTCTGGTCCTCACCAGGCCCCTCCTCCCCCACCCAGACGAAAGCTCAGTACGAGCAGACGCTTGCAGAACTGCATCGCTACACTCCACGCTACATGGAGGACATGGAGCAGGCCTTCGAGACCTGCCAGGCCGCTGAGCGCCAGCGGCTTCTTTTCTTCAAGGATATGCTGCTCACCTTACACCAGCACCTCGACCTTTCCAGCAGTGAGAAGTATGGGCTGCCCGGTGGGCGTGGAGATCTGGGGGAGTGCCGGGTCCTCTCCGTCTCCCCCAGGCTCTGGCTGAGACTGGGGGATGCGCGGTCCAGGACTTCCTAGACTGAGGGAATGCCTTGGGCCGTAGGTTCCATGAACTCCACCGCAACTTGCACCAGAGCATTGAGGCAGCCAGTGACGAAGAGGATCTGCGCTGGTGGCGCAGCACCCACGGGCCGGGCATGGCCATGAACTGGCCACAGTTTGAGGCACGTGTTCCAGGCGGGGTGGGGCTGGGAGGTGGGATGGGCTCCCACTCGGCTCGGCCAGGGCTAGGAATGAAGTGAAGGTGGTCTAGATGGGCCTGACTGCCACCAAGCAGCAGCCCCGCCTGACTGTAAGTGCTGTCCCCATAGGAGTGGTCCTTGGACACACAGAGGACAATCAGCCGGAAAGAGAAAGGTGGCCGGAGCCCTGATGAGGTTACCCTGACCAGCATCGTGCCCACAGGAGATGGCACCACACCCCTACCCCAGTCCCCGGGGTCCCCAGGGTGAGAGCCAGGAGTGTGGCTGTGGCAAAGAAACAGCTCTGCCTCCCGCCTTCCTTTCCTTTCTCCTTGGTTTCATTCCCTTCACACCTGAAATGGGTTGAAAATTGGTGCCAGGGACCTAAGGGCCAACTTAGTAGCTGTAATGATAGTGGTTCTCATAGTGGTTTAGATTTGCCAGGCATTGCCAGCGTTCCCTCTCCCTTATGCCTTAAATCGGCATCGTGTAGCAGGGATTGCCTATTTGCTCACAGCCCCGCATGGCGAGGTAGAGCTAGAATCTTTCAGCACCTCACCTGCCTCTCCCAGGTGCCTCTCCCAGGTGCCTCTCCCAGGTGCCTCTGGGGGTGGGGAGGCCTTTGCCCTAATCCTGGGTGAGATCTTCAGCCCTGTGTTGCTTGCACTTTGAGCTGCTCCCTTTGCCTCTCCTCTGCAGCACGGGGCAGGATGAGGAGTGGTCAGATGAGGAGAGTCCCCGGAAGGCCGCCACTGGGGTTCGGGTGCGGGCACTCTATGACTACGCGGGGCAGGAAGCTGATGAGCTGAGCTTCCGAGCAGGTACCCTGGGACCCCCTTCCTGTTCCTTTCCAGGCTTTGCTCTCTGCCTTACCCGCCTGAGCAGGGGTGTGGGAAAGGCAAGCCACCTACCCACTTCTCAAGCACCAGTCCTTTGGCCCTTCAGCTGTTCTGGGTCCAGCCAGACAGCTGGGGGCCTGTGGCTGCATTCAAGATCTGGGGTGGGGCAGCTTGCTGACTTTGACCTACCTCTGCCTGAGCTATGTCTGGGCTCTGGGACCACACCATCCCCCTTAGTGCTTGACTCAGTTGCAGGAATGGGCTGGGCCAGGGCCACTGGCAGTGACCAATCCTCCTTCCCCCAGGGGAGGAGCTGCTGAAGATGAGTGAGGAGGATGAGCAGGGCTGGTGCCAGGGCCAGCTGCAGAGCGGCCGTATTGGCCTGTACCCTGCCAATTACGTGGAGTGTGTGGGCGCCTGAGTGCCCTGAAAGCCCTTCAGCGACGCTTTCCCACCCTGGGACAGAGCCCAGCTTCTTCTGGACAGCTGGACCCTCAGGGCCCTCAACCATCGCTCCCCTGCTGTTCCTCTGTCCCTTGAGGGAGGAAGTCCTGGGACCCAGGGAGGGAAAGGGCCTTTGTCTAGAAAGGGACTGGTAGGGAAGGGCCAACTGAGTCTTGGATGAGGGCAAGATGCGAGGTCAGAGGTGACAGAATGGTTCAGGGGTGCCTGGGCCTCCCTAGGAGCTGTGGACCCAGTTCCTGACCTCTGCTTTGGGGTTCCTGGGGTGGGCTTGGGGTGAGTGTAGTTCCGGCCTAGCTGCACCCTCTTTTGTGGCTTGTTCTAGCGTGAATTAAAACTTGACAAAAAAAAACCACACAACACTGTCGGGCTCATGTGCATCTTTTTGATAGGACACCCGTGCCAGGCCTCCAGAGGGCATCTGGAGGGAGGCCTAGCGTCTGTTATGGGGCCGGGGTTGGAAAAGGGT